>NW_026606102.1:11347500-12672500 GCF_029834395.1 Sorex fumeus | reverse complement strand
CCGACACTGAGGTGTTCAGGTCAGGGGTGCTCAGAAACCACCCTTGATGGAGGTCAGGGGACCACGGTTGGGGGGGGGCACGGGGTCGGGGATGCGAGACGCGTAGCTGGCTCTGGAGCAACTCCCCTGGCCCTTTCATAGTTCTCCTTATCTTCTGGCACTGTGTTTACTAGGGTATCTAGCCTGAAAGAGCACGAGTTACCCTGGACCAGGCACAACACTACACATACTGTAAAAACTGACATGGTGACCATTTTTACATCTTGGACGACCTCCTGCAGCCAGTGTTCAATGGCCCCACCTTACCTGCACCACGGAGGAATTGAGGTACTCGGCACACACACCCAAGGGCTGCACCAGTGCTGAGACTGCCTAGAAAGGACAGAAAAGGGGAGAGAAAAACGCAGGGTCTTATTTCCCCTTTCATCACCAAATACCTAGTCGACATTAGAGAAACTTAACCAGTGATTTGATGAAACCACAAAGGAATCGATACACTCTACTCTTGGAAGGACTAATAGAATTCAATTTATTTTAAATATATATAGAGAGAGAAATTTAATGTAATTTAAACCAGAATAGGCTAATAAGACTTCTTTGGAAGACTGGATGAAGTTACTTCAGTTATCAGTTTATACTGAAGAAAAGTAAAAATTTTATTAGACATAGTTGGAAAGGGAATGAAACGTGCTTTTAACAAGAAACATACTTAAGATTCTTATAAAGAAAGGCATAAAACTTCACTAAAAAACATTTTTTAAAAATAGGTCCTAATAAATGCGAAGACGCCATGTTTTCTGAATGGAATGGATTAGAAGTACTGTTAAAACATCAGCTCTCCACACATGGAGCTATAAAATGAATACAATTCCAAACACGAACTTGTTGGAATTTTCAGCAGAACAGGACAGGTTGACTCTTTGGAAAAGAGAAAATGGAAGTGGTTAAGAATATTTTAGGAAAGAATGTTGTTGGGCAGAATTGGCACTACCAGGAATGAGAATTGTGAAGCAGTGGCAGAGTAACAGTCAAAAAAAGAACAGATAAGAGCACAGGAGGAAGAGAAAGAAACCAGGTAAACCCAGGAGACCGTGTGCAGAGTCAGGGACAGAACCGGGGTCGGCGGCATGCAAGGCAAGCACCTTACCCCCTGCATTAGCTCTCTGGCCCCAGTAAGGAGTTTTTAAATGGAATGCGTAACTAGAGAATGGAATAAAGTGAGCACGGTTACCAGTAGGTAAACATTAAAAAATTAAATATCTTACGACGAGGTTAAACTCTCCTGAGAAAATGAAACCAACATGAAAAGACAATGCTATTGCATCTGGGGTGAAGCCAGCTCCCTTTATAGCCCTTACTGCTATGAATCTCCAAAACACCAAAAATTTACCGAAACAATCTTAAAATGTTTTATCACTGTTTCGTACTAGGGAATAAATATGGATTTAACTGAATCATAAAACTGGTAAGTGCACATATACTTGCCACATATACTGCGAATGGATTTAAAGAGCAAGATCATTTCATGCACATTACAAATTAAGGAGAAAAAAAATCATTAAGCAAAGGAAAATTACTGAGTTTTAAAAGTTAAATCCCCTTCACTAAAGTTGGTTACAACGAGGAGCCAATATTTTTCTGATGATCAAAACCAAGGAAGCTGCCTCTGTAGAGATTAACTTTAATGTTTAAACTGTCCAGACTGTCCTAGGGTTACATACCACTCCACAGAGCTCATCTGGCATTCTTAAGAGGTTGGTATAACTTACCCCAAGTTCTATATCTTCTGAATGAAGCTTAGCTTGGATTGCAGCAAATCCACCTAGTTCTCCAAACTAGAAGGAGAAAAAAAGGCACAAATAAACTTGAAAGTATTTAAGTCTAATAATAATTAAGCAAATAATAATTACTGCTAATAATTAAGCAAGTAATAATCACCGCTAATAATTAAGCAAAGAAACAAGGCTAAGATTCCACCATGCTGGTGCTCTCTAGTACGCAGGGCAGCCCAATGCTCCCTCACATGCTGCAGAAGATGTGTTCTGTCTAATGTGCCCGGTGCTAACACCTGCCTAACTAGCACACACAAGAATGAGGCAAGAACAGCAAGCCAGTCTCCTTAGGAAGAAGGCTCTGATTCTCGGCTGTCGCTGACCGATCTGTCAAACCCTAAAATGTGTGTATAAATCAATAAAAATTCATTACCTTATTCACCAAATCCACAACCCATCCATGAGGCTCCTAAGAGGGAACAGAAAACAAGATGGTAAAACAAAAATGTCCTGATTGATCTTTCAGAGTGTTTCTTCTATCCCAAATTAGAAGCTGAAGAAAAAAATCAACCAAAATTTGAAGCACTGCGTTCTACAATACTGTTGCTGGAAGGGTTTCAGGCACATCAGACTACCTCCTTTCAGAACCTAGCCATGGTCCAGTGACCAGCAACCTCTATTACTGTCACTGAGGTCCCTTCCCTGACCTGTCCCCTTTCTTCCCACGGTGACAAGGTTCCTACTAAGGACCAGTTCTCCTGCTCTTTGTTTCTATTCCCTCTGGGAATTAGTTTTTCCTCTGCTGTGTTCCTTTATACCCCGCAGAGTGAGCTGGTTCTGTCTGTCCCTCTCCCCCGACGCCTTCACTCAGCGTGATACCCTGCAGATCCATCCATCGGCCATTCCACTGCAGCACTATTCACAATAGCCAAAATTCGGAAACAACCCAAGGGCCCAAGAACAGACGACTGGATAAAGAAGCTCTGGTACATAAACACAACGGAATATGACCTGGCTTTAAGAAAAGAGGAAATCATGCAATTAAAAAGCGTTCTTACTGTGAATCTTAAACATTACTTTGAATAGTTTTAGAAGCCAACAGGTCTATACTTTTAAACGGAAATGCTACACATGAGCACTTACATTTTTTTTTTTATTAGTGAAGCACCATGAGGTACAGTTGTAGATTTACAAATCTTTGTGCTTGGGTTTCGGTCATACAGTGATCAAATACCCATCCCTCCTCCACCAGTGCCCATTTCCCCCCACCCCCCCTCCCACCCTGCCTCTGTGGCAGGGCAATCCCCTGTGTTCTCTCTCTCCTTTTGGGTGTTGTGGTCTGCAAAAGAGGCATTGAGTGGCAAACATGTTCAGTCCATAGTCTACTTTCAACATGCATCTCCCCTCCTGGGGGGATCCTCCAAACACCCTTTATTTGGTGCTCCCTTCTCTATCTGAACTGCCCTTTCCCCTAGAATACCCGGCTGGCCTCTAAGTTATGGAGTAATCCTCCTGGTGCTGATCTCAGCTATCCTTGGGTATTGATCTCATATTTTGTTGCTTTATATCCCCCAGATGAATGCAATTTTTCTATGTCTATCCCTCTCTTTCTGACTCATTTCGCTTAGCATGATACTTTCCATGTTGTACCACTTGTATATAAATTTCATGACTTCATCTTTTCTAACAGCTACATAGTACTCCATTGTGTAGATGTACCAAAGTTTCTTTAACCAGTCATCTGTTCTTGGGCATTCAGGTTTCTTCCAGTTTCTGGCTATTGTAAAGAGTGCTGCAATGAACAAACAAGTGCAGATGTCACTTCGACTACCCATTTTTGCCTCTCTGGGGTATATTCCCAGGAGTGGTATCGCTGGGTCAAATGGGAGCTCAATTTCTAATTTTTTGAGAAACGTCCATACTGTTTTCCAAAAGGGCTGAACTAGTCAACATTCCCACCAACAGTGAAGGAGTGTCCCTTTCTCGCCACATCCGCGCCAGCATCGGTTGCTTTTGTTCTTTTGAATGTGGGCCAGTCTCTGAGGTGTGAGATGGTATCTCATTGTGGTTTTGATCTGCATCTCCCTGATGATTAATGATGAAGAGCATTTTCTCATGTGCTTTTTTGCCATTCGGATTTCTTCTTTGAGAAAGTTTCTGTTCATTTCATTGCCCCATTTTTGGATGGGGTTGGATGTTTTCTTCTTGTGGAGTTCCACCAGTATTTTGTATATCCTTGTTATCAACCCCTTGTCAGATGTGTATTCGGTGAATATCCTTTCCCATTCTGTAGACTGTCTTTGTATTTTGGTCACTGTTTCTTTGGAGGTGCAGAAGCTTCTTAGTTTAAGATAGTCCCATTTATCTATCTCTGTTTTTACTTGCTCGGCCAGTGGTGTGGCATCTTTGAAAGTACCATTAGCCTCAATGTCATGGAGGGTTTTGCCAACTTTGTCTTCAATGTACCTTATGGTGTCTGGTCTGATGTTGAGGTCTTTAATCCATTTTGATCTTATTTTTGTACATGGTGTTAGGCAGAGTTCTGAGCCCATTTTTTTGCATGTAGCCGTCCAGTGATGCCAGCACAATTTGTTAAAGAGGCTTTCCTTACTCCACTTCACATTTCTTGCACCTTTATCAAAGATTAGATGATCATATGATTGAGGGGAGATGTCAGTGTACTCAACCCTGTTCCATTGGTCTGCATCTCTGCCTTTGTTCCAGTACCATGCTGTTTTAATTATTACTGCTTTGTAGTAGAGTTTGAAGTTAGGGAGGTTGATTCCTCCCATTTTCTTTTTCCCAAGAATTGCTTTAGCTATTCGTGGGGGCTTATTGTTCCATATAAATTTCAGGAGTGTTTGCTCCATTTCTTTGAAGAATGTCATGGGTATCCTTATAGGGATTGCATTGAATTTATACAATGCTTTCGGTAGTATTGCCATTTTGACAATGTTAAGTCTCCCGACCCATGAGCAGGGGATATCTTTCCATTTCCTCATGTCCTCTTTTATTTCCTGAAGTAGCGTTTTGTAGTTTTCTTTGTACAGGTCCTTTACTTCCTTAGTTAAGCTGATTCCTAGGTACTTGATTTTCTGGGGCACAATTGTGAACGGGATTGTTTTTTTCATGTTGCTTTCTTCTCTCTCACTGTTTGCGTATAGGAAAGCCATGGACTTTTGGGTATTGATTTTATAGCCTGCAACTTTACTATACGAGTCTATTGTTTCTAGGAGTTTTTTGGTGGAGGTTATTGGGTTCTCTAAGTATAGTAACATATCATCTGCAAATAGTGAGAGCTTGATTTCTTCCTTTCCTACCTGAATGCCCTTAATATCTTTTTCTTGCCTAATCGCTATTGCAAGTACTTCCAGTACTATATTGAACAGCAGTGGAGAGAGATGAGCACTTACATTTCGAGATGCTGGAATATATTTATTTTTTTTCTGAGGTATCACAATAGCTTACACTAGTTTCGAGGTCCTTATTTTACAGTTGCAGAACCAATCCCTTCCCCAGTGTGAAATCAGTTAGCTGCTTATGATCTCCAAGATAGAGATAACAAGCTAGTTTCTATCCTCTAAGAATAAATAAGAACCTCGATTCTTTTCATCTCTAATTAGATTTTAGAAATCAGTAAGTATTCATGGTGAGAGTAACACATTAAGGGGCCAGAGTGATAGTCCAGTGGCAAGGGTGCTCGCCTTGCACTCAGATGACCCGAGTTCAATCCCTGGCACCAATTACGGCCCCCAAACCTGCCAGGAGTAAACCCTGAGCACAGACAGGTAAGGCCACAAAGCAAAACAAAACAAAACAAAACTGAAGAGTAACAGATGGAGAATAAAGCCACTCAGATCTCAGTCTCACCCAGATGTGACCCGGAGCCCCTGGGCCAGCTCCTGCTCTCCCCACCTAACACACATGGCCTTGGGGGTCACACAGGCCACAGGGATGGGTAGGCAGAGCAGCTGCCGGCTCTCCTAGGCTTGGGTCCTAGCAGCACCAACGAATACACCAACACACACTAGCGGCTGGTGTCAAGCGCCTGATGATGCCCCAAGGACGTCTCTACAGGAGCCAGCACTGCTGAGAGGATGAGTGAGTCCTTGTGTCATGTGGAACTGGGACGACAGATACCCACCCAGGAAAAGCTTGGGGAGAAGGGGCTGAGAGGCAGCGTCCTCTTCAGGGAAGGCACAGGGGAGCCCTGGGGAGGTTCGAGGAGCTGTCACTGTCAGGCCGGGAGAAAGCCACAAACTGACATGCTGCATGTTGTCAGGTGACCACCCCCGCCACTCTGTGGCAACGGAGCATGAAAGTGGGAGTGACAAGCGTGGACACCAGTGGGGCACAGGCACTGATTAGCGAGGGCACAACGTGTCTGGAACAGTTTGGGAGCAAAAGAGACTGAAATGTGCCTAAGATTAAATCAGGCCGCAGCTGGAGTGCGGGCAAGGAAGGAGCTGCCGAGGACAATCTCCGACTCCAGATGGAACATCTGGGGGAGCGGGGGTACACGTCACGGAGGTCAGAAAGGCGTTAGTGCAGAGTGCGTGGCCCTGGGGCAGTTGCGAGTCCCTGGCAGACCCAGAGACATGAACTAGAGAGCCATGAGCATGATGACAACACTGAAACCCGTGGCATAGAAAGGTTTTTCTTCAAGAAAGCACAGCGAACAGAAAGGGTGAGCGTCAAGCTGGGTAGAGCTGAAGGGGAGAACAGAAAGGCAGGAAGGCAAGCAGTGTAGGACGGGGGGAACCCGATGGGAGGGTCTCCTGGGGATGGGGTCAGGGTGGGCAAAGGAGGCAGGTTGATGTACCGCGCAGAACAACGGGGATGACGGTCAGTGTGGCGCCCCTAGAAGTCTCCACCAGAAACGAACGACCACCACCGGCTAGAAAGTCAGCAGAGACCGTTTCCTGAGCTGGCCACACACTAGGCCTGTGAGCCAAGCACAGCCGGGCCCAGCTCGCAGTCCATAGGCATCAGGGGGTGCTGGCGGCCCTAAGCATCTCTGGGCCTTCTGTGCCTGAGAAATGGGACAAAGCCGAGGTGGGCTGAGACAGCAGCGGGAAACCTTAAAGAGGCCTCTTTGCTGGGACTCGCACTGCGGGGGGGGGGGGGGGGGGGGGGGGGGATCATCAAGGCCCGCAACCTCCAACAGCTGTCCCTTGGTTCTGCCATGCCGTTTCACGCTGACTCACTAGCCCCAAACACCTGAACCTGAAGCTCCGTTCTAAAGGAGTCCCAGATCACAGTGCTCCCAAGCATTCAGGAGAAGCACGAGTAAAGTTGGGTTTGCGTCTGGAGGAGAGGACTTTCAACTCAGGCCTCTAAACACCGTCCAAGAGGCCAAGGAGACAGGTCAAGGGCTGGAGCACCGCTTTCTGTGAGGGGCCCTGAGTCTGACCTCCAGCACCACAAGGTTCACCTCCTTCACTGAGCACGGCCACATGAGTACTGAGCGCCACCCGGCCCACAGCACTTGACATCAGCACCATTTTCCCTAGCACTGCCTGCAACCTAGATGTGGAAAAAGGGAGAAAGAAGTCCTCCTAGATTAAATTCCAAGAAACTGGTTTGTTTTTATACTTGAGTTCATAGAAAAAACAAACAAGTATAAACACATGCCTATACACAAATGAGTTAAAGCAGAATTCCACCTACAGACAGCAGAAGACACAAAATACGAATTAGCATTCAACAGAGGAGAATGAAAATAGGTGTCAAGGACATGAATAATGAAAAAGGACGAAGCAGAATCAAAAAAAGAATCAAAGACAATGAATACAAATGAAAATGACAGTACCTGAAATTAAAGACTGAATGGGGACGTTTCCAACAAAGAGAAAAATGGCTGAACTAGATGCTAAACATGAAAAATAATGATCACAAATGCAGCACAAAGAGACAAAATGTGGAACGAAGAAAGTGCCTAAGGCTGGGGGGGACCCGAGCAGAGTGTCAGAAGACAGGACGAGGGATGGGACGGCAGTGCTCTAAATGGTTTTCCAGAACCGACAAAAGTATCGATCCTCAGGATCAGAAGTCTAATGACCTCCCCACCCCCAAATAAAAAGATGACCTCAGAGGCCAGGGGCTGGGATGAGCTCCCAGCTCAGAGGAAGAGCTAATGCCTCATGTAGGTGAGAGGCCCAGAGTTAGATCCCCGGCAGCACAAAAAGAGAAATGAACTCCTCAGTGGGCTGTTGAGAGTCCAAGTGCCCAATGCCGAAGAGGAAGAAAAAGCTTTGGGGAAAAGACAGACTTCTTACGAAGGAGGAACAATCTGGCCAACTATCAAAATCAACAGCAGTAATCAAAGCCAGCAGACAGTGAAACGGTACCTTTAATATTCTAGCAAAAAAAAAAAAAAAGAATTTTGAACTCAAGGAAAATATTTTTGTTTCAATGATGGAGCAAAGACGTTTGGCCCATCCAAACAAAGACATTCACAGTACAAATCTACGAAAACGCAATTTATGTAGACAGTGCAATTTATGTAGACAGCACTTCAGAAAGAAGAAGAAGAATTACTGTGATGAAAGATCTGAGATACAGAAGGAAAAGTACACAAAGCAGCAGCACATAAACCTAGCAAAGTGCACCCATGGTACAAGATGATAATGATGAGGAGGAGGAGCAGGAGGATGGGTCTATTTGAGGGGGGAAACAGGACAGGAAGGACTGGGACAAAGCCTAATAAAAATAAAGACAAATGAGTCATGTGGGGAGTGGTACAGGAAACACCCCAGTGTCCTTGGATGCCGCTCTGAGGAGAAATACTAATAAAACTTAGGTTGTATTCAGTTAGTAGGTCTGCATTTTCGGGTAACCACTAAAAGAAAAACTCGGTGGAGAGCATGTTGAATATTTCAACTTACACGACTGTGAAGGGGGCAGAGAACAATGACATAGGGATGTGTTATCAAAGGCATAAAATCTCAAACACATACACCCACACCCACACAGTGCGCTGATCTTAGTCCTGGCTCTGTGCTCACAGATCACAGCTGATGGAGATCAGGAGACAGGGGGACAGTATGTGGTGCTAGGCTCCACAAACTTGTGTTGTCCTTTTGCAAACCCAGCTGCTGTACTATGGCTCTGGCCCCAGGCAAGCAGAAAATACTTGGTGCCCAGGGTGTGGCTCACACAGGGAGCACTTACCTTGCCCCTGGCACCAGGAAGGAGAAAAAAAAGGGAAGTGAGGAGGAGGACAAGACGGAAATGTCACAGCAGAATACGTACAACGCAAATGACCCAACAGAGAGGAAAAGGTTCAGAGTATGTAGGAAAGAACAAAAACCCTTGGAAGTGAAATGCTTGAGAAGGGCTCTCTGGAGAAGATGCACAGCCTTTATGGGCAAGAATTCTCTGGGAATGAAAATAGGAGCCTTAATGACTTCAGCTGAGGCAGATACAATTTGAGGGGCAGATGAACATCTGCTTAGTTCTTACTAGAAAACACCGTTGAGTTCCTTATCTACATCTGTCATTTAGTCCAAACAACAAAAGTCTAGTTGTAAGTAGAAGGTGACAAAACTGGAATTTTGTGAAACTGTTCAAAACTGGAGAGCCTAAAAACTGTCTGTTTTTTCTAGACCTAGGTATGTGGACTTGCGCAAGTACTTAACTTCAATGAAACAGGTAAAACTAGTATCGACCCTGTCCAATCTCCAGAGTGATCAGATTCCAGTCTAAACTCACTGTCCTGGGCCGGAGCGACAGCACCGCAGTAGGGCATTTGCCTTGCGTGCAGCCAGCCCGGCTGAGCCGGGTTCGATTCCTCTGCCCCCCTCGGAGAGCCCGGCAAGCTACCGAGAGTATTTCGCCTGCACGGCAAAGCCTGGCAAGCTACCCGTGACGTATTCAATATGCCAAACACAGTAGCAACAGTCTCACAATGGAGACGTTACTGGGCCCGCTCGAGCAAATCGATGAACAACGGGGGGACAGTACGAAAAGATAATGTAGGTGAAACTAGAAACTTAAAAAAAAAAAGAAAAAAAGAATAAACTCACTGTCCTTTCTATGTCCTGAGCCCCCTGAGGCTGTTAACTGCTCCCTTCCTGGATTCATAGTATGTATGATTCTAATTGTACCAACTGCTTATGACATCATATTTTTTGTTTTCATATTTTCTCCATAGCACTATATATTAAAATACCTACAACTGTATTAAAGACAGAAATAGTTTTTAGACTGTCTCTAAAACCTAGAATGCTAGACACGTTCACTAAATGATTGGTGAACTAAAGATTCACTTCTACACTAAAACGATGGGACAAATTTTCATTTTACTAAACTGACTTTTTTTCTCAAAATCAGACTGTCTACAGGGGCCGGAACAATAGTATAAAGGGTAGGGCAATTGCCTTGTATGCAGTAGACCTGGGTTCGATCCCTGGCATCCCATATGGTCTCCTGAACCTACCAGGAGTAATTGCTGAATGCAGAGTCAGAAGTAAGCCCTGAGCATAGCCAGGTATGGACACCTCCCCACCCCAACACACACACACACACACACACACACACACACACACACACACACACACACAATTTAGTATAGTGGGGAAGGCACTTGCTTTACACGAAGCTGACCTGGGTTCAATCCCTGAATCTCACATGGTCCCCAAGCATTGCTAGGAGTGATCCCTGAGTGCAGAGCCAGGAGTAACCTGAGCATCTCCGAGTGTGGCCCAAAAAAAGGGGGGGGGGGGGAGGGAAAAGGGATGCAGAGCACATGCAAGTGCTCGTGGCCCTGTGTTTGATCCACCCCAGGCTGAAAAGTATCAAGAAAAAAATAAACTGTCTTAGTAAAAGATTGTTTAAACTAGTGTCATTAGTGTTTCTCAAGTGGGAGCCACATGGGCCCCGATGCCCCGGCCCAAGGATATTACAAGAGGTTACAGCTGAAAACCTGTGTGGGGCAGAGGGCTGACAGGCATAAGACTAGGGGGCCGATTAGTAGGACAGGGACGGGTTCCAGGGAGGAAACAGGAATAGATGAGGGCCTTAGTCAGAGAAAGGCCAAGAAACCCCAAATTATGTACTCCATATAGGTATAATATTTGCAGTGCATTGTAAGCTTTTAAAGAACCAAAAAAATTGGTCTGCACTTGATATGACAAGTTTCAATAGCTATGGAATTTAAAATAAATATACATAACACTGCTTGATTATTTTTCTTAAGTAAAACTAGTCATTTTAAGTGTTCAGATCTCTCAAGCAAGTCTAAGGTCCCAGAAAATCTAATAAGTATGGGACTGGGGCAATTTCTCACTCTGAGCTACCATTTCAAATCTACAAAATTCTTTCATGTTGGTTAACCACCACAGTAAAACATGCAGTCTACAGAAAAACATGCAGTACCTGAAAAAAAGCTTAAGCAATTTTATAACCCACAGGGAATATATGTTGTTTCTCATGACTATTAATCCTTAGTATTGTTACTTTTCTATCACAGAAAATCCTCAATACATTTTAACTGGGAAAAAAGGAAACAAAATGATGTTTACCTTTTGGAATGTAGATACTGGTGAAATAGCAAACATATTCCCCTCTCCAAACACTTCTGCCCAATTCCTTTGAGACACTTTCATTCTGTTTTTAAAGTGGTATTCATTATCAGGATTGAAAGCCTAGATTCAGAGAGAACAGAGAAACATTATTATTATCTATTTCTATAGCAACACCTATTAGCATTAGAAAAGAAGATAAAAATAAGAGAACCCTTGGACTCCTTCACTAAGGGAATCTCTCTCCCAGAGTCTCCCACAGAGCGGCAGAGAGGACCCATCCCTCTGCACAGCACAGCGGGCAGGGCCGGGGCAGAGGGAACTCGAGCTCCAGATGCAGCCGGGCTGCCAAGCCAGAGCTGGGCAATGGGGCAAAGAGAGCCAAGTTCGGAGGGGACGGGTCGGGCCCTCCTCCGTGCAGCTACTGCCTTGAGACAGGGACAAAGTTCAGAAACCAAGCCAGCACACGTTCTAGGGGAAGCACTCAGGATGTGAATAATCAAGGAGACAGAAGGGGACATTTCAGTCATCCTAAGAGCTGAGAAATGATTAAATTAGGCAACAGTACAGCGGGCAGGGTATTGGCCTTGCATGCGGCTGACCCAGGTTCAATCCCTGACATACAGTCCCCTGAGCCCTGCCAGGAGTCATCCCTGGGTGCAGAGCCTGGAGTAAGCCCTGAGCACCCGTGGCGTGGATCAAAGACAAAGTAAAAAAAGATTAAGTTAGAAAGGTATACAAAGTGGCTGCTCCGCTTTTAAAATAAAAAAAAGCAATGACTTTCAGAACTAAGATAATACTGTTAATGCAAAAATTATCGTGATCATTCATAAATCACACTAATAACAGTACAAACAGTAGAATACATGAAATTAACCAAATCACACCACCACGAAATACTTGATGTTAGATGTACTGTACCATTGTAAGCACCCCCAGGAGACCAATGGGAATTGGGTCTTGTTTTATTCTCTCTGCAACCAGTTCTATTAACAGCATCAACATGTTGTAGATCCCCTCATGAATTTCAGTGCCCCACTTGTGAACAGCACTTGACGTCAGGAGCTACAAAACAAAGAATAATTTTGTTTGGGGCAGAGTCTCACTTTAGAAGAAAACAAGTCCACATTCATGAGTTCAATCTTAAAAGAATCAAGAGACCGTTACCGTAATGCACATTTTTTCACAGCGGATTTCTTTGAAAAGATTCTTAATTATAATCCACCTATATTCATTAACTGCACATTCAACACTTTAGTTGTTGAATTGTGATTCCCTTACACAAAGCATTTTATGTTTTTGTTTTTTTCCTTTTCATTATCACTAGGGAAGTCCAGCAATACAGAACAGGTAAAAATGAGAACATTTTCTGGTTCAACTTTCAGGGGACTGTATACCTTTGACAAATACATTGATTTTTCAGTTATTTTGGTTCATCCAAATTCTCATCTTTGAAGAAGCACAATTCCTTTAAAATCAGAAGAAAGATCTAACAAATGTGAAAAGAACTCAAGTATCAAAAGATCTAACAAATAGGTAAGATCTACAAGTCTTGGAAAAATCTAACAAATGTGAACATATCTTAAAAAACAGTAAGCTGTTATTAAAAAATATCAACTCTTAGAGGGTATGGTGCTGCCAGCAGGTCAATCTGTACCCGTGAGGCGAGTGCATCGGCAGCCTGATGGCACCTTCAGACTTCCAGATACCCCAAAATTGCTGCTGTGCCTTTGGCCAGACCCCAACAACTTGGGGCCAAGTTTACCAAGAAAGTAAATGGCCGAAAGTTAGGTATGTGGGAGACACACCCACAAACCACCTTCGGCTCAGCTATATAATTGGAGGCATGGCCTCTCTGGTTCCTGATCGAACTGCTTAATGGCCATGATCCCAGAGACTCAGAAACAAACCTCGAAACCCAATGGCTTTTGGCAGAAATGCGTCCGGATCCCACAGTAGGTTACTGTTGCCGGGCCACCCCAGGGGGGAAAGGGTGCTGTCCCTCTGCCTGCTCCCGCTTGGCGGCCTCGTGGCCGCCATCTGCCAGAGGCCACTGGACAGTCAGGTTTGGGCCCACAGTGATGACACATGGGGCCTCACGGGATGGGGGTGGAGCAAGCCCTTTCCTCCCCATCCCAACGAGATCCAGAACTGCAGCCCAGGAACAGCCTTTATGGCTCATGATCAAGCTGCCATGATCCCAGAGACTCAGGAACAAATCTCAGAACCCAGCAGGTTTTGGCAGAAATCCCTCCAGATTTAAATGTTAAAATTTTGGAATTTCAAAATCATGTGGTCACTACTGCAGCTGCGGGACATCATATGTTATTCATAACCAGCAACAGAAAACAAATTGTCTACTGGTGCCTTTTCAGCAGATCTGAGTTGTTGGGGTAAAATCCCAAATAACAATGGTGGGTCTGGTGTCAAAATATTGAATGTGATCAAAGTAGAGAGAGAGAGTAATGTGGAAATCATCTGCCCCACAGATAGGGGGAGGGCGTGGGAGGGGGTTATACTGGGGTTTTGGGGGATGGAGAATGGGCACTGGTGAAGGTATGAGTGTTTTACTGTATGACCGAGATTTAAACCCAAAAGCTCTATAACTGCTCTCACAGTGATTCAATAAATAAAATTATAAAAAATGAAAATGTAGCCTGCCCACAGGGCAGAGTCTGGCAAACTCCCCGTGGCATACCAAATATGCCAAATACCAGTAACAATGATGGGTCTCATTCTCCTAAAGAGCCTTGAATATAATCTCAGGGCTAGGATGAAAGAGACGTTACTGGGGCCTGCTCGAGGCAATCGACGAATAACAGGATGATGAAATGAAAATGAAATGAAAAAAAAAAATAAGGTGGAGTTCATGCCTAATTCAATCAGCTAATCAGTGGCTGAATAAATAGCAGTACTCCTACATTAAAAAAAAAAGGTATCAACTTTTGCTTTCATAAATATTTCTGGAATGAAGGAGTGGATATTATCATTTATGGACTCAAATGTATGCATTCTTTTCACATTTTTTTAATCTTTGAATTAGACTACATTTTCCCACTGTTGACTAGATGGCAACAGGACTTTGTGTAGAAATAACTCACCAATTAATTTCACTTGTATAAAGTAATATTCAATGTTAAGTAAAATTTATGAAAGCAAATCTAAAATAGCACTAAATGCTAAGGCATTTTAACACCGTTATTTGCAGTAAGTTTCCTCAATAACAAAACAGTGATGCATTTTATGCCCAGGTCACATCTTAGATTCATTAAGGGCTAGAGGGTGGGAACTAGATAACACTCAACAGCAAAGTGCAAGCCCGGCAAGTATGAAACCTGGGTTTCATCCCCAGCACCATAAACAAGACAAAAACAAAGACATGTGCATGAATCTAAAATCATCCTCATGTGATTTCCCCAATTCCTAGTCCCTGGGGAAATCCTATTCAGGGCTAACAGCCAGTACAGGAAATGAAAAATCAAAGGATTTCACCTAATGAAATAATGGCAAATTGGTATGATGATATTATGATTCTGTAAGACTTCCCTTCGCAGAGAAAATATTGTGTAATAGAAATTTTATTGCAGCTTCATTGAAAACTCTTAATAGTAGACTGAAAAAGCTACACTTTAACCATATGGGAAAAATCTCAGTTCCACAGTTCCTAAATACCAACTACCTGTACTATTGTAATGGTTCAAATGAATAACAATCCTGACTGACTTCAGAGGATGGAGCAATAGAACAGCAGGTCAGAAGCTTGCCTTGCACATGGCTGACCTGGGTTTGATCCCCGGCACCGCCAAGCACTGCCAGAAGTGATTTCTGAATACAGAGCCAGGAGTGACCCCTGAGCATCACAGGGTATGGCCCCCAAACAAAAACAAACAAAAGAGGGCCTGACTTTAAGAATCTTTTTGACCTGACTATATAGCCTTTCTATGCTTAAAAATCAGATCCAAAATTGATGCCACGATCAACATTTAAGAAGCTTCACGCAGATACAAAACAACATGGTATATATAGATTATTTTCTCACCCTCCTATCCTCTACTTGCTCATTTTTACATGGAATAAGAAGTTCTGTCCACCTTCCAATAGCAGAAGCCTCTGAAGAGGAAGGGGCTCAAAGGCTCTCATGGGGAAGAGGCACAAACACCGCAACATGAGTAGTGGACGTGTCACAGGACGCTATTTATAAAAATTCTGCTGTTTTTAAAAGCTACCCTAATACATAACAACTCTTTTGTTTGTTTGCTTTGGGGTCGCACCCGGCGATGCTCATGGGTTACTCCTGGCTTTGACTCCTGGTACTGCTCACGGGACCATACGGGATGCCAGAGATTGAACCCAGTTAACCAAATCAAATATCCTACCCACTCTATTGCTTTAGCCCCCTAATATGTAACACCTCCTAAGAGTTGAATGTGAAATTACAAATAGTTGATGAAGTCTCCCAAGTGAAGGTAACTCTTTTCGGGGGTTTGTTTGGGGCTACACCCTGCGGTGCTCAGGGGTTAACTACTGGCTCTGCACTCAGAAATCACTCCTGGCAGTGCTCGAGGGGATCATATGAGATTTCGAGGATCGAACCCAGGCAGCCACATGCAAGGCAAGGGTCCTGCACGCTCGCTGTACTACCTCTCCAATCACAGTGAAGGTAACTTGATTCCATACCATCTATGCTCAAGGAGCAATTAGAAAAGATTCCCCCTCTCTCTTTTTTTCCCTTGTTCAAAAACGTTAACTACTTTTGTTTCTAAAATTCCATTATTTTTTTAAGCCTTAAACTAAGGGGGATTCAGTCTCTCAAGATACAGACGGGAACAATAGCTTGCAGATGAACCATTTATTGGACGGTTATAAAATAAACACACACTTGACCCATCTGCAGTTCTAGTCCTTGCAAAAGGACCAAAGTGGACCGGAAACCCAGAAGCACAAGCCAGCAGGGAGTTCTTCAAGCTCATTCGAACAAGCGTGACGACGCCTAGGACATCCTTGCTGCTCTTGCAGGGAATCGGGATTGATGTCCCAAGAAGGCCACCATGCTGAGCTAGTCTACTGCCAGAAAACCGGTCCTGTGATCTTCTGTTCCCCCTGGGGGAGAAACTGCCCAACGAGAGACAGAGAGGCAGGAGAGTATGTCACACCAGCCCTGGCAACCCACCGGCCACACGCTCCTAACTGTGTCAGAATATTCCGCCTGGTCCAACTGTCTGCTCTTTCGGCAGAATTACATGTATTAAATAGCTCGTGTTTTGGTAAAACATTACCTTCCTAAGTACCCCAATCCTTAGTTTAGTGACATGTAATTTATAGTATAATGAAGTCTTAACCTATTCTTTGACAATTTGAGATGAAAATGTGATCTCCAAAGACTGTGCTAACACAGATGAAAAGCAACCAGTTATAAACCTCAAATTCAGAGCTATGCTGTCATGTTAGAGGCTTCCTCAGTTGGGCGAAACCCAAAAATTGGTCTTAAACAAAAAACTTGAAATGAAGAGACTGGTCACCGTTTCCCCCTGAGAAAACCCAAAACAGACTCATAATTTTCTCACCTTTTTAAATGCTTCAGGCATACATCTGTCCATAAATCTTTTACAATTCTCGTCAGACTCAGAGAGACCTTAGTAGAATAAATGAAAGAAAACCGTAGATTTTAGACAGTAGGGAGAAATCCTGTACTATCCCAAATTTGTACTTACAGCACTATAGAAACCTTTATTCTTAAGAATTATTAAAAGCAGAATATATTCTGATAAAGGAACAGGCTGAGCAACAAACAGAATGTCACAGTTATTAATACTTATGGATATACATTTCACAGTGTAAATACTAATTATAACTGAGAAAGACAAACTGATGTTTCCATGTCAAATTGTCTTCAAATGATCTGCTGAAGCAGCTAATAAAATGCCAATAGCAAGTATTTGCCAGTTTTAATTGTCTTCCTAAACAGCTCTATGAAAATCCCAAATATTTTATTGTTTTAGAGGCCTCACCCAGAAGTCCTCTGGTGCACTCAAGGATCACTCCTGGAGGTGTGTAGGGGACCATAAGGGGTGCCGGGGACCAAATTTACATCAGGTATGTGCAAGTCAAGTGCCGTATCCACTGTACAGTCTCCCTAATCAACAATTATTTTACATGAATGCCAAAATCACTGTTCTCCTGCAGAATGATGAATTCTAGGTAACAAAATGCACCTGGCACAGGGTCAAGGCAGAACATCCACTGCATGAGTGACAGACTGTGGCGGGCCCCACAGCTGGACAACAGCATGAGAGTCCTCAGCAGGGCGGGCCCTCTCGCGGGGACACTGCGGAACACGGGCTCTCTTTTCAGCACCCCCAGGCTGGGACAGCACCTTGCTCCAGCCTGGCTCTGGTGGTGACTGCCCCTCTGAGAAGCCAGTCAAAGGCAGGCACCAGAGAAGCCCGCTAGCAGCCCCCTACTACTCCATCTTCTCATCAAGAGCTGCTCGACTACTCTCTTTATTTTAAGAGCCATAAATCTCCGAAGAGATCACCAAGTATTCAAGAAGCCCAAAACGCTTTTAACATCAACAACAAAAAAGTCTTGAGTTTATTCGTCAAGTGGGAAAGATTACTTTCAATTTCCATCCATTTTCCCCAGTATCCCTTCAAGAACTTGCCCTGTGCTGGAGCGAGAGGCCAGCAGTGGCTTTCCGGCAAAGCTCCTCCTCCACAGGGCCCGGATGGTTTCCCAGGTGACAGTCACGCCCCGTGGAAACACGCTCCCTCGGGCCCGAGGTGCAGAAACATACCCAGTCTTGCCAGGTAGGTCGAGGCCAGCAGGCACTTGCCGAGTGACTCCTCTCGCTTGTACGGGATGGACCAGTGGTCTGTCAGGACGCGGCTTTCCAACTCATACAAGTTTGTGGTGGGGAACTCAATTCCTTCTCCTGAGCAGTTTCCATTTTCATCATTCTTCTGACAAGAAGGGATCATGGTGAGAAAAAAAATTAAAAAAAACAAACACCGAATTAGTAGATATTCTAACATCGTTTACTTGAGCCCAGCAGATGCTCCCACAGCAGCTACAACCCCAAGAGCCTGCACTCCCGTTTCCTTCTCTTGACAGTGCCTCTCATCCCTGTGCGGCAAACACTACCCCCTCTCCTCGCAAACACGTCCCCTCTCCTCGCTGCGGCGCGCCCCTGCGCTCCAGCACAGCAGAAGGCGGGAACCCCTTCTCTGCTCTCTACCCTGAGCGCACCTGCAGGCCTGGCAGATCCTCTGCGGAAAGGCACTCAGCCACCCCCTCCGTCACTACCCCTGCACAGCTGCCCCCACTTTTAAACTACAGACACTTTCTCTGCACTGCTCAGAGAGAGAATTTTCATGTGATCCTAATCTGTGCTTGCTCACTGGACCAAGCGCTACAAGGGCACGGGCCCTGCCTGTTCTGTTTAATACACTGTTAAATGGACACAGTATTCCTGCAAGTAAGGCTTCCAATCTCTCTGGTGACAAGTCCCAGACACCAGCAGTTTTCACCATCCTAACTTGTACTAAAGCAAACTAAGCCCCTTCCCTAAGCGGTCCACTTCCCTACCCTAGTTTCTTAAAAATTTAAAACATTCTGCAACTCACTCCATAACTTAATAACTGTAAAATATAATCCCTCAGTGAAACAGAAATCATCTTTGGTTTCAATGAAAGTAAAACACCATGAAACAATAAATGATGAGAAACAGAGGTGGGGGTGGGGGTGGGGGTGGGGGTGAGGGAGAGGAAGAAAGAGGGAGAGGGAGAGGGAGAAAGGGGGAGAGGGAGAGGGAAAAGGAGAAAGAGAAAGAGGCGGGGGAGATCGTGCAGGGTCCAAAACCTAGCGCTGTGGATAGAGCGGAACTTCTCGACCTCTGTCTGACCACGGTCCTCTTCTGGCCTTGCTTCCTTCCTCTTCCCCATCCCGTCCTACCAGCTGGCCCCTGAGTTATATGCCGTGGCCCCTCATTTACATGTTTTTTACCTGGGGCCTCCTTGGAATATCGGAGGGGGGGCATGGGGGCCATCCAGGCTCAGAGCCCCTGCCTTGACGCCTACGGGTCCAAATTCAAATCTCCAGTGTCCCACATGGACTAAGGACTTCCATGGTCCGGGTACCACTGCGATTTCTGGCTACAATGAAGTCAGGTGTGTCTGAGCACCACAAGGAGGAGTATAACCCCCCAGTGAGCACCACAACAAAATAGGTATGTGGGCGCCACTGCTAGCAGTGAGCACGTGTGAGCACTTGTGAGCATGTGTGAGGGTACCACAACAAAGGGAGGACAAATCTCCCGAGCCCACACCAGGTGTGCGTCATACCAGCCCAGCAGTGAAGCAAAGGAAAGGGAGAGCGAGGGAGGGAGCAGTGATTCAGGGCCCCACAGATGATTGTTAATTTCATGTCAACAGTGTCTAAAACACACCCACAGGACATTTTCTTCAGGGTCCATGACTACAACGGGATTAAAGTAAGACAAAAACAAGGATGATGCAAAAAACGGAGCTGGGAACAGAAGACAATGGATACTGAGATGGGTCACTGTCACTAAGGGATCAAGCTTAGGGACGTAATACTGGGGAAGGTTCAGTTTTCATTTTACTTTTTACCATTTTTATTGAGAAATTCTATTTTAAAAGTATACTTCTTGCCTTGCATGCAGCCAACATGGCCGACCCGAGTTCGATTCCTCCGCCCCTCTTGGAGAGCCCGGCAAGCTACCGAGAGTATCTCGCCCGCACGGCAGAGCCTGGCAAGCTCCCCGTGACGTATTCCATATGCCAAACACAGTAACAACAAAGTCTCCAATGGAGACGTTACTGGGTCCGCTTGAGCAAATCGATGAACAACGGGAAGGCCTTTACCTTTACCTTTACTTCTCATATAATTCATAAACTCTTATGTATAAGCCAATTTTACTTAAAGATGAGGCAGCCTAATTGCAAGGATTTTAGGATACTCTCATAATTGTACATGCAAACTATTTGGGGGGGGGGCAAGGGTACACCTGGTGATGCCTGGGTCTGACCCCTGGTTCTACTCAGGAATTACGCCTGGCAGTGCTCGGGGGACCATATGGGATGCTGGGGATCAAACCCAGGGTTGGCTGAATGTAAGGCAGACGCCCTACCAGCTGTATTATTGTTCTAGCCCAGTAAAAACACAAATATCTTAACTGAGACTCAAAGAAGAATTAAATTACACAAAGCTAACATTCAGTTGGATGATGGGGAGATTCAGTGCTGCAGAACATCTGTCACTAACATCTCCTGGAGCGAGCTGACCAGTGCACGTCTGCAGTCGCCATGTCCGAGCTGCTCCAGAGTGTGAGGCCCTGCCTGGCACCTGGGGGCAGAGGCTGTGCCCCCTCTCCCCTCTCCCAGAGAGGCCCCATCAGAGCTCACTGTGCTCACCCAACAGCCTGCACTTCCTGCCTCCAGAAGGGTGAATGGGAAATGTCTGGCACCCCAGCCCCCAGAAAACAGAACTTGGGGGGAGCAGCAGAGAGCCAGCCTGGGGGTTGAGGCGCTGGCCCTGCATGTGGAGCCTGGTTCAGCATCCCTTGAAGTGATGCTTGAGCAGAGCCAGAAATAATCCCTGAGCAAGCTGGGTATGCCCCTCCCCAGAGGAACGCTCTTGGGGAGAGTGGGGGTGGAGGGACGGTCACTGTCCTCCATCAGGAGAGGGCAGCTCTTTCTACCTCCTACATGGGCACGGAGCAGACGGCACCACCTGAATCGAGTTCTGAGGAAACCCCAGATGAGGACCAGAGCCACAGAGACCCAACACAGCTAGCACCTCACCCCCTCAAATGTCAGGCCAGGGACAGACAGAAGGATCCAGACTGCCCAGGTGTTCAGAGCAGTAAGTGCAGCAGGAGTGCCGGCTCAGATCTGGAGACACGGTGGGGTTTTTTTGGTGGGGAAAGTTGTGGGCTTGGGCCACACTTAGTGATGCTCAGGGCTAACTTCTGGCTCTGTGCTCAGGGATTAATCCTGGTGGGGGCTCAGGGGTGCTGGGGAGTGAATGCGGGTTGACCATGTGCCAGGCAAGTGCCTTACCCACTGCACTTCTCTCTGCCCGACTCAGGCATTTTTGTTGCATTTTATTTTTCGAGTTGCCAAAAATCGAATTGACTGGATCAATGCTAATATCCTGATTTTGATAAATTACTAAGATTACATACCAGAATATCACACCACAAGAGAATAGCCTTTAGTTTAGAAAACACTCAAAGGTATAGTGGCATTTGGTCTGGGGCCAGGGAGTTAGCATAGGAAGCAAAAACTGGCAGAGAACTGGACATTTTAATATCTTGTTCATATACAGAACTAAGCAAAAGGTAAACAGGCAACAAAATAAGCAAAACCATACAACAACTATACCTCAGACTCTTATAGAACATTGAGTAACAGCAAAGTACAAAGAACCTCACATGCACATAAAACGCTTTCCAAGACAGCAAATCAAACAGCCTGAATAAATAAATGTGAAATCTTTAAAGTGATACCAAGTATACTCTCTGATCACAATGGAATATAATTAGAAACCCAAGAGCTGATGAAATCTGAGAAATCCAAGAACAGGTGAAAATTAAACATCACAAATGTGTCAAAAAGAGCAAAATAGAAAAGAGAAAATGAATGAAAACCGAAATATAACTTTTGAGATAGTTATTAGGAGGAGTATTTTTCTTTAAATACCTCAAGTCTATAACCAACCAGTCACCCTAGAAAACTAGAAAAAAGAACAAACTACACCTAAAGAAAGTAGAACAAATGAAATTATAAGATTCGACGGGAGAGAAATGAAACAGAAAATGAAAAACTAGACAGAAAACCAGCGGCGGGACCGCAGTCATAGCACAGCAGGTCAGGCATTTGCCTTGCACAATCAAGCCGGGTTCAATCCCGGCTTCCCATACGGTCTCCTGAGCCCTTCCAGGAGTGGTCCCTGAGCACAGAACCAGGAGTAACCCCTGAGCACTCCAGGGTGTGGCCCAAAATAACAATACTGATAATTACATGCCAATAAATCAGATAACCTATAGGATATGGACAAACTTCTACAGAGATATGTCACTAAAATTAACTCAAGAAGACACAAAAATATGTATAATATGTATAATTCATATCCAGTAAAGAAGATTCATTAAGCTACTTAATGAAAGCTTCCCATAAAGCAATGTTCAGAAGTAAATAGAGAAGTGATGAGTATGACTAAACATTTAAAAACTTGGGCCAGAACCACACATACTAGGGGAAAAGGGAGCTCAGATAAAGAGGGAAACACCAAATAAAGGTGTTGGGAGGATCCTCCCGGGATGGGAGAAGCATACTGAAAGTAGACTATGGCCCAAACATGATTGCTACTCAATGCCTCTTTTGCAAACCACAACACCCAAAAAGGAGAGAGAGAACAGAGGGGAATGCCCTGCCACAGAGGCAGGGTGGGATGGAGGGGGTGGGGGGGTGGGAGGGAGGGGTGGGGGATGGGAGGAAGGAGTGGGGGGCGGGAGGGATACTGGGATCCGTGGTGGTGGGAAATGGGCACTGGTGGAGAAATGGGTGTTTGATCATTGTATAATTGAAACCCAAGCACAAAAATGTGTAAGTCTGCAACTGTACCTCATGATGTCTCACTATTAAAAAATTAAAAATAAATAAATAAAATAAAATAAACAATGCAAATCATAAAAAAACAAAACAAAACAAAAAAAAACTTGGGCCAGAAGAGTAGTACAGCGGGTAAGGCACCTGCCGTGCACACAATGGACCTGGGTTAGATCTCCAGCATCCCAAACTGTCTCCTGAGCCTGCCAGGAGTGGTTCACAGTCAGGAAGAACACGAAGTATCACCAGGTGTGGCTCCAAAACAAATGATCATCCTACTATCCTTCACGTTCTTAACAAAAAAAGGAAAAAAAAAAAAACAGTAAAGAAGGGAATATTCATCAACTCATTTACAAAGCCAGTATTACTGTGCTATCAAAAGCATATAAGGTCACTTCTCATGCATCAGGACAGTTATTACCAACAACAAACATAGGGGCCGGAGCAATAGCACAGCGGGTAGAGCATTTGCCTTGCACGTGGTCAACCTGGGTTTGATCTCCGGCATCCCATATGGTCCCCCGAGCACCGCCAGGAGTAATTCCTGAGTGCAGAACCAGGAATAACCCCTGAGCATTGCCGGGTGTGACCTCCCCCTGAAAAAATTAACGAATGTTGGCAGGATGTAGGGAAGTTGAACCTTTGTGCATTGCTAGCGAGGAAGTAGGAGATGCAGCGGGAAAGCATAATGATGCAGCCACGGTGAAAGCAGGACGGCTGTTACTCAAAAAATTAAACAGAATTGCTACATACTGGGGATTTCAACCAAAAGAGCTGGATGCAAGACTCCAACAGGTTATCTGTACACTCATTATGCACATATACACCCATACCATTCCCAAGAGTCTAAAGGTGAAAACGACCCCGCTATCAATGAAAGGATGAAAGACCAGATAAAATGTGTGACACAGAGCAAACATTACTCAGTTTCCAGGGAAGGAAATGACACATGCTACAACATGAATGAACTTTGAAGGCACTATATACTAAGTGAAACAAATCAGGCATAAAAGGACAAAATCTGTAGGGCTGGGTTAGGAATGCGGCTCAGTGGAGAGCACACGCCTCTGGCTACTAAGGTCTAGGGCAAGACAGACAAACGAAACGCTGATTCATGGGCAAAAAGCTTCCGCTGGGAAGATTCAACGTTCAGGCTATGGATGCAGTGATGGGCATAGGGGAATAAGAATGCACTAAATGCCTCAGAACTGTACACTAAAAAATGAGTTAACGACTAATTTGGAAAGGCCAGAAAGATACTATCTTGTACTATTGTGGGTTATGATGCAAGCCTTAGCATGTAAGTGAACTAGTCTGATTCCTGAGACCACATGGTACCCTGACTGTCACCAGGTGTGTCCCTGAAGGACCCCGAGCACCTGAACTATCCCCAGCACCACAGGACACGAGCCGCACTGTATCCGCAGGTCAGCCATCCCATCTGACCTAGAATTACCAGGAAGGACCCCAGGGCCCCCTGAGCACCACCTGGAAACAGCCCCCAAAAGACTAACTTTATCTTAATTATATGTTAGTATTAAGAATGGACAAAGATAACACAAGGAAAAATAACTATAGACCACCAGTTTTATGAACACTGATATAAAGCAAACCAAACTTAACAACATATAAAAAGAATCATGTATCATGGGACTAGAGTGAATAGTACAATGGGTAGGGTGCTTGCCTAGCACGCGGCCAGCCTGGGTTTGACCCCCCTTATCCCATATGGTCCCCCAAGCACTGCTAAGAATCAATTCCTGAGTGCAGGGCCAGGAGTAACCACAGAGTGTTACCGGGCATGGCCCAAAAATGAAAGGAAAAAAAAGGAATTATACATCATGACCAAGTACGATTTGATCCCCACATGCAAGGCTGGTTTAACATGTAACATCTACTAATGCAATACATATAGAAGCAGAATAGTGAAAAAACAGTTCTTTCAATAGATCTAGAAAGATATTTCTGAAATCCAACGGATAATTTTAAAAACCACACACCCACCATTCACATCCACACATACCCCAGATTCTCAACCCAATTAAAGGCATCCACAAAAACCACAAAGTGAACATTATGCTTAACTGTGAAAGACTCAACGTGCTTCTCCAAAGTCAGGAACTAGACAAAGATGACAATTCACAGCTTCCCTTCAACACTGTACGAGAATGTCCAGTCAGGGGAATCCACCACAGTAAAAGAGGCAGTATCCATTAAGAGTGCGACAGTCAAGTACAACTATTTCTACTAATGACATGACCTTGTATACAGCACGTTTTGGGAAACTACCCCAAATATTGGAGCTAATGGAGTTTAGAGAAGTCATGGAATGCAGTCTATTATATATTCTAATGTATAAAAATTGTGTGTTTCTGAACACTATCAATGAATAGTCATAGAATAAAACAGTCCCATTTACAATGACATTTAAAAGAAGCACAGGACTTGACAATGAAAATTAAAGCATTACTGAAAGATCACTGGGGTCAGATATATAGTACAGGGATTAAAGTACGTGTCTTGCATTCTGCCAACCCCAAGTTGGTCCCGAGGATTACCAGGAGTGACTGCTGAGTTCAGGGTAAGGAGTAGCCCCTGAGCACTACTGGGTATGGCTCAAAAACCTTTTTAAAAGCTCCTGTTTAGGAGCTGGAGAAATAGTATAGCAGGTTGTGTGTTTGCCTTGCATGCAACCAACCTAGGTTCAATCCCCACACCTTGTATGGTCCTCTGAGCCCACTAGGAGTGACCTTTGATCCAGCACTGGTATCCTGAGCACTGTCTGGTGTGAGCCTCAAGCACTAAGCCAGGAGCAGCTGGAACTCCACCTGGTATAGCACCCAAACCAAATATACCTGTTATGTACATAATTTTAGCTTTTATGACCAACTCCCCAAAACTGTCTAAAAGTGCCTGTTTATGAGCCAACCCTAGATTCCTACTTTAAATGTCTAAAACAAATCCACATAGAAAGCAGATCTGTAGATGCCAAGAGAATAGGAAGAGGAAGAAAAGACCACTATTCGTGATTATAAGGTTTCTTACTGAGGGGATAAAAATATTCTAAAGAATATTTACATACTTAAATAATTATAATAATCAAACAACCAAATGATTGTATGATTATTATAATTATTTAAGTATATAAATAAATGAGAAAAGTGTGTAGCATACAAATTATATCTCAATAAAATCACTATTTTAAAAGTTTATTTACAAAGTGAACTCAATGATTAAAGTCACTATCATACTTAAAAAATTAAAAAAGTTGTACCAAATGATCAATAGCAAGGCATTTTTTAGTGAAATAAAATAGAGATTTATGATGATGAGAGAGTGTTCAAGAGAGAACATGGGCTTCTCCAGAGGAGAAAAAGCCTAGAATGTGGCTACTGAAACTTTTCCCACTTTTCAAAAATCCTTTTCACCTAAGAAATACAATCTGGCCGAGTGCTGCCAGAAATACCTTGGATTTGTTACGTGGGTGAATCTGAAATTAATTTGGAGGCTGCTGAACATTCAGAAAACTTTGACTTGTCAGGTTTTCCAAGACCCCCCCACATTTAGTTGTCTGACAACTTAAGGATTTGCAACTCACATTCTGAAAAGCCAGGATCTAGAATAGAAATGACAGATGCCCATTCAGTTTTGAAAATGTACTTTGCTATGTTGGGCTGGAGCGATAGCACAGCAGGTAGGGCGTTTGCCTTGAACGCGGCTGACCAAGCCGACTACAGTTTGATTCTTCCACCCCTCCTGGAGAGCCCGGCAAGCTACCAAGAGTATTTCGCCCACACGGCAAAGCCTGGCAAGCTACCCATGGCATATTCAATATGCCAAACACAGTAACAAGTCTCACAATGTTACTGGGCCCGCTCAAGCAAACAAGGGGAGGACAGTGACAGCGATAGTGACTTAGCTATGTTGTGGGGCCATACCCACGGGCATTCAGGGCTGACAACTGGCCTGTGCTGAGGAGGACTATCTGAGGGTACGTCACATCTGAAGTGATGCCCGGGATCAAACTGGGGCCAACTACAAGACAGGCCTAGCCCCCTTCTGTGCCCTACCCCCTGTATTAGTTCTCCAGACCCAAGAATAATCTCCCTAGGATCGAACTGGGAGAAGATCCCACACTGCCTCCTCGTCTGCATCCATGGAGGCGCACAGACACGGCATGCACACTGGATTAGGAGGCAGAGAACTCTGTGTTTGAGAAAGATGTTACCAACACAGAGACAGGGAATTACTTGAGAGGAAGAAATGGTGGCATGAGCCCATATTTAAGTTGGTTTCATACTCTGAGTCATCATTTTGAGTAGAGCCTGTTCTTGGCAAAAATCACAAATTGAGCAAGAGAACACATGCAAAACAATTTAGAACGGTCCTATTGCAAAACAGCTCCCAACAGACTTACGGCATTGGGCTTTTAATAAGAGCTCTGGAATGTAATATACTCCTTCCCCATTAGGTGCCAAATTCACAGGGTACCCACATGACCACTAATACTCACCAATTACAAACTGAGTAAAACCTCACTATGTTCCAGACCAGGTGTTTAGAGATCAGGACAAAGTTTGGAGCGACAGAACAGCGGATGGGGCTCTTGCTTTGCACATGACCAACCTGGGTTTGATATCTGGCATCTCATATGGTCCCCTGAACCCTGCCAGGAGAGATTCCTGAGTACAGAGCCAGGAGTAATCCCTGAGCATTGCCAGGTGTGCCCAAAACCAAGACAAAAATAAAGATCAGAACAATGTGAATATAGAGATGTGGGAGCAGTACATACCTGCACAGCGGAAATAAATATGTACACCATTGAAGACCCTGAGGGAAGCTAGTTTATTACTTCATAAGTGTGTGTAGCCACATGCATGCTCAGGACTTATTCCTGGCTCTGTGCTCAGGATCACTCCTGAAGGCGCTCAGGGACCATATGGGGTGCCCGGGATCAAACCCAGGGCAATCACACGCAAAGCAAATGCTCTACCCACTGTACTATCTCTCCAATCCCTTATCAAGTACATTATGTAAAAACAACCCAATGTTTTCATCTTTTCTGACTCGAGGCAATGTCTAAATTATATTATGACATCCCATCTTGTTTCATTTAGAATTTAAGAGTACTTAATTTTTTTAAATGTTATAATATTTAATTCAACAACTGTTAGAAGCACCCACAACTTCATTGCTATGGTGGAACGAGCTCAGGGTTTTTCTAAAGGTTTTACAGTGTAAATACTGGTTGTCCTTTTCTTAAAATCTCCACTTTGATGGCAGAGAGAAAGTAGTGGGTAAGGCACTTGCCTTGCAAGCAGCTGGCACTGGTTTGATTTCTGGCACCATATATAGTCTCCCGGGAACCACAAGGAGTGATCCCTGAGCCGACCTGGGAGTAAGCTCCGAGTACCTCTGGGCACGTTTTGATGGCAGAGTAGTAGCCCTAGTCACCACTTTCTCCCACGGCTAAGAAGACAAACTCCTCCAGGGAAGGAGCGTTCCTAGAGAAAGGAAGAGGGATCTGAACATTTGCTCTGGGAAAGGAGAAAAGGACAAGAGGCGCCGGATCTGACTGTATGGGCCTGACCACACTCCTCAGTGATGACACCTGGACCAATACAGACACACAGAAACAGGAAACAGAGGAGGCTGTGGACTCGCCCTATCTTCTGTTTGTGGTGTAGGAAGGGCTAAGGCCCAGCCCCAGGTCAGCATACACGGAACCAAGAGTAACCTGCGCCCACTGGGCCCAGGGACGCGCTACACAGGGCAACCCCCAGCTTCCCTGGCTATTGTATGGCTGGCTCTCATGTCCAGCTGGCCATCTAGAGTTGGGGGTGGTCGCTGACCTGAGGGGAAGTGCTGGGTTTGCCATGTGAGGGCCACAGAGCAGACACGCTGACCGGCTGAGAGGACAGATGAGGCCAAGCCCACCCGACCCCTGCAGATGCAAGAGGGCGGTGTCTGCGGGTCCTGCACGCTGACCTGGACGACAGTGCTCCCCGAAGCAGGGCTCCCCATGGCAGGGGCTGCAAGTGTGCCACCTGGCTCTCCCTGCACACTTCTTTCTGTCCACCCTTCTTCACCGGCAGGAGGGGCAGGAGTCAGGAGAGGCCAGAGCCAAAGCTTCAGCTTGGGGCTGGGTGGTACAGGTGGGAGTGAGATCTCACAAGTGACACTGTTTTCGCCTGAAAAGTGCCTGATAAACAAAGGCTCCTGTGCATCAGGTCATCCAAGAAAAGTTACAGATGAGTAAAAATACACTGTGATTTCCAGATAGGCCATTTTAGGACGAAGAACACAATGTAGGCTATTCCTAAGCATGGGATCTTACGTATGCTTGGAACTACAAACTAGAACGTAAACAGGGCTCTGTGATCCCATTACACTAGGTAAGCATCATAGACTTGCTAGGAATATGAATGGTTGTAATTAAGTTTTCATCTGTTGAGAAAGGCGATAGCACAGCGGGTAGGGCGTTCGCCTTACAAGCGGCCAACATGGCCGACCCGAGTTCGATTCCTCCGCCCCTCTGGAGAGCCCGGCAAGCTACCGAGAGTATTCGATATGCCAGACACAGTAACAACAAAGTCTCCAATGGAGACGTTACTGGGCCCGCTCGAGCAAATCGACGATCAACGGGAGGGCCTTTACCTTTACCTGTTGAGAAAAAGTTTGGAATCAGGCTACCATTCACTGGCTTGAAAGGACAACTGAGTAGCTTTAACAGAAATTTAAAATTTCAGGTAACGGGCCGGAGAAACAGTACAGTGGGTAGGGCATTTGCCTTGCACGTGGCCAACCTGGGTTCGGTCCCCGGCATCCCATATGGTCCCCCCAGTACCGCCAGGAGTAATTTCTGAGTCCAGAGCCAGGAGTAACCCCTGAGCATTGCTGGGTGTGACCCAAAAAGCCAATAAATAAATAAATAAAATTAAAAAATAAAATTTCAGGTAAATGTTGTCACTGTACAGTATAAATCTACCCCCAGAATGTAGCAAAAGCTCTTTAGATTTAATATGTAGGATATTTTGACAAAAACAGTTTTCTTCGTACCTTTTATATTGACAATAAAATTTACACTATGTCACTATCCAGGCGTTTCCAGAAACTTGCTGGTTTGAAAAAATGCAGGCAGATAACCAATTTGTATAAATGCTTGTATTTATATAGGAGACAGTCACGGTCACGGTCCTCCCGTTGTTCACTGGTTTGCTCGAGCGGGCCCAGTAACGTCTCCATCGTGAGACTTGGTGTTACTGTGTTTGGCATATTAAATACCTCACGGGTAGCTTGCCAGGCTTTGCTGTGTGGGTGAGATACTCTCAGGAGCTTGCCGGGCTCTGTGAGAGGGGCGGAGGAATCAAACCCGGCTCTGCCGGGCTGGCTGCGCGCAAGGCAAATGCTCTACAGTACGATTTATTTAACCTTGCAATTCAGTGCAATTCTACACAGATCTGAGATTCTTTCACTGTTTTGCACTTGAGACTATTACTCCTAAAATACTGTTTTCTGGAAAAAAGAAGAGATGGCGGACAAAGGCAGGCGGTTTCCAAGCGACTAAAAGAGCCATCTCCCCTTCAGGTTCCCGTTTCCCGCTGCCAACTGCAGTTCAGAAATCCTGTGTACAAATCAACGTGAGCTGGAGCCAGAGACAGTACAACAGTTACGGCACTTGCCATGCGTGTGGCCAATCTGGGTTCGATCCCTGGCATCCCATAGGGTCCCCTGAGCACTGCCAGGAGTGATTCCTGAGTGAAGAGCCAGAAGTAAGCCCTGAGCATCGCCAAGTATGATCCCCAAAACAAAACCAAAATCAAAACAAGACCCAAGGGAGATAGAGACCACATTCACACAACTTCCAGTAGAAGCCACTGTTCTTGTTCTACTACTAGTAATTGCTGGGGGGGGGGGGGGGGGGGGGTGCAAGGAAAGTGCTCCACCGCTGAATTACAGTCCCAGATCTTATCGTTATTCACTATGACTGTCTTATTGTGTCTTCTTCGTAAGCTGGATTTTATCATAGGTTTGTCTGAGGAGGAAAAAGCACAGTGCATGGGATTGGTTTCAGGTCTCCACTGGGGTCTTGGAACGTATCTTTCTCAAATACAACGGGAATATGCTACATTCTCTCTCATCTCTCTGTAAATTGTTCTCCTGGAATTTATTTTAATTACAAGTTCTAAATCATTGGTGATTTCCCAACTATTCAATAAAAGATGCCATTTCTGGTGTTCTCTTTCACAACTGCTGGTACACTCATGGATTTCGAATGTATACAGAAATGAGGTTTCATAAAATGTCCGATGTGCAGGTGATAAGAAAAGTAAGGGACTCATCCTGGCATTCATGTTTTGAGTTAGAGAACTACAGATTCTAGATCCCAGAAATAAAAATGCAGCCGCTGAGGCTGGACCTTCAGATCGCTCAGAGCAGTGCCAGGGACCAGCCCTGCATCACCAGGCCAAGAGCCCCAGGAATGACTCCCAGGTCCCCAGTCAGTGCTGAAGGCACCCCAACAAACACTGAACTAAACCAAAGGCATCGGGTTCCATCACGTACTTGCTCACACCCTCCAGAAGCTTCCCCCAGTTGCCTCCTCGAGGGCCAGAAGCAGGAAGAGAAGGAAACAGAGCCCCTCTCCACCACCCCGCCCAGAAAGGAGAGTGCAGGAGACCAGCAGCCTGCAGCTAGAGGGAATCCTCACCAGAAACCATCTGCTGTGGCCCTTGACCCTGACCTTTCTCAGACTTCCTTCCTGTCACCAGAAGTACGAAAAATAGCTTTGTTGCCTGCAGGTACTCTATCTGTTCCTGTAGCCAAATAGATAAGGACCTTCTTCAAAACCAGTCTGAGCGTCATCTCAACACATTTTTTCAAGCTTCCTCCATGCAGAGTAAGGATTCTGTCTTCTATTTTTATAAAGAATTCACATCCAGTGTTTTCCAGTGGCAGTGAATTGACTGATGAAAGAGACAAATGTAGCCTACCTTTGAAGTTTGGAGATACAATGCCTTTCAGAGAAGACAAATAGGAAATGGCAATTCCTTATTAAAAAAAAAAAGTTTAGAATAGAACGTGGTGAAAGCAGATGGAAAGGGGACCCAGGATCTATAACAGAATCTCAAAAAAGGGGGAAAAACCTTGTCACATGCTATCACTTGGATTAAATTTGAGGATGTTAAGTCATAAAAAAAAACTACGATTCCACATATATGAGATATTTAAAGAAGTCTAATTCATAGAAACAGGAAGTATAATGGTGGTTAGCAGGGGCTAAAGGAAGGAAGGAAAAATGGAGTTATTTAATGCATGAAGTTTCAATTTGCAAGGAAAAACATTCTGGAGCTCTGTTTCACAACAACGGGAAGACACTTTACTGAACTCTACACTCAGAAATAACTAGAAAGGCAAGAACTTGGATTTTTTTGTTTTTGTTTTTTTTTTAAGAAGAGATGGACCCATTCAAATCATGATTCATCAAACGAAAGGGCATTTGAGCTAAGAACTAAGTGCCTGAGCTTCTTCAACACCCTCCACAGGCATGGCTAATCCTCAGCCCTGGTCTCACGGGGCCCTGCAGACATTTAACACGGCTGATGACATCCTCTACCTGGAAACATGCCGTAACTTGGCATTTGGGCCAGAACCTTGGCCACTTCCTCTCATTTCACTAGCACTCCCACCCCAACTCCTTTAGATGGTTCCTCCCTAACGCGGCAGCGCCTAAATTCCGGCCTCAACCGCAGCTCACTCCTCGATCCTCTTCCTCAGTCTCTCGGCACAGATTCCCCCACCGAGCCTAGTCTGAGTTCCCCACCTTGTGTTCACTCTCATGCCTTCAAGGAGCACACTTTTGATTACGATCCTTTTGAGATGGAACAGTCCGATGGTTTTAACACCCGTCACTAAGCTGAAGGCCCTTGTGTTTTCATTCCAACAGAGGCTCCTCGCAGCACCCTGCACCCCGCACCCACTTCTATCCAACTTCCTCGCTGCCTTCTTCAGTGGGATATGGATGACAAGGCGACCTGTCCCAAAACAAACTGGAAACGTTTCCCTCCAGATGCCGCCTTCCCGTTCAGAGCCGACCTTCTCTCCAACATCAGGAAACACAGGCCTGCTCAACCGAGGGCAGCTGGTGCAGCCACAGAGGAGCGAGGCAACTGTGACACAGGCCTGTCAAACCTCAAACACCCGCGGCCTGTCCTCGACAGCATCACTCACGGACCTCTCGCCCTGTGTTCCCTCTCCTCCTTCCGGTCTTCGCCTGAACACAACCTTCTCAAGGAAGTCTGCCCCCAATCACCCGTTCTTTAAACAGTCCTTGTCATAGCCACTCCCAATTCCAACCTGAGCTCCTCCTCCTTGCTCCAGGCATTTTTCTTTTCTTTCTAAAAAATGAAATACAAATGAAAAGATGTTGTGGCAGTCCCAGGGAGAAATCCAGGGCACCCCACATGTGCCAAGGCATGTGCTCTACACATCCCCGGGGGTCCCTCGGGTTTTTCCCCAGCACCTACATCTGACAGTTTATTTACTTGTCTTCTTGCCTATCTGCCCTAACCTGCGCTGTAAATTCCACTAAGGCAAAGTTTTTTGTCCCTGCTGATGTATTATCTCCAGCAGTACCTGATACAGAACAGGCACTTGAATGATGTCAAACACCTAACAAATTCTTATTAAATGGAAGAGGACAAAAGGTAATTGCAGGCACAGAGAAATTGTAAGGGCCTAGCACCAGAGCATGGCAAAAGGAAAGCACTTTTGGCCTGAAGTGATAGTACAGGGGGTAGGGCTTGCACGCAACCGACCCGGGTTCGGTTCCCAGCATCCCATACGGTCCCCTGAGCAATGCCAGGAGTAATTCCTGAGTGCCAAGACAGGAGTAACCCTGTGCATCGCCGGTGTGACTCCCCACACCCCCAAAAAGGGGAAAGCACTTTCTTCTATCTCCTTGACATCAAATACTGAATTGTATTAAACTTAACCTGTTTATGGGTTTGGCATCCCAATTAGACTATTACTTATTAAAGATCTATGTCTAATTTCTCTATTCTACGACCACCTTGGGAACATTTTTTGCAGAGGTGGGAGGAATGGAAGGTGGAGGCACACCCTGCAATGCTCAGGGCTGACTCCTGGTTCTCTGTGCACAAGTATCACTCCTGACAGGGCGTGGGGGACCATAGGGATGCCAGGGGTTGAGCCCAAGTGGGCCTTGTGCAAGGCAAACACCCTACCTGCTATCTATTGCTCAGGCCTCTTGGTTGGACCTTTTTATCTGATACCTAAATCCCCACCTACACCCCAGAAAGATCCCAGAGCTTCTGCCTAAATATTTCTAGTGACTAGAGTTTATGGAATTTGGAGGCTGTTTGTCCCCTTTGCACAGATAAAGGTTCACCTGAAATATCTCTCCACGTAACTGACTAATGCTCAACAGACCACAGCCAAATGAGATGTATTATCTGCTGTTGACTTTCCTTTCCTCACTTTGCTTATGAGTACAAAGGGTTTTTGTTGTGAGTACTAAGTAAGATAGGTAGGCAAAAATACTCTGTAACTCAAACATTATAGAAACCAAAGTAAACTGCTATTGTGGTTATCTAAATTGCTCTTTAAAGATTATTCTGCACCAATTTTTACTTATAGGAATCAAACGCCTCTGAAGGCACTTTTGTGTTTCTCCTTTACAGAGATACTCAGTGTTCTTTTTTAGTCATGTATTCTAACTCACTTTAATCCCCCAACAGCCATTAAATGATTCACTGAGCTTAACAACAAAATTCGGAGTGAAGAAGTGGGGTGTGAAAGCAGGAAAATGAAGGGAAAGGCAAGGACTGCGGTGTGTGTGGGGGAGAGAACAAGAACTGACTGAGTACGCAGGCAACAGCCCCCCGCCCCGCCCAGTGCAGGAGCGCGCGTGGACGTGCGCGCGGGCGCGCGCACACACACACACACACACATACATGCACACACACACACACACGCTGGCACTGCTGAAATTTCAGGCTGGGGAATCCTTTGCCGGAAGCTGCCTGTGCAACGGGGGCTGTGCACAGCATCCCTGCTCCACCCACTGTGAAACCACACAGCATCAGAGGTGGTGGGGGGGGGCAGGTGCAAACTCTCAGCACCCCCTCCCCAGACCTGCTCTTGCTATACTGCAGCTTCTTCTATAAAATAAACATGCCTAGGGGGCCAGTGCAGTGGGTAGGGCACTTGTCTTGCATGCAACTAACCTGGGTTTGATCCCGGGCACCCCATATGGTCGCCCAAGGTCTGTCAGGAGCAATCCCTGAATGCACTGCCAGGAGTCAGCCCTGAGCACTGCTGGTGGTGGCCAAAGAATCATCAAAACACCAAAAACACGTTTTACTGAAAGACTACAATTCTGCAAGAGGTCACAATAAAGATCTGGAAGCATTATTTCAATAAGAGGGAGCAAAGATGTACTCAGAGAAGTAATTTTGGTTTAGTTTTCCTTATCATCTTAATCAACGTCCTCCCGTTGTTCATCAATTTGCTCTAGCGGGCCCAGTAACAGTGTGAGACTTGTACTGTGTTTGGCAAATCGAATACGTTATGGGTAGCTTGCCAGTCTTTGCTGTGCAGGCGAGATACTCTTGGTAGCTGGCCAGGCTCTTGAGAGGGGCAGAGGAATTGAACTTGGGTCGGCCAAGTCAGCCAGGTTGGCCGCGTTCAAGGCAAATGCCCTACCTGGTGTGCTATCGCTCCAGCCCATCACTTTAATAGAAAAAAAAATTATTTGTGTATTTTAATTGATTCAATTCCCCTCTCGGAGAGCCCAGCAAGCTACCAAGAATATCTCGCCCGCATGGCAAAGCCTGGCAAGCTACCCATGACGTATTCGATATGCCAAACATAGTAACAAGTTTTATAATGTTATTGGGCCCGCTCGAGCAAATTGATGAACAACGGGAAGACAGTGAAAATGACAACTGATTCAATTATGAAATATTTTAAGAACACAATAAACAACTGAATTACTTAAAAAAAAAAGCATCTGGGCTGGAGACTAGAGAGAGAGAGAACACATCCATGTGTCCGTGTAGGACACATCCAACTCAGGCTCAATCCCTGGCACCACACAGGGTTCCCCCGAGCATCCTCAGGAGTGAGCCCCGAGAAATGAGCCAGGAAAGTCATGAGCACATCCTGGAGTGGCCCCAAAACAAAAGAATGGACTTCTTGCAGTTTGTGGAAGAACATATACCTCTATCTCTTTCTCCCCACCTCTTGTTTTTGAGTTTCTTTAAATGAAATTATTTTGCTTCACTAAGTAAAACTAATTTTGTTTTAAGTTTCAAAAGCTACTATAGAATCTACAGTAAAGGGACAAAATCAAATGTAATATACAACTTTGACTGAATCTTAGATTACTTTTGCCTAGCAGTTATATTTTTGGTGGATAAATGGGTCAATCTAAAAAATATGGACTAAATAACAGAAACTACTAGTATATTATTGTTTCATTCTTTGGTGAGATGATGACCCTGCAGGCCTGGAGGAGAATGCCTGTGCTCAGGAAACTCATACTGAAATAATAAGGAGTCAAACGTAGTATCTGCAACTTACTTTCACCAGGAGAAGGAAACATGTGAATGTGCAAGTCTTTTGAGACAGGAGAAATAAAGCAAAAATGACAAAACATTTGCAAATGTTGAATCAAGGTAAAGAACATGCAAAAGTGTTGGTTGTGCTATTCTTTCAATTTCTGTGTAGGCGGGAAATTGCTCCAGATAAAACTTGAGAAAAAGACATCTAGTATACAAATCAAATCACAGTCACACTGTGTGTGCCTATCCATCATACACGCCCCTTTTCACACCTTATCAACTCATTCTGCCCAGTGCTCCCTCTCAACTAGGATCTCCGGGGCTGGCTAGTTCCTCTGGAAAGGCGACCCGGGCCGTTGTCCCTGGAGCTGGCCATCAGCCTACCCAGCCACGGCAGCGAGCACCCGCTCCTCCAAAGCAGGGATTCCGCGTCTTAGCAATCAGGGACCAGGCGGCGCCAAAGGCAGGTGATAAATATTTGTTCAGTGTTAAACAAATGTTCCCACACTACTGTTTCCAACCTTTTTCAAATAACGGGAGGTGGGGGCAGGGGAGAAGCAGCGAGATGAACAGTGTCTCAATCGTTTTGATTCAAATTCAATGGACTACGATTAGGAATAACATCATTAATCATTATCATAGTGAAAATGGGAGAGGGAAAAAAACCAGATAGGACAGTGTGGAATAAACAAACCAAAAAACCCACCGCAATTGTTTCCTGTATTGTTTGCCTTGGGCTTTCTTTTTCCGTTGGACCACACCTAGAGGTGACTAGGAACTACTCCTGGCAGTGCCCGGTGACCATGCAGTGCCAGGGAGTGACCCCGGCCGCCTGCATGCAGAGCATGTGCTGCCGTCCTCTGGGACATCTCCCCAGCATGGTTCCTGCTTTAATTATACTGTTTCACTTTCATCTTTAGAAATGAGGCTCTCTACAACGAAACTCTTTATTGATACTGAGCTCAACTAAGTCTACATAAAAGCAACTGGCAAACAGTACCACAAAAAACTAAAACAAGTTTCTTTTGGCAGACATAGGCTTTCTTCAAAGCCTATTTCTCTGTAAGATAAAAGGAAAAAAAATGCTAACTTCATCATCTGAAGCAAAAGAAGTGGTACTGAGTACCAAAGTTCACACGGAAAGCATTATGACCCAAACGGCGTTCATTATAAAGACACCAGCAAAGAAATAGTAACAATAATAATTCCTCTACAAACTGTAAAACTAGGTAAGCATCATGGCAGAAATAAGACTGCCCAGACATGTAGTTCCTGGAACATACATGCCGGGTTATTTTAGGCAAGGTTAGCTTTAAGAAACTGACACACAGGACTAAAGAAAAAGGTATTTCCAAATAGAGATAGAAAATACAGAGCAGACTGGCTCTAGAGAGTCACAATTCAGCCAGTGTGGCTAATGAATGAACGCTCTGAATACAACAGAACCTGTGTAATCATAGAGGTAAGAGTTTCCATTCAAATAAAAAAAGTGACCTTTTTAAAAGTGGGGATCATTCAGCAAATGGTATTGGAAAAATAGTCACATGTAAACCCAGACCCCTGTCTCACACCATGCTTAAGAAGCCCATTCAAAATGGAGTAAAGACCTCAATATCAGACATGAATCCATAAATTATACTGAGGAAAACATAGGCAGAACCCTTCATGACCCTGAACCTAGAGGCAACTTCAGTGGCTTAATGCCATTGGCTAGCAAAAGACAAACAAATGTGATTATATCAAATGAAGAAGCTTTTGCACCAAAAAAGAAAACAGTGACCAGAATTAAAAGACACCCCAGAGACTGAGAGAGAATATTTGGCTGCCACTCATCTAACAAAAGATTTAATATCTAAGATATATATATATGTATATATAAAGCACTTATTGTAATCCTCTCAAAAAATGGGGAGAAGAGATGCATAGATTCCCAAAGACATGCAGATGGTCCAGAGGTATATTTTAAAATGCTCTGCATCCCTGATCATCATGGAATGCAAATTAAAACAATAGTGAGATCTCACCTCACACGTGTGAGACTGGCACACGTCACAAAGAACAAAAAGAAACAGTGTTGGCGGGGAAAGGGGATCCTCATTCACTGCTAGTGGGGTATCAACTAGCTGCAACGTTTTGGAAAATATGAGTCATTCTCAAAAAAAACCAAGAATTGAGAGGCTGAAGGGATAGCACAGCACACAAGGCCTTGCACACCTCCAAACTGGGTTCGATCTGGGAGACCCACATGGTCCCCTGAACACAGCCACGAGTGATCTCTGAGTGCAGAGCCAGGAGTAACCCCTGATTACGGCATAGTATATGGCCCAAAACCAAAGAGAGGGAATACCAAATGGCCAAGGGCCATGGGGAGGGACAGAATTAAGGGCCTCACACAGGCAAGACATGTGCGCTTACTGCTTGAGCCACGTCCCCAAACCTCAAGAGACTTGGGTGGAGTGGGGGAGAGACAGAACAAACGGAAGAGGAGTAATGGAGAGATGAAGCTCTGACATTAAACCAGCAGTGACCGAGCAGTGCCTGTGGTCAGTTCTGCATCTGGAGTCTCATGGCTGACAGAAATGGGCGGGGGCATTCACTGGTCGTCTCTGCCAAGCCAGAAAGCGTTAAACCCATTTTGCAGAAAAAGGATCACGTTAATGTTACAAAAGATGGAGCAATAGGTCTAACACTTGTGGGCTGTGACAAAACAAGGGGAAAGTCAAAGAGGGCACACCAGGCCAGAGACCAAGAAAAGGAGAGGAAGGGGTCAGGGAACAGGTGGCTAGTTTAAGGCTGTTTTTTTTTTTAAGGAATTCTCTAAGAGATTATCAATATGCACAACACTTTACTTTTGTGTTCATTAAAATAAAGCATCTAAGACAAATGTTGTTTTTAGCCTATTAACACTTTTTAAAGCGATCTATCAAAATATTTCATTTCCAACCTACAAGTGTCTATATAGTGCATACCAGCAGATATTTGTACAAATACAGGCAATCACTGTATTTGGTACATACAAAACCCAAAAGGATACAGCCTGGTACAGCTCAACCTGGCATCAAACAAGGGCTCTGATACTGACCACAGGCAGTGGTGGAAGGATCGGGCAGGGGCCACTGAATCTCACGGGCGCGCAGGATGCCAAGGGAGCAGGCTCACAGGACCTTACGCGTCCCGACACCACTCAACATTTCCCTCCTCAACCCCAACAACCTTTCAGAAAATTACTCACAACTGCTGGCATTTAAAAACGATAAGCAAGAAAGCCAGATAAACAAGCGATAAGTGAAAAATGGATCCAATGTCCACTTTGCCCCTCTAACCCAAACGTTTAACAGAGGAAATAGCAGTGATTAACACAGGATCTCTACAGGTATTAAAGGTGACTTCAGTGAAGGACTTCCTCATGTCAGAAAGACATGGGAAAGGCTACAACACACACTTTTTTGGGGGGTGGGGGGGTGGGGGTCCTTGCAAACATGTTCGGGGAGGCACGGGCAGATCTCAGTGATTGATACTTGTCTCAGCTCTAAGGGCCTGAAGGTTCAAAGCTCTGGTGCTGAAGGCCTGTTACTCCAGTGCCGATAGGTCCAGCCAGCAGTGCTGGATGCCCCCAGGACCCCAGCAATGCTCAGAGGCCATGTGGGCTGAGAACAAGCCCAGCCTTCTGAGCCATCTCTGACCCCTACAAAATTCATCTTGACAGGCTGGACTTGCGTTCGGGCTATACTCAGAACCCAGCAGTCCAGGCTTAATCCCAAGAACTGAGCATCCCCAAGGTCCCTTTCCGATCTAAAAAACTTCAGATCTTTACAAGTTCTGGTTTCCTTTAGCATGTAGAGGGGGAAGGCAAGAAAAATTATCATTAATGCAGATAATGCTATTTTGTTCCCATATTATGACCACAATGAACTAGGAATACTGAAAGCTCAGCTTCTTAAGCCATGGGTCATGACCCCAATGGGGTCATGTAACAAACTGGGGTCCTGTAACAAATAAATTTATAATCAAAGGGCCAGGCAGTACAGTGGGGTTTGAAGTGCTTGCCTTGAACTCATCCAAACCGGCTGGCTGCTTGGCACCCCATAGAGCCCACTGAGCCCACTAGGAGTGATCCCTGAGCACAGAGCTAGGAGTAATACACAGTAAAGCACAGTTGAGTGTGGCCCCAAGGCCACGATAAATAAAAATGAATTTATAATCACTAGCACCAAATGGCTTGATTTACATACTTGTTTTCTATCCCTGGGGGTCATGTAAAATGTTCTTAGACAAAATGAGGAGAGTTGAAGAGGCCCTGATCAAAGGTGAGTATGCACAGATTCTAACCCTGAGAATTGGTCCTCCTGAGAAATGCCTGACGGGAGATCGGGGCTGTGACTCAAAGCTCAGAGGGCGGGCACCTGCCTTGCACATGCCACTCCTGAGTCCACGCTCTGGCACTGCATTCCCCAGCAAACACCCCCACCCACCTGGCTGGGCACCAACAGGCCAAAGCATCACAGCACCGCAACCGTCAGAACTGCATCATCAGGAAAGGCCCCTGCGCCCCCAAGCACTGCTCGAAATGCCTGCTTCAATGAGACAGAGGTTTCAGACTCCCACCATGTAAACCTCCAAGCAGTGAAAAGCAAGCAGCCCTTCCTTGTTAGTCGCCACAGATGTCAATCTATCTGCATACCTATCACATCTTCTATCTTTTCCTAGCATGATTTTCATAGCGTGAGTAGCAGTTGCTCAATAAAAACCAGATAATTGCTCAAAAACAAATATGAATAAACACTATAATTGTTATCAGTGAAATGCAGAATATTCCTAGTCTAACTCCCCAGAACATCTCCAATAAAGCAGAAGTCATGAAAAAAAGAATCTCACAAAACAAAAGCTACTAACATTTAAAAAGCGTTGCTCTACCAAACAGAGCCCACTTGAACGCAAAACTGACCATGACAAAACACAACAGTAGGGCCGGGAAGACAGCTCAGAGGGCTGGAGTCAGGCCCCACGGCCCCTGGCACCGTGCACCCCCTCCCCAGCACTGCCAGGTATAGCCCCGTGGTTCTAGCAGTGCCATATGACAGGGCCCGTGCACCTAACTGGCGGGCCAAGTCTGCCCGGGGTAGCCCACGGGCTCCCAAGCTCTGCTACAGACTCCCCCACAAAAAATACTAACAACTGATCAGACAGATTTCACTTACAGAACTACCACTATACCCACTATTACAAATGCTTCTAAAAACCAACACAACATTTCTCTAGTCTTAAAATACAGATACGCTCAGCCAGCATTAAGAGATTTTTTAGTCTAAAATATGACCAGATACTATAGCAAACTCTCTTCTAAGAAAAAATAACATTCATGCTTTCAGACGGACATTTGGTTATTTCAAACGGGCACCAATTTAAAGAGATACTAAACTGAGAAAATCATCGACCTATTAATAATAGTAAACTTACCACAAGCAAAGAAATAGAAATTCTGTACATTCCATGGCACTAAAGAAATGTCACTTGGAAGAAAGTATCACTTGATTTCCTGGTAATGGATGTCACTATAGATCAAATAACATCACCGAAAATTCTTGAGGCACTATTCAAATGCTTTTGATAGATCTGGGCTCTTTTCTACTGAACCCACAACTCATCGAGGTCGCTAATTTCTTCATTCAAACATTTTAATTTATTAGGCACAGAGCAAAAGGAAGCCAGCCACCCCGATCAATAGAGCAGAGGAGGGGTTGCGGGTAATGGGTTCACCGCGGCTCCCAACACTTCCTCAGCGCCTGGCACACGCCGAGCCATGAAACCACGTCAGCAAATGGCTAGTTAGTGTAGTGCACTGAGCTCTTTTGTTACTCTGACATTTTGCATTTAATATCTGTTTGAGAGTCACAATGGGTTGTGCTGCTCCCTCCCCCCGACCCAAAATGATTTTGCCTACTGGTAATAAAAAAAAAATCCTCAAAAAATTCCTGAATAATTATCCCATGATCAAAATGTGCATGTAAAAGGGTAAAGGGTAAAGGCCCTCCCGTTGATCGTCGATTTGCTCGAGCGGGCCCAGTAACGTCTCCATTGGAGACTTTGTTGTTACTGTGTTTGGCATATCGAATACGTCACGGGGAGCTTGCCAGGCTCTGCCGTGCGGGCAAGATACTCTCGGTAGCTTGCCGGGCTCTCCGAGAGGGGCGGAGGAATCGAACTCGGGTCGGCCATGTTGGCCGCTTGTAAGGCGAACACCCTACCGCTGTGCTATCGCGCATGTAAAAAAAAAAAAAATTACAGAGGTTGGAGCCATAGTGCAGCTGGTAGGGCACTTGCCTTACACACAGCCAACCCAGGTTTGATTCCCGGCATCCCATATGGTCCCTGCACCCGCACCCCAACAGTCAGGAGTGATCCCTAAGTACAGCCAGGTATGGTCCCAAAACGAAAGGAAAAAAAATACCATTCAGGTAGGTGGTTAGTAAGACTGTCCTGTACTGCGCTGTCCTCCTGTTGTTCATTGATTTGCTCGAGCGGGCACCAGTAACGTCTCCATTGTGAGACTTGTTACTAAGTTTTTGGCATATCGAATACGCCATGGGGAGCTTGCCAGGCTCTGCTGTGCGGGCGGGATACTCCCGGTAGCTTGCCGGGCTCTCCGAGAGGGGTGGAGGAATCGAACTCAGGTCGGCTGCGTGGAAGGCAAATGCCCTACCCGCTGTGCTATCACTCCAGCTCCAGGTCAGTAAGACAAACAATGAAAAAGAAATATAAACAAGAACAGTGGGAATAAAGACACATAGAATTAGAATTAACAGGCAGTAAGAGTAAGGAACCTAAATACATTAAATGACAGAAGGTGATGCTGTTTGCAATATCACTGAAGCTTTTCAATTTCTTCTGTTTTGTTTTGCTTTGGGGGCCACACCCAACCCTGCTCAGAAATCACTCCTGGGAATGCCCGAGGGACCATATGGGATGCTAGGGATTGAAGGAGGTTGGCTGTGTGCAAGACAAATGCCCTACCCACTCTACTATCATTCTGGCCCTGGCATTCCAATTGCTAAAAAAAAGATTACTAAAGTTAAAATTTTTACTTAATTATGTTAGTTCTTTTCAGGAAAATAATCTATACCTACATGTTCCATTGCCTCGTATAACCTTGATCTTTAAAACGAGGAGGTTCTACCTCCCTCACCTACAACATTCTCTTTCGGCAAAAGAGGGAGGAAGAAGGAAAGAGAAAAGGAGGTTACCAAGGGTGGAAGCCAGATTCCTAACTGCTGGATAGATGGGAACTCATCAACATATCATAAAAACAAAATGGTTATTAAATACGGTGCCAACACCTCACCACAGAGATCAGAAACCGTAAACGGCAACGTCGCCTATTTAGAAGCTTAACCAAAAGAAGAAACAGTTTTTAATAGCTTATGATGAAAAACATTTTAATAAGTGAATAATAAAAATTCCTATAATGAGAAACACCAACCTAAAAAAGAAACTGAAACCCCAAGAAGGAAGGTGCAGAAAAACATTTCCTTGTGAAAATGAAACATGGTCCCACCCCACCCGCCCCAGTCTCTCTCTCTCAGCAGGCCTCTGCGCCCAAGCTGGCAACCTTCGGGTGCGCTGAGAGTGGCCTCCGAACCCTTCCAACTTGCTTTTCTTTCTCACTTCCACCTCTTGTGAAAGCTAAAACCTTGCTAAAAAGGCTCATTCCTGAACTTTCTCAAACAGAGCATTCTAGAACCTTTTCTTCAGTGAGCTGTTCCAACAGAGTAGTGAGGCCCCCGGAGGTTCCTTCCTCTCCAGCCAGACCTTGCAAGCTTCCCCGACCTCCCAACACCGCCAGCCACTCCCTGACGTTCCTCACTACTGTGGGACCGGTGATCCACAAACCAAACCCTCTCACTGGCCGCGGAGAGGAAGCCGAATATTAACGCGGAGGATTCACAGTCAAGTAATAATTTAATCTGAAAAACACTAATGCTTTCTAAACGTTAAAATACAAACGAGTACAACGCTTTAATGTTCAGGCATTAAATGTACGGCAGTATTCTGAAATGGCTCAACTGAGACACTATCCTCAATTACAAACATTATAAACCGTAACTTTTGTACTACTGTGATTGCTTTCAAGTCTTAAGCTAACAGCACATAAAGCTGTATATTATGCCATAACTGCTTGCTCTGGTTTCTCTAAAATGACCTACTCACCAATATACCCAAGGCATGGCCTCAGCTGCTGATGTGGCTCAAAGCTTTCTACACAGGAGGCCCAAGCGCCATCCCGAGCACCACAGGGGCTCCTGAGCACCCCGGGAGTAACCTGAGGTCACCAAGAATCAAACTCAGGGTCTCGAGCATTTCTAGGTATACCCTTGAGCTCCCGCCCCCATCCCTTTGATTTTTAATTTTATATGATTGCTATATATTATAGCAGGGCCAACTGTGGGGCTTTTAAAAAACAAAACAGAACAGAAAGCAACGTGACATCTGACAGAACAGCTCCAGGAGAAAATAGGAAGAAACAAGGGCCATTAAAATAGGAACAAAGGCCAGGGATGTAGCGCAGCGGTAGGGTACTTGTCTTGTGTGAGGTTTCTTGACTCTATCCCCCGCACAACACACACTCACACAATCTTTTTAAAAGGAACATAATGGGATGGAGAGAGAGAGAGAACAGCAGATAGGGCGGCTGCCTTGCACGCAGCCCACCAGGGTTCCATCCCCTGTGGTCCCCAGAGCACCACCAGGAGTTAATTCTCAAATGCAGAGCCAGGAATGCCAGGAATAACTTGAGCACTGGCAGGTGTGAGTCCCCAGCCTGCCCCCCGCCCCGCCCAAAAAGGGGGGGGGGGGTGAACAAAACAATCTTGTAATATTGGCTATTGGTTAAATCATAGTAATAATGTTGTTTGTAAAAATAATTATAATAGAGCTAGTGAGATGGGAAAGATATCTGAAATATCCTTGCCCCCCAGCATCCTCTATTCCCCCCCCCCAAAAAAAGTCCTACTTTATGTTATCTGAAGACAAAATAAAGAGGCTGAAGGGAGAACAAGCTTTTCACTTTCACTGCTGATAGACTTCAGAAGCCACCCGCCCCCAACAGCGCCTGGCCAGTAAGGTGACTGCAGACCCTGAGCACTTGGGAGGCTCCCCAGGGCATGCTCTCAGCCACAGAGGGCTCTACACTGACCATTTAAGAAACAACACTGAGATGCGGTGGTAAACATCTGGATAAGTTATTCAGAGCAGTTGTGAGATCTCACTCTCCTTACCAATAGAACGAACTTATCAGCCACGAAAAAAGGTTTGTAGTTGGTTTTTCTTTCTTTTTTTTACAATTACTACATTAAAAAAAAAATCATTTGTTTATGAGGCCTCAACGGCAGTGCTCAGGGGTTACTCCTGGCAGGCTTGGGGGACCATATGGGATGCGGGGGGATCGAACCCAGGTCGGCTGCTTGCAAGGCAAATGCACTACCCGCTGTACGATAGCTCCAGCCCCCACAAAAAGGCTTTGAAGTAATGCTATTCAAATTCAAAACTGGACAGCTTCCCAAAGTTCCTTCCCTAACCAGAATTACACACGCAACGACAGCCTACGTTCTAGTAACAACCAAACACAACTGTCTGCAGAGCAACAGCTTTACTAAAATGGATATTAAAAGGGATGACTTTCTGTGCAATTTTATGTGCTCCGCTAGGATCTGCATTCTCTATTTTTATTTTCCAATTTTTATACAAACCCTAACAAGTGCAGGAGCCCAAACTACCAAACTGACTTACCTAACCAGCTCAGTGACCTTGGGAAGTTACTTCTCGGGAGAGGAGAGAGGCCTGGCCGTGAGATGCATCAGGGTGAAGCCTCAGCTCCAGCCCCTGCCCAGAGGAAGGAAGGCAGCACCTTGGACTGAAAGAATCACGCCTGTCCCCGATGGCCAAACGAGAAACTAACATTTTTCCCCCCCTTCCTGACAATTAGATTTTATTCTGTATCTTCCCAAAATGTTTTCAAGACACTGAAACTGCAATTCACTATGGCAGAGCCAGAAGTTTAGTTCATTTTAATCACTTTTAAGAAATAAACAGGTAAACTCTGGAAGAGCTGATAAACTTCCTTCACCCGGTTTATGCCACTCCTGCTTTCTTTCTCTTGACCCTGTTCCTCCTGCATGCGGTCCCATTCCCCCCAGATAGGGAGGCAGCTGGTTGTGAGGAGGGGAACCAGGTCAGTAATGAGAAGGCCTAAATTCTAGTTCCATCTCTTCCATTAACTGATTCTGCAGGGACATGCGACTTCCCCTTTTGCCAATGCAAGGCCACATTGGAAAAACAAGGCAGGACTAATTAAAAAATTTCTCATTTTCTACGTTATCTGATTCTCCTTTCCTTTAGCATGTTCTTCCTCGAGTAACTCCTACAGCCGTGCTTCCTGACATCACTCCCAGACTGGAGAGGTGCCTCAGGATGTCTCTCTTCCCTCTTCATCTTTGCCCCCCACTTTTTTTTCCAAATCCTACAACGAATTCAATCTTAAAACCCTGAGGAGTGAAAAGCACGCTTTGACTACAGTTTCAAATTCCACCCAAACAATCATACCTCAAACTGGGGGTGTTCCCAAGTATTTCCAGGAGCAGAGCATAGTAGGAAAGCACCCAATACAGTGTCTGCCACATTCCAGATGCTCATGGTATTCAGCATCTCCCTCTCTACCCCCAGCTCAAAAGCTCCCTTTCCCACCCATCAGCCCAGTTGCATGAAGGCCTAAGATCTAAAAAGCCACAGTAGCAAAAACCCAATTTAAAGTCTTCATCTGGATCCTGTGCATCTGCATGCAGTTCTGAATCTGCCCCCTAGGTCTCCAGATCCTCTCCAATTCTCATCAGTCTCTGCCCCAGTCAAATCCACAGGTCAAGAGGACTTGGAAATCTGATAGGATCCTCTGAAAGGACAGAGATTCTCTGGATTTTACCTGGAAGCAAATTCCTCCCTCCCTCGGTGAACTGTATAACCAGAAGGCATCTTAAGTCTTTATGTAGAGCTAGAGAGTCAGTATAGGTTCTGCTAAAAGTACAAGCCGGAGAAAGAGAACAGGGATGAAGGCACTTGACTGAGCTGAACTAGGCTCAATCCCCAGCACCACAAATACTCCCTGAGCACAGAGCCCGGAGTAAGCGCTGCAGCCTGCTGAGACTGTCTCTCCCCACCCCCCAAAAGGGCCACGGAGCGCTAGAATTAAATTTGATTTCACCTCCAGAAAACTGAAAGGTGTGACAAGAGTAAAACTGTGAGTTCCCACAAAATGAGAATGCGTACATAGCTTTGCAGAGCTCAGGAGCTACGCTAAACCTTCCAAAAAAAAAAAAAAAGAAGAAAAAAAAGCAGAGGCTTTCTTCTGGATTTCGAAAGTGGGTCAAAACTGGCAACAACAAGGAGAGGAGTGATGGGGACTTGCAAAGAGAAGCAAGCATCTCTTAGAGACTTCAGTTAATTGTACAGGAACTAATTCCCAGATGAGGAACAACTCGTCTTTATCTCCACTGCACCGGTCAATGAGAGCTGTGAGGAAACCTCTCAGGGAGCTGTTCCCGGGCCCAGCAACTGTTGCAAAAGCGTTGTGAAACGAACAGGCGGTATCTGCGAGTTAGGAGAAATTTCTTGCAGGAGGCTAAGGGAGCCTCAAGAAGAAGACCCTCTGCCCTCACCCCCCTGCACACACACACGATTCAAAACCCGACTTAAAAGCGTAAGCTCACCCAGCTGTGAGCTAGCAGGGACCCACCAGCTCAAGGGGATCCTGGCAACCGGCCCTCGGAGGACCCGAAGTCCTGCCCCTTAGCTGCCATTTTTCTGCAAAGTAATTATATTCACGGGAGGGAGCACCGTGGCCTCTGGTGGCTTTTCTTGCCTCGTTGCCATGCAAGTCCGTTCTCTCCCCCAACCGTCTCTGCTCCCATCCCGATCTAAACATGCCCAAGGCTCCCCACCCAGGCTGCCTATCTCTGATCAAAGTCACGGGCCCGCCGCCTGCGTGCGCCCTTCCTCGGGACAGACCCGGGCCACTCCCGGATGGATTCTTGGCCCCTGCGTCCAGCCCCCTCTGCCCCGGCCCCCTTCCCTCCTCTGCGGGGCGGGGGTCCACTCGCTTCTGACCCCCGTACTTGATGCTGGTTATCCAGACTTGATGCTGGTTTCATTGTGACTATCCCCCCACCCCCACCTTCCGACCACCCCGCACCTCTCGGCTGCAAACCCGACCCCTGGAGGGCCAGTCCCTCCCGCGCCTGTCACCCCGGTCGCCCCCCTCTGCTTCGCGTCGCGTCGCGGGCCGGGGCCGCACCGCCTCTTGGCGGACCCGGGCTGGCACCCAAGGGCCAAGCCCGGGCGCTGAGGCTGGGCCCAGGCCACTCACTCCGGGGGGCTGCGGGCCCAGCCCAGCCCAGCCCACCTTCCGCGCCCGGGAGCCCGGGGCCTCCCGCATGCCACCACTCCCTCCGAACCCGGGTCCGAGCCCCAGCCGCGTCGCCCACGGCCCCCTCCTCGGGCGCCCTCTCCCCGACGGGCACCCCCAGCCCCGCGCGCGGGCCTCCTCCAGCATCACCGGCTCGGGGCCGGCCGCTGCCCGCGCCCCTCACTCCCCGCGGGCCGCGCCCCGAGGGGTGTGTCCCCTTCCCCACGGGTCGCCGGCCGCCAGCCCCGCGCTCACCTCGGCGTCCACCACCTCGTGGTAGGCGGGCGGGGGGTCGAAGCCGCCGCCGCCGCCGCCGCCCCCGACGCGGGAGGAGCCGGAGCCGCCGCCGCCGCCGCCGGAGCCGCCGCCGGAGCCCCCGTCGCCGCCGCCGCCGTCGCCCCGCGAGCCCCCGCCGGGCCCGGGCCCGGGGCCGCCGCCGCCGCCGCCGCCGCTGTCCATGGGCTCGTAGCCGCCGTAGTCGAGGCCCGGGCGCTCGTTGGTGAGCAGCGCCACGGCCTCGTTGATGTCGTTCTTGGCCAGGCGCAGGGCCTTGCGGATGGTGGCCGGGTCCGAGAAGCCCATGCACAGCAGCGTGGTCATGTGCTGCTCCTCCTCCGACTCCATGGCGCGGGCCTGGGCTGCGGGGCCTGGCCGGCCGCGCCGCGCCGCTCCCCGCGCCCCTGCGCCGCGCGCTCCGCCGCCGCTACCGCCGCCGCCGCCGCCGCGACCGCCGCCGCCGGGCCCGGGCGCGCGCGGGCGCCGCCAGCCGAGCAAGGGCGCCGGGACGCTCAGGCGCGGGGACCGCCCGGCCCGGCCCTGCGCGCCGCCATGTTGGCCCCGCGCGCGCACGCTCCGCTCCCGGAAGCCGCGCCGGGCCCCGCGCGCGCGCGCGGGCGGGGGCGGGGCGGGGGCGGGGGCGGGGCCGCGCCGCGCGCCCGCAACAGGTTCCCCGGGGAGCGGGAGGGGCGCGGGCGCGCGGCCCGGGGCGGGGGTCGGGGTGCGCGCGCCGAGGACGCGGCGGCGCGGGGGTGGGGGGGGCGCACGCGCCGCCTCCCCACCCCCGGGAAATTCACGCGCAACGCGGCGCTGCAGCCCTCGCGGAATTGCCCTATCGAGACTGGTCCCCCCCACCCCGCGCCCACCAAATCCGAGCGTGCAAGGCCACCCAACCCACTGAAATCCGCGCCCCTACCACTCCCCCCGAATCCCAGAATGTGGGTTTTTTTTCCCTTTTGGACATCCCGGTGCTCTGCGCAGATGCAGGTGTTTCCCCCGTCCGCACCCCCAGCCCCTCCTCCTCCTCCTCCTGCCCCCAGCCGGCTCACTCTCCTCCCGTGGACCCCGGCTCGTTGGGCACCTTCTTGACCCTCTGCTCCTTCCGGATGCTCAGCCCCCCCCCCCCCCACCTCCACGTGCTTCTGCGTCCTGCGTCCTGGGGCTCGGGATTTCGTCGTCGTCTTTGTCTCTGGCCTCCCTGAGCCACTGTGCGAGATTCCTTGTACCTTGCCGACAGTCCTTACTCCCTGTCAGGGCTTCCTCTTCTCTGCCTTTCCCAGCAAGTTCATTTGCTCAATTTTTTTTTTTTTTTAGTCGGGTGGTGGGAATCAGATCCCCACGTATTGGGGTCAGAATCCTGGCTCTGTGCTCAGGGATTACTCCTGGTAATGCTGAGGTTCAGTGTTAGGTACCAGAGATCGAATCGGGGTCGATCTTGTGCAAGGCAAGCGCCTTAACCCCCAGTTCCTATTTCTCGGTAGACTCCTGCACTCCACCAGGTAAATACTACATTTTGCTGTCCACCAGCGGCACCCTGCCCCACCATCAATTTCTTTCATCTTTCTGGAGGTTTCTTTCCCCCCTACCTCTTTCAACATCCTGATGTCTTTTTCTACGTCACTACAAACACACACACACACACACACACACACACACATCCTAAACTTATCCCATCCCTAAGGCTCTCACTCTGGCTTCTTTCTGAAATGTACCAACTAACAGTTCACACCCTCATTCAACTCTTCCTATTGCTACTCAGCTCTTAACTCAATTTTCGAAATCACTTGGACCATTGAACCCTTAGTGCCTAGTCTTGTTAACTATCTTTATAAACGTCAGTCTGATTTGCAGAGTAAATTTATCTCTCTTGATGACATTGAAATGAAATCACTACATTTGTTGTTCTGATTAAAGGCTAGATTGTAGACCAAAGACCAGGCCTAATATTCAGCCTCTTAATCTGAGAATGCAGACTAATCCATCTTTCTTGTGTCTCACAACAACAGCAACAAAGAGTCTGCTAGAGAAGGATGCCGGTTATTAGATCGGGTTACAATGTATATATCAATGTTTTATTAAGTGTTATCAACTTCTAGGTGTTCCATGATTTTGAACATACTGCTGGCTGGGGATATAGCTTATGAGTAGAATAATGGCTTCTGTGAGGCCCTGGATTCAGCCCCCAGCATTCAAATCAATAAGTCAATCAATATTTCCGGTGGCATATAATTAGTAACAAAAGTAACCTAAAGGAACACCAGCAGCCAATCATAGAGTATGTGCCAAGGTGGTGAATAATTCAACAAATATGTGCTTTAAATTTATCAGGAGCCTGGTAGTGTTCTTGGCACCACTGATAATAAAGCAGAAAGGGATGTCATAGAATACTGCCTTGTGTTTGAAGAGTGAGTTCAGTGACCAAGCTAAGAAATGAGTTCCAGGACATTGGCATCGGAACAGTATATGCCTGAAACTCGACCATAAATATGCTCATAACTTTGTAATTCACGGTGATTCACTTAAAAAAAAGATATTTATGCAGTCTTAAAAATAAAAAAAATGATTTACAAAGGGAAAGAAAATATTATCACTGAGATTTGAACTAGAACTCACGAGGTCATGAGACAGAGCCGACAGTTTCAGACACAGGTTTATAAAACAGAGCCAGAGGAAACTGTCTGAGCTGAGAAGAGGAAGCAGAGAAGGAAGCAGAGAAAAACAAAGTCTGTGATAAAAACTGGAAAGGAGCCACAGGAGGCTACAAAAAACAAGGAAGGCCATTTTTGAACCGGATCCTGGAGTGACTGAAAAGCCGGGCGGAGTGTCATCTGAGGATGCAAGTAATATAATCACACTTTTTTGCATGTACGAGAGCACTTCAAACTGTTGGATTGGGCAAGCAAAGAGGGACCTGTGGTATGAATATTCATGCTTTCATCACTTATAATTTTATTTCTTTTGCAGCAAAATCTTGAAAATGTTTTTTGAAAAGATGACCCAATTTTTTTTTTTTAAAGTTACTCAGGGCCAGAGTGCAGTGGGCAGGGCACTTGCCTTGCATGTGGCCAATCCTTGTTCGATCTCTGGTACCACATATGAGCCTTCTAGGAGTGATCCCTGAGTGCAGAGACAGGAGTAAGCCCTGAGCACCACCAGCTGTGGCCCCAAACCCAAAATAATAACAATAATGAATAAGTAAAGAAAAGGCTATTCAGTTTGCCTTTACCCTTCTCTAGACGCTTCTAGGGAAAAAAAAAGAATTAAGAAAATCCAGTGAGGTCTAGAACGATCATACTATCTCCTCCCCACCCTCAACCCCTGCCCCCAGGTGGGGGTGGGTGTTGGGGCCACACCCAGTATTATTCAGGTCTTACTACTCCTGGCTCTTGGATTCCTCCTGATGGAGTGGGACTCTATGAAGAGCCAAGGGATTGAACCCTGGTCGGCCATGTACCCTAACCACTGTACTATCACTCAGGTCCCAAGGGTCTTACTGTCCTGAAGATAAGATACGAGGGTTGGGGCCTGGAGAAACAGCCCAGAGGGCAAGGCGCTTGTCTTCACACAGAACCAACCCTGGTTTGATCTCTGTCACTGCATATAGTCTCCCTCAAGAACCACTAGGAAGAAGGAAATTGTCTGCCATAGAGGCAGGGGGTGTGGGGAAGGGATAGCGGGAGGGATACTGGGGACATTGGTGGTGGAAAATGTACACTGATGGAGGGATTGGTGTTTGATCATTGTACGACTGAAACTCATCGTGAAAGCTTTGTAACCATTTCCCTGTGATTCAATAAAAAAAAAAATTAAAAGAAAGGCAACAACAGGCATTGATGAGAATGCAAAGAAACCAACTCTTGTACTCTTCTGGTCGAATGTAAACGGGTGCCATCACTCTAATAAGGTTTGGCATTATTTTAAAATGTTGGCTATAGAATTATTGTGTGACCCAACAATTTGCTTCTACTTAGGATAGATTAAAAATATATATATCTCAACACAGGGGCTGGAGCAATAGCACAGCAGGTAGGGCGTTTGCCTTGCACTTGTCTGACCCAGGTTCGATTTCCAGCTTCCCATATGGTTTCCTGAGCACCTCCAGGAGTAATTCCTGAGTATGTGAGCCAGGAGTGACCCCTGTGCATCTCCGGGTGTGACCAAAAAAGAAAAAAAAATCTCAACACAAAGAATTGTATGTTAATGTTCATAGAAACAGTTCCAATATGTGCAAAATGTGACCCAAATGTCTTTCATCTGGTGAATGGGTAAATAAAATGTGGCATATCTATGGGGGAGAGAGAGAGAGAGAGAGAAAGAGAGAGAGAGAGAGACAGAGACAGAGAGAGACAGAGAGAGAGAGAAAAGAAAGAACCACCAGGAGTGATCCCAGAGCACTCCTAGGTGTGACCAAAACTCCAATCTTTCTCCTTCAAAGGTATGAGGGTTATTTAATATTAATAAGTACATTTAAAACCATTCTTGCCTTTTTTATTATTGGGGGGGTTGTTTATTTTTCACCTCAAGAGACTTGGGTGAAGATCCCAAACATACTTTCTGCCCTTTAATTTGTTTGAAGGCAAACAAGCAGTGGTCATAATGGGCGCTTTGATGCAATGTCAGACTGTAAGAGACAAATTTCTAGAACTCTGTACAAGCAAATAACTGGGTACTCTGGAAAGGTTCCCAGAGAAAAGGACATTTAAACTAAAATCTGACAGGAGATCGGAAAGGCAGGAAAAGGGATGTGAGATGAAAAGCTGAGTTCCAAAGAACAGGTGCAAAGACCCAGAGACGCTGAAAGGATTGGCAGGCAAAGAAATGAAACATCAGGGGAGAGAGTTGGCCAGGTGGGGTAATAGTGAGAAGGAAATTTGGAAAACTAGACACCAAATCTCAGCTGGCCACTTACAATAGCATAAAGAGTTTGAATCTTACACTCTGAATGCAAAGGAGAGAGATTAGGTTACCCTTCGTATAGAAAGATTAACCTAATTGCAGTTTGAAGAATGGTCTAGATGGGAAGAGGAGAAAAACTGGTGAACGCAGGTGGGAGACAAGGCTAGAAAAACCTCAGAGAAACCTTGAAAGGAAGAGTTGGGCTTTACTTTCTTATCTAATCTACAATCTGTGTTTATCCTTGGTTTCTGGTAGTTTGACTGTGGTATGTCTAGAGGATGGTTTTCCTTGTGTTTATCTCCAAGTGGAATGTTGTAGAGTTTCTGGAATATGTGGGTTGTGGTTCTTTATTAGCATGGTCAGTATGGAGTCTTTTTGTTTTACATTCTTGGGAACATTTATTAGAAACTGTATATGGCGATTTTTAAATTCTATCTTACGGCAGGTAGCCCCTACAGAAATTTGCATGGTTTCGAATCAAGTGGATAGCTAAGGAGTGGGTCAGGTCTTATGGACTCTTTTCTCATTGAAGTTTATAGGTCAGAGTTCATTTGTGGGGTTATGGTTACCTAATTCTTTGAGAAGGAAAGAATAAAATGCAGACTATTGAAAGAAGGTAACCAGACACTCGGTGTATCAATGTGCAGTGCTCCCAACCAAATCTTCATAGATTTCACCCAAGACCTGGGAAGTCCCATCGTTTCTCTCAGAAATTGCTTTGTTTTTTCATGCCCAGAATGGGAAACTATCTACAACTTTTAGACACTATTTTCCCCTCTCCCTAACCTGGTTTTCTGTTGATGACAGTATTCAGTAACTCAGAAACAAGATAGTCTGGGCTCTCTTTAATGAGAGCTGGGTGTCAGAAGTACTTGTTTAAAGAACGGAGAGGGAATTTCCTTCAAATTCAAGAGATTCCCCAAACAAACTCTCAACTGACAGAAGTGGGTTCTGCCTATCGATTTGGAGTTTCCACTCCACTCAGAGGTAGTGGTGCAAAGACTTTCTCAGATCAAAGCAAAAATTAGATATAAAGGAAAAATCATCTCAGACCTACCGACTGATATCCTAAGGCCAAAAGAGAATAGTATGACAGAGCCAACACATTCAATAAAACAAACTTCTAAGATTCAAAGGAGTGACAGGGAGCTTTACAAACAGAATAAAAAAAAAATGTTCACAACTACTAAACAGCTTTGCCAGAAGAACTAGAAAGTTTTCTATAAAATGCAAAGAAATCCTACTAGGAGGTAGTAAGATACTAAGAACATAAAATGATGGAATGCGTGTATGTGTGTGTGTGTGTGTGTGTGTGTGTGTGTGTGTGAAATCTCATATATGAATTTAAGGGTCGCTAGCTTTGAATTGAAAAGGGGATAGAGACTCAGAATTTCAAAGGTTGCGCTGTAATCTCAGAACAAACATACTTAGGAGTTACAAATAAGGAGAGGCAAATGGAATCTCACCACTACATAAATGATTGATTTCAAAGTATGAGGTTTCAAAGGTAAGAAAATAAAAGAAGGACAAAGAAGCAAAGGCATAATTCACATATAACCCAAACCCATTTTTAAAAATTGCCCATGAGGGGCTGGAGCAATAGCACAGCGGGTAGTGCATTTGCCTTACATGCGACTGACCCAGCTTCAATTCCCAGCATCCCATATGGTCTCCCGAGCACTGCCAGTAGTGATTCCTGAGTGCAAAGCCAAGAGTAACCCTTGAGCATCTTCAGGTGTGACCCAGAAATTTAAAAAAAAAATTAAATAAATAAATAAAAATAAAAATTGCCCATCAGTGGAACTGGAGCGATAGCACAGTGAGTAGGGCATTTGCCTTGCATTCGCAACCCGGGTTTGATTCTCAGTGTCTCATATGGTCCCCCGAGCACTGCCAGGAGTAATTCCTGAGTGCATGAGCCTAGAGTAACCCCTGTGTATTGCCGGGTGTGACCCAAAAAGAAAAAAACCTGGTCATCAAGTTCTTTATTTCAGTAATCTCACTTCATGTCAATGTCCTAAACTCAGCAATCAAAAGACACAGAATAGTTTGATGGATCAGAAAACTGAGCTCAATTGCTTACAAGAGACTTATTGGGTAAGTGAATCTGACCTCCCTACCAAAAAATCAACAGTGGCCTTTGAAGGAAGAAATGGAAGAGTTGGGCTTATATATGTATAGGGCTATAAGGCTTTCAGTCCTCTTCCCCCCAAAAGACTACTACACAGTCTTTTCCAGTGTCTAGGGACTGTTGCCCAATAAAAACAACATACTTGGACACTAAAGAAGTCTCAATAAGATTGAGACAAATCATATCAAGTATCTTCTCAAGACACAGTGTTTTGAAGGTGGAAATGAACCACAGAGAAAACTGGGAAAAATCCAAGCCTTGAAAACTAACAACATACCACTGACCAACCAGTGAGCCAAAGAAGAAATTGGAGATAAAAAGATTCCTGGAATCAAGTAAGACCTACCAGAATATGTGGGACACAGAAAAAGCTGTTTTGTGGGGGAAAGTTCATAGCAATACAGGTATAAATCAGGGAAGAAGGAGAGGCTAGTATAACTTAACTTCATTTATTAAGAAACTAGAAATAGAACAGCAAACGAAGCCCAAAGTGAACAGGAGGAGGGAAATAATAAGAATTAGAGTGGAAATCTAGCATGCAGGAATAACATCTCCTCCCACCCCCAGAAGATTAATGAAACCAAGACAAGATCAGGGCCAGAGCGATAGCTCAGTGGCCTAGAGAACATGCCTGGTTTGATCCTTGCCGCTACCTGGTTCCCCAAGCACCGTCAGAGCTGATCTCTTAGGGAACTAACCCTTCCACAGGGAGTAAAACCCTGGGCAGCAGCAGATGTGGCTCACAAAAAAAAATGGTAATAAAATAAAAAGAGACAGACAAAAATAATAAACAACATCAACTCTTAGCTAAACTCACAAAGGGGAAAAAAACAGAGAAAACACAGATAAGATTAGAAATGAAAGAGGAGAGATTACAAGAGAAGTCAAATAAATACAAAATATCGTAAGAGATAATTGAACAACTTTATGCCACTAAGTTGGAAAACCTAGAGAAAAATAGACAAATTTTTAGAATTCTACAACCTCCCAACATTAAATCAGAAGTTGGAGTATCTAAATAGAACACTTATGGCACAGAAGTCAACTGGTAATTCAAAAGTCTCCCCCAGAACAAAATCCCAGGTTATTATTGGTTTGGTAATGGACTCTTTCAAATCTTCAAAAAGGTTATACTTTCTTTCTCAAGGTCTTCCAGAAAGTTGAAGAAATAGAAACTATCTTAAATAGTTTCTCTGAGGCCAATATTACCCTGATACCATACGCAGATAGAGGCAGCACTAAAATAAGAAAATTCCAGATCAATTCTCCTGATGCAAAAATCCTCAACAAAATTTTAGTTAACTGAATTCAGCAATACATTAAAATGGTCGTACACCATTATAAAGTCAATTTATCTCAGGGGTACAAGGGTAGTTCAATATGGACAAGTGAAACTCCACATCAATAAAATACAATGTGATACACCACATCAATAAAAGGAAAGATAAAAATTTATACGATCACATCGATAGGATGCAATGAAAGCTTTTTACCACATTCAACATCGATTTATGAAGGAACTTACCTCAATATAGTAAAGGTCATAGATCAGAAATCCATAACTAATGTCATACTCTATAGGGAAAACCTGAAAGCCTTTTCTTTATGATCAGGGATGTGTTCCCTCACCACTATTAGTCAGCATGGTTTTGGAAGTCCTTACCATAACAATTAGGCAAAAAAGAGAATTTAAAGGGTTCAAACTTGACTGCACTCATTTGTGGAATAGAAAGTAACATAATAGGAGACTAACACCTAAGGATAGTCAAGATAAGGGTCAGCAGGAGGATCGGTCTCACGGCTTGGAAGCCAGTGTCATGTGCTGGAGAAAAGATTGCTGGGATAGAGAAAGGACCACTAAGTAAATGATGCTTGGAGGGCTTGCCGGGGATCGGAGATGCATGCTGAAAGTAGACTATAGACCAAACATGGTGGCCACTTACTACCTGTATTGTAAACCATAACACCCAAAAGGAGAGAGAGAATAAAAGGGAATGTGCCTGCCACAGAGGCGGGGTGGAGGGGGCAGCATGGGGGGAGTGGACACTGGGAATATTGGTGGTAGAGAATGGGCACTGGTGGAGGGATGGGTACTCGATCATTGTATGACTGAAATGTAATCTCGAAAGTTTGTAAGTCTGTTTTAAAAAAATGATGCTTGACCAAAAGAAACAAAGAAAGAAAAGGAGAGAGAGAGAGAGAGAGAGAGAGAGAGAGAGAGAGAGAGAGAGAGATTCAAAAAGAAAAAAAAGAGGCCAGACTATTACTACTCACAGGTGATGTAATAGTATTCATAGATGACATTGAAAATCCTGAAAACTGCCCAAAAATTCCTTACTCCTGTCTCTGCATTCAAGGATCAGTCCTGAATGACCTAGACTTGAGGGACCAGAGAATGTGCAGGGAACTGAAGCCTGGTCAGCCATGTATAAGATAATTACCCTATCTGCTGTACTATCTCTTCACTACAACAAGTTTTTTTTTTCTGTTTTTAGGTCATCCCAGCTATATTCAGGGCTAACTCCTGGCTCTGTACTTAGAGATCACTCCTAGCAGGCTCAGAGGGCCATATGGGTTGCTGGGGATTAAACCCCGTCAGATACATGCAAGGCAAATATCTTACCTTCTGTACAATCTCTCAGTACTAACAATAGGTTTATTTTAAGAAATGTTGTGGCAGGGTCGGAAAGACAGTATAGTTATTCTGTCAATAGGATAGCATTCAGATAACTACTCAGATGTATGGAAACTGGATTCGCAACAAGGAAGCAGGGTGAATGATGTGCAATAAGGAAAACTTCTTAGACAAATAGTTTTGGGGAAATTGGTTTTCACACCACACAAAAATGTTAATTCAAATGGATTAAAACTCCTGATATTAAATTTGAATTAAAAAATATGATGGGAAAAAAAACAAGCAGGACTCTCTGTGATACTGATTTTAGAGACATCCTGAACGGTTTAATGACATTTGCAAAGAAAACAGAAGAAAAAGTAAATAAATGGGGCTCCATCAAAAAGTTCCTGGGCTACAGAGATAGTACAAGGCTAAGGTACTTGTCGTGCATGTAGCTGACCCCAGTCGAACCCCTGATGTCACCTATGGTTGCTCAGCTCAGGAGTAATTCCTGAGCACAAAGCCAGGAGTAAGTCCTGAGCAAGTCTAGGTGTGGCCCCAAACAAGGCAGAAAAAATTGAAACAAACTAAAAAGTTTCTGCAGTGAATGAAGAGGCTGTTGAAATAAAAGAAACCCCACTGAATGGGAGAATATTTGCACAGCATACATCTGACAAAGGGCTAACCTCCAGGACCTAGAAAGTACTCGCAGAACTCAGCAACAGTAAACCAAACAACCCCATCAAAAAAAATAGAGTAAGAAGCTACATAGATGCTTCTCCAAAGAAGACAGAAAGATGTATGACCTATCACTTCACCCTGGTGAGAATCGCGTATATCAAAAAGACCAGAAACAACCAGCGTTTGAGGCGATGGTGGTGAAAAAGAAACCCTCATTCACCATTGATGGAAATGTTTAGTTCAACCTCTTTGGAAAACACTATGGAGACTTCTCAAAAAATTTAAAGTAGAGCTCTCATAGGATTCAGTGATTTTTTCCATTTCTTGGTATCTATCCCCCAAACACTGTCACTGTCACTGTCCTCCCATTGTTCATTGATTTTCTCGAGTGGGCCTAGTAACGTCTCCATTGTGAGTCTTTGTTGTTACTGTGTTTGGCATATCTAATACGTCACGGGTAGCTTGCCAGGCTTTGCTGTGCGGGTGAGATACTCTCTGTAGCTTGAGGGCCGGAGGAATCGAACCTGGGTCGGCCGCGTGCAAGGCAAACGCCCTACCCGCTGTGCTATCGCTCCAGCCCCTCCCCCCAAATATTAATTCTAAAAGATATTTGCACTTTTCTATTCTTTGCAATTGACTGGAGTGATAGCACAGAAGGTAGGGCGTTTGCCTTGCACGCGGCCGACCCGGGTTCGATTCCTCCATCCGTTTTGGAGAGCCTGGCAAGCTACTGAGAGTATCCCGCCTGCATGGCAGAGCCTGGCAATCTCCTCGTGGGTGTATTCGATATGCCAAAAACAGTAACAAGTCTCACAATGGAGACATTACTGGTGTCCGCTGGAGCAAATTGATGAACAAGGGAACGACAGTGCTACAGTACAATGCTATTCTTTGCAGTGCTATTCACAGTAGCCACAATCTGGAAACATCCCAACTGCCAGTAATACATGAGTGGATAAAGAAACTGGCATAAAAACAATGGAATACTACTCAGCTATGAGAAAAGATGAAATTACAGCTTACTGCAAGTTGTATGGGATTGGAGTGTGTCAGGCTAATGAAGAGAGTCAGAAGGTGAAGGGTCAATACTTAATGATCTCACCCAAATGAGGCATATAAAGAAACAAAATTAAGAACTAGACCATGGCTAATGAAAGCAAACCCTTAGATTCTGCCTACAGAATGGAGTCTTGCCAACCTGTCAGGAAGTAGGGGAATGAGAAGGGTCTAGGGATGAGGAGGAAGGGTCAGAGCACTCTGAGCCTGAGTAATATTTTAAAGGTACTATTGGAAATCATGTTACCTCGGAAAGTCAAGTTGGAAAAAATTGATAAAAAAAATTAAATAAAATTAGGGGCCAGAGTGATAGGACAGCAGGTAGGGAGTTTGCCTTGTGCGTGACCAACCTGAGTTCTAATCCCGGCATTCCATATGGTCCCTCAAGCACCACCAGGAGTAATTCCTGAGTGGCAGAGTCAGGAGTAATCCCTGAGCATTTCTGGGTGTGACCCAAAAAAAGCAGAAAAAAAATTTAAATAAAATTAAAAAGCATAAAATTATGCTTTTCACGGTACGAATGTTTTACTGTTTGCCAAACATATTTGTAATATTTTGCTTGTTTTGATGCTTCTGTACATGGAATGATTTTCTTAATTTCGTGTTATGGTCATTTGTAAGTTTATAGAGATACAAAAAATTTTATGTATTCGTTATAGAACTTACAACTTTACTAAACTTTTTATTGGTTCTAATAATAGTTTTTCAGTAGTTGTTTAGGATTTTATTTTTCTCTTTTTATTTTTGGAGGGGGGAGCTACACTGGTGGTCCTCAGGGCTTACTCCTAGCTCTGCATTCAGGGATCACTCCTTGGGGGGCTTGGGGTGACCATATGGGGTGCTGGGGATTGTACCTGGTCAGCCTCATGCAAGACACATGCCTTTTCGACTCCAGCTTTTTTTCCACTCTTGATGTCTTCAAAAATGTTTTTCTTGCCCAATTTCTCCAGCTAGCATCTCCAGTACTGTGTTGGGTAAGGTTGGCATCAGCAACCATCCTTGTCTTGATCCTAATATTACGGGAATATGTCCACTTTTCACCTTTATGTATGATATTCACTATGGGCTTTTTACCTATGGCCTCTGTTCTGTTGAGATAGTTTCCTTCTATTTTCAGGTTTTTGTTTGTTTTTAGTGGAGCAAGTATTATATTCTGTCAAATGCTTTTGTCAATTGAGGTGACCATATGACTGATTTGCATCTATACATTCATATTTCTTATTTTGTTTGCCAAGGGGTTCAAACTCAGGACTTTATATAGGCCAGTGCCTTATTGCTGAGTTACATCCTCACTCTGCTGTTCAGATGTTAAAACAAGCTTGCATTCTGAAATAATTCCCATTCTGCCATGGTGTATGTTACTAGAATCAGTTTGGGTAATTGTTTAAAACACAGTGATAATAGGGACTGGGGTGACAGTCCAGTGAGTAAGGCACCTGCCTTGCATGCAGCAGATTTGGGTTCGATCTCTGTCATCTCTTATGGTCCCCGGAGCACTGTCAAGAGTGATTCCCGAATGAAGAGCCAGGAGTAACCCCTGAGCACTGCCAGGTGTGATACCAAACAATAAAACCCCAGCAAAATGATCTTTTAGTACATTGGTAAGGCACCTGAGTTGCACATGCTGGACCCAGGTTCGATCCCTGGCTCTGCATTCAGGAATTATGCACTCCTGGGGGTGTTTGGAGAACATCTGGATGCTAAGGATGGAACCTGGGTTGACTGCATATGAGGCAAGTGCCTTACCCACTGTACTCTCCCTCTGGTCCCATAAAAGATCATTTTAAGGCCTAAATTTCCTCCTGCCTCTTTCTAAAGATAGCATATTGCCAAATAAGAAGTCATTTCAAGGTTAATGCAGTATCTTTCTTCTCTTAAGAAGATGGGGCAACTGACCTGTTGGCAGGTCAATGTTGATTTCTAGTTGTTTTTCCAGCCGTAGGGATGGTTGTCTTGGAGGGCTATGACTGATGGGAACCATCTAAGCCCAGGCCGAGATGGAAATTGCTTTTATCGCCTCTGTGTTGGAGTACCTTGACTCTTAGGAAAGCTAGGAATCCAGCAGTCCACAGCATGGAAAAATGCACCTTTTGGATTATGGAGTGAAGTAGAGACATGGGAGGTATAACTAAGGTTTTGTTTGCCAAATGGAGGCCTTGCTCTTAATTGATTAGGCGGCAGAAAGATATTAAATGTGTTGATCAGGGAATGACATGGTTTGAAGACGTGCTTTAAGATTAAACTGGCCTTAGTGTATTGAACACAGTGATCAAACAGAAGCAGCTATCAGTAAGAAGGAAAAGAAGTATCCCAAAGTGAGGTAGACTCATTGGGATTAAGCAACTGAATTTTATAATCGAAGGAAAAGAACCCTAGGGTTTTTTTTTTCTATTGTTTTATTTTGCTAAGCTTTTTCTTTCCTTCTCTTTTCTTTTTTTGTTTTGTTTTGTTTTTCGGTCACACCCTGTGGTGTTCGGGGGTTACTCCTGGCATTGTTCTCAGGGATCACTCCTGGCAGTGCTCAGGGCACCACATGTGGTGTTGGGGTACAAGAAAAAAGTGCCTTCACCCCCGGACTATCTCTCTGGCCCCCAAACTCCTAGATTGAGTGATCTGAAGCCAGAGTTTAACTGGAGCGGAAGATGATGTTTTGACCTTTGTGATCTCGCTAGAAGACTTTCTCAAACATATCACATGCCTCCTGCTGTAAATATGACAGATTGAGTCAATGAGCATTTGCAGGGAAGACACTAATGCTACTCCAATGGCAAAACCAAGATTTTACACTAAAGATAAAGATGAAATGACCCCAAATTTCTCAGACGACCTAGTTCCTGCCTTTCAATTCGACATACTTACCTGTACCCTGTGACATTACGTGGCAGCTGAACAAAGGAAAGCCTGTTCTGACACAGGTTCCTCGAGCGCTCATGCCCGCATTCATCTCCCTGCTCATTTTCATTGCTCTGCCCCTGGAAAGCTTGTTCCATAGTCCAGTCTTGCCTATCACCATTTATTTGGTTTGCTTGATTTTGGATTTTGGACCACGCTGGCTGTGCTCAGAGGTCACTCTTGGTGATCCTGGGGAATTATATGCTATGTTGGGATCAAACCAGGGGCCAAGGCAATGCCTTAACCCTTCTGTTCTCAGCCCCACGTATTGCTTTTATTCTGCTGCTGGTCTCTTGTTTAGAATTACACCTGACTCCAGTCCTTGCACGTTGGCACCTGTCTCCCCATGAACTCAGATTTTAAGTAAAATACTTCCTCCGCAAGCTCAGATCCTCAGATCTCTTCTTCTCCTTCCCCTTCTCCCTCTCCTTTTCCTTCCCCTCCTCCTCCTTCTCTTCCTCCTCCTTCTCCATCTCCTCCTCTTTTCCTTCTCCTTCTCCTTCCCCTTCTTCTCCTTCTCCTACTCTTTCTTCTCCATTTTCTCATCTCCCGTTTCCCTTTTCCGTTCTCCTCCACCTTCTCCTCCTCCGCCTGTTTTTAGGCCACACCCAGCTGTGTTCAAGACTTTACTCCTGACTCTGTGCTTGGGGATCACTCTTAGTGGGGGTCGGGGGACAATCGGGGTGCCAGGGATTGAACACAAGTCAGCTCGTGTACTGTCTCTTGGACCTGAACTGAGAACTACAGAATCATAAGGTAACATCATGGAACTCTCTGATTGAAAAAAATCAGATAAAGCCTGTGTTTACCTTGACAGCTGTGTTGAAACTGGACTGTGGAAAACAGAAAGCTCCTACTTCCCTCTCCTTAGCTGAAGAAGCCTGGGGCTTGAGGATTTTAGATCCTCTGAGGCAGGAGGGCGGGGCTCTGAGGTGCCAGCTTCATTCCAGCATGATTTAGAAGTCTGTCTCATGCTCCCTGGGTTGACTCACCAGGCTGGATTAATTTTCCAGGGTGTTGGGCTAATTATAGGCTAGTGAAGCTAAATGGACTTACAGCAAAATGGCAACAAGTGAAAAAGCATAGAGCACTCTGGCTTCCACTCGGATGCAGAGCTATTTATAACCTCGCAATTGTATGGTTACTATTAATTAGTAAGGATGGCTGTGACCCTTCATTTTCAAAGGCGTTCCGCCATCATTTTCTACTTAATCTTTCTCATCCATTAGCACATTTGTTTTATGGGAAGGGCAGAACTGATGAATGACTTGCCTGCAGTTACGTCTGTGGTAAAATCAAAATTATACATTAAATATTATGAATAATAATAATAATAATAAAATAATGTGTTTGTAAAGTTCTCTGCGGTTTGCAAAGGATTTTCTCTTTATTTTTAAATTTAAAAAAAAATTTGTTTTGTTTTGGGATCACACCTGGCTTCCTCCTAGCTCTGTGCTCAGGGGTCACTCTTTTTTTTTTTCTTTAATTTTTATTTTTATTAGTGAGACACCATGAGGTACAGTTGTAGACTTACAAATTTTGTGCTTGGGTTTCAATTAATTATAAAATGATCAAATACTCATCCCTCCACCAGTGCTCATTTCCCACCACCACGAATACCAGTATCCCTCCCACCCCCCATCCCCCCCACCCCACCCCGCCTCTGTGGCAGGGCATTCCCTTTTGCTCACTCTTTCCTTTAGGGTGTTGTAGTTTGCAATAGAGGTATTGAGTGGCCATTGTGTTCTGTTTATAGTCTACTTTCAGCATGCTTCTCCCACCCTGGGAGGATCCTCCCAACACCCTTCATTTGGTTCTCCCTTCTCTGAGTATTTGAGATATTTTTCACTCCTAGTTTAATTGCTTTTATAAAGTATATTCTTTTTTTTTTGTGGGAAAATTTTTAAAAATTTTTTTTTGTTTCTTTTTTTTTTTAACAGTTGTAGATTTACAATTTTTTGTTCAGGGGTCACTCTTAACAGTGCTCAGACCATATGCAATGCTGTGGGTTGAACTCAGGTCAGCTGTATGCAAGGCAAGCATCCTATCCACTCTCCTATCTCTCCGGCCCCAGAATTTTCTCTTCTAATTCATCTATACTTCCGAAGTCTCCCTAAGTTTTCTATTGATTAGCTGAGGAGGTCAGATTGGACTCAATTGTCTTGATGAAATCTGACGAAAATGAGGCAACTGGGGCTGGAGTGATATAGTGCAGCGGGTGACCCGGGTTTGAATCTCAGCATCCCATATGGTCCCCTGAGCACCGCCAGGAGTAATTCCTGAGTGCAGAGCCAGGTGTGACCCAAAAAGAAAAAAGAAAAAGAAAAAAAAAAGAAGCAACTTCGTTCAGAAATCCAATTCTTGAACTGAATGGTCTTTGCTCTCCAGCGCCTCCTGCTGGTAGGTTTTTCTCTAGACCTTGGAGGCTCTGAAGCACAGATGTTCAGTTCTGTATGGAACCTTTTATTTTGCGAGACTTGTTATGGGGTTCCAGCCCAGTTCGAAACTGAGGAACCCATAGGACCTAGTGTCATTGGAAACCTCAAGAGAAGAAAACTCAGGTGACCCAGAAGTTGTTTATTCCAAAGGTAGCAATAAAAAATCACTCCAAAGCAGAGCTGGTGCTAGTGTTGTTGGCAACCTTCAGAGTCACACACTATTTCTGTCGACTTTCCCTACTCAGCAGCGGGCCTGGGCCCAGTGTCCTTACACTCTCCATGCCCCAGGACCTTTGTCATTGCACAAAGAGCCAACTTCACAATTGGGCAGGCTGGTGAAGGCCTCTGTGCCCAACGTCATCTTTGGTGATTCGGAGAACCAAGGAAATCTCTCAACCCCACAGCTGAGGATGTGGGTGAAAACCCACCAGGCTTCGGTTCCCATAGGAAAGCACGTGGGTGCAGTGTCTGCCACAGTACCACTTGGGACTTGACCACAGAACGAGCGTCCTCACGGATATTCAGAGATGCTACTTGCCACGGGGCTCTGCCCACATGTTCCGAGGCCCAGACGGGAATTCAAGAAGCAAATTAGAAAATTAGAGACTCTGAAAAAAGAGTTCATCAGACTCTTGATAAAAAATCTTTGTTTAATCACTTCTCAGGTTGGTGCCTCTTGTTTTCATTTTGTTTTGAACGCAAAGAATATCTTCCTCTGCCAGACCGTCAACCCTGTGAGAACAGGACCTACGTCTGCCTGGTACCGCACTGCTGTAGGCACCTGGCCTTACACCTATGTAGGTAGCACCTATGTAGTTACTTATGTAGGTGTTTCTGAGAACAGAGGAACAAATAACTGATATGTGTTGAGATGAGCAGATGAGAGCAGAGAGAAAACATATTACTCCGTTCTTCACTACTTGTTACTTTATCCTCACTTTATTAGGCTTTATTATCCCTACCTACAGACGGGCTGAAGAAACTTGTTTCATGTGATGCTTGAACTCCAACTTCATGTCATGGAGAGTCTCAGAACATTGAAACCAGGATGGTTCTCTTTCTCTTACCTGGGCAATCCTTTGCTCCATCTATTTAATCTTTTTATAGACAGAGAGCCTCACAGAATGGAGACATGGAGGATGCTTACCCTGACCACTCAATGAGAATTATTCCTCCCATCAACACCACTGAGGAAAGTTCTGAAGAGAGACTATTTGCATTGGAGGTCATGTGACTCTCTTAAAAAAGAAAAAAACTGGGAGAATGTTGTGACTGGTCCAGGTAGAGTCTCTCCTGGAAAGAAAAGATGCATTTTCAAAAGACAAGAATGAGACTCATCTAAAGCCATCAGTCTGAGTAACCTGCCCAGGGTTACGTAGCTAGCAGTGACAGAATGGGAAGATTTGAACTCTCTTTATGTATGCATTTACTTTCCCTGGTTAGCTTATTATTTTAGTAGGATACACTCTCTAAATTATTTGTTGTTGTTGATTTTGGGTACTCAGGGGTGCAGGAGATTGAACCTGGGCCTCCCACATGCAAAGTCAGCACCCAGCCCATTGAGCTATCTCGCTGACCTCTCATCATCACTCTTTTTTTTTTTTTTATCTTTTTGGGTTACACTGGGCGATGCACAGGGGTTACTCCTGGCTCCGCACTCAGGAATTACTCCTGGCGGTGCTCGGGGGACCATATGGGATGCTGGGAATCGGACCTGGTCAGCCGCTTGCAAGGCAAACGCCCTATCCGCTGTTCTATTGCTCTAGCCCCTCATCATCACTCTTAAGAAGGGACTCTGTAGTCTGGTTAGAGCTGAATACCTCTAAAGTCACGGTGGTGAAAAGTGCAAACACCAGGAACATGCAAAAGGTGAGAGCTCACTTCTGATCATAGCATAAGTTTCAGAGCCTAGGGTACTGATTCTCTTGTGATTAGGGACACCCTTGAAGGGCCGATGAACTCTGAAATCCATTTCCTAGTCACACCACACACACACACACACACACACACACACACACACACACACTTTGTATGCATTCTTGGGCATGCATTTACAAGGTGCCTAGTCCATGCAATTCTAAAAGCTCATCTCTGGCTTTTGTGTTGGGGGGGTGGGGGTGGGGGAAAGGGGCCACACCCAGAGATGCTCAGGGCTTACTCCTGGCCCTGCACTCAGAGATCACTCCTGGTGGGGCTCGAGGGACCATATGGAGTGCTGAGGATCTAAGCTGGCTTGGCTGCTCTCAAGGCAAGAGCCCTAACCCCTGTATTATTTTTCTAGCTCCTCATCCGTGATTCTTCAAGATACTTAAGACCTTTAGTTAAGAAAAGCTGCTCTGGTGCTGAAGAGATAGTGCGGTGGGTAAGGCTCTTACCTTGCACGCAGCTGACCTGGGTTCGATCCCCAGCAGCACGTATAGTCTCCTGAGGCCACCCAGAAGTGATCCCTGAGCACTGCCAGGTGTGATTTCTCCCCGATCCCTCCCACCCCCCCCCCAAGTAAAGATAACTACTACTTTGAAAATTACTTATCAGAACCCATTTAAAAGGTTCCCACCTTGCTGTAGAATGTTGGTGTTGCCTGCAGTAAATTGATCACAGCTCACATGTAGATCTTTCCATGTTTGCAAGGACTTAAGAAGCTCCCAACAGAGCCAGGCAGAAAGGAAAGACTCGGGAAATGGTGTGTTCCTTGAAACAAACTTTGGGCCACACTGATAAATGAGTGGTAATTTTTAAATGGGGCTATTACCAGCCATGGTGGAACTATTCTTAGACGTCACCACTGCCATTTTTAGGACAAATAACTGAGTCACAGCCTTCTAGTTTGACCTCCTTTTAGAGAAAAAGAACCAAGAAAAGGATGAGAAGATTTACCCAGGGAGACATAACTGAAGAATATTTGTAACTGAATGAGCAAGGTGCCCCGGATGTTCTCGGCTGGTGACCTTTCACCTTTCCCACCCACATACTAGACCACACACAGAAACAGATGGGCATTAGGAATATTACGTGTTTACTACCCTTGTGGGCTGGAGTGATAGCACAGAGGGTAGGGCATTTGCCTTGCATGCGGCTGACCTGGGTTCGATTCCTCCATCCCTCTCAGAGAGCCCGGCAAGCTACCGAGTGTATCCCGCCTGCACGGCAAAGCCTGGCAAGCTACCCATGACGTATTCGATATGCCAAACACAGTAACAGCAAGTCTCACAATGGAGACGTTACTGGTGCCCGCTCGAGCAAATCGATGAACAACGGGAGGTCAGTGCTACAGTGCTACTACCCTTTGTGGTCGCTTCCTCCATCTGTCTGCTTCCTCTGCCAGACCGTCAACCCTGTGAGAACAGGACCTAGGTTTGCCTGGTACCGCACTGCTGTAGGCACCCGGCCTTGCCAGAGCACGCACCCAGCCCACACCTCTCTCCTCTGAAAGACTGAAAAAGCCACGAGTTCTGTAGCTCAAGAAAAAAACGCATATTTCATTGTTTAAGCACTTTCTGATGTGACCTCTTTCACCTTGTCTTTATCAGCTTCCCAGTCCTGCCTGAAGGTGGTGCAGCCTCCAGCATCACACAGGAGGAAGGATCTGGACCTTCTGAGTGCTGGGGCACTCTCCTCTGCTTCCCTCCTCGTTCTCACTCTCCAGGAGTAGTTTAGTAGGGGGAAGACAGTCTCTGGCAGAGAACCAGCCCACACCACAGGAAGTATCACTTCTTTCTGCATCAGTGGGCACTGATGCCAAGTCCCAAGAGAGAATTTTGGAGAGGGACCCCCATGCAGTACTCGAAGGACCCTCAGGATACTCCTGATAATGCTTGGTCAATTGGTCCAGTGAATTCAACGCTAGGGTCCCCTTCCTTCCTTCCCACCCTTCCCCTCCAGGTGTTCAAGACCAGGGACTGGCATGTTGACACTGGTTACACCCAATAGAATGCCATAGGGTGCCCACGAACCAACTGGGAGACTTGCACATACATCCCTGGTCCCTGTGCTAATTTCCAGCAGATTAATTCATTTATTTAGTCTTGGGGTCACATCCAGTGGTGCTCAGGGCTTATTCCTGGTTCTGTGCTCAAGTATTATTACTCCTGAAGGTACCCAGGGCACTGGACCCAAGTGGGTCCTATATAAGACAAACATCTTACCTGTGTTTGTACTACCTCTTTGGCCCTAGCATAATATATTTTCCTCCCCTTAGTCTCCTTCATATCCAAGCCAACTTTAATTGAAGCAAAAGTCATCCAGGCTGTTTGTCAATCAAACCAACTGTCCTTCATCTGCTTGGCAGAAGGTGAAATGGATGCTCTGTCTGTCAGTAGACATTTGGAGTCTAATTTAGCCAAAGGAAATGTCTGTGATGTTCCTTAAATTTACTGAACGAAGGAGAAGTGTTCAAACCTTGTAAATCTGCACCAAAATGAGTTTTTTTAAGATCCACGTAACCACAGCTCTGTAAAATCTTTCCTTAAAATATAACGTGTGACTAGCCGTGATACATTATACATTTTTATAAATGTCTCATAGTATTGTTGTGAAAGTTAAAGAGCTTGAAGTGTGAAAAAGCAACCAACACCATACTTGGTGTATCAGTTGCCCTTCTAGTTCTTAGGGTAATGATAGCCAGAACAGGTGAAATTCTATGTGTAAAGCTGGAGAGTGGGCAAGGCACTTGCTTTGCGTGTGGTCGGCTTGTGTTCAGTCCTGACACCACATATAGTACTCTGAGCTCTGTCAATTATAAAGCCCAGAGCACCTCAGGATTTGGCCCCCAAACCAAAACAAATAAAGATAATAGCACTGTACTGTACTGTCCCCCTGTTGTCCACCTGTTTCCTCGAGCGGGCACCAGTAACATCTCCACTGTGAGACTTGTTGTTACTCTTTCTGGCATATCGAATACACCACAGGGAGCTTGCTGTGAGGGCAGGATACTCTCGGTAGCTTATGGGACTCTCTGAGAGGGACGGAGGAATCAAACCCGGGTCAGTCGCGTGCAAGGCAAACATCCTACCCACTGTGCTATCGCTCCAGCCCCATAAAAATAATAATGAAAATAAATTCTTATGTGTATGGTCAGGTAATGGTTTGGGCTATAAATAATAACAATTGGAGCATTACTGCTTAAAGAAATAGGAACTTTTACCCTCACATAAGACCAGGTCTAACAAATGTTGTTACTTTGGCTTTAGTCTAGGAGTTTATTAAAACAAAACAAAACAAAAATGCAATTTTTTTTGGCTATTACCTCCTGCGTATTGCCTCATGTTTCCAAAAATGCTGCTGCAGCTCCAGACTTTTTTTTTTAAATTTGTATCTGAGGCAGGAAGAAGGGTAATAAGAGACCCTTCTAGTCCTTCTATCTGCTACGCAAAAATCTCTTCCTGACCACAATCTCTGCTGTCTCCAGAAGTTCCATGTCCCATTGGTCACTGTACTTTGTAGAAAGTTGAGAAAACAAGAGCTGAGGAACGTTCACTCAGCTCCCCCTGGGCGGGCAGAGGGATGAGGGAGAGGTAAGCATAAACCCTCTTTAATCAGTCGCCTTGAGGTAATGCTCTACTTGGAACTTTTAGCATCAGCCTCAGCTGCTCGCTGGAGCTGGGGGGAAGTTGGAGGTAACAAAATTCAACTTTGCCGTGTCTCCTTTGTCTATGTAAAGACCTGAGTTAGCAATGCTGGATCCACCAGGGACACCTGAATGAGTTGCTGCAGAGTTGCTGAAGAGCGGGCCCTGTTTGCGGCCCTCTCATATGAACCACATTTTAGGGATGTCGTTAGCCTGCTGCTAAACAGTCATTGCTCAAAATGGAATTATCTGAACTCATAATTAAATGCATTATGTTTAAAGTGAGAATAAATACTCAAAACCCGTCACTTCCTACTTTGTTATGTATTTATTACTCGCTGAATCCTTGAGGTTATTTTTATTTGCTGTATCTGTAAGTTATTTTGGTTTTGGGGGTTAGGCCTTGTAATGCTGGGGGTTTCTCCTGGCTCTGGTTGGGGCATCACTCTAGTAGGGCTTAGGGAATCATATACTGCTGAGAACTGAACACGGACCTCCTGCATGCAGGCGCACTCAGCCCTTTGAGCTTTGGCCCTGTACGGTTTTTAAAAACACGTTTCCAGGTCCTAAGCACTGAGCTTAGACTGGCCCCACACTTATCAGGTATAACTCCCCACCAACAAGACCACACTGAAATATTTTTTTCCATTCAGTGATAACACGTTGGTAGCTTTGAATTAGTCATAATGGGAGTGTTGACGCCACAGAAATTGGCAAATGCTACAAATCTAGTTGTGTGGTTGTTGCTGAGAGACAGTTGTCAAATGTTTTACCAGCCTACCACTATATAGAATCCTAGAAAACAGTAATTTGGTGAAGGATGAAAGTGCATGTACATTTGGAGCTGCTAGGAAGGACTTTCAAAACAATTTTCAGAACCCTGGAACACAGACAAGAAAACTGAACCAGTACAGTAAGAATGCATCCTAGAGGCTGTGTTCTTTGGCTGGAGATGAAAAAAGAAGTAGAATTTCCTTTGTTCCTGATAGTTAAGAGTCATTACTAAACAATACTGTTCTTTTTCATGTCTACTATTATTACTAATGAACACCAACTGTTATACCTCCTAAGGATTAGAATCTGAATTTTGCCACCGCCACCACCACCACCACCAATTATGTTTTCTATTCTCAGGAAACTAGAATAGTCAAAGAAAAAAATAATAAATGAGAGCCACCCATCTATATTGATATGTAGAGAGGATCTTTGCTTGATGTTGGTACTCCACAATACTGTAAGATTTATTAGGGAAGGAGCTACATCACTGGTGTGCATAGCTCTGTCCCTGTAATGACACAACATCTGGCAGATAGAAGGCAAACTCAGTGTTTGTTGACTGTGTAAAGGAATGGAATAAATGAGTAGCACAGACAAAAAGGCCTATAGGAAATAAGAGGATAGAACACTTAGTAATTGTTAGAATGGGACTTGGACAGGATTTTTAAGGAAGAGTAGGGTATAAAGCTTTATGCCTTGCATAGCCCATTTAATACAAGGGTCTATATCACTAAAATGGAAAGTATATTCCCTTTTGCTGGAGTTGGAGAAAATTCGTGGAATTATTGAGATAAGGTCACCAGGATTATTTTATTGAGCTATTATATTACATGAATCCAAAGACAATTAGGGAAGCAATTTTCACAGTTTTAGAACAAATAATCTTAAAATTGATATGAAACTACACACACGCACACACTGAGGAGCTAAAACCATTTTGAGAAAAAAAAGGACAAAACTGAAAGTGTCACATTTCCACATTTTAAACTATATTATAAAGCTTTAAATACAAACAATGTGGTGCTAGCATAAAAGAAGATTCACAGATCAACAGCACAGAATGAAAAGTTCAGAAAACACCCATGCTTAGATGGTCAATTATTTTATGACAAAGGAGTTGAGACATAAAATGAGGAAAGGATACCTGGTCATATGGAAAAGAATAAACCATGACCTGACACCATACATGACAATGAACTCAAAACGGAGACAGAGTTGGTTAAGGTGCTTAACTGGCATGCAGTCAACTTGATCCCTCGAATCACAAGGTTCCCTGGGAACAAGCCCTAAATAGAGCTGGATGTAGCTTCTCTCTCCCAAGCCCCCACCACCAGGTTTGGTCCAGCACACCCCCTTCATACACATAAAATCTACTCAAAATGGATTAACAGCATGAATGCAAGACCTGCATTCAGAACAGTGCTTTCTTTCTTTCTTTCTTTCTTTCTTTCTTTCTTTCTTTCTTTCTTTCTCTCTCTCTCTCCCTCCCTCCCTCCCTCCCTCCCTCCCTCCCTCCCTTCTTTCTTTTTCTTTCTTCTTTTTTTTTTAAAAAATTGAGTCACTGTGAGATATACAGTTACAAAGCTATTCATGGTTGGGTTTCAGTCATACAATGATCCAACACTGGTCCCTTCACCAGTGTCCATTTTCTACCACCAAAGACTCAGTTTCCCTCCCACCATCCCTCCTCCGCCAGGTTGCCTCTAGGACTTTATGGCAGGCGCTTTTCTTCTCTCCCTCTCTCCTTCCCCCTACCTCTCTCGCGCCCTCTCTCTCTTTCTCACTTTCTCTCTCTCTCTCTCTCACCCTCCCTCCCCTGCCCATGATCTGTAACACAGATACTGAGAGGTTATCACCTGTGTTCCTTTACCTATTTTCAGCATGCAGTTCCTATCCAGAGTGATTATTTCCAAATACAATCAGAACATTTCTAGCCAAAAAAACCCAAGATCAAACAAACAAACAACCCCCCTCCACCAAAACAACAGAAAACTCTGACTTGATCTTGACAATGATGCCAAGATCTGATACTAGATCTGACGCCAAAATCAAAGGCATCAAAAGCAAGCTAAAGAAATAAAATGGCATCGAACTAAATGGACTCTCCCCAGCAAAGGAAATTGCTGATGAATTGCAAGGCAACCTACTGAATGGGAAGAAATATTTGCTCAACCCTACAGTTGATAATTGATACATCAATACAACACTACATCAATACAACAATTCAGTGGTGAAAAACAAAAGCAAGATCCAGAACTGGAGAGAGAGTACAGTGAGTAAGGCATCAGCTTTCACACGACTGACCTAAGTTTGATCCCTGACACCCTATATGGTCCCTTGAGCTCTCTAGGACTGATCCCTGAGTGCAAAAGCCAGGAAGGAATAAGCTTTAAATGGGTGTATGCAAACCACCCCCAACGCCACCCTCCAACCAAAAAGTCAACCAAAAAATCCAAAACCATAAAACAAAGCCCCTAACAGCTACAACAAATTCTCAGACAGGTAGAGGGTCTGAATTGACCCTTTCTCCTAAATTACGTATAGACGGCCAACGGGAACATGGAAAGATGTCCGCATCACTAATCAATCACCAGGGAGATGCAAATCCGAAATGCAAATTCGAGATGCAAATCTCCACAGCAGGGACTGTGGAGATTCTCAGGAACTAAAACTCATGTCTGACACGGCCCTGGGTTTGATCACTGGCACTACACAAACATGTTCAAAAGTAGCCCTGCTGGCCCTCAGGACCACTGGGGTGCCCTCTCAAACAAAACCGAAACAGTACAGACTATAATAAGCCACATCCTGTCCTACCTGTGGTGAGAAGGACAGGAAACATGTGTCAGGAGGATGTGGAGGCCAGGGAAGACTGTGGGTAGCATGAGAATTGGCGCAGCCTCTGTGGGAAACAACAGGAAGATTCCTCAAAAAATTACCAATAGAATCTCATGTGATCTAGCAATTCTGTTTCTATCATCTGAGTGAAATGCTAGTGCTACTCAAAGTCTCTGCACCGCCATCCTCATCGCAGTGGTACTTACAAGAACCAAGGCATGAAAACCAAGTTTGCCAACAAGGAGAGGAGGGTAGGTTAGGGAAGGGACTGCTGTGACAATGGCTACGACAATGACAGAGGGTAGTGGTATCTGGATGAGGACTGGATTCTGAAAGGGGGCAAAGTGATATACATGGTACCCCATCCTAAGTGTATCATAACCACAATGCCAAAAAGGAAAAAGGAAAAAGAAATGCCTCCCATACAGGCAGACTGGACGCTGGGAGGGAAACTAGGAACATTGGTGGAGGGAAATGGACAGTGTGGACACTATAGGTCTTGGAGCATTGAAAGCCTGAAACTCAATCATAAATAACATTATAACTTTGTAATTCATGGTGATTCAGTTAAAAAAATTAACTTAAAAAAGAGACATGAAAACCACCCAGGTGTCTGCAGGTGGATGACTAGACAAAAAGTGAGATTTGGAGATAATGCAATGTTATTTTGTGGGCAGAAGCAAGATTTAGAGATAATGCAATGTTATTTTGTGGGTGGGCTGGAGCGATAGCCCAGTGATGGGGCATTTGCCTTGCACAAGGCCGGCCTGGTCAGCCTGGCTGACCCCGGTTCAATTCCTCCGCCCCTCTCGGAGAGCCCAGCAAGCTACCGAGAGTATCTCGCCTCACAGCAAAACCTGGCAAGCTACCTGTGACGTGTTCAATATGCCAAACACAGTAACAAGTCTCATGATGGAGAGGTTACTGGGCCCACTTGAGCAAAATTGGCGAACAACCGGAGGACAGTGCCACAGTGCTACATTTTGTGGGCGAAGGGAGGCCTGCCACATGTGACAACATGAATGGACAGACCATGGTCATGTAGAGGGCATTATGTTAGTGAAACAGGTCAGAGACACTAGAGAAAATCAAGCACCATCAGAGTATGCTATTGGTTGAATCTAAGAATAAAACAAAACAGAGACCCACACGAAACTAAACTCAGAGATATGGAAAAAGAGACTGGTGGTTGCCAGAGGTGGGTGTGATGGGGTGAAAAGGCACAAACTATAAAGAAGGCTTTGGAATGTCACATCCAGCCAATAAAACGATATTACATACTTAAAAGCTGCTAAGAGAGTAGGTTTTATTTAATTTTTAATTTTATTTTCATTTTATAAAATTTGCTCGAGTGGGCCCAGTAACGTCTCCATTGGAGACTTTGTTGTTACTGTGTCTGGCATATTGAATACTCTCGGTAGCTTGCCGGGCTCTCCGAGAGGGGCGGAGGAATCAAACTCGGGTCGGCCATGTTGGCTGCGTGCAAGGCAGACGCCCTACCCGCTGTGCTATCGCTGGGCTGGAGCGATAGCACAGCGGGTAGGGTGTTCGCCTTCCAAGCGGCCAACGTGGCCGACCCGAGTTCGATTCCTCCGCCCCTCTCGGAGAGCCCGGCAAGCTACCGAGAGTATTCGATATGCCAGACACAGTAACAACAAAGTCTCCAATGGAGACGTTACTGGGCCCGCTCGAGCAAATCGACGATCAACGGGAGGGCCTTTACCTTTACCTTTTTTATAAAATTGTTCACAATAATTCATTACATTTAATGTAGAAAGTAGATTTTAAAAGGTCTCATCACAAGAAAAAAATTGTAACCATGTCTAGGGATGATTGGTAAGTAGATTTATTGTGGTTACTAGACATTGATATTTTTGGAGTTCTCTGGGCAGAGGTTTACATGTGGGAGACCCGGGTTGGATCTCAGGCACCTCCCAGTGGTACTCAGGGAACCATGAGTATCCCCGATGTATGGCTAAGTGTGGCCCCCCCAAAACAAAATAAAGCAAAACAAAATCAAGTCATTATGATTGCATACCTGAAACTAACAAAATGTTAGATAAAATTATACTCCAAAAATATTAAGATCGCCTATGAAAATTTATTATCTATAGTAATATTATGGGCTGGAGCGATAGCACAGTGGGTAAGGCATTTGTCTTGCATGCGGCTGACCTGGGTTCGATTCCCCGGTCCCTCTCGGAGACCCCGGCAAGCTACTGAGAGTAACCTGCCTGCATGGCAGAGCCTGGCAAAATACCTGTGGTGTATTCGGTACGCGGAAAACAGTAACAAGTCTCACTTCATGTTCCTGGAGCGAGCAGATGCCATTGGGCTATACTAGCACATGACAGGCACGAATGGAGACATTATTAGTGCCTGCTCCGGCAAATCATGAACAATGGGACAACAGTGCTTTAGTAATATTATATTTCTTCGTGAAAGGTTAAATGCTTTCCCCCTGGGACTAGGTAAAAGGAAGGGTGGTCCACTCTTACCACTCTTGTATTTTAGCAAGGAGTTTTGGGTCACATCCAGTGATGCTCAGGGATTACTCGTGGTTCTACATTCAGGAATTACTCCTGGCTATGCTTGGGAGACCATATGAGATTCAGGGGATTGAACCCGGGTCAGTCGCGTGCAAGACAAATGCCCTACCTGCTGTGCTATGCTCTGGCCCCTTAACACACTTTTCAACTTGTGGAAATTCTGGCTATCAAGGAAGAAAAAAAGACATACAGAGAGCAAAATGAGAAAAAAACAAAACAAAAACACCCTGTTCTTATACATAGGCAATATGATTGTCTATGTAGACAGTCCCAAGGAACTAATCCAAACCCAAACAAACAAAAAGCTGAAACAAAATTAAAAGCTCTCTTCCCTTCCACCTGGCTCCTGAAATCAGTTGATTCAGCAGGGTAACAGGTTATAGGATAAACAAACAGAAAGTTCTACATACTAGCAAGGAGTAGGTGGAAACTGAAATTAAAAGCACAACATGGGGCTAGAGTAATATTATGACAGGAAAGGTGTTTGCCTTGCATGCAGCAGACCTGGGGTCGATCCTTGGCACCCCATAAGATCCCCCTAGCCTGCCAGGAGTGATCCCTGAGCTCAGAGCCAGGAGTAAGCCCTGAATATTACTGGGTATAGCCCCAAAATAAAAAAAATAAATTAAAACACAGCAATAGCTTTACTGAAAATTAAAAATTTTAGGTATAAATTTAACAAAACATGAATAGGATTTATGTGTTAAAACTTCAGATAAAAAAAATCAAAGAGCTAAGTGTTTATTTCTTGAAAGATAACTTCATAAAAATATTGGTTCTTCTTAAATTGATCTATTGGTTTAAGAGGAATTTCTATCAAAATCTCAGCAATAATTTTGATCACTGTATCACTATATCACTGTCGATGATTGTCGAATTATTTGAGCGTACACCAGTAACGTCTCTATTCCTCCCAGTCCTGCCTGAGATTTTAGCAGCCTCTTCTTACTTGTCTTTTCCCAACGATTGGAGGCTCTTTCAGGGTCAGGAAAATGAGACCTGTTGTCATTACTGTATTTGGCATATTGAATACGCCACGGGGAGCTTGCCAGGCTCTGCCCGTGCAGGCGGGATACTCTCGGGAACTTGCCGGGCTCTCCGAGAGGTATATATTTGTATATTTTTCTCTATGATTTGTTGCCTACTGTCTGAACCCCATCAGATATGGCATGGTAATAGTGGAAAATGGGTAGGAAGTGTCTTATAATGTGGCCGCGTGGTCTGAAAAGTGGCCTGGAATGTGACAGTGGTTGGGCAGTGGAGGTCAGTTGCTGAGGGTGGGTCCCTTAGGGCGGGGAGGGCTCTTACCCGCCCCACAGCTGGGGACAAAGTCTAATAGTTTTGATAGGTTAGATAAACTTGTGTTTATTAAACAAAAGACCTAGAATAATCAAAATAAGTTTGAAAAGAAAATGTAATGAGGGGCCAGAGCAATAACACAGCAGTTATTATTATTGCACATGAGTTCAACCTCCCAGTACCTCACAGGGCTCCCCGAACCCTGTCAGGAGTGATCTCTGAACACAGATCCAGGAGTAAGCCCCGAGCACTGCTGGGTATGGCCCCCAAACAAAAGCGACAGAAAGAAAGTGTAGTGGGGAAAGAATCAATCTACTGGATGTTGTCCACCTTGTAGCTGCAGTAATCAGGCTAGTGTGATGTCAGAGATCAATGGTACAGGATAGAACTCCCAAAAACAGACCCACTCAGATATTCTAGGAGAATCTTGACAAAGCAGCAGTTCAGTGGAAGACGGGTAGGAATCTTTCAACAATATACTGTGCCATTTGACTCTATAAGTAGAAATCCGATAAAAATAAATGGAGAAATTTGATCAAATTCTCACAGAATTCACTCGAAATAGCCCCAGAGGGGCTGGAGAGATTGTATTGGGAGAGTTAAGGGGCTTGGCTTGCAAGTGGCAACCCTGGTTTGACCCCTAGTACTACCTACTGCTGGGAGCTACCCCTGAGCACAAAGCCAACCTTCCTGGTCCTTGTCTCTACTGTCCTTGGGTGTTAGTCTCATACTATGTTATTTATATCCCACAAATGAGTGCGGTCATTCTGTGTCTGTCTCTTTTCCTTCTGACTCATTTCACTTAGCATGATACTCTCTATGTCCTTCATTTATAAAAAAAATTCCTGACGTCATTTTTGAAAACAGCTGCATAGTATTCCATTGTGTAGATGTACCATTGTTTCTTTTTTTTTCTTTTTCTTTTTTTATTAATTCACCATGAGGTACAGTAACAAAAATCTCATGTTTGGACTTTGATCATGCCGTCAAACACCCATCCCTTCCACCACCCAAGTCCCCAAATTCCACCCCACCCGCATTCCACAACTCCCCCTGCATGTGTGGCAAACAATTTGCAAATATTCTTTCTCTACTTTAGTTACCTTCAATATTTTAAGACCAGTCCTACCACTCCTCATACCTGCCGAAAATGCAATGTGTTTTGTATTTCTTGTTATGGACATAATATGATGTAAAAACAAGGAATTCTAAGTTTTTAATAATTAGGGTCTGAAGAAACCGCTGCTGCAAGTTGCTCAGGTCTGAGATTCATCTGTGTGTCTCTGGATTATGGCAACGTGGGAGCTTAAGTAGACGGTTGGCAGATGTGGCGTCATCTCGGAATCCCATGGGGTGGGGGGGGGATGGGAATGGACAGCCCACTCCTCCCCTGTCCTGAGAGACTTGGGATTTGTCATCACCACGACCTGTACCTGGTGCTTCTCGCTGGCTTCTAGAAAATGGTGCCCACTGGGGCACTTAGAGGGGAGGTGGAGGGACGGCACCAACCCCCGTCTGGGGCACCCAGCGGCGAAGGCCTTTTGCAAAGTCCAGGGTCATCTCTGCTGCAAGTTGCTCAGGTCCGAGATTCATCTGTGTGTTCGTATCATTGTTTCTTTAACCAGTCATCTGTTCTTGAGCATTCAGGTTGTTTCCAGATTCTGGCAATTGTGAACAGTGCTGCAATGAACATAGAAGTGCAGATGCAATGAACATACAAGTGCAGTGGTTTTTTGCACCCCTGGATTATATTCTCAGAAGTGGTGTTGCTGGGTCATATGAAAGCTCAATTTCTAGCTTTTTGATAAATGTCCACATTGTTTCTGAAAAAGGCTGGACCAGTCAGCATTCCCACCAACAATGAATGAGAGGCCCTTTCATCCGAGCCAGCACTGGTTGTTCTTGTTCTTTTTGATGTGAGATATCTCATTGATTTTTGATTTGCACCTCCCTATGATTAACGATGTAGAGCAATCTTTCATGTGTCTTTTGACCATAACTGTTTTTTATTTTTTGAGGAAGTTCCTGTCCACTTATTCTCCCCATTTTTTGATAGGTTGGAATTTTTTTCTTGTAATGTTCTACTAGTACCTTATATGTCTTAAATATTTAACCCCTTGTCTGATGATTATTGGGTAAATAATTTTTCCCAGTCTGTAGGTTGTCTCTGTACCTTGGTCATCATTTCTTTTGAGGTGCAGAAGCTTCTTAGTTTAATGTAGTCCATCTTTGTTCCAGTTGCTTGGTCAGTGGTATTTCATCTTTAAAGATGCCTTTATTTTTTAAAATTTTTTAAAAATTTATTTATTTATTGAATCACTGTGTGAAAAGTTACAAAGCTTTCAGATTTAAGTCTCGGTCATGCAAAATCGAACAAATTTCCCTTTATCAATACTTATTTTTCACCACGGAGAACCCCAATAAACCACCCCCCCGACCCTCCCAATGCCTGTGAGCAGATGAATTCTAGTTAACACTCTATCTACTTTGACTCGATTCATTGTTTCAACAAAAGATGCACCATTATTATTTAGAGTTTACACCCCAAAATCAGACATGCTGAAAAGGCATTGTGAAATAATTTGTTTTCTACATCTGGTCACAAGAATTAAACGATTGCGGCCGCGCGCTTTTGGATTTCTGGTATTTTACTTATTAACCCTGGAAGTATTTCTGCTGAGAGTCAGATAATTATGAGATTGGTTTCTGTGCTCTGGAGCCATGACCGTGCCGGAGAGCTGCTCATGGAGGGCAACTCGTGACCTGGGTAGGGCGTGAAGGACGAGTCGGGAACGCCCCCCTCCCCATGAGGTTTTAGTCGCCCCATCACGACCAGCTCATACGTGGATTTCCACAAAGCTTCGAAGCTGCTGCCACCTTTCTTTCCAGAGAGAAAAAGGAGGAAGGGACCAACACCCTTTCCCCTCCGGGCAGGCATGGTGGCGTGGATTAACGCTAAAGATGCCTTTAGATTCAACACTATGAAGGATTTTGCCTACATTTTCTTCCATGTACCTTATGGATTCAGGTCTGATATTGAGGTATTTAATCCATTTTGATCTGACTTTTGTGCCTGCGTTAGTGCAGTAACTTTTTATATCAATACCATAATGTTAACATTATTATAATCATGTTATCTAAACTATAATAAAAACATTTTAAAGACTATAGAAAAACTGTGTCACTAAATCATAACAAGATCATGGGAATATAAAATGGTATAGTCACTTCAGAAAACAGCATTTAAAATGAAAAAAATGCACATAGCATACAACAGTGACCTTTTTGGTAGTTATTCCAAGGCAATGAAAACTTACTCCTGTAAAAACTTGCAGATGCTATTCATAATAGCCACAAGTTCAGACTAGCCCTGATATCCTTCAATGGGTGATAATCAGACCTAGAATACTAATCTTAAATGAAAAACAACAGACTGTTGAAACAAACAGGAAGTTAGACATATCTCAAGGGAGCTATACTGAATGAAGAAAAAGCAAATTTCAAAAGGCGAAGCTCTGTATGATCCCATTACATGACATTCTTAAGATATTGCTATTATTGGGGCTGGAGAGACAGTCCAGTGGGTATTACCTTACACGCTGTTCAACTGGGTTCATTCCCCAGCACCCCATATTGTCTCTGAGCCCTGCCAGAAATAATCCTTGAGTACTGAGTCGCGAGTAAGCCCTGAGCCCAGCTGGGTGTGACCCTCAAACCAACAAAACAAAAAAGTTATATAAGGACTGGAGACATAGTACTGAGAGATAGAGAAGCAAAGACAGAGCTATGACAGGCTGAAAAAGAAGAAAGAAGCTAGGTCTAGGTTTCGGGTCCAGAATTCCTTGAATTGAGCAGATACCTGGAACTGAGTCATGATTTCCCTGAAGTGAGATAGCCATGATGAGTTCAACTAAGGGTTACCAATCAGATGCAGGTAAGTAAGCCTCCCCCCACCCCCCATATAACCCTTATGTAACTCTTATGAAATCCATATGTAACTCCAACTTATAACCACTCAGCTAAGTACAAGTAGTGAAAAGACCTTCAGACTGTGGCCAAAAGGGTGGTCCGGGGAAAGTCCCTGTTATATAATGTTATGGTATAAAAGCCCCTCATTTTTGAGAATTGGGGGCTGCTCCTTCCGAGAAGGCTGCCATTGTGTTGGTGAGCTGGATGAGGACTCTAGCTCGAGCTAGCTAATAAAGACCGTTTGCTTTTTGCATTGCAACTTGTCTGTTTGATTCCTCTGGGGAGATCTCTGCCAGGTTTAACAAAGGTACTTGCTGTAGGTGCTAGAATCCACATTCTTTCCCCCGTCCCCCACTTTTCATTGATTCACCATGAGATACAGTTACAAAGCTTTCATGTTTGAGCTTTGATCATACAATCATCAAACACTTCACCAGTGCACATTTTCCACCACTAAAATTCCCAGTATCCCCCACCACCACCCCATTCCAGCCCTTCCCTTGCCTTTGTGGCAGACAATTTCCTCAATACTCTCTACTTTGGTTACATTTGATGTTTTAACATCAGTCCCACCACCACTCAAAACTTCTGAAAAGGCAATGCTAGACAATTTGTTTTTTTACTGATTGTTATGAATAAAGTATAATGTCGTGTGGCCGCAAGAGCAGCTGTGCACTCTAAGAATCTAAAATTTTAATAATTAGGATCTGGAGAGATCTCTGCAGGAAGCTGCTTGGTTCCGAAATTCATGTGTGTCTCTGGATCATAGCCATGTGGGAACTTAAGTAGCTGGTGGCCATTTGTGGGTGTCATCTCTGAGTCCCATAGGGGCGGGGGGAAGGAGAAGGGCCAGCTCCTCCCCTGTCCTGTGAGGCCTGGTATTTCCCACCACTGTCACCACATACCTGGGGAGCTTTTGTTGAGTTCTAGAAGATGGCAGCTGCCGGGATTTGTAGGGGGCAGGAGGAGGGATGGCACCTGCTTTTGTCTGGAGTGGCCTGGAGAAAGTGGCTTATTGCAAAGTCTGGAGGCATCTTCGCAGCAAGCTGCTTGCTTCCGGGATTTGTGTGTGTGTGTGTGTGTGTGTGTGTGTGTGTGTGTGTGTGTGTGTGTCTAGAATCCACATTCTAAGGGAGGGGGACAGTGATATCTTTTGAGCACAGGAAATTCAGGTAACACCAGCACAGAGATGATCCTTGATTTATAACACAATTTTCAATGATTTTGAATGGTCTGGTCATCAGTGCTCCACTTCTAGGGGACCTGTTCTGCACCGCCAACTCCATACTTGAAACAGTGCAACTTCTTTGAGAGTCTGAACGACCTAGGAAATAAAACGAAGAGCGTAATGACAGAAGAGAAAACATCACCAGACTTCTTGAGAAGGGCAAGTTTGGAAGCACAGCACCACCAATAATTATCAGTTGGTCATGGAATTAGGCAGTGTTACCATTGGTCAGAGCCAAACCCAGGGGGATTGGCCCCTCCTTCTTCCAGACCTGGTGCACAGGTGCAGGACACACTTTTGTGAACGAGAAAGAAAAGAAATGTGATGAAGTCCTGAGTTTCCCCTCATACTGGGTTCAGGGACAGAGCACAGAAGCAGGCCTGCTAATTTAACATTACTTAGGTGGAGAACGTACTTGGAAATGCAAGTCTCTAATGCCAGGCACAGGCCAGGAAAACTGTACAGGGTAACACGGGGGATGGTTGTGCTTCTTTATATCACTGCCATCTGCTCGTTTACTGAGGTGCTATTTTCATTATTTGGGGGAAGTGTGGTGATTGTTTTTTTTTTTTCTCTTCTGTTACTAAGCTCCCTATGAGAACGGTATTGAGCCATCTATCGGCCTCAATTGAGTTTATATTCTTATCACAACTCTCATTCAGGAAATAATAAAAGCATACCTAACAGGTCTACTTGTCAGCTACGATAGGTGTCTTATTAATCAGAACTGGACTTTAAAAAAAAAAAGACAGGTTATGGGGCCGGAGCTACTGTTCAGAGGGTAAGGCACTTGACTTGCACGTGGCAATCTGGGTTTGACTCTGGGCACATGTTACAGTTCCCGAGCCCTGCCAGGAGTAATCTTTGAGTACAGATCCAGGAGTAATCTCTGAGCACCCACGGGTGTGGTCCCCAACAAACTAAGGTTACTTGGAGGTTACAAACCACCACAACTTGGAGGTTACAAACCACCACATTTTCTTCAATGGAAAAGCTGAAACTGTTTTAGAATTAAATAGAAATATTGTCCAGAGCTGTCTGGTTTTAGCTATGAGTAAGTCATACAAAAAAATCAATTATCAGCAGAATTAGGGTGAAGGGGAATAGGTTATGTGAAATAGAGGATATATAAAAGTCTGAGGGGGAAATAGGCGCTAACTCCAGAAACTTTGAAAAAGATAAACCTTAGGGCTGAAGCAATAGTACAGTGGGTAAGGCACTTGCCTTGCATGTGGATGACCTGGGATCAATCCCCAGCATTCCTTACTGCCTCTGAAGCACCATCAGGAGTGATTCCTGAGCACAGAGTTGAGAGTAAGCTCTGAGCACTGCCAGGTGTGGCCCAAAGCCAAGAAAAAAAATTGAAAAGAAAAACCTTAAGAAAGAGGAAATGAACTATCACAGCCGAATGACCACCATATTCAGCATGGCCAAATATAATATAATTCAAATTTATTTGATACCTCCATCCAATTTTCCCTTATTGTCTTTTCCATATTATAAACACATATTAAATACATGCACATATAACATAAACACTCCGTATATACATATAGCACTCCATGTAATATACATCTACATATGTTATTTTGTACCGTATGAATTTCATAGAGTATGCATTTCCTATGTGTATATGTATCATATATATGACACACATATATATATATATACACACACATGTGATACACTCCCTCCCCCACATTCTCTCATCTTTATGATTTATCCTATACCCATTGGGCAAGGTTGAATCTACTTGCATATACTACTCTGTGTGTGTGTGTGTATAGACACTCCGGGAATAGAAAAGTGAGAGGTTGCTCTGTGTGAAAACTAGATGCACTGTGTTGGAGTCATTTTAGGATTTTACAAAGCTGTAATAGGTCACTGACAGCTTGTTGTGCTGGTTTTGTCCCTGTTTTCGGGGGGAGAAGACAGCCAGAACCCTGGTGTAGCATGAGAGGAGGGAAACAGATTTTTTTTGGACCTCAAAATTTTATTTAAGGTCTATTTATATCAGTGAATTCATTGAAAATGAACAGATTTCTCCATCTCAATGTTGCTCAGTGTTGCGGGGGGGGGGGGGGGGCGCAGGAAGTCTCAATTGACATTTGAAAATGTCTTTTAGGCAGAAGTTTACCCTCATCGGTGAAAAATATATAGGTTCCTGTGTTGAGACAGATTTCAGGAATCCACTCTTCAGAGGACAGAAAATGAGAATTCCTTCTGAGAGGTGCTTAAACCAATTCTCCCAGGATTATTATTGCTAGTTTGCCGTCTCCAAGTTACCCAGGTTTTGGCCCTTTCGCTTCCCCGTTCAACAGGCAGGGAAGGTGTGTCTGTGGGTCAGGGGTCTGGTGGGAGCCCAGCACAGGTGGATTTGGGATGTGAACTGGAGAAAAGGGCGATGAACCATCGTTCAGAGTAGGGTAAGGGGCAGGCAGGCAAGAGGACAAGGCTGGCCACAGTGGTCACCCCTAGGGCCTCGTAGGAACTGGCTCCTGAAGGAGTGTCTTGAGTGCTCAGGCTCTTGGCCCTGGGTACCAAGACTGAAAGCAGGGGGCCGGAAATGAGGGAGATGGCCAAGTTCAGGAGAAACTTGGTCTGAGAGAAAGAAGGGCAGAGCATGGCAGCTGGGGTGTGGCGCGGCCTGATGTAGGATGCCTGGCTAAGGCGGGCACGTCCTTCCATAGCTGCTTATGGATAGGGACGGGGAATTCCTTGGCAATGGATTGAGCAGAGTTGTTGGCAAGACAAAGGGGTTAGGAAGAGTGGGGTGTTTAAGAGGGACATCTTCTTCATATCCTGGGAGCACATACTGGGCCTATTCTCTGTGATGGTCTGCTTTTAAGTTTTTTTTTTTTTTTACTGAATCACAGTGGGAAAAACAGTTACAAAGTTGTTCATAATTGGGCTTCAGTCACTCACTGTTCCAACAACCAGTGTACAACACTGTACTTCACCAGTGTACGTTATCTTCCCTCAGCCCTGCCTGCCTCTATGGCAAGCACTTCTCTCTCTCCCCCCCCTTTCTCTCCCCCTTTCTCTTTCTCTCTCTCTCTCCCCCTCTCTCCCTCTCCCTCTCTTTCTCCACCTCTTTCCCCCTCTCCCTCCCCTCTTTCTCCCTCTCTTCCTCGCTCTCCCTCTCTCTCCTCTCCCTCTCTCTTTCTCTCTCTCTCCTCCTTTCTCCTCCCCTCTCTCTCTTTCTCTCTATCTCCCTCTCTCTCTCCTCTCTCCTACCCCCCCCTCCTCCTCCTCTCTCTCTCTCTCTTCCTCCTTTTGGGCAATATGGTTTGTAATACAGATCCTCAAAGGTTATCATATATATATATCTATTTACCTACTTTCAACACTCAATTCTTGTCCTCTCTGTGATGTTCTGTACCTGGGATTTGTTTTTTACTTTCTCTTTGTAATCTCACTCTACTGAGCTTCCGTCTGGTCCCTACACATCTCTATTAGGAGGACTGGAGGTGAGAGATGTGGGGAATAAGCAGGGATGAGGAAGAATATATATACCCACTTCGTCCTCTATTCTCTTCTCTTTCAGGGTCTCCCATTAGCCATGCTCAACAGGACCTGGGGGTGGCGACTGCCCCCACAGGCCCCCTAACAGGGGAACCAGGGAGTAGACACAGGAGACAGCCCGATCATCTGGGGTGCCAGCAAGACAGAGATTGCCTATTGATATTCCAAATGAAAGAAAACCTTGATCCTGCTAATCTAGAGAGATCACTGAGGTGAGATAGTGAAAGTGAATGAGAAACTGACTGATCTGGTTTATTTTTTCTGGAAAAGAGCAAGATAACGGGCAGCCCTGATTTACAGCAATTTTCCTGGGTTTGGGAGAATTTCTGGCCCATTCTTGCCAAAATGTGACTATTTTGCAAGGAATTTAGCCAAAGGTTGATTTAAGTGGGCTGGGTTCTCTGAGACATAGTCTTGGCCAGGAAGAGCTGACTTAGCTCTTCAGGTCTCCCATTCCTGAGAACCAGCCTTGCAGCATCGGCCTCCGGGATTCTCTGGGCCAAGTTTCACTGTGTGTGGGTAAGAAGTCAAACTGTTTAAAGATAGGAATTGTCTTGCCACCAGCACTGCCTGATTGAAGCAACGCGTTTATACGTATTCAGTGGTATTCAGTGGAAGGTGTACTGTGTCTTCTGGATTTCCGAGAGACTCTGTTTCTTGTTTCGGTTTGCTTTTTGGACCAATCTCAGCAGTGCTCAGGAGTCACTCCTAGGGGGGTCACATCATATGGGCTATGATGCCAGGGATCAAACCTGGGTCTACTGAGTGAAAGGTAAAATTAATCTTTTATTAAGATTAATAATCTTAATTCCCCCACCGTGCTGCCTCCCTACTTCCCTGTGTTGATTTTCGCTTGTTCATTCAGTAGGTGAATTACTTCGTGCAGTGGGTCGGCTAGGGCCCAATTCTAGCACATCCTTACTTGTGCAGTACCATAGCCATGCGGAAGTGTATACTTGGTCCCCAGGGTATACAGAATAGTAAAGTGTGGAACATGCCACGGAAAACTACACAGGGATATACAATGGGGAAACCCAAAATGATAAGTCACATTGCAATATTGTGAGACATGAATCAGTTAAAGATGGAGCTTTAACTTTGCCTGTGGTGGTTAATGACACTTGGAAGCCCTACATCATAGATTATTGAGGCTAAGTCATCTAAAACCCATATAAAAACAAGAATGTTTTCTGGGCAGTGCGTAATGCTTACTTGACCTATTCGAAATTCTTCTCCCCCCTCCCCGCCCCCCCGCCAGCTTTTTAAATGTATCCACACCTGGTGATACTCAGTACCTACTTCCAGCTCAGTGCCCAGGGACGTCACTCCTGGCTGTGTTCAGGGAACCATGAGGTTCTGGGAAAGGAACCAGGGCCTGACGAGTGCAAACATGTGCTTGGCTTATAGAGCTGTCCCTGCCCAGTTTTGTTTTGTGCCCTTCCCTCACTTCAGGCCCTCTGGTTTTCTTCTAGTGTTCTGTCCTTTGTATTTCTCTTGCTCTGGAAGCAGTGACATTCTGGTCCTACTTAGACTTCTCCCCTCCTTTCACCGAATAAAAGACTTAGATCTCAGTTCTGGTGTGACTCCTCAAGAGGGTGATTTTGGAACTGCAGACTAGGTGGGGTTCTCTCAGTTTCGTGCCATCAGAAGAATAACTCCTTCCTACACTACCCCCACCCCAGATTTCCCGTAGCTCTTTCTTCTGGGTAATTATCTGCTTGCAGGATTATTTGTCTGTCTTCCTCTCCACGCAGTCATCTGTGGTATCTGGCTTCATCTCCTTTTCCACGCTCTAGGCATCCCAGTGCTCGGTGTGATTTCGGGCACAGTGTCAGTCCTCTGGGGGAAAGGAGGCCCAAAGCGAGTCTGTAACTTGGAAGGTTCTGAGGGAGAGTGATGGAGAGCAGGTCGGGTGGGTTAAGTGCTCCAGGGATGACCTCCGGGCAGGAGAGAACTGCAAGGGACAGGGTGCTTGCCCACAGGAAGGTGTTTAACCTTCCTCTGCATTGTGTGGGAGACAGCACCCCAAATTGTGTTCCAGTGCCTGTTCTCGAGTCTCACTGGCTGTGCACTCCCTTCTTAGTCAGAATTTCATCTGGGAAAAGCAGGGTGGGATTATCAAAGCGTTTTGTGTTGTGAAGAACTCAGGGCAATGTAAATAGAAAATGAGTGGATGGGAGGGACATTGGTCAGCTCCCAGCCTTACCAGGGAAACCCCAAATGCCAGCTTTGGAGAATAGGCAGAGAGAAGAGAATGTTCAGGAACGCCTTCCCCTGGCCCCCTGCCACCCCCTCAACCCCCAGGGGATTGGCAGCCCTATGGCCGCTTGGCCACTGTGTGTGAGCACCACAGCATGTACCAGGCCAGTAGCTACTGGATGCCCTTTGGGCACCATTGACCCTTGGGAGTTCATGTGACTGTCTTGCTGTCTCCCTCGGAAAGAATCTATCTCACTCACTCCTTCTCTGCGTGGTGAACTTCTGCCTGCACAGTGGGAGCACTAACCTCCTGAATTTCTGTAAGAGGGGTCCAGGAGGTGGGAACACGGGGCTTCCTACAGGGGGAGCGGGCTGTGTGGGTCAGCGTCCCTGCAAAGAGGAGAGCACCCCGGAACCAGATTGTGTCGCCCTTGGGCAGATCATCGCCCCAGCCAGCATGATCTCAGCCCCATTCTGGCCTCTGCTCTCCTGGGACAAAAGCTGCTGGTTCCTAGCTGCTCCCACACTGCCCTCCCCATACCCCGTTACCCCGCCCCATGCCCGACCACCCCCCACCCCCTGCCCGGAGCCCTCAGCTTCTGCCTTGCACCCCTGCAGGGCTCTCCTGATTTCTTCTTCATTTGCCCGAGTTCTCACAGCCAAGTGAGGATGGATCCTTTGACCAGGCCCTCCCCTCTTTTCCTCCATTCTCCTGCCTGGCCGTCGACCTTCAGTTCTGCCGTCTCTGGCTTTAGTTCCAGTTCCTCTGGGATACGCACGCTACAACCTGGCATGGGTGCTCGCTGGAGTCACGGCCACCAAGCCTGTTTGCCTGGGCCCCACCACCCTAAAAATAGGGCCTTATTGAATGGCTGAGTAACCTGCGCATGGCTCAGCCTGCAGCAGGCCCGTGTTGTCGGTTCGTATTTTTAGCGGGCTGATGCTTTCTATTAGAGCACCTATTTTTAAATGTGCCAAATGTCAATTCTCTCTCCACCTCAATCCCATTCACAAAGACAAGTGGGTTTGTTTGCTTTGCATGTCTTTTTTCTTTTTTTTAAAATCAGATAGGAGCTTACTTTTTTTTTTCCTGACAGAATTTACTCTGTCAGGAAAAGACATACTTTATTTTATTTAATGTAAATGTATTTATTTATTTTGAAATGAATCACTGTGAGACAGACCCTTACAAAGCTGTTCATGATTCGGTTTCAGTCATGCAGTGTTCCAACACCATCCCTCCACCAGGGTACATTTCCCAGCACCCACCCGTGTCCCCAGGTTCCCTCCCATCACCTCCCACCCCACCCCAGTCTGCCTCTATACCAGCAAGCCTCTCTCTCTCTCTCTCTCTCTCTCTCTCTCTCTCTCTCTCCCTCTCCCTCTCTCTTTCTCCTTTTGGGCATTGTGGTTTGCAACACCGATACTAAAAGGTTGTTGTGTATATCCCTTCACCAACTTTTAACACTCAGTTCTTGTCCAAGGTGATCATTTTCAACTATTATAAAAAGACATACTTTAATCACCAGTGATGCTTCGGGCCAGGAGTAGCAATTTTTTTTTTCTCTCCTTGCCAGACCTTCTTCTTTTCATTGTCTCAGGAAAGTATAGAATTAATGAAAAAGAAATTCTGGAGGTAAAAGGGCTCAGGATCCCAGGTGGGGGTTGGAGTGGTTTGTGTTCCACCTTTGGCTTTGTTACCCTGAGGCCAGCAGCTTGCATTTAAAGTAGCCCGGTGGTGGGTGCAAGTTGGCATTAACAAATCATTCAGTGTGAGAGCTGATTTTAATTTGTTACTACTCAGAGGTAGCTGGGAGGTGTGAGGTTTTCCGGCTCAGTTCTCACTTAGCCAGAGGAATGGGAGCACCCCAGGAAGGCCACTTTGGGGGGTTTGGGTTTAATGGTAGGTAATTTTTTTGGGGGGGGTAGTGGGGCCACACCTACCAGACCTCAGGGCTTCCTCCTGGCTGAGTTGAGGGATCACTCCTGGGGGCGCTGGGGAGAGAGCCTGACTTTCTCAGGGTGGGCTCAGGCTGTCAATGTCTTTGGTGGAAGCAGTCAGGAGGGGGTACTGCTCCACTCCGGCAGGGTGGGGGAGCTGTCCCTGGGTCCGAGTGGAAGTGGAGCTGGATGGGATGATTTGAGCATGATCCTCGGCACCACTTAAGAGCATGATCGCGCTGTCCCAGGGTGCCAGGCGCCTTGGTGTGGAAAACGACTGACTGCCTTGGTTATTTGTGAGGGTGATGTGAATAGGAAAGGAATCACATGCTGGGGGTTCCGGTACCGGGTTAAAATCGCTATGTGAAGGAAGGAAAGAAATCGAGGGGAAGTGAGAAACGGCAGAAGTCGCAATTGGGGTGGGTGGGCAGACGTCAAGGGTCTCTGCGATGTCGGTGGTGTACTGGAGTGGTATAACCTCGATCCAAACCACAGACTCAACCACACTGAAAGCTTGAGATCCAAACAACAACCAAACTTAAAAGTATGCTTGTCAAGGTGACAGGCTGAGAGGTGGCAGGAAAACTGTCATTAGTCCTGGGAAATTGGTGCTGAAACATTGAACACCTGAAACTCAACTATGAATAGCTTTGTAGACCATGGTGCCTTGATTTAAAAAATTCATATGCATGAATTCACATGCGTAAATTAAAAAAAAATTCACACGCATGAATTAAAAATAAAATTCACCTTTGTCACTCCTACCAGTGCTCAGGGCTTACTGGGAGTGCTCTGTGCTGTTCTTCCCAGCCTTCCACATTTTGGGGGTATGTTTTTCCCCATCCTGTCCCTCATTGCTATTCCCCCTTCCCTGTTCTGTAGGTCTAAACGCGTAAATCATATCTCTCCTCTAGATTTGACTTGAAGGGAATGAGCACCATATGCAGAGAGGTTGAGACAATTGCCCACGGGTCTCAATCTCCTAGGTCAGTATTCAAGCTTACAGCTATGGTGTTTTTTTTTTTTTCTTCTTGGGTCACACTCAGCGATGCACAGGAGTTATTTCTGTCTCTGCACTCAGGAATTATTCCTGGTGGTGCTCGGGGATATGGGATGCTGGGAATCGCACCTAGGTCAGCCACACGCAAGGCAAACGCCCTACCTGCTGTGCCATCACTCCAGCCCCCAAGCTTACAGCTATGGAAGTGGTGAAGGCTTTGGACTGGCCGGAGTCTACGCTATAACCTTGAGCTACATTAGACCTTTGCTGAAGTGCTTTCTCTACCTTCTTTTTTTCCAGATCCCTCTCTGAGAACCACCCTTATTATTTTCCCCCTTTGAAACAGTTCTCAGAGGTCTGAGGGCCATTCCTAGTGATGCTCACCCAATGGGACTTACAGGTCCGGGCCCTAAGGATGTAATGCTGCTTGGTCACAGTGGTGCTGGAATTCTCCAGGGTCACCACCAGTGATGCTTGGGGGCCCTCAGTCCTGCTCTTGACGACGATGCTTGGGGGACCATATGCAGGAGACAAACCTGTATTGGCACATGCTGGGCATGCACCCTAGCTATCATGCTCTCTCCTGGCCCCACTCTTATGCCTTTTACCCCACATACTCCCCTTTGCAAAGCTTTCGTGAAGACACATGGCCTTTGTGTGCGCTGGCTGTTACTTGCTAACTAGTCTTATTGCCCAGATCATCTGAGTGCTTGAGGGTGTCAGTGTTTAGTACTTAGTATGGTTAGAAGGGCTTGGTCTACTATAGGGCTCATAGAAATTTGCTGAGTGAATCATTTAAAAATAGAATCTGATGGTCTCTCTTCTGCTTTAAATGCTCCATTTATTTTAGAATAAAAGTGAAAGCATGAGTGAAAAATGTGAAAAAGTCCTGAGCCATGAGAGCCCTTGTTGCCTCTCCCTGGAAGGCTGAACTGTCTCTCCCCAATTTCATCTTGGGTTTAGCCTTGATTGTCCTGGGGACTTACGCTTGTTATAGAAAGGAGAGAAAAAAACCTGCCATCCTGCGAGCTTTCTTTCATGGGGAAGACACCATAGGCCGGGCTGATGGTGACCTGGAGAAGCAAGCACTGTCTGTAGCACTGTCCTGTAGCACTCCCGTTGTTCATCAGTTTGCTCGAGTGAGCACCAGTAACTTCTCCATTGTGAGATTTGTTGTTACTGTTCTGGCATATCAAATACTCCACGGGGAGCTTGCCAGGCTCTGCTGTGCGGACAGGATACTCTTGGTAGCTTGCTGGCTCTCTAAGAGGGACGGAGAAATTGAACCCAGGTCGGCCGCATTAAAGGCAAACGCTCAATCCCTGTGAATTCTTCCTAGATTTCTCTTCTCAAGACCTTAGCTCTTATCAGTGGGGAGGACAGCAGTTAAATGTGTATAACTCCTTTCATGGGGCTCCCCCTACTTCCTGTTGGACACCCCTTACTCTGTGTACCCTATCTCTCAAGCTCTTAGACTTTTTCAGATGCATTGGAAGTGGTGGAGTGGGACCCAGTTACTCTGCTTTCTTTCATGTCTCCAGTGTGGATACATATTATTATTAAACTTCTTGTTGACTTTTTCTTCGTGTCTTTTTTTTCTTTCTGGGTCACACCCAGCGATGCACAGGGGTTACTCCTGGCTCATGCACTCAGGAATTACTCCTGGCGGTGCTTGGGGTACCATATGGGATACTGGGAATCGACCCTGGGTTAGCTGAGTGCAAGGCAAACACCCTACCTGCCGTGCTATCCCCCTTCTGGAGCCCCCTTCTTCTTGTCTTATCAATCTGATGCTTCTTTGTTCATTCTCTGGGAAGAACCCAGGAGTCTGACTTACTTTGGACCCTAACATGACTTTGCCTTTGGGAGCCTAGAGGAAACAGCCCTTGCCTGCTTGAGGATGGGTGCATTCCATTCTGGACTTTTCGGGGGTCCCTAGGCTCACAGGCTGTGCGTCCAGTCCAGTGGGGCCTGCCCCAAGAGCAGCAGCAGTCTCCGCCTCTGTTTCCGATTGAGCCCCCAGTGTGAGGGGGGACCCACACCTTCACCTCCCCTTGATTCACACAGTCTGACTGCCAGCAGGAAGACTCAAAGCCCTCTGGGAAAAGCTACCGAGAGTATTCGATATGCCAGACACAGTAACAACAAAGTCTCCAATGGAGACGTTACTGGGCCCGCTCGAGCAAATCGACGATCAACGGGAGGGCCTTTACCTTTTACCTTTTAAAATTAAAAAAAATTGCAATGAATCACCGTGAGATACAGTTACAGACTTACAAACTTTCATCATTGCTTTTCAGTCAAACAATGTTCCAATACCCATCCCTCCACCAGTGCCCATTCTCCACCACCAATGTTCCCAGTATCCCTCCTGCCACCCCACCCCTTCCCATCCCTGCCTCCGTGGAAAAGAGGAATCTTTCTTTTTTTGCTTTTTGGGTCACACCCGGCTATGCTCAGGGGTTACTCCTGGCTCTGTGCTCAGGAATTACTCCTGGCAGTTCTTGGGGGACCATATGAGATGCTGGGGATTGAACCCTGGTTAGCTGCATGCAAGGCAAACACCCTACCCGCTGTGCTATTGCTCCAGTCCAAAAGAGGAATCTTTTAATAGTCTGGTTGGCTGAATTTTGTTTCCATCCCGTCTTCCTACCTACAGCAACTAGGTCCCGACACTGGCATGGGGTGAAGGGGAGCTGGCTATTGAATAAAGGGTCTGTCCGCAAGGGACCATAGTTGGCTTTTAGGGAGGAGGACCTTGGGATGAGTCCTGGAGAGAAGAAGGTATAGTTCAGGTCTCAGCCTCCAAGCACAAGGATGGGAGTAGAGGCAATGAGGAAATACGGGGTGCAGGCAGAAATACACTTGGAGAAAGCTCAGGGGATTCTGCGAGGCTGCCTCTGTTTTCTCAAATGTTTTGAGGCGCTGGAGTGATAGCACAGCCGGTAGGGTGTTTGCCTTGCACGTGGCCAACCCGGGTTCGATCCCCAGCATCCCATACAGTTCCCTGAGCACCGCCAGGTGTAATTCCTGAGTACAGAGCCAGGAGCATCCCCTCTGCATCGCCGGGTGTGACCCAAAAAGCAAAAAAAAAAGTGTTTTGATTGTGTGTGTTTGGAGGAGGGTGTTGGGGGTGAGAATGAGAGCTGTGCAGAGAGGAGATGGGGGAAGTGACTCCCCAGAGGTGCAGAGAAGTTCCCTGGGTAGTTTATGTGAAGTGGAAGGAGACAGGGAGCAGCCTCCAGAAGGGAGCCTTTCTCTTCCCTCTGCTCAGCTCTACCTTCCTCGGTCACCTGGGGATTCTAGGACTGATCAGAGTCTCTGATGAGCCCCCGCACGGCACAGACAGACCCCACAGCACAGGCTGCCAGCATCTGGCCAGCCCCACGAGGTCAAACTGCACCTGGGTTCTGCTTGTTCTGCCGGGCATGGGAAATGATGCCTGCCACCCAATTTCTCTGGAAACCATGGAGCCCAGGTTGGAACAAGGAGTTGGTCTTTGCAAGAAAGGAAAATCAGTCCTAACCCTTACTCAGGCTATTTTTTTTTTACTCTGCTGCCTTCCGTCACGGAAAAGAATTTCAGGAGGAGACTAAGAGTGAAGTAAATCAAGTTTATTCAGGAAATGAAGGAGGGAAGGGGAAAGGCAGACAAAGATACGTGCTCAAGAGAGAACCCTGGGTCCCCCAGAGTGGACAAAAAGCCAAGTACACATCAAGAAGGGATATGTGGGGCCGTTTCCCCTGAGTGGGGAAGAGCACCCTCAAGTAAGGACGTCAACATCTCAGGCAGCAAGGACAGTAGACACAAGGGTCAGGAATATTGCCCCATAGTTGGAAGCCTGTCTCACGAGTGGGGGAGAAGGCAGCTGGAATAGAGAAGGGATCAATAAGTCGGGAGATGTGTGTATAAAGTAGATAAAGGATCAAATGTGATATAGCCTCTCAGTATCTATATTGCAAACCATAATGCCCCAAATAGAGAGAGAGTATGGGGGAAATTGTCTGCCATAGAGGCAGGGGGAGGATGGAAAGGGGGGTTATTGGTGGTAGAGAACGTGCATTGGTGGAGGGATGGGTGTTTGAACATTTAGGACTGAAACTCAAACATGAAATTTTTGTAACTGTATCACATGGTGATTCGATTGAAAAAAAAAGAGGGAAAAAACCCCATCTCAGGCAGATGCAGGTCAAGGAAGCACCTTCCCACTGCCACGTTAGCAGTATATAGTTTTTCTAAATTGCCTCTTTCCTCCAGTCCATTGCTAGGGTGGTTGCCAAGCGGCAGAGCTTGGAGCTGCTGATGACATTTTTGATATTCTTCTAGCAGGCTTTGTTTGAGCCTCTCCCCCAAGAAGCTCCAGCCACTTCTCAGGAAGCCTCCATGTCCAGGCCTGGAATCCCGCATCTCAGTGACTTTCTGACTCCTAAGTGGGTCTTTTGTGTCAAAGACCTTTATGCCTTTAGGTTGGTTTTTGGTTCCAGACAATGTTTTTCCCAACATCCATTCCCAAACCCCTTCAACTTTTCCTGTCGGTAGCATGAGCCAACCACACACAGTCAGAGGCAGGACAACAAAGAGGGAGGCCCTTGTTGTGAGCTGGGAGACAGGAACCAGGAAGACCCTACTGAGGACACAAGCCTGGCTGGTGATAATGGGGGGCTTAAAAGAAAAAGGGAATTGATTAGGAGATAATGGGGATGTTACTAGCTACAAACAATGGTTAGGCCACATTTCCTCCTGTTCCTGCTATGGCAGCAGGATCTTACTGCTGGGCCTCAGTTTTCCCACATGTAGGATGGCATCCACTCAGCTGTAGCTGCCTATGGCGGTGAAAATAAGTTGATTCTAGTCATGTGGGCCTCTGGTTGAGATACTTTTCTATTTTTCCTACATTGGAGCTCCTAAGTCAGGGGGAACATTTTTTCTTTTTTTTTCTCAGAAGGAGCGATTTGGAACTGGGGACAAGATGTGAGATTTGAATTCATTTGGGCCAGGTGCCAAGTCGTAGTTGCAGTTGCCATTGGCCAAGAAGTCACATTCAGAGCTCTGTGCCTCTGGGGAATCTCAGCAAATATTAACCAATACCTTGGGTAACCTTGGGCAAGTCACTGGAACTGCTCACCACCTGCTTTACTCAACCGCAAGGAACAACAAGTAATTACCTGTTCAGGTGGCCCCAAAGAGAGTGACTCAGAGAAGCTGTGGGGGAACCAGGGAACAAACATGGGCATTTATTCCTGGAAATTCTGGACTGAGACTCTCTGGGAACGCTCTCGGGTACACACTGGGCCATGGGGTGAGTCTCTTTTCAGGGTCAAGCGGTGCAGCTTTTTAAAGTTTAGTTTTTAAGTTTTAATTTATTTTTAATTAATTATTATTATTATTTTTTGCTTTTTGGATCACAGTTGACGATGCTCAGGGGTCACTCCTGGCTCTGCACTCAGAAAATACTCCTGGAAGTGCTCAGGGCACCATATGGAATGTCAGGGACTGAACCTAGGTCAGTCGTGTGCAAGGCAAATAAGTGCCCTACCCACTGTACTATCGCTCCGCCCCCTAGTTTATTTATTTTCCCCTTTGGGCTATTCCTGGCACTGTGTAGAGTTACTCCCAGCTTTGTGCTCAGGAGTTGTTCCTGTGGTCTTGTGGGACCATGTGGTGCAGTGCTAGGGATGGAACCTGGGCCACATTGCAAACCATGAGTTCCAGCCCTTTGAATCACCTCTCTGGCCTGCCAGTGGGTCTTTGGTACCCAAATGTCAGTTATGGATTGAGGTGGTAGATACCAGGGGTGGGAAGGTGTCATTGTCGTCCTGATGAGTGCCCTCTTGTTGGGCTCTGGGTTATTTGACCAGGAGAGGACGGCAGAATTTTGTTAGCAACATTCCTGTCCAATGGGTAAAAGACAAGGGTACCAACATTTTGACCACAGTTCCTTAGAAATAAAACATAGAAATTGTAGTTTCTGGCCTGTGGAGGATGGAAAATGACATGTGAAGAAAAAAAGAAGAAAAGATAAAAAGGAAAGAGATAGGGACTGTGGGTAAGGCACTTGCCTTGCATGTGGCTGACCTGGGAATGATTCCCAGGACCACATACGGTCCCCTGAGTCCCACTTAGGAAAGATCTCTGAGCACAGAGCCAGGAGTAAACCCTGAGCAAGCTGGATATGCCCCCAAAATTAAATAAAGAAAAAGGAAATGGTAGTCCCTAGAGCCACATAGAATGAACAGAATTGAAGGTCACATGCATAAACTCACAAATAGTGCTCACCATTGCAGGAGCCAAGCTGTAGCAATGCACTTACCCCTACTTAGCATATTTCTTCAATTGAACATAGCAGCAAAGGACTAATATAGAAAGGACTCCTACAGATCTATAAAAACCAGGAGTTTGGTAATTATTTAGAGGAAATTAACTGATGATCTCCCTGCTACCTAACCCCCCCCCCCCCCACACACAGAGGAACTATAAATATCTAACAGATGATTTAAAACAATTATTTTGCCCTCACCTGGCTGTGCTCCCCAGGGTTTACTCCTGGCTCTGTACTCAGGGTGGAATCAGGGTCAGGAGATTGGACTTGAGTTGGCAGCATGCAAGGTAAATGCTCTACCTGTTGTATTTTTCACTCTGATCCCTACAGTTTTTTTTAAAAAATCATTCAACCTTTCTGATAATCAAACGCAAGAAGTATGAATAGTTAAGTTAGATAAGTTTTCATCTATTTACATTACACCGGGCTGGAGCGATAGCACAGTGGTGGGCGTTTGCCTTGCATGAGGCTGACCCGGGTTCAATTCCTCTGTCCCTCTATGAGAGCCTGGCAAGCTACTAAGAGTATCCTGCCCACATGGCAGAGCCTGGCAAGCTCCCCGTGGCATATTTGATACGCCAAAAACAGTATCAACAAGTCTCACAATGGAGACTTTACTGGTGCCCGCTCGAGCAAATCGATGTACAATGGGAGAACAGTGCTACAGTGCTACATTACAACAAGGGCACATAAAAAGGTAAAAATAAGGGGAGGAGCATACTCCTAGTCCAGAGGGTGGGATGGTTGGTTCATCTCAGTATTCTTGAAAAGTAGCTAACAGCATGGACCAGGGCCTTTAAAAATGTTTCAACTCTCTGAGCTGTGCTTGTAAGATAAACATGAATTCATCCTAAGAAAACAAATGCCAATATTTTGCTTTTTACATTGATTGGAGTGGAGCATTTATTATGCATGAGGCATACTATATATGTTCTGCACATTACATGTTCTGTATATTATTATGCCCTGTTGACTTTAATCTGTACAACTGCCTTACTATGGAGAGGGGGGTGCTGCCAGGAAGTCTAATTTTATTATTATAAAAAATAAGCAAATAAACTGAGATGTAAGGATGTGAATAAAAGATGGCTCACTGGGAAGAAATGAGGAAGGTGGGAGTATAATAACTCTGGACTCACGAATACCTGGGCCCAGGAGAAGGTGAAAGACAGCCTGTTTACCAGATAATGAAATCAGGCCAACTGGTCCTTGCTCTATTGGTCAGAGAGCCTCAGCAGCATTCAACTTTCTAATTAAGTCAGACAGATTTAATTAGGGTTCCTGGGGCTGTCCCTTTGTCCTTTGAACGTTTGTGATGAGTTTTACATACAAATATAAATCAATCCAAGTTTCTTCTGGGCAACATGGCAAAGGCAGCAGGTGAGTGAGTTTGGGCCCCTTTTACAATTGGGGCAACAGGGAACTGAATGGAGCAACTCCAAGTTATCACTGCAATCGGTTATGCCTGAGCACTGGTCCCTCTCCCCGCAGACAGCTGACTCTGTGCAACTCTGCTTTGGTTGCCTCCATTGAGAGAGCTTGGGAGGTGACCACAATTGATAGGCTGACTGCCAACCTCCCATGTGTGCAAGGATACAGGTTGTAAGAAAGGTCACATGGTCAGATCCCACTAATAAAAACATCAAGGTTGGGACAGCCCCCTGGGGGAAAACAAGTTTAGCCTAGTTTGGACAAGAGGGCGGTAAAGGTGCAGCCAAACAGGAATTGCCCTGCGAGGACTTTGTGGGACCGTACCACAACGTCAATGTTATACAGTAAAGCTACTTGCTAATGGCTTACTGCCCTCATGCCATGTTATGTAAATATTTCACCCTTTATTCTTAACATGCATGTTGACTCGTAAAGAACGTAAAGAAGGGCCATGTGGAAGGATTCAGAGGGAAGATGATGGCACACTAAATCAATAAGCAGACCTGCCCATGCTTGGGGTTATTGAGTCCAGCTTCTTACCAGGACAAATCACTGAGTCTGCTCATTCTGTGACTGATGGTGCTAGACAGAATTGTCTGGTCACTGGCCTACAGGTTCCATCATGGCACCAGACTGCATACATGACCTTCACAGCAGCCTACTTGGTGTTGGTAAAACGTTTTGAAGAACACCTGGGTTAGTTCTTTTTTTTTTCCTTTGCTTTCTGGGTCACACCCAGCAATGCTCAGGGGTTACTCCTGGCTTTGCACTCAGGAATCACTCCTGGCGGTGCTCGGGGGACCATATGGGATGCTGGGAATCGAACCTGGGTCAGCCGCGTGCAAGGCAAACGCCCTACCCGCTGTACTATTGCTTCAGTCCCAGTTCTTCTTTTTGATTATTGCAAGCAAACTTGTTTGGAACCTTTGTGTATGGGGCTTTACATAAACTTAAGTTTACATTTTTTTTTTCTGGAATGACTGTCCAGGAACGCTATAGTGGGTTTGTATGGTGGCTGCATTTCTAATTTTTAAATATGTGGATATACTGTCTTATATCCACATATACCTGACCAATATAGTACGTGAGTACTTCATTTTCCTGACATTCACTCTCAGACCTGGTCTGCTCCCTTGAACATATTACCACTCTTATTATGTGGACTGCTGTGGTTTTAATTCACACCTATTATATGGCTTTTAACGTCCAATGTATTTTTATAAGCATATTACTAACTGTCTATCCTCTTCAGGAATATGCGTCTATGTAACATTTTTGCACTTTCTAAGAGGTTGTTCTTATTTGCAGTATCTTTTCTTCCTTACACTGAGTAAATGTTTAAAATTATGATAAAGAACATTTCATCATCTTTACATTTATGGATCATGATGATTTTCTTTTTTGTGTCCTCCCCCACCTTCCTTACTAGCTTTACATTTTACATGAAAGTTTTTCACTCTTTTTGAGCTTTTAATTTTATTATTATTTTTTGGATAAGGTGAGAGATTCAGATGCAAATTTATTTTTTTTCATTCCTTTAAATGTTTCATTGCTCCAGGATCATTTGCATAAAAGACTATTTTTTTCCCCCCTACTGGATGACTTTTGCTTTTGAGTGCATTCACATGGATCTATTTCTGGGTTTTCCATTGTGTTCTATTGACTCAATGTCAGCCCCTGCACCAATACTACATCTTTGATTACTGTAGCTATAGAATAACTCTCAAAAGTTGGGTGTCTTATTCTAGTTTTATTTTCACATTACTCTTATTGTTCAGAATTGTCTTAGCTATTGTAGTTTCTTTGCCTTTCCATATGAATTTTAGATCAAGCCTGTTTATAGTGACAAAAAACTTGCATGGACTTAAATAAGAATCACATGAAACATATCAATCAGTTTGGAAAGAGCTATGTTTTAAACGTTCACGATCACAATCATCCTGTTGTTCGTCAATTGCCTCGAGCAGGCACCAGTAACGTCTCCTTCGTTCTAGTCCTGAGATTTTAAAAAGTGCCATATTCAAGGCTCTTTCAGGGTTAGGAGAATGAGACCCATTATTGTTACTGGTATTTGGCATATTGGGTACGCCACGGGGAGTTTGCCAGACTCCGCCGTGTGGGCAGGTTACATTCGGTAGCCTGCTAGGTTGTCCAAACGTTGTTTTAAACGTTAAGTCTTTATTTAATATTTTGGACCACACCCAGCAGTTCTTAAGTCTTATCATGGCTGTACTCAGGGAGCACTCCTGGTGGGCTAGGGAGACCATATGGGAGACTGGGGATTGAACCTACATTAGCTGACGCAAGGCAAAAGCTGTACTATCCCTACATACCTGCTGTACTATCGCTATGGACAACATTAAGTCTTTTAAATCCACAAACAAGTCTTTCATTTATCTTTCTTTGATTCCATTCGTCATCATTATGTACCTTTTCCCATACAAGCCTTCTCCATGTTTTTTTTTTTTTTTTTGCTTTTTGGGTCATACCTGGCGATGCACAGGGGTTACTCCTGGCTCTGCACTAAGGAGTTACTCCTGGCAGTGCTCAGGGGACCATATGGGATGCTGGGAATCGAACCTGGGTCTGCCGCATGCAAGGCAAATGCCTTACCGGCTGTGCTATCTCTCCAGCCCCTCCATGTGTTTTTCTAGGCTTACACATAGATATCTTATTATTTTAAGTTATTGTGAAGAGAGTTTGAACTTCAACTTGTTAGTTTCTATAAATACAATTGAGTTTTGTTTAGCTTGAAACACACTACACTTCTGAATGCACTTATTCCAGGAGTTAAATATTTAAAAAATAAGTTTCATGGGATTTTCTTCACAGACGATATAATTTCTGAAGAGGAACAGTTTTATTACTTCTTTTTCTATCCTCTATGTCTTTTATTTCTGTGTTTTTGTCCTCTTGTAATGGGTAAAACTTCTAGCATGTTGGGAACCAGACTGGGAAGAATGTTTATCCTCTCCTTGATTATGATGTCAAGGAGAGGACATCCTCTCTCTTATCAGTAGGTATAATGTTAGCTGTAATTTTTTTGTAGATCTTTTGGTAAAGTTGAGGGGGTTCCCTATCTTTTTAGTTTTCTGAGATTTTAAAAAATATTGTGAATGGACACTGAATTTTCTAAGAATACTTTTTATTTCTTGGTAGGATCTAATGCTTTTTCTTCTCTAGCTTGAAAATAAGGTAAGTTTTTGACTTTTAAATTGATTTTGCATCCCCTTAGAGTAAATATTGGTCATGATGTATAATTATTTTTGGAGAGTTGGAATTAATTAAATTTCATTGGTAGATACAGGGTAAGTCAAATGATTGAAGCATATAATGTGAATTGAGGTAGTTTGTGTTTTCCAAAGAATTGTTTTATTTTATCTAAGCTGTCAAATTTATGTACTTTTTTCATAGTTAATATCTTTATATTTAATTATATTCTTATACTTAATTATTTAATATTAAATACTTTTTGGAATCATTAGTAATATCTCAATATTTTCCCTAGATATTATAGTCTATTTGTGTATTCATTACATCAGTTTAACTCTTTCTGTGTTTCTTTATTCTCTCTGTTCATAAATCACTGTAATTGATTTATATTAAATCATTATTTAATATAATGTTTGATATTATACTTAAATATATGTAAAATCAGGTAAGAACTGTTATAATTTTTATTCAAACATCAAACATAATTTAGAAACTCAGAAAAATAAAAGTACATTATTTTATTTTATTTTTTTGCTTTTTGGGTCACACCCAGCAATGCACAGGGGTTACTCCTGGTTCATGCACTCAGTAATTTCTCCTGGCCGTGTTTGGGGGACCATATGGGATGCTGGGAATTGAACCCGGGTCGGCCGCGTGCAAGGCAAATGCCCTACACGCTGTGCTATCACTGCAGCCCCGAAAAGTACATTATTTTAAAGCATAGTTTTCTCTTTTTTCTTCCTTTCTGATGGTCTATTTTCTTTTTCATGGTCTCCTTTCTGTTTAGAGAATCTCACTTAGCCATTCTTTTAGGATAGGTCTGTTGGACAAATTCTCTTAGCTCTTTCATCTAAGAATATTTTCATTTCTCTTCCATTCTTTTTCAGTTTGTTTTTGGGTCGCATCTGGCAGTGCTCAGGGGTTGCTCCTGACTCTGTGCTCAGAGCTCACTCCTGGCAGTGCTCATGTTGCTGAGATATATGTTGCTGGGGATTGAACCCGGATTGGCTGCATGCAAGACAAGTGCTCTACTAGCTGTACTATATCTCTTGAGCCCCCCCCCTTTTTTTCAGATCCTTGAAGGATATTTTCTCTGGACATAGGATTGTGGGTTGATAGTTTTTCTTTTTAGCACTTTAAAAGTTCAGTAGACCACTTTTTTTTTCCTCCACGGTATGTGATAAAAATTTTTCTGTCATTTGAATGTCTTTTCACTATTCAAAAATGTCATTATGTTCTTGCCATTTTTAAGATTTTTCACTTGTCTTAAGTTTTCAGAAGTTTGACTTTAACTTGTCTTGTGGATTTCTTTGAGTTTGTCCTGTTTGGGAGTTGTTCAGCTTTTGAATCTGCATGTTTAATGGAATTTGGCAGTAATAATTGGCAAGCTTTTTGTTATTTCTTTTCAGTTCTTCGCCTTTCTTCCCTTCTGATTCTGGTGATATGAATGTTACTGTTTTGATAGAGTTCCAACTATTCCCGATAGTTTGCTATTTTTTTCAATATCTTATTTTCTCTGTTGTAAAGGTGGAATCATTTTTTATTTTTATATTTTTTGTTTAACTTGCTGTTATTATTTATTTTTATTATTGAATCACTGTGGGCTGGAGCGATAGCACAGCGGTAGGGCATTTGCCTTGCACGCAGCCAACATGGCCGACCCGAGTTCGATTCCTCTGCCCCTCTTGGAGAGCCTGGCAAGCTACTGAGAGTATCTCGCCCACACGGCAGAGCCTGGCAAGCTCCCCGTGACGTATTCGATATGCCAAACACAGTAACAACAAAGTCTTCAATGGAGACGTTACTGGGCCCGCTCGAGCAACTTGATGAACAACGGGAGGACAGTGTTTGTTTGTTTTTTATTGAATCACTGTGAGATACATAGTTACAAACTTGTTCATGTTGAATGTCAACCATACAATATTTCAACATCCATCCTTTCACCAATGTACATTTTCTGCCACCAATATCCCCTCAACCCCTGGTGTGCTTCAATGGCAGATATTTTACTTCTCTCTCTCTGTCTCTGTCTCTGTCTGTCTCTCTCTCTTTCTCTCCCTCCCCCATATTTTTCTTTTAGGCCCCGTGATTTGCTGGTACTGTTACTTAAAGGTTATTGTGCGTATCACTTTAGATTTTTCTTTTTTCCCTTTTTATTCAAGAGCTGTGATTTGTAAAGTTATTGGTAGTTGAGTTTTATGCATCTAATATTTCAATACCAACCCCCCTACCAGTGCCAACTTCCCTCCACCAGTGTTCTCAGATTTCATTCTCACCTCAAATCCCTCCCTCCACTGCCCCTCACCAGGCCCATTACAAAGACCCAGTGGTTGCAGCTTAGATCTCCTGTTTCAGTGTTGTTGAGTCTGCGTTTCAGATATATAACTACACTGTTCTCCCACATCACCAGTATCACTGAAGCTCTGGTCCCTGCTCATCCATCACTTCCCTTTCTTTTCTTCCTTGGCCCCTTATTTTTTCCCTTTTCTGCTCTCTAAACTCTGGGCTCAGGGGTGATCTGGGCACCGTCTCCCTTTTACTCCAATAAATTTCCTCATCCAGTTATTCTATATAAGTGAAGCCATCCTGTGTTTATCTTCCCTCTTCTGGCTTACTTCACTCAACATGATGTCTTCCAGTTCCAACAGAATAATTTTTATTGTTCTATTATTCTGAGTTTACTGAGTCTTTCCTTTTTTTGTCCTCCAGGATGTATGCCTTTCCATCACTTTTATTTTGGTTACTTAAAAAAGGACTCAGGTTAGGTTCACAGCAAAATAGCATGAAACTATGGAGAGTTTCTGTATCCTCTTCTCCCTCATATAGGCAGTTCCCCCACTGTCCTTATCTAGTACTTGTGACCTATATCTTATAGCAATGAACTGTCATTCACCCAACATCCTTACCCAACACTCAGACTGTGCACTGAGTCACATCTCTGCCCTTCAGTGTGTTCTTAATTGCTCATCCAAACACTTTTATGATGGCTACTTTAAGACTTTCAACAGCTAATATAACATCTCTGTCTTCATAATGTTATCAATTGACTGCCTTTGTAAAAAAAATAGTTCTTGGGAAATGAGTGATTTTTCAGTTGAAATCTGGACTTCCTGGATATTATGTTATGACAGTCTGGATCATGTTTAAACCTTTTGTTTAAGCTGGATGTCTCTACCACGCTCTGGCAGAGGAAGTCTGTGTGCTGCCTTTTACTGCCAGGAGGATGGTGGAGTCAAACCTCTGAGCTCTGCCTTGTCACACCCCCGAGGGGGCGTCTTTCTTGGCTTCTGCTGAGCACAGGCGGTGCTCTGGTTCCCCATGAGCTCTATCAATGTTCCTGGTGGGTATGCATTATTAGTGCTTCTTCTATGACCCTGTTGTTGCCTTGGGGGTAAGGGAAGACTCATTACCGCAGGGTGGAAGTGACAATCCTGACTCCAGGGGCCTCTGCTGATGTCCAATGGAGAGAAGAAAAGGAACCTTATTTCTGTCCCAGGACACCAGACCCGACTCACACCAAGTCAGGAGTGTCTGCAGGGACATGTGTCCCAGCTCCTTATTTGGCCTTCAACACATCCCTGTAGAACTTGGGTGTCTCATTATAGCTTGGTGATGGTGGAGATCTCGGCTCTTCTTTCCACTCTTCTTGGCATTGGCCGGGGTTGGAGGGGTGGGCTGTGGGGCCACAGTGTTTTCTGGGTCTGGCTGGAGTATCATGGTTGTTGCTTAAAACTCTTCTGTTTTTCTAGACTTCTCCTTTCTTTTTTTTTTTTTAATTTTTTTATTTTTTGCTTTTTGGGTCACACCCGGCGATGCTCAGGGGTTACTCCTGGCTCATGCACTCAGGAACTGCTCCTGGCGGTGCTCAGGGGACCATATGGGATGCTGGGAATCGAACCTGTGTTGGCCATGTTGGCTGCGTGCAAGGCAAATGCCCTACCCGCTGTGCTATCGCTCCAGCCCCGACTTCTCCTTTCTGAGTTCTGCTCCTTCTTGGTTCTTTGGCTGGAGAGAGCAGGTTTCTGTTGGAGCACCATCTCTGTGCACGCATTGATGCTGCCAAACTAAAGGGATTATGAGGCAAAAGAAAACTTGGGTACGGGGCTGGAGCGATAGCACAGTGGGTAGGGCGTTTGCCTTGCATGCAGCCGACCCGGGTTCGATTCCCAGCATCCCATATGGTCCCCTGAGCACCACCAGGAGTAATTCCTGAGTTCAGAGCCAGGAGTAAGCCCTGTGCAGTGCCGGGTGTGAGCCAAAAAGAAAAAAAAAAAAGAAAACTTGGGTACTTACTACTGTGCTGTTTTTTGGATCCTGAGGTTTCTAGCTTCTCTGCCTCCTTCACTCTCTCTCTCTCTCTCTCTCTTCCTCTCTCTCTCTTTCTCTCTCTCTCTCTCTCTCTCTGTGTGTGTGTGTGTGTGTGTGTGTGTGTGTAATAACAGGCATTTAACTTGTACTTCATGAAAGAAATACAAAACCTTTATTTAACATTTTCAGAAGTGAATACTCACATGTGATTTCATAAAGATCAAGCAACTGCATCAGGACCACCAGTAAAGGCATACAAAGAGGACTTTCAAAGAGGACAAAACCATGGACACAGAAGTCTGGTGGTTGACTGATGTTTAGAGGCAGGGGAAGAGAGATAACATAGGAAGGTCAGAGCAACTTTTAGGGCAGCGAAACTGTTCTGCCTGATATTATATGGTGGGTACAGGTCACTATATGTTTCTCAAAATCTGTAGAAAGGACAACCCTTAGGGTGAACCCTCCTCGAACCCAGCTTTGGTTAATAGTGACCATCAATGTCACCGCCTGCTGGCGAAGGATGTATACCACCTTGGGGGGAGATTTTTAGGAGGCGCTGGGTAGGTTGCGGGCTTTGGGACCACAAATCTATGGAAACTCGATTTTTTGCTCCATCTTTCTGTGGACTGTAATGTGCCAGGTGACTTGTCCAGCTTTGACTGGCCCTCCTGTTCCCTCCACTGCCCTATGGCTTAGCAGAGCCAGCGTGACCACCAGTTTGAGCCTCCTTCTCCTCATCATCTGGGATGGAACCATAGCACAGCTGGTAAGGCATTTGCCTTACACGCAGCCCACATGGCCGACCCGGGTTCGATTCCTTCACCCCTCTCGGAGAGCCCGGCAAGCTACCGAGAGTATCTCGCCCGCACGGCAAAGCCTGGCAAGCTCCCTGTGGCGTATTCAGTATGCCAAAAACAGTAACAACAAGTCTCACAATTTGTTGTGAGACATTACTGGTGCCTGCTCGAGCAAATCGATGAACAACTGGAGGACAGTGCTACAGTGCTCCTCATCTGTGTACAAAGGGGAACAGACTATGATGCAAGGCCCCTGGGACTGCCTGGCTTGAGGCTTTCCTCTATATCCTTCCCTCTTTCCCAATCCTGTGGTTTAAGGTGGCAGCTCTGGAAAAGCATCTCTTCCAGAGCAAGGAGAGAGGTGACAGGGAAGAGCAGGCCCGAGGACACATCTCCAGACAGGCCTGTCTCTGGGTCCGCTGGGCAGGGTGGGAGCAGGGAGCACATGGGGTTATGTCGGGAGGGGGCTGTTTTCCAGCTCACCAGAGGGACCCGGCTTCCGATTCTCACAGGCAACCTGAATGCCCGTCACACCAGGCAGGGAGAGCTGCCCAGATCTGACACTAACCTCTTGTGGAAGTGGCTGGCAGGCCCGCGGGGTGAGAGGGGACGCCTGTGGGCCGGCGGAGGCTGAATGAATCTGGAGCCTGTGAAAGGGGCGGGATTGGCAGCCCTTGAGACAAACTCCCTCTTTGTTCCTGCGCCGTGCTGCCCAGACGCGGGCAGTGCCAGCTTTCTCCGTTCCATCCTGTCCGCCTTCTTCGGTTGGCCTCACTCAGCTGTGAGGAGAGGCACAGAGGCTCCCATATTTTAAGTCCTGAAAAGAATCAGTTAATTTGTGTCCTGGAAACCCGCGAGCAGCCTGCAGCCCGGACGGCGGGGGTCTCGGAGTGGAAGGTCCCGAGACATGCCTTCCCCAACGTTTCTGACTCTAGGCTGAGGGGTAGATGCCATTCTGCATTGTGGTGTGACACACACACACACACACACACACACACACACACACACACACGTGTGCATGCTCACGCCTTACTTCCACATTGGAAAAGAAAGAAGGAACAGGGATAGGCAGATCAGAGAATCTGACAGTGAAGATGAAGATTGCTCTGTGTGTGTGTGTGTGTGTGTGTGTGTGTGTGTGTGTGTGTGTGTGTGGCGGGGGGGGGTCATGATACAAATTTTTTATTTCTGACCAAGGACTGTGTAAGAAAAAGGGAGAAATTCTTGTCTGGATCCCGGTTTCCTCAACTATGTATTAAATCTCTAACTTGAGAGTCATGAAACTTATGAGCATATTACAGGCCCTGTAAATTTCTTTCTTTCTGTGTTTTTAGGCTATCCCTGGTAGTGCTCAGGGGTTACTCCTGGCTCTGCACTCAGGGATCACTCCTACAGGAGCTTAGGGGAGGGAGTGCCAGGGATCCAACCCAGGGCGGCCATGTGCAAGGCAAAAACCCTCCCCTCTATACTATTGCTCTGGCTCCAGGCCCCATAAATTTCTTTTTGTTTTTTCTTTTTGGACCATGCCTGGCAATGCACAGGCATTACTCCTGGTTTTGCACTCAGGAATTACTCCTGAAAGTGTTTGTAGGACCATGTGGGATGCTGGGAATCGAACCTGGGTTGGCCGAGTGCAAAGCAAACACTGCAGCCCCAACTCATAAATTTCTGCAGTAGAGAAATCTCTTGAACTTTGAAGACTAAATGAAAAGCCTTCCCCGACCCCGCTTTCTCCTTCCCCTACATAATACTTTCACTATTATCTCATGAAACTAATATTTTGTAGAATAAAGACCTGGAAAGAATTGGAAAAGTTCTCTAGCATTTCCTCTGTTCAGTACCAGAGTGAGAGGGGCCTGTTCCAATAAGAAACAGCTATTCTAATAAGAATGCAGGTTCATGGCTGGAAGCCTGCTTCAAGTGCTGGAGTAGAAGGCAGTTGGGATGGAGAAGGGACCACTATGACAAAGATTAGTTGGAAACGGTCATTCTGGATAAAAAGTGAGTGTTGAAAGTAGGTGAAGGAACAAAGAGAGAGAGAGAGAGAGAGAGAGAGAGAGAGAGAGGCTTGCTGGCATAGAGGCAGACTGGAGTGGGGTGAGAGGATGGGAGGGAAACTGGGGACACGGGTGGGTGCTGGGAAATGTACCCTGGTGGAAGGATGGGCGTTGGAATACTGTATGACCGAAACCTAATCATAAACAGCTTTGTAATTGTGTATCTTATGGTGATTTAATTAAAAAAAAAAAGAATACAGCTACGGAATCTGTTGGATTGCTGGCTGCCCTGGGACATTCTGCTTAAAAAGTTCTCATGCTACAAATGTCTTTAAACTAAAAGTCTAGGAAAATGGACAAATCTAGCACAATGTTCTCATATTATGATTGGAGAAATTGAACTCCAAAGAAGGGAAGGGATAGACCCACGGTCACCCAATGCGCTCATGTTAGAGCAGGGACTGAAGTTTGCTGAGTTCTGAGCACTTGTCTCTGTGGGTTCCAACAAACACCCTGGTGGTTGGCACTCTCTTCATTCTGCTCGGAATGGTTTGATTTCTCTGAGTTTGTTCCTTCCTGCCTATAAAATGGTAAATAAGGATACTGCTTTTTAAATTTATATGTATCTTTTTTTTTTTTTTTGCCATACCTGGTGATGCACAGGGCTTACTCCCAGGTCTGCTCTGAATCACTCCTGGCTGACTTGAGGGATCACATGGGGTTCTGAGGCTAGAACTGAGTCTGCAAACGCAAGGTAAGTGCCTTACCCATTGTACAATCTCTCCAGCCTCAAAGATAGTGATATGACATAGCGCTGAAAAGGTAGATGTTACAAAATAAATATGAGAAATCACCTCCTTCTCTCTCTCTTTTTTTTTCTTTTTGCTTTTTTGGGTCACATCCAGCAATGCTCAGGGGATACTCTGACTCTACACTCAGGAATTACTCCTGGCAGTGCTCAGGGGACCATACGGGATGCCAGTGATTGAACCCAGGTCGGCCGCATGCAAGGCAAACGCCGTACCCACTGTGCTATTGCTCTGGCCCCAATCATCTCCTTTTCTACTAGGAGGTTATCAATTCTGTTTGAACTTAATGAAAACTCATTCAATTCCAAGAGAAGGGTCTGGAGAGATCACACAGGCAATAAGGCATTTGCTTTGCACACTACCAGCTCTGGTTCCATTCATCCTTGGCACTCTATATGGTCCCTTGAGCTCTGCCGGGAGTGATCTCTGTGCACGGAGCCAGGAGCAAGCCCAGAGCAGCGTTGGGTATGTCCCCCAAACAAACAACAATTTGAAGAAAAGGAGTTCGCCGCTGCAATGAAACAAACAAAAAGGAAGACTGTTGAGGAATTCCTTCTTCTCCCATGAAAACACAGTGACTGCTTCTCTAGACAAGATTTCATGCCAGTTTCTTCCTTATCTGTAGCGGTGAAGGTCAGGCTGTTGTACATCCGTCCCGCAGCACCTGGAGAGGAAGTTGTTCACTGATCAGTTCCAGACAGTGCTGATTGGTGGGGACAGTCCCTCTTGATTGCTCCAGCTCTGGCACTGCCCTCCTGGTCCTTGTCGTCCCTGGAAGCCGAATCTGGGAACTCACTGGTTTGATGTCCTTGGCCTCTGGTTGAGCTCTCACCTGGCAGGAGTTGAGAGTGAAGGAGAATGTTTTTGGGTATTTATACCCCTGGTTTCCTCCTTTCACTAAGAAATGGGCAGGAAAGGGAAAGGGGGACACAGATCCAGGCGGGGGGTCTTACCACCTGCTTGCTGGGCCTCTGGACTCTAATACCCACCCCCTCCTGGCTTTTATTTAAGAATAAAGTTCCTCTAGGTATTAATCCATTGTTCCGTGTGGTTTCTTCATACCCTTTTGTAATACTTTTGTAATTTTTTAATAAAATTTTGTAATTCCTATATAGACTCTCCCCAGGTTGCCCAATCTGAGTGAGAAGTGTGTTTTTTACTGGGACCTTTTTTTTTTAACCTGACTTAACTGTAGGATTTATGTATGCACACATATTTTAGCTCTGTGATCTTTCTTGTAATGACCCAAAATATTGCATATATATTTTTAATTAATTAATTAATTTATTTATTTTTTATGTAGGAGCATTGCTATTTATTCAGCCATTGATTAGGCTGATTGAACTGGGCATGAAATACATCTTACTTTCCCCCCCCTTTTTAAAAATAATTTTATTTATTGAATCACCGTGATAACAGTTACAAAGCTTTTGGGTTTAAGTCTCAGTCATACAGTGAAACCCGTCCCTTCACCAGTGCCCATTCTCCACCACCAAAAACCCCAGTATACCCCCCACCCCACACTCACCCCCTACCTGTGGGGCAGATGATTTCCACATCACTCTCTCTCTACTTTGATTACATTCAGTATTTTGACACCAGACCCACGGTGATTATTTGAGATTTTACCCCAACATTCATTTCTGCTGAAAAGGCAACAGTAGGCAATTTGTTTTCTAATGCTGTTTGCAAATAGCGTATGATGTCGTGTGGCTGCAGTAGTGGCCACGCAATTTTGAAATTCCAAAATTTCTGCCCAAACCTGCTGTGTTCTGAGATTTGTTCCTGGGTCCCTTGGATCATGGCCATTAAGCAGCTTGATCAGGAGCCAGAGAGGCCATTCATGACTTGGGATCTCATTGGGGTGGGGAGGAAAGGGCCGACTGCACCCCCATCCCATGAGGCCCTGCGTGTCTCATCACTGTGGGCCCAATCCTGACTGTCCAATGACCTCTGGAGGATGGCGGCCACTGAGCCGCTGAGCCGCCAAGGGGGAGAGGGTGGAGGGACAGCACCCTTTCCCCCCTGGGGTGGCCCGGCACTGGTAACCTACTGTAAGGACTGGACGCATTTCTGCCAAAAGCCGATGGGTTCTGAGATTTGTTTCTGAGTCTCTGGGATCATGACTGTTAAGCAGCTTGATCAGGAATCAGAGAGGCGGTTTGTGGGTGGCGACTCAGGGTCTCGTTGGGGGTGGGGAGGAAAGGGACAGCTCCACCCCCATCCCAAAAGGCCAAGCCTGTCTCATCACTGTGGGCCCGAACCTGACTGTCCAATGGTCTCTGGAAGATGGCAGCCACCGAGCCACCAAGAGGGAACAGGCAGAGGGACAAGACCCTTTTCCCCCTGGGGTGGTTCGGCACCAGTAACCCATTGCGGGGACCGGATGCATCTCTGCCCAAAGCTACTGGGTTCTGAGATTTGTCTCTGAGTCTCTGGGATCATGGCCGTTAAGCAGTTCGATCAGGAACCAGAGAGGCCTTGACTCCAATTATATAGCTGAGCCAGAGGTGGTTTGTGGGTGTCTCCCACAAACCTAACTTTTGGCTGTTTACTTTCTTGGTAAACTTTGCCCCAAGTTTTTGAGGTCTTGCCAAAGGCACAGCAACAATTTGGGAGAATCTGAAAGTCTGAAGATGCCATCAGGCTGCTGATGTACTCACCTCACAGGTACAGATTGACCTGCTGGTGGCATCATACCCCTATATTTTTTATTTTTTATTCAATATTATGAGACTTACTGAAAGAGAAAACCCACGTTCTCTCTTTTGCCTTCCTTGTGCTGAGCAGCGGCAGTGAGTAGGACTTCTTCACCTTGGGGTGTGCTAACTCCACCCATGCCTGAACCCCACTTTGGGATCCTGATCACGGGGCCTGGATGGAACCACCTTTGTCTCACCAGAGACTTCACATAGGAACCAGCGGGGAAAGTTGGCTGCACAATTTGTTCCTGTGACAGGGCCTTAGCAGTCCACTGTAATTCAGTCATGTGTGCATGCATATGCATGTACGGATGTGTGTTCACATGCATGCTTATATGTATCTGTATATGTGCATATGGACATGTGTTCTTGCGAATAACTATGCCTCTGTGAGCATATGACTGTGTATGTGTGTGCATGTTACATGAATGTGTGCAGGGCCTTTGCTCTCTGTAGTTCACTTTAGTGCCTAAGATGCTGACCTCAGGGTGAGAACAGTGGTTCTGATCGCATGCACCACTGCCCTCTGGTGGACGTGGGTGCAGCTGTGAGAATGACTGAAAGTGTTTTCCCTGTCACCTACTAGTTAAGGTTCAGTCAAACAGAGGAAGCCCACACCTACCATCCTCTGAGGACCACCATCCAGCTTGGAGAAAAACCTGCCTCTGAGTTCCTGTGCATTCTCATTGTAAGATCTTTTGTTTGGAATTAGCTGTTCGTGATGAGGGATGGGATAGATTCCGCAAAGCAAACTCAACATGATAAAGATTATGGAGGAGGGGCTGGAGCGATAGCGCAGTGGGTAGGGCATTTGCCTTGCACACAGCTGACCCGGGTTCGATTTCCAGCATCCCATATGGTCCTCTGAGCACCGCCAAGGGTAATCCCTGAGTGCAGAGCCAGAAGTAACCCTTGTGCATCGCCAGGTGTGACCCAAAAAGCAAAAATAAAAAAAAATAGATAAATAAATAAAGATTATGGAAGATATTGAGCAAAAAAAAAAAACTTAAAAGGGCCACATAGTAGCTCCTTGATGTTAGTGGGACAAGGACCAATGCTCTGTGTCAGGCGGAGCTGTGGAAGGGCCTCCCTCTTCTAACCTGCCATTATCTGGACCTCCCTCTCCTCAGAGCCTTAACCCTGAACTCTCTGGCCTGTTCCCCCACCTGCATGCCTGTACTACTCTCTTTGACCCTTTCACTGAAAGGCTGACACCTAAAATGTCAGCTCATGCATAATCTCTGTGATATCTTGCATGTTGATTATGTTTCACATTATTTGTATTGTTAGGGTGATAGAAGAGGAAGAAGCCAGTATGTTTAATATTTGGTCACATTTACTGTTTCTTTTTTTTTGGGTGGGGATTTAAGTCACCCCTGGCAGTACTCCTGACTCTGTGCTCAGAGATCACTCCTGGCAGGGCTGGCTCAGGGAACCATATGGGATGTCGAGGATTGAACCCGGGTTGGCTGTGTGCAAGGCAATGCCCTCGTCACTCTACTATCACTCTAGTTTCTCACTTTTCCTATTTCTGCTGCAGAAGATAGGAGAAAGAATCCTGGAAATGGATGTATTTTTATGGGGGTGTATTGGGGAGGAGGGCTCCCAAGCTGTGCTTAGGGGACTCTTGGCAAGTCTTGGCCAACCAGGTTGACAGTTCTGAGTGGACAGTGCTGCTTGGGTCCTGTGGTTCTGTGGATACCTAGGCCATGCCAGCAGTGGCCAGGAGCCTCCAAGGGTCATTCATGGCAGAGTTGAGGGGGCTATAGGGCTGTATCTGGTGATTTTCATGGGACCACGTGGTTCTGGGGTGCAAACTGGACTCAACTGCATGCTGGGCATATGCCTTAACCCAAGTATTTTCTCTCTTACCTGAAAGTAGATGCAATTTTGGCTGTCCATTGAGAAAACGTTTGTGCCATATTTGGACAACTGCTAAGTGATTTTGGTTGCCCAAAATGCCTGCCACTACTCTACTCTCTCTGTATTTCTATCTGTCTATCTATCTATCTATCTATCTATCTATCTAATTCTGGTGAACCGAGGGTTTCACACATAGAAAACACATATTCCACCACTGAGCTGCATCCTTTCAAAAAGTTATATTTATGTACCTTTATAAAGTTGTTCACGATGATTTATTGCGTTCAATATTCCAATACCAATCCCACCACCATTGCACCTTCCCACAACTATTAGTTTCAATTTTCCCAACCACCCCTCAAACTTGCCTGAGAAGGCCCTGAATAATTTGTTTTATATTGCTTGTTATAAATAATTTGCTAAAAATGATAAAAAAATTTTTCTTAGAAGAAAGTGTGTGAATATTATTGCATCTCACCATGGAGCCATCAAGCCCTTGTAGAAGAGATTACTAACACGTTGTTACAGGCTAAGCCTTGTGTGTTTATATTTTCTTAATCTAGATTGGTTGCCTTCTACTTTACGTACCATCCAATGTGGTGTACTGCTCCTGGTTTATCAGTGGTGTAGAGTTTGAGAATTCTGTGCACTCCAGGAATTCAAACATTTTGAATGAGATGATACAGCTGGAGTTAAATGTTTTTTTTTTTTTTTTGCTTTTTGGGTCACACCCGGTGATGCACAGGGATTACTTCTGGCTCTGCACTCAGGAATTACTCCTGACAGTGCTCGGGGGACCATATGGGATGCTGGAAATCGAACCTGGGTCAGCCACATGCAAGGCAAACGCCCTACCCGCTGTGCTATTGCTCCAGCCCCTGGAGTTAAATTTTTAATTGGATGGTAACTTTGGGTGCCTTTGATGACAGAACTAGGGAGGGATCTGGAAGCATCTCTTCAACTTGTTGATCTCTTTCAAGATTTATTTATGAGTCTCTGAATCTTGGCCAGTTAGTGAGCTTATTGGGCTTACTTGGTGCCAGAGGCATTTCTTGGGCATGACTGCCAGTCTTCCGGAAGAATGGAGATGGAGGTAGTCCACTCCAGACTTTGTGGGAGCCTGGAGACTTTAGTCACAAACCTCGGGTATCTGAGTTTTTCAACAGACCAAATTCTGGATGAGGCTCATTCCGAGCAGTGTAGTCTGGCCGCGAGCATGGCAGTGATTGTGGAGTGTCGAGGTTTTCTGCATCTATGGGCAAGTGCCTTAAGTCATGGAATCGTTATCTGCAAATGTGTCCCTTATTGTCAGAATCTTCCCTTTGCATTCACCCTCTAATAGGCAATGCCTATTAACATGGATTTGACTCTTCTATTGTCATCTTTTAAATTGAGATAACATGGGCTTACATGTCTATATGTTCCATGTCTATGTACTGAGATAACAAAGTGTTACATGTCTATGTTTAGCTTACATATATAGTTTACATGTCTATGAATAGCTGCCAGATAATAATAGGTAATAATTCTCTATTGCCATGAACTTGACTCTTCTATTATCATTTTTTAAAAACTGAATAATATGGGTTTATATACCTATGTATTACTTGTCTATGTATTGAGAAAATATGGTTTTTTATTGGGTTTGTATTCCATGTCTGGGCTGGAGTGATAGCACAGTGGTAGGGCATTTGCCTTGTGTGCAGTTGGCCTGGTGGAGCAGGTTTGATTCCCCCGCCCCTCTCAGAGAGCCCAGCAAGCTACCAAGAGTATCTCGTCTGCACAGCAAAGAAGCTACCCGTGACGTACTCAATATGCCAAACACAGTAACAATAAGTCTCACGATGGAGACGTTACTGGGTCCGCTCGAGCAAATCGATGAACAATGGAAGGACAGTATAACAGTATAACTATTCCATGTCTACATATTGGGAAAACATGGGTTTACATGTCTATGTATTCCATGTCTATGTATTGAGATAACATGGTTTAAATGTCTATGTGTAACTTACATATATAGTTTATATGTCTATGTATAGCTGTCAGATAATGAGCAGGCAGGCAGGCCCTCCCGTTGATCGTCGATTTGCTCGAGCGGGCCCAGTAACATCTCCATTGGAGACTTTGTTGTTACTGTGTCTGGCATATAGCTGTCAGATAATAATAGATAATAATTCTCTATTGCCATGAACTCAACTCTTCTATTATCATTTTTTAAACTGAGGTAATGTGGGTTTACATGTCTATGTATTTTAGAGGTAGTTTCATGCCTCTTCAAGGTATGGGCTATTCAAGGTATGGGCTACCACAACACAATTACCTCCAAGTCCTGAGGTCCACCCGGTTCATTGGTCCTCTCTATCTACTCTGATTACTCCCTCCCATTCCCCTCTGGTGACCACAGCTCATTGGTCTGAGGATATAGATTATTTTGGCGTAAATCTGTAAGGGATATTTAGGATATTTGTAAGATTATTGGGGCTGGAGCGATAGCACAGCAGGCAGGGCATTTGCCTTGCATGCAGCTGACCCGGGTTGGATTCCTCCATCCCTCTCGGAGAGCCTGGCAAGCTAATGAGAGTATCCTGCCCGCATGGCAGAGCCTGGCAAGCTCACTTGATATGTACTTGATAAGCCAAAAACAGTAACAACAAGTCTCACAATGGAGACATTACTGGTGCCCGATGGAGCAAATTGATGCACAACGGGAGGACAGTGCTACAGTGTAAGTATAATATTTCCTACTTTTTTCCTTTCAAATTCTAACTTTACTGAAACATCAGGGTTTACGAAGCTGATCACAATACAGTTGTTTTGGGCCTTCAGTGTTTCAGCACCAATCCCATCACCAGTGTAACCTTCCTTCTACCAGTGTTCCCAGGTTTCTACCCACCTCCCAAACTTTGCCTCTTAATAGCCACAAAATTATTTACTCTGTATTGTTTATTACAGCAAAATGGTAAATGAAATTATCAAAAAAATAGTTCAGTAAAAGAAAATTTATCGACATATATCCTCCTTCTCTTTCGGTGAGGGTAAAAATCTTTGTCTGGCAGAATCACCATGCTCTGAGAGACATCAGATACAGTCGAGACATCGGAAAAAGGCTGGTGCAGGGTCAGGAAGTGGGGATGGCTTTAATCCCTGAGTATAAATCGTGTCACACTGAACCTGGCTCACAGAGGGACTCTTGGATCATGCCACTACTGCCACCAAGCACCCAGGAGGGGCTTGGGGAAGAAGCCCAGGAAAAGCAGGAACTCAGTCCCTGGCAGCCACTGAGCTCAGTGTGACCAAGGCTTGAGTGCCTGCCAGGTGTTGAGCTGAGAGGAAGCGCCCAAGAGCTCTGACTCAGGTGCACAACTGCTCCCAGCTCTGCCCAGGCTCTCAGTCAGGGTCTCCATTTCAGCAAAAATGTAGAGTGTAATTTTGTGGCCTGTTGGATCTTCTCTACCTCCAAGGAGATCTAGTTTGAGAAGAATTAGGAAGCTCTGCCCCGATTAAGTAGAAAAGAGCATCATTGGGGTGAGCTTAGAAGGTCTGTGCCTGGGAGACTCTTCCCAGCGCTGGGGCTTGAGGTTCCTCACAGTATATTCCTGGGGCTATTTTCACACATGTTACAGGCTCAATGCTATAGGAGATTTATGCCACTGACCCCTCTTCACTGACAGGGACTATCAGGACTCTCATTTGACAGATGAAGATTCTAGCACAGAGGGGCTGAAGCGATAGCACAGCGGGTAGGGTGTTTGCTTTGCACGTGGCCGACCTGGGTTCGATTCTCAGCATCCCATATGGTCCCCAGAACACCGCCATGGGTAATTCCTGAGTGCAGAGCCAGGAGTAGCCTCTGTGCATCGCCAGGTGTGACCCAAAAAGTAAAAAAAGAATCTAGCACAGAGAGATTACCTCATGCAGGTGACAGATGTGGATGATACCACTTTCAGCTTTATTAGACTGAAATCCCTTTGACACGAAGGCTTTATTCTTTTGGGGAACCCTTCCGAGCTGTGATCAAGAGGCCTGAGGTCCCTTTGCAGTGGTTCTTAGCTAACTGGGCCAGCTGCTCAATGTGAGGATGTAAGGATTGCCTGGACCACCGCAGTGGCACTTGGGTCTGAGAGAGGGGCTGTATCCTACAGAGGCTCCTCAGGCCTATGGTTTCCCAACCATGTTTATTATTTGCAAATGTTGGTGGTTCTGACACACCATCACTTGGGGATGCGAAATGAGCTACTACCACCACAGACACTCCCCCCTGCATCTCTGAGACTGAGCCTGGGCACCTGTGCCTTGTGATGGGCGTCAGAGCAAGGCTGAGCATCTTTGGGGTACCTGGGCTAAGTATTAGTATTCTGACGCTCCAGCAAACAGCTTCTTCTACTTTCCTCTTTCTTGGCACTGGGAGGCGCTGTTGGATAGTCTAAGAAAGGCACATTTCTCGCAGGCTTGCTAGTGCCTCTCTTGGTTTCAAGTTTGGTTTGTGTTTGCTCTCCTTCAGACTATGAAGGTGAGCTTACCTGGAGATGAGCAAGGGCCTGAACTGGTCATTCTGTTAAAGCAGGGAAGATTATCAACTCTCTGGGATAAGGGTTCCCCTTGTTTTCCATCTCCCTCGTGGTGTGGCCAGAAGAGAGGTTACAAGGGTTCAGCCGAGGGGTGGGCCCCCCAGAGGGTCCACCTCTGAATCCCGAGAACCTGTGATGACTCTGTCACCTTATCTTGCAAAGGGACTTTGCATGTGTGACTAAGTGAAGCATCCATCTGGAAAGAGGGGGGTTATGCAGGGGACACAGTGTGCCCAGCATGGTGAGATCAGCTCAGAGGACAGAAATGTGCACTGGTGAAGATTGAACATTGTGTGACTGAAACCAAATCCTGAACAACTTTGTAACTCGTGTGTCATAGTGATTCAATTAAAAAAAAAGATAGTGGTTTTATTTTCACAGCAGCAATATGAGACTGACATGAAAAATGCCTGAAATACTCCCTATGGCAGACATTATTGTTTGCTTAGCTAATGGTCTTTCCCAACTTCCTCCTTCCTTGCTCTCTTCCAGGGATTTATATTCCCAGTCCATCTTGTATTTGGGCATGACCAAATTACTCAAATAGTCCTAGGGAAAAGACAGTTGGAGAAGGACTCTCACTGCAGGACAAAAGAAGATGTGTCCTTGATGAGATCTCTCATGGCTTAGGTCAACCTCTCGGTTTCTTTGTAAACATACTAAATTTGTGATGGTTAGAGCTGTGGCAGCCTTCTTGGGACCAAGAGGCCATACAGTTTCCTCTTGAGAATCACATAAAATTAAGAAATCTTTATCGGATGCACTAGGCCTCAGACTTAGTGCAGGGAGGAAGATAGGAAATTAGCAGTCTTATCCTGGAGAACTTCACAGTCTGATCTAATAAAATAGTCTTTGCTTTCCAGGACCAGAAACCCAACATTATGGCCGTAAGAATAAAATGAGACTGAAAATTAATGTAAACTTAAAAAAGTTTAGTGTAACACGTTATTAGAGGACTTTCAGTTTAGAAAACTCCCTCACATGTTTTTTAAATTTTAATTCTTATCTTCAGAGAGACCTTGAAAATGAGAATAAAAATGTTACTCTTCTTGGCGGCAGAGATATAGCACAGGGGTCAAACACTTGCTCTGCTTATGGTCAATCCCAGTTTTACCCCCAGCACTGTGTTCCCCTGAGCACAGAAAACGTACTGATACAGATCACAGAGCCAGGAGAAATCCCTGGGCACTGGGGGTGTGCCCTCTCCACTCAAAGTTACTTTTCCTTTACAGATTAGGAAACAAGCAAACAGATCTGATTCTGTGTTACTTTCTTTGTAACTGAAAGTTCCAGGCAGGGTGATAACTAGATCCCAGGCTTCTCAATTTCTTCTTCCCATTCTTTCGCTTCTGGTCAATCGCGGTATCAGAACTGGGCAACATCCTTAGAAAAAGCCTATTTCTCAGTGATGGCAGGAGGACTTCATATCTCATGTCGACCCTGGCCTACGTGTAGCTATTGCCTGGTGTTCTGTAGCATCCTGTATCCTCCTGGGAGGAGCACTGTGCTTGTTTAGGAAAGTCTGCCCGGCGTTGGGTGTGGGTAGGTGTTTCACGCTAGGTTGTGGCACATTCTTGCTATAGCTAGCCTCAGTCAGTGGTTCTCAAAGCTGATCTCACACTGGCGTCACCCGGACCTGTGTGATATGCTGCAGCCTGGCTCCTACCTTCGGAGATTATTCTGCAGTCCTTGTCTTGGTGATGACCTGACTCTCAACCATGTTATTTGGAATATTAGAATATTAGAAAGACAAACTTCCCGTGGCGTACCCAATATGCCAAATACCAGTAACAATGATGGGTCTCATTCTCCTAAAGAGCCTTGAATATAAGCTCAGGGCTGGGATGAAGGAGACGTTACTGGGGCCTGCTCGAGGCAATCGACGAATAACAGGATGATTTGTGATTTTGTGATTTGTGAGAAAGACATTAGGACTCTTAAAAGCTCTCCAGGTGATTCACCTAAGAAGGAAAACTTGAAAACCTCTAATCTAGTTCAACCCTCTCATTTGCCCTCCCCAGGAATGACACCCCAGAACGGGGAGTTGACTCACGGAGAGTTACATGGTGAACTAGAGCCAGCACGAGAGTAATGATCCGTGTCATGTAAAGTTCAGTTACCAATTTCACTGAACAGAGCGAAGAATTTTTTCCTGCCTTGGCAAGATATTCATTGTTTACAGGGATGCTCTAAGGCCCCCTAGAATGTGGACGCCCATGTGGTTCTGATCCCGGCTGTGACGCTGCATAGCACTGAACAAGTGGGTCAGTCTTTTCGGGACACCTGCTTGACCTGGACCAGGCCCCCATTTCAGAAACACAGTTCCAGCTGGAGTGGGAGCCTCAGTCAAGGAGAGCATGAAAGAAATCCCGGGACTAGATTAGACAAAGACTTGCCCAGTTGGCAAAGGCTCCTGGTGTGTTTCAGGGCAGAGAGCAGGGAGGTAAGAAGACTGGTTGGAAAGAAATGTAAGCAAGGGCTGGAGAGATAGTCCAGTGGGTAAGGCGTATGCCTTGCATATGCCCGACTTGGGTTTGGTCCCTGCCAACCCGTATGTCCTCTGAGCACTGCCAGGAATGATCCCTGAGCACAGAGCTAGCAGAAACCCCTGAGCATCGTTGAGTGTGGTCCAAATGAAACAAACCAAGCCAAAGCAGCAATCCCTCTACCCTTTAGGTGAGAGAGTTCGGGCTAGATTTTTATATATATATATTTTGTATATATAATGTATAAGAATATATATATATATATAAAATGGGCTGGAGCGATAGCACAGCAGGTACGGCATTTGCCTTGTACACAGCTGACCGGGCCGACCCGAGTTCGATTCCTCCACCTTTGATTCCTCTGCCCCTCTCGGAGAGCCATGCAAGCTACCAAGAGTATCTCGCCTGCATGGAAAAGCCTGGCAAACTACCTGTGATGTGTTTGATATGCCAAAAACAGTAACAACAAGTCTCACAATGTTACTGGGCCCGCTTGAGCAAATCGATGAACAATGGGAGGACAGTGACAGTAATATTTTACATAACTGATGACTCAAAGGCTCCCCATGAGTCTTTGTAGGTCTCTGTGGGTCTGCTTGCCATCAGGCTTCCAAACAATCCTGTTTGGAGGCTGAGCAGTGACCGGACCCTGTGCCTGGCTTCTGGAGGTGCTGCTGGCACCTGGACCCATTGCAGTGCAAAAATGTGTTCTTCCGGGGTCAACTGTCCTGTGCAACCACCCTCACTCTCCCCACCCCTGGATGGACCTCTGAGGTGGGCACCATCCTCTTGGTTTCCAGATAAGTAAGAAGGTTGTGGTTCCTGTTTGTGACTTGGAGTGTAACATCGTCACCGCTCTCAGATCTTTCTTATGACTGTGTGTGACTAGAGGCATTCACGGCTGTCACTGGATGCACAAATCCCTCACACATGAGTTCCTTAGGCTGTGGGGTGGGGAGAGGCTAATGGGGCTGGAACCCAGGGAGTCTCAGTGACACTTTCCAGGAAGGATTTCATTGGTCCCTTAATCAACTCTCGAGGCCCTTCACCACTCACTCTCGAGTGGCAGATGACCTGGCCCTGGGGACAGAGTGCTCATTAGCACATGGGTTGGAAAACAAAGGGTCCCCAACAGGGACACCTGGATGACAGGGCCATTTCTCTGTAGCACATGGGGCGGCTGACTCATGTTCTTTTTTTTTTTCTGGATCACACCTAGCAGTGCTCAGGGGTTACTCCTGGCTCTGCACTCAGGAATTACTCTTGGCGGTGCTCGGGGGACCATATGGGATGCTGAGGATTGAACCCGGGTCGGCTGTGTGCAAGGAAAATGCCCTACCCGCTGTACTATAGCTCTACCCCCTGACTCTCGTTCTTATCAACAACCAGAACAACGTGGCCAAGCCCCCACTTCTGTAACTGAGTCAGAGGTCTGTAAGATACATGGAGCAGATAAGGGCACAGGCCCGGTCTCCTGGGGTGACTGCATGGGTGTTTCCGGCATTGGAAGAGCCTGCAATAGGTGGAACTCTCCATTGCGTGGCCTTGTGTTCCCAGCAGAGGGCTGAGGGGGGAGAGGAGTGGAGAAATGGGAGGGATCACTGGTGGCAGGCACAGCTGGAGTGCGGGGCATGGGGACGCCAATGAGCCCTCCTCTCTTATGGTCTAGACCTTGCTCCCCCCAATCCAGGGCACCTGGATGTGGAGTAGGAATCCCATGCTGTTCCTTCCTCTTGCCCTGGAAGCTTCTGAGTCCTGAGGTGGTGGACGTCCTGGAGCCCTGTGTGGTGTGGACGTCTCAGGGCTGCTTTGAGGAGCTTGCAGGGAGGAGAAGAGGGCCCAGGGGCCTGTACTTGTTCCCCCACCCTGACACTCTGGGGGAGGATGCAGAGTGTGCTCGGTGGTCACCAAGACCTAAGAGTGAGTCGCAGGCATTGCTCTAAGGATTCTGGAAGAGCACAGCCCTGCTGGCCTGTCTACTGGGAGCCAGGGCGTGAGTGGCCGCTCAGCCTGCATCTGTTCCTGCAGTGTGAAGGCCCCGCTTCTGTGATATTGGTTTCAGTGTCTGCAGAAATGAGCAGGTAGGAACTCAGTGGCCCTCAGTGAAATGAGTGGGGGTGGTACCAGGCCCATGGTATGCGTATTTGTATGTGTGTGTTGGGGGGCGGGGGAGGAGGGTCTTGGGCACTTTAGTGGTGGAGCAGTAACTTTGTCCCTCCAAACTATAAATAAATTTGTTCCCTCCTAAATTAATCACTGTCACTGTCCTCCCGTTGTTCATCGATTTTGCTCGAGTGGGCCCAGTAACGTCTCCATTGTGACAATTGCTACTGTGTTTGGCATATCGAATATGTCACGGGTAGCTTGCCAGGCTTTGCTGTGTTGGCGAGATACTCTTGGTAGCTTGCGGGGCTCTCCGAGAGGGGCAGAGGAATCAAACTTGGGTCGGCCATGTTGGCTGCTTGCAAGGCAAACGCCCTACCCGCTGTGCTATCACTCCAGCCCACCTAAATTAGTATTAAAAATAATTTTAAAAAAGGAAAGGAAGTGAAGAGAGGTGCTCTGGGCATGTAGGATGTCCCACATCCCTGACCCACCCATGGAGGACTCGGTAGCAGATCCAAGTATCCCTGGTGACTCAAAGGGGTCCATGACAGGTTCAGCTTCTTGCCAATTGTCCTGTGCTAGTGTCTCCAGATGCATAGGAACAGAGTTAAATTGGAGGACCATGGGCCCAAGAGTGGTCATTTTGGGAAAAGTCACTCCTGCGAATGCTTCTCAGAGGCTGCGCCCAGTGAAGACTCTCCAGAGCAAATCCTGCAGTACCTGTGTGGGCTGTGTGTGTGAGTGGCTTCGGGCTTTGCCAAGGACAGTCACCCTGGAACAATGTGAGGGGGCACCCATTGTCCTCTTCCCTCAGATCCTGAAATCCCTGGCTGCTCCGTCCCCTAGGCAGGACCCTTTTTTAACATTTAAAAAATTTTTTTATAAAGGAGTTCATAATATTTGATTACATTTAAGATTCAAACACCAATCGCACCACCATTACACCTTCATATCACCATATTTTGGGTATTTCCATCCCGAACCCCAATCCCTGCCCCAAAGCAGAACCGAACTAATATAATATTTCCCTCTAAGGTTGCTTGCCTCCTATTTTGAACCCCATCAAATGTGGTGCTGTATTCTTGAACTATGGGCAGGGTGTGCCCTATGAAGTGTCATGCAGCCTTGCATGTGGCCGCATGGTCCAGGGAAAGGTTTTCTCAGGGATGAGGCTCAGTCCAAGTGTGTGGAGAGCGGTCATGAGCATGGCGGCAGTTGAGTTCTTGAGGTTTTTGGCTGCTGGTGCTGGGTCCCTGGGACCAGGGAGGGGTCTCACTCGCCCCCCTCTGGGGTGCCCCAAGTGAAACAGCCTGGCGTGGGGGCAAGGACCCTTTTTTGCAGAGTCCCACGTGACTTTACTTTGTTCAGGGAGCTAAGTCTGATTTCTCAGGCCAGCAACCCGGTCCCTGAGCCCAGCTGGACTCAGTGCTGGGCTACCCGGAGGGCGCCATGCCAGTGAAAAGTGAACCTCCTAAAGCCTGAGTCCCACAAGTGACGCCTCAGAGAGCACTCTACCTAAGGAAAACAGTCAAGTAGAGAGGTCAGGAAAACTGGGTCAGAAATGCACAAGGGGGTTAGAAAAACAAAGTTGCTGTGGGATAGCTTGATTCTCACCCAAACACTGAGAATCGTTTGATTGTTGGATATGTGTGGCCTTTCAGAGTTCACAAAGTCCCTTGACACCCATGATCCTGTTGGCTTTCCCCGAGACAGAAGGGAACGTCCCCTATTTTAGAGAAGAGGAAACAGACGTGCAGCGTGGCTGGGACAGATGGTGAATCACTGGAGAGGCTGATGCTTGAGCCGGGGTCTTTGGCCACTGACCTCAGTCCTGCCAGGTCCAGGTGGTGGTCCACACAGTGCATGCTGCTCTGAGGCGTGTCCCGGGTGGGTGACAGATCTCAGAGTGGGGCTGGGGGCTGGGCAGGCAGGATGCTGGGGTCAAAGGACAAGATACAGCTGGGTTTGGCCTTGGCTGCCGGTTACTGAGTGTCACTCTGGGTCAGAGAGTGCTCAGGGTTCACTGTGCAAAATCTCTGTGAATTTATTGCAACCACTACGTTGACTTTTATTATTATTATTATTTTTTAATGTTTTGGGGCCATACCCAGCAGCCCTTGGGGCTTACTCCTGCCCTCAGGGATCACTCCTGGCAGGGTTAGGAGGATCAAGCCCAGAAGACAAGCGTTTTTCACACCAGACTCTTTTCTGCCCTCAAACATTGCTTTTAGGAGGTGAGGCTGTTAGGACCCGCTTAGCCGGAGAACTGCCATGACAGGCTCTGAGTGACTTGGCCTCTTCCAGGAACAAGGTAAAGGTAAAGGTAAAGGCCCTCCCATTGATCATCGATTTGCTCGAGCGGGCCCAGTAACGTCTCCATTGGAGACCTTGTTGTTACTGTGTCTGGCATATCGAATACGTCACGGGGAGCTTGCCAGGCTCTGCCGTGCGGGTGAGATACTCTTGGTAGCTTGCTGGGCTCTCCGAGAGGGGCGGAGGAATCGAACTCGGGTTGGCCATGTTGGCTGCGTGCAAGGCAAATGCCCTACCGCTGTGCTATCGCTCTCCTTGGAATTCGTCCAGGAACAAGAAAAGCAGAAAAACCAGATGCTTTTGTCAAAGATTACATCCCTGGAATAAGATTAGTTCTCCGGAATGTAACTGTCTGGAGGTGGGCTAGACGCTGTGGGCCAAAACAACAACAACAAAAAATATATGTGTATTCTGTAGTTAATAGAAATTTGCTGAGTAATGCTTACTTGCCAAAATGAAAGTATAAGAACTTGCTGAACCTAGTGCTTGGGGTCCTTGTTGAAATCCGCTGCGCCGGGTGGGTACTTGGACCCCAGCTAGCTGGAATAATAAACCTCGCTATGTGATTTGTATTATCAGCTCTGTTCTCTCTCCTTGAGGGGTGGTCAACTCCCGACTAACAAGGCCTCAGTCATGGACTGAAAACTTAGCTTCACAGCTGAGCAAGGGATGGAGACCCTGATTAGAAATCTGGGTGTCTGCTCAGGAAGTGCTGACTAGTACCTCCCAGCCCCAAGAAACTATGAGAGGGAGTGTGAGGAGAGGGATGCCAACTTGCATGTGGAAGCTGGGGCAGTTTTGCTCCGAGGCATTGATGAAGGGCATTACCTGTGGGCAGTGGAGACCCAGGTGGACCCAGCTCCTTCTCCCCCTGGAAAAAAGGCCACTTCCCCTCTCAGTCCAGGGACTTGAGGGGCAACTGCCTCTTTGGCTGCGTCCCCCTTAGAAAAGGGTCATGGTTCCTGCTACCCCCTACGATTTCTTTTACAGGAATAAAAATTAAAATAATTCCTGCACCTCTTGGCCTCACACCTTTGAAGCTCTTCTTGTCAAGAGCTTGGCAGGAGCCTGGCCCCACCCTCTGTGCTCTGACCTTTGTAAGGCCTATTCTTGGGAAAATGCTCCTTGGCCTCGCCTTGTCCCCCTACTTACTTCAGATGCCCCTAAATAAACCTGGGGGGCTCTAAGGGCTCCTGGGGTCCCCTCTGGTGAGAAGCATGTTCTTAAAACAAGAACTTAGATGTCATTCACTCACCTTCAGCTCAGTGGTGACGCCAATGGGGACCACATCCCCTTGCCCTGGGCAGGTGGTCATCTCTGAGCCAACATGGGCAGGGCCTGACCTCCAGACTGGTGCCATGTATGATGGCCAAGGGGGTGTGCTGGGGGACCTGGTGCTGGCTGGGACTTTGTGCTGGGGGCTGGCATTCTGGAATGGCTCATCTGTCACAGTGGAGCAAGTGTGTACCTTATGGAAGGGTTACAGCTTCCCATTAGTGGTCCAGGCTCTACTAGTGGCAGCTGGCCCTTCCAGTGACTGCGTCTGGAGGGCGGAAAGCCTGTGTGATTGAGCACAGGATGATGATAAAGCAACACTGAGCGTTCCTCATGACAAACCCAGTCCTGACAAAACACTGCTCTGCTCTGACTTCTGGCTCCAGAGGCGTCCATCCTTCCCTCAAAACGGCATTAATCTGGCTACTCCTCCCTCTGACCCTGGCAGACTGCTTCAAAAGGTCCCTCAGGATTCTTCCTCCCAGGTGCACAGCTCTGTGCACTGGGACCTTTCCCGTGCCTGCCAGCTGGGGGAGGGGTCTGACTCTAGCCCTGGAACCAAAGTTGGAGTGTGGACTGCTGTGGCCTGGAGCATGCAGAGGAAGTGATGTTCAAGAGTTTCATCTTGCTCTCCTTCACAGTGAAGTCTCTTTGTCACATAAAAGAGAGAGAGAGAGAGAGAGAGAGAGAGAGAGAGAGAGAGAGAGAGCAAGAGTGCTGGGTGGTGTGTATGTGTGTGTATGAGAGAGAGAGAGATCTGGGTGGTGTGTATGTATGAGAGAGAGAGAGAGAGAGAGACCTGCTGAGTGGTGTGTGTGTATAAGAGAGACCTGGGGTGGTATGTATGTGTGTGTGTGTGTGTGTGTGTGTGTGTGTGTGTGTATGTGTGTGTGTATGAGAGAGAGACAGAGAGAGAACAGGGAGAGGAGTAGACAGGAGGTTATAGGGAGCAGAGGGGGGCCTTCTCCTTGTCCAGCATGGCCTGAATTCCTGCTGCCCAGAGACAGGGGCAAAGGATTTGACATCTGCTTCATGCTTCTGACACGGGGGAGGGTTCTCATGCTTCCACACGCAAACATGATCATTTTCAGTTCTAGCTGACGTGCAGGGGGATGGTGCTTGGATGCACGAATTCACAAATACCTTTTTCCAATCACTGTTTCATGCATTTTAGGTTGGCGAGAGTTCAACCTTGGGTCTGGATTTGGATGCTGACCCCTTGGGATCTTTCTGAAGATCAGTTTTCAAACTGGCGAAGCAAATGTGAAGTATCCTAAGTACTACAGGAGATGGGAATGGGGGGATGTGGGGCTCAGGGAGTACTCCGCGATCAAATGGTGGTGCTTAGTCTTCCTTTGTGAATGCCCAAAGGCAGATCCTTGCCTGGAATAGGGTACAACCTAGTTCTGGTGTGTAGTTAATTTAGGGGATGTGGTTGACTCTAAATGGACCTTTCCCAGTGTACAGGTGAGGGAGGGGGAACCCCTTCCATGTGTGGCATTCTAAAGGAGGCGACCTCCCAGCCAGGACTTAGAGGATGAAAGACTCACTGCCAGCCCTCTGTCTGTTACTGGGCAGCTTTCTTTGCTGCCACGGTTCCTGTCACTTGGGGCTTCATGTACTGTTAAATTTTATTTCTTGCTTCACTTCGCAGCTTTTCCCTCCAAAAGTGCAACACACCAGCAGCTCAGTGTGGGGACAGCTCTCCCGGGAGGCAGCAACGGAAGGTAAAGTGTTTCCACATGGATGTGGGGCCTGCAGCGAGGGGAGGACACAGGAATCTGTCCTGCCGTTCCCCCTAAAGCCTCCAGCCTCCAAACACCCCTGCTCCGTGGACAGCGGGGAGACCCCTCTTAGGTTCTTGTCTTGCCTGCAGAGCTGGGCTCCAGACAGGCACACTCATCATTTTGCTCGCCTCAATTCTTCAAGCAGGTAGTCTTGACTGGACTGAGCAGGGACCCTTCAGCACCTCCAAAGCGGGGTAGATATTGCAAGAATGTCCAGGTTTGTGCCCATCTCATTGCTGACTCTTGGCCAAGCTCTGGCCCTTCCCCTTAGGTTGTTCAGTTGATCACTTGACTTCCCGTTAATCGTCGATTTGCTTGAGCGGGCACCAGTAACCGTCTCCATTTGTCCCTGTTGCGTGCTAGTGTAGCCCAATGGCGTCTGTTCGCTCTAGGAACACGAAGAGCCTCAAACCGATCGTTCATGATCTTGATGAAGAAGTCTGACCATCTGGTAGGTGGGCGGCCATGCGGTCTTTTGACGTCCCGTGGAATCCAGTCAGTAACGGCTCTAGTCCAGCGGTTGTCTCTAAATCTCATTACGTGACCAGCCCATCTGATTTTTGACACCTTGGCAAATGAGACAGCGTCCCTGATTCTTGATCGTCGATGGAGGTTGGAACTCCGGATTCTTTCTCTCACTTGAGTGAAGCATGATACTCCAAGCATAGCTCTTTCAATTCCTCTTTGGGAGACCCGAATAGCATTCTCATCCTGTTTGCGTAGGGCCCAGGTCTCTGAGGCATATGTTAATGCAGGAAGAACAGTGGAATCAAAGAGATGTGCCCAGAACTGGAGGTTCTTTGTCCTCTTAGCTATTTCTTTGACACTCTTGAAGGCGTTCCAAGCCTCTCTCTTCCTCCTGCGCAGCTCGGGTGCCAGGTCATTTGTCATGTTGACTTCTCGACCTAGGTACACATAGCTGTTGCATTCGGAGATGGTCATTCCGTTGAGAGCGAATGGGGCGTCAGTAATGAGGCTGTTTCTCATAAACATTGTCTTCGTAAGATTCAGCTATAGTCTGACCTTTCCACACTTACGGTCGAAGTCGGCCAGCATTTGTGCCGCTTGGCTGATGTTTGGTGTTATTAAAACAATGTCATCAGCAAAGCGGAGGTGGTGTAGTTGCCGACCATCTATCTTCACTCCCATTCCTTCCCATTCCAGTCGTCGCATGATGTTCTCGAGGGTGGTGCTGAAGAGTTTCGGTGCAATGGTATCACCCTGCCAAACTCCTCTCTTGACATCAACGATCACTTCTTTGTAGAATGGTGAGATCCTGGTAGTGAATTCGTAATACAGCTCACGGAGGAGCCTGATGTATTGAGTTTGAATGCCCTGATTGGCCAGGGCTTCAATGACCGCTTCATTCTCAACAGAATCAAAGACCTTCTTTAAATCAATGAACTTTAGACAGAGCGTCATCTTGAACTCCTGAGAAACCTCAATGAGCTTGGTTATTGTGTGGATATGATGTATGGTGCTGAATCCTTTGTGGAACCCTGCTTGCTCTCATGGTTGTCCTTCATCTAGTGTTCTGCCTATCCTATTCAGGATGACTTGAGTGAACAACTTGTAGATGACAGACACTAGGCAGATCGGGCGATAGTTGCCAATGTCATGGATGTCTCCCTTCTTGAACAGTAGTACAGTCCTTCTGGTTTTCCATTGGGATGGAAACTTGCATTCAGACAGGTAGCGTGTGAAGAGCCGAGCCAGCGTATTGATGAGTACTGACGGCAGGTTCTTCAGGTGTTCAGGTCTGACTTTGTCTGGGCTGGGTGCTGTTCATTGTTAAAGATTGATTTTTTTCCCCCTTGTCCCTTGTTTGGTGGGAAGGTGTGGACCTCAGTGCCTGGGCAGCTGATAGATTTGGAGAAGGCTCTGACTTCTTCTGCTGGGCATCTCCTTACCTGCAGGGTGACCTCAGCAAAATGGCATACAGTGCGCTGCTTTCTCACATGTAAAACGGGCTTCACCACGATGGTCGGATCTGAACGGCAGGGGAGCTGTCAGTGCCGGGTCTTGTCCAGAGGCCACCTGTCTGGTCCAAACCAGGGACTGGACACACAGCATGAAGGGTTTGGAGAAGGGGCTGAACATAGGCTGGTCTTCATCTCTTTGTGTCTCAGAAGATGGGGCAAAAGCCACAGCTTGTAGGATGACAGGAGGAGGAAACAGGTGTGCAGCCCTGGCTCGGTGTCAAAGGCAGGTCACACCGCCTGCATTAGTGGGAGCCTGAGACTCTCATCTAAGCATGGTCATCATACCTGGTACCAGTCTAAAGCCATTCCCTGCCCATGTTGGCTCAGAGATGATCACCTGCCCAGGGCAAGGGGTTGTGGTCCCCATCCAGCATCACCATTGAGCTGAAGATGCATGAATGACATCTGAGTTGTTGTTTTAAGAACATACTTCTCACCAGAGAGACCCCTGGGAGCCCTTAGACCTCCAGGTTTATTTGGGGGCATCTGAAGTAAGTAGGGGTCCAGGGGAAGGCCCAGGAGCACTTTCCCAAGAACAGACCTTACAAAGACCAGAGCACAGAGGGTGGCCAGGCTCCTGCCAAGTTCTTGGCAAGAAGAGCTTCAAAGGCATGAGGCCAAGAGGTGCAGGAATTATTTTAATTTTTATTTCTGTAGAAGAAATTGTAGCGGGTAGCAGGAACCATGACCCTTTTCTAAGGGGGACGCAGCCAAAGAGGCAGTTGCCCCTCAAGTCCCTGGACTGAGGGGGGGGAAGTGGCCTTTTTTTCCAAGGGGGAGGAGCTGGGTCCACCTGGGTCTTCCACTGCTCACAGGCAATGCCCTTCATCCATGTCTCAGAGCAGAAGTGCCCCAGCCTCCACATGCAAGTTGGCTTCCCTCTCCCCACACTCCCTCCCAGGGACTCTCGGGGCTTAGAGGTGCTGGTCTCAGGAGTACACTCGGGGGTGTGCAGTGGCTAGCCACTCTATGGCCATCACTACCCACCTGGATTACACTATCCGGGCCCAGAGCATCCCTTCCAGAGAAGTCGGCCTCAGGGAGTGGGACACAGGATACAGGCAGATGCCCTGAAGAGGACTCAGGGGCAGCAGGGAAATCTCCAGGCATGACATGGGTCTCTGAGCTAACCGCACCAAGGCTTCCTGGCCCTTCCCAGCCCAGGGGTGTGTGGGGGCAGCTGATAAGAGACCCCAGGAAGATCAGTTGAACGGAAGGGCCTGTTTTGGAAAGAGGAAGCTGGGGGAATGAATTCTCGTGCTCTCTTCTTTCCTCTAATCTCCTGATGCTCTTTCCCACTGTTCCCAGAGTGACTCAGAGGGAGGGACCCTAAGGACAAAAAGCAGGGAGGGGTAAGGGGCTTGTTAGCAGAGACCCACCAGGTTTTATTTAGATGGAAAGAGTAGGGAGGTGAACGGGGAAGAGGGGTGAACCCAATCACATCCCAAACAAACCAAACTAAAGAGTCTGTCCAGACCAGTGAATCGATTTTGCCTTTGCTGGAGGGCTCTCCTGACGCATCTCTAGAAATGCAAACTCCTGGGTTCTAATGGTGACTGCTCGTGTGCAAGCTCGAGTTACTCAAACTCTGCTCAGCTTCTCCATTCGGGGGACCACACCTGGTGGTGCTTGGTACGTACTGGTTTGGTGCTCAGGAGACAACGTGGTGCCAGGGCTCAAACCCAGGGCTCTAGCAGGCAAAGCACATACTCCAGCCCTTTGGACCATTCCTCCCCTCCTCCAGGCCTGGATTTCTCCATCTGTAAAATGGGAGCCATGCTATTGTAGTGGTGGAGAGGAGATGAGTTAAACCATTCAAGCACTTAGAGTCATCTGGTAGGTGGTATGTGTTTCAATGCATGTGGATGGATTGCTATTGTCCTTGTTACTGGCAAGAGCTCAGAATAGTCTTCAGATTCACATACTGGCCTCACCCTGCTGCGACTTGATCTGTGACCTTGGGCAAGCCACTTTTTAGGCCACACCTATTGGTGCTCAGAGAACTATATTCAGTGCCGGGCACTGAATGGAGGTCAAGACTGCAGGCAATGCAATTGCCTTCTCCCCTGTACGGTCCTTCCGGCCCCAAATCACCTTCACTCTCTGGCATTGGCTTTCTCTTCTCTAAAAGTAAGGAATAGGATCCAGCGATTCTGAAGATGTGAAATGCAGCATGTCCTAAGTCCATCACAGAATTTTGCAAAATCCCTTAAAGGGGAAATTGTATTTTTAGGCCCTCCCACCTGGTTCCTGCCAGAGAGCGCTCAGATTTCTCCCTGAGCATCGGCTGGAGGGTTCCCAGCTAGTGGGGGGCGCGATGGGGCAGACCCCTCCCTGCAGGTGCCTCTGGCTCTGTGCTAATCTCTTTTTGATGGTCTCCACCTGCAGTGAGTCTGCTGGGAGCTGGGGGTGCGGGTGGGGGCGCTTTGCTGCCGGTCCCCTGGGCCAGAGCCTGCAGCTAGGAGGAGGCCATGTGCTGGCTGGCTGTGGGGGGCCCTCACCCCATCTTGTTTGGGCAGGCGGGCTGTGGGCCATTGAACACTCTGAAACCCCATCCTGGCGGTGGCAGCTGCCAGTATGATCTCAAATGGTTCGGGCTTAGGAAATCCGCCTTCCTGTTCTCTTTTCCTGCTTCCTTGTGTTTCTTCCACTCGTTCTCTGGTTAAAATGCAGCCCCAGAGCACAGCCAGGTTGTGGACCCCCCTGTGCTGCCTCCGAGCTCTCTCTGCACTGTCTTTGCCGCTAGGGTCCTTGTTCTCCGAGCTCCTGCTGCTCCGGGGGCCTCCGGCCTGGATTGTGCCAAGTGTTTTGCACTTGAGGCGCTTGGCACAAGCTGCTCCCTTGCCCGGAACAGCTGTCCACCCCCTGACCCTGCGGCGGGAGCATTTCCTCCTCACAGCCTCCCCTTGGCCCCTGGGCTGCCAAGGGTCACTGGGCTGCGCCTGGGTCACATCACTTTACCCCACAGGACCTGGAGGGCAGGGCAGGGCAGGCACGGCCCCGTCTACCCGGAACTCTCCTCTCCTCACTGCAGCTTCTCTTGGTCTTTTCTCCCGGTTGGAAAATGCTCCCTGATGATGTTAGGCCTCGACTGCGTTTTCTCTCCTGTTCCCATGTTCCTGGTTTCTGGATGAAGTTTTGCTGATAGAGCTCACCAGGGTCTGTTTCTTGCTCTCTCCCCGACCCTGTGCTGTGCATGTTCTGCTCTTCCGTGTGTCCCTGCTGTCCCCCAAATGCCTGGTGCCGTGTCCATGTCCCCACCATTCCCCAAATGCACGATGCTGCTGTGTTCCATCTCCAGCCCTTTGCTTGGCTTCATCCCTCTGCTTGCATGACCCTTTGCCTGATTAATGCCAGTACTTCCTCCCACCTTTTTTCAAAGGGGGGTGGGATCCCATGCAGTTCTCTGGAGCCCTCAGCACCACTCTTAGTGATACTCAGCCCTAGCAGTGTTGTGGGGCCACCAGGGCTAGGCTAGACAAGCTCAGAGGTCAGATGGTGCTCGAGACGGTCTCAGGGCCTTGCACATGCCAGGCACCTGTTCCTGACCCCTGAGCCTCCTCCCCAGCTTCTGAGCCACATCCTCATCCGCTCAGTGCACGGCTCAAGTGTCCCCCTGCCATCTCTCCCTACCCCTGGTGAAAAGCATCTGCTTTGAGCCTTGGGCCTGTGGCCTTTGCTCTCTGCTCCGTGTGTCTCTCTGGGGCTCTGACCAGGCTGGGAGGAACCTGTTTGTTGTCTGAGTTTCTCCACAGCTCCCAGACGCTGCCGAGGTGTGACCTCCCTTGAAGGAAGAAGCTATTCGAGCACCTGGTTCCTGAGAACCAAAGGGGGGTGGTGTCAGTCTCCAGTGTCGAAGGCCGGCCCAGGCCCTGTTGCAGCTACACATAATCCAGGTGCTGTCAGCAGGCGGCAGAAACACTCACCTGGGGTCACAAATCTGCCTCAGCCCGTGGCTCCTGACAAGCCTCTAAATAAATCAACCTCCCCTGAGCGGATGAGCATGTGGGCTGCAGTGCTGGCCCTGCGTGCCTGTGGGCAGTGGGACGTTTGGTTTTGCCTGCCCACACCTTGGACCCAAGGGACAGTACAGAGTGGAAAGGTGCTTGCCTTACTCATGGCTGACCCTGGTTTGATCCCCAGCACCGCAAACGGGACGCTCAGCACCACCAGGAATGACCCCTGAGCACAGTAAGCTTGGACCACAGCTGGGTGTGGCCCCCCAAACCCAAAACCAAAAAACCAAAGCAAAGTTCCCCAAAATACTGGCTTCCTCACAGGTCTTTGTGAGGCTTGAATGACGCAAGTCTGTAAGGCTTCGGCTGGTACGCAGTGAAGGCAGCGCCAACAATCCGTTCTCTCTCTCACTTCTCTCAGATCCCAGTCTCCTAGGGCAGTTTCCATCAACCAGGGTGCCCTGGGGACCTCCAGGATATTCTAAAGGGGCCACAGCACAAGACTAGAGAACCTACTAGGACGATGGGGGATGGGGTGAGGCACAGGAAGGAAATAAGTCAGAAAGAGGCCACAATTGGAAAAAAGGTGAGAAGCCTTGTTTGAGGGATTTCTTGGTGAGGAGGGAGGAGTAGAATGGCAACAATTTTTTTTCAGTGCATGGGTCAGGGGCTGGGTATCTGTGCGTAAGACCCCATATCCGAACATCCATATATGTGCTTGAGCAGAAGCTTGGGCATCATCCTGACCCCCCCACTCCCTTTCTCAGCCCCAACTCCTTCTCTATTTCCCCAGAATCTCCTGGTCTGTTCACTCTTCTCATCTTTGATCCCCGTGCTTGGTGTGCTACCAGTAACTGACAAGTTCTCTGTAGCTCTGGAAAGGGATGTCTTCACACATGCTTTCTCCTTATGGAAGAACTAAGTTTCCCAGGGGCCAAGGTGCTTTTCCTATTAGTCAGGGGGAAGGTCAGGTTGCGTCCAGGGCTGTTGGGTAATGGAGACTGTGCTTTAGTTTGTCCAAGTTCCACTCGCAGAAGTTGAGGCTGTGGTTAAGAGATGGATGCTGGCTTTGTACATCAGTGGTCTCAGCTACTGGTCTACAGACTGGTGCCAGCCTCAGGTTTAGAAAAGTTGCAAACCACAGGTCTAACTGCCTTGGGTATAGCTGGTCTGTGGACTGTAGACAGGACAGGGCCTGGTGTATAGGTAGAGAAGGCTGGACAATGCTCTTCTACATCAGTTGGTTTTGCCTGTGCCAGGGGCCACCCAGTATCCAGTCATTGGATCACTTCTTCCTCCTTTCTCCATTTGTTCCAAAGCCCCACTGGTCAGGGGCACGTCCCTGGATCAAATTAGACACAGACTCAGGCCCTGAGTCCTCAATATTCTCTGGAGAAAGGATCGGTGATAGACTTGTTGATTGCCTTCAAATTCTTTCCTTGACCCTTATCTCCCAGCTTGGTGGGCCCAGCTTCAAGCCACCAGCATGGCCTGGATTTCTTCATAAGCTTCTCCAGCTGGCATCTTCACCTCTCTGATCTCTACTTCTTATCACAACGACTCCGTATCAAAGCCATGCTTTATAAGCGGAAGCCAGATTGTGATTATCAAATTTTTGTTATTTTGGGGCCAGCCCCAGGCGGTCTCTCTGGGTTTCCAGCATCCAGGACTTCTGCATGAAAACCATGTGATCTTCACTCCGGTTCAGCAAACCAGATTGTTATTCCCTGCATCAAACCCAGCAAGGGCTATTGCCGCGTCCGGCGCTGCAGAGCCGAGCCAGGGGAGGGCCGTCAGGGTGAAATCAGCACTCGAGTCACACAGGGTTCCGTCATTCAGGAGATGGCATGAATGCGCATGTGTGTTTATTCAGAGCACAGGTACAGACTTAAGTATGTTTCCACAACCCACCCAAAAGAAAGGAAAGGGGATGGGACGTGGGAAAGTGGATGGGATGATGAATAGAGCCATGCACCGTTGGTCAGTCACAGTGGGCAGAGCCATGCACCGTTGGTCAGCCACCTGGTGACCCTTTCGACCTAACGCTACTGGTCGGAGCGGCCTGCTTTGTTACAGTTTTGACATATCCATAGAGACTGTGCTGTTCCTCGTACATCATTTACAAATCATTTACGAGGGTGCATTTTTCCCCAAACTGAAACCTCCTGTAATGGGAAGTTGCCCAGCTTTGAGCAGGACAAAGGGGGAATGAAAAATCAAGCATTCTTTTACTTGGTCAGTAGGCAACAGGCTATCAGGTTTTATCCTGGGGATCAGCTCTGGATGGAACTCTCTCACAGTGGCCTCCAAGAACGTTCTGAGACATTTCTTTCCTACCAACCACCCTCGAGCCCCCCTTCCCAGCCTCCCCACACCCACTGCTCTGGTCTGGCAGCTGAATCAGGTCTCTTCGTTGGCAGAGCAGGGCTCTGCCTGGTGAGCTCTTCCTGCACCGTTTATCCTGCCACTATCCACAGGGAGGTCTCTGGGCTCCCATCCAAGCAGGGGCTCTGATCCCTTGACCCATCTCCCCACCCCCCATGTCTCCTGTCAGAACAGGGACCGTGCCTCTATAATTAGCTCACCTTGAAGAGCGGATCCTGCTGAGATACAAACAGGAAACAAGCAGGACTTTTATTTTCCTCATTGCACTCAGAGATGTGTTAGATGGGACACCTCAGATTTATGGCAGATATGAATTTTTTTTAAATTGGGGTGGGGGGAAACACTCAGAGATGCTCAGGACTTAACTCCTGGTTCTGTGCCCAGGAATCACTCCTCCTAAAGTATGGGTGGGTGGACCATATGTAGTGGCCTCGATGGAACCTGGGTCGACGGCTTGTCAGGCAAGTGCCCTGACTGCTGTCCTATCTTTCCAGTTCAAATCTGAGTATTCTGGTCACTTAGTCTTTAAGCCCTTGGATCTAATTTATAATTTAGAGTTCATCTTCTCGCTCGTCTGGGCCAGGTTTGGCTGAAGGAGCTGTAGCGGGGTCAGGAAGTGTCTGCCTGTTTCCGGTTTCTTCTTGTCTCCTGTTTCTACTTCCCTTTTAGGGTGATGCAAGCCTCGTGGTGGGAGAGAGCAGCAGACACTGATTTCAGATGAGCGAATGAAGGCACAGGCTTTGGATTCGGCAGCATTATTTACTTAGGTCCTTGGCTAAGTCAGTTTCCTTCCCTAAGTCTCTGTTTCTTCATCTCTGACACAGGGTTAATAATCTCTACTTGGCACTTAGGGGTGAGTTGTAAATACATATTGAGACGAAGACTATCAATGACCTAGTGCAGCACTGAGTACAAAATTGGTGCTCCAAAATATCAATTCCTAGTCCTTACCCCTGTACTGGGGCCCGGCAAGAGCCCGGCAAGCTACCGAGAGTATTCAATATGCCAAACACAGTAACAACAAAGTCTCCAATGGAGACGTTACTGGGCCCGCTCGAGCAAATCAACGATCAACGGGAGGGCCTGAGCTGAGCTATATACCCGTGTACTGGGGCCAGGAGGGTGATAATCCATGGTCCACAGCTCAATGCTTACAACTCTGTGAAAACACAAAGTGGGGTCATCATTTCATTTCCTCAGGATCCCCCTGGAACCCCTTCTAAAGCCTCTGACTTGTACATGGTGATCTCAAGATCTTTGAAGGACAGAGCCTGGGGGACCCACACCTCTGACCCACAGACTCCACCCCTGACTTTAGGAAACTAAGCGTCAGCAAGAACAGATACAGCCCTCATTTACATTATGGGGGAGGAACATAATTGTTTTTTTAGGTCAGAGAGATGGATGTGAGTCAGGTTCCCTGGTTGGCTTTCGGTGGCAAGCTCTCTGAAGCACCTTTACCCTTGTTAAAACTAAAATTTTTTTTTTTTTTATGGACTGTGACTTACAACTCTGGTGATGGCAGGGTTTCATGCGTAAAACATTCTCACACCACACCCTCCACCAGAGTGTCTACTTCCCTGCCACCGCCCAGTCTCCCCTGCAGGCCCCCCGCAGCGATGTGCTTTCTACTGAAGACCAGTTCTTCGTTTCTGCTGCCTTTGGGCGTTGTCCATTTCTCTACTATGTTTTTTCTTTTCTCATATCCCACATATGATGGAGATCATTCTGTGTCAATTCCTCTTCTTCTGACTAATTTTACTCGGCATGTTGCTCTCCAGATCCATGAACAGAGCAGTAAATGACATGCCTACGTCTTATCTTCCAGCTGAGTAGTAAGTAAGGTCCATTGTGCATATGTACCATAGTTCCTTTATCTAGTCATGTGTTCTTAGACACTTGGGTTGTTTTGGTTATTTTGAATTATTTTGGTTATTGTGCATAGTGTGAATTATTTTGGTTATTGTGAATAGTGTTGCAATGAACATAGGAGTGCAAATACCTTTTCAGTGTAGAATTTTGGGACCCTTGGGGTAGATGTGACATCTTTAACTCTTGAGGGCAGCATCATAGGATGCAAGCTGCCTCGTGCTGTCAGAGAGAGGGGGGGGGCGGTGCAGGGTCGGGGAGTTGAGTGTGCAGACTCTGGGCTGGTACATCAGGAATTGGGTGCCGGCTCCCTGAGTCCTCCTTCCTGCTTAGGTGATATTTCTTTGGGAGAATCTCTCTCTATTTTTTATTCCCTGCTGTGCAGACCTGTCTTAGTCCCTCACACCCCACCTGTGCTCCTAAAGCCTCTTGTTTGGTGGCAGTACTCAGCCCTACAATCACTACTCAGTCTCTCCTTCCTAGCGATTGTGAGCCCCAGGAGGGTGGGACCTGTTTTCCCTGCTTCTTGGCTCTGGAGCTGGCCCAGTGGATAACTGTTGAAGGGTTACATGTCCCTGGCCCTGATGTCTATCCTCTGAGTGAGTCAAGAATTTCTCTTGAATCTTCTTGGGATTGTGCAAAAGAGCCTATAGGGGAATGGGAATCAGGAGTCAAGGAGCAGTCAAGAATGGGCCTTAGAGGTGAATGACGCCTGAATGCTGTTGGGAGAATTCTGGTCAGCCTCCTGGCACCTAAGGTGGGAAGGGTGTGACTGGGGCTTGTCAAGCTCTGCTGCATGGCCAGGCTTCCCTGAGCCAGTCAAGGGGCCAGGGCCACCACAAGCTGCCATGGACCACTTACCCGTTGGACATTTACTAGCTGCCCAGCAGTGGGCCCTGCTCTGGGCCTCTGTCTGATGCCTCTCCTTCCTGTTGCATGTTCTTGCTTCAGCTCCTTGTCTTTCTGCGCATCAAAGCTTCACCTATGAAATGGAAATGAAGGGAGACTCAGCTAACAGGTGTACAGTGAGGCTGTAGCACTGTAGCACTGTCATCCCGTTGTTCATTGATTTGCTCGAGCGGGGCACCAGTAATGTCTCCATTGTGAGACTTGTTACTGTTTTTGGCATATCGAATATGCCATGGGGAGCTTGCCAGGCTCTGCCATGCAGGCGGGATACTCTTGGTAGCTTGCCGGGCTCTCTGAGAGGGACGGAGGAATTGAACTCGGGTCAGCCCTACACACTGTGCTGTAGGTGAGGCTATGTTTTTTTGTTTTTTTTTGTTTCTGGGTCACACCCAACTTTGCACAGGGGTTACTACTCCTGGCTTTGCACTCAGGAATTACCCCTGGTGGTACTCAGGGGGACCATATGGGATGCTGAGAATCAAACCCAGGTAGGCCATGTGCAAGGCAAATGCCCTACCTGCTGTGCTATCACTCCAGCCCTGAGGCTATGTTTTTTTTTTTTTTATCCCACATATGAAGGAGATCATTCTGTATCTGTTCCTCTTCTTCTAATTTTACTCAGTGTGTTGTTCTTCAGATCCATTCACAGAGCAAAGCATTTTGCTGATGATAGGAATGGCTGTAGGCATCGAGTCCCAGGGTGCCAGGTGCTGATTTCCCTCACTACCGCCTAGAACAGCCGCTGTTATTGAGTGGGGGCCAGTGTTAGCTCACAGGGGCTGCTGTGGATGCTGAGGCCACAGACATTTGCTCATGGTCCTAGGGCTGGAGTCTGAGATCCAGCTGGTGTTTTTTTTTTTTTTTTGAGGCCCTGCTCCTTTTTGCAGGGCTGGAGCGATAGCACAGCGGGTAGGGCGTTCGCCTTACAAGCGGCCAACATGGCCGACCCGAGTTCGATTCCTCCGCCCCTCTCGGGGAGCCCGGCAAGCTACCGAGAGTATTCGATATGCCAGACACAGTAACAACAAAGTCTCCAATGGAGACGTTACTGGGCCCGCTCGAGCAAATCGACGATCAACGGGAGGGCCTTTACCTTTACCTTTGCTCCTTTTTGTGTTGGGGGAGGGGACACATGTATAGTGTAATCTGAGGTTGGGGATGCTCCCAGCTCTGTGCTTGGGGTGGGGTTGCTCTTGGAGGTGCTGGGAAGACCATGTGGTGCCAGGGATCAAACCCAGACCTCCTGCATGCAAAGCCTCTGTAAGACTGGTGGAACTCTCTCTGGCCTTATGCTCCTTCTTTGTAGTTAAAAAAAAAAATTAAGGTAATGCTAATTTACAAGACTCCATGTTTTAGGGGTACAATTTGACATATTTTTCAAATGTTTATTGGCCCACCACTCAGGAACCCATATCTTCCACCATAGCCCCTAGGACCCTTTAACCCTCCCCGCCTCATTGGTATCTTCAGTTTTTTATTTTTATGTATAAAAAAAAAGGCCCTCCCGTTGATCGTCAATTTGCTCGAGCGGGCCCAGTAACGTCTCCATTGGAGACTTTGTTGTTACTGTGTTTGGCATATCGAATACGTCACGGGGAGCTTGCCAGGCTCTGCCGTGCAGGCGAGATACTCTTGGTAGCTTGCCGGGCTCTCTGAGAGGGGCAGAGGAATCAAACTCGGGTCGGCCATGTTGGCCGCTTGTAAGGCGAACGCCCTACCCGCTGTGCTATCGCTATGTATGTATTTATTTATTTATTTTTGCTTTTTGGGTCATACCCAGTGATGCACAAGGGTTACTCCTGACTCTGCACACAGGAATTACTCTTGGCGGTACTCAGCGAACCATATGGGATGCTGGGAATCGAACCTGGGTTGGCCACACGCAAGGCAAACTCTCTACCCACTGTGCTATTGCTCCAGCCCCGGTGTCCTCAGTTTTGAGGTCCACTGTTTAGTTTTTGTTTTTTGTCTTCTCCTTTGGTTGTTTCTGTATATCCCGCATTGGCAATCATCCGCCATTTGTCTTTCTCCTGACTTATTGGGTTTAGTGTGACCTCTCCTGCCCTCAGGTCCCTTCACAATGCCATGGCGGGACCTTTCTCCTTGACTCATAGATGCCATCTTTTCTGTGTCTCCACACAGTCTTTCCTAAAGTGCATCTGTGCCCCAACTTCCTCTTCTCATGAGGACACCATTCTACCCCAGAGGCCTTGTTCTAACTTTACTATCCCAGTGAAGGTTCTATCTTCAAATACAGTCACCTTTGGAAATACTGGGTGAGGACGTTGGGGTTGCGGGGAGGTGGCATGCAGTTCAGTCCATTGCGGTGACAGCTCCTTAATGGGTCACTGAATAAGGAGGTGTGGGATTGTTTGAATTACAGGCTCCTATGCCCTGTTTCTCATTTATTTATTTATTTATTTATTTATTTATAATTGAGTCACAGTGAGATACACAGTTACAAAGTTGTTTACAATTGGATTTCGGTCATACTGTGTTCCAACACCCAACCCTCCACCAGTGTATATTTCCTACCACCAATGTCCCCAGTCTCTCTCTCTCTCTCTCCCCTTTCTTTTGGCATTATAGTTTCAAGCTCCTCTGTCATATGTGGACCAGAGTCGTCATTTGCCACTTACAGTGATGGGGCATCTTTCAAAGCATTAGACCACGGCTGGGCTGGACTTTTCTGTGTCATTTTTTCTACGTGCTAGCTAGCGACAATTTGAGTTATTTTTGGTCATGTATTCTCTGGGACACTTGCTCCCTCCTGCTGTGGCAGTGTGAAAATAGCTGTAGTAACACAGATGAATGAGAGTGGTTATGTGTCAATTAAACTTTATTTACATAAACAGGTCACAGGCTGGTTTCCTATCCTTTGGCCTTGGAGCCTCAGTTTCCTCATCCACAAATGGACGGCTTCCTCCTTTCCTCACTGAGTGGATACTTACGAGAGCTAATGAGCAGCCCTGTGATGATACTATCTCTAGTATTTTGTTTTAGCATTGTTAGGAAAACATTCTGCCCCAGGAGCCCTGAGTTAGGAAGCAGGAGATCTGTGATGATGCCTGTGTTTTCTCCCTATTTAATCTCACGCCTTTAAATCTAGAGTCTCCACTGCTAAAATGCAGAACCTAGGGCCTGGCTCAAAGGCAGGAAGAAATGGAGCCGGCGAGGGGACCTCCCTCTATTTTCCCTATAACCTCAGGAAGGGAAGGAAGTGGGTGAAACTGCTGATGGGAGTTGAGCGTGGGAAGGTCTGTTCTCAGTTGCTGAGGTTCCTAGCCTGGTCGGGCCTTTCATCTGACACCTTGAAACCTCTTCCTGGCCCCGCGCAGGCCCTCTCCAAGCACGACTGTGTGGAACCACCTCCTCTCCCAAGGACAAGGAAGGAAGCTTGCTGGGAAGTGCTTGGATGTACCAGAGTGGGGACCCTTCTCCACTGGCCAAACGGGCCTGTGGCCAGCTATGGGGAAGTGTTTCTCTGAGAAGTCTGGGCGGGGGAAGCTCTTGGAGAAGGGGGGTGCCAGGAGGTGGGAAATCTTTTTTAGCCCTGAGCTGAAAAAATATTCTATCATTAGTCTGAAGAAATATTCTATCATTTTAGAAATACTTGATTTTAGAATAAAATATTTTATTTTAGAATCTTCTACTTTGGGATATTTATATTCTAAAATGTAAATATTTATTTATTTTATTGAATCACCATGAACACCCAGTTACAAAGTTGTTCGTGATTGGGTTTCAGTCATTCAGTGTTTCAACACCAGACCCTTTCCCAGTGTACATGGTACATTTACACCTTCTCCACACCCCACCCCCCCGCCCCCAGCCTGCCTCTGTGGCAGGCACTTTTCCTCTCTCTCTCTCTCTCTCTCTCTCTCTCTCTCTCTCTCTCCTCTCCTTCCCTCTCTTCTCTCTCTTTCTCTCTCCTCTCCCTCCCTCCTTCTTCTCTCTCTCTCTCTCTCTCTCCTCTCCTTCCCTCTCTTCTCTCTCTTTCTCTCTCCTCTCCCTCCCTCCTTCTTCTCTCTCTCCCTCTCTCTCTCCTCTCCTTCCCTCTCTTCTCTCTCTTTCTCTCTCCTCTCCCTTTCTCCTTCTTCTCTCTCTCTGTCTCTCTGTCTGTCTCTCTCTGTCTCTCTGTCTGTCTCTCTCTCCTCTCCTTCCCTCTCTTCTCTCTCTTTCTCTCTCCTCTCCCTCCCTCCTTCTTCTCTCTCTCCCTCTCTCTCTCCTCTCCTTCCCTCTCTTCTCTCTCTTTCTCTCTCCTCTCCCTTTCTCCTTCTTCTCTCTCTCTGTCTCTCTGTCTGTCTCTCTCTGTCTCTCTGTCTGTCTCTCTCTCCTCTCCTTCCCTCTCTTCTCTCTCTTTCTCTCTCCTCTCCCTCCCTCCTTCTTCTCTCTCTCCCTCTCTCTCTCCTCTCCTTCCCTCTCTTCTCTCTCTTTCTCTCTCCTCTCCCTTTCTCCTTCTTCTCTCTCTCTGTCTCTCTGTCTGTCTCTCTCTGTCTCTCTGTCTGTCTCTCTCTCCTCTCCTTCCCTCTCTTCTCTCTCTTTCTCTCTCCTCTCCCTCCCTCCTTCTTCTCTCTCTCCCTCTCTCTCTCCTCTCCTTCCCTCTCTTCTCTCTCTTTCTCTCTCCTCTCCCTTTCTCCTTCTTCTCTCTCTCTGTCTCTCTGTCTGTCTCTCTCTGTCTCTCTGTCTGTCTCTCTCTCCTCTCCTTCCGTCTCTCTCTCCTCTCCCTTTCTCCCTCTTCTCTCTCTCTCTGTCTCTCTGTCTCTCTCTCTCCTCTCCTTCCCTCTCTTCTCTCTCTTTCTCTCTCCTCTCCCTCCCTCCTTCTTCTCTCTCTCCCTCTCTCTCTCCTCTCCTTCCCTCTCTTCTCTCTCTTTCTCTCTCCTCTCCCTCCCTCCTTCTTCTCTCTCTGTCTCTCTCTGTCTCTCTGTCTGTCTCTCTCTGTCTCTCTGTCTGTCTCTCTCTCCTCTCATTCTGTCTCTCCTCTCCCTTTCTCCCTCTTCTCTCTCTCTCTGTCTCTCTGTCTCTCTCTCTCCTCTCCTTCCCTCTCTTCTCTCTCTTTCTCTCTCCTCTCCCTTTCTCCTTCTTCTCTCTCTCTGTCTGTCTCTCTCTCTCTCTCCCTCTCTCTCGCTCTAACTCTCTAAATGCTATTATTTTCTTTTTACTTTTTAAGCCTGATGTTATTGATTTCCCCACTGGTTTGCAGTACTGTAGACATTTCAGGAACACAGCATTGCACCTGCTAGGCATCTGCACCTCACTGCACCCAGGTTCCAGAACCTTCTGCTTTCCCATCCACCCTCCCACCCCATCCTCTATCTTCTCTATCAAACGCCCTACTTTTCTCAGAGTATAGGTAAAAGGTAAAGGTAAAGGCCCTCCCGTTGATCGTCGATTTGCTCGAGCGGGCCCAGTAACGTCTCCATTGGAGACTTTGTTGTTACTGTGTCTGGCATATCGGATACTCTCGGTAGCTTGCCGGGCTCTCCGAGAGGGGCAGAGGAATCGAACTCGGGTCGGCCGTGTTGGCCGCTTGTAAGGCGAACGCCCTACCCGCTGTGCTATCGCTACCCGAGTTCTCAGAGTATAAAAGAGTTTTTTTTTTTATTTTTTTTGGGGGGGGTCAGCCCCGACGATGCTCAGGGGTTACTCCTTGCTCATGCACTCAGGAATTGCTCCTGGCGGTGCTCAGGGGACCATATGGGATGCTGGGAATCAAACCTGTGTGGGCCATGTTGGCTGCGTGCAAGGCAAACGCCCTACCCACTGTGTTATCGCTCTGGCCCCTAAAAGAGTTATTTTGTTGCATTTTGCTAGTTATTTTGTTAAGCGAACATTCCTTTAATAGAGCCTTTACTTCCTCACTGTTCTAATTTCCTCAACTTGGCATTCTGTGGATATTGGTGCAAACGTACCTGCTGTGTATGTGTGTGTGTGTGTGTGTGTGTGTGTGTGTGTGTGTGTGTGTGTACGTGCAAGCACATATGCACACAGGAGTGTGGTCAGCTGAAGGACTTCCTCCTTCAGAGGGCTTCCATGAAGGCTTTGGAGATGGACATAGGAGCTTGCCCAAAGGGTGTGTGTGGGAAGCTCATGGCCAGCTCTTTCCCAGCATGGCTGTTGCCAGGCTCTGCCCTGGGTGCTTTGTGTGCAACTATGATTGCAATCATGGGCTAGGCCTTTTTCAGCTTAAAGATGAGTAAATGAGTCCCAGGAAGCCGGGTTTCTTCCCGAGCTCTCTAGCCTTCCTCAGGCCTGAGGGGGAGTGCCGGGAACAGGGCTGGGATGAGAAACCTCCCTGATTCTCCCTTGCCCTCCAGCTCAGCTCTGGGATCTGGTCGTTCTTGAGTTCCTGGAGGACTTTCCCATCACCGAGCAAAGATCAACAAATAATCATTTGTCCTGGGTATTGATACCCCCCCCCCCAAACCCCTCCACACCCACACACCTACTCTAGCCTGTGAGCCACCGGCATCCTTCCCACAGGAACCCCAGCTGCATCGGCACGCCCCCAGGGAAGACCCCCAGGTCCAGTCTAACTCTCCGCTGTGCTCCCTGCTCTATTCAGGAGCTGCTGTGGCATGCCGAGTGCTGGGCTGGGTGATATTCATGTCTCATTTGTTTCTCAGCTGCCCTGTGACCTAGGACTTCCTCTTTCCTAAACTAGAGGAAGCCAGGAAAGGATAATTACCACCTAGGTAATGTCCTGAGCACAATGAATGTACTTTTCTATTTGGTTTCCTTCCTTTTTTTTGACCTTTTCTCTGTTACTTGGAAGCGTCCACTCAGCCAGGGAAGGTCAGACCTAGAAGAGAAGGACTGTAAAAAAAGAAAGAACAAGTTGATATCTCTTTTTTGACATGTAAAACAGAATTGTTCAGCAGGAGAACTTGACAAGCTAGGTGTTCTCTTAGAAGAGAATTCCTAAATTTCTCTCATCCTGCTAGGAGTTTGGCTCATCAGTGACGAGCTTGTGTCGTTGGATCCCTGGAATCTCTTTGCCTAGCCTGCTGGAACTGTGCCGCTCATTGCATGAAGGGTTGTGCTGCTAGGGCTAGTAGCCTTAGCCCCAGGACTCATGGAGTAGACTTAACCCAACCATACTTAGGCCAGACCCTAATGGCTTGTGGGCAGAAGTGGAGCTTCCCAGCTCAGTCCAGCTTGGACCTGAACCAACCCAGAAACCTGAGCTCAGAGCTTCTGTGCAGAAGAAACCCTGTTCTCGTTGATTGTCCACTTCCCTGGCCAGCTTCCGCCTGGACCTGAGGCTCTGTGCAGGAGGTGACAATGGATCTTCCGTGTTCTCTCTGTCCATCCAATTCTGTGAGCAGCAGCCATCGGGATCTGGTGTGTCAACCCCGCAGAGAGGGGAAGTGCCTTGCCCAAGGCCAACAAGCCAAATAGCCTGAAGCTATTTGGAGTAGAACTTTCCAGATCTTACAGCTCCTCTCAGGATCTTGTTAAGTGAAGTAAATCAGGAGAAAGACCAACGCCAGATGATTTCACTCATGTGAAACAAAACAGGTTTTGATAAACAAAACAGAGGAACAAAATCAAATGGAAACCAACCCCTGGACTCAGCCCAGAACTGAGGACATCAGAGCAGGGGGTGAGTGTTAAAAGGGGAGAGACAACTATGCAGTGTGGTGGAGGGACATGTGTGTGGCCCACACATGGCCACCAAAGCACCACTTTAATTTTTTTTGATAGAGTTGTGGGTCACATCCTGCAGTGCTTAGGGGCTATTCCTGAGTCTTTGCTTACGAGTGACCTCTGGCACTGTTCAATGGACCACATGTGATGCTAGAAATGGAACCAGGGTCACCTGGCTACAAGATATGTACTTTAAAACTTCTGTGCTCTTTCTGGACCGGTCACACACACACACACACACACACACACACAATGTTTTTTTGTTTTTTACTTTTTTTTATTAGTGAAACACCATGAGGTACAGTTGTAGATTTACAGTTTTTTGTGCTTGGGTTTCGATTATACAATGATCAAATACCCATCCCTCCTCCAGTGCCCATTTTCCACCACCATGGATAATATCCCTCCCACCCCCATTACCCCCATCCCACCCTGCCTCTGTGGCAGGGCATTCTCTTTTGTTCTCTCTCTCCTTTTGGGTGTGTTTGCAGTTATTATTGTCCATGGATGGTGTGTGAGTATTTCTTTTTTTTTTTTTTTCAACATGAATCTCCTGGGAGGATCCTCCAAACACCCTTTATTTGGTGCTCCCTTCTCTATCTGAGCTGCCCTTTCCCCTAGAATGCCTGGCTGGCCTCTGAGCTATGGAGTAATCCTCCTGGTGTTGATCTCAGCTATTCTTGGGTATTAATCTCATATTTTGTTTCTTTATATTCTCCAGATGAATGCAATCTTTCTATATCTATCCCTCTCTTTCTGACTCATTTCGCTTAGCATGATACTTTCCATGTTGTACCACTTGTATATAAATTTCATGACTTCATCTTTTCTTTTTTTTTTTTTTTTTTTATAATTTATTTATTTATTGAATCACTGTGGGAAAAGTTACAGAGCTTTCGGGTTTAGGTCTCAGTCATGTAGATACCAAACACATTTCCCTTTACCAATACTCATTTTTAACCCCGAACCCCAATAGACCCCCACCTCCCACCCCTCCCAATTCTTTGTGAGGCAGATGAGTTCTAGTTAATACTCCATCTACTTTGACTAGATAGATTATTTCGATAGAAGATGCACAATTATTGTTTAGAGTTTACGACCCACCCCCCCCCCCCCCAATCAGACATGCTGAAACAGCGTTGTGAAATGATTTGCTTTCTACAACTTGGTTTAAGAATAAAATGATGTCGCGGCCGCGCGGTTTTGAATTTCTGCTATTTTACTTATTGACCCTGGAAGAATTTCTATTAAAAGTTAGCTAGTCAAGAGATTGGTTTCTGTGCCCTGGAGTCGTGGCCGTGCCGGAGAGCCGCTCGTGGGGGGCAGCTGGCGACCTCGGTGGGGCGTGGGGGACGGCCCACAAAGCCCCCCTTCCCATGAGGTCCCCGCCGCTCCCCCGAGCCCGGCTCAAACCCGCTTTCCACAAGGCTCCCGTGCGGCCGCCATCTTTCTTTCCAGAGAGGAGCGGGCGGGCCGGTCAACGCCCTTCCCCCTCCGGGCAGGCTTGGTGGCGCGGATCAACACAAGTCCATTTGCTTTTCTGCTCCAAGCGGCTGGTTCTCTGTGCTAAGTCCTTGTGCCTCCGGGGCCGTGGCCGTGCCGGAGAGCCGCTCGTGGGGGGCAGCTGGCGACCTCGGTGGGGCGTGGGGGACGGCCCACAAAGCCCCCCTTCCCATGAGGTCCCCGCCGCTCCCCCGAGCCCGGCTCAAACCCGCTTTCCACAAGGCTCCCGTGCGGCCGCCATCTTTCTTTCCCGACTTCATCTTTTCTAACAGCTACATAGTACTCCATTGTGTAGATGTACCAAAGTTTCTTTAACCAGTCATCTGTTCTTGGGCATTCAGGTTTCTTCCAGTTTCTGGCTATTGTAAAGAGTGCTGCAATGAACAAACAAGTGCAGATATCACTTCGACTATACATTTTTGCCTCTCTGGGATATATTCCCAGGAGTGGTATTGCTGGGTCAAATGGGAGCTCAATTTCTAATTTTTTGAGAATCGTCCATACTGTTTTCCAGAAAGGCTGAACCAGTCGGCATTCCCACCAACAGTGAAACAGTGTCCCTTTCTCGCCACATCCGCGCCAGCATCGGTTGCTTTTGTTCTTTTGGATGTGGGCCAGTCTCTGATAAATTCAATGCAATCCCTATAAGGATACTCATGACATTCTTCAAAGAAATGGAGCAAACACTCCTGAAATTTATATGGAACAGTAAGCCCCCACGAATAGCTAAAGCAATTCTTGGGAAAAAGAAAATGGGAGGAATCAACCTCCCTAACTTCAAACTGTACTACAAAGCAGTAATAATTAAAACAGCATGGTACTGGAACAAAGGCAGAACTGCAGACCAATGGAACAGGGTTGAATACACTGACATCTCCCCTCAATCATATGATCATCTAATCTTTGATAAAGGTGCAAGTAATGTGAAGTGGAGCAAGGAAATCCTCTTTAACAAATTGTGCTGGCATCACTGGATGGCTACATGCAAAAAAGTGGGCTCAGAACTCTGCCTAACACCATGTACAAAAGTAAGATCAAAATGGATTAAAGACCTCAAGATCAGACCAGAAACCATAAGGTACATTGAAGACAAAGTTGGCAAAACCCTCCATGACATTGAAGCTAATGGTATCTTCAAAGATGCCACGCCACTGGCCGAGCAAGTGAAAACAGAGATAGATAAATGGGACTATCTTAAACTACGAAGCTTCTGCACCTCCAAAGAAACAGTGACCAAAATACAAAGACAGTCTACAGAATGGGAAAGGATATTCGCCGAACACACATCTGACAAGGGGTTGATATCAAGGATATACAAAATACTGGTTGAACTCCACAAGAAGAAAACATCCAACCCCATCAAAAAATGGGGCAATGAAATGAACAGAAACTTTCTCAAAGAAGAAATCCAAATGGCAAAAAAAAGCACATGAGAACACACAATTTTTTTAAAAAAGAAAAAACATTTTTTTTCAGGCACATTCCCCCCCCACCCCCCAACTGTTTATAACATAGTCTACGTTACAACTCCAAGCCCACTCCTCCACTCCTGGTGTCAGGATCCCTCCAGCAATGACCAAAGGTCCCCTCCCTTTCCCTTCCCTAGAAAACTCATTTTTTTTTAAATTGAATCACAGTGAGATAAGTAAAGTAAAAGTAAAGTAAAGGCCCTCCTGTTGATTGTCGATTTGCTCGAGCGGGCCCAGTAACATCTCCATTGGAGACTTTGTTGTTACTGTGTCTGGCATATCGAATACGTCACGGGGAGCTTGCCAGGCTCTGCCATGCGGGCGAGATACTCTCGGTAGCTTGCTGGGCTCTCCGAGAGGGGCGGAGGAATCGAACTCGGGTCGGCCATGTTGGCTGCATGCAAGGCAAACTCCCTACCCGCTGTGCTATCGCTCCACAGCGGTAGGGCGTTCGCCTTACAAGCGGCCAACATGGCCGACCCGAGTTCGATTCCTCCGCCCCTCTCGGAGAGCCTGGCAAGCTACCGAGAGTATTCGATATGCCAAACACAGTAACAACAAAGTCTCCAATGGAGATGTTACTGGGCCCGCTCGAGCAAATCGACGATCAACGGGGGGGCCTTTACCTTACCTTTACCACAGTGAGATACACAGTTAAAAGGTTGTTCATGATTGGGTTTCATTTATTTAATGTTATAACACCAGTCCCTTCACCAGTGTACATTTCCCACCACCAATGTCCCCAGTTTCCCTCCTGCCTCCGTGGCAGGCACTTCTATTTCCCTCCCTCCCTCCCTCCCTGCCTCTCTCTCTCTCTTTCTCTGCCCCCCCCCCCCCCCGGTCTAAAGGGGGCATGCCTTTGTTCCTCTGCTGGTACCCCACCCTGACCAGAGCTCCGGCAGCCGAAAATCTCCAGAACCAGCCACAACCATGCTGAGACCACTCACCACACGCATGAAGGTACCAGCAGAGGAACAAAGGCATGCGGGTCCCGGGGCTGAGATCTCCAAGCCTGCTCGGATCGGGGCTGAGCATCCTCCACCCAGATCCTCCACCTGCCAGTAGGCAGGGGTCACACCCACTGACCGGCCCCCTGGCACTGTGTAATCTCATCAATGGCCAAGATCCAGAGACTATAAAACCCAGTTCCCGGAAGTGCATGGTGGCATTTGCGGCCACGCGGCATCTTATCTCATTCTTACTTTGGACAAACTGGTAGGCTACCGAATGTAACCTGCCCACATGGCAGAGTCTGCCAAACTCCCTGTGGTGTACCCAATATGCCAAATACCAGTAACAATGATGGGTCTCATTCTCCTAATCCTGAAAGAGCCTTGAATATGGCAATTTTTAAAAATCTCAGGGCTAGGACAAAGGGGACGTTACTGGGTCCTGCTAAAGGCAATTAACGAACAACAGGATTGTCGTGATCATGATTGCGATTGTACTCTGGTTATTGTACCAAGTGCTACAACAAACATAGATGTGTATATAACTTTTTGAATTAATGTTTTTATGTATTGGAAATCAATGTTTTTGTGTGCATACATTTTTTTGAAGTAATTTTTTTTTTTTTTTGTGAATCATTGGGACATAAGAGGGCTCTTGTCTTACTTTTTGAGAAATCTGCATGCTATTTTCCATAGGGGCTGAGCTAGACAATGTTCCCAGGAGTGGTGAATGAGAGTTTAGCCACATACATTTTGAAGAGACAGGAAATAGGAGTATTCTCTCTCATGGATATGACCATGGGTGAGAGATGACAAACAGAGATGGGCAGTCATTAACTCTCACCAGTGTGTAAGCACATAGAAACAGGCTCCTGTGTATTCTTGTGCATGTGTGCATACATAGACGCTAGTGGTGGGGCACAGGTATTCATGCGTCCCTACGAGTATGGATGCATGTGTGCAGTGTGTGGTGTGTGCCAGTGTGGGTGCATATATCTATGTGAATGTGTGATGTTGCCAATGAGGAGAGATGAGAATTGTGCCTGCACTCTCATAAGAAGAAGACAGAACCCGACTCTGGGGCCACCCGCACCCAGGCCCAGGCATGCTATTTCTCTTCCTTTACTTTTATGGAACATTTTTGTCTCTCTGTCTCTGTCTCTTTGTCTTCTCTCATATTTCTTTGTTTTAAATTAAACTTATTTTTTTATTTTGAATACCCATCCCTCCACCAGTGACCATTTCCCACCACCACGGATCCCAGTAACCCTCCCACCCCCCATTCCATCCCCATCCCACCCTGCCTCTGTGGTAGGGCATTCCCTTTTGTTCTCTCTTTCTTATTCGGTTTGTGGTTTGTGAAAGAGTTAAGCCTGATTTTCAGAGAAAAACGTTGGAGAGTTTACTTTCCATTGACCACTTTATATATAAGAAGATGTCACGTGGCCACGCAGTTTGGAGTAAGAGTCCTGGTTCCTGCATAAGCGAGCTATGCTTGTAGAGGCTTATGGTCACAGGGGTTCCCTCTGGGGGAGGCGGGATGCGGCACCTACCCCATCTGGGACTTCCCGGTGTTCTCGGCTCTCTTCCGGACCGGGCACATTCTTGGTAGCTGTGGAGGCCCTCCCTCCCTCCCCCCCGCAGCCTTTCTTCTCTGTGGCTGCGTAAAGATGGTGCTGGGGGGCGGGTTGTGGGCGTGACTTTCGGAGTCAGAGGTTACCTGGGTGCTAGGGCAGTCCCAGCAGTTTGCAGTGAGTCTTCTCTCATATTTCTAAAATCAAACTATTTGCCACATAAAAAAAAGACAGTAAAGTGTTAAGTCAATCATATCGGAGACTTTTCCAAAAATGCTGCTCTCTGAATTAATTTGAGTTGCTAGTCCAGATCAGGCTGCGTCACTGTTGTGATTCTGTCACACAGCGAAGGCATCTCTGGATGTTTATATTGTACCCCTCCCTTACACACAGCCTGGGAAATCAATGTTATCTCAATTGGGAAAATAAATTGCAAATGGGGAAACCCCCAATAATATACCCCTGCAGGAGTGTGACACAAGGGCAGAGTGAGGGAAGGGCCTGGCAAAAGGTTGGCACCGGGCTGGGGGGCACAGGCAAAGGTGCTTACTGACTGACTTAGCACAATCAGTTTGGGCCAGCTCAAGGGGTGTAGATAGCTTAGCAGATTCTGATCGTACATCATTTATTGGCTTCATTGCCCTTCCTTCCCAGAGGTGCCACTTTCCACCCACTTCAGTAGAACCCCATCTCTCCCCGGAGGGCCTGCTTGCTCAGGATGTGTCTCTGGTGTGGGCGACCATTGTCTCTGAGGCCTCTGCCTTTTTTTTTTTCTTAGATTTTTATTAGTGAAACACCATGAGGTACGGTTGTAGATTTACAAATTTTTGTGCTTGGGTTTCAGTTATACAACAATCGAGTACCCATTCCTCCACCACTGCCCATTCTCCACCATCACTGATCCCAGTATCCCTCTCACTCCCGTTCCCCCCAACCCACCCTGCCTCTGTGGCAGGGAATTCCCTTTTGTTCTCTCTCTCCTTTTGGGTGCTGTGGTTTGCAAAAGAGTGGCAATCATGTTCAGTCTGTAGTATACTCTCAGCACGCATCTCCCATCCTGGGAGGATCCTCCCAACACCCTTTATTTGGTGTTCCCTTCCCTATCTGAGCTCCCTTTCCCCCCAGTGCGGCTGGCCTCCAAGCCATGGAGTAAACCTCCTGGTACTTATCTCTGCTATTCTTGGGTGTTAGTCTCCTATTTTGTTACTTTATGTTCCCCAGATGAATGCAATCTTTCTATGTCTGTCCATCTCTTTCTGACTCATTTAGCTTAGCATGATACTTTTTTTGAATTTATTAATTTTTATTAGTGAAACACCGTGAGTACAGTTGTAGACTTACAAATTTTTGTGCTTGGGTTTTGATTATACAATGATCAAATACCCATCCCTCCACCAGTGCCCATTTTCCACCACCATGGATCCCAGTATCCCTCCCACCCCTATCCCCCCATCCCACCCTGCCTCTGTGGCAGGGCATTTTCTTTTGTTCTCTCTCTCCTTTTGGGTGTTGTGGTCTAGCATGATACTTTCCATGTAGTACCACTTGTATAAAAATTTCATGACTTCATCTTTTCTAACAGCTACATAGTACTCCATTGTATAGATGTACCAAAGTTTCTTTAACCAATCATCTGTTCTTGGGCATTCAGGTTTTTTCCAGATTCTGGCTATTATAAACAGTTTTGCAATGAATAAACAAGTGCAGACGTCACTTCGACTATACTTTTTTGCCTCTCTGGGATATATTCCCAGGAGTGGTATTGCTGGGTCAAATGGGAGCTCAATTTCTAATTTTTGGAGAATCGTCCATACTGTTTTAAAAGGGCTGAACCAATCGACATTCCCACCAGCAATAAAGGAGGGTCCCTTTCTCACCACATCTGCGCCAACACGGGTTGCTTTTGTTCTTATGGATGTGGGCCAGTCTCTGTGGTGTGAAATGATATCTCATAGTTGTTTTGATCTGCATCTCCCTGATGATTAATGATGTAGAGCATTTTCTCATGAGCCTTTTAGCCATTCGGATTTCTTCTTTGAGAAAGTTTCTGTTCATTTCGTTGCCCCATTTTTTGATAGGGTTGGATGTTTTCTTCTGCCTTTTGAAGAGAAGTTCCAGGCTCTTGGGATACTGATGACAAGGTCTCTGAAATGGGATGTTGAGAGAACTCCCTTCCTTCCTTCCTTCCTTCCTTCCTTCCTTCCTTCCTTCCTTCCTTCCTTCCTTCCTTCCTTCCTTCCTTCCCCCCTCCCTCTTTCCTCCCTCCCTTCTTCTGTTTTCTCTCCCTCCCTCCCTCCCTCCCTCCCTCCCTCCCTCCCTTCTTTCTTTCTTTCTTTCTTTCTTTCTTTCTTTCTTTCTCTCTCTCTTTCTTTCTCTCTTTCTCTCTCTTTCTTTCTTTTGATTAAACCCATGGTTTCATGCATGCAAGAAAAGTGTTTTACCACTGAACTATATTCTGGTCCAGTTACATTATAAGTATTCTTGTCTATAGAAAGAAAATAATTCTTAGAAGCATTTAGGGACCAACTTTAGTCCTATTTACTACTTATGTGAACTTTGGATAAATTAATGAAAACGAACAAAATCCACAACTACTGACCACTCATAACCAACATCCTTCTAAGGGCTGTAGAGGATGATAGATCAAATTTTTCTTTATGATAATTTGACAAGAGAGTTATTGTTACTATCTTAAAATTTTATTTTACAGAAGAAGGAGGAGAGGCTTGGAGAAGTTAAGTAACTTTGCAGTGATTATCTGTTCAGAAGATGAAAACCATAGAGTGATCTGAGTAACATTTAATGTAATGAGTCATGACCTAGTTACAGGGCACAAGGGGCAAAGATAACATGAGAGAAGGCAAGGGTAGAGGGTTTAAAGAGTGAGCTCTGCCTCAAGAATTGAGGCAGATACAGATGGACTAACAGGTAATATCTATGTGTATGTTGTTCTCTGCCCCAGATCCTGCACCAGAGCTTGAAAACTCTGAATTCCCTGAGGGATGGAGGTGACAGGAGTATCGTTTGTTCTAATAATGGGAGTCAGAGTGGGTCCTGCACAGGTTCACTTGAAAAACTAAGCATGACTAGAAGATTGAAACTTCCTTTTCAAACTTTTATTTGCTTTGTTTCATACCTGAACTCACTCATGGCTCTGTGCTCAGAGATCATTCCCGGCAGTGCTCAGAAGACCATATGCAGTGCTGGAGATTGAACTTGCCACATGCAAAGCAAGTGCCGTAACCACCACCATCACCACCACCTTCTTTTCTTCCTCCTCCTCCTCTTCCCCCTCCTTCTTTGTTTTTTGGGCCACACCTGGTGATGCCCAGGGGCTACTCTTGGCTCTGTACTCAGGAATTACTCCTGTTGATGCTTGGAGGACTATAGGATGCTAAGGATTGAACCCAGGTTGGCTGCATGCAAGGTAAACACGTTATCTGCTGGACTATCGTTTTGGCCCCCAAACTCTAGATGTATCAATGTCAGGATCTTCTTCATCTCACTCTGTGGCCCTCTTCTTCAGCTATTCCTATAATACTTTATTACATTCTTGTTAGGAAAATAGTAAATGTAATAATTTTCTCAGTTCATTAACATGAGGAAGTCGTTGTGGGAACCCACAATTTGCTGGTCAGAAATGCAGGTGACAAATGGGGGCTTGTATGTCACACCTAAAGTCATCAAGCAGTCATCAAGTCACACCATCTCTAGGTGGTGTCATCACTGGATTGTAGGACCCCATAGTTGATGGTTGATGAACTGCTGGTATGCCCGTTCCTCTCTCTGCCACTCTCCTGCCCATGTCAGGTGTCAAAAGTGAGTCGATGGACATGAGGGTGACTCTGAGAGAAATCTTGGAGGAGGACCCCCAACCCCCAAAGCTGACAGTTAGAGGTAACTGCAGATGCTTCAGCCTTGGAGGTAGGAAGGTTTGCTGAGAGGCCACAAACAGGACCCCAGCCTTGAGGGTGCCAATACATGACTCTAGGAATCTGCATTCTGGGGGTGGAATGAAGACCCCTGGAATGTTGGGATTCAGTGACGTTGGTTGGGGGTATGCACATAGTTGTTTTGTTTCTGGGAAGCTCCTGGAGGTGCTCAGGGGCTACTCTGACTCTCTCCTAGGGATTTGTTTCTAGCAGTGCTCAGGAGATCCTGAGGTGTGGGGATGGAACCCAGGACTCCCACATGTGAAGCATGTACTCAGTCGTTGGGGCTTTGCTCCAGTCATGAGACCAGGTGTCTCTTTTCAGTTGCAGTTCCACGCAGGAACTAGAAGGAAGAAGTTGTGTGGGATAGGGAGACAGCCTTCCTTCTGTCCTTCCTCCACAACCCTTCACAGGTACTATTGACATTAAGCCAGGTCCTGAAAGTGCAGAGTTTACAGGGTTCAGTGCCAGTGTCCCAGAAGTGGGCAACAAAGGGTGAGTGTAGGTTGGAAAGGGCTAGACATGTTGGTTATTGACTCTAATGTGGGACCAGTTCAATCCCAGGGTTGCCTCTTGTGAAAGCCCGCATACTGCCCACCGAGGCAGATTCTAGTTTTACTTTCAGTGGTTCCATTTCCAATCTGCAACAGCCACACTCTCCTTGCAGGTGAACTGTGTGTGCTAAGTGAGACAGGTAAGCATGGCACTGGTTTATTATAAACATTTTCAGTTAATTCTTTAGTAACCTATTTTAGTCAATTAATTTTTCCCCAGTAACCTGTGTTTAAGGAAAAATAAGCAGAATTGCAGGAAGAGCGGGGAGACAGTAGAGGGATTGGGATGCATATGTACCTACCTGAGATTGATCCCTGGGCTGGAGCGATAGCACAGTGGTAGGGCATTTGCCTTGCAGGCAGCCAACATGGCCAGCCCGAGTTCGATTCCTCCGCCCCTCTCTGAGAGCCCGGCAATCTACCGAGATTATCTCGCCCATACGGCAGAGCCTGGCAAGCTCCTGTGACGTATTCGATATGCCAAACACAGTAACAACAAGTCTCATGATGGAGACGTTACTGGGCCTGCTCGAGCAAATCAATGAACAGCGGGAGGACTATGACCATGACCGTGAGATTGATCCCTAGCACCGCATACCCCCCGCCCCCCTCCCCCGATCATCTCTGGATATGACTTGGTGTTCCCTGAGCACTGCTGGCTGTCCCAGGAGATCTCTGGTGCTTCAGAGGCCAAGCAGCTGTGCATCTTTAGTCCACTTGGCTGAAAATCTCTGGGAGTGGCCTCTGGGCCCCTGATCCCTGCTTGGAAAGTGTCCACTCCCTAAAAAAAATAAATAAAGACAGAATTTTAGCTTGTAAAAAAATTATGGCATTGATAATCCCATTAAAAACATTTCATCAGTGTCAACACTGAAGACCAGAGAGAATGATCCATCTGCCTCTGCCAATGGCAAAACAATTGGTAGGTTCTGGGCCTCATGACCCCTTACTTATTCCTCTTCTCACCCAACTTGTGCCTCCTCACATTCGAGCTTTCAATCCTGGAACTGTGTAGCATGGTTCTATGAGATATTATTTTTTTAAATTAAAAAATTTTAATAAATGTGTTTTATACATTTTCTTCTTTCTTTCTTTCTTTCTTTCTTTCTTTCTTTCTTTCTTTCTTCTTCTTCTTCTTCTTCTTCTTCTTCTTCTTCTTCTTCTTCTTCTTCTTCTCCTTCTCCTTCTCCTTCTCCTTCTCCTTCTCCTTCTCCTTCTCCTTCTCTTTCTCCTTCTCCTTCTTCTTCTTCTCCTTTTCCTTCTCCTTCTCCTTCTTCTTCTTTTGTAAATTTGGATGAATCACTGTGAGATACAGTTACAAGCTTTCAGTTTGGGTTCCAATCACACAGTGATCAAACACCAACCCCTCCACCAGTGCACATTCCCCACCACCAATCTCCCTAGTGTACTCTCCCCTTTTCACCCTCCCACTGCCTCCATGGCGGACAATATTCCCCATACTCTCTCTCTACTTTTGGGCATTATGCTTTGCAACAGATCCTGAGATATTATTGAACACAGGCTGGACTTGTGCTCTGTTAAATAATCAGGGAGAAAAGTTATTCTGACTTTTTTTTAAGGGTTTTTTTTTTCGTCCAGGATTGGGATAGTGCTCTTCATGACTGAACTGGCGAAGTGCACCAAGTCAGGTTCTTAAATAGTGTTATCCTTCAGCCGTGTGTCAGGCATAGAGCCCATTGCCATGCTGCTGCTGTCTCCTTGGTTGGTATCTTCATTTCTGCCCACAACACCCCCCACTGCTGCTTGGGGATCTTAGCCCAAGTCATCAGGAGGCCCTGACCTCTTCTCTGCTTTTTCAGGCGGTTATTTTTGTGGGTTCTCTTCTCATCTGCATCTCTCTTGGGGGATTGCATCTGTAAGTAAGTTTCAGACATTATGCATTCTTCAACTAATGATTCCCAAATCGTCATCCACCGGGCCCACCTCTCGCAGCACCTTTGGTCCTCTCTGCCCAGGACCGTCTGCGTGTGTGCACTGGAAAGTCTCCAAGCCCTTCAAACCATGCCCCAACAGTGAACTTCTCATCTTCTATATCTGCTCCTGAGTCTTCTGCAGAGGTCCGCTGAATGTTTCAGAAAGAATATCTGCTGGGGGCTGGAGAGATAGAACAGCGGGTAGGGCGTTTGCCTTGCACGCGACTGACTTTAGTTCGACTCCCAGCATCCCATATGGTTCCCTGAGCACCGCCAGGAGTAACTCCTGAGTGCAGAGCCAGGAGTAACCCCTGTGCATTGCCAGGTGTGACCCAAAAAAGCAAAAAAAAAAAAAAAAAAAAAAAAAAGAATATCTGCTGGAACTTTTTTCACTTCCTAGTGTACTTTGAGTATTCTTTTTAATTTGCTTTTCGGGTCACACCCAGCGATGCACAGGGGTTACTCCTGGTTCTGCACTCAGGAGTTACTCCTGGCGGTGCTCAGGGGACCATATGGGTGCTGGGAATCGAACCCAGGTCGGCCGTATGCAAGGCAAACGCCCTACCCGCTGTGCTATCTCTCCAGCCCCTGAGTATTTATTCTAATACTTGAACATGAACTCCAGGACTGAGCTGGTCCCTGCTAACTTGTCTCATTCATGTTGTCCACTCTTTCTTTCACTCATTTCCTGTCTTCTCCAGTCTATGTGGAGCCTTTCCAGCCCCGGGCCCGAAGGCAAGCTGTTTCCTCTTTCTGCTGTACTCATTCCTGATCCTTCGAGCCCAGAACTCAGCAAGGGCTGATTCAGAGAAGACTAGCTAATTATTTTCCTGCTCAGAACTAGCCACATGAGGGGCCTATAGTACAGTAGGTAGGATGTTTGCTTTGCACACGACCAATCTAGGTTCCATCCTCAGTATCCCATATGGCCCCTGAATACTGCCAGGAGTAATTCCTGAGTTCAGAGACAGGAGTAAGCCCTGAGCATCACTGGATGTAACCCCCCCTCCAAAACAAAACAAAACAAAACAAAACAAAACAAACAAACAGATAAAAAGCCACATGAGATGAATAAACTTAGAACAAGATTAATGATTTCACAGTGAACAATAAAACAGCGTAATGGCTCATTAAGCATGAAAAATGAACAGAAAACTATCACCATGCTTGTTTTATCTTATCCTTACCAAAATCTAAGCTTCATAGCTATTGCATGCAAATGACTTACTATGAACCAAGAATGAATCAAATGTTGGTTTCTTTGGTGTAATTTTCTTGATAACATTGTATGCTAACTTTTACCTTTGCAGCACGGTCAAACAGAATATTTTTGTGAAATAGAAGTCATTAATTTTTCCTTGGGTCATTGAAGCTCTTCTCTAAAACTCCTACTGCATCATTATAATTTTATTTTCTTGTCTTGGATGGCTAAGTGGTCTATTTAGACAATCATTTACCATTCACTTTGTGTTTTTTTAATAAGTAGATAAAATTTATTTATTTGTTTATGATGATTTATTACATTCAGTGTTACAACTCCAATCTCACCACCATATACCTTCCCACCACTATTATTTCTAATTTTTCCAACCATTACCAAGCCGGCTCCAATAGCAAGACTTAAATAATTTATTTTATGTTACTTGATATGAATAATTAGCTAAAAATGATCAAAAAAAGTTTCTTTAAAAAAAGGTGTGTGAAGATTGTTGTATCTCACCCTGGAGCCTTTAAGCCCCTGTTATAAGAGATTACTAACACGTTGTTACAGCTTAAACCTTGTGTGTTAATACTTTCTTATTGATATTGGTTACCTACTACTTTACATTCCATCCAAATGTAGTGTGCTACTCCTAGTATGGGCTGGAGAGATAGCACAGCAGGTAAGGCGTTTGCCTTGCAGGAGGTTGACATGGCCGACCCGGGTTCGATTCCTCTGCCCCTCTTGGAAAGCCCAGCAAGCTACCGAGAGTATCTTGCCCACATGGCAAAGCCTGATCTCGTTCAAGATTTATTTATGAGTCTCTGGGTCATGGCTATTTAATGAGCTTATAAGTTCCTGAGGACATGTTTTCTGCCTATTCTATTCACATCAACAGAGGTTATAATCTTTAGTGTCAATGTAGGCATATGTGTATATATATGTATATATGTGTATATGTGATATGTGTGTTTATGTGTGTGTGTGTGTGTGTTTGTGTGTGTGCATGTTGGGGAGAGTACTCTTGGAGGGAGGGTTGTTTTTAATTTAATTCTTCTTTTTTTACCCCCCTTGGGTCACACCCATCATTGCTCAAGACTTATTCCTGGCTCTGTGCTTAGGGATCATTCCTGGCCATGCCTGGGGGAACCTTATGTGATGCTGGAGATCAAACCTGGGTCAGCAAGCAACCATATCTGCTATACTATCTTTCTGACCTGAGGGTTGTTTAAAATAGGTGGTGAATGCATTATTTAAACTTTGCACACTCAGTTCTTGTTTCCCTCCCTCTCTCATAACTGGGAGTTGGAAAAATGCTGTTCAGGCACTGGGAGAGTCCTCTAGAAATCTGTTTCTCAGAGCCTACAACTTCCCCATATTTTTTACCACAACATTTTTTATACTAGAACCCAAGGGACCCTTATTCTCTGTCTCCTAAACTAAATAAATATGTCTTGTTGGTAAGATTTGACCAAGAGCCTCCTTGTTTACCAGGGGCTTGGCCTCTTGCTGGTGTTCCAGGCAGCCTGTCTGGGTGGGGCATGGTCTCATGGGACTCATTCTATGTTTTGTTTTTTTTTTACCTCTTCTTGGCCACACTTTATATGGAACGGAGAATGTTGGAACTGGGATGGACGACGTGATAGGCTCCAACTAGCGTTTATTATGTGTTTCTTCTGTGCCAGGAACTTTCTTATATGTCCTGACATTTGATTTTCTGTTTTACTCATCCGTATTTTCAAGTTGAGATTCTGAGACAGGAAACCTCATTGTCACTTCAGGTCTCACAGCCAAGCTGAGCTGGGATCAGGACTACTGTGTGTTTTTCTTACTCCTGGTTCCTTCCTTAGTTTACAAATAAGAGTCTGAAGCCCAGCTGTGGTAAAGATTTTTTTCCTGGAGAAAGATCTCAGGTGAACAGGTAAGAGCTAAGACCCACGCTCCATCTCCGACTTCATTCTCTTTCCCAGACTTCTCCATGCCCCGTTATTAATTTAAGAAAAGAAGATACATTTATGAAAAACCGCTGAAAATGCTCTAAAAAAGTATACAAAATATATTATCTCTGTTTTGCTTGGGACAGGGATTGGGGCTTGGGATGGAAACATCCCAAATTTGGTGGGAAGGTGTAATGGTGGTTGAATAGTAAATGTAATCAAATATTGTGAACTACCTTATAAAATAAAAAATTATAAAAAGAGATACATTTTATAGGAAATCATGACTTTTTGGGAGGCCTCCAAGCTGTGCTCAGGACCACTCCAGACCATAATTCACCATATTTTTTTTCCCCACTGTGTAAATATATTGACTTTATTTGTCTTCATTCAGAGACTTAACAGACATCTCTAGGTAAAAAGGATTGTTAAATAAACAGCCATTCAGGCAGTGCAATGGAAAAATAACCATCCATCCTTCCTGCTGCAGCAGGAGCTGCACTGTGCCCCAAATCCCAACGGGCTGTCCCTTACCGTTACAAAATTGCTCAGAGAGCATGTATTGGTGTGAATGTGAATGTGGTAGTCCCACTAGGGGTGGTCCCAGTGCAGTGGTGTACAAGGTCAGAGTTTGTCCACCTCGGGCAGGGGCATGGATCTAGTGATGCATGTTGTTCAGGCCCAGCAGTGCTCTGCGGCCACTAAGGCACCCCCAGAAATGGTGTTTGGGGAGTCCTGTAGGGCCAGGAATTGAGCTTGGGTTCTATACATGCAAGGTGTGTGTTCCCGACTCCTAAACTATCTCCCCAGCTCCATATGCTATTGTTAAAAACTTCCAGACCTTTTCTTCATTGCACAACCCAATGTTCCATTCTATTTACAAGCACATTTTAAAGACTTTTCAGATTTGCTGTGATACATTTATTTCATTACTAAATTGGCAACATGTGATAGCTCCAACTTCATCTGACTCATCAAACTTTCAACACTCTTTGACACCGGATTCTTGTACTGAGATTTCATTGTCCTAAGTCAGCCACAAGTATTGATACTGACCAGTATAACCTGCTGAGACTTCATGGTACTGAGATTTCTGATACTGAGTTTTCATTGTTCTAAAATAGTCAAAAATATTGATTTTTATTGATATTGATCAAAGGGGAGAAAGATTTATCTCAAAGCCAGATTTTCTGATTCCAAATATAATTCTGTCCAAGTTATATTATTTGTTCAAGGTTCTATTTTTCACTGATCCACATAATGGCTGTAATTAAATAGTACTTGCTACATGTCAGACACTTTGACTCTCCTTATGTAAACTCCTGGAATCTTCAGAACAGTCTTGCAAGGTAATTCTCTTGACAATGCTCCACATATGCACACAGGATTCATCATAGAATCACTGCTAATGCTGCACAGCCATTTAGATTTTTGTCAGAATTTTTAAAAAATTTTTAAACCTTGAATCATCTACTCCCCCCATGGTTCCTTCATGTCTGAAGACTTTATTATACTCTGAGATCATTAAGGATCAGAGAAAGACAAGTACCTAACAATGGGGTAAGAAGGCTGCAGTTTAACTTCTATGTTCATTGCTGCACTGTTCACAGTAGCCAAAATCTGGAAAAAACCCGAGTGTCGGAGAACAGATGACTGGTTAAAGAAACTTTGGTACATCTATACAATGGAGTACTATGCAGCTGTTAGAAAAGATGAAGTCATGAAATTTACATACAAGTGGTACTACATGGAAAGTGATACTACATGCTAAGTGAAATGAGTCAGAAAGAGAGGGACAGACACAGAAAGATTGCATTCATCTGGGGAATAAAAAGTAACAAAATAGGAGACTAACATCGAAGAATAGTCGAGGTAAGTACCAGGAGATTCACTCCATGGCTTGAAGGCCAGCTGCACATGCTAGGGGAGAGGGCAGCTCAGACAGAGAAGGAAACACCAAGTAAAGGGTGTTGGGAGGATCTTCCCAGGATGGGAGATGCATGCTGAAAGTAGACTATAGACTGAACATGATTGCCACTCAATGCCTCTTTTGCAAACCCCAGAGACCAAAAGGAGAGAAAGAACAAAGGGGAATGCCCTGCCACAGAGGTGGGGTGGGATGGGGGGGTGAATGGGAGGCATGGGAGGGTTACTGGGATCATTGGGGGTGGAGAATGGGCACTGGTGGAGGGATGGGTACTCAATCATTGTATAACTGAAACCCAAGCACAAAAACTTGTAAGGTCAACAACTGTACCTCATGGTGTTTCACTAATAAAAAAAAAAAGGAGGCAGTTTAGGATTGAGTCTGTGGATCAAAAAACACCCAAAGAGCCAGATAATAAAAATTCAATCTTCCATATCCCTCTGTGCTTTCCCAAAGCTCTGTATTGACTTTTCTCTTCAGGCTCGTGGCCTCATGATTCAAATAGTGTTACCTTGACTTCAGTCAAAGGACTGATTACAGGGTCAGGAAGTCAAGACCACAGATGCTGAGTGGTCTCTTTGCATCAGAAAAAAACAGAATTTGCCATCCCCCCATTTCCCACACTGCTAAAGAACATCTCCTCCTTTAATGTCCTTGGAGTGTCTGGAAGTCACATGACCACTTGTGACTGCAAAAAAGTTTAGAAACATGCAAATCTCTGTGTGTATATGTGGTGTAGATGTTAACATGAAAAAAAAAGTGGGAAGAAACTGTTTATTGAATAGTCAAACAATAGCATCTGCCAAACATGACAAATTATTAGTGGATCATGATCTTTTAATGTGGTCTCTAGAGTGGGTAATCTGAGTCACTTTATTAAATTGTCACAACAAACCTGGGAAGCTGGGTTAGATGGTGGAAGTTCAAGGGCTAAATATCATTGCTTTGGATGAGGAGAGGGCAAGTTTCTCTGCCTTGAAAATGTGCAGGCAGCTGGAATAGAGAAGGGGTCACTAAGAAAATGATGGCTTGAGGGACCTGTCAGGATGGGAGATGTGTGCAGAAAGTAGATAAAAGACCAAACATGATAACCTCTCAGTGACTGTATTGCAAACCGTAATGCCCCAAAGTGAAGAGAGATTATGGGGAATCATGTCTGCCATGGAGGCAGGGGGAGGGTGGGAAAGGGGGGAAGTACTGAGGATATTGGTGGTGGGGCATATTGGTGGAGGGATGGGTGTTTGAGCACTGTGTGATTGTAACGCAAACATGAAAATCTGTAACTATCTCATGGTGATTCAATAAAATTAAAAAAAAAAAAGAAAATGTGCACGGAGGCCCAGACTGTTTCCTCATACAGACAGCAGTCATTTTTTGCTGTGACGTTTCAGTAGATCTGTGAGGACCAGTTGAGTCAGTAATGCTCCTCCTGAAGTTTGATGCCAAAGAGGGTAGCGAGGATAAAGGGGCCACTGCAATCATCCTCTGAAACCCGAGACTGCAATAAATAAAGTGATATTCATCCATAAAACGAGAGAAGCCTTGAAACCAGTCACAGAGAGATGGGCTTTGTCCCAGGCCCACAGAAGAAGAAGCAGGTATAAACCCCCACCTCATGCCCTGGGGACGGGTGGCTGGTGGACAGCTCTGAGAACAGGGCCCTGGATTCAGGGGGAAGATGCCCTGCCACTTTGGGGCCCCCCCGTGGGAGGGCTCGCAGAGGGGGAGTTCTCTCCCAAGGCTCATCCTCAGGAACTGTGGAGCAGATGTGTGCAGGGCGGGGGAGGTAAACGTTTTCCCTTCTGTCTTATTTTCAAAGATCAGAAGAAACGACTTCAAGGCTTTGCCTGCCTGATTTAGAGGCCAATTTTCTGTTGGGCCTCAGGGCTAGCTTGCTCATGGTTACCCCCTGTCTGCTTCTCTGATGGATGGGCAAAGATGTTCCTCCTGGGCAACTTGAGCGGGTGGGGAAATCTTGGCCCTCGTTGTGCATGTGAGTGAAACGCAGGCCATGCTCTGGAACAGGCCGCTTCTCTTGCCTGGGATCGAACCAGGTGTGGCAGCGCAACCGGAGTTGGGGTGCTAGCATGGGCCCAGCACGCATGGTCAGCGGGGTACCTCCCCCTCCACACCTGTGTCCTTTTTTTCTAAAAATTTTTTTTTTATTGAATCATTGTGAGGTAGTTACAAGCTTTCATGTTTGGAGTACAATCGCACAATGATCAAACACTCATCCCTCCACCAGTGCACATTCCCGACCACCAATATCTCCGGTATACCCTGCCTTTCCCCCCTTCCCCCTGCCTCCATGGCAGACATTATTCCCCTTAGTTTCTCTCTACTTTTGGGCATTATGATTTGCAATACAGACCCTGAGAGGTTATCATGTTTGGTCCTTTATCTACTTTCTGCACACATCTCCCATCCCAACCGATTCCTCCAGCCATCTTTTTCTTAGTGACCCCTTCTCTATTCCAGCTGCCTTCTCCCCTTTACTCATAAGGCAGGCTTCCAGCTATGGAGTAGTCTATCTGTCCCTTGTATCTACTATCCTTACACACCTGTGTCCTTAACTGTTTGGGGTACCCCCCTCCACACCTATGCTCTTGACTATTTGGGGTACCCCCTCCACACCTGTGTCCTTGACTGTTGACACGAATCAAAGAAAGGTGAGAAGTATGACTCCTGTGAGGCATTGTGGGGTTGTGCCTTTGGCTGGGAGGAACAGCAGATGGAAAGGGATGAACTCAGCCTGTTTCTGTGAGATTTGCTCTCTCCCTGCTGCGCTCTGTCAGTTCAAGAGACAGACTTGTTCTTGCTGGTGTCTGGTGAGAACCTGTTGGGTTAAACCTCCAGGGAGGGGTGAGCATGGGGGTGGGGGGACGGCTCACTAATTCTTTGCTGAGCTTCTTTGGGGCCAGGAGGTCTTTAATTGTACTCCATCTGCCCTGGGAGAGAAATGTGATGGGGAGAGAGGTCGTAGAGCCCCACGTGGAGGGAGAGAACACTGAAAAAGGTGACTCTGGATCCTGGGAGTGAAGGGTGAGAGGGCTTAGACTTAGAAGGGAGGAGACTCCCCGCAGAGGGACAGAGACTGAGCTTCCAGGCCCAGCAGGGACACTACTTGGGGTTCACAATACTTTGGTGGTCAGGAGGAGGGTCAAAAGTTCAGGGGGAAGGTCAAAAGGATTTCTTTCAAAAATCAAATACTTAAAAACACCAAGGGAGAATATTTCAAAATGAGATCTTTCAGGGCCATGGAAATCGATTCACTTCTGCCGAAAGGAGAAAAGGAGTGGAAATACTCACAATAAAATATGGAGCCATTTTCAGTTTTGATATAGTGACGGCTGCTTTTTGGTGAGTGCCATGTGAGGGAGCAGATCAGGAGGGGACAAGGCTGCCCCTGGGGGGCTCAGGGAGCTGCGCTGAGGAAGGGCTGGGCATGATGTCCTGGTCTTGAGCCCCACCAGCCACCTGGAGCTTACACAGAGAGAGTCACGATACAGCCCCACTGTTGGGTGCTGAGTCATGTCCTTCTCACCAGCACACACTCCGCGCAGAGTTGACTTCCTGAAAATTGCTCCAGTTTCTGCTGTGGGCTGAACACAGCTCTCCTTCTCCAGCTCTCCTCTTGCCATCTTGAAACTGGAAAGCACCAAGAGATGGCATTGGAGGCTGGGACTTTGCGGAGGTCAGTGGGCTATGGAGGCAGTGTTTTCATGAATGAGACGAGAGAGAGAGAGAGAGAGAGAGAGAGAGAGAGAGAGAGAGAGTCTCTTCCACACCTCCAGCTATGTGAAGACACCCAGGAGGTGTTACCAGACACAAACCCTCTGGGGTCTTGACCCTGAACTGCAGAATTGGGGGAAATCATATGGGCTGCAGACTAGCTGCTCACTGCCTGGTGTTATTTTACAGCAGGTAGAACATACAGAGAGACTATGGACACATAGGTAGGTACTAACTGGTCTGGTCCTGCTGGCCATGGCTGAGGTTGGTCTTTGTGCCACTCTCAGCCCCTCCAGGGTCCTGGTTCCACCTTTGCTGTTTTAGGACAAGACATATTCTCATATCAACACCAATTCAAAGGCTCCTAACATGTCAGTGTCTTAAGAGAATTCTTCGTCTTCCTTCGCCTCAATGTGGGGTGCCTAGTTGGTGGGTGGCTCTCTATCCTGTAGCCTTGCCAAACTCTGCTATCAGGGGCTCCTCTGTATTTATCCAGAAGATGGGCCAAAGAGAGGGTGGGGCCAACTCACTTGACTCATCTTTGCTGATCCTGACACATGCCACATTTAAAAAAAAATTTATTTAAATACCATGGTTTACAAAGCTGTTCATAATGTGATTGTTCAGTCATTCAATGTTCCAACATCAATCCCACCACCACTGTGACCTTTCTTCCACCATTGTCCCCAGTTTCCCACCCACCCTGACAAGACTTCTCCATTTGCAGGCAAAAATTAATTCATTCTATAGTGCATATTACAACTAATTGACTACTAGAATAATCAAAAAATATTTTGATAAAAGAAAATTTGTGGAAATTGTTATATCTTACATTGAGGTCATTAAATTATGTCCAAGAGTTAACTAAGCTGTTTTTTTGCTAGTTGAGCCTTCTGAGTTATTTATTTATTGAGCTTAGATGGCTTCTATGATACTTTCCCATCTAGTTTGGTGTGCTTTCACTGGGCGGTCAGTATTGTGGAATTTGGAGGTGCCACGGGGCCACATACACTGACGCTTACTCCAGGAACTCCAGGATCTGTGGAACTGAAACCATGAGTTTACATGGTGGTGGCTGTGGCACGTGTGTGGGGCTACTGGGTGTACCAGCAGTACGAAGGGCATTTGGTGGGAAGGCTGTCTGCCCCCACTTTGAGAAGACTCTAGAGTTTTCAGCCCTAAAACTGGCATACCTGGTATTTGTATCAGTTTTTTATCTCTGCAGAGATTTCTTGTGAAGCAGTGAAGTGAAGCTGGACCATTGGCATGGCAGTGGCTTGGGGTGTGGGTGCAAGTGCTGGGGTTTTGGCAGGCCAGGGACCAGCCCACCTCATTCCCGAGGGTGTCCCAGAGTTTTCAGCAAGACTAGTATACCTGTTAATTTAGGTGCACTAAACTTAGTGGCTTGGCTTGCATCTCTTCCAGAATGAGCCATGATTAGATTATGTGGTGGCAGCTGTGGATGTTCAGGCGCTGGGTACCGTCTCTGGGTGGATAGCAGCTCCCACAACTCTTCTCTCGGCAGATATGGCAGGAATTTTGGTGGACACCACCCATGTCTGCCTAGCAGTTTCCAGCCCCAATAGGAGCACAGAAAGGGTTACTGATCATGGAGCCCCAAAGTGTTTTAGGGACTGTTTTGTGCCTTGAGAAAATTGTGATAAAAGAAAAAAAAAAGCTCTAACACAATTCTATTATACACATTTGATGGAGCCATTTGTAAATGCTGATGTGTAAATTAAAAAACCAGCAGCTGAATGATGGCAACATCATAAAATTTACCTGCTAGACTGGGAAATGTTTCCAAACAGCTTCTCTTCGAATGCAAGCTCCACGCTAGGAAAATACTGTCGACGTCGTGGGGAGCATCAATACATGCCAGCCCATTAGGGACTTTGAAAAATCCTGAGCTTAAGAAAGTCTTGCACTGTTGAATGCCTTTAATCAGTGCTTTCCTGAGTAACTGTTGTTTAATCAGTGATTCCAGACTAATCTGTGCACAGAATTCATTGTCCCTGAATGTTTAGTAAGCTCTCCCAAAACAAGTCCTTTAGCCTGTGCTCTGGGGAGCTTTCTTGGGGGCGGTGGGTGGGAGTGGCACAAGGAAGTCTATCTTTTAGATAGCAGGAAAGAGAGAGGGCTCGTGGCACAAATTCCTCCTGAGCACTTCAGTGGCAATGATCTCTATTTGCTGAAGGACTGTGAATGAATGACCATGAGGGTTTTTAAAAAATTTTTATTTTTTTCAATAGAGTCACCAGGAGATACACAGTTACAAAGCTGTTCATGATCAGGTTTCAGTCATACACCGATCCTGCACCAGGTCCATTTTCCAGCACTAATGAATGACCCTAGTTTTCTTCCTGCTACTCCCTACCCACCCCTGCCAGCCTGCCTCTATGACTCTCCCCCCACCCCACCCCACCCCACTCCACCTACCCCACCCCAGTCTCCTCTCTCTCTTTCTCTCTCTGTCTCTCTGTCTCTCTCTCTCTCCCCTTCTCCCCTCTCTCTGTCTCTCCCTCCCTCTCTCTCTCTCCTGAGCACTATGGTCTGCAGAACAGATACCGAGAGGTTATCATGTTGGTTCCTTTACCTACTTTCATCATGCAATTCCCATGTGACAATGACTTTGCACCCTGAGCTGTAGGATTTTTCCTCTGTATGGTGAAGATGACACACGGAATGAGGATTTCCATTTAAGAAGCCCGGGAAGGGGTGCCCATACAAGCCCCTTTTCCTTCATGGTATATCTGTAAGATGCAGAAAGCCCCTGACCACACAGGGGACAGTCAGTTTAAGCAGTCACACGTGGACCCTGTTGGGCCTCATGTGCGAACATGTTTAAACCCAGCTTCTTGAGCGCTCTGGGGGTGATTTGGGTCAGGCTGAGTTATTTTTATGCACTCAAGAGAGAAGAAAAGAAAGAGCAATGTCCTTGTCTTGACACGAAATGTGATTCTGGGCTGGGGGTAGGAGGGCGGGGTGGTGCTGGTGGTGGCAGGGGGGTAGCAAGCAGCTCAATGCTCCACATGGAACCACTTTTGCATGGTTTAATCCGGGGACCGGAACGCTCGGAGCTTGGAAGCGAGTTATGGCTCTGCTTAGAGGGTGGCTTCCCTGGGCCAGCCTGGCCTCTGGCAGCTCGAGGGCTCCATCTGTCCTCCTTGTACTGACCTCCTTCTGGCAGCACCGTCTCCCGGCCTGGCAGAACCCCCAGAACAGATTTCTGTCCTGGCCCCCTAGCAAGGCTGTTCACTGACTTCCAAACATGTGTGACTGGTTTGGACATCTGAGCCTGAGGCCTTCTGAGAGGGGGCCTGGCCAGGCGAGGACGTCCACCCCCAGCTCACTTCCAGCTGAGCCCTTGGCCCTCCTGCTCCGTCGCCTGCAGGCCTTCGCCAGCACAGCAGAGAGAGGAGGTAGGCAAAGGGCCTTCCTGATGCTTTCCTGGCCCCGTGGGTCTGGCACCTTGCACAGAACTCAATGCTGGCAGCTGACTCTGCCCCCAGAGCCAGAAAGAATAGGTTCCCTTTTTTTTTTTTTGCTTTGTGGGTCATACCCAGTAATGCACAGGAGTCCTTCCTGGCTCTGCACTCAGGAATTACCCCTGGCGGTGCTCGGGGAACCATATGGGATGCTGGGAATCGAACCTGAATCAGCCGCCGTGCCAGACAAATGCCCTACTTTCTGTGCTATCGCTCCAGTCCCAACAGGTTTATTCTTGACTGGGTCACTCATGAGTCGTGGAATTGGACAGAAATACTCATCTCTCTGTGCCTCAACTTCTCCTCTGCGTAGTAAGTAAAGTAAAGTAAAGGCCCTCCCGTTAATCATCAATTTGCTCGAGCGGACCCAGTAATGTCTCCATTGGAGACTTTTCTTGTTACTGTGTCTGGCATATCGAATACGCCACGGGGAGCTTGCCAGGCTCTGCCGTGCGGGCGAGATACTCTCGGTAGCTTGCCGGGCTCTCCGAGAGGGGTGGAGGAATCGAACTCAGGTCGGCCATGTTGGCTGCGTGCAAGGCAAACGCCTTACCCGCTGTGCTATCGCTCCAGCCCCAGCTCCTCTGCGTACTGGGAAGAATAACTTTGTATGCCTGTCATTCAATCATTCTGGAGAGGGAGAGGCTGGGGGCTGAGAACAGTGACCCCTGTCACACTCTACACATCTCTGTCTTTTGAATCTGGTGCCAGGTGGATCTATTCCCTACATAAATAGGAAGAAATAAAAAGAGTGACTAGACCTTGGGGATTTGGAGACAGATAACTCGGGGAAGGCCCTGACCCCCTCCCTGCCCCCCCACCCGCCCCGACCCTTTGGAGACCCCATGTCCTGATTTGGGAACTGGGTAATGGAAATCCCAGTGTAGACCTGCTTTTCAGAAATGGGGTTTGCTCCCATCCTTCTGGGGTGCATACCGCACAGGGCACACTTCTTTTTCCGGTCTTCTTAGAAGCTGGGCTCTGTCTCCAGGAAACTTGATTGAGGTTCTAGTTTTCTCTCTGGACATAGGAAGATTTTTTTGGAGGTGTCAGGAGCCTCCTTCTGGGATCTCTGGCTCCTATTTCACCTATCTTGGGGTGTGGGGGCAGCAGTTCTCCCCTGGGAAATAGCCACAGGAAGTTACACCGGTGAATAAAGGTTGACTTTCCTGATTCAGGAAGACTATTCAAGCCTGGTAGCACAGGTTCTGCTATATCTGGGAGTCTTATAACCTGTGACCCCCTCTTACCCTTGGAGACACCAAGACAAGGGATCTGAAGATCTTCCAAGCCCCTCACTGGGTCCAGAGGAGGCCTTGCTCACACCAGAGATTGGCAACCACAGTGACCAGAGTTCAGCTCTGAGTCTTGGCTCGTTTCTTTCTTCAACCATTCCTAGGGACTGTTAGCATGACTGGCTGATGTTGTGCTGACCTGTGTACCTGTAGGAGTTCTTACTGCTTCATTCTCTCTGCAGACATAGACGTCTGCTCTCTGTCAGTCATTTGCAGGAGGCTGTGAGTATGGAGCTGAGTTAGACCTCATCCTTTCTCTGAAGACAAATCTTCATGGGAGAGAGGAAAGAGAAGTCTTGGTAGGAGGTGAGGAGGGAACAAATTCTGCTTGAGAGGGAAGAACAAAGTCTCGAGAGTTCAGAGCAGGAGAGGATGTGAGAATGTTCATATAGTGCATTCATTTATTCATTCATTATTCCAGATGGAGGAAGGAAGATATAAATACATATTAATCACCCTCTGTTTGTCAGACATAATATTCCAGGTCTTCATATTTATTATATGATATAAAATAATTTTAAAGCAATAGAAAGAAGGACAAGATCTATAGCTCAACAGCAGAGCACTTGTTTTGCATGTGTGAGGCTTTGGGTTTGATTCCAAGCTTCACAAAGACACACAAACAAACAAACAAAACAGATAAGGAAACTGGTAGAAAGATTATATACCTACTTGTTCAACAAGACTGCATTTGAAATAAAAAAAATTAAATAAAAAAAAAGACTGCATTTGAGTCCTGGTACTACCTCTGCCCCTCATTTAACTCTGGCATTTGGGCAAAAGTCAGTTAACGTCTCTTATTTTGCTCCTTATCTGTTAGATGGGTTTACTATTCAAAGATTCAGCATGAGGATTCAGAAATGCTCCTTGTTAACCTCTCCACATTTGGCTTGGTGCAGAGAAGGCTCTGAATAAAAATACTGGCTCACTTTGCTTCCTGTATCCTAGAGAACATTAAAAAAAAAAGAACACAAATCTTGATTATGAAAGCTTCTAGAATTCAACTGCATTCTTGGAAAAGAGAGCACTAGTTGACTGCAACGCTCTTGACATTGCTTACTTGAACTTCAGGAAGAACATGTGGGCTGTCCTTTAGCCCCCAGCATTAATGATGGACCATTGCTCACTGGATTTAATTCATAAGGCAGAGTCACTGGAAGCTCAGTCCTGGGGAGTGGGACTGCCTTCTCTTGGCAGCTGGGCTTTTGTTTTCTCTGTAGGAAGACCAAAGCCCCAGGGTTGGTGCAGACGTGGGGGATGTCATACCAGATTGTCCTGGAGCCACCTGTAGAGTGTCTGACTCTAGGTACTCCTGGGAAATTTTTTTTTATGGTTATGATGGCCACTCCTGATGGCACTTGGGGGGAGGGTGGCCTGTGGTCCAGGGATGGAACCAGTTGGAACGTGAAGGGCATGTTCTCCTCTATTTGAGTTATGCTGCCAGCTACTGAAGTGTCGTTGTGAGTTGAATTGTACCCCTCAAAAAACAAAATAAATAAAAAGGCAAGTGAAAGTCCTAACCCCAAATATGTGGGAATATGACCTGAGGTGGTGATAGGGTGGGTAAAGAAAGATGCCACAGATGAGATCAGACTGAATAGTGGCCCTGAATCCAGAGCGGCAGATTTCTGGTAAGATGACGGGGAGAGAGCAAAAGAGGAGCACTGGCAGAGATTGGGGTGTTAGCTGAGGAGCACTAAGGATTGTTGCCTGTCTTCAGAAGTTGGGAGCAGGCAGGGACGGTATCTCCCCTTTATTCTTGGGAGCGAGAGGGATGCTACAGACACTTCTATTTCGCACTTCCCAAGTCGAGAGCTTGAGGCAGTTCACGGTGATGGTTTGGGCTACTCAATAGTTGCTTCTTGGTGAGGGCAGTCTTGGAAACACTATGATTTCTTCTTTTGTTTGTTTTTGGGAGGTTGCCCCTGGTGGTGCTCAGGTCTTACTCCCGGCTCTGTGCCCAGAGAACCCACCCTTGGTAGGACTCGGGGAACTGTATGCGGTGCTAGGATTAGAACTGAAGTTGACTGCATGCAGAGCGAACACCTTAACCCCTGTGTGCTCGCTCTCTGGTCTCATGAACAGGGCCTGACTGAAGCAGTACATTGTTCCCATCTTTGAGATTCAGACTCTAGTTCTCCCCCACATCCTTTTTTCTTCTGCCCCAGTAGGTGACTTTGCAAAGGTAGGAACCATATCAAAGGGATGAATGAGCTTGTGAATAGCGATGCCTGAGGAGGTGGGCACTGCCCAGGCCTCTGGACCAGGAAGCTGTGGAGACTGCACCAGGGTCTGGCCAGCAGTGAGCTTCACTGTAACCATGCCGACAGCTCCCTCCCTGCTCCAAAGCACAAGTGGGGCCTCTCCAGGCCTCAGATTCCTCATGGTAGCTTTTATGCCTGGTCTGTTCAACAAGAAGCATTTGATAAGTGTCAGCTGCTATTCATATCATGCTTTTATTATTATCACACTCTGATTAAGTACCATGTGTATTGTTTCATTTACTCCTGATGATCGATTTTATGGTATTCCTATTCCTCATTTTTTATTTTGGATTTGGCTGTGCTTAAGGTCTATTCCTGCATGTTGCACTGGGGTTGCTCGTGGTGGTGCTTGGGGAAATCATGTGATGTTGGGGATCAAACTTGGGGTTACCACATGCAAGTCATGTGTTTCAGTCCTTTGAGTCATCTCCCCATTTTGATCCTTCTTTTGCAGATGAGGAGGTGGAGCTGTAGATAGGCAAGGGCTTATTCCCGTCACCCAGAGAGTCAAATGATAGCCCTGGCCCAGGCCCTACCCCACAGTTTCCTGTGCCTCTCAGGGATCCTCTCTGGTCACCCCCACTCAGAATCAGCTACTCACCATACCTCCACTCATCCTGGCCCTCTCCCTCTTTATATTTTGGGGCCACCCCTGATGATGTTTAGGGCTTCCTTCTGGCTCTCTCTGCACTCAGAAATCACTCCTGGTGGGCCCAGGGGATCATATGTGTTGCTGGGGATTGAAAATGGGTCGACTGCATGCAGGGCAAGTGCCCTCCCTACCCACTGTACTATCTCTCCAGCTCCAGTCTGCCTCTTGACTTGTTTGTCCTTCTAGCCAACTTCTGCTCTGTTTAATGACAGGAATGACAGCTTGCTATTATTTTTATTTACTAAAAAATACATCTTTTGCTAAATTTTAACTTTCAACATGGTAAAACGCCAATTCTCATATGCATACAATATAGGCACATGTAAAATATTTTAATATAATTTTAATGAATGAGGGAAGTATTACAAGATTACAAGAGAATTTGACTTGGAGAGATTCTCTTTCAGACAGAATTCACTTTGCCATGAACAGGAATTATTTGCAATTCTATGGGCAGACAACATTTATATGACTATTGGTTTTCTACAAGTTAGTTTTTATCCCATGAGCTATAAAATAACTTAGTTAATCAAGATATATATATTTTTTGCTTTTTGGGTTACACCTGGTGATGCTCAGGGGTTACTGCTGGCTCTGCACTCAGGACTCCTGGTGGTGCATGGGGGACCATATGGGATGCTGGGAATCAAACTCGGGTTGGCAGGTGCAAGGCCAATGCCCTCCCCCACTGTGCTATTGCTCCAGCCCCTCAAGAGAAAAATTAAAGGTTTATGGAATCTCACAGCCTTTCTAATGCTCAGATCATAACTGAGAGACTTCCCAGTAATATTTTTACCCCATTTATAGTTTTTGAAAAAAATTTTCATATATTTCTCTTCATTTGAAGAGTGTGAAAGGGGTTTTATGCATGGGTTACTAGATATAGGATTTCTATAAACTGCTAAGAAAAAGATAACTAACCCCCAAGAAAATGGCCAAAGGTGATAAATAAATAACTTGCACAATGTCCAATAGAAATCAAGATGCCCAACCTCGTTAATAATCAAAGAAATTCAAATTAAGCTACAATAAGATACTATTTCAAAGCTATAAGATAAAAATATTAACAGTTAAAAGTAAAGTATTTGCAAGCATATGGAGCTCAGGATTTCTCATTGGTTGGTAGTAGAAGTTTGCATTGGTAAAAGTCACTGTTTTTAGTTTGTTTTGGGGCCACACCTGGCAGTGCTCAAAAGCTACTCCCAGCACAGTGCTTGGAGAATAATTCCTGGCAGTACTCAGGGGTTGGGGGACAATATGATGCTAGTGATTGAACTCAGGCCTCCCACATGTGAAGTATATGCTGCAGTCTTGAGCTGTGTCCCCAGTTTCTGGTGGAACTGCTTTGGAGAGAAATTTGACAATACATAGTAAAGTTGAAGATGTTTCTGTTCTATAAACAGAGAATTTTCTCTTAGGTACATTTTCCAGAGAACTCTTGTGCACATGAATGGAAAGGCAGGTACAAAGTATTAGTGAAAACTTTTCTTTAATTATAGCAAATCATTAGAAATCATGAAAATATCCATCATTGGAAGAATGGCTGAAATAAATTATAGTGTCTTTTTATGTCCATTCAATGAATACTATGCAGAACTGAAATGAGTGGCTGAGATACATGGAAGACTGTAGATGGATCTCAAAGGATGTCCATTCTCATCACTATTAGTCAACATGTGCTAGAAGACCTAGTCACAGCAATTAGTTAAGAAAAAGATAGTAAAGTGATTCAAATTGGAGAAGTTAAACTATCACTATCTGATGATAACATGACAACGGACATAGAAGAAGGCCCCCAAAACTGCATAAAAACATTTCAGAAACAATAGAATATATAGCAAAGTGGCAGGTCACAAACCTGTACACAGAAACCTATTTCATTTCCATATGAAAATGATGACTATTGAACAATCAAATTTACAATTGCATCAGAAAATCAAGTAAAGAGAAATAAAAAAGGAGGTGAAACTTCTATATAGAAAGCTATAAATCTCTATTAAAAGAAATAAAATAATATACAAGGAAAAGAAAAAATAAAAGAAAAAAAGACCTATCGCTCTTGAATAGGAATTACTTGTGTTTTCAATAGGATTATTTAAATGTAGGTTCATGTCATTTAGTTTTAACTAGTGACTAACAGGGTTGCAAAAATTCCTAAGAATTTAATAGTTGGGTTTGTTTTTACCATCTCAGCTTATTTTGAGTATCAGTGGATGTCCAGATAAGACAATATTCCATGCTCATGAGTTTTGGGAAGATTGTTAAAATGATCATCCTCCCTAAAGTACTTTACAATCTTAATGAAATTCTTATCACAGTTTTAATGGCATTCTTCAAGGATATAAAACAACTATTTCTCAAATTTGTACAAAACTGTAGCTCCCTCCCACAACACACACACACACACACACACACACACACACACACACACATTGAAAAAGCAATCCTGAGAAAAAGAAGATGGGGTACTGTTTCCTGACTGGATACAATACTATAAAACTACAGTGATTAAAAAAACAAACAAGTGTGTGGTACTAGAATAAAAAGAGACATTCAGACCAATGAAATAGAATTAAGAGCCTAGAATATATTCTCAGATTAAAGATTGTCAATTTATGACTAAGTAGGTAAGAGCATAAAGAAGTAAAAGCTCTTTTACAAATGGTGATGGCAAAACTGGTTAGTCACATAGAAAACCAAACCAAACCAAACCAAACCATGACCTCACACCTTACAGAAAAGTTAATCGACAAGTGACCTTGATGTTAGGCCTGAGTCCAGAAATACAATGGAGAAATTATTCATCTAAAAAATTGCCATGCTCCAAAACTGGACGGCTACATGCAAAAAAATGGGCTCAGATCTCTGCCTAATACCATGTACAAAAGTAATATCAAAATGGATTAAAGACCTCAACATCAGACTGGAATCCATAAGGTACATTGAAGACAAAGTCGGCAAAGCCCTCCATGAAATTGAAGCTAATGGTGTCTTCAAAGATGTCACGCCACTGACTAAGCATGTGAAAACAGAGACAGACAAATGGGACTATCTTAAACTAAGAAGCTTCTGCACCTCAAAAGAAACAGTGACCAAAATACAAAGACAGTATACAGAATGGGAAAGGATATTCTCCAAATACACATCCGACAAGGGGTTGATATCAAGGATATACAAAGTACGTTGAACTCCACAAGAAGAAAACATCCAACCCCATCAAAAAGTGGGGAAACGAAATGAACAGAAACTTCCTCAAAGATGAAATCCGAATGGCTAAAAGACACATGAGAAAATGCTCTACATCATTAATCATCAGGGAGATGCAGATCAAAACAACAATGAGATATCATTTCACACCACAGAGGCTGGTCCACATCCAAAAGAACAAAAGCAACTGGTGCTGGTGCTGATGTGACGAGAAAGGGACCCTCCTTCACCGCTGGTGGGAATGCTGACTGGTTCAGCCTTTTTGGAAAACAGTATGGATGATTCTCAAAAAACTAGAAATTGAGCTCCCATTTGACCCAGCAATTCCACTCCTGGGAATATACCCTGAAGAGGCAAAAAAGTATAGTTGAAGTGACATCTGCAGTTGTCTGTTCATTGCAGCACTGTTTACAATAGCTAGAATCTGGAAAAAACCTGAGTACCCGAGAACAGATGACTGGTTAAAGAAACTTTGGTACATATACACAATGGAGTACTATGTAGCTGTCAGAAAGGATGAAGTCATGAAATTTACATACAAGTGGTACTACATGGAAAGTATCATGCTAAGCGAAATGAGTCAGAAAAAGAGGGATAGACATAGAAAGATTGAATTCATCTGGGGAACCTAAAGTAACAAAATAGGAGACTAACTTCCAAGTATAGCTGAGATAAATACCAGGAAGTTTACTCCATGGCTTGGAGGCCAGCTTCACACTCTAGGGCTAAAGGCAGCCCAGTTGTAGAAGGGAGCACCAAATGGGGGGTATTGGAAGGATCCTCCCAGGATGGGAGAAGCATGCTGAGACTAGACTCTAGACAGAACATGTTGCCACTCGATGCCTCTTTTGCAGGCCAGAGCACCCAAAAGGAGAGAGAGAACAAAAGGGAGTGCCATGCCACAGAGGCAGGGTGGGATGGGGGAATAAGGGGGGTGGGAGGAGTACTGGGATCATTGGTGGTGGAAAATGGGCACTGGTGGAGGAATGGGTACTCGATCATTGTATAATTGAAACCCAAGCACACAAATTTGTAAGTCTACAACTGTACCTCATGGTGTTTCACTAATAAAAAAAAATTTTTAAAAATTGCCATGCTCTTTTGGACTCCATTCCACTGTGAAGGAAAACAAAAGAAAAATAAACAAATAGGACCACCTAAAATTAAAAAAATTCTGCACATTGAAGGAAACTATTGTAAAGTTAAAGGAAATCCTACTAGATGGGAGAAAATATTTGTGTACCATATATCTGACAAAGGGATGATATACAGAAGCTTAATAACACGAAACAACTCGATCAAGTAATGAAGAGAATGTTGAATAGATACTCAAAGAAATTTCTCCAAAGAAAACACAGTGATGAGCAAAGGCATATTAATAAATGTTCATTAACACTGATAATTGGGGAAATACACATCAAAATGATAATGAAAGAGCGCTTCACACTGGTGAGATGGCCGATATTAAAAGAAATCAAGAAACAAGAGAGAGAGGAAGAGAGGGGGAGAGATAAAGAGAGAGAGAGAGAGAGAGAAAGAGAGAGAGAGACTGCCTGCCATAGAGGCTGTGGTAAGTGATGGGAGGGAAAGTGGTACATTAATGGTGGGAAAGGAATGTACACTGGTGGAGGGACTGGTCTTGAAACATTATATGACTGAAACCCAATTATGAACAACTTTGTAATTATGTATCTCACTGTGATTCAATTTAAAAAACAGTAAATATATTTTTAAAAAACCCTCAAAAACTATGCTGAGGGAAAGAAACAAGTTGTAGAAGAATTGACACGTGACACTTTAAATCATGCAAAACCAGCATTACCCTTTCATAAGTCTGTATGTAATATACTCGTAAAATATATGAAAGTGTCAAAATGTGGAAGGAAATGACACATACAAACCAGGATGGTGGTTTCCTTTGGGATTCAGGGAAGAAAATGAAATTAGTCAAGATGACATCAACAGTATCTGTAATGTCCTAATATTTAAAGCAATGGACATGCAGGTGTTTGTTATACTGTTGATCCTTTCTGTATCCCTGAAATAACTGCAATAAAGAATTGTGTACTTAAATCATTTCTTTATGTTTTTGAAAAACAGAAAATACAGTTTTCTCTGCAAGTTAGAAAAAGTTGCACTTCTTTAAAAACCCCTTTAAGATCCAATAAAGATCACAAAAATAACGAATTGTCCTCCCCATCCCCCCTTTTTGACCCCCAAGTGACTCCCAAGAATTCTCAGGGGACCTTTCAGTGATTCTCAAGTTTACTGGTGTTTGGGGTTCTCCAACGTTGCATCCAGCCATACCGAAGAACTCAAGCTGGGTTAAGTGCACCTTAACCCTTGTACTAGTTCTCAGGCCCTAGTTGGCCTTTTAAGAGGCAGTTGGGGTGAAAGTGCTCTGTGTTCTTCATTGGAACTTGGGTATAGAGGCTGTCAGTTGAGACTGATGTCATTCTTGGCGTGCAGGGACTTTGCAGACCTTTTGCCGTCTCCTATTCCCATCCTCATCTGCTGGTCTCAGCTGGGTTTTCCTTCTCGTAACATCACACTTCTGGTAGGTTCCTAGTTACACTATACTAAGTCACACTTCAGTGCAATTGCGCATGGTTTTCTCTCCTGAGATCATCTGTCTCCCCACTCTCTTTCTGTCTCAACCCCCCATCCCACTATTCCTTCCCAAGCCAGTCACAGTGATGTTTCTCCTTGGACGCTTGTCTTGCTCACTCCGATGAGGTTGGCTCCTATCCGGACTGCCAGAATCCCCTTCCTATTTGTGTACTAAGCTTATTTAATTTTGGTCATTCCAGCCTCCAGCAAAGGATCAGCATCAGATTAGGTGTTTAGGAAAGGCGAATACTGAGCAAGAAAGTGCAAACTGCTTGTTAGTTCAATTCCCTCCCAACATTTCTGGATTCTCCAGTATCATAAAGTTATATTATGTGAAAATTCACTCCTATGATCCTATCTAAGGATGGTTAGGATGTTGACAAAGAGACTGTGTGTGATGGGAGGTAAGGATGGAGGGAAGAAGTGAAGATTAGCAGGACAGTGATAAATCCACTGAAGAAACTTCCCCAGCAGGCTGGAGATGGGGATGGGACCTTTATTCCAGCCCAGTGCTCTTCCTTGCTCCTTCCTTCTGTGCTGGGGAAAACAGCTGCTCTTTATCATCTTCTTATAATCGTTTCCTAGACTTGAAGCAGGAAATCACTCGTCGGTTGTGGGGTAGTGGAGCAGGGTCAGCTGAAACAGGTGGCTTGGAAGGACCTAAGACAGGAGGCCCTGGAGCAGAGACAAATCTCAGGAAAGCAATGTTAAACATGAGTGGGGTCTAAGAAAGATTTTTGCTGGTGAAGCAAGTTAAAGAAAATTTGCTTCCAAGGGTCTGGCGAGTCTTCTAAATATATGCATGCACATCTGGATATTGGACTGAGTCCCAGTAGATCTGTCTTCGAAAACAATCTTGGGATGGATTTTGTGCAAAACAGAAAGAAGAGTCTAATGAATGATCACGTAGATAATGCTGGCCAGGTGTTTATCATTAAAAGATTGACTAAGACACGTGTCATGAACAAGATCAGACTTCCAGGGCATTGAAAGCAACAGAGATGGCTCTACTGAATTATCTTTGAACCTCAGGATTCACCCAAGTCCCGGAGAGGGAGAGATTTTCACCAAATTTTGCTGAATAAGTAGATGACTGGTCAGAGGTTCACCAGTTACCTGGAAAACACCTGGCTTGGAAGGAAATTAGTGGCAAAGCAAAACATAAGACTTCTTGCAACAGCATTTGATATAAAGCAGACCCCAAACACGTCACACCCAGGCCAACAGTTACATTAGAACCAAGGAAAAGTTCGTCAGTATTTTAAATACTCAAGAATTAGGAGATAAGAGGTCCACCAGTGGCTTTCTAGCAGTGCTCAATTTAACTACTTTATTTCTCTAGATAACCTCCTAAACAAGTAGTAAGATGGAAAGTTCCAACCATCTAACAATGATTTCCATGAATAATTAACAGTTCTTTGGGAAGGGGTTTTCTCTGATAAATGGCTTGATAGAATTGACTTTGACCTAAAAATATACCCACAGCACTAGACTGAACCATCTACCTGTGTACTAGCATGTCTGGCCTCCCCTTGCTGGTGACCAGCTGCTATAGGAGGGGGATCCCTTCCACAATTGCCACCTCTAGCTTGGTTCTTTTCCTCCACCCAGTAGATGCCTATCAGTCCCAGTTATGCTCCATTCTGAGAATCTAAGTAGGCAGTGAAAGGGAATAGGAGGAAGAACTTTAGGAATACAGCATCCTGGGGAAAAAAGCTGCATTGGGTTCAGACATTTACATTTTTATATTGTGGTTTACTGGTCTGGAGCACTAGCACAGCAGGGAGGGCGTTTGCTTTGCACGTGGCCGACCCGGGTTCGATTCCTCTGTCCCTCTCGGAGAGCCTGGCAAGCTACCGAGAGTATCCTGCCCACACGGCAGAGCCTGGCAAGCTCCCTGTGGCATATTCTATATGCAAAAAATAATAACAACAAGTCTCACAATGGAGATGTTACTGGTGCCCGCTCAATCAAATTGATGAACAATGGGAGGACAGTGCTCCAGTGCTATTGTGGTTTACTACTCCAAATGCTAATATGTTTCTATTTGACTACAGAGCAAAGAGAACTACGTGTTTAAGTATGATGTGCACAGCTAATGTTTTTATCACCCTCTAGAATTTAAAGATTAATTCTACAGACTATTTCCACCTTCCACCCAACTTTGCCACCACCATCTCTATCACTGATAGACCCACATTTATAAAACACATATTACCCTGTTTCTGACCCCATAGCACAGTCGTTGTAGGAACTCTTAGGGTCCCTGCTCTGTACATGAGGGAACTGAGTTTTAATGGTATTGAGTGACATGGTCATTATCGCTTGATCACTTGACATCCCATTACTCATCGATTTGCTGGCATGGGCACTAGTAAGGTCTCTATTCATCCCTGTTGCATGCTAGTGTAGCCCAATGCCATCTGCTTGCTGCAGGAACATGAAGAGCCTCAAACCGATCGTTCAGAGTTTGACGAAGAAGTCTGACCATCTCGTAGGTGGGCGGCCATGCGATCTCTTGACGGCCCGTGGAATCCAGTCGGTAACGGCTCTAGTCCAGCAGTCGTCTCCAAATCACATTATGTGTTCAGCCCATCTGATTTTCGACGCCTGATGGTCATTATAGATTGAGATAATGTTACAGCATGACTAGGCCACTGCCTTTCAGGAGCCAAAATTGGGAGCGGGAGACAACACTTAATGGATGAAATCAGAAGAAATTTCACTTAAAGGAATAGAAGGAAAGGAAAAAAGTACAGGAAGCCTTCCCTATAAGGGAGTGGTCTCCTGGACTGGCAGGTTAGTAAGGCAGGGGCATAGGGGCAGGACACAGAAATGACTATTTTCTGGTTGGCCATGGTATTAGCTCCATCCTTGTGACATTCTGTTTTCATTTATTAGTCTACTATGGCCCAGCTTCCTTTCTGCCTCATCCCTCATCCCTATCATTAGGACCTTCTCAGGTTGGTAAGTCCTAATTTCCTATGTGAAGTTCTTAGGAGTTGGGTCCTTTGGGAGATGTAAAGTAAAAGGCCCTCCCATTGTTCGTCGATTTGCTCGAGCGGGCCCAGTAACGTCTCCATTGGAGACTTTGTTGTTACTGTGTTTGGCATATCGAATACATCATGGGGAGCTTGCCAGGCCCTGCCGTGCGGGTGAGATACTCTCGGTAGCTTGCCGGGCTCTTCGAGAGGGTCGGAGGAATCGAACTCGGGTCGGCCATGTTGGCTGCGTGCAAGGCAAACGCCCTACCCGCTGTGCTATCGCTCCAGCCCTTTTGGGAGATGATTAGGTTTATTTTTTTTTGTTATATTTATTTATTTAATCACTGTGGGAAAAGTTACAAAGCTTTCAAGATTAAGTCTTGGTCATACAATGATCAAACACCTCTCCCTTCACCAGTACTTATTTTTCACCACCAAGAACTCCAATATACCCCCCTCCCATCCCTCCCAATGCCTTTAAGGCAGATGATTTCTACTTAACTCTCTCTCTACTTTGATTACATTCATTATTTCGACAAAAGATGTACCATTATTGCTTAGAATTTCCCCCCAACGATCAGAACTGCTGAAAAGGCATTGTGAAATGCCGTGACAGTGGCTGCACGATTTTGGATTTCTGATATTTTACTAGGTAAGTCTGGAGGGATTTCTGCCAAGAGCCAGATAATTATGAGATTGGTTTCTGTGCGTCTGGTGTTATGGCCGTGCTGGAAAGCCACTCGAGGGGGGAACTCGTGACCTCGGTAGGGCGTGAAGGATGAGCTGGTACCACCCCCCTTCCCATGAGACTGCAGTTGCCCTGTCACCGGGGACTCATACCTGGCTTTCCTATAAGCTCTGAGGCAGTGGCCACCTTGCTGCTGGGGGCGGGGGTGAGGGGGTGGGGAGGGAAAAGGTGGAAGGGAGCAACACCCTTTCCCTCCAGGGGAGGCATGGCACTGTAGTTTAACACATAGTCCATTCACTTTTTTGCCGCAAGCTGCCGGGCTCTGGATTAAGTCCTTTTGTCTCTGGAGCCGTGGCTGTGCCAGAGAGCCGCTTGTGGGGGGCAACTCGTGACCTCGGTAGGGCGTGAAGGACGAGTCGGTACCACCCCCCTTCCCATGAGACTGCAGTTGCCTCGGAGATGATTAGGTTTAGAGTAGGTCATAAGAGTGGGGTCTTGTGAAGGAATTAATGCTCTTATAAGAAGACGGAGACACTGGAGCCCTCAGACTCCACACTATGTGGGCAGGGATTGGTGGAGCAGGGGAGCACAGCAAGCAGTCAAGCAGGATGAAGGCCTTCTCCAGAGCCCAGCCAGTGCCTCTTCACCTTGGACTTTGCACCCTCCCAGCAGTGAGAAATTTATTGTTTACGCAACTTATCTTGTTCTAGAAGCCTGGACTAAGATATCAACCAAGGTGCACAGCTACATACAAACTTCTAAGGCTTTATGGAGACCATATGCTGTAGGGAATCAAACCTGGGTCAAGCACATGCGAAGTGAAAGGGGAGGAAGAGGTGCTTGAACCCAGGCCCAGTTGGGTTTTAGCTGTGGGGTGATAAAGGAATTCACAGGGTGACTGAGATCGTTTAGGCAGAACAAGTGAGTTTGTTGAAAGAGAATGCGCTGGTGTGACTTACACAGTGGAGGCACAGTGGGGGGGGGGTGGGGAGAGGAGAAAGAGAGACAGAGAGAGACCCACTTAGCACCATCTTAAGGAGTCTTTTATTGTGTCTCTGGGTTGCTTAGGTGGGAAGTTTCTGCTTTCTAGAAAGGAGTTAATTCTGGTAGGTGGGTAGGCAGGAGACTGTGGGTAATTCTTGGATGTGAGCAGCTGAGTTGAGTCATTGTGGTTTCTTGAGAGTCTTCTGGGCACAGCTGATGACGTGATCAGGGACAGCAAGGCTGATGGCACTAGCAGGGACAGTCTCAGCCCATCGGGTTCTGAGATAGGGACTTAGTGAGGCACTGTGTAGGGAGTTTTTCTAGACCACTTTATTAAATATGCACCCTAATTGTTGTCCTATCTCAGCCCAATTTACTATTTTTTTTTGCGGGGTGCTGATAGCTGCTGATGCTCAGGGGTTACTCTTGGCTCTGTACTCAGGAATCACTCCTGGCAGTACTCGGGAGACCATATGGGATGCCAGGGATCGAACCCAGGTTGGCCGTGTGTCACGCAAATGCCCTCTCCTCTGTGCGATGGCTTTGGCCCCTTTACTCTCTATTTTTAAGTGAAGGAGTTGATTTTCTCTTCTATACCCCTTCCTCTCTGCTGCCCTCATGGTCATCTGACATGAGTCCCCTGGCATTTAACCCCACCTGATCCTGCACCAAGTCAAGGCAGGCAGGCAGGCAGACTGTCACCCCCATTCAGGGGAGGCCCCTCTGAATCAAAGTTGACTAGCTATCTTAAACCAGCTGGTGTCTTGGAAGGGGCCTTCTATGACCCCCCAGCCTGTTTCTATCTGTGCTGTGCTGCCCCTTCTCTAGGCTGGTGGTCAGCCATATTTTCTCTGTTCTTACCAAGAAAATAATGTATCCAATAGTTTTGAGCTAAGGGTGTATTTTTTATTCCTGGACCTGGGGTGAATGAAGACCTGCCATACCCTGCTCCCCCTTCCATGAAATACTAGGGTGAGTCACTGTCTATCCACTCAAAGAGACATATGTGCAAAAGGCCCAGGGAGAAGGATCTTTCAGGTTCCATCTCTGTTCAGGCCAGCTCTTTTCCTCGTCCCTTTATTCCATCCAATTCTTTTCCCGCTTTGCAACCACTCCCCAGGCGTCACTGGGTGATTTACTGAGTGAGATCCGGAACTTGGCCTCCTCATTCCTCTGAAGAATGTGGTTTTGATGAGTAAACAATTGCAGGTTGTTTTCTCCAGACCCAAGAGATTTGGGGGTATTCGCATTTAGAGGTGCACAAAGAAAGACTTTCTAAACCCTCTGGATTTAGAGCAGGATGAGTTTGGGATTGGCTGAGTTGGCTTTGTTAACTCAGAGCACATGCTGGGTATAAGGGCCCGACTAGGACTGGGCAGAGAGGCCTGGGCCGCCTGAGTTCTAGACACCCTGGGAACCCGCAGTTCCAGTGCAGAGGGAGGTGATGGTGACGCCTCCTTCTGGCTCGGTGCTCGGTGACATCACTGCTGGGAAATCAGCCCCACGGACCAGGCCAGAACTCAGGGCAGGAGAGTGACCAAGACTTCACTGCGGAAGCTGCCAGCAAAAACAGAAAGGAAAGGGGAGCATTTCTTAGTGCCTGAGTCTTGCTTCATCGTCATGGGGTCCTGACGAAGACACACAGTCATGATTCCAGAGAAGGAAACTGAGGCTGGAGACTGAAACGTATGTTCAGGCTCAAAGCCGGGGACCAGCGCCCCACTTGTTGCTGGCCACTTCCTAGGGTCCCACCCAAGACAGGGCAGATAATGAAGCAGGGACGGAGGCCAGGTGGCCACGTAGTGCCTGGAAGAGAAGCTGATGCAGCTGGCCACACTCCCATTCCTGGACTCTGGTATTAGTCTGAAAGTGGAGTGATTAGGAATTGTGGGAATGAGTTGTTAGAAGGGGAGGGGTCCTCTTTGGGCTGGGAGTGGGAAGGGATAGCTGATTTCTTTTTCTGACATGTTTTCTTTTCTAAAAAAAAAGTAATTTTTATTGATTGATGTTCTGTGGTTTACAATATTATAAATAATAGTCTTTCACTTGCATAATTCCAACACCACACCCATCACCAGTGTACCTACCTGCCTCTCCCAAGGACCCCAATGCCCCTCCCTTTCAACCGCTCCCCCCACCAACACTCAATTGTGTGGATCAGTTCTCCCATGAAGTTGACTTTGGCTCTTTGCTGCGACCTTGTTGTGTATCTTTAAGTTCATCTTATGAGAGAGACCATTCTGTATTATATCTGGCCGTTTCCTTTTGCCTGACTTCACTCAGCATGACATCCTCTAGTTCCATCATGTTGCTGAAAAATTGCGTGTTTTTTTTTTCTTTTTGGGTCACACCTGGCAATGCACAGGGGTTACACCTGCCTCTGCACTCAGGAATTACTCCTGGTAGTGCTCGAGGGGGCCCATATGAGATGCTGGGAATTGAACTCAGCTCTGCCACGTGCAAGGCAAATGCCCTACCAGTTGTGCTCTCGTTCCAGCCCCAAATTGTGTGGGGGCATAAGTATTCCATTATGTACATGTACCACAACTTTTTGATTCATTAATATGTAGTTGGGCAGGTGGGTTGTTTCCATATCTTGGCTATTGGACTGTGTGGTGATGAACACAGATGTGCATATACGCTTTCAAATGAGTAGTTTAATGTTTTGGGGATAGATGACAAGAAGTTGCATTGCTGGCTTGTATGGTAGTTCTAGGAAGAGCTGATGCCTGGGACAGATAGGACTTGCTCATTTCTTCTCACATCAGTAAGAGGCAGCAGAAAGCATCTGTATGTCCTGGATGAGCCCTTGGGAATTTTTGTTACTCTTAGTTTTGTGATTTGGGCAACTTTGTTCTTTGGACCTTAACTTCCTCATTTAATTTGGGATGATAGTCTCCACTGGCCCCACATTCTGCGTAAGTTTGAGTCAGTAATATATTGGGGGGGGGGATTGAAGAGATACCATGGGATTAAGGCATTTGCCTTGCATGTGTCTGACCTGGGTTCAGTCCTTGGCATATTGTTTTGTGTACTCCACCAGAAGTGATCCTTGAGCACAGAGTCGGTAGTAAGACCTAAACACAGCTGGGTGTAGCCCAACAACCAAACAACAAAGAAAATGTTTGTGGATATAAATTGTTTTCTCAATCGCACTTGGGTTTCAATACACTTCCATTTTCTTTTATGCAAAATTCCTTTAAAATCTTCCTACAGGTGGGTGGCCTAGAAAGCAAATACTCATATAGGTAAAAGAGAAGTGTGCTACTAATTTTTACCTGAAAGTTCTGAGAAAGTGCATCTTCCTCATCCTAGAAATATCATTTTTTTTGTTATCGTCAGTTGCTTGTAAATAGCCTTCACCTCTTGAGCTTAAGCACACACATTATTAACTTATTTACTCTTAATTATGATAAGTGCTAGGAAGGACAGTATAATCTGGAGAATAGGAACTCCTGACCCAGATTTGGAAGGTTAGAGGGAGTGTCTGAGAGCTCTGTAGGGGTTAGGTTGGTGAAATAGAAGTAGAAAAGCTATTGCAGGTGTTGGGTACAGCAGGTGCAATGGCCCTGGGGTGCAAATGTACCATGGAAGGTCAGCATCCCTAGAATGATAGGCACACTCCTGGCCTAAACACAGACAGATTCACAATCTTTCCCTCTTGAAGGAAAAATCATTACTGAAATAAATTAAAAGTATTGAATTTTATTTCTTTAGTATTCAAGGTGGATCAAAATGAACCAGATCATCTTTAGCATTTTACTAAATTATTTATTTACTTTGCTTTTTGGGTCACACATGGCGATGCACAGGGGCTACTCCTGGCTCTCCAGTCAGGAATTACTCCTGGTGATGCTGGGGGACCATATGGGATGCTGTAAATTGAACCCGGGTTGGCTGCGTGCAAGGCAAATGCCCTACCCACTGTGCTATTGCTCCCCACCTAGTTGTGGCAAGCCCCTAATAAAGTATTTTTAAAAATGTTCATGGGATGATTGCATTTGGCATAAGGATAATGAGTGTGGGCAATTTATTTTCAGGAGCAATGGCTCAAGGGTGATGTTTTCCTCTTTCATGTGCTGTCCCGTCCCATCTGCCCTGGGTTTCACCCACAGTCCTCCATTGCTCCTGGACCCAAGCATCCTTTACTAGGCCTGTCTGCAGGGCTTGCTCTCTTCCCCTCTTCTCTGTTCTGGACTGTTTGGGCTCTTCTGTTCCCCTTAAGCCCCCCACCTCCCTGCTCCTACACCTTGCCTCTGAGTTCTCCTGGCCCTCTTGCCTGCCTTTCTCATTCATCCCCAAGCTCATATCAAAGAAGGCCTCCTCCTCCTGGAAGCAAAGGTGACTGATTCCCAGCCACTCCACCCCACCACGTTCCCCAAGCCCACTGCCTCTGGCCCTTTCACTGCAGCCAGCACTTGCTCTGTCTCTCGTGTCACTCCACTAACCCCTGCCTCCCATTAGACAGGGTTCTTTCAGGGTGCATACTGCAGCAATGTCATCCTTGTGTCCCTTCTCATGACTTACTAATATAGCGCGGGGCATGCTGGCATGCGTGTCCTATTAACAGGTGCTCTTTCTAATGGAATCCAGTGGATGAGCAGGAGGATGTCCTCTGAAGTTCTAGGGTTGTTAAGGACAGTAGAAACCAGGGCCAGGAGGACTGGTCCATGTTTGGAAGCTTGCCACAACTGGGTGGGGAGGGAGAGGGCAGTTAGGACAGACAAGGGAGCGCTACGACAATGATAATTGGAAATGATCACTCTGGACAGATCTGAGTGCTGAAAGTGGGTAAAGGGACATACATGATAACCTCATAGTATTTCAATATTGCCCAAAAGAGCAAGAGAGCAAGAGAGTGAGAGAGAGGAGAGGAGAAGAGAAGAGAGAGAGAGAGAGAAGAAAAGTGCCTGGAATAGAGGCAAGTGGGGGTGGTGGTGGTATGAGAAAAACTGGGGATACTGGTAGTGGGAAATATACACTAGTGAAGGAACAGATGTTGAAATGTTGTATGACTGAAATCCAATCATGAACAACTGATTCTCACAGTGATTCAATAAAAAAAAGTTCTAGGCTTGTAAAAGTACTTCTACACAGGGGATGCTTTTTCACTGAAAAGTTAAGACTCCTTGACTTTATTGGAAATGGTACATGTTGACTCCAAGCTAGATGTCTCTAACAGGAGTTTGTTTACATAACTGAAGCCTAAGGTATCTAATGGTATAAGACACAACCATTTAATAGGATACAGAAATGGATTTCTTGAGAATGAAATATGTTGATTGTATATGGATAAATAGGAGAGGAAGGTTCTAGAAGCCTACATCTCTTTTACACTTTGAATGTGTGACATGGTATTGAGGGCAGCTCATGGCAGGTGAACGTGGGGGCTCTATGCTTTTCTTCTTTCAGGTGACTGTGTGTGTGTGTGTGTGTGTGTGTGTGTGTGTGTGTGTGTGTGTGTGTGGGAAGTGGAGCTGGAGGAACAGGAGGTGACAGAGAAAGAGGACATCCTGGTATGGGGACAGCCATGGGGTCATTCTCCAGAGATGAGGAACAGAGGGATGATTCCAGATCTGGAGTCATTCTTGTGCTGATTCAACTACTAGAGGAACCCTTCACCGCAGAAGGGAGAGGATGTGCCTTGAAGCCGGAAGATGGGCTGACACTTCTCCAAAGGAGGCTGAATCATGGTGGCCCTGGGAAGTGGCAGAGTTTGTCAGGAGGGACCAAGCAGGATTGCTCCAGGGAGCTGGGATGGCCCCAGGCCGACAAGTGGCAGGTCCCTTGTCCAGCTGAGTGGGGTTACTAAGACAGTGAACCACTGGGCAGCTACAGTGACATGCAAGGGCAGAGCATGGATCCGACTTGGGTGTTTGGGTGGGACACCCCTTTAGCTGTCCTGGGATGTGGGGAACAGACACTTTGGCAAGGGGACAGGGGATGACAGGCAGGTCAGAGTCATCAAGCCAGTGGAGTGAGGGCTCAACCGGAGGGTACTTGGATTTCATTTGCTTAATGAATTTTACAGACATAGAGGAAAGCCTGCAAAAACAGCAAGGTATCAGCAAGGAATCTTGGGTTGTGTGGGTGAGTGTTTTTTATTTTCTTCTTTTGGGTGTCTGTCTTTTCTGATTTTCCCAAAGGAACCATGTGTTTGCCGTTAGAAGAAGGAGGGGAAAACCCCAACACAAAATAAGTTTTTTTAAAAAATTAAATTACAGAACACATGTGCTTGGGGGACATTCTGGGGAGCATTCCCACGTTAAACGAAGGGGTTGACAAAGAATAAACTGTCCACGGTGAAGGCTCTTCCCGCTTTTCCCCGTGGCCTGGGGAACCCACAGATGAGTGTGTCCCCTTACCCGTTCACAGTAATGGCTCTGCTAGGAATGTTGCAGCGACTAATACACCTACAATCCCACGTTCTGGTCTTCCTTCCTGTGGCCCCCTGTGAGCTGCTTCCAGAAGGAAGCGCTGTCTCTCGCCGGTTCCCTGAGCCTTTCCCCACCCGGATGGGGAGTTCAGGAGGCTGCAGAGGGGGGACAGCGTGAGTCATATGGCCTTGATCTGGAGCGATAGCACAGCGGGTAGGGCGTTCGCCTTACAAGCGGCCAACATGGCCGACCCGAGTTCGATTCCTCCGCCCCTCTCGGAGAGCCCGGCAAGGTACCGAGAGTATTTGATATGCCAGACACAGTAACAACAAAGTCTCCAATGGAGACGTTACTGGGCCCGCTCGAGCAAATCGATGATCAACGGGAGGGCCTTTACCTTTACCTTTACCTCAGTGTCTGATGAGCTGAGGTGAGGTCTGGAGGACACGTGCTGGAGAAGGCCTTGTTTCCCCAATTACCCCGTCATCATTTCTCATTCATCAACTCTCAGTTGCTTCTTTGCATCTACAGGCTACCTTTGATCCTGGCTGGCTTGGCAAGAGTCTGGAGAGTTTGCCAAACTCTGACTGTGTGTGGATCCTGAATCACTTTCACTGGTACCATCTGATCACGTCACCTGGGAGCTGGAGGGTCTCTTGTACCTGACTACTTACTGCTGTGTTTGGACCCCAGAGATAGGATGCTGGCCGTCCTGACACCTGAGGGTTCTCCAGTGGAAAGGGTTCTCAGTTTTGGTCCAGAAAGCCCTTCATAATTTCTTTGCTTGCCTCTCTTGAGTTGGGTTGTGCCAATTCCCCCAACCCATTTCTTGCACTCAACCCACCTTGTCTTCTTTTTGTTTTTCAGTCTTACAAAACCTGTTCCTACTCCAGTGCCTTGCTTGCTTGTTGTCTTCCTGAGGTTTTTGTTCCCTGGATCTCTACCTGGTAGTGATTCAGCATCACTGGGTCTCACTTCCAAGCCTTCCCTGCTCCCAAGGATGTCCTTAGTCTAGTCTCTCTCTTCTCTCTCTCTCTCTCTCTCTCTCTCTCTCTTTCTTCATCTGGAATGGCAAACTCTGCACAAGATTAGAGCATTTGTTTGGCTTTTCAGGACATACCCCATTTCTTGCACATTTCCCTTGTTCTTGCTTTGACCCTTTAAAAATGGAGATGTGTTCTTAGCTTGCAATTCCAAGTAGACAGGCTGTGAGTGAGATTTGGCATCTGGACTGAGTGCCCTGCTCTAGATCACTCTGTAGCCCCATGAGGGCACCCAGGATAATCCAGAGGGGCCACATATAGATGGCGGCCATGGCACAAGACTGTGGGGGCAATGGGCAGGATAGCGGACACCGGAAGGAAACAAATTCTAGAGGAAGCCATGGTGGGGAAATGGCTGAGAAACACTGCTCTCGATCAATACCTGCTTTATTTGCTTTGCAATTTCTCACCCTCTTTAACTTTCTGTGCATCGATAAACTTGAAGTTGCTTCTTCCATGGTGGGAAGGGGAATATAACTGATTTGAAGCTTGCTGTCTTGTGTGACCTATAGGGGACACTTGATTGAGTTTTGGGTGATAAATGAGTGAATAAATTTTAGAGGTTGATGTGTGATTTGAATCTATGTCTTTTTTAAAAATTTAATTGTATTTATCTATTAAATTTATTTAATTTTTATAAAGTTGTTCATAGTAATTTATTACATTCACTATTCCAACACCAGTCTCACCACTACTACACCTGCCCACCACCATTATTTCAAAATTTCCCAATCACCACTCAAGCCTGCCCCAATAATAATTCAGGACCGGAATTACTTATTTTATATTGCTTCTTATGAATAGTCCATTAAAAATGATCCAAAAAAGTTCCCATATCTTTCTTAAGAAAGTGTGTGAAGATTGTTGTATCTCATCCTGGAGCCATTAAGTCCTTGTAGAAGAGATTACTAACATGTAGTTAGAGGGTTAGCCTTGTGTCCTAAATTTTGTTTTATTTATTTATTATTATTATTATTATTATTTTTATCGAGATTGGTTGCCTTCTACCTTATATCCCATCCAATGTGGTGTGTCACTCCTGGTACATCAGTGGTGTAGAGTATGAGATATTGCTCCAGGAATTATGAAATTTTAAATAACATGATACAGTTGGAGTTAAAATTTTTTTGAAATATTTTATTAGTGAAACGCCATGAGGTACAGTTGTAGACTTACAAATTTTTGTGCTTGGGTTTCAGCTATACAATGTTCGAGTACCCATTCCTCCACCAGTGCCCATTCTCCACCACCACTAATCCCTCCCACCCCCACCCCATCTCCCCCATCCCATCCTGCCTCTGTGGCAGGGCATTCCCTTTTGTTCTCTCTTGCAGTTAAATTTTTAACTGGATGGTGAATCTGGGGTCTGGAGTTATCGCTGCAGCTTTTTGCTCTCTTCTGAGATTTATTTGTGAGTCTCCGGATCATGGCCATTAATTATGTTATATGGTGCCAGAGGCAGTTTGTGGGCATGACTGCCAGGCTCCCAGAAGAACAGGGAGATGAGTAAATCTATGTAGTTTTGTTTGTTTGTTTGTTTTTGGGCTACTCTCATTGGTCCTAAGGACTCACTCCTGACTCTGTGCTCAGAGACCACTCTTGGAAGAAACCCAAGGAACCATATATGTGGCCAGGAATTGGGCCGAGGTTTGCTACGTGGAAGGCAAGTGCCCTACCTGCTGTACCATCTCTCTGGCTCCTTGACTCTTTTAGTAGTTGTCAAAATTTAGGCCAATCAATGGACATTCTAACTCTCATTGGTAGTTCTGATGAAAGGACAATGACGAATATTCTTTGCTTTGGCGTTGCTGGGATTGATGGATTCAGGGAACACCTATGAGGTACCCAGCTGGGAGAAGCACTCACTAAACATTATCTCCCATCTGCTCAGGTCCTTCCTGAGCAGGTCCAGCATCTTGGACCCACTTTATCTTCCCCTCTGCAGCCTGCACAGTCTCTGATCCTTTACTCTCCCCTTGGTTCACTATGAAAATCTCAACTTTGTGGTGGACCTATAAAGCTAGGATGAGGCTGGGGAGTTGTACATAGTGCCTCCAGGAGAGAGAGCGAGCGAGCGAGTGAGCGAGAGAGCGAGAGAGAGAGAGAGAGCATGGAACTGTGTTTAGGCTATTTGGGTCATTGATGAAGGTGGAAAGACTGAATCTGACTTCTGGGATGTGGAGGTCCAATTGGACTAGAGCATAGGACCCCCACTACTTGTTCTGGTCCAGTCTGGCTACAATTTTGTCAAATTACTCTGATGCTTAGGAAAGGGGGGGGGAGGAAACAGCATCCCAGTGATGAGCTCCCCATCCGCCCCACCAACAGAGCCTCTGATCTCCAAGGAAAGGGAAGCTGTACTAACAAGGTATCCAAAGTGAAAAAGAATTTTATAGTCTGCAGATTTAACCACCAAAGTACAAATCTCATCAGTCCTTTCTTTCGAGAACCTACACTGACTTTCAGGGTCTCCAGAATTAGGCTTAGATTCCTCTTCCTGTCTCTCAGTAACTTTCTCTATGTATGTGCTGTATGTTTCCAGGACACCCCTAAAGACCCCTGATATCACAGTGAATGGGGCTGAGGAAGCTGTGGGTGGAAGAGATGCATACCTTGAATCTCATACTTGGATCCTGTGTAACGTAGATAAACCTTGATGCTCACTTGCATGAACTTGGCTTTGCTATTCCAAACATATGATCTTGAACTGTTGTAGCATGATGCACTCCTGTGATCCCCTGTGGGTCCCTCTGCCCCATAACTGTAGAACTGCAGAAGAGCAAAGAGGAGATCATAGTCTGTTGGGAAAGGAGAGGGAGAGAGAGGGTTGGGGAGAGAAAGGGGGAGAGAGAGAGGAGAAGAGAGAGAGGAGAGAGACAAATGTAGAGGAGATCATAGTTTGTTGGGGAGAGAGAGAGAGACAGAGAGAGAGAGAGAGAATGAACTCTAGACCACTTTAGGGTCTGATGATTCATCCTCTTTCTCATTCCTTTTCCTGCCACGCTTTGGATCCTGTCAGTGATGTCTATCTAAGTCACTCACAAGCACCAATAAAATGAGATTCAGAGGCAGCTTTTGTGGTGTTAAAGCTCTGTTCCCAAGGTGTCCCTGTCAGAAGACACCTTCTGGTCAGTTCGGGGTGCTGAGCTCCTTTTGGGGTCCATGGCCTACTCCACCAGAACCTGACCTGCAGCCTTTGCCAACAAGAAGGCTTGGCAGGGAGGGCTGTGGACTCCTTACAGGTAGGCCACAGTCTTTTTGTGAATATAATTTTCATGGGGCAGATGTTTTCTGCTGGTAGAAAAAGAAATAATAACTGCACTGGGACCCCCCACTTCCATGGCTGGAGGGTTGCCAACACTAAATCAGCAGCTCTCGTTTGAGTGTATACACACATTCTTCCAGCTTGGTCAGTGGCTGAGGGCCACCCTGGGTCAGGGTTGGGGGATATGGGGGTGGGGAGAGAGAGAAAGAGTTAGAGAGACAAATTGACAGAGACAGAGAGAGAGGGAGAGGAGAGGAGAGACAGAGACAGAGAATGTGTATATGAACATGATGTTTGGATGATTGTGAGTGTATAGATGTGTGACTGTGTGTACATATAGGATTGGATACAAGATATCCATAAATGGCCTCCTCTGTCTGCAAGCATCAATATGAGAGATATAGAACTGACTTTGAATCTGTATCCTCATTTAAGAGCTGACCCTCTTGGGCAACTCACTTCCTTGTTCTGAGCATCAGTTTCCTTCCTTAAGGGAAGGATCCAGGGCACCTACCCATGAGAGCGGCTGGTCTGAGGATTGGGTACCTTCAGGGAAAAGTGAGAAGGCTTTCAGGGAATGTGCATTTTCTCCCTCCTTCAGCAGCCAGCCACATCTGGGTGGCACCCAGCATCTCTGCTGTCCCTGGGGGCTGCCTGCGCTTCACCTTCTGGAAAGGGAAGGAGAAGATAGAAATCAGGGGAAGAAGAGTGCGTGTTCCACACGCATGGCGAGCAAGAGAGCCAGTGTGACCATGAGGAGTCAGTGTTGGCTTGATGGACATGGGAGTCGATTCATTTTGCACTGGGAGATTGAACATGCTCCCGTTCAGAGGCTTGATTGGGTGGAACAAAGCTAAAGCCAAGGAGAGGACTAGGACAGGCCCATCACCTGGTTGCTGAGTGGAAGGGGAGTGCTGGGTTTCTTAACTGACTTTCAGGTCCAGTATGGGATACTTTGCAAGGCATAGTTGGGGAGCAGCTAGGAGTGAGGATGGAGCCTTGACTCGGGTGGGACGAATGGTAGTAAGCCCCTCCTCCCCAGAAGCTCCCCGTTTGCCTCTCAGCAACGGTCCCTCTGCTTTCCAGTAAATGTGAGCTCAGTTAAATGATACCAGGGGATGGCTGAGTGAACCGGCCCCCAACCAAAAGGAATCAACATCCTGTCTTACCTTCTTCTCACTTTGTGAAAGTACTATCTGGAATTCCCCTAGGATGTTTGCTTCTTTCCCCTTATGGAATATAAGGTTGACCCTGCTTGCAGTAAATGAGCTGCCGCTCCCAAGTGCTCCCAAAGTGTGTCTTTCTTGTGCCTCCGCATACTCACCTTTCCTTTGAGGTTGCTTGCCTCTACCTCGAAAGTAGATAAAGGACCAAACGTGATAGCCTCTGAGTATCTATATTGCAAACCATAATGCCCCAAAGTAGAGAGATGGTATGGGGGAAATTGTCTGCCATAGAGACAGGGAAAGGGTTGGGATTGGGGGTGGGGATATACTAGGGACATTGGTGGTGGAAGATGTGCACTGGTGGAGGGACAAGTGTTTGATCATTGTATGACTAAAACTCCAACATGAAAACTTTGTAACTATTTCTCACGGTGTTTAAAAAAATTAAAAAAAAAGAAAGTGTGGGTGTGTAATGAGCCCAGCAAGGAAAGCTGCCACTGGTGGCCTCTTGGTAAGTCCAGTGACTCCTGTGTGTTGAGAGAGACAGCCAAGCCAGTGCTGACTCCATCAAAAGTCCAGGTTTGATAGGGCTTCACTCTGGGAGTGCGGAGTCTTGACCCCAGAGGTGACTTCCTGCCTTGAGAGTAGCTCCTGGTGCCTGTGACCACTCCCTTTGCACCCCCTGAAGTGCCCCTGCCATCTTGGTGGGAGTCTTTCCTCCATTTCTCCTGGGAGGGAAGAACAAAGACTCCACAGTGCCTGGCAGCTGCACCCACCCGGCTCCCTCCTGAACTTGAAAGAGGGCTGCTGGCAGCCGCTTTCACTTCTAATTTGTCTCCCACGGAATAATCCAGAAGGTGGATTTCCTGGAGCCAGACAGGCTCCCTGCCCGGTGGCCAGGGCCTGAAGTGGGAACTTTCATGAAAAACGTGAAATATGGCCCCATGTTGGATGTCGCCTGGTTGGAATAATGAAACACTTCTCCCTGGCAGTTTATGAGCTTGAAAACCTGTCCCCAGCTCCCAGGGGTGGGGCCAGGGCCAGGGCCAGCTGCCTTCAGGTAAGGTCAAGGGCAGAATGAAAACCCTCCTGCGCTGCTAGGGGCTAGCTGGGGGCCTGTGTGTGGTGGGCCGATGGCCCGTCTGTGAACGTACGGTGTTGTTAGGCAAAGCCCACAGGGCTCCAGAGTCTGACTGTGCGTCCCCTCTTACCTGCTGGGTGTTCTGGAAAAGACTTGGCTTCCCTGGGCACCCAGTGTTTGCAGCAGCAGCATGAAAATTCCCCTCTTTTCTCTCTCTCCCCACCCCCGCCATGAAGCAGGATGCTTTTTTAAAAATTTAATTAACTATTTTTCTGTGTTTCTGGGGATTGAACCCAGGGTCTCATGTATGGAGAAAGTGCTCTACCACTAGTTCACAGTTCGCCCCTAAAGCCTCTTATTTTATTGCTAAAATTATATAAGCTACAAGCCAGGTGCTCTAGGGTCTAATACTATGGCTATCCTTTGCCAGCTCTCTGTAGCCTTCAAGCAAATTATTTTTCCTTTCTAGGTTTTAGTTTTCACATCTGGCAATATTTCTTATTAAACCCAAAGAGTTTAACTTATTTTTTTTGTTTAAAAATACTTACTTAGGATGCAACTTAGGTAACATAAACATATCCATTTAAAAAGTACAGTTGGGGGTGGTGGTACTGGAGTGATAGCACAGCAGATAGGGCGTTTGCCTTGCACGCGGCCAACCCAGGCTCAATTCCCAGCATCCCGTATTGTCCCCTGAGCACCGCCAGGAGTGATTCCTGAGTGCAGAGCCAGAAGGAACCCCTGTGCATCGCCGGGTGTGACTTAGAAAAAAAAATCAAAAGTACAGTTGGTAGTTTTAACAAATGTGGACACCCAAATAAATATTTAACAATTAGAATGGAGAACATTTTCATCACTCTAAAATGGCAAAGGTAGTTGGAAATGATCACTCTGGATAAGGACTGTGTGCTGAAAATAGGTAAAGGAACAAATGTGATAACCTCTCAGTATCTGTATTGCAAACCATAATGCCCAAAAGGGGAGGGAGGGAGAGAGTGGGGGGGGGGAAGAGAGAGAGAGAGAGAGAAGGAAAGTGCCTGCCATCTGCCATAAAGACAGGCTGGGGAGAGGGTGGAGAGAAACTGAGGACACTGGTAGTGGGAAATGTACACTGGTGGAGGGATGGGTATTGAAAGACTGTATGGCTGAAACCTGGCCATGAGCAGCTTTGTAACTGTGTATCTTATGTTGATTCAATAATAATGAAAAAATATAAAAATAATTTTAATAAAAACAAAACATCAATTAATTACGAGAGATCCTTCATGCATCTTTTCAGGAAACAGTTGTTGACTCTTTTGTTGTTATAAACTGTCCCTCTGTTCCTTTTGTTCTTAGGCACTGTCCCTCTGTCCCTAGTATACATTCTTGTTCTGGATGACCTTTTCTCATGACCAATCACTTCATTTTTCTTATGAATTAGCATTTACATGCTACTTTCCCTATCATGTTACTTTATTAAAAATGCTACCTGATATTTCAAGTCAAATTTCTTCTAGAAAGTGTATATATTTTGAAAAATATCTGTCTTATCATCTTACTCTTTATTTTCTATTATCCAAACCCATTTGCTCTTTTATATCCCTTGTTACTAAAAAGAGACTTATTTTATTTATTTATTTATTTTTTTGCTTTTTGGGTCACACTTGGCGGTGCACAGGGGCTACTTCTGGCTCTGCACTCAGGAGTTACCCCTGGCGGTGCTCAGGGGACCACATGGGATGTTGGGAATAGAACCCGGGTCGGCCGCATGCAAGGCAAATGCCCTACCCGCTGTGCTATCTCTCCAGCCCGAGACTTATTTTATTTTTATTGAATCATTGTGAGAAATAGTTACAAAGCTTTCATATTTGAGTTTTAGTCATGCAATGATCAAACACCAGTGCACATTTTCTACAACCAATATCCCCAGTATCCTCACCCCCCCCCCCATCCCAACCATCCCCCTGCCTCTATGGCAGAAAATTTCCTTATTACTCTCTCTCTACTTTTGGGCCTCGAGCTTCATCTCCTGTAATTCTGTGTCCACTCCCACCACATACACATACACATCTTTTTTAGCTTTTGCAAAACTTGAATATCTGTTTCTAAACATATAGTGGAATTTCTTTCTTCTATTATTTTTCTCTATCTGGAATGCCTTCTCTCAGTTCCAACTTTCCCATCTATACCTGGATCCTCCAACTCATTATTTAAGAGTGGTTTGAGAAAGATTTTCATTCTGAATGGATTCTCTGACTTTCATCTTCCCTATCTCCGTCCCTTACATCCTCCGGGCTCCAGCTGAGCTTCTCCTTCTCACCTGGATGAGGAACATTGTCCTATTCAATTTCATCCATACTTGGTGCAGTTTCTGGCACACAGCATGTGTTAATTGGTGATTCATTTATTGACCCCATTATGTTTTATTGATAATATAGGATATGGCTGGCACTATTCTGAAATTCTGGCTCTGGGAATTTGTATTTTCGTATAAAGGCCAAAACAAGCAGATAGCTACATAATATAATTTGGAGAATGATCCATGTTGGAAAAAAAAATGGAGAACCATGGAAGCAAGTGCTGGGATGCTATTTTGGATAGAGTACTTTTCTGATGGGACTAGAGAGATAGCACAGCAGGTAGGGCGTTTGCCTTGCATGCGACCAACCCGGGTTCGGTTCCTCCTTCCCTCTTGAAGAGCCCAGCAAGCTACCGAGAGTATCCCACCCACATGGCAGAGCCTAGCCAGCTCCCCGTGGCATATTTGATATGCCAAAAACATTAACAAGTCTCACAATGGAGACATTACTGGTGCCCGCTCGAGCAATGGGAGGACAGTGCTACCGTGCTACTTTTCTGATGAGGTGACATTGGAGCAGGAGTGAATGACACAAGGGGAGTTGCCATGAAGACCTCTGGGGAACCACATCCGAGTAGGAGAAGAAGCCTCTGAAGTGGAACTTTCTATGCATGTTCAAGGGATAGCAGCAAGTCGACCGAGTGATGTTAAGAAATGCGTGAGACGGAAAAAGTGACAGGGTATAGATTCAGATCAGTGTGAGAACTTTAGGTTTCTCCATGCTAAGTTAAAAAAAAGCCACTGAGAACCCTTGAACGGAGGAGGGACAGAAGCAGATCGATGCATTTATCAGACTCTTGTGGCTGTTGTGTTGAAATTAGACTGAAAAAGAGCAAATTAGGCAGTAACTGCAGTGTTGAGGCAAGAGAACGCATGGCCGGGAGCTGGGTGTCCATGTGGAATTGGGGAGAAAGGCTCCGAGTGCACGGAGGACGCGTAATTAGAACCACTTTCTTTAGAGTCTGCTCCCTGGTGAGCCTGGAAGCTGGTGTCTGATTTATTTTCAGACTCCGAGTATGTAGAACAAAGCCTACTGACTAAAAGCGAAGATAAGATAACAATCTTTCTCTGTTCTGTCTTAATAGATGAGGTTTGGAACTTAGCCTAAACAGAGGGAGGGAGGATCTATTCTAGCTCATTGCATCTCCTCCGACACGTCCCCCCCCACCCCATTTTCAAATAAGGAATCTGAGGTCCATAGAGGTTAACCCTCTTAATCAAACTCTCATCATGCTATTGAGCAATGAAGCCAGATTTCAGTCGGATCCTGTAGCCCTCGCCTCCTCTGTTTCATCAGCAAAGCTGGTCTAGAGAGCGGGTGCCCAGGAGCCCCCATGATGAGAAGTGGACCCCTGCCCCCCGGGGTAGACACAGTCTCCGTCTAGAACAAAGTCCTGAGCTACTTCCCGGGCAGGAATGCCAAGCCTTGGGTCAAGCCTCTTTTCCCACGCATCAGCCGTGTGCACCTGGGCTGCTCCGCCTGACTTGCACATGGAGGGGCTGCATTTTATTTTTCTGTTTTTTGAAAAACACAAAAGAAAATGTCCAGCAAAGGAGGCCAAGTCCCATTTGCCAAGTCTGTTAACGACACACAGAATGGCGTGTTAACACAGGCGATTATCGAGCTGGACGGCACCCAGCTTTCTGCCAAAACAAACCTCGCTGCTCTGCCGGCCTGGGAACGCTTCAGCCAGGACGGGACGGAGCGAGGAGGTGGACTGCAGACTCGCACGGGCTGGAAGCAATTAAATGGCCTGACTGCTGGCACTGCTGACTTCCCGTGGGCTCTGGAGGAAAGGAGTGGGGCCGTCTCCTTCCAACCCTCCGTGAGACCCCCGGCCATCTCCACCTGCTTCTGCATCTCCATTTTCTCCTCAAATCAGATTGGATTAGATGAGCTCTAAGGGTCCTGGTTTACAAGCTCCTCTGCCTCTGGGTGGCCTACCAGAGGTCAAGGACTAACTGGGCCCCCCTCGCTCATATGCAACAAAAAGGAGGAATCTGAAGAGCGGAGAACTAGTGGCACCACCTTTGTGGAGGTGGCTGGATGAGGGATTGGTGTGACACTCCTGCAGAGTTCTACCAGATCCTGGGTGTCACTTCAGTCTCTGTTCTCTCACCTGGAGCTGGGTCTTCCCCAAAGGTTGTGGGAAGTGACAATACAACAGAATATTTTATTATCATTATTATCATTTTTATTATTTTATGCACTCCTATCAGAGTTCCTGGCACAAAGGAAAATGGAAAGGTGTCTGCTCTTATCTGTTAGGTCACCATTCTTCTCTTCCTCTCTTCTTTCCTTCGCATTCTTCCCGCTAAATTTCCTCTTTGTATGACTGAAACCCAAGCACAAAAATTTGTAAGTCTACAACTGTACCTCATGGTGTTTCACTAATAAACATTTAAAAAAATTTTCCTTTTTTCTTTCTCCTCCCTTTCTGCCTCCTAGTTTTAGAAGAATACCTCTCCTGCATTCGAACACTGATGAGACTGAAGCTATTCCACAGGACGTCAATAAACCCACTGATGTTTATTTGCTTCATTCAATTGCAAATTTCTCAATATCAGGGACCCTATGCCTTTTCTCCTGATTCTGCAGGGCACAGAATTGGTGCTCAGCAAATGGACAAATGCACACAGGCAACTGGGGTGGACTTGAAAAAACACCCCAGGCCAGCTGGCCCTATCTTGGGCCTGGTTTTCTCATCCCTCTTCTTCCTGGTGGAGGAAACCTACACAGCACAGTGCTGACGTTCACTGGCCTCCTGCTTCCCTGCCCCCTTCCCTCTTCCACAGGCTAGAGAAAACATTTGATTCTAAAATGAAGCAAAGGTAATGGAAACCAGAAAGCCTTGTTCTGGGGGAGATGGAAAACACATGTTGAGAACGAGGCTTCAGAGTGACGAATCTGCACAGGGCTGTTGGCAGCCGTCCTCTCTGTCTCTCTCTGCTTCAGTCAGAAGGGGGAGGCGGAGACCTGCTGCAGACCCTGAGCGGAGGCCATCTCTGTGGGGAGGGCTATAGGCTTGGCACAACCACAGCCCTGGTCTTCCTTTCAAGCATCTTCTGAAAGGCACATGGCCTGTTGGGGGTTGAGGATCACACAGGAGAGAGAGGACCATCTCCCTCTCTCTGTCTCTGTCTCTTTCTCTCTCTCTTTTCTTTTTGAGTCACACCCGGTGATGCTCAGTGGTAACTCCTGGCTCTGCACTCAGGAATGACTCCTGGCAGTGCTTAGGGGACCATCTGGGATGCTGGAAATCGAACCCGGGTGGGCCACATGCAAGGCAAATGCTCTACCCACTGTGCTATCACTCCAGCCCCAAGTACCCATCTCTTGGGCTTCAGAAACCAAACCCCTGCTTTGCCCTTCAGAAGAGCACAGTCCTGGCTCACAGACGCCCTCTTAGAGGACAAGCATTTTATCTGCTTTAGGTGAATAGCTATTTTTCAGGACTTAAAAAAATTCAAAATTCTTTCTTCCTGGAAATCTAGTGGGCAGCAACAAAGCTACCAAGTTAGTAAATGGTGGGAGTAGTATTAACACCTATGCAACATTGAACTCCCTCTTACTTGCTTATTTATTTAGCTATTGCTTATTTACAGTCATGTAATAGTGATCTAGCTGGTGTAATAAGTGCCAGACACTATTGGATTTGGGACAGACAAACAAACATTGAAGCAGGTAAGATCTTTGCCTTTCCAGGTAGTTGGCAAATCTGCAATGACCTGGCCAATGTCTTATTTCAGTGAGTGTCATTGGGAACAATTGCAGCTGCCATGAGTCATCCTGATGATGGGGTTTGGGGTGTCAGGGGAAGCTCTTCTGAGGAGTGAGGAATGACTTCCTGGGAGACCTGTAAGCCCAGTAGGTCGTATTCTGGCAAACTGGCTAGACATTTCTAGTTGAGTGAAGGCAAAAAAGAGCATGGTGTGATATAGGAGTTAAAGAGCTTGAAAGATGAAGTTTTTATCCTTCCCCTCAAACCCTTTGGTACTCTGTCAGGGAGAGATTATCATCACGCCCTTTTAAGATCAGGAAACTGAGGCTAGGAGTTTTGGCTTCCTGAGATCACACATCATGAAACCCAAACCACCTCCTCTGTTTCTGCTGATTATAAAACAAAGAGATCAATGACCAAGGCCTGTGGTCTGACCTTTTGAGGAGATGGAAAAGGAGAAATAAATAGCTTTGAGAGGTCAGGGGTCCTTGAATCTGGGGGCTCTGAGTTGTGAGTTGTGAATGATTGAAGGCAATTGTAGAAATTTCTACCTGGATGCTCTGCTTCCTGTAGACACATTGGGTTACAGGGTATGTAGTGATAGCTGCTGATCCTTGTCTTAACAGTGCCCGGAGGAAGGCATTCCTTCTCTGGGACCTGGATCAAAACTTGTCCAAGGTCCTGTGTTTGCATCTCCTTTAAGCTGCAGCATAGGCATTGCCTGTGTCATGAAGCTATCAACATATCCTTGAATATCCATTCATCATATCCTTGAATGTCCTAAGCCTGGTTCACTATCTTTTGGGTCCATCTCATAACATCTCTATGAACTCTTCATGCTACAGCACGTGTGGTGGTCTCTCTTGGAATAACAGAGGAATGCTCTTGGGGGTGTCTGTGTGGAGCAACACACTGCTAGGATTTCAGACAGATGAACTCACTGCCCTTTATTTGGTCTCCACAAGAGGATTCAAGCTGTAGTCCTTCTCTTACCCTGGAAACCAGCAGGTGGGACTGAAAATTCCACTCCTGTATTCTTGGTTGGTTTCCTTGGCAACCTGCAACCATCCTCAGGTGTTTTTCAAAAGTCACCTTCTTGAACATAAATCTAGTAGTGGAAAGGGGCTGGTTAGAGTTAGTAAGATACTTGTTTAAACTTTTCTGGCTCTGAGCAGTTTTGAAACGTAAGGACAGGAGATCCAACATTTTGACCAAAAATATGCTCCTACTGTTTTCATTGCTCAGAAAATTACAAGGGATTTGGGAGCTGTGAGCTAGGAAGCATGGATAAAACCCAGTGTGCATGAGATCAATATTCTGTATTTTGGATATTTTTCCTTCTACAGGTCAGGCACATGTATGATGTGATATATGAGGTGTATGAGATGCATGATATATTTACAGTACACATATGTGAAAGATTTCTTACTCTATTATTAATCACATGCTTGCAGTTGGGGAAAACAAAGCCATGAATATATTTATGGGACATGAGGATGGCAGCAGAAGACGCAAAGGCTGTTGCCTGAGGAGCAAGACTGCTGCGAACCCAGAATCAGGGTGAGTTATTTGGGGAGAAATTGCAAAAGGGAGGAAGTTGAAGTCAAGTTTTAGAGGACATGTGACACCGAAGTGGATGCAGAGCATTTCAGGTAAAGAAAGAGCCAGGAACAAAGGCCTAGGGAGCGCCAGAGTGGGGCCTGGCTAGAGAACAAAGCCAAGTTGTCCCTTGGGTAGGAATACAGGGTGCTCGGGGGAGAAGAGAAAGAGAAAATGGATACAGGTGTTCTGCCACCAAGGGTTTCCCTCTGTAGAATGTGAATAACTCATTACGTTGTGAATGAGTGGCTTTCCCTCTCAGGGAAAAAGGAAACACTATTGTCAGGGAAAGAGCTCAGACTCCCGCATACATTTAAAGTCTGAGAAAACTGGCCCTAGTCTGTGTGCCAGTGACCAGCCCCATGAGGGGAAAGGGAGGTGGTATAGTGTGGTGGGGGCACCCTCTGCTCAGGAGCAGAGAAACCAGATAGGAAGAGAGTGAATCAAAGCCTCAGTTTTAGTCCTCTTCTGCTCATAGATAGCACTGACTTTCTTGAGGTTGGGATGGTTTAGCATCTTGAGAGATCGAACCCCATAGACAAGCACCAGAAACCTGCTGTGATCTCGAGACAAGGAAATGCTTCCGTTCAGTCATCTGTGCAATCTAACCAAAAGACTGGAGAATCATCAGGAGCACTTAGTATAGCTCTGTGGACAGAAAGTTCTCCTTTCAGTTGTCATCACCATGCGGAGGCATTAAACCCCATAGGGGCACATGGCTGCAGCAGAATTAAGCTGACTTAATGTTCAAATATCCTTTCCAAGTTCAATCCTGGATGAGGGGTCCTGCAGAGTCGAGTCTGGTTCTCTGACCAGGAGTACTTTGTGCAAAGCACAAGAGGTAGGGAGGGCATCTCAGTCAGAGAAGAAACACAGGGAATGACATCTAAGACAAAGACTCCCATCTCCAAGCCTTTGTCGTGTTGCTCCTTCTTGCTGTGACTTGCTCCCTGGCACTTTGTCACCCGCTGCTAAACAACCATCCACCATCACATTGACTGAAAACAAGACTTTGGAGTCTATCTGACCTGGGTCAAGTCCTGCTTTACTTCTTAATGATGGTGTGAACTTTTATAAGCTGCTCTTGGGGGAGGGGGAGGGATGTGGCGAGAAAAGAGCCCTCATTCACTGTTGGTGGGGATGTTGTCTGGTTTAGCCTCTGTGGAAATCAGTATAGAGATTCCTCAAAAAAGTCAGGGTAGAACTTCCATATGGCTCAGCATTTCCAATTCTTGGCATTTACCACTCTCCAACCCAAATACTCAAACATTAATTAGAAAAGACACATATGTCTATGATTTTCACTACTTAGTCCAAAAGCCAGGGTATGGAAACAACCCAAAAGTCCAGTATCAGTTGAACGGATAAAGACATGGTAAATAGACCCAATGGAATACCATGCAGCTGTAAGAAAAGATGGAATATTGCAGTTCACTGTAATGAGAGTGACACTGGAGGGTATTATGTTAAGTGAAATAAGTCAGAGGGAGAAGAACATATATTGGATGATCTCATCCCTCTGTGATATTGTGAGAGATAAACCAAGGGAATAGACAGTATCAAACTATCAAAAGGTATAAGACAATGACAAATGCTTGGTCTTGAATTACAAAACTGGGGGCTGGAGAGGAGAAACAAAGATCAGACAACATAGAAGAGGTGACATAGGTGGCAGTGGTAGAGAGTCATGGGGAGTACCTTGGTGGTGGTGACGTGAAGTATCTTTATACATTTATACCATTAACTTTTAACACTATCATTACCATTTCGCCTAATTCGTGATAACAAAAGTAATACTGAAATAAAATAAATTTTTTAAGAAAGGAAATCTGTTCCTTCATCCATAAAACAGGATTGATAACACTCTGCACTGTCATAAATTGTCAGCATGAAGTCATATTATGCATGCAAAGGGCTATAACAAATATAGTGACCAATGTCCCCTCTCCCGTCCCTTTGTTGTGGTGGTGGTAACTTGGGGGTCAAACACAAGCTTGGTTGTGAGATTTGCTGGGAGGTGTGGGGGTGGCACTTTGGAGCATTTGCACAAGTGCTCCCCAATGTCCCACTCAGTTGTGGGGTTCATGCATGTTTTGGCTGAAGTTCCTTTGTGCTCTCACTTGTGCTTCTTAGGGGGCATGTTCATGACTTTTGTGGTCATGTGTCTTTAAGTTGTTGTGCTCACTGGGGGCCACACAGTTGGGTGCTGGCACATACCTGAACCTAGCATTAATTGCATCTTTCAATGCAGAGGGAAGTTTCGGTCCCAACAGTTCTGAATTTGTGAATTTAAATGAATTGGAAATAGGACCTTTAGATAATGTCCTACTGGATTGAGGGCACATCCTACACCCTCTGGCTGGCATCATTACGAAAAGCGAGCTGTGCCAGTGTGCTCCAGGAGAAGGAGACAGACTGGAGGGAGGTAGCCTCAAGCCCAGTGATGCCCGGGATTGCCAGGCACACTTCTGAGTGTGGGGAGAGGAGGGAAACAGAAGCACCTCTGGAGGAAACTTCTGAGGAAGCGAAGCCTGCGGACACCAGGATTCTCAGTCCCTGAGCTGGGAGAGAAGTGACTTCTGTGGTTTTTAGCTACTCAGTGTTGGCAATTTTAACTGTAGTCCTAGGAATCAAATACACGTGGCAGATACTCAGTAACAGAAGCGTGAGTATTATGTGTGTTAGGAAACGCTTCTTAATCCTCAGAGCAGAGAGGAGTCCTTGCTCCTTGAAGGAGGTCTGTTCTCTAAACCCTGCAAATCCTGGGTATGCAGCAGGGCATTGCTGGTTTCTAAACCCAACACCCTTCGGTGCTCTGCAGGGTAATTGCTGATTTCTATACCCTGCACACCCTGGGTACTCTGTTGGGGAACAACTGATTTCTGTACACAATATCCCCAGTGCTCTGCAAGGAAGTGCTGGCTTCCTGAACATCTCATGTTGTCTGCAGGGGAACTACTGACTCTATATCCTGCACACCCTGAGAACTCTGTAGGGAAAATGACTTCCATGCCCTGCACATCAAGATTCTCTGTGGGAGAATTGCTCTTTAACTGTACATCCCAAGTGCTCTACAGGGGAATGACTTTCTTCTTTATCTATCTATCGTGGAGGTCCTGCAGCGGACTTACTTGCTTCTCTATTCACCCAGACACTTTCGTCTTTGTGTCTGTGGTGCCCTACCAGGACCTGGCAGAGAAAGAAGGTATCAGCAAGGGTGAAACGAGAACCCAAACTTTCTGCCTCCGTGGTGGCATCCTGGTTTTGTCTTGATGGGATTCTCTGTGGTCAAGAGCACGAGGGCATGTGGTACTGCCCCGCCCCCTGGCCTCCCCCCACATCTGGCTGAAGGAGGTGTGAATGAATTAAACACATACGGATCCTATTTGCTTTCTCTTGCTTCTTTTTAAGCCATGTGCATTTAGGATTAACCAGCCAAGCATTACTGAGAGTTTTGACAAGCCCAAAATACTAAGGAAAGAGTTCAAGATGTCTTGATGATTCTCAGTGCGGAGGGGGTTAAGCAGTGGACTCCACCTCAATCTGTCTGCTAGTGTAGCCTGATCGGCCTTCCAGGCACAGGTGAAATCAGCATCTGGGGACTCTGATGGTGGATCTGACCCAGGGACATTGGCCCTGGACTCAGGTGCCAGCTATGCTAGGAAAGCTGTGTGTTGAGGGTCTAAGCTGCCATCCTTGGCCCAGGCCCCAGGTCCTAGGAAAGTTCTAGCCACTTTCTGCTCCTAGACTGCCAACTTTAGCTCTCTCAACGTCATTATGACCAGGTCATTATGACAGGGACTGCTGTACAGAGAGACCTTGTTGGGGTGACAGTCAAAAAATCAAGTAGCTAAGAATGAGTGCACGTGCCAGAGAGATAGTACAGGGGTCAAGGTGCTTGCATGGCTGATCCTGGTTTGATTCTTGGCACCATATATGATCCCCTGAACCCCACAAAGAGTGATTCTTGAGCACAGAGCCAGGAGTAAGCCCTGAGAACTGCTGGGTATGAAGACTCAACCAGTAATAACAATTTAAATAACCTCTATGATATGTAATTTTGAGGACTCGTTGAGGATGTATAAGGAGCTCGAAGAAACAATGGAATGGACTGCCAATAGAACCTAAGCAGACATGAGGAAACTGCAAACAGAAATGATAGATCTGAAAAACTTGATAGGTGAAATGAAAAGCTCATTGGAAAGCCTTAGCAGCAGAATAACAGCTGCTGAGGACAGAATCAGCAAGCTCCAAGATGAGGTGCAAAAAACCTCCAAACAACAGCAGAAGATGGAAAAAAGCCAATCTTACAGGATATCATCATGCTTATCTATTAGCTTGATGAAGAAAAGTAGTGATGCCCAAAGCATGGAATGTGGCTTATTAAGTATCTTAAGCTGGAAACATTGGAGAAAAACAGAAATAGACTGTACAAAGAAAACTACAAAACGCTACTTCAGGAAATAAAAGAGGACATGAGGAAATGGAAAGATATCCCCTGCTCATGGGTCGGGAGACTTAACATTGTCAAAATGGCAATACTACCGAAAGCATTGTATAAATTCAATGCAATCCCTATAAGGGATTCTTCAAAGAAATGGAGCAAACACTCCTGAAATTTATATGGAACAATAAGCCCCCACGAATAGCTAAAGCAATTCTTGGGAAAAAGAAAATGGGAGGAATCAACCTCCCGAACTTCAAACTGTACTACAAAGCAGTAATAATTAAAACAGCATGGTACTGGAACAAAGGCAGAACTGCAGACCAATAGAACAGGGTTGAATACACTGACATCTCCCCTCAATCATATGATCATCTAATCTTTGATAAAGGTGCAAGTAATGTGAAGTGGAGTAAGGAAAGCCTCTTTAATAAATTGTGCTGGCATCACTGGACGGCTTCATCCAAAAAAATGGGCTCAGAACTCTGCCTAACACCGTGTACAAAAGTAAGATCAAAATGGATTAAAGACGCCCGCTCCTCTCTGGAAAGAAAGATGGCGGCCGCACGGGAGCCTTGTGGACAGCAGGTTTGAGCCGGGGGCAGGGGGCAGCGGGGGCCTCATGGGAAGGGGGGCGTTCTGGGCCGTCCTTCACGCCCGACCGAGGTCACCAGCTGCCCCCCACGAGCGGCTCTCCGGCACGGCCACAGCCCCGGAGGCACAAGGACTTAGCACAGAGAACCAGCCGCTTGGAGCAGAAAAGCAAATGGACTATGTGTTAAACTGAGCCACCAAGTCTGCCCGGAGGGGAAAGGGTGTTGTCCCGCTCGCCCGCTCCTCTCTGGAAAGAAAGATGGCGGCCGCACGGGAGCCTTGTGGACAGCAGGTTTGAGCCGGGGGCGGGGGGCAGTGGGGGCCTCATGGGAAGGGGGGCGTTCTGGGCCGTCCTTCACGTCCGACCGAGATCACCAGCTGCCTCCCACGAGTGGCTCTCCGGCACGGCCACGACTCCAGAGCACAGAAACCAATTTCTTAACTATCTAACTTTTAATAGAAATACTTCCAGGGTTAATAAGTGAAACAGCAGAAATCCAAAACTGCGCGGCCGCTATTGCGGCCGCGCGACATCATTTTATTCTTAAACCAAGCTGTAGAAAGCAAATCATTTCACAACACTGTTTCAGCATATCTGATTGGGGGCGGGGGGGGGGGTCGTAAACTCTAAATAATAATTGTGTAACTTCTATCGAAACAATGTATCTAGTCAAAGTAGATAGAGTATTAACTAGAACTCATCTGCCTCACAGGAATTGGGAGGGGTGGGAGGTGGGGTTCTATTGGGGTTCACGGTTAAAAATAAGTATTGGTAAAGGGAAATGTGTTTGATACTTACATGACTGAGACCTAAACCCGAAGGCTCTGTAACTTTTCCCACAGTGATTCAATAAAGAAATAAACTATTAAAAAAAATGGATTAAAGACCTCAACATCAGACCAGAAACCATAAGGTACATTGAAGACAAAGTTGGCAAAACCCTCCATGACATTGAAGCTAATGATATCTTCAAAGATGCCATGCCACTGTCTGAGCAAGTGAAAACAGAGATAGATAAATGGGACTATCTTAAACTAAGAAGCTTCTGCACCTCCAAAGAAACAGTGACCAAAATACAAAGACAGTCTACAGAATGGGAAAGGATATTCACCGAATACACATCTGACAAGGGGTTGATATCCAGGATATACAAAATACTGGTTAAACTCCACAAGAAGAAAACATCCAACCCCATCCAAAAATGGGGCAATGAAATGAACAGAAACTTTCTCAAAGAAGAAATCCGAATGGCAAAAAAGCACATGAGAAAATCCTCTACATCATTAATCATCAGGGAGATGCAGATCAAAACCACAATGAGATACCATCTCACACCTCAGAGACTGGCCCACATTCAAAAGAACAAAAGCAACCCATGCTGGCGCGGATGTGGCAAGAAAGGGACACTCCTTCACTGTTGGTGGGAATGTCGACTGGTTCAGCCCTTCTGGAAAACAGTATGGACGATTCTCAAAAAATTAGAAATTGAGCTCCCATTTGACCCAGCAATACCACTCCTGGGAATATATCCCAGAGAGGCAAAAATGTATAGTCGAAGTGACATCTGCACTTGTTTGTTCATTGCAGCCCTCTTTACAATAGCCAGAAACTGGAAGAAACCTGAATGCCCAAGAACAGATGACTGGTTAAAGAAACTTTGGTACATCTACACAATGGAGTACTATGTAGCTCTTAGAAAAGATGAAGTCATGAAATTTACATACAAGTGGTACAACATGGAAAGTATCATGCTAAGCGAAATGAGTCAGAAAGAGAGGGATAGACATAGAAAGATTGCATTCATCTGGGGGACATAAAGTAACAAAATATGAGATTAATACCCAAGAATAGCTGAGATCAGCATCAGGAGGATTACTCCATAGCTTAGTGGCCAGTCAGGCATTCTAGAGGAAAGGGCAGCTCAGATAGAGAAGGGAACACCAAATAAAGGATGTTTGGAGGATCCTCCCAGGAGGGGAGATGCATGTCGAAAGTGGACTATGAACTGAACATGTTTGCCACTCAATGCCTCTTTTGCAGACTACAACACCCAAAAGGAGAGAGAGAACACAGGGGATTGCCCTGCCACAGAGGCAGGGGGGGATGGGGGGATGGGGGTGCGGGGGATATTATCCATGGTGGTGGAAAATGGGCACTGGTGGAGGGATGGGTATCTGATCATTGTATAATCAAACCCAAGCACAAAAAATTGTAAATCTACAACTGTACCTCATGGTGTTTCACTAATAAAAAAAATTAAAAAAAAAACAGAAATAGAAGGTCACTCTAACCTCTCCATTTCCCTCCTTCCCTCTCCCAAAAAACAAGTCATTAAACGTCTTTGTGTAAGGTACTCTCCTTATGCCAGGTTAAAGGAAGAAATTCTCAGCACGGACAAAAGGAATTTTAACAAGGTTTCTGGGTGTTTCCTTGAAGAAACCACATGTGAAAAAAAAAACTACACAGAACTCCAGAAGTGTGCTTCTGTGATTGCCTGGAATATGCTTTCTGGTCTCACAATGTCCCTTACACAAAGTCCAGACCTCACACCTGTCCACACCAGTCATGCCCCATGTTCATGCTGAGCTGGTTCCATGTGCTCATTCTGGTTCAGTCCCATGATGCTTCCTGCTTTTGATGTCTGCCGGCCAGTTGCTGGAGCTCTGACTGTCTCATGTTGCTGGTGTCTAATGCTCTTTGCTCTTTGACCTTTCCTTCATTCTTCAGCCATAGACCTGTGTGTGAGAACTGCTGCTTTTCCTGCCATCTCCCCTGGGCACAGATGTGAGCTCAGAGGAAGTTACCTGCCTTGTGTCCTCTTTTATGCCTGGGTTATCCCACTCTGAGTCTTTCCTGCTGTCTGAATGGTTTACTCCATGCAAGCTAGATTTAAAGTGACCAATAGGGTTATCTAGATTTCCAGGCAACTTTCTCTGTCCCTCTATTTACACTGTAACAGCTCCAGAGACAGGAGTGGGGTCCAACAATTTATGTGAACAGAACATTGTTAAACCAACCCTTATATTCTAGTTATTTCTTCACCATTTACTGTTCCTATTTCCAACCCCCCTTTCTTGTCACTTTTTATATTTTTCTTGTTTGTCTAAAAGACACAAATTTCTTGCTTTGTATACTTTTTTTATTTAAAAAAAGTTTGTTTGGGGGCTGTATCAAGATGTGCTCAGGGCTTACTTCTGACTCAGTGCTCAGAGATCACTCCTGGCCCATGTGGTAAGATGACCATATGATGACTATATGATCATATGAGATGACTATATGAAGTGCCAGGGATCAAAATCATTTCTGCCACATGCAAGCCCTATCCACTGTACTATCTCTTTAGCCCCTGGCCAATTTTTTGGGGGTCAGTCTTTATTATCTTGTGAAGGTGCCCGTGTGTGTAAAGATTAGATTATATTTTTATGCTTTTCCCTGCTCTCTCTTTGTAAGTTTAAATTTTAGGGCACCTTATGAGGGTGGAGGAAAATGTTTTCCTCTTTGCCAATAGGCAAGATGTAGAAATAGCAGATTTTCTAGATCTTTGGCAGGGGACACACCTGGAAAGGAAGAGCTGTGCACCTTGGGAAATTGAGTTCCTGCAGCAAGAGATCGGGCTGGCAAATTCGCCCTTTGCTGAGAAGAAATAATTTTGCCTTTGGGCTTCATGCCTTACTCTGCTTTTCCCTCAAGAAAGCAGCCGGAGGCCATATGCAAGCCAGATAGCGGAGCTGTACTCCGGCAGACGCGTATTTACAAAAAGAAGACTTGGTTTGGTCGGCAGACCTCACTTTGCAGTTTCCTGACCGATAGCATATGGGATACCAACTCCGGAGATTGAACGGTTTCTCTGCTTTTCCCTTGCTCTATAAAGGAGATCCAAACTAAGGGGTTGTTGAGAAATTAGGAATGAGTTTCTGCCACATGTGCTGCTTTCACCCACTTTCCAGGTAAACTGACAAATTGGGAGCTTCAAGAAAGGGCCAGGTGGGAAGGAGGATCTCTAACTCTTTCAAAATATCCTGGAAGGTTCTTCACTCAACCCCTTCAAAGCACAGATGCAGTGGACTGAGTTGCTGAATGGCCACTGTAATACTCTTACTCTCCTGAGCTTTTGGGCCTTTCCTTAGTGCTGGACATGTTTGGGCATATTTTTCTCATTTCTCAGCAGCCAAATTTTGCCCAATCTTCAGAGTCATCCCATGGAGGTCTCTAGGTGTTTATAGCAAATCTTGAATGCCTCATTAGCTAACTGAGCTGTCGAGGCTTCTAAAACTCCCAGCACAGTTATCCAAGCTTGCGGTCTTAATTGTAGGATTTTCTCCTCCACTGACCCAGGGCTTCACATCCTCCCACTCCCCCTGGGTTTTAGGATTTAGTCCTTCGAGGGGCTTCACCTGCCCACGCTCTCCCCTTAGACCTCAGGTATTTTTAATTTATTTTTTATTTATTTTTTATTTTTCGTGAAACACCATGAGGTACAGTTGTAGATTTACAATTTTTTGTGCTTGGGTTTCGATTATACAATGATCAAATACCCATCCCTCCACCAGTGCCCATTTTCCACCACCATGGATAATATCCCTCCCACCCCCATCCCTCCCATCTCACCCTGCCTCTGTGGCAGGGCATTCCCTTTTGTTCTCTCTCTCCTTTTGGGTGTTGTGGTCTGCAAAAGAGGCTCTGAGTGGCAAACATGTTCAGTCCATAGTCTACTTTCAACATGCATCTCCCCTCCTGGGAGGATCCTCCAAACACCCTTTATTTGGTGCTCCCTTCTCTATCTGAGCTGCCCTTTCCCCTAGAATGCCCGGCTGGCCTCTAAGCTATGGAGTAATCCTCCTGGTGTTGATCTCAGCTATTCTTGGGTATTATTCTCATATTTTGTTACTTTATATTCCCCAGATGAACGCAATCTTTCTGTGTCTATCCCTCTCCTTCTGACTCATTTCGCTTAGCATGATACTTTCCATGTTGTACCACTTGTATATAAATTTCATGACTTCATCTTTTCTAACAGCTACATAGTACTCCATTGTGTAGATGTACCAAAGTTTCTTTAACCAGTCATCTGTTCTTGGGCATTCAGGTTTCTTCCAGTTTCTGGCTATTGTAAAGAGTGCTGCAATGAACAAACAAGTGCAGATATCACTTCGATGATACATTTTTGCCTCTCTGGGATATATTCCCAGGAGTGGTATTGCTGAGACCTCAGGTATTATGGTTCTGGAAGCTCATCTGAAGATCTGCTTTCTAGCACTGCTTTATTTTATTTTATTTATTTATTTTGTGTACACCCCTTTATTATTTTATTTTATTTTATTTGCTTTTTGGGTCACACCCGGCGTTGCACAGTGGTTATTCCTGGCTCATGCACTCAGGAGTCACTCCTGGCGGTGCTCGGGGGACCATATGGGATGCTGGGAATCGAACCCGGGTGGGCCGTTTGCAAGGCAAACACCCTACCTGCTGTGCTATTGCTTCAGCCCCCATTTTATTTTGTTTTTAACCACTTTATTTAAGTACTGTGGTTTAAAAAGTTGTTCAGGATGATACGAGCATTCAATATTTCAGCCTCAATCCCACCACCACTGTCACCTTTACTCCATTATTCTCTCTATTTTCCCAACACCCCTTCAAGCCTCTCTCCATAGAAGGCCCACAATAATTTATTTGATATTGCTTGTTAGCCCTAAATGACCAGAACTACTTTTTATATCAACTCACTTACCCTCTGTTATCCAAACAGTAGATCCGGAGACAAGAGCCTGTGGATACATTTGGGATATTGAGCTATGATTCTAGGGACTGTGGATGGGGTTTCAGGAAGAAGAAAATAGGGAAAGCCTTTATTTTTTTTTTTTTCCCCCTTTATTTTATTTTATTTTTTTTAAAGTTGTAGATTTACAGTTTTTTGTGCTTTGGTTTCAATTATACAATGATCAGATACCCATCCCTCCACCAGTGCCCATTTTCCACCACCATGGATAATATCCCTCCCACCCCCATCCCCCCATCCCCCCGTCTCTGTGGCAGGGCAATCCCCTGTGTTCGCTCTCTCCTTTTGGGTGTTGTGGTCTGCAAAAGAGGCATTGAGTGGCAAACATGTTCAGTCCATAGTCTACTTTCGACATGCATCTCCCCTCCTGGGAGTATCCTCCAAACATCCTTTATTTGGTGCTCCCTTCTCTATCTGAATAGCCCTTTCCTCTAGGATACCCGGCTGGCCTCTAAGTTATGGAGTAATCCTCCTGGTGCTGATCTCAGCTATTCTTGGGTATTAATCTCATACTTTGTTACTTTATATCCCCCAGATGAATGCAATCTTTCTATGTCTATCCCTCTCTTTCTGACTCATTTCGCTTAGCATGATACTTTCCATATTGTACCACTTGTATGTAAATTTCATGACTTCATCTTTTCTAAGAGCTACATAGTACTCCATTGTGTAGATGTACCAAAGTTTCTTTAACCAGTCATCTGTTCTTGGGCATTCAGGTTTCTTCCAGTTTCTGGCTATTGTAAAGAGGGCTGCAATGAACAAACAAGTGCAGATGTCACTTCGACTATACATTTTTGCCTCTCTGGGATATATTCCCAGGAGTGGTATTGCTGGGTCAAATGGGAGCTCAATTTCTAATTTTTTGAGAATCGTCCATACTGTTTTCCAGAAGGGCTGAACCAGTGGACATTCCCACCAACAGTGAAGGAGTGTCCCTTTCTCGCCACATCCACGCCAGCATCGGTTGCTTTTGTTCTTTTGAATGTGGGCCAGTCTCTGAGGTGTGAGATGGTATCTCATTGTGGTTTTGATCTGCATCTCCCTGATGATTAATGATGTAGAGGATTTTCTCATGTGCTTTTTTGCCATTCGGATTTCTTCTTTGAGAAAGTTTCTGTTCATTTCATTGCCCCATTTTTGGATGGGGTTGGATGTTTTCTTCTTGTGGAGTTTAACCAGTATTTTGTATATCCTGGATATCAACCCCTTGTCAGATGTGTATTCGGTGAATATCCTTTCCCATTCTGTAGACTGTCTTTGTATTTTGGTCACTGTTTCTTTGGAGGTGCAGAAGCTTCTTAGTTTAAGATAGAGGGAAAGCCTTTAGAGGGCACCATTGAGCTGGTCCACGGCCATGGGTGCCTGGGGGCTCTCCCATGGGACCCTCTAAGAGTTTCAGAATAGTTCACCCAAGCGATGGAAGAGTGAAACTTTGTCTAGCACCTTCCTGGGTTACTCTTGGGGGACCTTCTTCCCCCTAATGTATTGGCTTCCCTAACATGGACAAGGAAATGGGATCTTGAACTGGTGTCTGTGTGGAGACGAGAGAATGATATTTTACCCCTTATTTCCTAGCTTATTGGGGAAGGGGTCCTGGATGACAGGGCGAAGTAGAAGTGGCGCCTTCATCCTGTTCTTCCTTCCCCTTCTCTTCTTAGAACGGAATTGAGTCTTCACTGGACAAGCTCTGCCCCTCTATCTGAGCTCTCCGGATCCTAAGTCTTGCATGTCCATATGTTGGAAGGTATAAGACCATCTGCTGGGCATTCATTCTACTTGATGAGTTGAGAAAAATAACATTTTAAAAAGTATTGAAGGCAAAATTAAATAATACAGCTGAATATGAAATGCACTTGATTTTTTTTTTCAAAGGAGAAGAGATGAAATTTCAAAGAAATTTCTGGTTTCTAAGAGTCTTGGAGTGTTTCTTTGATTTCTCTACAAGTTCACCTATCATCTGAAATTATCAGAGAAGATTGCAGAGTATGGACAAATGTGGCCCAGACATGTCATTACTTACAAGAATCGACCCTTGTCTGCTTCTCCAAGTTTCCCCAAAGTTTAGATTCCACCCAACCCTATCTCTCGCTGTCTCTCTTCTTCCCCAGATGAATACTGACTTTGCATTGCTGTCTTTTGGTATCCTGTGCTTCAAAAATTCTCAGAGCCAAGGCAAACTGAGTAGTTTTCTCAAATACCTCATTTATAGCACTGAAAAGTTGATCTCTCTCAGTTACCAGGTGATAGCTTGTGACTGTGGGGCTGTGTACTATTGTTGATGCAACCTTTCCCCTGCAGGGCTGTTCGAGAGGAAGATGAGTTGAAGACCACAGTTCTTTCCCTAGAGTCAAACATTCGGCCAGGTAAAGAACCTGCATGAATTTTTTGCTGAAGAACTGAAAGCACAAAGGAAAACAGGGAATACATACATCCTTGGGCGGTAGGGAGGATGCCCAGGGGGGCTGCAGAGTTGTTCCCTGCTTCAGAGGCTGGCTGGCCCGTTGGTGGGAGGGTTTCTGGTCCTCTAAACAGCTGCCTCATTTTGATTCTTTGCTTTTTAATTTTTTTCTAAGCCCCAAAGACCTCAGGACACAATAACCTCTTTGCCTGCGTGAGATTTGCAAGTCATCAATTCCTGACCACGGGCCATTTCCTTTGTGGAGGGGAGAAAGTGATTCCCTGCAGTCTTCTGAATTTACAGAGCAAAGCTGTCCAGATGTGTCTGGCCTACCTCGCTTGGCTCCCTCTCCCTCGCTGTCCCTCCCCCCCCCCCCCCCCCCCACACACACACTAATTTTGCCTGCAAATGAATTTCATTCCTGCCCTGGAGGGAGGGGGGAGGGAGGAAGGATTAGGGAGTCCACATGCAGCTTCTTTCAAGCTTTGGGGGAGAGCAGATGGTTCCTGTCAGTGTTTTCTTTACATCAGATTTTGTTCCTTTAAGCAAAATGCTGGCTGTGAATCCCCAGGCTGGTTTTGCACCAACCACTGGGCGGCATGGCCTTTTGAGGCTGACTCAGAGCAGGGCAGAAAAGATCCTGGCTGACACTGGCTTGAGAGTTTAGGAGGGTTTGAGGGTTCAGGATGGAAGCATGCAACTACAACTACCTTAAATCTAAACCAAGCTAATGTTTCCTAATGTTCCGTCTTCTTTTTTTTTTTTTTGGCACAGGGATGTCTTCCAGTTTATGTTTCATATTTTGTCAAAGAGGCCTGTGGTTCAGTGCAAAGGTCCAATGTTGCTGGGGATGACCAGGACCACCCAGGTAGTCCTTAGGGCCCTCAGGGCTGTACATTGAGCTGCTGGGGGACTTCGTGGCACAGGGGATTGAACCCAGGTTGATCAGAGGTGGGTCAGAGACGCATAGTCTAAGATCAGTGGTGGGTATTAAGAGCAAGTCAAATAATGTGAATGTGGTGGCATTTTTTGCTGAGGACTTTGTGTTCAAAATTATTAAAGATGATAATTTAGGTGAAACATGGAAACTTCATTTAACACTACACAAAGTGGGCACTCTATTTGGGGAACTAACTCCACAATAGGGGGGAAGGCAGGAAGCTTTTCCAAGATGAAGACTAAGGAGCAAAGAATTGAAAAATAGAATATGTCTGATTGGCTGCGGCTACATGAACATTTTTTGTGCAGGGTGCAGAGAAATGAGAGGTGAATGCAGAGCCGAGAAGGGCCTTGAGGTCTGGAGACTGGTTGAATAAGAAGCAACAAGAGGATCACAACTTCCACTTGATGGGGTGCTTCTGGGGCCCATCTTGTACTTAGGAATTTGCTTCAACGCTGGTATATACTGGTATGATACATTTTTATGGACTGCTCAGGTGGTAAGTCACTTGCAGATGGGGACTGTTGGCATCATAACTGGATCCTAACAGTTTGGATAAACGGTGGTTAGTGATGGGCATTTCCTCTGCACCACGTTTTGGGCTGGGTTGCAGGTATCAGAGCTGGATACATACAGATTCTGAAGTCAAACTCGTAACCTTGCTATTCCAATGACAGAGAAGCACGTGGACAAAGTTCAGAAGTTCACCAAAAAGAAAGTTATCAATGTGTCCAGTGGAGGCCCAAGGATATTACATGGAAATATTAATTAAAACTGCATTTTGAAGGACAAATAGGATTTTTTTCAATGGATGGGAAGAGGATATTAGGATGAGAAACTATATTTGGAGGAATGGCAACTGGTTTGCAATTTCAGAATGTTTACTTCTAATTATTTATGAAGCACCTATTATATAGCAGTAATGCTTCCATCATGGCAGAGCCTGGCAAGCTGCCTGTGACTATTCAATATGCCAGAAACAGTAACAACAAGTCTCACAATGGAGACATTACTGGTTCCTGGTCGAGCAAATCGATGAACAATGGGAGGACAGTGCTACAGTGCTACAATGCATCCAGGGGCTGCAGGACATAGGACTAACCCAGTCATGCTTCTTTAGCTTTGTATGTATGTTTGCTTGGATATTGTCCCCGATACTGCTGGCTTGAACAATGGGAATGTTTATTTTTTTCAAGGTTCTGGAGATATGAAGTCTGATAGCACTGTATTGGCAGAGATCAGATAGCGATTTACTCTAAGACCTCTCTCATGGCTTGTAAATGTTTTCCTTATCATCTCTCTTCCTGTGGCCTTCTTACTTTATGCGTCTGTTTAATTTCCTTTCAAGGTGGTGGTCATGTTGGATGAGGACCCATTTTATGATAACGCTTTAATTAAATAACCTCTGTTAGAAACCTATCTCCAAATAGCATCATGTTCAGAAACAGTGGAGGTGAGGACTTCAGCCTGTGACTATAGGGGCATACAGTCCAGCCTGTGACATTCATAGAAGGATTATCTTCTGTTGTGTGTCAGTGTGTGTGTGTGTTTGTGTGTGTGTGTGTGTGGTGTGTCACTGTCACTGTCCTCCCGTTGTTCATCGATTTGCTCGAGCGGGCCCAGTAACATCTCCATTGGAGACTTTGTTGTTACTGTGTTTGGCATATCGAGTACTTCACGGGGAGCTTGCCAGGCTCTGCCGTGCGGGCGAGATACTCTCGGTAGCTTGCCGGGCTCTCCAAGAGGGGTGGAGGAATCGAACTCGGGTTGGCCATATTGCTTGCGTGCAAGGCAAACGCCCTACCACTTTGCTATCGCTCCAGCCCTGTGTGGTGTGTATGTGTAGCAATAGAAGACTGTAGCAATAAGGAATTGGTAATTAATTTGCTTATTTGTTTTTAAGTTCTTTTTTGTTTTGGGGCCAAACGTGGTGGTACTCAGGAATTACTCCTGGATCAGTGCTCAGGAATCACTCCTGGTGGTGCTCAGGGGATCCTATGGGGTGCCACAGATCAAACCCAGGTCAGCCGCATGTAAGACAAGTGTCCTACAAGCTGTACTTTTGCTTTGGTCTCAATTGGTAATTTTAGGTAGAGATAAATGTCACAAAGAATTTTTTTCAGATACAGAAATTTTTTTGAGGTAAGAACTGTATATTTATTGAAATGAAGAAAATTATATTATACAGAACATTCAAAGATTGAGTTTTAAAAAAAATTTTTATTAGTGAAACACCATGAGTTCCAGTTGTAGACTTACACATTTTTGTACTTGGGTTTCAATTATACAATGATCGAGTACCCATTCCTCCACCAGTGCCCATTTTCTACCACCACTGATCCCAGTATCCCTCCCACCCCCAACCCCCTCATCCCACCCTGCCCCTGTGGCAGGGCATTCCCTTTTGTTCTCTCTCTCCTTTTGGGTGCTGTGATTTGCAAAAGAGGCATTGAGTGGCAATCATTTTCAGTCTATAATCTACTTTCAGCATGCATCTCCCATCCTGGGAGGATCCTCCCAACGCCCTTTATTTGGTGCTCCCTTCTCTATCTGAGCTGCCTTTCCCCCTAGCATGTGAGGCTGGCCTCCAAGCCATGGAGTGAACCTCCTGGTACTTATCTCTGCTATTCTTGGGTGTTAGTCTCCTATTTTGTTACTTTATGTTCCCCAGATGAATGCAATCTTTCTATGTCTATCCCTCTCTTTCTGACTCATTTTGCTTAGCATGATACTTTCCATGTAGTACCACTTGAGATACAGAATTTTAAATATAGATAAATGTTAGAAAGCAAGATAATGACATATGAATGCATTTTATCTATTTTTATATAGCTCTATACTTATGTACATATTTGCAAATATATTAACAAATATAGTTGAAATTATCTGTTAAGTGGTATAACCTGAGTTTGTTGTTGGGGAGCAACTCATAAATGTGATTCTTCTTCTTAAGGAGTTAACAGTGTGTTCACAGTATTGATGTATCACTTGATCACTTGACTTCCTGCTAATCGTTGATTTGCTCGAATGGGTGCCAGTAACGTCTCCATTTGTCCCTGTTGCGTGCTTGTGTAGCCCAATGGCGTCTGTTCATTCTAGGAACACGAAGAGCCTCAACCCAATCATTCATGGTCTTGATGAAGAAGTCTGACCATCTGGTAGGTGGGCGGCCACGCGGTCTTTTGACATCCCGTGGAATCCAGTCGGTAATGGCTCTAGTCCAGCGATCATCTCTAAATCTCATTACGTGACCAGCCTATCTGATTTTTGATGCCTTGGCAAACGAGACAGTGTCCCTGATTCTTGATCGTCACAGGAGGTCGGAACTCCGTATTCTTTCTCTCATTTGAGTGAAACGTGATATTCCAAGCATAGCTCTTTCAATTCCTCTTTGGGAGACCCAAATAGCGAATAGCGTTCTCATCCTGTTTGCATAGGGCCCAGGTCTCTGAGGCGTATGTTAATGCAGGAAGAACAGTGGAATCAAAGAGCTGTGCCCGGAGCCGGAGGTTCTTTGTCCTCTTAGCTATTTCTTTGACGCTCTTGAAAGCGTTCCAAGCCACTCTTTTCCTCCTGCGCAGCTCGGGTGCCAGGTCATTTGTCATGTTGACCTTTCAACCTAGGTACACATAACTGTTGCATTTGGAGATGGTTGTTCCGTTGAGAACGAATGGAGCATCAGGAACGAGGCTGTTTCTCATAAACATTGTTTTCGTAAGATTCAGCTGTAGTCTGGCCTTTCCACACTCATGGTCGAAGTATTGATGTATACACAAGAAAATGACTGCGCAGTAAAAGTTTTGCAGGTAACTGGGGATGTTGGCTGTGTGAGACGGATGAGGGCAGGTGGTGTTGATGAGCTAGTTACTGGCATTATGTATAGGAAGAGTTCATTTTGGATTCTATCCAGTGGAGCAATATATTTCCATCAAGTGTCCTAAAAATGGGCCGGAGCGATAACACAGCGGGTAGGGCGTTTGCCTTGCACGCAGCCAACATGGCTGACCCGGATGTGATTCCTCCACCCCTCTCAGAAAGCCTGGCAAGCTACCTAGAGTATTTTGCCTGCTTGGCAAAGCCTGGCAAGTTACCTGTGATGTATTCGATATGCCAAACACAGTAACAACAAGTCTCACAATGGAGACGTTAGTAGGCCCGCTCAAGCAAATCGATGAACAACGGGAGGACAGTGACAGTGACAGTCCTAAAGATAAAATTCATTTGCCAACTGAAAGGAGAGGAAACAAATATTTGGATGTGGCAGCCCAGGCGTGGTAGGCCCAGTCTTGGCAAGATAAGCAAAGGCCCCCCTGGGTCAGTCTAGCTTTGGTAGTGGCATTCATCTGAGTGACAGAGTGGAGAAATGCCACTACTTTAAGTAACCTTTGAACAAATAATGAAACAGAGACAGAAACATAGACCTCATAGCTGTGTCAGCTCAGTCCTGTAGGACAAAAGCAGTTGGGGTGCTCTTTGAAGGGGAGATACAGAAATCAGAAGTAATGGGGAAAGTGGGAAGGAACCCACGTGGGTCAGACTAAGACTGCCCAGAACTTTCATAGCTTCCTCTGGGAGGGACAGAGCCTCTGGCCACAGTAGAGCTGAGGGTACTTCCCCCAAGTTTACTGCGCCTAAGAATTGCTCAGGGACACTGTTCCACACGCAGAAGGTAGCATTAGTAGCATTCATTAGCATCTTCACTAGTAGCATTCAGCAGAAGTGTCTGTGGTGGGATTCTGGGATTGGCATTTTGAGCAAACCCCCAATGTGTTTTGAGTATAGCTATATAGAATTCTGTACACATAGATATAGGTAAGAGGGTTGCTGCACATACTTTTCTACATTATTAAGTTTAAATGAGACTTAAATGAATTCTATGACAAGATATATATCACATATAAAACATTCTATGAGTAGATTAGTCATTAAATATACATATAAAACACTATATGTAGTGTCCTATGAGTAGATTAATCATAATAATACATTGTTCTATGAGGTCAGTCATATATATATAGTGTTATGGGTAGATCAGTCATTTTACATATATAGTGTTCTGTAAGTAAATTTGTCTGATCTGCTTAGAACTATGGGCTGGAGCAATAGCACAGCAGTAGGGCGTTTGCCTTGCAAGCTGCCGGCCCAGCCAGCCGGGTACAATTCCTCTGCCCTGCTTGGAGAGCCTGGCAAGCTACCAAGAGTATTTCACCCACATGGCAAAGCCTGGCAGGCTACCTGTGACATATTCGATATGACAAACACAGTAACAACAAGTCTCATAATGGAGACGTTACTGGGCCTGCTCAAGCAAATAGATGAACAATGGGAGGACAGTGCTACAGTGCTACTTAGAACTATATATATATATCTTATATACATAAATACATAGTTTATGTTAATAAAATATGTATAGTTTATATATATAACATGTTGTTCTGAAGTATATGAGTCATTATCAATTATTCTTTTGGGTCAGAAAGTCTGAAGATATAGCAGCTGTACAAATATTACATATAAATGCCCAGACCATAGTCCCTGCTTGACCAACTCAGTCATCATATGGCTGCTAGAGTGGCTAAAGCCAGGTTCAATCTGGGATACTGGAGGGGCAGACTAAGGGTGGTGTGGTTCCCTCTTCAGGTTTTTTTGAAAGCAGAAGGAGGAGGGCTGGCGTTCTCACATTTACTGAGAGCACATTCTGATCCAGGGATTTGGGGTTCCTAGAAGCAGACCCTGAGGCAGACACTGTAGGGCAAGTTTAACTGGGTGCAAATTGTGTTGTCAAGGGCATTGCCCTGTGGGCAACTGAACTTGGATCACACTAGGGTCCTTTGGAGTAGGGTGGCCAACTGGACTTTTTGATTGGGATCATAGGGGTTGGCTGGGATGAGGGACTTTCATAGCAAAACTTAGACAAATCTGATGGTTGATCACCAATCACAGGTGAATGAGTATAGGACCATTGTGTAAAGTGATCCCAGGGGGAGATGAGTAACCTGGGTTGTTGGTGGGTGGGTTCACCAGCTCACCCTCTGATCAATCAGGACTGATGTTGTGGTCTAGAACCACAGCCTAGAGGTGTAGCTTGTCCTTGCCACTCTTGAGAACTGCTGAGTGTGCCATTGACTAGCCTGCTGATTGCCGGACCTTCTGAAACAGGTGCAAAATGCTTCTCACTGCAGCTCTTCCTGCTGTTCCCTGACTCACTTCCTTTCTTCTTCTCTCTCACTGCCTGGCCTTTCGCCTCCCAAGCAAAGTCCTATAATTCTGGCTTGCAGCTCTGCTTCCTGGGGCAGCTGGCTTCATTTTGCTGGTATATAAGGAGATTCACCTTCAGGTTTCAGTTCTTTGTTTGTCATGCTGGTGTCCCTGTGAAAAAAGAACCATTACTTTTCCCTTCTGAACCTGTTTTTCCAAAGAAAAGGTGCAAACTACATGAGCTTCAAGTTCTTTCCTGAACCTCATATTTTCTGATCCTCAAAGATTCTCCTACTAGGCCCTCGTGAGTTCCCTGTGAAAAAGTGAGCCACAGGCCCTTTGCAAGATGGCCGTATTTCTCTACCCATCAGTCTTAATGAATCTTGGTTTCCTGGGCAATTTTTTGTTTAAAAGAATAAAGGAGGAGGGGGAGAGTAAGTTTGGAAACTCACAGGGCCCTTAGTCCCCGAGGAGATTTTCCTAAAACAATCTTTATATATTTATTTATTTTTTGGGGGGTGGGGGGCAGGGGTGACTTTGCAAGGAAATTCAGTCTTTCCAAAATGGCCTTTGAAACCATAGACTATGGAAAAGTTTAAGGAGCAGCACAAAGTGATTGGGATAAATAGTTCCATATGAGTTACTGGATATAATATTCCTCCTTGTACTCCTCGTGCTGGGTGAAAGCAGACGTCTCACGCTTGGTGTGTTCTAACAGATGTGTGTTTAGGGTTAATGGGATTTTAGAAGGACCAAGGTTTTCCCCAAAGAGTATTTGCTCCGCTCTCTTCATCCAGAGTCCCAGGAAGCCACTCAAAATCCTACATCCTGTTGGTTGCCACACCTTCAGGCTTTTTGTTCGCTTCTTACAATGATAAATAATTTGAAAAAGTTGGGCAGGAATCATAAAAATATTGCAAAATTATTCACAACAAAATAATCAGTACCTGTGATGGAATGTGTAGTATATGGGTTCATTTGAGCTTCACACACATGAGAAGTTCAGGTTACTGCTCAAGGTCACTGGCCAGCGGAGGTAAAAGTAATGTGGATTTTCATAAGCTACAGCTCTATGCTTGGGTCTCTGTGAAGCAGGAAGGGGACTATGAATCAGGCCATGCTCTGGGCTTCTGAGAAACTTGCAATTTGTCCTATAAATGCCTGCTTCTTTGGGTGGTGAGAATCAAATAGTTATGTGGACCAGGCCTCAGGGTTACAGAGATAATCTGGAGATGGTGTCTGCTTTCTGATTGTTGATATTCAAATAAGGAATATCAGTTATGTCATAGGTGGGTGTCTATCCTTTAGATGCAGATGATGACTTTATCAGAAGAGTTGAACAAAAGGCTAGAGAAAGTGACAAGATGATAAGGAGGAGGATCCGGCATTGGAAAAATTTGACTCTGGCTAGACTGAAGTTAGAAATTTGGCTTTTCTATTGTTTAGTTACGTGACCGTAGCCAAATGATCTCTCTGAGTCATAATTTCAGGAAAGATAAATTATTTCAGCAGGATATTGAGAATGGATGAGATTTGAGTACAGGGAAATATAACCAAAGTGGGCTGGGGATGGCTTAGTGGTGGAATCCATGCTTCTGTGTAGAATGAGAACGACCTGATTAGATCCCTGGTACTGTACAGAAGAAGTGGGAAACAGAATGGCAGTAAGTATATTAAATTAATACAGTTGTAGGATGTGAAACATTTTTGAATTTCTTGAATTTTTTCTCTGTGTAGGGGGATAAACACAAACATTATCAAGCATTTATGAATTTTGTAGTTGGCAGTGAAATTATTATTTTTTTTTCTTTTTGGGTCATACCTGGTGGTGTGGGCTGGAGTGATAGCACAGCAGGTAGGGCGTTTGCCTTGCACGCAGCCAACATGGCCGACCCGAGTTTGATTTCTCCGCCCCTCTTGGAGAGCCCGGCAAGCTACCGAGAATATCTCACTTGCACGGAAAAGCCTGGCAAGCTACTCATGATGTATTCGATATGCAAAACACAGTAACGAGTCTCACAATGTTACTGGGCCTGCTCGAGCAACTCAATGAACAATGGGAGGACAGTGACAGTGACAGTGACCTGGTGGTGCACAGGGGTTAATCGTGGCTCGTGCACTCAGTAGTTACTCCTGGTGTTGCTCGGAGGACCATATGGGATGCTGAGAAATGAACCTGGGTTGGCAGTGTGCAGGGCAAACGCCCTACCCGCTGTGTTATTGCTCCAGTCCTGAAATTAATATTTTTGAGAGAAAATTTCTTACTGCTTAGGAAAAACTTATAAATAGGATTTTGTTGTGGAGAGACATGGTCAGAAGCTAGTCAAGAAGGAGAGATCCACGTGCTGGGGGAAAAGGCAGCTGGTATAGAGAAGGCACCACTAAGTAAATGATACTCGGAGGGCTCTCTCAGGATGGGAGTTGTGTGCTGAAAGTAGACCATGGACCAAACATGATGGCTGCTTAGTACCTGTACTGCAAACCATAACTGGAGAGAGAGAGAGAGAGAGAGAGAGAGAGAGAGAGAGAGAGAGAGAGAGAGAGAGAGAGAAAGTGGTAATGTGCCTGCCACGGAGGAAGAGAATAGGAAGGGGTGGGGGTGGTGGGAGGGATACTGAGAACATGGGTGGTGGAGAATGGGCACTGGTGGAAGGATGGGTACTTGAACATTGTATATTGTATGACTGAAACATAATCACAAAAGTTTGTAAGTCTGTAAAAAAATTAATTAATTAAAAAAAAAGGAGAGATGGAAGTTGAGGGAGTGGTATAAATGTTCCATGGAGTCAAATCAAAGGTATTGTCTCCCGATACTGGAGTCAGTCATTTTGCTGCTTGTACCAAGTAACCAAGTAACAAAAATGACCATCCTCTCCTTTTACCCTGTTTTGCAGGCAAGAATATTGTATCCCTGGAGCGCTGCCCATGGAGAGACATGGGATGGTGGGGGGTTTCTCTGTGTGCGTGGTCTTTGCATGATTATATGAGTCAGAGCTGGGGTGCTTTCTAATTACCTCAACTTCCAAAGAGTGGACTAAATTATCCTTTTTTCTCCACCATGACAGGACTAGGAGTTTATAACAGCTACTGTTGTCTCATCTATCTAGTACAAACTTTTGGTCTTCCTCAGTAGGGCCCAGGGGGAGATTTGATTGCTGAACCTGGAGGAGAGAAGATGAGAAGGGGTGCTCAGTTATAAGGTAGGTGAGATGGGGCCAGGATGGGAATTATTTGGGCAAAGACTGTTGGTCTTTGTGACAATCATTTCCCTGTGATTCTGTTCTCTGTTGGACTTTTCTGGGCTAAAATGCCCTTGTTGTCTTTTTAGGACTTGGGTAGTGTTGGTTAACCACTGAAGACTGTTTCCTGGGATTTCAGTTATTAAGGGAAGGACAAAGCTCATTGGGAACCTAGGAAAAATTGATGACAATTCAGGGAAGTTTGACTGAAGAGAAATGAATGATACAGAATCTTGGAGCTATGATCTGAAGGAAGAGGAAGCTCCCAAGAGAATAGAATATTCCAGACTCCTCAGAAGTACCTGATAGTGCTGTGAGAGCAGTTTGCTTTTGTTCCTAAGAGAATACAAATTCTGGGCTTCATTACATTATGACCTCCTAGGCACTGAAGAGGTCACTCTATTTTCATTTACTTATTTCTGTGGTGCTGGGGATCAAATTCAGGGCCTCCCACTGGCAAGTGCTCCACTTCCGATCTACATCTCTGGCTTATAAAGTTTCCCTTTGAACTGGAAAACTTGAGGACACTTCAATTGCTTGCCTTTTAAAAAAGTTTTCTTCAAATGATGATTCTAAGGAGGTGGTGGTGGTGGTGGGAACATGCTGAGAGAGTAGAAAAGAAAATTACACAACAAGAAAGTGCCTACTATCTTGCATTGGTTCCAGCAGCTTATAGTGTTCAGGTGGATTGCTTTAATATTCGCCATTAATTTAAATATATTTTTTTGAAGGGAGGAACCCTTAGAAGTGTTTTCACTGGCTTATTCCACGGATGATCAATGGAAGTCCATTTTCAAAATACATTTGTACATGAAAAAACTGTGCTTCTGGTATTTAAGAAAGTACCCCAGGATAGTGATGGACTCTTGGGAGTTCCAGCTCCAGTACTTCTAGTTGGAGATTTTCCTGAAGGCTGATGGAAAACTATGAATATAAGGCAAGCAGCTGTGCCCAGATTATGTCATTGTTTTTCCTCTGAGTAAATAGCTTATTTACCAGCAGTTCTGGATTTTTTGATTTCTGATTCACTAGCACAGCTTGCCTGGGTTCCTGGAAATAGCCTGACCCGAGTCTCATTCACATGCTCCCTCCTATTTCTTTACTTCCCAGAGGCAGGAGGATCTGGGCTGTCTGGGCTGAGCATGACATTTCCTGGAAACAAACTTGATAATGTCAAGTTCCCAATATCACATCATGGAACAGGGACATGAGCAAACTGGCATGAGTTCAGTTGGAATGGCGGAGAGCAGGATTCAAAAGCAGTATGGTGACCTTTCTGAAGGCTTGAGTGTGCTCTGGTACATAGGGCTTACCTGTACCATCTTATTTCATCTTTATGATGAATCTAAAGGCTGTTGCCCTCATGTACCATGTACATGTACATGTACCTGTACCTCATGTACATTGACCTCATGTATATGGACCTCATGTACCCTCATGTCACACCAGTTTTCTGAGCACAAGGCAACAGAGCTGAGGGAAAGTCCTGATGCTCTGAGTCCAGAGTCTGTGCTCTTGAACACCACACCCTGGGGGACCTTGGAAATAACTGGTGATGTTTAACCTAAATATGAGAAGGGAAAGCTTCAGAGAGATGTGCTACCTCTGCCAGCTCCTGGGAAAGAGTGATAAACTGGCGAGATCAGCAGCACCCACAAAGCAAGCAACTAATAAGTGGTAGAACCAGAACCACAGGCATGGGCTGTATGAGGCATGCTTCTGTGATTATCAAAGGAAAAATAATGACTGACTGCTTCATGGAGCTGTTGGGAGATTACATGAAGTCACATTTGGAAGCCATGTAGACGTGATGTGTGAGCTATGTTCTCATCAAATGTGGTCTCTCTAGACTGAAAAGTAGAGACTTTAGGGAAGCAAAATGGGAGTTATCATGAGAATGAATTTTCAGTTTTATCCAAGAAAGATTTGTAGACACCTAGATATGTCAGGCTTAAAAATGGGTATTAGGGATGCAGAAAATAAGTCAGACATAGACTTTGCTTTCAGGGAGTTTCCAACACACCTGGATTCAGGTAAGAGTAGGAGAGCCATCATGAGTGCTTAGAAGACCTGTACTCTGCTAGAAGACTGTATCCCCCTATACCCCCCGGCAACTTGGGGAGATAGTCTTTTGGTCATGAAGGTGGCCATGCAGTACTTGGAAAGGCAGCTGTCTGTCTGAACTCCTGCCCCGGAGTAATCCAGCCTATCTACATCACTGGGTTGATCAGCCTATCTACATCACTGGGTTGCCCTTCTGCTAGGCCTCAACCCAGAAGTCAATATACGTTTCAAAGAGCCTTAGTCAGAAACCAGAGAGCTGACAGGAGACTCCAGTGCCAATCTTTCCCAGAAAAAATCCTTAGGGAACAGTTGTAGACAAGATAGAAATGTGAACAGCAGGGCATGGATGCCTCTCTCCACCGAGAGACTCAAACAGTTGCCCTTTCACATCACTCAGCTTTCCCCTCAAGTGTCAGCTGGTCTAAGGAGCCTTCTATGTCTACCCTTCTCTGTCACTCTGGACCACCACTACTTGCATGTGTCTCTTCTGTGCTTATGCAGGTTTAATCAATGAGTGGTCTGACAGATTGTTCTCTTCAAAAACTAGAACCATCAGTACCACAGGGTAAAGAGGGTTGTGAATTCATTATGAAATTCCTGGCACATTTGTTAAAAGTGGATAAGTCAGAATTCACTTCTCATAGTAGTGATAAGGATTAGGAGGTTGGCCCCATGGCTTGGAAGCCGGCCTCACATACTGGGGGGTAGGGGGTGAAAGGCAGCTCAGATAGAGAAGGGAACACCAAGTAAACAGTGTTGGGAGGACCCGCTTGGGTCGGAAGATGCTGAAAGTAGACTGTAGACCAAACACGATGGCCACTCAGTACCTCTATTGCAAACCACATCACCAAAAGGAGAGAGAGAACAAAAGACTCAAACAGGGGTGGGGTGGGCAGATGGAGTGGGGGTGGTGGGAGGATACTGGGATCATTGGTGGTGGAGAATGAACACTGGTGGAGGGATGGGTACTCAATCATTGTATGACTGAAATGCAAACACAAACATTTGTAAGTATGTAACTGTACCTCACAGTGATTCACTAATAAAAAAATTTTTTTAACAAAGAATTCATTTCTCAGTTTTGGAGTGAAGATTAAATGAGGTAATTTTAGAAAAACATATAATTCCTGACATGTGGTAGATGTTTAATATGTGCTAATTCATTCTCTTCTTTCTTCCTCAGAAGGCAATTCTATTCTGTAAACAGGCTTTCCATGAATATTTGTCAATCAATGAGTAGGTGTGATTCAGTTCCTTTGTTTGTAAAATGGGCTAACAACAATATAACCTACTGGCCAGGGTGAAGATGAAGATTTGCAAGGAAGAAAATTAGTGCCAGTACATGGTGAGTGAGTTCTCAGTCAGGTTGGGAAAGGGTGTTGGAAGGTGTGGATTTGTGTGTGTATGTGTGTGTGTGTGTATGTATGTGTGTGTGTTGGGTACACACAGGTACAGGAAGCAGTTAAACTTAGGAGACAAAGAAAGGAAAATTGTGAGCACAGTGACTGTTCTAGTGTTCACTAATGCCCCAAGGAACCACAGGTGAATGAAAATCAGAATGGATAAATAAATGAATGAATGCTACAAGGAGAAGGCTGCAATCCTCACACAGAATTCCAGGGCAGAGAGTAAGTTCTATAAATTTCCGTCATTCCATAGGTTAGGGAGCACCCTCTGGCCTGTAGAACAACCTCTTCCCCTGGCCCTCTGTGTTCCATCCATGACTCTCCTGTCCTCTCAGCTGCTGGAGCAGAAACCTAAACCCAGGGACCTAGTGCTTCGGAGGTGGAGCCGGGCATGGGGGTGCCAAGTCCCTGGCTGACTTGCTGCCCTGAGCTGGGGCATGCACGATTCCCAGGTCTTGACTGTTTCAGACTGGGAGAGGAGATGAAGGAGCCACAGGCTAGGAGAGAGGAGGCAGTGCAAGAAAGTCAGGAAGGAGAAGAAGGAAGAAAGAAGGAAGAAAGGAAGAGAGATAAGGAAGGTAAAGAGGAAAGAAGGGAGAAAGGAAAAAAAGGAAGGAAGTAGGGAGAAAGGAGGGAAGAAAAGGAGAAAATCTGGAATCAGATCCAAGGGCTGTCTCTATTCTGTGTCATCTTGGAAAACTCAGTCTTCCTTTGGACTCTGTTTTTCTGCTCCTATGGGTAGAGGGAATTCCCCCAAACCCTTCTAGCATGACTAGACTCTGCTGCCCCGGGACATACTTCACCTGCTTTCTGCAGTTCCTGTTCTGGCCCATTCAGCGGGAGCCATGCCGTCAGCACTTTAGTCCTTTACTTATTCGAAGGATCTTACATTCTTAGGAGAACCTTTCACTCTTCAAATATTATCTTTCTGATGTGGTCCTTGGCAGCATCCCGGATCGCTCCAAGTCACGCAGACGCTTTGCCTCTTCTCTCAGTTCCTGGCAGGCTGGACCATGTGCATTCCCATTAGGGGCTGCCCAAGAGACTCCCCTGTGAGGAAGCATGCTGTGACTTCTCATGCCGTCCAAGAGAAGTGGGGCCTGTGACTCAGTCTTAATGAAATGTAGAAATGTATCTGATGGGGTGAGTAAACCAGACGGAGGCCCCATGTCTTCGGAAGTTGTGAGTCGAGTTCACTGGAATTGGGACTAAGAAGGCCGAGGTCAGTTCCCACCATTGCCACTCCCACTTTTTTTGCTTTTTACTCAGAACCATGTTAGGGATTCTTCCTCAGCCTGGCTTAAATTAAATATGACCTTAGCACCCAGCCTCTATATACTCCTTAACACTGCACCCCAGCATGGAATAGAAGTTCACTTTCATTCTCCATAAAATCTTCATATCTATGATGGGAATGGGTTGACCACTTTCCATCCGTTATTTGATGGAACCCTCTGAACCACCTATTACCCCTAACCTCCCCCCATCTTCCCCCTGCCACACTACTTATTGGAAGACTCCTTTTCACCTGCATCACTCTTCCACTAGAGGCCAACAGTGCCTTCCTTCTTTTATTCTTCCCTCCCTCCTTCCTTCCCTCCCTCCCTCCCTCCCTCCCTCCCTCCCTCCCCTTCCTCCCTCCCTCCTTCATTCTTTCTTCTTTTCTTCCTTTATCTCAGGACTAACTCTTGCCCCTGTGTTCAGGGCTCAGTCCTTCTGGTAGTTAGGGACCATATAGGGTTCTGGAGATCAAAATGCGGGTGGGCACAAGTAAGACAAGTGTCTTGACCCCTATACTATGTCTCCAATCCAAACACCTTTGTTAATCCCTCCCCCTGCAAGTCCCTCAACTCAAATAGCACTTTCTGGGGCATTTTCTATAGTAACCTGTACCCCTTGGGGACTCAGTGGCATAGTCATCAAGATTTGGAATGAAAGATTATAACCCTGCTAAGCTCTAGACTTGATTGTAAGGATCCTGGAGTCAGGCTCTCCATGCTTAAGTTGTTAGATGGGGGCAACCTTTACCCCAGAGAGCAACTCCAGGGCAGCCCATATGCAATGAGTTTTCTTTCAGAGTTTCTCTTCCCCCTGTGATTTTAATTGCCACCCCTCCACTCCACCCCTCCCCAGCCTAGGTCCCTATAACTTAATGAGAACAAACTGGAGTCCTTCATAATATATATATATATATATATATATGTTTGATTTTTGGGTCATACCCAGTGTTGCTCAGAGGTTACCCCTGGCTCTGCATTCAGGAATTACTCCTGGCAGTGCTCAGGGGATAATATGGGATGCTGGGCACCAAACTGGGGTAGGCTGTATGCAAATAAAGTTCCCTACTATTGCTCTGGCCCCCAGGGTCATAGTTGACCAACAGGCAGAAAGGGGTCACCGTGATGAATTGGGCGTCCATCCTGATGGTTGTGGCCAAACTGTTTCTAACAGAACTGGAGGGTGTGGCATATATCTGGGGATTACTCTGTGGGTCATTTTATATATTTTTTCTTTTCTAATATTCAGCAGCTAAAAAAGGGAAAGTCTACTAAGTCTTCATAGGCTAGGGCCACTAATGGCACAGATGGCGCAGGAAGGAAGACCTGATTTGGGTCAACCCATGGACCCCAAGATTCCTTATCAGCTGAGAGCTGTGAATGATGCTACATCTATATTGAATTCTTTCTAACTGTGCATACCCAGTGTGCTACCTTTTCTGTTTTCTAACAAAGTTCTTTTTCCCTCTTTGGTGGGAGGTGGGCTGGTGTGCCAGCTGTTTCCTTGTTGGTGGTGGTGGTAAAGGACATTACAGTCTTGTCTTTAGTCTGTAAGATTTGAACTGTGATGGGTCGAGAGGAGAAGTCCTATGACCCAAAAGTTCTGAGCTTGTTGCCCAGAGTCATCAGAATGGACTGTAGGGAGGCCTTCTCTTGGCAGAGGGTGAGCTTGTGCTGTGGAGGGAGAGAGCTTTGTGGTTGTGATCATGATCATTGTCATTGTCAAGTTCCAGTACAAAAGAAGGGTTTCAGCTAACGTTGGACCATTGCAGCAGGGTTGGTTAAGAACCTCATTCTGGTGGTGGTCTGCTTTTTAGAACTTTGGGAGTCTCTTTAAAGAATCTCGGGGCTGAGGGTTCTTACTTCTGAAGGTTTCACCTGGAAGACTGTAGAATTCATCCCATTTTTTTTATGCCTGCAAATGAATATAAAATGTCAGAGTGAAATATACTCATGTCCTCACAGTGGTTATCTTTGGGTTGTGAGATTAAAGATTTAAACTTTTCACTCTTTCTTTTCTGTGTTTTCTCATTTTTCACAAGGAATTTCATGAATTTCCCCTTCAAGTCACAAAAGAAACAGAATAGAAAACTGATGTCACTCAGCAGAAACCTTGATGACTTTATTACTGTGAATCAAGTAAGCAGGGCAAATGGTGACTATTTCTTATGAATACTCCGCCCCTCTCGGAGGGTCCGGCAAGCTACCAAGAGTATTTAGCCTGCATGGCAAAGCCTGGCAAGCTACCCATGACGTACACAATATGCCAAACACAGGAACAACAAGTCTCAAGATAGAGACGTTACTGGGCCCGCTTGAGCAAATTGATGAACACCAGGAGGACAGTATGACAGTATGACTACTAAAATAATTATTGACTGCTTACTGAGTTAGATTACTGGGAATAGCCATAATTAAGAATCCACCATGTACAGAATTGAAATATTTTTATTATGTAAATAGTTACCTACAGACAGACTTATCATGAGATTCTATATAGGATTCTATATTCTATAGTCCCATTATATAGATGAGAAAACTGAGACTCCCAACAGTAAAGTGTCTTGCTCAAACTTGATGGTGGAGACCGGGCTTGAACCAGGATTTTTTTAGCAGCAAGTTTCCATTTTTCTCCACTAGGAGCTTGTCGGTGAGTGCATTTCTCTCTGAGATCACAAATACCATCTGTGGGGCACGGCAGCCCTTCTGAAGTGAACTTGATCCTCAGGCAAAGAAGGAAGCCTTGGGCCCACCACATGCTGAATTCAACCTTGACTGACAGTCAATTATTCATCAGAGGGTAAATTAGAAAAGAAAATCCAACTTTTTTTTTCTTTTTGGGTCACACCCAGAGATGCACAGGGGTTACTCCTGGCTCTGCACTCAGGAGTTACTCCTGGCAGTGCTCAGGGAACCATATGGAATGCTGGGAATCGAACCCAGGTTGGCCGCGTGCAAGGCAAATGCCCTACCTGCTGTGCTATCTCTCCAGCCCCGAAAATCCAACTTTTCTTAAGGTGGAGGAGAACAGTATTTTTATTTATCATGGATTAGTTAACTTTTTTAGGGTCTTTCAAGTGGTGCTCAGGAGGTCTGGGGCCCCTCAGTGATTCTTGGCCAACCTGGCAGGTGGTTCAAGATGGGAGGTTGAGGATGTGGTGCTGCTTAGTCCCTGTGGTACTGGGGATTCTCTGGGATACCCTGGCAGTGCTAGGGGCCTCCAAGTTTGCATAGGGCCATGCTCAGGAAACCACATGGTGCCTGGGCTTTCACCAGGGTTGGGCATATTCAAGGCAAGCAGGCACCTTCACCCCTAAACTTTCCCTCTGATTTCTCTTCCTGTCTAATTTAGGGAAAACGGAAAAGCATCACAAGTAAGTTGAACTGCTCTCTACGGATCTTCCCCCGTACAGAAGCCTCTTTTGTTATCAATTTTCTCTGCTTTTGAGTCTGACCCAAACCCCTTTGGACAGACACTGTCTTTTTTTCTTTAGAAACATCAGCATCTTCGATCAGTGGTAGTCATTGCCTCCTTCAGTTCATACCTTGGTAATGGTTTATGAACCGTGAGCCCCTGCTGAGCACAGGGAAACCTGCTCTTTATTTTTTCAGTTCTTAAAAGAGATCCAGGCTGGACTAGGTCACATAGATCTTTCAAGACTGGCCCTCATCTGGCAAGGGTGTGGTAAAAATTGGGGAGAGGGGCAGAAAGCCCCTTACTGTGTGAGCTCCTTGGAGGTATAGGCCCAGCCCCCAGTCTTGTACATCTGTTCTTGCACAGAGCAGGTGCAGGCTGCAAAGCTTCAGTAATGAAGTTGCACAGTCCACAGTGCTCATCCCTAACCCGGGTGGGCGTCACTGCCTCACTGTTCCCTGCTTGGTCCTTGTCTATGAGTCAGTCTCACGGAGGACTTGCTCTCAGTGGTCTCCAGGGTCCCTCCAACTCTGACATCTGGGCCTGTAGCAAAGCACTCCTGAAGGGAGCGGGGGTGCAGGGAGAGGGGACAATCCTTTCTGCCCCTGCACAGAATGTTCTGATGTGTTTTCCAGGCAAGTACAAGAGTCTGTATCTCCTCCCAGGGCTCGTTCTGCCCCTCAAACCCTGCCTGGGCCTCTTTTCACTGGCAGTCGGCAACATCTGTCCGAAGCACTCAGTGCCAGGATGACTCTTGCCTCAAGTATGTCCTCAGAAAGCCCGGGAGATAGAGAGCCTGCGGGAGTTTATGTAACTTGATGAGTGGCCGGAAGTATGTGCAGAGGGCTCTGTTCCATGGTGGGGCCATTTCTGGGACAGCTAGGGTGACTCAGCTGGTGGCCACACCCAGTGTGCAATCGCTGGGATGAAAAATTCTGCCTCTTTATGTGTTGGGGGAGGGGGTTGCCTGTTCATTTGCTCTGAAATGGAGGGTTGAAGTTAACAGAACCAAACACAGATGTGTAAAGTAGGGAAGGATGAAACATCACAGAGGAAATCAAGAGGGAGGGAATGAAGTTTGTTTCAGTGGTGGTGGGCGTGGGGGTGAGGTGGTCATCTACTTGCCCCTCCAGATCCGCTTCCCCATGCAGCTTCATTTTGGAATTTATTTATTTATTTGTTTTGACCTTTTTTTGGGGGGGGCACACCCAGCGATGCACAAGCGTTACTCCTGGCTCTGCACTCAGGAATTACTCCTGGCGGTGCTCAGGGGACCATATGGGATGCTGGGAATCGGACCCAGTCGGTCGTGTGCAAGGCAAAAGCCCTACCCGCTGTGCTATTGTTCCAGCCCCATTTTGGTATTTCTAAGCCTTTGCCTATGTTCTTTTTGCTCCTGGGAATGTCTTTTCTACTCTTCTGGACTTGGCTACGCTCATTGCCACTGTTGCAGAGTCTGATCAGTTGTTCATTCTTCAGAAGGGATATCGTCCCTGTCTCTCCTGCCTGAGTTGGACATACCTTCTCTGGACAACTCCCATGTCACCCGAGAGAGAATGGAGACAGGGTTTTCCTTCCTTAGACAGTAACCTCCTTACGGAAGTCTCATTTCTGCATCTCCAGGGTCTAGAGCGAAGCCAGACACATAGCACAAGATTTACTGATATTTATAGAACCACCCAGTTTTTTAGCAGGGCTTGTGTCTGGTGCCTGCCACTAGGCATGGTGTGTGCATTTCCCTTGAGGAATGAGGCGAAGGGAGGTCTGCAGAGTGTGTTCAGCTGGTTAGGCTCTGTGCCTAGTTGTTTGGTTTAATGTCAATTTTATTTGTAAGAAAGGGTTGACAGGATTGAGATGTGGTCGACATTGAAATCACCTGGTTTGGTGTAAAGAAAATAATCCTTTAGATTATCTCTGTGATTTGGCCTCACCCAATCCACTGAGGCTTTAAAAAACTGGGGTCCTCTTAGGAAGGAGTCCCTCTTCTTTCAGACCCAATGACAACACTAATACTTTAATTTTTGGTTTTGTTTCAGTTTTGGTGTTTGGGTCACATCCAGCAGTGCCCAGGGATTACTCCTCCCTCTGTGCTCAGGGTCACTCCTGGCAATGCTCAGGGGACCATACGAGGTACTGGAGATTGAACCTAGGTCCTTCTGTGTTCAGGACAAGTGTCTTAACCTCTGTGCTATCTCATTGGATTCAACATTCTTCAGGAATGTCCAGCCTGCTACCTTGTCCTATAGATCCTGTACTTGACAGACTGTATGATCATGGTGGGGTCAGTGCCTTAAAATACGCACCTTTCACTTTGTCTACAATATCCTACTGGCTCTGCATATTTGGTGAACCTTAAATACTGCAGAAAAAGATTGCCTGAGGTTGGGTACCTCTCTGTGACTGAGCAGTCTCTTTTGTTCAAATCTGTGGTCTGGAGAGATAGCGACAGGCAAGGGGAGATCTAAATATTTAAAAAAAAATTCATAACAAATCTATCTTAAGCAATCTACTTGGAGCCTTGCAAGGACTCTGTTATGTATTTATCCAATGAGTTATGCATTTACCAAATTTCTTCTTGCCTTTGCTCAGCAAGCAGATATGTTTATTCCTTTAAAAAACAAAATTATTGAGTGGGAGCAATAAGAATGGGACACCCAGTTCTTTGAAGAGGCTCAGGTTTGGGTTGGCAGAACACTGAGAGTGAGAGATGTTGGCTGTAGGGCTCAACAACGAGGTCATTTTTCATCTCTGTGTCATGTCATGTCTATGAAGCCCAGGGAGTTTGGCATTGTCTAAACATCCATTCCCTGTCACCTTCCAGGGCACATGCCTTCTGGCAGGGACTTGGAGACAGCAAGGAGCTGAGAATGGTAGTGAAGAACTGTCCGTAGCTTAAAACTGGGAACTGACCCCACCTTGAAAAATTCCTCCCCCACCCTCCCTCCCCTTTGTTATGTGGTTGGTGATGGGAGCACAGGGAGGGGGGAGGGCACTGAGCACACCCCTGGCTGTAGAGCTCAGATATGTGGTAGTGGTGCTCACTAGGGCTTCACTCTTTCAACTGTGGTGCTTACACAGAGCTGGCTGCAGTGACGCCAAAAATCACCTTCCACACTGGGTATCACAGACGGTGGAACTGCCAGAATTGTGCTTGGTACATGTGGTAACACCAGAAATTAAATTCAGAACCTTATGCATTCAAGGCGGTACTCAAAACCACTAAGATATTCTGCTGGGTCCTAGAAACTGCCTTTTATTGAGAAATAAACATTTCTCTTTTACTGCAAGCCTTATCATCTTTTATATTTTTTAAAAATAAAATATACCTTAATTCCACATATAACACACAACATGGTATGTCACATAAAAAGCATATCTTTCCAAGCGCATACAAATAGAAATATAGAGGTTAAACACTATTTTCCTGACAGGAGCTTTTTAACTTTGGATATCGCTCATCTAAAAATTGGAATTCAAATGTTAGCCAATCAGAAAACTTAACTTCTCATAACATAAAAATGATGCTTTGATAAGCAATGAATACATTATATATTTAATACGAAGACTATATAAATATTTAAAATATTTTTATGTTTTAAAATACAAAGACTCAATATTAGAATTTATGGTGATCAGCTGCAAAGTATCTGAGCAATTGATTTTCTTGTTCTTTAGATGAGTTTTTATTAGGTCAGTTTGCAAATGATTCTGCTGGGGTGCAGAGGGAGCCAGTGGTTTGCTTTAATTGAGAAACAGGCAAGAGCCTGCCTGCCACACCCAGGTTCTGGGTGGAGTCCTGGGTTCAGGGAAAGCAAGAAGCTGGCCTCTATCTGTAGGAGGCCGACCTCCTCAAGAGGCAGAAAGGGATTCCACAGATGATTATTGCACCCATGCAGTGTGACTGACTCCAGGCAAAAGTGGGCTTTAGAACCCGGGACGTGTGTCTCTTTATTCTGGTGCTTTTAGAGGCTATTGTTACTGGCAAGCCTTCAACTCAGTGCAGTGTGTTTAGCAAGCTGCTTGACTTCTTAACTCTAAACTGTTCCTGGAGAGGGAGGGCTTGGAGTTTGAGCTTGACTTCTTGGCTCTGAGACCTTGGGCAGTGCCCTAGCATTCCCTGGGTTTAATTTTCCACATCTGTAAAATGAAGTCGATGGTGAAGATCATTGGAGAGCTTGAGAAGAAAGTCCTTTGTAAAGATGAAGAATCTCTTCTAATGCTGGCCTTTATCACGAAGAGCTAGAAATTCTGAACTGCAAACATGGGGGTCACTGGGCTGTGATCTTCCTGTGTACAATACTTGCAATGCTAACTTTCACCTAATGAGTGGCCAGGTGATATTGGAAATAATAAAGATAAGGATTTACAGGCAAGAACGATAGTACAGGGGGTATGGTGCCGCCGGCAGGGCAATCTGTACCTGTGAGGTGAGTGCATCAGCAGCCTGATGCGCCTTCAGATTTCCAGATACCCCAAAATTGCTGCTGTACCATTGACCAGACCCAAAAGCTTAGGGCAAAGTTTACCAAGAAAGTAAACGGCCAAAAGTTAGGTATGTGGGAGACACACCCACAAACCACCTCCAGCTCAGCTATATAATTGGAGGCATGGCCTCTCTGGTTCCTAATCAAACTACTTAATGGCCATGATCCCAGAGACTCAGAAACAAATCTCGAAACCCAGCGGCTTTTTGCAGAAATGCATCCGGTCTCTGCAGTAGGTTACTGGTGCTGGGCCAACCCAGGTGGGAATAGGTTCCGTGCCTTGGCCTGTTCCCCCTGGCAGTCTGGTGGCCACCATCCTCCAGAGGCCACTGGACAGTCAGGTTTGGGCCCCCCATGACGAGACACGCAGGGCCTCACTGGATGGGGATGGAGCCAGTCCTGTCCTCCCCACCCCAACGAGACCTCAGGTCATAGCCCACGAACAGCCTCTCTGGCTCCTGATCAAGCTGCTTAATGGTCATGATCCCAGAGACTCAGAAACAAATCTTGAACCCCAGTGGCCTTTGGCAGAAATGCGTCCGGACCCCACAGTAGGTTACTGTCGCTGGGCCACCCCAAGGGGGAAAGGGTGTTGTTCCTCTGCCTGCTCCCCCCTGGCGGCTCGGTGGCCATCATCCTCCAGAGGCCATTGGACAGTCAGTCTTGGGCCCACAGTGACAAAACTTGTTGGACCTCATGGGATGGGGGTGGAGCCGGTCCTGTCCTCCCCATCCCAATGAGACCCCAAATTATCGCCCATGAACGGCCTCTCTGGCTCCTGATCAAGCTGCTTAATGGTCATGATCCCAGAGATTTAGAAACAAATCTCGAAACCCAGCGGCTTTTGACAGAAATGTGTCCGGACCATGCAGTAGGTTACTGTCGCTGGGCCACCCCAGCGGGGAAAGGGTGTTGTCCCTCTGCTTGCTTCCCCTGGCGGCTTGGTGGCGGTCATCTTCCAGAGGTCATTGGACAGTCAGGTTTGGGCCCACAGTGACGAGACATTTTGGGCCTCAGGATGGGGGTGGAGCCAGTCCTCTCTACCCCAACAAGACCCCAAGTCATTGCCCACGAACAGCCTCTCTGGTTCCTGATCAACCTGCTTAACGACCATGATCCCAGAGACTCAGGAGCAAATCTCGGAACCCAGCAGGTTTTGGCAGAAATCCCTCCAGATTTAAGTGTTAAAATTTCAGAATTTCAAAATCGCGCGGCCACTACTGCAGCCACACGACATCATATGTTATTCATAATCAGCAATAGAAAACAAATTGTCTACTGTTGCCTTTTCAGCAGATCTGAGTGTTGGGGTAAAATCTCAAATAAGAATGGTGGGTCTGGTGTCAAAATATTGAATGTGATCAAAGTAGAGAGAGAGAGAGAGTAATGTGGAAATCATCTGCCCCACAGGTAGGAAGAGGGTGTGGGATGGGGGTATACTGGGGTTGTTGGGGGTGGAGAACGGGTGCTGGTGAAGGTACAGGTGTTTCATTGTATGACCGAGACTTAGACCCGAAAGCTTTGTAACTGCTCTCATGGTGATTCAATAGATAAAATTATAAAAATTGAAAAAAAAAAAGAATGATAGTACAGCAGGCCAGACGCTTGCCTTGCATGCCGCTGACCTGGGTTTGATCCCCAGTACCCCATTAATCCCCCAAACACAGCCAGGAGTAATTTCTGAGTGTAAACACAGGAGTAAACCCTGATCATTGCTAGATATGTTCCTCCCCCAAACTTTGATTGAGAAATGGGCTTTAAAAAAAAAAAGGATTTACAGCTTACAAAAAATTAAGTTTTCTGATATTTCAAACATCTTTCCAAGGAAATAGCATTTTCTTACAATGAATTAGTGTCACAGTCCCATTTTTTACAGCTCCAGTCCTGGGGATCAAACCCATGAACTCATACATGCAAAGCATGTGTCTCTACCACTGAACCACCACCGTCTTTTAGGAGCACGACTTTTTACCAAAAATCAGCAGGGCAATCTGTACCTGTGAGGATCAGGGAGTTGTTGTTTGCAAACTGCTCCATCCTGCCTACAGCCACACTCTGGAAAAATCTATCCTAAGCACTTAATGGTGAGTACAGATTCTGGGAACATAGCAACGCCTTTATTTTTCAGAGGTGTAACACTTCAATTTCTTTCCTGATTGGTTGGGGTGTATGGGGGAATTAGCTGACAGGCTACAATTGAGTATGTCCAAAAAAGTCACATAAACTTTGTCTTTTCTCTCTTGGCCTGAGATATATAGATCATAAATCTATAGATCTATAGATCCGGAGCAGAATAACTTAAAAAATAATAGTTATTATTAAAATAATGAGATCCATTTATTACAAGATCAGACCTGAACACCTGAAGAACTTACCATCAGTACTCGTCAATACATTGGCTCGACTCTTCACACGCTACCTGTCTGAATGCAAGGTTCCATCCCAATGGAAAACCAGCAGGACTGTACTACTATACAAGAAAGGAGACATCCACGACATTGGCAACTATCGCCCAATCTGCCTATTGTCTGTCATCTACAAACTATTCACTCGAGTCATCCTGAATAGGATTAGCAGAACACTAGATGAAGGACAACCATGTGAACAAGCTGGATTCCGAAAAGGATTCAGTACCATCGACCATATCCACACAATAACCAAGCTCATTGAGGTATCTCGGGAGTTCAAGATGCCGCTCTGTCTAACGTTCATTGATTTAAAGAAGGCCTTTGATTCTGTTGAGACGGAAGCGGTCATGGAAGCCCTAGCCAATCAGGGCGTACAAACTCAATACATCAGGATCCTTCGTGAGCTCTATTGCGGATTCACTACCAAAATCTCACCATTTTACAAAGAAGTAATCATCCATATCAAGAGAGGGGTTCGGCAGGGTGATACCATTTCACCAAAACTCTTCAGTGCCACCCTCGAGAACATCATGCGACGACTGGAATGGGAAAACATGGGAGTGAAGATAGATGGTCGGCAACTACACCACCTCCGCTTTGCTGATGACATTGTTCTAATAACACCAAACATCAGCCAAGCTGCACAAATGCTGAACGACTATGACCGTGAATGTGGAAAGGTCGGACTACAGCTGAATCTTACGAAGACAATGTTTATGAGAAACAGCCTTGTTCCTGATGCTCCATTCGCTCTCAACGGAACCACCATCTCCGAATGCAACAGTTATATATACCTAGGTCGAGAAATCAACATGATGAATGACCTGGCACCTGAGTTGCGCAGGAGGAAGAGAGCAGCTTGGAATGCCTTCAAGAGCATTGAAGAAATAACTAAAAGGACAAAGAACCTCCAGCTACGAGCACATCTCTTTGATTCCACTATTCTTCCTGCATTAACATATGCCTCAGAGACCTGGACCCTACGAAAACAGGATGAGAACACTATTCGGGTCTCTCAAAGAGGAATCGAAAGAACTATGCTTGGAATATCACGATTCACTCAAATGATAGATAGAATCTGGAGTTCTGATCTTCGCCAACGCTCAAGAATCAGGGACGCTGTCTCATTTGCCAAGACATCAAAAATCAGATGGGCTGGACACGTAATGAGGTTTACAGACAACCGCTGGACTAGAGCCATTACTGATTGGATTCCACAGGACATCAAAAGATCACGTGGACGCCCACCTATAAGATGGTCAGACTTCTTCGTCAAGACCCTAAATGATCGGTTTGAGGCTCTGCATGTTCCTAGAACGAACAGATACCATTGGGCTACGCTAGCATGCAACCGGGATGAATGGAGACATTACTGGCACCCACTCGAATAAATCGATGAATAACGGGGATTAAGTGATTAAGTGATTAAAATAATGAGTATTAGTGTTAGTATTGTCACTATTACATTGTTACATAAATACTTTTGTAATGAACATATGGAAACTGGCAAGAAGTAAAAAAAATTGTGAATGAAAAATAAGTTAGAAAAATATAGTCCTTCTGGGTTCTTGTATACAGTCTGCTTTGCTAAGTCATACAGAGTTCTGATACGTTTTGTGTGTAGGGTGTATGCCATGGCAAATGGCAGAGGGTTCCTGAGATGACGGAGGGGGGTGCAAAAGATGCATCTCCATCTTCAATGCTCTCTGGTTGTTGGAACATAAGCAGAAGCCTGCAAAATACCTCTATCAACGGCCCATTAAGACAAAGGAAAAAGACAATTGGAAAATACAAAATGGATCATTTAGTATAGAACTATAAAAATAAACATGGGTAAGACTCAAAGTAAGTTTATAAAAAAATAAAATTATTTTGTTCTGGGACCAAAGAAAGGCTATTTCCCTCTCTCCCTTCCTCCCTTCCTTTCTCCCCACTCCCTCCCCCTCCCTCCTTCCCTCCCTCCCTCCCTCCCTTCCTTCCTCCCTTCCTTCCTTCTTTCCTTCCTTCCTTCCTTCCTCCCTTTTTCCCTCCCTTCCTCCCTTCCTTCCTTCTTCTTGGTCCTGCCATGTGGACCTGAAATTTGTTTCTAGGGCCTGGTGATGCAGTGCTACTCAGGCACAGCCATGCTCAGAAAACATCAGGATCATGCCTGGAGATGCTGGTTGGGACAGGACGTTGGTGCAAGGTATGAGCGATTGAATTTGGAATCTCCCATATTTAATGAAAATGCAGCAGCCCTTTGAGCTATCTCTCTGGCCGTAGGACCTTCTTTTAAAAAGAATAATGAATTTCATTATAGATCATTCTAGAAATTGCTAATTCTGGGGCAGAACCTGAATAAAATTTACCACTTGGTCAATAAAAATTTTTTGTCTCCAGACCTTGAGTTAGGGAGTGGACTAAGACAGTTCGAATGGAGACCTGAAGTAGCAATGGGGAGGTGTGTGTGTGTGTGTGTGTGTGTGTGTGTGTCTGTCTGTCTGTCTGTCTGTGTCTATGTGTGTGTATGTGTATGTGTGTGTGTGTGTGTATAGTATAATTAAGGGAGGGTGATAATAACAGACTCAAAGATACAGGTCTTAATCCCTTAAGATATACCAGCTGTCTAATTTGGAAAGAGTCTTTGCAGCTGTGATTAAACTAAGGCCCTTGAGGTAGGGAGATTATCCTGGATTACCTGGGTGGTATGTAAATACATTAGCTCTCATCCTTGTATGAGGCAGGTGGAGGGAGCTTTGTGGATGCAGGTGAAAAAAGGAAGCCCTGTGATCAGGGAGGCAGAGATGATGGTGAGGAAGCACAAGTCAATAGAGCTGAGGCAAGAAGCAGATTCTCCCTGGGGGCTTTCAGAGGGGTCAGGTCTGGCCTCCAGGACCAGCAGAAAATACATTTTGGGGGTCTTAAAGACACCAAGTTTATAATCACTGCTTAAAGCAATCTCAGGTAACCAATACCGGGGCCTCCTTCAAGGTAGGTGAGCTGCCTTTGGTCCACAGAGCCTGGCACATGGGCAGCATCTAGAAACCTCAGCTTCACCAGGGCTGATAACGGCAGTTGTAATAATAAGGGCCAGAGAGATGGGCTGATTCTGGCAACCTCTGACGGTGAGTTGGAGCCCGCAGACCATTTGCGAGGGGCCAGGTGCATTGTTCTTGGTCACCACAGAGGAAGGAGGGTTTTTGGGGCTACCCAAAGACCAGCAGAGATAGGGCCTCTGGCACCAGAGCAACCTCATGGGGCTGTGCCTCATGGAGGCAGAAGACTGTTGGTGCAGACACAGCCCTAGTGCTCACAGAGTCTGGGCAGAAATAGTGATGCAAGTAAGGTAAAGGTAAAGGCCCTCCCGTTGATCGTCGATTTGCTCGAGCGGGCCCAGTAACGTCTCCATTGGAGACTTTGTTGTTACTGTGTCTGGCATATCGAATACTCTCGGTAGCTTGCCGGGCTCTCCGAGAGGGGCGGAGGAATCGAACTCGGGTCGGCCATGTTGGCCGCTTGTAAGGCGAACGCCCTACCCACTGTGCTATCGCTCCAGCCCAAGAGAAGGCCCTACTGGGAGGGCCTGAAAATGGAAAACTTATCCATCCATACATCCATTTATGTACCTGAAAATGGAAAACTTATCCATCTACCCAATAAGTGATTCTATAACATCTTTTGGTCAAATTAAAGAAACATGTTCAAGTGTGGTCTTGAAGGGAGTGAAAATTGGCAAAGCATGACAGATGACTGCATTCAATTATTGACTACATCCGAGTGTTCTGCTGATGAGCCAACAATATTTGGAAGGGTGGTAAAGACATACATAATTCATACATTTTATGTCATGATTCCACAGAATTTGCAAAAATAGCAACGATTAAAGAAAAATCTTCTTGGAGAGTCAAATTCTTTATCCTAGGTAATAGTCATCTTTGTCCCTGATAGAATTCCATGCTCTGAACTCTGATTTGTCTGAAATTAATATCACTATTGCTTTCCTTTGTTAGCTCATCATAAAAATAGACAAACATAAGAAATAATTTCAGGGACAAAAGTGGGGAGCCCAGGGAGCACTTTCTTTGGAGACTCTGTGGCAGGAGGGTTTAGAATAGGTCTCATTGAGCTGAGGAGTCAAGTGATCTGAATTTGGAAGGTTAACTGTCCTGGGATTTACAGGGCAGAGTGCCAGAGAGGAGGGGATTACAGAGAAAATGGTCCTGATATCTGCCTAGGACTTTTCTAGAGACTGTGTCTGAATATTGAGTGGTACAAGAGGGCAAAGCTCGATGACGCCCAGTGAAGAGACACTGAAACATTACTTCAAGCTCTCCCAGTGTGGTATGATAAGACTATAAGCCTAAAGCAGGAACATGTACCATTTTACATGTCACATTTTACATTTACATTAACATTTAACAGGCTAACTATGTCACTCAACAAAAAGAAAAAAACATGATGTTTAAAACAAAACAAAAAAATCAGAAATCAAGTTTTTCTCCCAGTTCTGGAAGTGTAGTTCTAGGTGACCCAGGGTTGGTTTTTGAAGAGAGCTCTTCTACTGGCTTGGAGATAAAAGCCTTCCCTGTTAGCTCATGTGGCACCTTCTCTGTATAGAAGAAGGTCCTAACTTTATTACTTCCCTGTAGTTTCTATCAATACACTGGTAACATTGGGCTAGGACTTCACTGTAAGAATTTTAAGAGAGCATAGTTCAGTCTATAAGACAATAATATATCTACGGTCCCAATGACCACTATATTTTAAATCTCAATACAAGCTGAAATAAAGAAAAAAGAAATAACCAGTTAAGGGTAAGTGAAGTTACCTTAATATTAAAGGTCAGAGAAGGGATCTGAAGAGTCCTTGGAGATAGAATGAATAAATGAAAAGGTTTCCAGAATATATATATATATATATATATATATATATATATATATCCCGGCAAGCTACCGAGAGTATTCGATATGCCAGACACAGTAACAACAAAGTCTCCAATGGAGATGTTACTGGGCCCGCTCGAGCAAAATATATATATATATATATATATGTATATATATGTATATATATATATATGTCACACCCGGCGATGCACAGGGGTTACTCCTGGCTTTGCACTCAGGAATTACTCCTGGCGATGCTTGGGGGACCATATGGGATGCTGGGAATTGAACCTGGGTTGGCCACGTGCAAGGCAAACACCCTACCTGCTGTGCTATCACTCCAGAGCCCCCATAAATATATTTTATTAATTTTTTAAGTTTTTAGTTTTTGGACCACACTTAGCTATGTTCAGGGCTTACTCCTGACTCTGCTCAGGGATCACTCCCTGAGGGCTGGGAGTCCACATGGGGTGTCGAGGATTGAATCTTATCAGCTGCATGCAAGGAAAGTGCACACCAGGGTTTTTATCTCTCCTGTCTCAAGATATAATTACCATAAACTCACAGATGCAAGAAACTATGCATCCAAGCAGAACACACACACACACACACACACACACCACTTTGACATATTGTAATCAAAGTACTGAAAACCAGTTATAGAAAAATTCCAGAATGCAGCAAATAAAAATTAAAGAGGACACATTATGTAAAGAGTAATCATTTTGTAGACAAAACGAATTGATTTAAATTACTTATAATTATTTACTAAGTTTAGCAAGAAATAGGGTCTTTGTAGAGTCTCAGTAGGAAAGAATTAGGACTGATCCCACTTTAACCAACAAATATTAACACCAAAACATAGAATGAAAAATTGTAAGACTCCTAGAAGTAAACATGAGAAAACATTGATGACCTTGTGTAGGTAGAACATGAGCTTTCTTAGGTCTTTGTGATTTTGTTGTTATTGTTTTTTGCCTGTGCTTAGGGCTTACTCCCGCTGATCCCTTTTTGGATACAATACCAAAGATGTGTTTAGTGAAAGAAACAATAAGGTGGACAGACCATTAAATTAAACATTTGTTCTATGAAGATCTAAGAGAGAATGAGGATAAGGTGAAAACTGAAAGAAAATATTTGCAAAAGACACATCTAATAAAGGGTTATTGCCCAAGTTAAAAAAAAAAAAGAGAAAGATTAACATCTTCATTAAGATATATCAGGTTTGAATGCATCCCCTCCCCATCAATTAGCTAGGATGGTGCCTCGCTTCTGACTACTTCTGTTCTCCCCTGTCATTCATACCTTTAGTTGAATCATGAAATAATCATACAATCCTAAACTGAGAGCAAGAGTATTGACCACTATGTTTTTTCATCTCTGGCCACTCCTGACTGTGTTCAGGTTTTACGCCTAGATATACACTCAGGGATTTTTCCTAGTGGTCTTGGGGAACCATATGGGGTGACAGGGATTGAACCTTGGCACCCCATATGATGTACATACACCTTACTTGCTGTAGTATATCTCTGGCCCCAACGACCACTATTACTCCAACATCACTTATTTGTCTTGGTTCAGACTACTCTAATGAACCATCAGACTGGTACTTCAACAGTCAATATTTATTCCTCTCTCTCTTCTGTTCTAGGGAGTCTAAGATCCACGGTCCATAGGAGCTGGTATTTTCTGAGCCTACTGAAAGTCTTCTTCTCATTAGAATCTCTAACAGAAGAAACACAGCAGGCTCTCTTAAAGGTCACAATCCTGATGGCTCTCTCTTATGACCTAGTGACCTCCCAAGGCCCCACCTTGTAATGTTCTTCCGTTAGGGGTTAGGTTTCAATACAGACCTTTGTGGGGGAAACAATTATGAGCTTGTAGCAATGTGATGAGTGAATAACAAGAAACTATCAGAGATGGCATCGATATTGTAAGGAGATATTACAACTAATTATAATTGGGCAGCCTCATTTAGATTCTGCAAAATGAACTGGCATTAGTGAAAAATTCTGATGAATCCAAATAAAGGGTATAATTTAATTAAGAGTAATACACCAATTTCTTAAAGCCCTTTGAAAAATGTACTATGGATTATTTGAAACATTAGTGGTAGGGAGAGGCTGAACACAGGATTGTGCTATTTTAAAGACATTTTAATTGAGGTACTAGGGTTTGTTATAGCTGATCACACTTTTCTTTTTTTTTTCCCTTTATTTTATTTTATTTTTTTTAAAGTTGTAGATTTACAATTTTTTGTGCTTTGGTTTCAATTATACAATGATCAGATACCCATCCCTCCACCAGTGCCCATTTTCCACCACCATGGATAATATCCCTCCCACCCCCATCCCCCCCATCCCCCCTGTCTCTGTGGCAGGGCAATCCCCTGTGTTCTCTCTTTCCTTTTGGGTGTTGTGGTCTGCAAAAGAGGCATTGAGTGGCAAACATGTTCAGTCCATAGTCTACTTTCGACATGCATCTCCCCTCCTGGGAGGATCCTCCAAACATACTTTATTTGGTGCTCCCTTCTCTATCTGAACTGCCCTTTCCTCTAGGATACCTGGCTGGCCTCTAAGTTATGGAGTAATCCTCCTGGTGCTGATCTCAGCTATTCTTGGGTATTAATCTCATATTTTGTTACTTTATATCCCCCAGATGAATGCAATCTTTCTATGTCTGTCCCTCTCTTTCTGACTCATTTCGCTTAGCATGATACTTTCCATATTGTACCACTTGTATGTAAATTTCATGACTTCATCTTTTCTAAGAGCTACATGATCACACTTTTCAATGCACACGTTATTCCAATATTACTTGAGAGCCCACATATCTCCACCAGCGTCCCAAAGGCAACTCCCACCTGTCCCTTGCCCCCATGGTAGCTTAGTTTGATAAGCAAAATCTTTAGTTTTGATGACTTTGATCATTTGTAGTTTTATTACTATGTTTTTTATTCCACACATGGAAAAGATCTATCTCTGTCTCTGTCTCTTGTTGGAAGTGGTGACACCTATACACATGTAGATGAATAGAACCATTTTTCTTTCTTAATCTAGTAAAGGACAACCCTAAGTACCATGAGTGAGCATCATACTAAGTGCCATGTACTGGAAGTTTGTCCTGTCATTTAAAGAAGCTCCTTAAATGCTTCTTGCAACAGTTCTTTTAAGACTATGAATTCCCTGAACAGTTGCTAGTACATAAAGTCCTGTATTGTTCCTTCAAATCTGAGTGACAATATAGCGTGATAAACTATTTTGTTGACGTGTTCATTTTATTGAATTTTTGTATTGCAAAACTCCATTCTCTTCGGGCTTGTAGAGTCTCATAAAATTCATCTGCTGTGAATCTTCTGGGCTTTCCTTTGTATTTATGTCCTCTTTTGATCTTTCTGCTCTCAATATTCTGTCTCTGTGGATTTTTGCCTTTTTGAATATAATGTTTCTTAGTTGAGTTTATTTTTGCTGGAACTCTGTAGATTTCTTGGATCTTGGTGCCTGTATTCCTCAACTCTAAAAATTCTTGACTGTGATTTCTTAAACAATTGTTTCTTCAAATTTCCTTTCTCATTCTTCAGGGACTCTAATGATTCTTATATCATTCCTCTTGAACTCATCCCATATTTCTTGGACAATGCTGTTAATGAGACCCATTGTATTTACTGGTTTTGACATATCAAATATGCCACGGATAGCTTGCCAGGCTCTGCCATGAGGGAGGAATATTCTCGACAGGAACAAATGGAGATGTTATTGGCGCCTGCTCAAGCAAATTGATGAGTAATGGGATGTCAAGTGATCAAGTGATCAATGCTGTTAATTACTTTTCAGACTATTTTCCACCTTCTGTTGTTTTCTAGCCATTTCCTCCATCTCATCTTGTATCTTCTTGATCTTTTACTCAGTTGTTGTTAATCTGTTGCTTAGAGCTTCTATTGAGTTTTTTTTAAATATAACCTACTGTATTCTTTATTTTTGCTTTCTCATTTCAGCATTCATACTTTCTTGTGCGTTGCTGGTTTTGTTGACTACCTGTGCCACTGCTTCTTTAAGATCATTAGACATCCTCACAATGGTATAATTAATGTCATTCTCTGAGGATTTGCTGAGTTAGTTGGTGCTGGTTGAGCCTTCTGTGTTGTCTTCACTCACCGAGCTTGGTGCTCCTACAATGCTTCCCCTTGACTTGGCTGTGCTTCTACTGTGCTGTGAGTAGTGTGAAATTTATGTGGCTGTGCACATCAGGAACTGGGCAGCTGGGTCTGTTGAAATTTTGGGTTTGGGGATGGAGGCGGCTGGGACTCACCTGAAGGGAGGGAAATCTGCCCTCTTCTGCTCTGAAAAGAATTTTCAGCCAGGACATTATTCTACCTGAAAGGGTATGGCAACAAACTGTTGGAGCTGGGACAATTGTTGGAGCTGGGTGGATGCAAAACCTTTTAAATTTGATATAGTCCCATGTATGTATGTATGTATGTATGTATGTATGTGTGTATGTATGTATGTATCTGTCTGTCTGTCTGTCTTATTATCTTTTATAATAGAGTCAAATTATTGAAGACACTTTTGAGGTCCGTATCCTAGAGAGTTCTGCCTATTTTCCTCAGTGTATTTTATGGTTTCTGGTATAATCTCGTCTTTACTCCACTTTGAATTAACTTCTATAAAATCTTAATACATGATATTAAGGGATTAAAGAGAGGTAAAGGTAAAGGCCCTCCCGTTGATCGTCGATTTGCTCGAGTGGGCCCAGTAACGTCTCCATTGGAGACTTTGTTGTTACTGTGTCTGGCATATTGAATACTCTCGGTAGCTTGAAAACAATATAATAATATCTGCAGGCACAGCAAAAACATTTATCAATAATCAAAGCCTATTCATGACAAAAATTCATCAACAATTAGAAATATTAGGAAACTTTCTTAATATGAAAAAGGTTCTTTTTACAATTAATGTACACGTACACCTGACCTCACACGATATTGGGAATGAATACTTTCCCCATAGTCAAGCATGCCCATAATATATATATATATAATATTTATTGTATTTTTATATTATTTATTTATATTTTATCATTTTTCTTTTGTTTTGGGGCCACACACAGGGGTGCTCAGGGCAACTAGCTCAGGACTCAGGGATCACTCATGGTGGGCTTGGGCTCTGATATGGGGTGCCAGAATCAAATATGTGGGCCACATGCAAGGCAAGTGAGCTACCCACTATGTTATCCCATCAACAGCCAAGACCCAGAGACTGTAAACCAAGCTCCCGGAAGTGCACAGCGGCATTTGCGGCCGTAGGACATCTTATCTTGTTCTTTCTCTAGAGAACCTGGCAGGCTACCAAAAGTATCCTGCCCACACGGCAGAGTCTGGCAAACTCCTCGTGGTGTATTCAATATGCCAAAAACCAGTAACAATGATGGGTCTTATTCTCCTGACCCTGAAAGAGCCTCAAATGTGGCACTTTCTAAAATCTCAGGGAGAGGACGAAGGAGATGTTACTGATGCCTGCTCAAGGAAATCGATGAACAACAGGGTGACAGTGATATGTAGAAAGAAAACCTACAATCAGTAATAAGAAGACAAACATTACAGCAAGAAATAGATTTGAATTAATACTACTTGACCAAAGGTAAGTGAATGGCAAAAAGTTCATAGAAATAATTACAACATCAGCCAGTAGGAAACTAGAAATAAATTAACAATACAATGTGATCTCGCCATCTACCTATGAAAATGCCCAAAGTGAAAGTGACTGTCCATTTTAAGGGTTAGGGTGATATTGAGCAAATATTAACCTCATAGATACAATTCCTTATAAAGTCAAACATACATTAAACATACTACCCCATGAATCTACTCTTAGACTTTCCCCCAAGAGAAATACACACGCATACACATGAAAGAATTTTTATTCACAGTTTTAACTGGAAATATACAGATGTTCATCAGAAGATGAATAAGTGAGCAATTATCATATATCAAAGCACTAAATTATTAACAACAATTGAAAGAAGCTTGAAAAGAAGCTTGAAAAGATGATCAAGTACGACATCATTGGTCTGACCGAGACAAGAAGACACGAATCTCACCATGCCGTTTTCGACACTGGAGAAGAATTGTTCCTCAGAACATGCGATAAAAGAGGTGTTGGAGGCGTCGGTGTCCTTATCAACACAAACTTGGCCAAGAGCATTGATTCATTCGAATGCCTAACAACCCGAATCGGACGTTTACATTTGAATAGATGTGGCTCACTGCCTGCAGTTTCTATCTTCGTTGTCTACGCACCAACATCTCATTATGATGAAAGAGAAATCGAGAAGTTCTACATGGAGCTAGAGAAGTTCTATAAAGAAGACCACACCTTCTACAAGATCATTGTGGGTGATTTTAATGCCAAGATAGGACCGAGAAGATCAGCTGAAGAACTTCACATCGGGACCCATGGCCTAGAATGGAACGAACAGGGTGAGAGACTGTCTGAGTTCATCATGTCGACCAAGACCATTCATGGTAACTCACAGTTCCAGAAGGCAGAATCTAAACGATGGACATGGGAGTCTCCCGGTGGACGATTCCACAACGAAATAGACCACATCATATTCAATCGACGGTTTTGCCTGACTGATGTCGCTGTTGTCCCAAAATTTCGAACGGGATCGGACCACCGTCTCCTTCGTGCAAAATTCTACTTCACAGAGCGGGGAGAAAGGGCTGCAAAGTTCAAAAAGAGAACTCCCAGAACGACCACCAACTGGGAACTCTTTGGTACTATTGCGGCAACATGGGAAGATGCCATTGTTGACAACATTGACGAGGAATACGATCGACTGGTTCAGCACCTCCATGAATGTGCGAGGAACGCCAAGAGAGAGATAGCCACAAAAAGTCGCCTATCTTCGAAAACTCTTGAGCTAATTCGCCAGCGTGGTTTGGCGCATGCCTCAGGCAACCGCAAGCTAACGTCCGAGCTTGCAAAGCAGTGCAGAGATGCGATCAAGGAAGACCTCAAAGAGAGAAGAGCAGAAGTACTGGTAGATGCGGCAGAAGCCGGGAAAAGTATTCGTAACGCCCGCCTGTCCTTCGCCAACTATAAGACCAAGATGACTGCCCTCCGACGTCCTGATGGATCCATCACATCCTCCAGAACGGCAATGGAGAAGATTATCCATGACTTCTACTCAAATCTCTTCGATAGCCATGTCCACTTGCCGACATACCAAATTCCACAGGATGGGTATGTCGTTCCCAACGTTCTCCCTTCCGAAATCCGACACGCCATTTCGTCAGTAAAGAAGCAAACAGCACCCGGCCCAGACAAGGTCAGACCTGAACACCTGAAGAACCTGCCGTCAGTACTCATCAATACACTGGCTCGGCTCTTCACTCGCTACCTGTCTGAATGCAAGGTTCCATCTCAATGGAAAACCAGCAGGACCGTACTACTGTTCAAGAAGGGAGACATCCATGACATTGGCAACTATCGCCCGATCTGCCTATTGTCTGTCATCTACAAGTTGTTCACTCGAGTCATCCTGAATAGGATTGGCAGAACACTAGATGAAGGACAACCATGTGAGCAAGCAGGGTTCCGCAAAGGATTCAGCACCATCGACCATATCCACACGATAACCAAACTCATTGAGGTTTCTCGGGAGTTCAAGATGCCGCTCTGCTTAACGTTCATTGATTTAAAGAAGGCCTTTGATTCTGTTGAGACGGAAGCGGTCATTGAAGCCCTAGCCAATCAGGGCATTCAAGCCCAATACATCAGGATCCTCCGTGAGCTGTATTGCGGATTCACTACCAGGATCTCACCATTCTACAAAGAAGTGATCGTTGATGTCAAGAGAGGGGTGCGGCAGGGTGATACCATTTCACCAAAACTCTTCAGTGCCACCCTCGAGAACATCATGCGACGACTGGAATGGGAAGGAATGGGAGTGAAGATAGATGGTCGGCAACTACACCACCTCCGCTTTGCTGATGACATTGTTTTAATAACACCAAACATCAGCCAAGCGGCACAAATGCTGGCCGACTTTGACCGTGAGTGTGGAAAGGTAGGACTACAGCTGAATCTTACGAAGACAATGTTTATGAGAAACAGCCTTGTTCCTGACGCCCCATTCGCTCTCAATGGAACGACCATCTCCGAATGCAACAGCTATGTGTACCTAGGTCGAGAGGTCAACATGACAAATGACCTGGCACCCGAGCTGCGCAGGAGGAAGAGAGCGGCTTGGAATGCCTTCAAGAACGTCGAAGAAATAGCTAAGAGGACGAAGAACCTCCGGCTCCGGGCACATCTCTTTGATTCCACTGTTCTTCCTGCATTAACATATGCCTCAGAGACCTGGGCCCTACGCAAACAAGATGAGAACGCCATTCAGGTCTCCCAAAGAAGAATAGAAAGAGCTATGCTTGGAATATCACGTTTCACTCAAATGAGAGAACGAATCCGGAGTTCTGACATCCGTCGACGATCAAGGATCAGGGACGCTGTCTCATTTGCCAAGGTGTCGAAAATCAGATGGGCTGGTCACGTAATGAGATTTAAAGACGACCGTTGGACTAGAGCTGTTACTGATTGGATTCCACGGGATGTCAAGAGACCGCGTGGCCGCCCACCTACCAGATGGTCAGACTTCTTTGTCAAGGTCATGAACGATCGGTTTGAGGCCCTCCATGTTCCCGGAGCGAAGAGATGCCATTGGGCTACACTAGCACGCGACAGGGACAAATGGAGACGTTACTGGCGCCCGCTCGAGCAAATCGACGACTAACGGGAAGTTAAGTGATTAAGTGATTAAGTGAAAGAAGCTACTGATACAGGCAACAAAATCGTTTGCCTTGCATGCAGCCAACATGGCTCACCCGAGTTCGATTCCTCTGCCCCTCTCGGAGAGCCCGGCAAGCTACTGAGAGTATCTCACCTGCACGGCAGAGCCTGGCAAGCTCCCCATGACGTATTCGATATGCCAGACACAGTAACAACAAAGTCTCCAATGGAGACGTTACTGGGCCCACTCGAGCAAAATCGATGAACAACCGGAGGACAGTGACAGTGACAGTGAGTGAAAGAAGGCAGTTAGGAGCGCATGGTGTCTGATTCCATTTGTATGTAATATTTGAGAAAGTAGCATAACATATTAAACACAGAATATAGAATAGAGCAAAAATTGTTTACCACAAGGCACAGGTGGTGAAAGTGGACAAGGCAAATGAGGGAGCTTCCTGGGGTAAAAAAAATATCTAAATGTCTTACTGTGTTGGTATAAACACTGCTATGGGTTCTTGTCATCAATCATGTGCTTATTTATAGCAGGTGCATTATAAGATGACTGACAGCCTGATAAAATGGTTGTAAAAAACCATTCCAACCTTGAGTTAGAAAGAGATGACCGGTCAAACATAATGTTTCATTATTTCTTACACCTTGAGCAACTTTTGAAAATACAGGAAATAATCTTTGAATTGCTCCAAGAATAACATTGGTATTGGCGTAGTTGAGAACAAATTTCATTGCTAAAAGACAGCTCTGGAATCTGCCTGCACCCACCCATCATGATATCATCTAGCACAGGTTAACCTTCAATCATCTTAAATCAGCTCCTGTACCTGATGTTGAATATTTCAGATTTTCAATAAAGAAAATTCCTGCATGTTTTAGAAGAGCAGTGGCACAAATTTAATCGTCACTGACTTACATTTATATTTTAGTTGGGCTGGAGCGATAGCACAGTGGTAGGGCGTTCGCCTTACAAGCGGCCAACATGGCCGACCCGAGTTCGATTCCTCCGCCCCTCTCGGAGAGCCCAGCAAGCTACCGAGAGTATTCGATATGCCAGACACAGTAACAACAAAGTCTCCAATGGAGACGTTACTGGGCCCGCTCGAGCAAATCGACAATCAACGGGAGGGCCTTTACCTTTACCTTTGTTTTATATTATATATATATATATATATATATATATATATATATAGTTTGGCTTGTTTGGTCACATTCTGTGATGCTCAGGGGTTACTCCTGGCTCTCCACTCAGGAATTAATCCTGGTGGTACTCAGGGGACCATGTGGAGCCAGGGATTGAACTCAGATTGGCCATGTGCAAGACAAATGACTTACCCACTGTACTATTGCTCTAATGCTAAGTTATTTATATCTTTTATACATGAAACATATAAGTTAATCTGATATATTATTTTTGTAGAGTACATAAATTGTTTTAAAATTAAAAAAATACTTATTTTTTATTTCTTATAAAATAAAACATTTTCATTTGATTCCTCAACTGACAGAATAATCATGTTGCACATTATTTTTTTAATTTTTCTTCTTATATTTATTTATTGAATCACTGTGGGAAAAGTTACCAAGCTTTCAGGTTTAAGTCTCAGTCAACATGTTGCACATTCCTACACGGGATCACCAAACAACAAAATCATTTGAATTAAGCCCAATATTTTCTATAAATAAATAGTGTGCTTTTATTTCCTTGGAAAGTGTCAGTCATTATGTTTGCCCAAATATTGGACAAATGATAATATTATTCTTCAAAACATTATGTCAATATGCAACTTTGTTTTCTTGAGCCTATAGAAAAATGTAGTCATTTTTATTATTTTTTAATTTTAATTTTTTTATTGAATCACAATGAGATACACAGTTATAAAGTTGCTCATGATTGGGTTTCAGTCATAAAATATTCCAACATCTGTCCTTCACCAGTGTACGTTTCCCACCACCAATCTACCAGCTTTCTTCCCCTTCACCCCATCTCTATGGCAGGCAACTTCTCTCTCTCTCTCTCTCTCTCTCTCTCTCTCTCTCTCTCTCTCTCTCCCTCTCTCCCCTTTTGGGCTTATGGTTTGCAATACAAATAATGAAAAGTTATCAGGTATATCTATCTCTTTACCTACTTTCAACACTTAGTTCCTGTACAACATGATAATTTCTAACTATTATTGTCTCACTACTCCTTTCTCTATCTTAACTGCCCATCACCCCATAGACACTCTTGTGGCAACCTTCCAACCATTGATCAGTCATCCTGGCCCCTGTTTTGCCTGTCTTTGGATATTAGTGAAATGAAGTCATGTTTAAAGCTTTACTTTTGGTTATGGCATTTGCAAAGATTTTTCTCACTGTTTTTAATTTTATATTTTGGTTGACTTTTCTCTTTAAATCTTTCTATTTTTTTTTTTGTTTTCCTTAGCTTGTCTTTTCTGAATTTTGCTTAGTTATTTTCTATTTCTCTTAGGATCACAAGTAGTATTAATAATAAAATATAAACATAAATAAATACTTATCTTTTCTAAAGTTCCTTTTAGTATGACATTCCAGTCAAAGACAAAGTAAAAATAATATTCAATAAATCCTAAAATTAAAAAATATTTCATGGTAATATTTTGTTTATTATTTGGAATTTTGAAAATACATTTAAATCTTTTTATGGAAAAAATGAACAGTCTAACTTTTTTTTATTGAAATTCATTAGTTTTATGGATGATCACATTTTATTGTATTTCTCCTATTCTAGACCTACATAGATTCACATTTCAAAGTTGCTGATTGTTTAATTCTGCAAAGTGTTTAATACTGCAAAGCATTTCTCAGATACTGTAAGCATTGTCCTCATTTGTAAATACCTTCGGAATTATGGTCAGCATGTTAGAAAAGAGTTCAGAAACTGGACCCTAGCACTCCTGGAAAGCAACACTTACTAATATAGGAATATATTGCCACTACTCTCTCCAGGGGAAAGATTTTTTAAAAATTTTTTAATAGTGAGACATCATGAGGTACAGTGGCAGACTTACACATTTTTGTGCTTGGGTTTCAATTATACAATGATCAAACACCCATCCTTCCACCAGTGCCCATTTCCCACCACCACGGATCCCAGTATCCCTCCCACCCCCCATTCCCCCCATGCCACCCTGTCTCTGTGGCAGGGCATTCCCCTCTGTTCTCTCTCTCCTTTTGGGTGTTGTGGTTTGCAAAAAGAAACATTGAGTGGCAATCATGTTTGGTCTATAGTCTATTTTCAGCATGCTTCTCCCATCTTGGGCTGATCCTCCTAACACCCTTTATTTGGTGTTCCCCTCTTTATCTGAGCTCCCTTTTCCCCTAGTATGTGTGGTTGGCCTCCAAGTCATGGAATAAAATTCCTGGTACTAATCTCGGCCATTCTTGGGTGTTAGTTTCCTATTTTGTTACTTTATGTTCTCCAGGGGAAAGATTTGACCAGACTTTTATCTCTATACTTATACCCCACAATAACCCGCAAATATTTTTACACCCAGGAGCAGAGTTGTGACAATGGACACAGTTGACATTTGACATTTAAAAAAAAAACCTAGGAAGAGAGGAACTGTGTGTGTATGTGTGTGTGTGTGTGTTTTGTTTCACTGCTTAATCCTGGTGTGTGGACTTCAATGATGCTTAGAGGCCCCGAGGGTCAGCCCACAGGTTCTGGGTGCTGGGAGGCCACATGGAGCCAGGGCTGGAGCTCACAGCCCCACGTTTGTGCAGAATGCTCTCTACCACCTGAGCTAGCTCTCATTTCCTCAGTTTTAAACTTTTAATCAGTGCTTAATTTTGAACCTTACCCATGACTTTGTCAGAAATAATGATCTTTTATTTAAAAAAAATTAAGAAAAGCAATCTCAATCAGTTGCCATTATTTACACACCCCCTTTGTAATGGGGAAGATGAAGGCCCAGAGAGCAATGGAGATCAGCTGATGCTCCAATTAGCTCTAAGACCTGCACCAGAATTGGGGTGCCTGCTCAGGGCCCGGTTCCTGCCTGGGAGAGTCAATTGAGGTCAGATTAATATGGACTGTGTTGATCTTAGAGATCATTCTGATTTGTTCAGCCTTGTCTCAGAGTTGGCCTGGTCCATCATGGGCTCCAAGATGCTGTATCCCCGATGAGCCTTCAAGGTTTTGAAGGTCACTGCCAAAACTAAAGATCTCTGCTCAGAGAGCTCTTGGCCGACTTTCTATTTTTCCATTGATCGCAAAGCCTGTCGTGAGAAAACAGCAGGTGCCAAGTTTAAACTCTATCCTCATCCCTCTCTGTCCATCTGTGTATCAAGTCCTCTCTGTATTCATTCCACAGTCATTCAAAAACATTCATAGGCATCTGGGCCAGTTAGAGCACAGAAGTATAGGGAACTGGTCAGACTTTCCTATTTGCCCCTTTCTATAACTGTTTCCGTGTTTCTTATTTCATTCGTGTGTGTGTGTGTGTGTGTGTGTGTGTGTGTGTGTGTGGTGTACTTTCTTTGGGAGTTGTGTCAATTCTGGGGCCCTCCTAGGATGCAGTGCTGCCAGGAATGATCCAGTATACCCTGATCCTCCAGGGGCACATTTGTGGTGTTTGGGGCCTTTCAGGGCTGTGCCCAGAGATACTTGGGGGTCCACATGCTGAGAATCACCCCCCACTCTCCAGTCAAGTGCTTACTAGGCACATGTTGTAATTGCGGTATTATCTCCCAGCTCTGCCACCCACTTTGTTAAGCAGATTTCACAAGAGTTTATTCTGATTAGTCGATGATGTCAACACATTTTGGTCCTGCTGAAACAAAGGTTGCTAGCTCATGAGACTTGTGAATTGGATGAGCAGAAGATAGACATGCATAAATATTTAAGTTGTTAAAACAAAAAGTATTGAAATTACCAGAATTTTAGACACAATTGAAATTGTTTCTTTGAAGTAGACTCTAAAGATTTTGAGGGAGGGTCAAACGCATTAAACTCAGGTTGGCTTTTATATTCTTCAGGGTGGAAGCCAGGTCCACAAAGTAGTCTTTGAAGTCCTCCTCCTCCATGCCAGGCTCTCTGTTAAAGGACAGATACACATGAGTGTGTGTTCCTGGCATACATAGTGGACTGTTCACTTGTCCAAAGGAATTTAAAAAGGGAAGTAGGGAATGCGATGAGAATCAGTCATTCAGTCTAGAATGATCAAGGAGTGCTTCATCGACATAGTGATGCTTGACTGGGGGACATTTGAAATAGAAATAGGAGTTTTTCAAAAAGAAAAGGATAAAGAGTAAAGGTCATTATTGGGCAGGGGCAGGGCAGGGGTGGGGGCAGGGAAAAATCAGTTTGAGATATCTGAACAGTGTGTAATGAAGGTGAGACTGTAAGATTATGCTGGCTTCCAATTTTGCGTATTTTGAATGGCAGATTGAAGAATTCGGTCTTTTTTTCCTCATGGCCATGAGGGATCATGGAACAGTTTTATTTGAGTGTGGAAGTCAGTGTGAAAATTGGAGGAGTCTGTCAGATAGGAAACCAGGAAGGACAGAGAGAACATTCCTGAAAAGAGAGGGTGGGCCGCTGGACAGCCTTGCTCATCACAGCTTTGCGTGTGCTGCCTTAAAAGTTGGCTCATCTACCTTGTTTTTCTGTGAGGTAGCACTGTAGCACTGTCCTCCCAATGTTCATCGATTTGCTTGAGTGGGCACCACTAATGCCTCCATTGTGAAACTTGCTGTTTTTGGCATATGGAATAAGTCACGGGGAACTTTCCAGGCTCTGCTGTGTGGGAGGGATACTCTCGGTAGCTTGCCAGGCTCTCTGAGAGAGACAGAGGAATCGAACCTGGGTTGGCCATGAGAAAGGCAAAGGTCCTACCCGCTGTGCTATTGCTCCAGCCCTAGAGAGGCACTAGACAAGATAATTTTTTTGTAGATATATTTGTGAGGTATCGGAAAATTCAGATAAACTTCAAGGATTCATTTGGCCAAACAGTCAAATATCACACGGTCACGGTCCTGCCATTGTTCATTGATTTGCTCGAGCGGGCCCAGTAAGTCTCCATTGGAGACTTTGTTGTTACTGTGTTTGGTGTATTGAATACATCACGGGTAGCTTGCCAGGCTCTGCCGTGCGGGCGAGATACTCTCGGTAGCTTGCTGGGCTCTCCGAGAGGGGCGAAAGAATCGAACTCGGGTCGGCCATGTTGGCTGAGTGCAAGGCAAATGCCCTACCGCTGTGCTATCCCTCCAGCCCTAGAGAGGTACTAGACAAGATAATTTTTTTTGGTAGATATATTTGTGAGGTATTGGAAAATTCAGATAACTTCAAGGATTCATTTGGCCAAACAGTCAAATATCAAAGAGCTTAAAATTTTGGGTAGACATAGATGGAACTGGAAGATACCAAGTCAAATGAAGTAAGCCAGAAGAAAGACAAACACAGGACGGTATCACTCATACATGGTATTAGAGTAACTGGATGAAGAAATATACTGGCTTAAAGGGGAGAGGTATGCCTAGATCACCCTTGGTCCCAGAGAATAGTGGGAAGAAGGAAGGAAATAGAGTGAAGGGGAAGGGAAGAAGATGTAGATGGAAAACAAGGAATGACATTGGTAGTGCTAAGGAATGACAGAGCTAAATATCCAAACCACAGAGTCAACAATGCTGAAATCATGAGAACCAAACTTTAATAAAAGATGCTTGTTAAGATGACAGGCTGGGGTTGGAGCAAGGTTGGCAGGTAGGAAAAGGAACCTGGGAACACTGGTGGAGGGACATTGACACTGGTGGTGATATCAGTGATGGAATGTTGTATGTCAAAAACCCAACTATGAATAACTTTGTAATAAAATAAAATTTGGAAAAGCTAAAATCAGGAAATGCATGTGTGTGTGTGTGTGTGTGTGTGTGTGTGTGTGTGTGTGTGTAGAGATAGAGACACATTAACAAGGATTTTTTGCATACTATGTTGAGTATTAGGACAGAGGAAATCATATAAAGCATGAGGGGACCTGGTGGAAATCAGCCTGGGCTTCCTGCAAGTAGTAAATTCTATATTTCATTTAAAAGACAGATTCGGTTATTTAGAGCTTAAGATTTTATTTTTCCCCCTTCGGGCTGGAGCAATAGCATAGCGTTAGGGCGTTTGCCTCGCATGAGGCTGGCCAGGACAACCCGAGTTCAATTCCTCCGCCTCTCTCGGAGAGCCCGGCAAGCTACTGAGTGTATCTCGCCTGCACAGCACAGCCTGGCAAGCTACCCGTGACGTATTCTATATGCCAAACACAGTAACAACAAGTCTCACAATGGAGACGTTACTGGGCCTGCTCAAGAAAATTGATGAACAACAGGAGGACAGTGACAGTGACAGTGATTTCCCCCTTTAAAAAATTAGTGACCATGAAATTATGAAGTTATTCATGATTGGGATTCAGGCCTACAATGTTTCAACACTGGTTCCTCTGCCAGTGTTCACCTCCCTCCAAGAATGCCCCCTACACCTCCATTTGCTTCCTGCTCTGCTTTTTACTTAAAGAACAAACCAAAAAGTTTTACAAAACTGTGGTTTATAGCACTGTTGCTGATAGGGTTTCCTACATAACACTACCATCTTTCAGCACCACCTCCTCCTCACAGTTGAATGCTTCCCGTCACTATAGTCACTGCCCCCTCCCTGTTCAATCCCCAGCCCCTCAAGCGGATGTTTCCTACTGAATACTAGATCTCATGTTCTTAGTTTCCACTGCCTTTGGGTATTGGTTATTCCACCATTATGTTACTTAATGTCCCACAGATGAGAGAGATCATTTTGTGTTGGTCTCTCTCCCTCTGATTAACTTCAAGAGCTTAAGATTTTAATGCCCACCCTCCCACCTAATAGCACCAGTATAGCCTGGGAACTTGTGAGAAAGGCAAATGGTTGGGGGTCCCACCCTGGACCTCCTGAGTCTGAATCTGAATCTGAATCACTTGATCACTTGACTTCCCGTTAATCGTCGATTTGCTCAAGCAGGCGCCAGTAACGTCTCCATTTGTCCCTGTCGCGTGCTAGTGTAGCCCAATGGTATTCACTGAATCTGAATACCAAATCTGAATCTGAAACTCAGGTGTGGGGTCCCAGAAACCAGTCAATTTATGCACTCTTGAGAATCACTGACTTAGATAATGGAGAGAAGGGGGGCTCAAGCCAAGGGAACAGGAGTGTGAACACCCGGAGCTGCAGTGAGAACAGGCAATCATTTTGAGGCTCGGATGCAACAGGTTACAGCCTGCAAGTATGGCTGAGACAGATGAAGAAGAAGCCAAAGTATCAGTCAAGAGTGTGAATTTCATCCTGGAGGGGCAGGGAAGCCTTGCAAGGGCTTTACACAGTCAGAATTCAAGGCAGGGCCAGACTGGCATTTGTTGACATGAACTGGGAGAACAGGTGAACAGGTGACTGAGCTCTAGCACAGAGGCAAAGTCTGATCTCTTGGGCCATCTCCCCCCTGGTGGCCGCTGTTTGAGAGCCAGGTCAGGGAGGGTTCTGACGTTAACTCTGGGTTCTGGAGCGGTTGGGATGCAGCATGCCAGACACGCTGAGCAGAGAGGTGAGGATGTGGTGGCTCATGTGGTCCCTATTAAAGTCACTTGCTCTTGCCAGATAATTAACAAAACAAAACAAAACAAAAACACATGTTTCCCAGAACACAGCTGTACTTAGGAAACTCAAGCTCACTCCTTGTCAGTACTGGCTAGAATCAACCCCCAATTATGTGGAGTGAAGTCACGGAGGGGCATAGAGTCCTCTCTCCTGTCACACCACCCACACTGTGAAGCCCCCCGCCAAAAGGCAGGGTTTCTCCTAAGTGGTAATCGGGAGACCTGGATCTCCTGTCTTCAATTTTGCCAACAGGAGAGGCTGTTCAATACAAGGACCTGAGGATTCAGTGCTGCCTGGGCTCTGCAGTACTGGGGATTCTCCAGGTCACGCTGGGGATGCTGGGGCCTCCGGGGCCCACCCTGCAATGCTCTGGGGACCATGTTGTGCCTGGGATTGAACCCAGGCCAAGCACATACTCAGTGTGCAGGCTGACTGCCGCACTATCTCCCCAGCCCCAGCCCCTGATTTCTTGCAGGGGCTTGAAATTCTACCTGGATGCTTATTGTTTGGGACAGGGCTCTGTAGTTGTCCAGAGATTCCAAGATGTCATAAGAGGAAGGAAGCTGTCACGAAGACATTGTTGAGCTAATGATATCAATCTGTAACTTGCTGTGGGCCAGGCCTAATTCTTAGGAAAGACCATCAACTATTTGCAAACTCAAAAACAACAACCAAAACGCTTTTCTGTCCAAGATGCCCTCATTGCACTGAGGTCTGAGTGGGCGCCAACTGGGAGCTTGGCGCACAACCCCAAAAGACCCCTCTTTGGAACAATGTTGACTTGAAAATGTGCAATTTGTCTTGATAGTGTGGGTAATGTTAACATTCCGCTCCACCGGTGTGGCAGCTAGCTTTGTTTTAAAGTAGATCCTTGACAGCAAATTGAACTTTGACGACTTACCAGAAAGTGAAAAGGACATCCCTGCAAGATGCTCATGGCTCATGCTGGCACTTTTCCCCTAGCCATGAGGGTTAGGAGCTGTAGGAAGGAGCCAGGGAAGGCCTCACCATGATGCGGGGTCCCTGACTTACCTCTGAGCCTGGGAACCTCATGAGTAAGGAGGAGTTAAAAAGAGAACAGAGAGAGACCAAATAAAGGAGAGTGGCATATATTTACCAAGTTTACTACCTTGTGTCTAACCCCATACACTGGGAACCTGAATCATGTTTACTGTGCTCCAAATTGGTCTTAGAATCAGACCTGGGTGAAAGGGTCAATCTGAATATTTGATTTATCTCTGCCACTGCCCCTTGCTGTTAGTTGCTAAGCTCTTGCTGTGTGGACACATTGGAAGGAGGGGACCCTCTTGTGAGGAATCCTGGCGACACCCCAGGAGCTAATGTTAGCCCTCACAAGGGGAACAAGAGGCTCATGACTGGACCATATATGAGGCAGACTAGATAATGCTGGAGAACTTACTTTGCATGAAGGGGTTGAATTTTTGTTCACGGACCTTAGGAGGCCATGGAATAATTTTGGGTATAGATTGGTGGAATTTGGCTAGAGAAAGAGCATTCCAGTATAAGCATTCTGGGTGTTCCCCTCTTCTCACTCCCCATGGGGCATTTCTGCACCCCGTGCTCTAGAGCACCTGGCACAGAGTCAGTGTCGCATAACTGACATGAGAGGGGATGAACAGAATCATGAATTACCGAGTCACCTTGAAGCAGGAATTCTGGGTAGATTGTCAGGGCAGGCTGGAGGACAGGAGCAATTCCAAGGCTAGGGAAGGCTTTAGGCTAGAGGTGCCCAGGCTGGAGGACTTGGCAGTGGGCGAGGGCATCGAGGAAACTGGTAAGATGCTGGGAACATCACTTCTTCCTACTCTTTAAACCTCCCTGGGGTCACTCTGCCAAGGGCTTCTTTTAGGGGTCCACAATTCCTGATTCTGTCCCACATGCTCCCATTCTGAGCTCAGCACATTCACTGGTGAGAAGAACTTGGTATCGTAATATGAAACATTGTCCTCAGTTTGTCCACTGTGCTTGCAGGGCCCAGCTGGTGTGAGCCGGGCTCACTCCTGATTGCCATCAGCTTGTTTCAATTTGGAACAGGAGTTTTGGGGGCCAGACTTCACATGCTGGTTTCTTGTCATATAGTAAAGGCCCTCCCGTTGATCATCGATTTGCTCGAGCGGGCCCAGTAACATCTCCATTGGAGACTTTGTTGTTACTGTGTTTGGCGTATCGAATACGGGGCTTCGCCGTGCAGGCGAGATACTCTCAGTAGCTTGCTGGGCTCTCCGAGAGGGGCGGAGGAATCGATATGTAAGGGTTAAATTGCAGTGTTTGCTCTGCTTTTCCCATACTATTTGAATTAGGAAATGCCTTATCTTGATGTATTATGATAGCAGTGGGGGAAGTTAGAAACATGAGCAGGTAACTAAGCACAGATATCCAGGGAGGCAGCTAGAGGTGCGAGCTCTGAGTGAACCATTCTGGGAAGTGGTAGAGATGAATAGGTCTTAAATCATCGTGACTCAGAATAGAACAGAAGTACCCAAACCAACTGTTACCTAGGTGGGAAGGGGAGCGGGAGCACCAAACAACCAGTACATTAATAATCATTTGTATCTAAAACAGAATGCATCCACCACAAAGATTCCCAGCAACAGGGAACTTGAAGTGCTATGTTGTGCCCTCCTATCTCAGTGTACTTCATTGTATTGTGGTGAAGTGATCCATCGAAAACCTCCACTCATGTGCCCTTCTTCTCTTTGTTTCACCATTGTCATGTTTGCCAGAAAAACTTCTATAAAAGTGCTCTGAACTTCTAGTCAGGGCTGCAATTTCAGGTGATTGCCTAGCTGTGGTCTATCTCGAAGTTAAATAATGAAATCTCCTGTTTTCTCACCTAAAGATGTCTTCAGTGTGTTTGATGAAGGAAATTTTGTTACAACATTCTCAGTGGGAAGACACTCACGTCTACATAAAATACACACATGCAAATGTGACAAGCCAACAGTCCTGGTCATCTTGGTTCTGGGTGGACTAGAGAGAGGAAGAAAAGCAAAGGGGTCCCCCACTGTATCCCTCCCAAGTCCTTGGCAGCAGCTGATTTTGCAAGTTCAGTAACTCTATGGAACTGTCAGTGCCTCCTGGGAATTGGACTGGCCCACAACGCCTCTGAGTCCAAGGACACATACCGAATCTCTGCTCGATTCTGGAGGCCGATGGGTGGAGAAAGGAGTCCAGGGGCCAAGGTCAGATTGTTTTGAAAAATTATATATGAAAGATGACAAAGTTACTGGGGGTGAGGCTTTAAAGAGTTTTACTGGAAACTCACTGCTCTGGGAGACCTGATTTTACCCTTCCCGGAGCTCAGCAAGCCTGGGCGAGATGCAGATGTCTAAACATCAATCATGCACAAGAAGTGGTTTTTTTTTCTCCCGAAAATATTTTTTTTCTCACCTCATTCTGCTCTTTTCCTCTTCCCAGGTCCACCCCCCTTTTTTTTTAACAACTGTCTGAACAGGTGTTTTCCAAAGTGGGGTGATATTGTAACCCCAGTGGGGCGATGAAACAATGGGACTGGGTCAGCCTCTGGTACAATTGGAGTGGGGAGAATTCTGTTTGTTCATTTAAATAAGGTAACTTGTGAGGCATACTGATATTGGGGGGGCTTCTTGGGGAGGGCCACCCACAGTGTTAATCAGGGCTTATTCCTCTGTCCCTCTCGGAGAGCCTGGGAAGCTACCAAGAGTATCCTGCCCACACAGCAGAGCCTGGCAAGCTACACATGGCGCATTTGATATGCCAAAAACAGTAACAATAACAGCCCTCATTCTCTGCTAGCATGCGACAGGGACACATGGAGTTGTTACTGGCGCCCACTCGAGCAAATCGATGACCAATGGGATGGCAAGAGACAAGTGACTCCTTGTTCTGTGCTTAGGGATCACCCCTGGAAGAGCTTGAGGATCATATGTGCTCTTGGGGATTGAACTGGAGTTGACTGCATGTAAGGAAAGTAAGTGCCTTTGTACTATCTTTCAGGCCTGTGATTTTTTTCTTTTCTAAAAGCAGGCAGTAGGTCAAATAAGTATGGGAACCCTAAGTCTAGACATTGTCTGTAGAGGCTTGCCTGTTTTAGGGTCTCTCCCAGGGTCTCAGTGGCCTATGTTTGACCTTCTGTGCAGAAACAGGGGATGATGGGTATGATGAGAGGCCAAAGGAAAGAATGAGTAAGTCCTCTTAGCCTAGAGGAAGGAGGGCCAATTACTCATCATATAAATTTTAACAAGTAACTGTTTAACTTACCTGTGTCTTAATTTTGTAATCTGTGAGATGGGTGAAATGATCCTTATCCAAGAATTGTTGCAGAAATAAGGGCTGAAAAAGACAAATAGGCTGGAGAGGTAGCTCAAGGAGTTGGAGCACAGGCTGTGTGTGCTATGGGAGTCAAGCTGCATTGCTGGCCTCGTATTGCTTCCCATTGAGTGCCTCTGGATGTAGCACTAGTGTTTTGCAGCATGACTGGATCTGAGCGTTGCTTCAAATGACCTCTAGGCCCACTGAGCACTGCTTGGGAGCTGTACTCACATCACTCCCCCCCCCCCCCCCATAAACCACTATACCTAATACTTATTAGGTCTGATTTTCTCAAGCATTTTGATTAATTTGCTCCTTCAACTTTCTTCACCTTTATAAGGACAACTACCCTTGTTTCCTTGTTTTGAAGGGCGTGCATATGAACCACTTGTTCTAGAAGGTGGCAAAGCTAGGATTTGACTCCAGCCAGTTGATTCCATAGTCAGAGCTCGTCATGACTGCTCCAGGCACCCTTCTGCAAACAGGGTGTGCATACAAAATAATAGGCTCAGTTCCCCTTGAGTTCTCCTCCCCTAAGTCTCTTCCAGGAGCCAGGCGTTCTGCAGAAAGTTCTCTGGCAGTAGTGGAACACTGCTCTCCATTAATTAGGTGTTTCATTTTTACTGCCAGCCTTTTGTTTTTCCCCTGGAGATCTGGCAGGACTTCCAATAAATTGCGTTTCAAGGAAAGAAATAGGAAAAGACAGCGAGTAGCTCCCAGGTTGGGGACTGCAGGTTTCTTTCTGCACTGAGAACAATTGGGCCATTGTCCACCTTCAGAGAATTTCCTGGGGAGGCTGCGGTGGGACCCACTCCTCAGTTTTATTTTAGCAATGACCAAATTAGACTCCCTTTTTCACCCCCTTCCCTTTGGTCAGTAGTACATTTTATTCTCACGCCGACCATTCCTATTTTCCTCCAAAGGAAATTAAAGTTTTGCTTTTGGATTTAGACTAGGGATGCAGCCAGGATTTGCTTGCCTGAAAAAATGGATTTTGGTGGGGGGGGGGGGGTGAGTAAGGAAGGGTTGAAGATTATATTGCAAAAACCGTTGCTGTAAATTCAAAATTTTTCTTGCGGGAAGACTCTGCCATTTGGGGGCTCATTATCCACAGGTTGGAGATTGGATAAAATTAGCACTTAACACTGGATCTTTCTGCTTATCTTGGGTCACAATGATCCAGGCTCAATAGATTCATTCATTTGCCCTCTTTGGGGGCTGAGCTCTTCAGCAACAAGGAGCAAGGAGATCAGGGAGGATAAGACCTCAGTTGATGAAAGGACAGGGACTGATCTTAGAGTGATTGAGTCAGAATCTTAGCACACATTAAGTTATGGTTGTTGACCATGTGGCTTCACTTCTTCTTTTATGAACAGTGATATGCTTCCATTCTACATCTCAACACCAGTGACTGACTTGTGCTCCCAAGATTCCTAGGACTCAGGGCCCATATTCTCTAGTCAATTCCACTCCTCTTCTTATTCCTATCTAATTCACAAATCTGAATCTCAAGGTCACCTGCTTCCAAGCTGTCAAATATATTTCTTTGTCTGAGACACTTGTAATTCCCCCCCCCCCCCCCACACACACACACCCTTGGTTGCACAGAGACTTAACTCTCTTCTTTCTTCATTATTTCATCAATCTCAAACAGAGGGCAGGGTTATTTCCTTCTGGAGAAACTGAAAAAGACAGGACAATTCCAGCCCCAGTGTTCTTGTATTCTTTTTTGTCAGCCAGATAAAATTACCCAGACTTTATTTAGGAGCTAAGGAGGAACTGGGGTCTCAAGATTCTGAAGTTACAACCTTCCTTATTCTGTAAGAATCCGGTCACTCTAAGAGCTTCTTTAGTCCATACTAAATTCAAGTTTGTTTGCTCTGTCAGCATCTTCATTGGTCATAGTTCTTTGCTTGGTTGTGTGACCTTAATCTTCACTCCTTGAGGGCCTAATTCTGTAGTAGGTCTGAATGTATTGGGTTACTATGATATTTTAGAAAAAGTTTTTTTAATGAAACACCGTGAGATAGAATTATAGACTTACACACTTTGGTGATTACATTTCAATAATATAATGGTCAAGTACCCATCCCTCCACCAGTGCCCATTCTCCACCACTAATGTTCCCAGTATTCCTCCTGCCACCCTCCCATCCCCTTCCCTACCTCTGTGCTGACACAGATGCTTCCACATTCCGTTTTACTCTCTCTCTCTCTCTCCTTTTGGGTGTTATGGTTTGCAATTCAGGTAGTAAGTGGCCATCATGTTTGATCTATAGTCTACTTTCAGCACATGAATTTTTACTATTAGTAATGTCAGTTGATGTTGCAGGGACACTAATCAGATAGCTGAGAGTCTTTACTTCCTATTTATTTATTTATTTATTTATCTATTTGGGTCAGATATTTGGGTGTAAGAACAGGAAAGAGCTTATGCACCATTCATTCTAAGGACACAGTCAGAAAAATTTTAGCCACTTTTCTACAAATTTGGATTTCTGCTGATTTTTTTCATCTCAGTTCCCAAGAGGTAATGTTCTTACTAAGAGATACAACAGTAAGTCTTTTAAAACTGAAAAATCAGGGGCTGGAGCGATAGCACAGTGGTAGGGCGTTTGCCTTGCATGCAGCCAACATGGCCGACCCGAATTCGATTCCTCCGCCCCTCTCGGAGAACCTGGCAAGCTACCGAGAGTATCTCCCCCGCACGGCAGAGCCTGGGAAGCTCCCCGTGACGTATTCGATATGCCAAACACAGTAACAACAAAGTCTCCAATGGAGACGTTACTGGGCCCGCTCGAGCAAATCGATGAACAACGAGAGGGCCTTTTATTTATCTATTTAACTTTAAACACCCAGGTTTACAACGTTGTTCATAATACTGTTGTTACAGGCATCTGGTTTTCCAATACCAATCCCACCACCAGGGTGACCTTTCCTCCACCACTGTTCCCACTTTCCCAATCACCCCCAACCTTTCACCCTTAGCAGGCACAAAATAATTTATTTTATATTGCTTGTTACAACTAAATGGCTAATGGAATGATCCCAGAAATACTCCAGTAAAAGAAAATATGTGAAAATGGTTATATCTCACCATGAGGGTTATAAAATTCTTGTCTGAGGGTTTGCTAAGTTCTTTGTTGTTTGCTGAGCTTTCTATGTTATTTTTTGTTTGTTTATTAAACTTAGTTGAATTACACGTTCTTTTTCATCTAATTTGGTGTGCTTCTACTGGGATGTCAGTATTGTGAAATTTGGAGGTGTCATGTGGCCACAAACATGGCCCCTTGCTCCAGGAACTCTAGGACCTACAGAACTGGGCCCATGCATGAGTTTACATAGTGTCTGCTGTGATATGTGGGTGTGGTTGAAGGGGTTTGGGAAGGCTGCCTGCTCTCCAAGAAGATCCCTGAGTTTTCAGCCAGGAACTAGTGTACTTGGAATTTTCATAATTTGATATCTCTGTAGAGGTTATCCATGAAGCACTGGAGTTGTGCTGTTGGCATGGTAACAGCTGTGGGGGGGGGGTGTGGCTGCTGGGGTTTGGGCAAGGTAGAGACTCAGCCCACCACCCTCCCAAGGGTGGCCTAGAGTTTTTAGTCAGAAGATTGGTGTACCCATGAATTTTAGCAGCTTGGTTTGCATCTCTTCCAAGATTTAGTAGTGGATTTGTGAAGGTGGGCCAATGGATATTTTTACGTGGTGGCAACTGTGGTATGTGGGCTGATTTCCAGTTTTACTATTATTATTATTTTTTGGTCACACCCGGCTATGCTCAGAGGTTCCTTCTGGCTCTGTGCTCAGGAATTACTTCTGGCAGTACTCGGGGGACCATATGGGATGCCGGGGATTGAATCCAGGTTGGCTGCTTGCAAGGCAAACACCCTACCTGCTGTACTATCGCTCCAGCCCCTGATTTTTCAGTTTTAAAAGAATTACTCTTGTATCTCTTAGTAAGAACATTACCTCTTGGGAACTGAGATGAAAAAAATCAGCAGAAACCCAAATTTGTAGAAAAGTGGCTAAAATTTTTCTGACTGTGTCCTTAGAATGAATGGTGCATAAGCTCTTTCCTGTTCTTACACCCAAATATCTGACTCTGGGAAAATGGCATCAAATACAAGTTGGGAGTTGAAAACATACATTGTGTCCTTGGACCCATATTTTAACTGAAAGTTCTGGTATCCAGAAATCACCACCACTGAACCTTTAATAGGTCATTCCACCACTCTCACTGCCATACTGTATACCTCTGAAGGATAAAGATGATGATAAAATTTATGATCATGATCCCATGGTCTCTTTTACGTAAATGTGTTTCTTAGAGGCAACGTTGGATGGGAATTTTTGATTGATAGCAATTCTTATGTCTGTAGCTGGAAATGATATCATAAACAAAGTGGGTGGGAAAGTCAACTTCATATACATGTAAGTGCCTGTTTCAGTGAGGATGTAGTCATATTGTCCTCCTAGATGATCAGTCCAGTGGATTGAATTCTGGCCTTGGAAATGATGCAGAAACTGATGCTTGGCCACGATGGTCTCTCCTGCAGATGGGCTGGACACTCATGTATAGGTGATATGATCCTGATGTTTTCTATTTTCTACTAAAGATAATCCAGCTAGCACTGCTAAACCCCATTCCTGTCATTATGACCTCCTTGCTCTTGAGTCTGTTGGACAAGTACCAGGGTAGCTGGGAAAGGAAAATCCTTAACCACAGAATAGTAATATGTTGATACCTAATTATTGAGTTTTCCTTGATATGAATAACATATATTATTTGTCAATATTAGACACAAAATAACCTCATGTTCTGTCCATTCAAAGACGTCCCCCTAATGAGAATGCGGCTGGTCCAGCCTTTCTGGAAAACAATATGGACATTCCTTCAAAAACTAGAAATTGAGCTTTCATATGACCTGGCAACACCACTTCTGGGAATATATCCTGAGGGTGCAAAAAGACGCAGTTGAGATGACATCTGTACCTGTATGTTCATTGCAGCCCTGTTCACAATAGCCAGAATCTGGAAACAACCTGAGTGCCCAGGAACAAACGACTGGTTAAAGAAACTTTGGTACATCTACACAGTGGAATACTATGCAAATGTTAGGAGAGATGAAGTCATGAAATTTGCTTATAAGTGGGTAGACATGGAGAGTTTTATGCTAAGTGAAATGAGTCAGAAAGAGGGGAACAGACATAGAAGGACTGCACTCATATGGAATATAAAATAAGCTAACAAGAGACTGACCACCAAGGACAGTAGACACAAGGACCAGGAAGATTGCTCCATAGTTGGAAGCCTGTCTCATGAGCTGGGGGAGAAGGCAGTTAGAATTGAGAAGGGATCACTAAGACAATGATGGTTGGAAAGATCGGTTGGGATGGGAGATGTGTGCTGAAAGAAAATAAAGGACCAAACATGATAACCTCTTAGTATCTGTATCGCAAACCATAATGCTGAAAAGAAGAGAGAGAGAGAGTATGGGGAAAATTGTCTGCCATGGAGGCAGGGGGAGGGTGAGAAAGGGGGGTTATACTGAAGAGATTGGTGGCAGGGAATATGCACTGGTGAAAGGAGGGTGTTTGATCATTGTATGATGGTAACTCAAACATGAAAGTTTATAACTATCTCATGGTGATTCAATAAAATAAAAAAAATAAAAAAACAAAGATGACCACCTCAAAATATCTTTGTTTCCATTCTCTAATCTTGTTCTTACCCAAAACTCACTTATTTAGGATCTGGGAAGATAGCTTAGAGCACATGGTCTACTTCCTGGAGCCCTAAGTCTAATTCCTGACACTACAAGTTCCCCCAGCACCAATGGGAGTAGCTCTGAGCACTTCCAGGTGTTATATCAAAACAGGCAAAAAAATTTTTTTGGTGTGCTCCCACTAGGATGTCAGTATTGTGAAATTTGGAGATATCACATGGCCATGAAACTAAATACCAAATCTTGGCCACCATGGTTAACATGGACCTTCTCAGAAAGCTCCAAATACCAAATACCCTGGTGTAAGTGCCACAACATGGTGGGAGGGGATCCACTTTGGCTCTGAAGATGCCATGCAATGTAAGACCTCATTACTGGAGAACCAGAGGCTTAAGGACAGAAATGATGAATTTCTTCCCTTCTCTGTACCAGCTGAGATTCCCATCCCAGCACTCAGGTTTTCAGAAGGGGCAGAAGGCCAAGTGCATGGAAAGCTTCAGGCGGCCCAGCAGGAGGAGAGGTGAGTCATGGGCTTCTTGAAGAATTAGTTCAGTAATGTCCCATTAATCTGGCTTCATCAGGAAATGAGCGGTGTCACCTAAGTACATTTTCCAATAAGTGAAGCTTACCCTTTCATGTGCCAAAACTTGATTTAATCATTTTGGATGGAATGCTTTTGAAAACCAATTACATGCTTCCCTGACTATTTCAGCAAGAGGATTCTGCCCATGCTCTAACCTTTTCTTTGAGGACATGGGGAACATTCATTTGCTGGTTAAGAAAAATAAGGCAGCTACTTTGCTTAAATAATGAGTTTCCCCATAAGAGCCGTGAACAGTGTGTTAGTGTGTCTTCTGTGTTTGTTTTTGTGCTCATTGTCTCTTGTTATTTGGTGACTCGTGATGCAAATAGTCCTGGAGTCAGACCAGAGCTTGAATTCTATCTTTGCCATATCAGGTCTCTGACCTTTAGTGTTCTTTTATGTGATCTAGGCAGAAATAAGTTGTTCCTTATTACGGATTTAGAAACCCCTACCCTTCTGCTTCATTGTAAGGCCCAAGGGCACAATGAAAGGCAAACCCAATGCTGTGAATTCTCCAAACACAATGTAGCACCACAGTGCAGAGAATGTGTGTACTCCTCATCACTCTACTAGTCTGCAGAGGGTTAGCAGTGAGCTGCAAGGCAAGGTTACCATAGTCTGTTTCATTTTATTCCTTGCCACCCAGCACCCAGCACAAAAATAGACATGAAGATGGGCTAGGATTGGCCTTTCTCATCACAGAGAAGCAAATTTCCTGTGAATAAGTTTTGCATCTAGTCAGCTTTGCATGTGGAGGTCCTAGGACAGGCAGCAATTCTCTAGACTCTGGACTTTTAGTCTTCAGAACGCTATAGACAACGTCTATCTCCACTGCTCTAGTCCCCTGGGCCATCAGCTTTTCTATTTAAGGAAAACTACAAATGTACCATCACTCACACAAATGTAAGAAGAAGGAATTTTCTTACTAAACAATTCACTGCTTCCTAGAGCTGCAAACAAAAACTATGCAGCCTTCACACACACACACACACACACACACACACACACACACACACACACACTCATGCATGTTTACGCACATGCTATTTTTTTCCCCCTCAGACGTACTCTGTCCTTCCTGCAGTTGGTAAGACATGAACAGAAAGTGGGAAATTAGTAGTGAGAGGTATGCCAATTACATTTCTTTTTAAATACGAGTTTCCTGAAGCCAAGACCAAAGCCACATATTGACAGGGCAGGGCACGCCTCTGACAGCAACCTCCTGCCAGACTCCTAAAATGCTGATTCATCTTCTCATGCAATGAAGACCTCTCGAGAGGGAAAGAGGGGAGTGTATCGAGGGGAAAGGAAGCAGAGGAGAACCCTTGCTATTTCCGGAGCACTTAATATATGTCAAGCCGTATATATATGTGGTTTCATTTAATATGACAGTAAGCCTGTGGTGTAGATATTAATTTCCACTTCTTATAGACTAGGTGAACAGTTCGAGGGGGTGGATAACTTTTCAAATGACTATGATTGATAAACAAGGACTTTTATTTGGTAGGCAGTAGGAGATATGATAGGTGTCTGCTTTGAGACACATGCTTTCCTGTTACCCCTATTCTATCCCGTTCTGTAGAAGGCTAGAAAAAGTAAAGCAATATGGAAACTCTGATATAAGGTATTTAAAAAAGTTTTGATGGAATCTGCAAACTCTGTATTCCAGAGCACAGGAAAGAGAGTTGTCATTATTTCTTTCGTATAAAGAATACCTGACAATTCGCAAGTGTTTCTCTCAGTCTCTCCCTTCATCCTTTTTAATTATAGCTCAAACTTATATCTGTCATATGGCTTCAGTTGTACCTTTAAAATGGTCAGATCAATTTTTTTTAATTTTACTGAATTACCGTAAGATAGTTACAAGCTTTCATGTTTAGGTTACAATCACACAATGATCAAACACCCCCCCCTCCACCAGTGCACACTCCCACCACCAATATCCCCGGTATACCCCCCCCTTTCCCACCCTCCTCCTTCCTCCATGGCAGATATGATTCCCCATAATCTCTCTCTACTTTTGGGCATTATGGTTTGCAATACAGACCCTGAGAGGTCATCATGTTTGGTTCTTTATCTACTTTCTGCACACATCTCCCATCCTGACCGATTCCTCCAGCCATCTTTTTCTTAGTGACCCCTTCTCTATTCCAGCTGCCTTCTCCCCTTTACTCATGAAGCAGCCTTCCAGCTATGGAGCAATCTATCTATCCTGTGTATCTACTGTCCTTAGGTGTCTGCCTCATGTTATATTGTTTTATACTCCACAAATGAGTGCAGTCCTTCTATGACTGTCCCTCTCTTTCTGACTCATTTCACTTAGCATGATACTCTCCATGCCTATCCATTTATAAACAAAGTTCATGACTTCATCTCTTCTGACAGCTGCATAGTATTCCATTGTGTAGATGTACCAAAGTTTCTTTAAACAGTCATCTGCAATTTTTTTTGCCTTGCTCAAAAAAAACCTTTTAGGAGATCAGATGAGACAGTAGTCCAGGTTCTTCTGTGTGATACTCTTTTAGTGATGGCGATCCATGGAATTTATTTCAATAACTGTGTTTACTCTGTCTCATTTGCTCATTCATTTTTTCTTCGGTTGCTATGTTAGAGGGACTTCTATTGACAGAAGTAGGACTTGACTTTGACTCTAAGACTTGCTGCAAGAAGATGAAGGGAAAGTGGAAAGAATAGACTTAAAAGAACTGGGAAACAAGCGGAAAAACTGGTTTGCATTGAGATGAGTGATGCCAACCCCACTTTGTAAGCTCAAGTTGCAGAACTGAGGCCGGGGTTTATTGTCCACACTGGCTCCAATGGGTTGAGGTCTGTGAGTACTCATGTTGAATGCACAACCTGGGGTTTGTCTGGATATTCCAGGGTGAATAACCCCAAGGGTACTGGGCTTGGGGTCTGGAAGAGGTACCTCAAATTTTATTTTATCTGAGAATTTGTTTGGAACACTTTCCCTTTCCATCCCGGGGATTAGAACATTGAGCAATCTTGTCCTGAAGGAGCTCCCTGGAGTTGAAGACTCCATGTTTGGTTCTTTCCATCCATGAAGCAGCATGGGTGAGGCTAAACAGGCAGTCCCCAGTGGACAAGAGGGAAAATGCCCACAGCAAGAGTTTGAGAGCTCTCACTCAGAGGTTCCCTAACTTATTTGACCTACTTTTCTCCTTTTCCAGAGAAAATAACACCCAGCAGCTCCCTGGAAATCTATCTTCTTTAAATGAGCAAACAAAAGGTGCCCCTGATGACTCCTGAGACTATCACCCCTCAGGAGTGGTCAAGTGCACCTTTCCTGGGGTTGGAGCAGGGGGAGGATGTGGGGCTGTATTACTTACTTTAGGAATTACTGAGCTAGAAAATACACAGGAATAGATACATTTTCTTATGATGCTGATGCTTCTGTTTGCCATCGATGGCGTGTTCTTCATCTGGTCACTTAGCATCTCGATTTCAGTAGAAAAAGAGGAGAGTTTGGTGTGATTTACATTCATGGACTTCCTTCTTGCGCCATGAGACTGACTTGGCTGTCTCTGTGCTAGTTATTCTGCTTGCTGAGAATCCAGGAGCTGACCTGTATGAAGTATCTGATCAGAGCTAAACATGAGTTTATTACCATTATCTGATCTAAATCTCCTACTGAGCCTCCTGGTGTGGGCATAGTTCTTGCGCCCATTTTAGAGAGAACAGAAGCTCAGAAAGTCATGGAGATGGGCAAATACCAGGTATGAGTCTTCTTGAATTTGTTATTTGTGTGGCAGACTCAGAGATGACGTCTGTTCTGGCAGAGTGAAGAAAGGGAAATGAGTATTTATTAGCAACCAGGCACCTCTTGAGGGTGTACCAATCACAAGGGAGTGGAAGGGGGTGTGGGTGTCCTGCTGTTTTTTCCCCATTTTAGAGAGGGGGGTCACTGAGCACAGGGAGGTGCCTTGGAGTGAAGAGGAGGAAGCACGCTTAGAGCTCTGGGAACAGGCAGCGAAACTTGTCCTTTTACTCACTTGGACCAGCTACGTTATGGCCAACACCAGGACTGGGGTGGGTGGGTGATCAGGGGTGCATCTGAGGCTCAGGGAGGCCAAATCCTACCAGGCTAGGAGGTGTAGGAGGGTGTGGAAAACCCTGGGAGCCCTTGAGGACCAGTGTCTGCCAGCTTCCTCCTATTGTCCCCTGCTGTTTCTCAAGCTTTCAATGTTATGTTCCTTCCCAGCTAAAAATAAGAATTTGTTTGCACTCAGGGCAAAGGCCCTGGGATGTTCCTGAGAAATGCACAGGGGAAGCAGGACATGGAGCAGCCGCAAAGGCAGGGACCCCCGTGCCGTGCCGGAGCCCAGAGCCTGGGAGCCCAGAGCGGGAAATGGCACTTCCCCTCTGTTTTTATGTTTATCTGGGGTTTAATTAATAACCGGCAAACAAGTCTATAATTAACTTGATTTCCCTTTTGGCCAGTGAGGGGAATAATAATAAAGCTCCTTTTCAAGTTGGTGGTGTGGCTGGAAGGATGGGAGGTGAGTGAGGCCCAAGGCTGCTGCTAGCACGGTAATGAGAGCCGGGCCCAGCCCTCACGGCTCCCCGCCCTGCAAATTGCATTATCTGTACCAGATGTGGCGTTAAAAGAAGAATGACTATACTTCGGGGCTCAAATTCTATGTGGCTGATTTATTGCCCGGCTTCAGTTTTAAATGCTACCTTGGAACACTGATAAATGAGCTTGGAGCCTTTTTGCAGAGCCCTAGGTCAATGAAGATGTCAAGGGCAGGAAGGGGTTAAGTCACTGCAGGCTGCCACCCTTTGGCAGGTCTCTCCAACATCTGAAATCTCTCCATCCCCACTCCATACGCCCTTCCTTGGGTTATTCCCATTTGAAATTTTTCAAGTGACATGCCCAAGACCCAGTCTTGGCCCCTGAGATAGTTTTGGCTGCATCTCATCTGTGCAAGATACAGCCCCGAGTCTAGTGGGGTATTCAGGGCCTGCCTCTCTTTCCCCTTCCAAGCTCTTTCTTCCTGCTCGTAGTTCTGAAGCAGCTGGTTCAGGCTCACGTCCCAGCCCATTTCTTTACACTCTGTTGCAATGCCCGTTTGTCTCCGTGCTGTCTGCCCTCTCTCATCAGCATCTTTGTACATACTGCTACCCTGCCCATCATTTCTTCTCCCATCATCCTTCAGGCGGTTAACCCATCTTGTCTTTCTTAGAGCAGTGAGAATGCCATTGCCTGATCTCCACCATTTGGTAGCTTCCCCTTTCCACTCAGTCTTGTGGAGTTTGTACGCTTTCCTTCTAGTGCTTTCTATAGCTGGGAATGAACTAGTCAGGTATTTAGTGTGGTTATTTGTCTTCTGCCTCTCTTGTACTTTGAGCCTGTTAAGAATAGGGAGTGAACCTGTATGAACCCCAGCTCTACTATTCAGAACCAGATGCTGAGCCTGAGACAGAGGTACAGCGTGTCCCTGAGTCATTGGCGGGCAGCCTGCCTGCCCCTTTCCTCACCTGCTCCTTCATTATCTGTTTCTCAAAGTTCCATGTGTCCACCTGCAGCTGGGACCACTTCCTCCTTCACAAATGTTCTGTAGCTTTGTGACCTTAGGCAAGGGACTTGAGCGCCCTGTGTCTCAGTTTCCCTAATTTGTAAAGTAGAGCTGGCAGCAGGCAACCTCTCCCCAGTGGAGGCACTTAGAAGTACACTCAGCTCATGGAAAGTTCTGGGGAAAGTGTTTGAAAGAAAGAAAACGTTTTGTGTGCAGCCCAAAATGCATTTCCTGAGTTGGCTTTGAACTGGTGCTCCGGCTGTTTCCTTCAGCCACATCCTTTGTCCATGACTGTCTTTCTCAGCACATTAGGCCCCTGATTGTGTCTCAGCCAACCAACAGGACAGTGCATATCAGGGATGTGCCAGTGACTATTGCAGCATCAGTCTTCAGGTGTGGTTGACATGCCCATACCAACGGTCTGGAGACTGTGGGCCTCCCCGAGAGACTCATGCTTCCCTTCAGTCCCATAAGGTCCTGGGCACTGCAGGAACACCGGAAAAGGCAGAACTTGGAGTCTCCAGCAAGACGTAGCACACAGAGGTCATCAGGCGAGGACAACAGACTGTTGGGTGGGCCTCAGTAAGGGCCTGTGAGAGCAAGGAGGAGACACAGAACTCAGCTTGGGGAAGCTGCGTAAAGACATGGATGCTTGAGCTGGTTTTGGGAAAATGGATGTGACTTTACCAGGTACTCTAACCTGAAGGACCAGCATGCTGACTTGGAGGTGCTGGAGAATGAGGTGTCAACATTGCTCATGTGTGTGCTGAAGAAGAGTCAGAGCAGAGTGTGCAGCTGGGATGCAGAGGTAGGGTCAGGGCTCAGAGCACTGCACATGCCTTGCTAAAGAGCTGGGCTGTGTCCTGCAACTGATAGGCAGCAGCCACTGAAGACAGGAGGAAAGAACATCACAGTCATCTCTAGGCACTACAAGAAGGCAACGTGGCCAACCTCAGGGTTGGTGATTCTGTTAGACTGAGAAGGGTGAATAAGGGTAAAGTAAAGGGTGAATAACCACAACATTAAACCTTAAATATATATATATATATTTTTTTAGCTCCAGACATATCCAATTTGTTGTCTGTAGAGGTGGAGTCTAGGTTCTAGGAGCATTTACCTGTCCCCCATGTGGACATCCTGGGAATCACCAGCCATGGGAGCCTAGGGTTTTGAAGTGGTGCTGGCTCTCCAGGTGGTGTTTCTGTCCAGCTCTGGTTCAGCTTCCATAGGTTGCAGGGCAGTTTCCTATTCATGAGAGAGGAAACAGGTGGAGAGGAATGTATGTCATCATGATTGCAGGCCCCCCTCTATCAGGACCCAGGCCCTTGCCTGGAATAGATGTCCCCTCTTCTGATGCCCTCAATATCCAGAAAATTAGAAATTGGTTCTTTCATACTTAGAGAGTATTTGAAAACTGAGGTTTAGAAGGTCTAGAAAATGTGTGAATTAGAGTAGTCTATTTACCCCCAAACTCTTGTTTGCTACTTTACCTGACTGTTGGCTTCAGAGCAACCAGAGTGAGTCTTTGTGTATTGTTTTACTGGACTGTGAATCCAAGCAGTTCCTAGAACTGGGCATTTCACATATTAGGTTCTTATCACATTAGCTCTGTGTCCTCTAAACTGACAACGAACCTATCAGTCACTAGAGGGCATTATGGGCATGCAAAGAAGAGTGAAACAAAGAATTACAGCTCTTTCCTTCCTTCCTTCCTTCCTTCCTTCCTTCCTTCCTTCCTTCCTTCCTCCCTCCCTCCCTCCCTCCCTCCCTCATTCCTTCCATTGATCATCCTCTGATTTATACATTTTTTCCTATGTCCCACATACAGAGAGATGTTAGGTTAGGAATCCTGAGATTTAAAGCTTCAATTTGGCCATTATTTTGGTACACCATGGGGAAAGGACCACACTGAGCATATATAATAGTTCTTCCCTATGTCTGCACATCTAGGAAGACTTTTTTGTAAAGGTGATATCTGAGCTAGATTCAAAAAGGAAGGTACAGTTTGTCAAAAGTGTAGAAGGGATGGAAGAAAAGTATTCCATGCAGAAGATCAATATTGTGAAGACCCAGGGAAAAAAAAAGAAGTGACCAGGTCAGCGGCTGCAAACATGTTGGGGTGGATAGCAGCATAGGAAGGCTGAAGAGGAGGCAGAAGAGGTGGTCAGGGTCTCTGGCAGCTGACTGAGCACTTTGAACTTGTCCTGAAGTCTTCAGAGGGGTCCTATGGTAACAGCTTTTCAGGATCCTTTTATTCCCCTTTTTTTTACCTGAAGATAACTTTGATTGTAAAGGAAGTAAAGGACTTAGATGAGAGCAGCTTAAAAATCATCTTAATCCAGGCAAGAGGTGACAATTAAGGGAGTAGATATGGAGATGTAGAGAAATGGATGAAATTTAAGATTTGAAGGAAATAGTCAACTAAGACAGAACTTAGTTGACTAGAGAAGATAAAGGAGCTAATGGTGATTCTCAGGTTTCTGGTTTGGGCACCTAAATGAATGGAGATAACATCTATTGAAGTGCAGATGTTCAATAGATGGAGTCAAAGAGCAGAGATTTGAGGAAGACAAATTCCATTTTGAACCTGATGAATGACTTTGGCCCACAAATGAGGAGTTCCCACAGGTTCTCAACACACAGTTTTGGTGCCGAGAAGAAAACTCCAGGTGGGAAAAGGTTCTGAGTTAGAGGGACAATTTTTTTTGAGGCATAAGCATATGGATGGTCTTTAAAAGCACGAACTTTAATGACTTCAATTAGAAATCAAGACTGAAGAAAGAAGAGCCCAAAATTGGACTAAGCAGCCTCACCCATTAATGATCAAAACCTGAAAATATGCATTTAACTGGATGGAGGCACACCTCTCAGGGAAGAACAACTTTGAATTCTAGTCTAGAAGAACTTTCAGAAGATTTGGTCATCAGTATGAAACAGGAATTGAGATATAGTGATGGTTTTTCAGCTACTGATAAGTGAACTTTCTGTGACATAATAGTTGTAAGAACCAGGATGGAATGGTTGAAGAGTGAGTAAGAGGTGAAGGAGTGAAGGCAATGGGTGCAAAGGGCACTGAAGGAGCATTGGGTATGAAGGGAAAGTGAGAGGCAGAGTAAGGAAGACGAAGTAATTTGAGATGTTTAAACCTAATGGAGAATTTTGACACATTTCTGAAAACACAATGAACGAAGAGGGAGAGGCTGAAGACAGGAGCAACAAATGGAGACACGGGGTGGGAACGTGTCTACTGTAGTGGATAGAGATGATTTTCACCTGATGGAGACCACTTCATCTCAAGAAAATGCAAGTGTGACTCAGAACTAGCACAGAATGAGATGAATTTTTTTAGCCACCCATTCTGAGGATGAAAATGAGTCTTAGATTTCTGCTATGAGTTTTTTGTGTTTGTTTTGTCACCTCATCTGCCCATTCATGAAATTTTCAGTCCCCACACTTGGAATCTAATCATTGATTGGTCTGTCACTGATTGGTCTGTCGCGCAGGCCTCATCTGCATGCGTGAGATCAGACATCCTCAATATGGTATTTTTGTTCTCGTCATAGAGATGAAAGCCTTTGCAAGTTTAGTCAGAGATGGAGTGAAGGAATCTCTGAATGAACAATCACATCACATAACCATTGAACAAATATTCGTTGTGTAACAAAGATAGGCAAGGTGGTGGGCAGAGCTGAGGGCCACAAGGCTGATGCACTTGGAGCTCAAGAGCCTGTAACCTGGTCTGGAATAGAGAGATGAAAGAGGGGATTGAGTTACAAGTTGCTAAAGTGTGTGATTAAGTGTGTGTGTGTGTGTGTGTGTGTGTGTGTGTGTGTGTGTGATTTTCTGTATAATCGATGCGGAGGGGCATTTCTGAAGGGGCCACTGGCTGAAACCTAGTTCTTTACGTAATTCAAATTTATGGTTTCTATCTGCCCTGACGTTTTACAGATGGGAAATCATAACATTTCTGTCAGAATCTGAATCTGAATACATTCATACATTATAAATGTATGAATGAGCAAGTAGAAGAATGGATGGTTTGCTTCCATTCTATCAGTTTTAATAATAGTCTATATTTGGACTTTTACTTCCCAGAAAAAGTCAACCCTTAATAACCAGATGTGTGGTGTCAGGGGATTTTGATAAATAAATTTTTCCTGCTCTCATATCTTTAGTTTTCTAGGGAATAAGTTATGTGTTGTTTCTCATCTGATTTTACTATGTACTGAAGGAGAAACACTTGAACTTTGGATTGGAGACTTTTTGAGTTGAAGAAGTTTATTTTCTGCATATTGAAGGCCACTGAATTGACCTGAAGGATTGTGGAGACCCTTTAGAAGATGACTGGCAGAGAGGCTGGTTTTGCTCGGAATTATGGAAATAACTGGAAGATATAAATACTCCTGGCCTTTCTGCCCAGTACACAGTGCCAAGCAAGGAATCCTTTTCCACTCTCACACTACTGCAGATAAAAAGGAGAATGAATCTACAGTTTTAACATACTGCCACTGTGGTAATTATGAAGCAGTCAGGCAGATTGGGGTTGGGGGACTCTTGGTGATACGTTCTTGGGAAGTACTGAAGTCAATATGTGATTTGAAGGCCTTACTCTGCCACTGCCCAAGAGGACTAAAAGCATGAAGATTGGATCCATTTTTTGGACACAGAAAATGAGGTTCTTAGGCTCTAAGAACCTGACTCCATTTTCCTTTCAGAGAGGACTATACCTCTCTGGAGAAGAGTAACTCTGAAGGAACATGATGGTGAACTACCAACAGTTCAAAGCTCTCCCTTTAGACAAGACTTGAGCAGCAGTTTCATATCTACATAGAAAGCCCTATGTGGGAGAAGTTCAGGAGAAAACCCTTAAAACCAACTTTGTAAAGGCAAGTGGGGCAAATTATTTGTTTTGGATATTTGCCTGCATCTCAACCTGGGATGTGTACTCTTGACTCTCTCAGCTCTCTGGAGAAACCTGCTTTCTCTCTTGAGCAAAACATGGAGAAAGTGAACAATTTCTATTTTAATCACTAAATTTTGGGGTAGTTTATTATGCAAAGAAAGACCATCTGAAGAGCAGGTAAGTTCGGAGACCCTCAATGAACTGAGTGACAGGCACCCCATCTCCTGATGATGCATCTCTTTGTCAAAATATTTTTTTTTATTGAATTCCTGTGAGATACTGTACAAAGTTTTCATGACTCGGTTTCAGTCACACAATGATCGAAGACTCATCACTCCACCAGTGCCCATTCTCCACCACCAATGTTCCCAGTATCCATCCCCCACCTCTATCCCCTCTCACCCCTTGCCTCTGGGGCAGGCACCTTCCTTCCTTCCTTCTTACACTCTCTCTACTTTTGGGCACTATGGTTTGGGCAGTACAGACACTGAGAGGCCACTGATGGTGCCTCTCTTGAGTGGAATTCATTTCAACTGCATTCTCAATCCCCTGGCCATACGTGTCTTAAGTTCCCACCTCTATATAAACAAATGAGGAATTGATTTTACATGCAATTGTATGTATCTGTTAAGTTCTTCTTCCACTTAGTGTTATGCTGTGTTAACTTTCTCACATCATTAAAATCTGTAAAGATTACTATTCCATCATTTAAATTTATAGCATTATTTATTTACCTGCTTTTGGAAAATAGCCTCCTTTATAACATAAGCCAAAAAAGGGGGGAAGGGCAAAGATGAATACCTTTGTTCATAAATCTGTAGTCTTATAGAAATAATCAAGTACTCAGCAAGTGGTATGCTTTGTAAAAGAAGTCCTTAAAGCATCATTGTCAGAGAAATTCTCCCAAGTAACTCACCACTAGTCAACTTGATGGGAAGAAATAATATCTCATATTATTTGAATTTTCATTGCTCTAATACTTGAAGTTGCTAATTAAGTAATCTCCAGCCTCTCACATGTAAGTATCTGTGGTATACTTCTTTAACTATTATTTATTTATTTATTGGTTTTTAGGTCATATGTGGCAGTGCTTAGGGGATTACTCCTGGTTTTGTGCTCAGGGATCATTTCTGGTGTTGTGCAGTGGACCATGTGTGGTACTAGAATAAACTGGGGATAGAACTGGGATTGACCATGTGCAAGGCAAGTGCGTTAAACTTTGTATTGGCCCCTTTGACCATTATCAATTATATGCTGTGTATTAAGAAACAAACTTGACAGCAGGAAATGGGGAAATCTGGCAGAGAACCCCAAGAGAGAACCACATAACTTAAGCAGGAGATGGTTGTGAGATAGGGAGAGCTCCCACTGGAGCCAGTCTGACTTGGCCACTTCTGTAGATAGTACACTTGAGTAATTGCTAGGACTCAAAGCTTTGTGGAAACGAGTGCCTTTGGCATTATCAGACTTGTCTACCTTTATTTTATTTTATTTTATTTTATTTTATATTTTTGCCTTTTGGGTCACACCCGGCAATGCACGCAATGCACAGGGGTTACTCCTGGCTCTTCACTCAGGAATTACTCCTGGCGGTGCTCAGGGGACTATATGGGATGTTGGGAATAGAACCCTGGTCAGCCGCATGCAAGGCAAATGCCCTACCTGCTGTGCTGTCGCTCCAGCCCCAGACTTGTCTACATTTAAATGCTGGCCCGGCCACTTCCCAGCTGTGTGACTTCGGGAAAATTACTTTAATCATTTACAGTCTTTCTTTCTTGACTGTAATGTGAGAAAAATGTGATGTGATGTCCCCTTGAAAGTCTGCTGCCAGGACAGAAGAGATAGCAATGAGAAAGAGCATAGCATATGCCATTTGGTCTCCATTCCTTGGGCTCTCTGAAGTTCCTCTCTCTCCCCTCTCAGCTCTCCTGCTCCCCTCTATCCCCACCCCCCCCCCCACACACACACTGTTTGTCTCCTGCTCAGTGGCTCCTCCCTCCCATCTCTTTGCCCCAGTGCCTCTGATTTTCTAAAATTAAATGCCAACATGTGTCCATACACTTCAAGTCCTCCCAGAGCTCTTAATGCAATGGAGATTCCGCTCCTCCCAGCTTTGTAGCTTCATCTTTTCCCCACTTCACTTTATCACCCCCTGCAGTCTGGTGGTTCCAAACAGCCTAGAGTCCTGACACAGCCCCGACCTTCTCAGAGTCCATGTCTATGTCCACATGGTTTCTTTATTTGAACCTTTTCTGCCTCTCCTGTCAATGGGGTCATCTTACACTTATCCCTAAGAATCCAGATGAAGTGGGGCTTTGCCTTGTTTGTCCTCTCCAGGGGGCTCCAGCCTCCAGGCTCCTCCCTCTCCCAACAGACCTAGAAAAAGTCCATAAACTCCTCCCATTACTGGATGAGGATTCTGGGGTACTGATGGGGAATAGGAATGGCATCTTTCTTTCTATGTTCCTATTGCAGAGTCTAAAACCCCATTCCTCAGTAGCCACACAGGTGACAACTGGCTGCAAAATTTATGTGTCTTAGTTTGAAGTGAAAACACAGAGTTCCTTTGTTTTAAGAATTTCAGTATATGTTAGAAAAGACGAAGTCACGAAATTTACATACAAGTGGTACTACATGGAAAGTATCATGTTAAGCGAAATGACTCAGAAAGAAAGGGATAGACATAGAAAGATTGCATTCATCTGGGGAACATAAAGTAACAAAATAGGAGACTAACACCCAAGAATGGCTGAGATTAGTACCAGGAATTTTACTCCATGACTTGGAGGCTAACCACACATACTAGGGGAAAAGGGAGCTCAGATAAAGAGGGGAACACCAAATAAAGATGTTGGGAGGACCCTCCCAGGATGGGAGAAGCAAGAAGAAAGTAGACTATAGACCGAACATGATTGTCACCCATTGCCTCTTTTGCAAACCACAACACCCAATAAGAGAGAGAGAACAGAAGGGAATGCCCTGCCACAGAGGCAGGGTGGGATGGGGGGGCTAGGGGGGTGGGAGGGATACTGGGATCCGTGGTGGTGGGAAAAGGCAATGGTGAAGGATGGGTATTTGATCATTGTATAATTGAAATCCAAGCATAAAAATGTGTAAGTCTTCAACTGTACCTCATGATGTCCCACTATTAAAATTTTTTTAATAAAAAAAAAAGAATTTCAGTATAAAATTGGGCATAAAACAAGTGATGGGTCCTAGTGATGGTTCGGATTGCTAGCCCAGCTAGACTTGCTGTTGAGGGGGCCTGAGTAATGGTACCATGGGAAGGGCATTTGCCTTCCTCATGCTGACCTGGCTTCTACCCCCAGAAACCCACATGGCCCCCCAAGCAGTGCTGTGGGCAGCTCATGAGCACAGTGCCAAAAGTAACCCCAGAGTATCTCCAGGTATGGCCCCAAAACTGAAAAAAATAGACTTGCTGCTGACATTTTGAGCTAGATAGATCTTTACTATAGGGACTGGCCTGCGTGCTGTGAAATGCTTAGCAGCATCTTTGGTGTTTACCTACTAGAGGCTGGTAGCCGTCTTCCTCAGCTGGGATTGGCCCTAGAAGTCTTCAGACATTGTCAACTATCTCCTTGTGGGGGTAATTCATTTGTGGATGAGGACTGCTGACTTAGAAGGTTGTTGGTGCTTCAAATGGGTTCGGGGGTGTGCCTGGTCTCTACTAGAGGTCTATTGGGATCCCAATCAGCCTGAGAAGGGTTTCCTGGAGGGATGCCCAGGAATATTCTGAAGGGCAAGTAGGTATTGGGATGAAACCTACTATTATCTAAATAAGTGAGTGAAAAGAAGTATTCAATAGAACAAGGTTTCAGAAACCTCCCTGTGAGCCTTAGAACAGGGGTTTTGCATGGGTAGGCAGCACTTCTGCAAACCTGAGATTTATAATGAGGAAACTACTTATTTTTTAGCAGAATATCTTTATATTTATTTTTAATTATTATTTTTAGTTCATAATAATGTTGGTAATGATTTCTCATGGATATAATTCCGAAACAAGCTATTTTGAACTTGTTTCCTTGAAATTTTTTCAGGACCCAGAGTTAAGAGGACCTTACAGATCATGGAAAACTCTGGGCTATAAAATGTGGAGACTCCATTAGAATCAGGGGTCAGACAATTGTCCCCCTTAGGCCAGACCTGATGGCTTGCTTATGTCCTTGCCTTAGTGGTTCATTGGAAGTGAACAGATGGTCTACATCGAAGGGACTCTGCAAATATCATGAACAAGTTACTCTATTGCCTTCTGGGGGAGTGAGGGGAGCTTTATGGAATTCAAAATTGTGGGGTGGAGAATCTAGATGGGGATGACAGCTCAAATTTCTTGGCTGTAAATATCTTTCAACCACATCTTAGATCAGATACATTGGACACCTGGGTTCTTTCTATCACCTGCCCACTGTATTAAGTGCTGCAGTTAATAGAGTGTACATCTTTTCTAATGCATGTTTGTGTGCCTTGTGGGAAGATACCAAATAGTGGGATCGCCAGGTCATAGAGCAGCTCTATTATTAGTTTTTTGAGGCATCTCCATAAAAACTAAACCTGACAACATTTCTACCAGCAATGTAGGGAAGATCCTTTCTCTTCACATCCCACCAAGACAGTCTCTTCCTATCCTTTCGAATATATGCCATTCTCAATGGTGTGAGGTGATATATATATATATATAATTTAATTTGGATTTTTCTGACAATAAGTGACAATGAACACTTTTTCATATGCCTACTGGCCAACTGTTCTGTATGCATTTTAATTTGAGGATGGCCCTAACCAAGTTTACAGCAGGACAGATGATATAATACTCCATAATACTCAGAGAGGGGTGAGTACTTATTTTATGTCCCATTTTCAGACATTTAGTCTTCAACAGAGTCCTAGGCAATTCAAAAATACCATTAAGAAGAACACAGTAATTAACACAATAATCTGCTGATAGAGAATGGACTTGCCCTCAGATGTCCTGAGGTTTGTTGTGAGGGCTGTGTAGCATCACTATTTGATGTCAATGTCCTAAGTCCTTGAAGAGCAACGTTATCAACTTGATTTCATCCCTGTCACCACATATGGTCCTCTGAGCACATCTAAAAGTGATCCCTGAGCACATAGCTAGGAGCAAGTCATGGGAACCACTGTTTCCCAAACCACCATCTTTCAAAACAAAACAAAACAAAACAAAACAAAACAAAACACAACAAAACTGCATTTCAGCCTGAAGCAGGCAGAGTCTTCTATTGTGTGTTCCACTTAAAATTGGTGGTTTGGCTCCCCAAATGGATTCAAGTGGCATATCCAAACGCTGCTCTCCAAATTTAGCAGCTCTGTGATTTTAACAGTCGTTGTGTTTTTTAAATGGCAGGAAGTGCAAGAAACAGCAGCTTAATATGATCAGAACATGCCCTCAATCAACCACTGGTGCTCATAGAATTCATATAAGTTCTTGTTATCTAAAGAAAATGAAAACTCTTGAGTGCTCATGAACCACTTTTGGTGATGTTGTGATAGGGATCAAAGCTTGGGGTAGAACCTGAGCTTCCACATGCAAAACATCCTTTGAGCTCTTTGTGCCTTCTCTCTAGCCCAGAAGCTGCCCCTCCCCCCTTTTTTTCATAATTGGGTTTCAGTTACATAGTGTTCTAACAGCCATCGATTCCCTAGTGTACATTTCCCACCACCAATGTCTCCTGTTTCCCAACCACAAATGCACCCCTGCTGCCTGCCTTGGTGTTAGGCACTTTTCTTCTCTCTGTCCATCTGCCTGTCTGCCTGCCTGCCTGCTTGCCTGCCTGCCTGCCTGCCTGCCTGCCTGTCTGTCTGTCTGTCTGTCTGTCTGTCTCTCTTTCCTTTTGGGCATTATGGTTTGCAACACAGATACTGAAAGGTTATCATGTATATCCCTTTACTTACTTTCAACATTCAGTTCTTATCCAGAGTGATCATTTTTAACTATTTTTGTCATACTGGTCCCTTATCTACCCTAATTTATCTACCCTAATTGCCCTTTGCCCCACACACACTTGTGGCAAGTTCCCAACCATTGATCTTCCTGACCCTGTTTTACCTGGTCTTGGATATTAGTCTCACACTATTTGTTTCATATCCCACAAATGAGTGCAGACGTTCTATGTCCTGTCCCTCTGTTACTGTCTTATTTCACTCAACATGATACTCTGTATTTCGGTCCATTTACAAGCAAAGTTCATGGCTTCACTTTTCCTAACAGATGCATAGTATTCCATTGTGCAGCTGTACCATAGTTTCTTTATCCAGTTGTCTGTTATCAGATTGTCCACAGATTCTAGCTATTGTGATTAGTACTGCAATACAAGTGCAGATAGTGTTTCTACTGTGTATTTTTTGGCTCCAAGGTATATTCCCAGAAGTGGAGACTCTGCACTTTTACCATATTATCTTCTCTTCACTTCCTCAGCTTGCATTAGTCCTACAGTATCTGCCATAGCCTATGTTCTGGCCCTGCAACAACATATTGTTATTTTGTGGACTAACATTTTGCCACACAAATGGGAAGACAGTCAAGGTCTCTGTGCCTTAAATCATGGAAGAGACCCAAGAGTGAGTATATTTTCTAAGTCTGAAAAGCATACTACTCTTTCTGCCAGGTGAAAGCACACTTCTAGTGATCGAGTACCGCATACCAAGTGTCAGATGTGAAGAATTTTTATCCTCTAAGGAGAAAAATCTAAAATAGCAGCTGCTATTGGAGATACAACCTACTTCTCTCTTTCCCAAATCAACATATGGCCTTCAGTGATCCATCACTGGTGACAAATCCATTCATCTCTGGATTTCCCCCTTCTGAGTTCCCTGGGATCAAGAGCTAAGTCTCTCTGCCCCTTTCCCATGTTGAGCACAAAGCCCACAATGAGAACCACCAGGATCATCATTGACAAAGAAGCTTGGAGAATGTGGCTTCAGGTATGAAGCTGAGTGGATTTTCCCTTATTTTACCCCTAAATTTTGACTCCCTTCCAGTCATTGTGGTGGGGAACCCACACAGGTCTTACCTTAGCGTTACAACCTGTCATAGTAAACTTAAAAGAGAAAAGTGAACCAAGACTCAAGTCTTTTATTTTAGGAAAAATGATCTCGGGAAGAATGAAGAAGTAGATATATTCTTATTTTACTGAAGGTTTGAAACTTTTGTTGAAATTTCATCTATTAAGTAACTGACTAGAACACACTATGATATCTGATTAGTTCTACAAGTTTAGAGAAATTATTAGCCTTTTATCACGTTATAATTTGAAAATGTGAAGTTTCTATTATTGTATTCCATAAAATATAGAATTTTCAATTGAAAAGAATTTAAAAACTTTTTACATAGCATCCACAACACACATGGCATTCTATTTTCTTTGAAACTATTTCCATCAGCTATTTTATATATTTTTGTTATTTTTTTATACTTTTATTTGAAGCACTGTGATTCAGTACTGTTAATGATAATGAGTTTCACATGTAAACTTTCCTATACCAATCACACTGTCCACTACCATCTCAGGGTCCCCTCTCAATAACCTCACCCCCACACACTCTTGCTAAACCAGTTCTCAAGTTCTATTGTCTTTGACCTTTTGTTATTCTCTTACTATATTTCTTTTTATTCCACATATGAGAGATTATTCGTATTGGCGCCTCTCTGACTAACTTCACTCAGCATGTTACTCTCCAACTCTCCAGATCCATCCACATAGCAGAAAATTGCAGAATTTTGATGTATTTTTAAATAGTTGAGTAATATTATATTGTGTATATATATTGTATATATATTGAAGAAATAACTAAAAGGACAAAGAACCTCCAACTACGAGCACATCTCTTTGATTCCACTATTCTTCCTGCATTAACATATGCCTCAGAGACCTGGACCCTACGAAAACAGGATGAGAATGCTATTCGGATCTCTCAAAGAGGAATCGAAAGAACTATGCTTGGAATATCACGATTCACTCAAATGAGAGATAGAATCCGGAGTTCTGATCTTCATCAATGCTCAAGAATCAGGGACGCTGTCTCATTTGCCAAGACATCAAAAATCAGATGGGCTGGACACGTAATGAGGTTTACAGACAACCGCTGGACTAGAGCCATTACTGATTGGATTCCATGGGACATCAAAAGATCACGTGGACGCCCACCTATAAGATGGTCAGACTTCTTCGTCAAGACCCTAAATGATCGGTTTGAAGCTCTGCATGTTCCTAGAACGAACAGATACCATTGGGCTATGCTAGCACGCAACCGGGATGAATGGAGACGTTACTGGCACCCGCTCGAATAAATCGATGAATAACGGGGATTAAGTGATTAAGTGATGCATATATATATACATATGTGTGTGTATGTGTAGCAGTTTCTTTATCCAGCTCATCTGTTCCTGGACACTTGGATTGTTTCCAGATCTTGGCTATTGCCAAGTACATTTAATGTTTCCCTAGACTTGCCAGTTGTGCATGTCACACTCTTTTCACCTCCACTGGAGAAAGCTCAGTGAGGAATGGAGCAAGAGGCCACAGCACCCACCCCATTGAAATGCCTCCCCACAGAGACAGGAGTCTACGGAGGCATAATTTGTTTCTAGGTCCCTGCAAACATGGCAACTCCCACAATTGTACTGTATGATGCCCTCTGAATCCCCCTTCCATACTGCCTGGCAGGCTCTCCGAGAGGAGTCTGGGCTAGGCTGTGCTTTGGCACCCATATGGAGTGGGTGACAAAGAAGGTGACTTTTCAGCTAGGTTTTTTCTCAAGGAAACACTGAGCCCACCAATGTATCTTCTCAAGTAGGAAAGAAAATTCCATCTTGACCTGCAAGAAACCAAAGGAATCGCCACTCCTTGCCCCCAAATGAATGCAGAGATGTGCACCCTCTGCTTGTTGGTTATGTCCCACGATCCTCAGTGGTCCTTTTTAGTTCTAGACCCACTAGTCACTGTCACTGTTTCCTGACTTGGTGCTCCAGGCCAAGTCTTCTGACTCTCCTCCAGGACCCACATTGTGACCTTTGTGACATTTTTGTAATGGAATTCATTACTCAATCACACCAAAACCATCTTTAAGTGAGAGACCAAGAAGATTCAATTACTTAACATAAGGTTGTCTGCAACTAGACAGTCACTTGAAACTGTGGCCCAAACTAGGACATTTTTTTTTATCTTTCAGGGGCACATTGCTGTAATTTATTTATTTATTTAATTAAAAAAATTTTTATTAGTGAGACACCATGAGGTACAGTTGTAGACTTACAAATTTTGTGCTTGGGTTTCAATTATACAATGATCAAATACCTATCCCTCCACCAGTGCCCATTCTCCACCACCAATGATCCCAGTATGCCTCCCACCCCAGACTAGGACTTTTTTTTAAAATAAATTTTGAATTTTATATAGTAGTTCACAGTATTTCATTACATTTAATATTCGAACACCAATCCCACCACCATTACACCTTTTCACCACCATATATTGGGTGTTTCCATCCTGAACTCCAATCCCTGCCCCAAAGCAGAATCGAAATAATATATTTTGTATCATTTGTTATGAAAAAGCTTTGAAAATACTACAGAAAAGTGTCCTTAGAGGGAAGAGGGTGAGGATTGCTGTATTCTAACCAGGGACCATTAAGCCCTTCTATAAGAGATCACTAACATGTTGTTAGAAGTTGAGCCTGATGTGCTTTTATATATACATATCTGTAAAATAAAATATTTCCCTCTATAATTGGTTGCCTCCTATTTTGAACTCCATCAAATGTAGTGCAGTACTCTTGAAGTATGGGTAGGGTGTGTGGCATGGAGTCTCTTGCAGCCCTGAATGCAGCCGCTCAGTCCAGTAATATGTTCACTTGTTGGTAAGGCTCAGCCCCAGAGTGTGGAGAGCAGCCTTGAACACGGCAGCGGTTGAGTTCTGGGAGTTTTCTGCTGCCAGGGCTGGGTCCCTTGGGGCAGGGAGGGCTCTCACCTGGCTCCTTCTGGGGTGCCCTGAGTGAAACAGCCTGTCGCAGGGTCCGGCAGCATTGGTTATGGTGTGGACTTTTTAATAGGATTTTTTTCTGGCAATCATGGCAATAGTGAAACAAAGAGAAGGGCACATAATGCAATTTTTCAATTGGTTGCTTCACCGCAATGCACTGAGCTACATTGACGCAGAAGAGACACGGCCTCAGAGTAACTGTGCTATTCCATTTGACAGAGAAGGAGTTGGAAGCAAACTGAGGAGAAGAACTGTCTGGTCTCAGAGTATCTGACTGGTTAGTGGTGGAGCTGAGATCACTAACTCTACAGGGCCCAATTTCCAAAGACTACTACAGGTCTTGCTGGTTCATGAAATGTGTTAGTCTCCATTTTATGTTAAAAAAATTTTTTTTTTGATATATAATTGGTTTCAGGGTCAGCAGCACTGGGAAGAGAGGCTGCTAAAATCTCAGGGCTGGGACGAAAGGAGATGTTGCTGGTGCCTGTTCGAGTAAATCAATGAACAACAGGATGACAGTGATACAGTGATACAGTGGTAATTGGTTTAGATCAATATATTTGTTTTTAGGATACAGTATTATAAATCCACATTGCTATATACTACAAGTCTAGTTTCAGTTCGTTACTACACAATCAATCTGATTTATCTACCACCACACCTCCACCATTTTGTATTGGTAATCCAATACTTTGTTTTGTACTGGTTCATCTTTATTTTATTTTTACATTCTTCATTCAACTTGGTATGATAGAGAAATTTCTAAGTCAATCTCTCTGAGCCCTCCTTTCGCCAAGAACTATGGATACATAGTTGTTCCTCCCCATGTTGGGTCCAGATGTATGAGTCAATCCTTCCATTAGAAGGAATATTCTCACACCCTTAGATTATTACCTCCTTTCCCCACCCTTCCGCTGGCTGCACCTCTCACAATAATAACTAAGGTATCATATTTTATGACAGATGAACATCCTGGAGCCCGGGATCCCATGGAGGGATGAATCCCTTGGCTCAGGGCGAGGAATGGGTTAGCACAGGCTTCACAAGTCAGGGATCCAAACTGAATCTTGGAAGACAAGGGTAGTTAACCAGGCGTCAGAGGGTATGAGAGTAACATGTGCCTGCAGGGGTGTTTGCCAAATAGTGGGACTGGACAGTAAGCAGAAGTTAGATCATAGGGGTTGTTAATAAAAAGTTAGTTGGACTTTAGTAGAGAACAGTGGTCGGTAATGGGGAGAATTATGGAATTATGTCAAGCCAATGGCTCCAATCTGGGAATAATTTGTCCACTTGCCTCCTATCCCTTGCTCCCTCCTGACACTTAGTGATATCTGGGGACATCTTTTTTTTTTTTTGCTATCACAATGAAGACTAGGGAGTAGATGCTGGTTTCTTATGCATAAAGAGGCCAGTTATTTGGCTAAGTAATTCACAATATACAGCAGGGACTCCGACTACAGAGAATTATTCTGCTGAAATGTCAGCCCTGTCAATGTTGAGAAAACATTGTAAACAGGGGAAGGTATTGGTGCCCCAAGTCCTGTTTTAGAAAGAAAAATTGGAATTTTTTTCTAATCGCTGGGGGAGTACCCTGTGGCCCAGATATCTTGTTTATTTGGAATGCTTTACCCACTATAATACACTGCTTGCTAAAGTTTCCTTCCTGCATTTTTAGTCTTTCCTGTTCCACAATCAGCCAGTAGAGGGTGTTTGAAGTGATCAAGTCCCGCTGGATTCGTGCCATGAGCAAACTGCACCCTAACCGAGCAGAGTTTTGGAATGAATCCCCTGAAGAGCCCTTCTCCTTGGGGTTTAGCACGAGTTGGATGTAGGAGGTCAGAGTTTGATAAACAAATGAACAACTACGTGTTTGGGCCGTCGCTCAGGGAGAGCTAATTGCATACCAGGTGCCAGAAAAGGAGAAACTTTGCCACTAAAAATCCCAGCAAGGTGGCACAGCGAGCTTATGGAGGGCACTGGGTGGAAACCAACCTCTCTCTGCCAGGAGGCTCTTGGCTCACACTTAAGTGGGGATGCTGGGTGTGGACCTTGGAAAACAACGAGGCTTTGGGGGTCTCCTGGGTCTTCCACAGCCTTATCAGTGCAGTTCGTCAAGGTTTCCATCATAAACTCAGCCATGGGGCTAAGTGGCCTGTAAAATCTGGCTTGGGGATCAGGCCAGCAGACCCAGAGCCTGCTCAGATGCAATTACTGAAACTCAAGGAGTCTCCGGTTGGCTTCTTTGCTTAATTGGGGAAACACAGCTGAGAATCTCAAGAGCTAGGGTTTCTCTTCCTCTAGGGACAGGCACAGGGTGGCAGATCTTGCAGGGGAGAAGAGCAGGGTGCTTTTCCCCCACAGAGCCCCAGGGGTGGGAGAGCTGAGGGGATCTGGAAGATGAGGGCTACAACCCTTGAAAAATCCTCTTGGGCAGGTGCCAAAGTTGGTTCCGTGGCCTGTGAGAACCCTGGATTGCCGGGTGGGAGTGCAGTGGGACACTTTATTTCCCAATGATGTGATTTTTTTCAGGCCTGCTGGGTCCTGTGTTGAGGGGTTCAGGGATGGTTACAACACACGAACTGCTGCTTGAAGCCTTTCTTGGCCATTTGCCCTCCTCCCGGTGAGACATTCAGCTCCTTTGCATCCCTCGCCTGCTAGCACTTGCTTGGGTTGAGCAGCCTGTGAGTAGGAGGAACATAGGTGAAAACCCCGATCTCTGACCCCATGGGCTGCAGTTTTCCTATTTATTTATTTTTAACTTTAGTTTTTGCAGTGACTCTTGTTGGTGTTCAGAGAATCCAGGGGCCAGTACCAGCAAATCTTGGCCAACCAGGGCAGTGATTCAGTGCTAGAGTCCATGCATGCTATGCTGTTCGTACCCTGCAGTGCTCAGGACCACCAGGGACACTCTGGCAGTGCTCTGGGGATTCCAAGGCTGAACCTCGGGATGTTTTGGAGACTGTGTGGTGCCGGCAATCAAACCCGGGTTAGGAGCAACTTGGATGCATCTAACCCCTAGCTTCCTGGCCCTGCTGGCTCGTTTTTAATGTTGGGGAAATAAGACCTAATTTGTGGCCGGGGGATGAAATTGAAATGATCTAACTTGTAAAAAGACCGGAACGCTGTCTGGCTCCCAAACTAAGGGCCCCTGAGCCAGCAGCTTTATATGAGTGGCACAAGAGCTACCGCTGTTAAAAACCCTCCCTGACACATGCTGCCCTGGGCATGTAGATGGTGCTGTAAAAACTCAGAGGGTTGTGGGTCTGTGTGTGAGGGGGCACGGGCTGGGGGAGAGGTCCTCTGGAGAGATGAGGGCAGGGGGAGCTGATATAGAAAAATGAGTGAAGACCTTCATGATCAGCTGAGAGAGAGACGTGGCTGCTAGTGGGAAGGGGACCAGGAAGTTTGAGGGTGGAGGCTTTGTGAGGGTCAGGCTCCTGGCTGGAAGTGGGATGTGATGTTTTGATGGTGACCTGCATGCTCTATGCCCTATGCTGTCCCTCTCCTAAGTGTTCTCGGCTCCATTTTCAGAGCATTTGCTTACACGCAGTTACTTGAGAGCCCAGGTAAGCTTCATACAGGAGATGAGTGGAGTTCTGCCCCATCTGAGTTTAGGCCTGTCTTCGCCCCCTGCCCTGCACCTTCCTCAGTGCTCTGGTGGGTGAAGTGGTCTCGGCCCACTCCTGGGAAATGCCCTGTTGACATCCTCCCACCCCACCCTACCCACTCCCATGAGATCCTCTTTAAAATCTTTTATTTATTTATTTATTTATTTTTATTTTTTGGCTTTTTGGGTCACACCTGGAGATGCTCAGGGGCTATTCCTGGCACTGTACTCTGGGATTACTTCTGGAGGTGCTTAGTGGACCATATGGGGTGCCCAGAGATTGAACCTGGGTCGGCCACATACAAGGCAACGCCCTACCTGCTGACTATCGCTCCGACCCCTAAAAATGTTTTATGACCCCCCATTCCAGGCTCCCAGTCAAGCCTGTGTCGCATGTGGGCTTGTCACTTTCTTAAACGGCTCGCCAATGGCACACTTTGGGGTGCAGGTACACACTCAGGGAGCAGCTGCTTTCATGTGGGGCCAAGTGCCAAGCAGCCTCTGTGGAGTAGAGAGCTGGAAGCGAGGCAGGCAGCAGATACATTTTGACACCTGCTATTGCTGATGATGATCAAGTTGGGAACTTTTCAGCCTCAAGCTTTTCAGAGCCTGACTCTGATCTTCCAAGTCTCAGTTTTCTCGTGTGTGAGGTGGGGCCATGGGGCTGACTCACTTCAGCGAGGGAAGAAAACCTCTCCTTGCTGCATTGAGAGTCTGGGGCTTGAGCATTTCCTCTTGTCTGCTTAGGCCTGGAAGAGACTGACACTGGGATGCTCTCCTTTCCTCACTCCCCAGTTATCTCCCTGAAGTGCGGGAAGGGAACGAGAGAGAGAGAGAGAGAGAGAGAGAGAGAGAGAGAGAGAGAGAGAGAGAGAGACCTTGTGTGCCACTTATATAAAGCTGCTGGCTCTGGAGGCTAGAGGCTTTGTGTACCGGCTTGGGAAACCTTGGGGGTCAGCAGATCGAAGTGAGTTTGAGGAGAGCAGTAGCACTTTCCCCTGCCGCATGCTAGGAAGGGATGATCAGGGACGTGAGGGGGTCTGTATAGGGAAACCCAGATGTGGGAAAACCAAAGAGGCAGGGAAGATGGTACTGGAGGTTCCTCCTGGAGCCTTGTGCTGTGGGTCAAAAAACTGGGCTTTCTAAGAGAAGCAGAAACAAGGGCCAGGAGGATGGGTCCATGGTTGGAAGCCTGCCTCAAGTGCTGGGGAAGAAGGAAGCTGGGACAGAGAAGGGACCGTTATGACCAAGAGTTGGAAATGATCACTTGGAATAAGAACTGTGTGCTGAAAATAGGTAAAGAAAGAGAAAGGATGACCTCTCAGTATCTATGTTGGAAACCATAGTGCAGAGAGAAAGGGATGGAGGGAGGGAGGGAGAGAGAGAAAGAGACAGAGAGAGACAGAGCAAGTGAGTGAGCGAGCGAATGAGCAAGCAAGAGAGCGAGTGAGCAATTGAGAGAGAGAAAGAGAGAGAGAGAAAGGAAAAAAGAAAGTAGAAAATTATCTGCCATAGAGACAGGCTACAGGGGTGTGGGGTGGTGGGAGGAAACTGGGGACATTGGTGGTGGGAAATGTACACTGGTGGAGGATTGGATGTTGAAACACTATATGACTGAGACTCGACCATGAACACTTTTGTAACTGTGTATCTCATGGTGATTCAATAAAAATATAAAAATAAAAATAAGGAAAGAAAAAAAGAACTGGGCTTTGGAGCTAGCTGGATGCTGCTCATGCCAGGCTGGTCATGTCAACCCTCAGTTTTCCTAGAACTCAAGACTTTATCGACTATACAGGGAATTCTCTGGGACTGTTCATTCTCTCCCTACTCAGATCAGTGTCCCAGGAACCTGCCAGCCAGCCCTTGGGCACAACTCAATCAAGTCTCATAAAATTCAGCTCCTCTGAGCCCCACTTCAGAATCACAGCAAGTTGATTCATCACATTGTTTGAATTATGGCAATATGAAAATACAGAAAACCCACCGGGAGCCAGCCTTTCCCATATATAAAGCAGGGTTACGATCCCCTATAAACTTTTAAAAGGGAATACTTTAGTTTATATCTTCATGAATTTGACTGGGGGTGGGGAGGGAAATGCATGAACAAGAAAAGAAACAGAAACACACTGGCAAATAACCTAATTCAAACCAACACCCTGTATACTAGTCCCTGGGGTCCCTTCTCTTTATCTTCCGTGTTTATCTTCCTCACATCCTAGATCTGGTGCCTGGACTGCCACGGGTTGGACTGTCTCCTTAGAATCTCCTAGTTTCTCCTCTTTACTTTTTCTGGTGGTGGTGGTCGGGTTTGGGCCATACCCAAGCATGCTTGGGGCTTACTCCTGGCTCTGTGCTCAGGAATCACTCCTGATGGTGCATTGGAGACTATGGAGTTGCCAGGTATTAAACCGAGGTTAATTGTGTGCAAGGAAAGTGCTTTACCTCTTGTTCTATCTCTCTCTGGAAATTCTTCCTCTTTCCTCCTTCTCATTGTCAAGGCCTGCATCTGGGTCACCAGTATCCTTGGGCAGTCACCACTGATTGTTCTGTAATAGTGTCCATGCAGACTGCAGAATAGTGGGGACAGGGCAGAGATCAAGGCAGGAGACACAAGTCTGTGTGTATTTTTCCCATGCTTGGCTGTCTCAGTTCCCCAGTGACCCCAGGACGGAGTACAAGTACTGGACAGCCCTGCAGGCTCTGCACATCCAGTGCTGCCTTTCCAGGCCTTGTCCTATTACTTTCTCCTTGGACTTCACCAGGCCCTTGTCTCCTCCAGACTCACCCACCTCTTTACCTACCCTACTCATCCCACAAGACTTCATTTTTATCCAGTAATGTTGGCTGTGACCATCCTCTCTCCCTTTAGCCAACCTAGTGAGGTCCAGTTTCTTGGCTCAGGGTTCCCTCACCAAAGACTCTTTTCCCATATTGGGCAGGGAATGATTGTGAGTCTACTGAGTTCTGATTTCATTTCTAATCTGGGAGCTCCACAAAGGCAATGACGAACCCTATTTTCTTCATCACTGTATCCTCCATATGTATATCCTTCATGGACACTCAAACAATAAAACAAATTACATTTTTTTCTTTCCTTATTGGTGGTGACAGATTGCTATCCCAATCTTAGTTTCACCAGGGGCCAATGCCCAAGGTCACTTCCTTGACAATTTTACTCTCACCTGTAATGGGAATATTTCTGTTGTATTATTGGAGAAAAGTGTGGAGAACATGATGATGAATGGCATGTATCAAGTGTTTATACTTGCAAACAGATTTGGAGATGGAAGAAAGTTTTTAACTTGAGCACCAGTCGTGACGCATTATTCCATGGTGGCTGATGCCCACTGGAGCAGCACGGCAGTGAATTCCTGGATCAGGGATCTGTTTACACTTGGAGGGGAAGAAATATTCAGTGGTTCATTTTCAAATGAGACCTCCACTTGGATGGCAGCACATAAAAGAATTGCCTGGGCGTGGGTCCAAGGTTCCAATAGCCAGCACATGTGAGTATTCAAATACAATTGCATTTGCTTCTGACCTCACCTGTCAAGAGCCCACATACAATTAAAACACAAACAGTGAGTCTTGATGGCAAAGGTGGAAAGAGAAGGATAGCTGGCTAACTTATTCTCCTTCTCTCCTTTCTGTCCTTATATGCTCATCCTTTTGTAGGGAGTAGTAAAGATGGCTCAGGACTAGTCTACTCTCCATGAAGCATGGGTTCCCGACTGCCAATCTTCTTATTAAAGATGGCTAGAGTTTTATATTTGGACAAGTCATTTGAGATGGTATCTGCAGGGATTCCTGGAAAAGTGAGATGGCAGGAGACCCAGAAACTTAGAAATGAAAGATAGGCTACAATATTATCCAAAGATCTCTTTCCAAGGGCACACCAAGTTGTAGTTAAAACCATATTTTCCCAAAGCTTCCTTGGAGGGCTCTTGATGCAAAACCCTGACATTGTATTGAAGGAGCCAACGAAGCAGGAAAGGGGCTCAAGAAATTGTCCAAGGTTGAGCAGATAGTTACTTGATGACTACAGCTAGCCTTGCTTTTCTGATGCCCTGAATTTACTCCCTTCAGGCAGGTGAATCCTGACTTCTTTGCTCAGTCTTGGGGGTCAGAGAAGGGAGAGATGTTTCATGCATTTTTCTTCTTCTCTCCCTGTTACTATTGGCCTCCTAAAAACTGAATGCATCCCTCTCCTGTCTGCATTCAGCCCTCCTGCTCAGCTCTTGTTGTCGTACTACTTGCTCATCTGAGGACCAATGAGTGACCAGTAAGCGCAGAGCACTGTGGTTGGAGTTACAGGGAAACAGCACCTAACTTGTCAGTCTCTACTTAATAATATGGTGCCAAGGGATCCCTCTCCACACCTACATAGGGAAATATATATGGATATATGGATAATTGGATGTTTTACTTCTCAGAATTATTTAAATACTCTGAACTGTGTTTGATATATAATGCATGGCATTGTGCTAAAAAGGGAGATCCTGTCTACAAGGGGAAGGGACTAGAGAATCTACTGAATGTCTGTATGTGGGACCACATTCACAGTCCTACAGAGGATGTGATGGGGAGAGGGCATTTAGCAAAGTGAAGTGATGGGTCCATTCAGGCATTCAGAGGCAAGTCTGGTGCATACTGTGGTAGCTGGAAACTGCTTGAAACAGAACTTGCTGCCTGGGCTGACCGTCAGTCCAGGACAGGATGTCTTCCAAGCAGGACCAATGTGAAAACCACCTATAGCTTTTACACAAGGAAGAATTGAGGGACTTATGAGCTGCCATACAAGTAAGAAATGAGGTAACTGTCAGGAAAATACAAGGGAAATTCTAGGACCCTAAATTGTAACAGAGCTATTTGCGACAGAATTGGTGGGAAAGTCCCCTCTACTTGAAAACCACATTTGGAAAACACATATTATAGAGGAAATCATGGAAACTCTTGAGGTCTTCATTTGTATAATGGACAAGTTCATGCTCACAAGGTTCTGCTATGAGTCATTACTATCCTGGGCACACTAGGTTTGAAGTGGAATCAAACCTAGTTCCTGTCCTCAGGCCACATATTATTGGTGGGTTATGGAGAGCAGGGTGAATGCTTACCACTCAGTCTGATCCCAGTGCTCAAAGGAAGCTGCAACTCATGCAATTAAGCATCTGAGTTGCTGCATATCACACTGTTGTATAGCATCATCGTGTAATTCCATAGAATAACCCGCCTAGAAAACCTAACCTAGGAAAGTCTCCTTACTTCCCGTGGTCTGTTCTGCATCCCTGGTATGAGCTGATCCCTGTGTTCTTGAGTGGCTGACAGGGACAGGCCTACCAGTGAACATATGCCACCACCCAGTTACTGCTCTGGCTGCATCAGGCTGAGAGGGTTCCAGTGGCTGGGAGAAGTCGTCCTCTCCTCTCACCAGCCTTCTTCCTGATAGTCACAAGGGCAGCAGCTACCCAGGGCCAGAAACTGGTTCTAGAATTCATTTCACTTCTCTCTTCCCTGAAATCACCCTTTCTGGAGCTCCTGTATTTCTGAGGGCAACTCAGTCTGATCTAGGGAATAGCCCCACCACAAACAATGAGATCTGCAAGGTGTGCTGTGGAGGTGGTTCCAGGATGACTTTCTCACAGACTGGATGTGGCTGGAGGGAAAGAGAAAGGTCAGCATGATGCTAAGCTTTTGACTAAGGGACAGGAAGCCTTGTCCCTACTGAGATGGAAGAAGAGGAGATGAAGCAGGGATTCGGGAAGAAGACTGGGTGGTCAAATTTGGAGGTGCTGGGTTTGAAGTATGTTTTAGATATCAAATAAGAGTTGGGTAGACAGATATGTGAGTCAAGGATTTGGGAGGGTGTCTGTGTGTCTGTCCTCTGAAGAGAGATAGTTGAAGAAACTAAGGGTGGATCTCTGGAGCCCTCCAACATTAAGGGGTTGGGCGAAGGGTAACAACTTGCAGAAGAGATTGAGCAGCTAGCTATAAGATAGCAGGGGAATGTGGGCATTGTTAAAAGACAATTTAAGAAAGAAAATCAAGGAAGGAGAAATCAATTTTGTCAAAATTGCTATCGTGCTCAGGAGACTTAACACTGAATTCAGCAGCAGGCAGGTCACTTTTCGAAGACCTGGACAAAGCCTTTTACATGGGTTCAGGATGGAAACTTACTGAGAGGGTCCTGGTAAAATTGGAGGGGGAAGATGAGGAGGGGAGAATACAGAAGCTTTGTGGAGGAATTTTTTCCAAAGGGGAGCAAAGGAACAGGATAGATGAGGATAAAAGGTCAAATTGAGGTTTTGTGTGTTTATGTGTAAATGGAAAGAGCAGAGGGAACCTTTGATAGCATTGGGGTGAATGGCTAAAGACTCCATATATACCTTTGGAAATGAAGCGGTGAGATTAGGTCCCCAGAGACCGGATTGTCCTTGGTAACACAGGACAGATCACCTCCAATGACAGAGGGAAGCAGAACACATGCATGGGAATGGATGTTGGGTGGAGAGTAGATTCATGGGTTATGTGTGGGTGTAAAATTTACACACATTGGGTTTCTCAGGGACAGGAGTGAGCAAGGAAAGAAGAAGGATGAGGTCCTGGTGGTTGTAGAAGAAAGAAGTGAAGAGGCTCTCTAGTTTCAACATTCTTGGAGAGCTGACCAGGAGAAGGGTCAATAAGATTCAAGATAAAGGGTTGACCTGGGTTTTTGGGGAATCATTCCCTGATTTTGGGACCTGACAAGTTTGACTGGATCCTCTGGCTTTGGTTACACCCTCACTGAACATGTGACTGAAAGGATATCACATTTTCCCTTTGCTCAGTTTTCCTTTCTTCCTTCTCCTCTTCCTCTTCTTCCTTCTCTTCCTCCTTCTTCTCTTTCTCCTCCTTCCCCTTCTTCTTTTAATCAAAGTAATTTACTTAGAGAAATATGAGGGTGCAGAGAGAGAAAGAAAGAGAGTAAGAGAACAAGCAAGTGAGAGAGATGTGTTCAAGAGAGAACAGGAGCTTCTTTCTCCAGAGGATAGAAACGTGGGAGTACACATTTCCAGTTGAGATATGGGCGAATCTCCATGTCGGAGAGTGAGCCCAACATGCCTTCACAAAACTGCTTTTAAAGTAGGACTTCTTCTTAAATGCTTTGGTTGGGTGTTTTCTATATATAGAAAAGTTAATCTGCATGATGTCACAGGGACATCGGATGGGTATGCCTTTGGTGGGTATGCGGCTTTCAAGCACTCGGAATGACAGTATTTGCCACCCAGTCGTGCTCCTGGGGATGTGCTCCTACAAGTTGAACTGTGAAGGTCATTCAGAGCAGTAACTGCACATCATAGCTCAGAGATGATGCCAGAGAAGAGTTTCAGAAGGGTCCCAGGCAGCCTCACATGCTCCTTTTGGTTCTGGTCTTTGAAATATGTCCCATAAAACTGTGACATGTTGCTTATACTCTGGACTATAAATGAAACACAGAAAGGTCAGGTTGTCCTGACCTTAGCACAGAGCAGATGGTCAACAGTCACATCCTCCCATCTCTCCTCATTCTCCTGGGAGACCATGGCAGGCAGTGTTCCAGCCATGGGTCCCCAGACCCTTACTTCTCTCTATTTGCACACTCTCTGTTGGCAAATTGTCTTTTCATTCATCATTTGTTTTGTTTGGCCACCACACCCAGCTATACTCAGGACCTACTCCTGGCTCTGCAATCAGGAATGCCTCCTGGCGGGCTTGTGGGATAATTTGGGGTGCTGTGGATCAAACCTGGGTCTGTCACATTCAAGGCAAGTGCTCTACCCACTGTACTATCTCTCCGGCCCCACAGTGGCAGACTGTGGAAGGCACAGCTGGAGTCTCTGCCCTGGGTTTGGACTCCAGGCTGATTGTGCACAGTGGTTTTCCTGGGACCATCTGAATCTCAGCTTTGGGACCCTGAATAGTCTCAGTACCTTCTTTTTCCTTTCAGAGTGTCCCTGCCTGAGAGAACGTACAAGGTCTTCATCCTACAGATGCATGGCTCTAATTTTAACTTCTTTGAACTTCAGTTTCCACAACTGAAAAATAAGAACTAATCTTTAGACACTTCAGCATTATTTAGGATAATTATACTTGATTTAAATAAAGGCAATTACATCAGAAATTAAAGTTAGCCATTTACCATTAGCATTCCTCTGGCTTCCATTGCTACCTTTTCATCTCTAATGTATGGAAATGAAATTCTTGCTGCTCCTGTGATCCTTGATTTGTGGGGTCTCTTTAATACTTGAGGGATCACCAGACTGCCTGCAACATTCACTTGCACACATTGGTTCTGACCCAGTAGGCGTGGGTGGAGGTGGAAACTGTTTCTAACAAGCTCCTGTGGATAGCAGATGCTTTGGTCTGGATGCTCTGATTCGAGAAAGGTAGATCAGTGCCTGAACACAGTATTGCAGAGCCACTTACACAAAGTTCCATGAACTTTCTCAGTTCAGGGGGTTGGAAACCAGAGATGAAGGAGCAGGCAGGGTTGGTTTTGTCTCAGGCTTCTCTGCTGGTTTTCTTCCCATGGGCACCCCTCTTCAATCATCTCTGTTAACATTTTCTCTTGCTCGTTCTTACAATGTTTGGGGGGGTGTCACATGAGGCTGAAGCAGATTGAACCCAGAACTTACCTGTGCAAGGCATGTGTTCTTGAACCACATCTCTGGCTGAATGTCCTCTGATGATAAGAGCATTAGCCATATTAGATTAGCGCCACCCCAGTGACCTCATTTCATAGTCAACAGTTTGTTAAAGTTTGTTTAACAGTTTGTTAAATAGTTTGACTCTCTCTCAGTCACATACTAAGTCACCAGGACTTATGATTTCTGCCTATGAATTTGGGAGGAGCGTGGCACGGTTCAGCTCATACAAGCAGTCAGCAACCAAGATGGCACCATGGCTCCTGCCTCCTGGTTTTCAGATTGCTGCGTGGCACCTTCTCATACTGGCTTGGGTGCTCCTGGCATACGGCAGGAGTGAAGTTTATTACAGCTGATAGGAAGTTGAAAAGACTGTGGTTCCATATTGATTCTCAGGGAAGAAAGCCCATTGTCAGGTTCTGAAGATGATGTGGGGAGGAACTGAGGCATCTTGATAATTGCCATGTGAGTTAACCATGGTGACAGTGGGTCCTTGCTTAAGCTGTGGCCAGACCCTTCAACTCCTGCCACCCTCAGCCTAAGTGCCTAGTGAAGCTCTTCCCAGATTTGAGATGCTCAGAATTGAGGTGACATATACAATTTGTTGTGATTTGGGTGGAGGTGATTAATTCCTCAAACTTTGACAACTGACACACAGGGCTTGGAAAAGCTTTGGATTCATAGACTTATAATAGGGAGAGACAGCAAATTACACAACCACAAGAAAACAAAATAAAGTCATGCAGTACACAACAACTTAGATGGAACTAGAGGAGATCATACTGAGTGTAATCAGTGTAAGTCAGAAGCAGAAGGGCAAATGCAGAATGATTTCACTCATATGTGATACACAGAGAAACAAATCAAGGACTAGAACAGTATCAATCACTCCATAGTGTTAAACACTGAATCACAGACCTGGGAGTGTCCAGAAGGGGGTGAGGGGAATGATTGGGTTGATTAGAAGTAACACAGGAATAGAGGGTCTGGAACATACATGGGTGGTGGCTAAGGAAGGTAACAGTACACACTAAATTACAACCATCAATCAACAAATAATTGGGGAATGAGTGGGACAGGAAGGAAGGTTATCTCAGAGGAGATATAGGGAAAGGGTTGGAGAGTTGTGGACAGACAGAGGTGTCTATGGTGGTGGTGATGCAGTAAATTTGTACATTAATCTGCACATTAATAATTAAACTGCTGCTTTATGAGGTATCCCATGACTACTGGTCCAGAGACTTCATGGCTGTGACTGTGAGAGGTGGGCATGGCTTTCTGAAGTAAGGGGGGTGTGGTGGGGGGAGGCTACCTACCTTAAGTCTGAATAAAAACACTAGCGCTCTCAGACTGGGCAACAATAGGCTAAGTTATTTGCAGATTGGCATCTCTGCAGAGAATATTTGTGAAGTTGAGCCCTTGGCATGGCTATAGGGCTGAGGTGTGGATGGTACTGCTGGAGCTTGAGCTGGGTGAGTGTTTGGCCTGCCTACCTCCTGTGGGTACTCTGGAGTTTTCCCCCTTGGCGTTATTTTTTAGCTTTCACAATAATCCCACAAGCTAAGTGCCATCATTATCTTGGTTTTGTAGATAAAAGGCTAAGACGTTGAGCAAATTGTCTTGGTTTCACAGGTAGCAACTGGCAGAGATGGGGGCAAGAGGCTCCGGTTCCACAGACAACACCCATGTCATTGACTTTGATAAACCTGAAAAAAAACTTCCAACATATCCCCCATTACATCTCAGCAGGAAGTCTAATGGTCAGATATTAGGTGCTGATCTTCATGGTCAGTGAAATTATTTCTGTAGAGCTTTCAAATGTCTTTCTACTGATGTCATCTTACTTTCATCTTCAAGTCTCTGTGGGGTTGGTATTATTCAATTTTCCGGACTAGGAGACTAAGGGACAGCCAACTTATCAACAGTTGATTCAAGACTTAGATCTGTTTCTGACCCCAAACACAAACTCTATTTCAATCTAGGGTTTGTCACTGTTAAGAAATGAATGAGGGGCTGGATAGAGAGTTTAAATGACTGGGGTACATGCTTAGCATGCAGAGGCCTGGGTTTGACCACTGGCATCACATTGTCCCTGAAGTACCATGGGGACTGAGTCATAAGAAATGTTCAGGCAGTGGAATCTGTGAACTGTCAGGAATGGCACAAAGAAACAAAGAAAGAATGAGTTATTTAAAACATTATCTCCTAAAATACCTCATCTTAGAAGGATGAACCCAAGGAGAGAACTGTGCATTAGTGATTCTTGGCTGGGTGAGAAAGGATGGGAGTGGAGGTTGACATATACTGAAGGCTTTTTGTTTGTTTGTTTTGCCAGTTTCTCTACTTTGGATTCTTAGGAATGATAAAGGCAAAGATGGCTATACGCATTTCAAGACAGGCCAAAAAGTCACATTGAAGTTGGGCTATATTCGGCCACATTTTTATCCTACGCTTTTACAATCTGCACTCCTTTCCCCATCTATCTTAAATGGACTGTACAGCTCATAATTCTTTGCCTGTATTCTTTCTTCCCAAATTGGTGAAGTACTTTAAAATGAGTAGGAGGGCAGAGGAGAGAAGAGGGAAGAGTGTTTTGGGGGAAAATTCCTACTGCTTCACTGTTACCATGACTTTTGGTCTGATGGTGCCAATTTTGAGAGCAAGTTATGTTTCTTGCCCTCAGTGGGATGCAAGTGAAAGGAGGGCCTAGGATGGAAATGGGCATTAAAGAAAGACTTTGTTCTGAATCTGGGAGGGACCTTTAATGTAGTGACCTTACCTCTAATCCAGAGAGGCAAGTCTGCCACAGTGAGAAGTGTCAAAAAGCCCTTTCAGGATGTGTGTGTGTGTGTGTGTGTGTGTGTGTGTGTGTGTGTGGTGGGGGGTAACGATGATTTTTACCCATGTGCTTGCTAATCAAAGGCCTCCAAATGTATCATCTGAGAACTGTCTCCAGAAAAAGAATCTTATGCTCTTTACGTGAAATTGCTATTGTCACAGCCCTAGAAGTTTGCATGTATTGATGAAATATCCTAGACTCAATGGATGTTTGGTGAATTTTTCTCTGAATGCAATGTCCTTCCTTAGTGTAGCTGTGAGCTTCACCCAAGAGTAACAAAATTTTCTGAATGCCTCTAAGAGAAAACGAACAGGAGACACTAGACACCAGAGCTCTACCAGTGTCCAAGAACAGTAGGGTGTCAGATATTTAAACCCACTCTGATCTCCTGGTTGAAACAAGGAGGTCTGAGTACAATGGAGAATACTCCAAGCAAACATTATTTAGGGGACAAACAATGAAACTAAAAAATCAAAGAAATAATTTAAATCATTACTTTGGAAAAGGAAACATCTAGTTGGATTAAAATATTCATCCAGGAAGAAGCCAGAATTGGTGGAAGACCTGTAATCATTCAGTGAGTTTTCATGCTTCAATACATACTTCTACTCAAAAGTTGGGGATATCTTATGAAAATAGCCAAAATGAAACTAGCTTTCTCACTCTGAAAAAGAGATCTTTTACTGGGAAAACCTTCAGTGAGTCTATGAAAGTTGCTCAACAGGAAAATAATACAGTGTAGGAAAGCCTTTTGTGAGGAATGTGGAAAATTCTGTAGGACTTTCTCATCCCTTTATATTCACAACCAAATTTACACTGGAACAAACTCCTACAAATGTAAGGGATGTGGGATAGACTAAAGTGTTCTGGGTGCTTTAATGCTTACAGGTAAACCCATACGAGAAGAATTCCTCTGAATATTAGTAATGTGGGAAGCTTTTCCTTAGGGATCTGACCTTACCCAGCTTATGAGAGTCCACTTTGGAGAGAAATCTAATGTATGTAGGAAAGTGGGAAAACCTTCATTGGATCCTCAGTCCTTACATTGTAGGTGAAAACACAAGCTAGAGAGAAGTCTTATAAATGTTGCTAATGTAGGATATGTAGGAAAGACTTTTCTTCTTCATCTAACCTCACTAGATATTTGCGATTTCACATTGAAGAGAAGTCCTTTCAACGTGACGAAGGTAGGGAAGATTTACTGTTCTTTGCTTGTTACACCCACACATGTCCTGATGCTGGCGAACTACACGTCTCAGAAATGTGGGAAAACCTTTACTGCAGTTTTATATCTTAAAAAACATTCTAGAGCTCACGCTGGAGTAAAGTGTGTGATATATGTGAGAAACCATGTGCCAGTAATTTATATATTACCATTCACAGGGTAATTAAAACTGGAGAGAAATATTCTGTGTAAGAAATATGGGAGATCCTCATTGATTCTCAGGGCTTACTGAACACCAAAGTCTGCATTGGTGAGAACCCTGTTCAAATGTGACAAATTTCAGAAAGTTTTGCTAGCTATTCATATCTTAGTGAACATCACAGAACTCACGCTAGAAAGTCTTTTGGATGTAATATAGGTGAGAAAACACATACACTTTCTTCATACTTTATTGAATCCAAGCTAACACTGAAGAGAATATGGTAAGTTCTTCACTCATTTCAGGCCTTGACTACTGTGTGTGATTCGCACTGGAGTGAAACCTTTTAAATGTGAGAAACATGGGAAAACTTTTTCACATCCTCATATCTCTGCAGATACCTCAGTTCTAACATTTGAGAGAAGACTACAAATAAAAGAGACAGAAGAAGTGTGCCTTCATTTTCCCCAGTCTCTTTTTTTTTAACATCAAAGAGAGACATGTAATCAATGTAAGGAAAGTGGCAAAACCCTCAGTATCCTGATTCACTGCAAGGCATAAATGTTCTAGAAATGATAGGAATATGAAAAATGGGCAGCTCCTCGCATCCCAGCCATGATGAATTTACAGTACCTCAATACTAAGAAAGACTAATAAATTGCTTCATTAAATTTTTAGTGAAATATAAGATTTCAGATATGGGAAATCATGCAGTGGAGAAAAATATGACTGATGTAAGATACGTAGGGAAATTGTTCTGATTTCTATTTTACTATTCACTTGTGGTCTTCCTCTGGCAGTGCTTTAGATCTCTTCCAAGAGGTTATAATCTACCCTTGAACATTTCTGCACACAAAATGCAAGAGATCCTACATTGATTCCTAGCATCCCCTAAACCCTGCTCGGGGACTCTGAACCCCTCTGAGAGTTGCCTTTAGAAAAATCCCAATGTCCCCATTTCTTTAAGCTGAAGAGAATGAGTGTATAACAATTAAATCCATCCCTTGGTTAAACAAAATAAACAGCTAGGAGAATTCATGCACTCTGTGAATGGCACTGCTAGCCATCACTTGGGAGTGGTACTGCATTTTGTCTTTTTGCTGGGATGTTTCCTCTGGTAAACAGCAGGATCCCATGAAACCGTGCCCTGTTTTCCACTGGCAAAGGATCCCTCAGTATAACAGAGCAACAGACAGTTACCTCATGATTTGTCTGGGCAGTGATGACTCTCTTAGATGGTATTAAGACAGTCTCCCAAGACCTAACCTGAGTTCACCACTTGTGTTGCAGATGACTTTGCCCAGTTCATGCTATGATTGGATTTTCTTCAGATGGCACAAACTGCACACACAGCATTTCTCTATTCTCTTTTTTGACATTTGGAATCCTCATATGAGATGTATAAATCTACTGTTTTCTTAGCACATGGTCTAGGTATAGACCAGCTCTCTAGGCAAATATGCACATGCTTTTTCCTTTAGGAATATATGTCCAATTCTAACCATTAATTAATATAATTACTTTTTCTGAGACAACTATTTCTTTTTTTTTTTTATTAGTGAGACATCATGAGGTACAGTCGTAGACTTACAAGTTTTTGTGCTTGGGTTTCAATTATACAATGATCAAATACCCATCCCTCCACCAGTGCCCATTTCCCACCACCACGGATCCTAGTATCCCTCCCACCTCCCCATTCCCCCCATCCCACCCTGCCTTTGTGGCAGGGCATTCCATTTTGTTCTCTCTCTCTTTTTGGGTGCTCTGGTTTGCAAAAGAGGCATTGAGTGGCAATCATGTTTGGTCTATAGTCTACTTTCAGCATGCTTCTCCCATCCTGAGAGGATCCTCCCAACACCCTTTGTTTGGTGTTCCCTTCTCTATCTGACCTCCCTTTTCCCCTAGCATGTGTGGTTGGCCTCCAAGCCATGGAGTAAAATTCCTGGTACTAATCTCGGCCATTCTTGGGTGTTAGTATCCTATTTTAGAGACAACTATTTCTTATAAGTGTATCTTTTGGACCCAGAGATATATGGTTCTAAATAGTACCTTCTGTTATCATTCTACGGATTTCCAATATTACCTCATCCCCTTTATTACCCAGCCACAACTTCTTTTCCTTGCTTAGGAAAACACTTTTTGTAATTAGCTTTAAAAAATATTTAAAGCATTTTTCCATTTTTTTTGATTTTTGGGTCACAATAGCATAGTTAGTAGGGCGTTTGCCTTGCATGCGCCGACCCAGGTTCGATCCCTCTGCCCCTCTTGAAGAGCCCAGCAAGCTACTGAGAGTCTCCCGCCCGCATGGCAGATCCTGGCATGCTCCCCGTGGCATATTCGATATGCCAAAAACAGTAACAACAAGTCTCACAATGGAGAGATTTCTGGTGCCCGCTCGAGCAAATCGATGAACAATGGGAGGACAGTGCTACAGTGCTACCCAGTGATGCTCAGGGCTTACTCCTGGCTCTTCACTCAGATACTACTCCTTGTAGGCTTCAGGGTCCTAATGGTATGCTGGAAACGGAACCTGGGTCAGCTATGTGCAATGTAAGTACTCTACCCACTGTATTATCTCCTCGGCTTTTTATTTTCCTTTTTTTTTTTGGTAAAGCTTTTTTATCTTTCTTTTTTGAATAGGAATGTGAAAATCCAACCTTAGAGGGACCCTATGGTTTTCTCATGATACATGGGATTGCAGCTGACCCGGGACTGGAGTCCAGTCCTGAAGATTAACTCTGGTTGACAAAACTAGTTGAGTGGACAGAATCCACCATCCTGGGTGTGGGTGGAAGCTGCCTCCTTGCAATTCACAAGCAGACACAGACTCTGACTATTGCATGCTCTGGAGCCCATGAAAGGCTGAACCCAGTTCACTTCAATTTAACCCAAAGTACTCTCATGCTTTCTCTTGGAGGGGGAGGATGACTATTGGGCTTGAAGTAGGGGTATAGACCTTTCAGGATGTCTAATTTACAGCAGAAGGCAGAGTCCTGCACCCTGGACACACAGAGGATGGTTTCAACCTGTCAATACCAGGAGACTCTCTCAGCTGTGGGGGTGGGTCTCGGTGGCTAGAGGAGAAAACTAAGATAAGGATGAAGTCAGGTACTGAGTGAAGTCAGATGAGGGTTGGGTACTCGATCATTGTATAACTGAAACCCAAGCACAAAAATTTGTAAGTCTACAACTGTACCTCATGGTGTTTCACTAATAAAAATAAATTTTAAAAAATAATTAATTTTTTAAAAAGAAAGAAAATAGGGACCTGGCAGGCACTGGTCTGTGTAGAGGTTCAAGGTAGAGACAGGCACACAGGAGTCTTGTTCCAAAACCCGCAGCTGGACTCTGGGATCTTCCTCCTAAGCACACTCCCTGCCTCACACTTCCAGGGTACCTGTGACTGCCACGGTCACACCTTTCTTTCCCAGGTGTGACCTCTGTGTCCCAGACTGAAGGTTTCCCTCCCCATAGTTCTGCCTTTTCCCCAGTTTTGACTTTGCTAGACAGTAACCCCCAAATGTACTACTGACACCCCTAATTTGTCGGTGTCTGCTACTCAGAGCATTTAAATGTCGGATACCCACACAGTGAAAGCACAGGAAGTGGTCGAGAGAACTGTCATGATTACTATTTTAATTTTATTTTTCCCAATTAAGAAAAGCCTGCAGTCCCAATCAGAGAACCTAAAGTGGCATAATGACAGGATGTCACTTGTCTCTCTGAGCCACAAGTCTGGAAAGAATGTTCCAGCCAGTGGGCTCTGCACTCAGACCTTGGCCCCAGGAGGGAGTGGGGGGTGTCTGGACTGGGAAGGTTCTGTTTCTCCTTTTATTTTTCCTAATTGTCCTCTTTGCCCTGTGTTCAGGAACCTGACCCCTGTGCAAGGCAGCTTGGGTTCCACCCGGGAAAGAAGGCATTAAGATGAAATTTAAAAACCTTAGACACGTGATTTACAAAACTGTTTATACTAGGATTTCAGGCATGCAATGTTCCCACCTCCGATACCACTGCCCTGTGACCCCATTCCTCTACCAGTGAACCCATATTTCCTCCCCCACTTCAACCTGCATGTTTGACAGATGCATTTTAAATACCTCAACGTTTCCCCTGGTAGTGGAAGCTGGCCGTGTGGGACCCTTCCTCCTGAACTATCAGGTCCAAACTGTGCTGCTTTGAGATATAGGCCCTCAGGGATATTTGACCCATTTGTTACTCCACCACCTTTTGAGTTTCCACACTGATTATCCCCCAGCGGCATATAAGTGTCCTGTCTTTCATAGAGTACTCCAAATCTGAGACACTTCCACTGGCCAGCCTACCAGAGTGAGAAGGGTCCTGAGCAAGGATGGGAACTATGGACAGTAATGAAATTCTTCCTGATATTTAGTTGTTTTGCCGTGGTACCAGCAAGTTACAAAAAGTGTGCCTCTGCTCCCCACCCACCCATGATGCAGTCTGTAGGCTGAAGTCATTGGCGTTGGGAAGCCTACCTGCTCTTGAGACACCCCATTCTGCTCCTTTGTGTGTGTTCCTCCTCCGTGACCAAGGGATCTGGTTTGCCTCCCACAGCCTACTTTATGCCAATGCCCAGCAAGAATATTGAGACCCCTTTCCCTCTTAGGGAGGAGAGACTCAAGGGTGCTCGCTTCTACCCCTCTACCATACACAAAGGAGTGATGATTTGGAGAAGTATCTAGAAATGAAACCATTTTTATTTAGCTGATAACAATTTTGTGGATCTGCTGGGGAGATCCCTCCAGTGATGCTCAAGAAAAGCTAAATGAAGACCAGAACAGGCACGCCCGGCTTTCGGTCCCACCCCCACCCCCACCCCCACCCCCACCCCAAGAAATCAATAAATCAATCCATAAATCGAAAAAAAAAAAAGAAAAGCTAAATGAGCTGCCATCCTGTATTTGATTGAGTCCAGTCTTGCTTGGAGTTAAGGGTATGACATGAAGAGCCACTTAAAGGCTCTTCTAACTTCTATGAATGCTTGAAATAGACCAGTGGGTGCTGACAGATGGCTACAGACATCGTGGCTCTGGTGTTAACGTGAGGAGGATGTGATAGTGATAATGATAGCAGAAATAATTGTTAACACCTGGTCTGTACTATGTGTCAGGCATTGGTCTAAGTAATTGACATAGACATGTGTAAACTGACCCAATCTTGATAATGTTATGAAGGAGATACCATAGTTATCCCCATTTTACAGATAAAGAAATCAAGGTACAAAGAGCTTAATTCCCCCCCCCCCCCTTTTTGTTAAGCCATATAGTTTCTAGACTGAGTATAAAAGTGCATATTGTAACCTATTATTTTGGGAGAAAGATGTGTCCTATTATCTATATCTGTGTCTGTGTATTTTAGGTGAAAGATATTCAAGAATATGGCGTCTAGAGCATGCAAGCTTTTGTTCTAGTTGCTATAGATCACCTTTTCTTTAACGAGAATGCCCATATAATTTATTACCCATAGGACATTTCGGGAAATTAAAGAAGTGATGTGACTGGGAACTAGGCATTAATGGAATGACAGTGTGGAACAAATCAGGTTGTAGAGTCCCATTACAATTGACATCATTCTTTTAGAGCTTGCACTTGACTTTAAATGCACACTCACAACACAAACAGCATAGAAAATCAAAAGAAACTTGACTTGTCACCTGGAATACAGTAACATGGGCAAACCCATTCAAAGAGCTGGGAAGACATACGCAAATTTGGTGGTGTTTCTTGACTTTCTGCCCACAAGGCAGCCTGCAGTGTTCCTGGGAGGCATAGGTGAAACTTCTTGAGTTGGAGATGAAGAACTCTGTTATTCAGGGCACAGCAAGCAGAGTTTGCATTAAGTCTGCGTCTGCTACCTCTTCCTTATTCAAGTACAGGAGATCCTGGGAGGAGGTACTGCATGCAAAGTGGGTTTGCTTTGTGCCTGAGAAGTGACCTTGAGTTTAGGGAAATAAATCTATCTTTTTTTTTTTAATTCCGGGCTGCAATAAGACCACCTGCCTTTTCCTGGAGGTGTGTGTGTGTGTGTGTGTGTGTGTGTGTGTGTGTGTGTGTCTGTGTCTGTGTGTGTGTAAGGGGGTGATGGGTGATGGTAGGGATTATCTTTTCCTCTGGATGGTAAACAGACCTGCCCTTCACTCCTGAGAGTTTGTCTATCTCCAGTCTTGCTTGAAATCCAGGCCTGCTGCCTATAAGACTGCTGGTTCAACAAATCCCAAAACTAATAGGGGCTTTTGCTTTAAGGTAGGCAGAAACTGAGGATCCATGAAGAAAGTGTCCCAACAACAGAGAGAGCCACAACCTCACCTGTACAGTAGGAGGTTGGAGTAGGAGCATTGGCAGATATTTCTATACTCTACGGGGAATGGAACACACTTCAAGTTTCCCCCATATTGGAGATTGTTGAAGATTATGGTTTGAAATCTTCATGGCAGAGCCTGGCAAGCTACCCGTGGTGTATTCAATATGCCAAAAAAAGTAACAGTAATGGGCCTCATTTCCCTGACCCTGAAAGAGCCTCCAATACGGCAGCGTTGGATAGGATGAGTAAGGAGAGGTTGCTAAAATCTCAGGGCTGGGATGAATGGAGATGTTACTGGCACCTGCTCAAGCAAATTCATGAACAATTGGATGACAGGTGATACATGTGATGGTTTGGAAAGAGCCTGAGGTCAAGAATGGGAAATTTCCAAGAATGAGTGGGCCATAGGAACAAGATTCTTCTTTTTCCTAATTCTGTTGTTTTTCTATCTGTAACACCAAACATTTTGAGGCAATATTGCTCATGGCATGTATTTTTCATCAGAAAACCCTACAGAGGATTAGTGTAAAGGAGGTAAGCTCTTATAAAAATTAATAAATATAATTTTCTCCTATCAAAATAACTTCCAGTGATAATCTTTCAAACACTTTAGAATCAATACAGAAAGTAAAATTATCACTTAATATCATCTCATAGATACTACTGGTAGCATTTTTAAGTTGTGTGTGTGTGTGTGTGTGTTTGTGTGCATGTGTTTACATATATGTAACCACAGTGGTCACTGTAAACAAAATTTAAGACTCCTTTTTATTTTTTATCTGCTGAAGACAACATAGACAGTTTTAATAAACATCATTTCCCAAAACTGGGTAACATTACATTGATTACATTGATTTAATTGCTTTGCTATTTGATCTTCAGCCCAGTTTGTGAGATCCCTGGCTCTGGAGGGAGTCTTCTTTCCATCACTACTCTACAAACTTGAATTGCTAATTACCTTTTGAGAGCCTCAGGCTCAACTACTGTAAGTAACTGAGAAGATACCATGGTTATTATTGGGTTGATAGTGAAGACTAATGAGATTGAAATAACATTTATTTAGAAGCATCTGAGTGCAATGTCTCATGTGTGGCATAAATAATAAGGACTCAACAAATGTATCTTCTTTTTCCTCCTGCTGCTCATCCTCCTCCTCCCTGCATCTAGTGTCCTCTATTCTAAACTGTGGTTGAAATAACATTCTACAGCCTAGCTAGAGGATGAATTTTTTAGGACATATTCCCAGAAGTGTGATGATAAGGTCAGGAGTAGGGACATTGATAACATTTGTTACTCCAGATTCAAGTTGGAAGTTGTTGTTTGCAGGTGGCCTGTGTGGTTGGTGGCTGTTCTCGAGGCAGAACTCCTGACACTTCTCGTATCCTTTGGGCCTCGGTGCCTCAAAGATGCATCTGTGGTGTGGAGATACCATGATCCCTGCCTATAATTTCTCCAAGGAGTGGGGAGGGGTCAGACATTAATACACCTGTCTTGCTCTTTGGACACCTCTGAGATTCACAGGTGGTACCTCAACTACCTGGCCACATTTTGCTTCTTGACTTATGTTTTTGAAAATTGAACTCTGAATATTGACTCTGAGTGTATAGGGTCTCCTATCCTCCAGAGGTTCTTTCTTCACCCCTTTCCTGAAAGGATTTTTTTTTTAATCATCATCTATTCCACCCACTGTCCCCTGAATTATCACAAGTTCTTTAGTACCACTAGGTACTGTGGTACCCAGTGCCCATTCAGTAGTCTGGCTCTGGAAAAGGTTTCTAAATCTCGCTACTTGTTATTATGGAAGAAGGCAGCTATATCGCCCAAATATTGTTTTTCTCTCTAAGACTCTGTGTGTTTCTTCACCCGTATGATCAAGGAATTTTACCAGACATCCTCACATATTTCTTATGGTTGTCAAAGACTGTATGCCTGTAACATATTTATAATTATGAATTCCTTCTATGCTGGAAGCTAAAAAGGACACCTGATTCCTTCTTCTTCAAGGAAATTACCACCACATTGGGAAAATTTTTATTGCTAATCATTTTATGTACTTGGGCAGGAGCGATAGCACAGCAGTAGGGCATTTGCCTTGTGTGCAGCTGGCCCGGCCGAGCTGGGTTCGATTCCTCTGCCCCTCTCAGAGAGCCCGGCAAGCTACTGAGAGTATCTCACCCACACGGCAAAGCCTGGCAAGCTACCCATGACATATTCAATATGCCAAACACAGTAACAACAAGTCTCATGATGGAGACGTTACTGGGCCCGCTTGAGCAATTCGATGAACAACGGGAGGACCGTGACAGTGACCGATTATGTACTTAGCCAGCAAAAAATGATGCTGAGCAACTTTGGAGAACTCCTTTTAATAAGGAACTCTCCAATGACAGCATGGCTTGTAGAATAATCATGCCAGCTGGCACTGAGCATTCACAGAGCATAGACTATAGGAGTCAGGTTGGCTGGAGGCATTATACAGACACAAGATCAAGGGAGAGAGCATTTGCCAGGAGTCAAAATCAGCAGTAACATTATTATTCAAAATCCTTTTGCCCCTTGAACTTCTCATACATGAAAATTGAGGTTAAATCACACCTGATTACCTTTCTGTGAGTTTACAAAGAAAATTTCGGGCAAATGTGTGACTCCAGGATTTAGTGACTCAGAAACATTCCTCTGGCTGGACCATGGCGATGGATGGATGAAGGACTGGAGGACAGAGAAACAAGGACTGGGCCCCAAGCTGGCTGGTAGTCAGTTTATTTCTTTCTCCTCCTCAGTGTAGTTTGATCTCTCCCTTATAGCACAACCATTGTCATAGTTTTATTCATAGTCCCAGTCATCATAGTTCCATTATCCTAGTCCTTGTCTTTCTAGTACTCTCTCTCTCCTTACAGCATAGTTATATAGAAATCATGAAAGGTGGGGGTACACATAGGTGGGGTTGAACATTTATCATAAAACAGAGGTAAGGACACTCCTTCAGGGGAAGTTCTAGGAGATTAACTCAAGGACAAAATCTCATCTGAGGGGTCAACACTCCAGATTACTAGGAGATATGCTCAAGGTTGGGATTCCATACAGGTTGTATTGCTTTCTCCTTTCCTCAGCTAGTAATCCATTTAACCAATCATAGTAAACTTACTTCTTATAATATTTCTAGTCATTTTGTATGAACACAGTGAGAAATATATTAAGCTTAAAGGTTGGCTTTTCCTGGGGACGTCTTGCTATATATTCCAGACCACAGTCCTCAGGCCAGGTTAGTCCTTCCTAACCCCAGCAGGATCCTTATTCAGTTACTTCTTTTTGGGTCATGACAGAGTTTGTCCATGACCATGTTTTTAACTTATTATACTTATGGTGTTTAGCTTGTCCTCTTTCTATGCCAGGGGAGCTTACAGCTTACCTTGGGTCCATCCAGTCCCTTTATTGGGACCCTTTTTTGTGGGTGTTAGGAAGTAAAGGCAACTGAGGCTTAAGTCAAGTAAATACGATGGATTCCCAGGAGTAAATATTATTTGAAGTCAATTAACTCCCATGTTACAATGCATAGCATCAACTGTCTTCCTGTGTCTATACAAAAAGGACATTGCTAAATAAACCATGCAAATGACATAAAGGAAAGAGAGGAAACAATGCAATATTATTAGTGCCTGATGGAATTGGGTGTGCTTCAGGGGCACTGTTAAGGGAGCAGCTCAATAAACCTAAGCTCCTTGAGGGAGGAGCAAGGATAACCCAATGTTATCCAACACCTTTCATTATCTACACTGCAAACCATAAGGGCCAAAAAGTGAGAGAAAGGGGTGGGAGAGAGGGAGAGAGAGTAGAGAAATGGGGAACATTGGTGGTGAAAAAAGTACGCTGGTGAAGGGACATTATATGACTGAAATCCAAATCATGAACAACTTTGTAAATGTATTTATCAGCGTGATTTAATTTTTAAAAAATCTAAAAAAATGTACATTACTTGAGGCAAAAAAATAAAATAAATAATTGTGGAGAGGATTTGGTGAGTTAGTGAGTTTTGAAAAATCTGAGGCAAACTGCAGTGGAGATCCAGGTGTGGGTTTCCTTGATTGACTACTCCGCACTGGTCTTTGTGTATTGATTTTCTTCACTTAGGGTCAATGGGCTACACTGGCATGCCATTGGGCACGTGACAGGGACAAATGGAGACACTACTGGTGCCCGCTCAAGCAAATCGATGATTAACGGGAAGTCAAGTGATCAAGTGAAGGGTCGATGGGATACAGTGTGGAGCCTGTAAAACATTTATGCTTGGTCTGGATTACTGAATGCCCTTGGCACTGTCTCCACCTTGGCACCTCCAACCCACTCAGTTGTCAGGGCATGCTCCCCCCAGATCTCACCTGACTACATCACTTCCCTGTAAGAGCCCACAGGCCACTTATCTGAAAATTGGGAAAGGGGCCAGGACGCTTCTGCCTAAGCAGTAATGTATATTTTCAGCAAGGGATTAGGTGTGGAAGTGCAGTGTGGACTAGTTTTGCTTGTTGCTGGCTGACATGTTTCTTTAGTGAAATTCCCTGGAGGAGGGAGACCACAAAACTTGGTGCTCCCTGAGCATTTCTGCCCCCCAGCATGCTGAGTGGGAAAACCATACCATAATCCCCTGGACGGAGAGGAGCCAGAGGTCCCTGGTTCCACTCCCTGCATGACTTGACATGCCAAGAAGCTGCTGTTTCCAGACAAAAATAAAATCAGACCTGTGGTTTTGAGTGGAGGCTTTTTATTTTCCATAAGGCCTTGGATGGATTTTCCAGAGAGAAGAAAAACAAAAGGGAAAAAGTGGGTCCATTCCCTCAAGGCAGGCAGACCCAGTGAGGGGGAAAAGCCCCTCATTGTCCAGCATCTGAGGAAAATGCAGGAGAAGGTCCTAATTGTCTCCTAGCCCCCAGGCCTCTTCTGATTTATTGAGGGCAGAGACTGGTAGTAAATCTCATCTCATTCTATAAGCCCCCTAAAATGAGCCCAATTAAGTTACTGCTCATGAATAGAGGCGTTTTTTCCCTTGTTGCAGGCCCCCACCCACATCCCAGACCCATTAGGGTGGTGCCTGGGCACCCAACAATCGGCAAAACTTCCCAGATTGAGTAAGAGGCTTGTTTGATGCTTTATTAATTATTGCAACAATTTATCAAGTGTACCGAAAACCTAAAACCTTTATGGAGATTTCGTTTCGAATGGTATTTATTTACTTGAAACAGAATTCCCTTTGTTTGTAATTCTGGATTTATGAGCTGTTGCACAACAAAATGGAATTCCCTCTCATCTGCATAGGGGGCAATGGCCCAGGGACATCTGAAAGGCTCCGGAGACAGAAGCCTACTAAGCTTTAGCTGAGAATTGTGATAGCAGACCCATCTCCAGTCCCTGCCACTTATCAGTTCAAAGTCTGTGAACTTGAGGTGTGGAGAGTGAGCTGGGCAGGTCAGTCTTTTCCCAAACATCTTGGTACCCAAACCCAAACATCTGCCAGGACCTCAGAGATGAGCAAATTTAACTGCCAGTCTATTTCAAGAATGTTTCCTGTAGCCGATGTCTGTTTGCATATGCTAGTGACAGGAAGATCCCTGTCAACATAACCTCAACCTTTGGGATCTAGCCTGTCCCTTTTTTCTCCTCTCCCCGCTTACCCATGGCCACAAGAGTGATTTTTCTGAAATTCCAATCTGATTTCTCCTAAAAGTCACTCCAAGGCTTCCTCTTGCTTCAGAGATCAGTCTATTTCCTTATTAAGATCTGCAAATAGACTCCGCTGCCCTGCCCCCTCCCAACACACACACCCTATGGTGAGTCCTATCCTCTGGTCTACTAGTGGCAGCCCCGTGTCAATTCTTCTCTCAGTGATGCCCAACTACTTCCAGTGACTCAATTGCTTTAAATTCTCAAACTGACACTCTTAGAACAAAAGGTCAAAAGGCTTCGTAGGGGCAGCAGGTGAGAGGGTGTTAGTGGAAGTAAAAGATGTGTCTGAGAGTTGGAGACACAAGCTCAATCCTTTCCTCTGCACAGCAGGTCTGATCTGATGGATTTCCAGCTTGAGGAGAAATGGTGCATCTCTACAAAGATGTTCTCTATATGAAGCTTGAATGTTTGCTTTTTTTTCCCCTTCTGGTGCAGTCTTTGGGAATACGCGAAATATGCAGATTTGTCATCCCTGAAGGAGAGAACTGTTTGGAAAACAGTTAAGGGGCTGGAGAGAGAGCATAGACAAGAAGGTGTGTGTCTTGCATATGTCTGACCTCAGCTTGATCTTAGTCACCCCCCAAGAAATGCCAGGGATGATTCCTGAGCACAGAGCCAGGAGTAAGTCTTGAGCACCACAGAGTATGCGCCCCTCCCCATCTGCCCCAACCAAAGCAAAAACAAAAAGAAAGAAAGAAAGAAAGAAAGAAAAACAGTTAAATCCTAAAGTGACTCAGTTCTAACTTTCCACAATGCCCTTTTCAGCACTCGAATGCTCATTTCCTAATACTTCTTCTCCCCTCTCCTAGGACAGCAATTCCATTAGTGCTTGCTCTAAAAAAAAAAAATCCCAATCTTCCCTTCCTCTTTTTATACCCTTTGCCACCACTTGGTTCAAGCCATCATCATGTCCCACATGATGTTTCTACTTTTCACCCTTGCTCTGAGCCCAGTTCTTTCTCTGCCCAGCAGCCAGCGATCGCAAAACAAATCAGATCATAAGAATTTCCCCTGCGCCACGTTGGAAAACTAGTTGCCAATAACTTCTCAACACATTTAGAATCACTTTAAATTCCTACTCCCTTCATGAACTTCTCTCCAATCTGTCACCTTTATTAAAAACCAGAATTGTGATAACTCATCATCACCCTGTAAGGCACTCAACCCCGGCCTCTTTGGCCTCTATTCTATTGGTAGGTATTGCTTGAAACATACAAAGCTTAGGGATTCTTTGAGGTTCTCTGCTTTTAACATTGCTCTCTTCGTCTCAGGATGAACAAGTTCTCTTCATTCCTAAGGTTCCAGTCAAGAAAGAGATAGTATTGAAATTATCATCATTTGAAATTCTCCTGTTAGTGCATGTTAGTGCATGATAATAAGTTAGTTAGAGCATGAACTGTCCATGCTCACCTGCAGTCAGGAGAATGAGAGGGGGGAGTTTATTTCTTGTATTTCCTGGTAGACCACTGATGTCTAGAAATATATCTGCATATACTAGGTTTTCTTTGACTATTTGTTGGATAAATGATCAACCATGACCTTAAAATGATCCCAAATGATCTTAATTATAGTAATAGCTAGCCATCTTTAGAAACAAATGTTTCTGCTATTGTTTTAAAAAAATCTTTAATTTTTTTAGTCCCTCCCTCCCCTACCCCCCACAATGTTTTACTTGGATTTGTATATCTACATGGAAAAAATTTTAAATGTTTTCTTTTCTTCCTTTCTTTTCCCTTGTGGAACTCCACATCTCCCATACACACTCCTTACACTCCCATCACCTGGGTTTTGCTGAGTAAATGCAGAGATTTCATTCTATTATGCCATATTTTCTTACGATATCCCCCCTCTTCAGTTTCAATAATCCTCACTTAACTCATATTACAATTCCCAGGCAAGCATTCATCATTCATTTCGATTTAACTGTGAAATTCTGTAAGATTTATTGCTCACCACTCTTTCTTATACTTGTCATCTTTTCTATCTTGAGACTTTTGTTTTAATTTAATTTTCACTTGGTACTAATTCTTCTCAAGTAATTTTCTCAACCAGAGCCATGGGAAAATGCTCTTCGAATTCTTTGATGTTTGAAACTTTCGGCAACAATAGGCACGACCATAATAATAGCAACAGCAGCAGCAATAACAATACATAAATATAAATCATAGTCTATTCTGATCCTGGGCAAAGAGCCTATGGCAGAGAGGAGTTCCAGGTCTTGCTCCTTAGGGAGTTGACATGATTGCTCTGGCCTTTGCATTAGTGGAATATATTAATTTATACTGCAGGTATCAATTCCTTCCAAACTGCAAAGGCTTCAAAAGAAAGAAAACTCTCCCTCATGCTTATGCAGAACTCGCTGCTGGCCCTACGTGGGCTTATAGAGGCAGCTGACCTCCATGTGAGAACTCAGTGTTGCTCTCTGCATCACCACAAGCTTTTCAGGCCACAGCAGTGGCTGCAACAGGTTGAGCACTGCCAAGTCTCACTCCATCCTTCCATGCATCTGCCCAGGAGCCACACACTCATTCTCAAAACTGAAGAACAGCACGAGACTGTGCTAGACTACACAGAAGCAGAGCAATGCCACGGCTCCTGGTGGCTTGGAAGGAAGAGATCTGGAAATATATGTGAATTCGCATCAAATTCAGCCTTCACTCTGACTCATGCCTCAGGGCCGGAGAGATAGTTCAAAGGGCTCAGCATACACGATGGGTGCACGTGTGGGAGGCCTGGGTTCCATCATCAGCACCATATGGTTCCCCCAAGCTCTGCTGGGAACAAACCCTGAGCACAGAGCCTTGAAGAGTCCTCTCAAGCACTGCTGTGTTTGACCACCAAACCAACTCCTCCCCCCACCAAACAAAGCAGTCAGGATTCATATCTTTGTAGGATCCTTTGCAGAATGTTTGCCTGGTATTTTTTTTTCCTCTCCTAGTGATCGAAAATTTATGATTCACTGTCTTCTATAGTCAGAACTGCACACAGAAATTTACGATTTAGATTTTATCTCTGCCTGGTCTGTCTGTCTCATTCCTGCCCCACACACCTATCTGCAACTGTGTTTGCTCAGATCTTCCCAGCTGACGTAAGATTAGAGACGTGAGGTCGATTGGCCCAGGAGCAGGAGGGGTTAGAGAGAAACTTCAGACCAGGATGAAGATTATCTCTGATCACAGCACAGCTCTAAAAGAGTTTTGGTTATACATGTGGGGAGGGAGTTTCTGAACGAAGGCTGTGCCGGGAAGAGTGTGGCATCCCTGGAAACTGGTCTTAGGACCTCCAGAGGCTGGGTCCTGGCTGGGAGCCAGCAGGAAGCCTGGTCTCTGGGAGGATTTGGTGTGGATTCTGAGTGACTCATGATGGGATGAGTTATCTCCTCTGCCTGCAGCTGACCTGAGAGATGCAACTTCAAGGTCACCTCCAGAAGCTGCTCAATACTTTTTTATTCTTTATTTGGAATTTGGTCATTTTGAACATCTGTTGAAACCTGTGTTCTTCAGTATTACTCCTGTTCGAGTCACTTGTTTCCTTTTCACCGGGGTGTCCCATTGTCACTCACTTCTGCAAAATACCTTTATCTCCACACATAAGTTATGTGTGGAGCAAAATGCCTTTATCTCCACACATGTTATGTGTGTTTGCTATCTGTGCCTTTGCAAAGGAGGTTGCAAAACATTTCTTTTGCATAGAACTTTCATGGATCTTACTGTCTTTTTAAAAACGAAATTATTTATTTTAATTAATTAATTAATTAATTTGCTTTTTTGAGTCACACCCGGTGATGCAAGGGGCTACTCCTGGTTCTGCACTCGAGAACCATTCCTGTGGTGCTCAAGGGACCATATGGGACACTGGGAATCGAACCCAGGTCAGCCACTTGAAAAGCAAACACCCTATCCGCTGTTCTACTGCTCCAGCCCCCAAATTATTTATTTTTAAAATTGAATTACAGTGATATACAAGGTAACAAAGTTGTTCATGATTGGATTTCTGTTGTATCATGTTTCAACACCTGTCCCTTCACTCCTATACATTTCCCACCAGCAATGTCTTCCTATCTTTTAATTTAAAAAAGGAATAAAATTTTAATTAAAAGCTGTTTTAATTGAAAAAATTGCCCTTCACTGGTGGAGGGATGGGTACTTGATCATTGTATAATTGAAACCCAAGCACAAAAATTTGTAAATCTACAAGTGTAACTCATGGTGTTCCACTAGTAAAAATTAAAAAAAATTAAAAAAAATTAAAAAAAAAGAAAAAAATGCTCTCATTATTATATGTTGTTTTCTATACTTTCTTCACTAAAAATACTGTGATTTTTGGGAATAAGCACTCTTAGTGGAACTAGTGTCGACACTACTTCCACTACCCAGCCGTCGCCACACTCCAGGACGCTTTCCGGACCCGCGCGGCCGCAAGCGGCCGCGCGACACATCATAAAACACTAAATACCCGTCTTCTGGAATTGTCGTACCATATTTGATAGGGTTCAAATATGGTAACACCTACAAGGGTGATTAGAGGTCACCCCAAAAGCCTCTATACCTCTCGGAAAGACTGGCAAGCTACCGAGAGTATTCCGCCCGCACGGAAGAGCCTGGCAAGCTATCCGCTGTGTATTCGATATGCCAAAACCAGTAACTACAACTGGTCTCATTCACCTGACCCTGAAGGCTTCACCGACATGGCAGCATTGAGAAGGATGAGAAAGGAGAGGCCGACAAAATCTCAAGGCCGACCTAGGCTGCCACAACGAAGGAAGACAAAAATGATCGTCTGTACTTTCAATGCACGTACGCTAGCATCAGATGCATCCATCGAGGACCTGATGGTACAAGCGCGAATGATCAAGTACGACATCATTGGTCTGACCGAGACAAGAAGACACGAATCTCACCATGCCGTTTTCGACACTGGAGAAGAATTGTTCCTCGGAACATGCGATAAAAGAGGTGTTGGAGGCGACGGTGTCCTTGTCAACACAAACTTAGCCAAGAGCATTGATTCATTCGAATGCCTAACAACCCGAATCGGACGTTTACATTTGAATAGATGTGGCTCACTGCCTGCAGTTTCTATCTTCGTTGTCTACGCACCAACATCTCATTATGATGAAAGAGAAATCGAGAAGTTCTACATGGAGCTAGAGAAGTTCTATAAAGAAGACCACACCTTCTACAAGATCATTGTGGGTGATTTTAATGCCAAGATAGGACCGAGAAGATCAGCTGAAGAACTTCACATCGGAACCCATGGCCTAGAATGGAACGAACAGGGTGAGAGACTGTCTGAGTTCATCATGTCGACCAAGACCATTCATGGTAACTCACAGTTCCAGAAGGCAGAATCTAAACGATGGACATGGGAGTCTCCCGGTGGACGATTCCACAACGAAATAGACCACATCATATTCAATCGACGGTTTTGCCTGACTGATGTCGCTGTTGTCCCAAAATTTCGAACGGGATCGGACCACCGTCTCCTTCGTGCAAAATTCTACTTCACAGAGCGGGGAGAAAGGGCTGCAAAGTTCAAAAAGAGAACTCCCAGAACGACCACCAACTGGGAACTCTTTGGTACTATTGCGGCAACATGGGAAGATGCCATTGTTGACAACATTGACGAGGAATACGATCGACTGGTTCAGCACCTCCATGAATGTGCGAGGAACGCCAAGAGAGAGATAGCCACAAAAAGTCGCCTATCTTCGAAAACTCTTGAGCTAATTCGCCAGCGTGGTTTGGCGCATGCCTCAGGCAACCGCAAGCTAACGTCCGAGCTCGCAAAGCAGTGCAGAGATGCGATCAAGGAAGACCTCAAAGAGAGAAGAGCAGAAGTACTGGTAGATGCGGCAGAAGCCGGGAAAAGTATTCGTAACGCCCGCCTGTCCTTCGCCAACTATAAGACCAAGATGACTGCCCTCCGACGTCCTGATGGATCCATCACATCCTCCAGAACGGCAATGGAGAAGATTATCCATGACTTCTACTCAAATCTCTTCGATAGCCATGTCCACTTGCCGACATACCAAATTCCACAGGATGGGTATGTCGTTCCCAACGTTCTCCCTTCCGAAATCCGACACGCCATTTCGTCAGTAAAGAAGCAAACAGCACCCGGCCCAGACAAGGTCAGACCTGAACACCTGAAGAACCTGCCGTCAGTACTCATCAATACACTGGCTCGGCTCTTCACTCGCTACCTGTCTGAATGCAAGGTTCCATCTCAATGGAAAACCAGCAGGACCGTACTACTGTTCAAGAAGGGAGACATCCATGACATTGGCAACTATCGCCCGATCTGCCTATTGTCTGTCATCTACAAGTTGTTCACTCGAGTCATCCTGAATAGGATTGGCAGAACACTAGATGAAGGACAACCATGTGAGCAAGCAGGGTTCCGCAAAGGATTCAGCACCATCGACCATATCCACACGATAACCAAACTCATTGAGGTTTCTCGGGAGTTCAAGATGCCGCTCTGCTTAACGTTCATTGATTTAAAGAAGGCCTTTGATTCTGTTGAGACGGAAGCGGTCATTGAAGCCCTAGCCAATCAGGGCATTCAAGCCCAATACATCAGGATCCTCCGTGAGCTGTATTGCGGATTCACTACCAGGATCTCACCATTCTACAAAGAAGTGATCGTTGATGTCAAGAGAGGGGTGCGGCAGGGTGATACCATTTCACCAAAACTCTTCAGTGCCACCCTCGAGAACGGCATGCGACAACTGGAATGGGAAGGAATGGGAGTGAAGATAGATGGTCGGCAACTACACCACCTCCGCTTTGCTGATGACATTGTTTTAATAACACCAAACATCAGCCAAGCGGCACAAATGCTGGCCGACTTTGACCGTGAGTGTGGAAAGGTAGGACTACAGCTGAATCTTACGAAGACAATGTTTATGAGAAACAGCCTTGTTCCTGACGCCCCATTCGCTCTCAATGGAACGACCATCTCCGAATGCAACAGCTATGTGTACCTAGGTCGAGAGGTCAACATGACAAATGACCTGGCACCCGAGCTGCGCAGGAGGAAGAGAGCGGCTTGGAACGCCTTCAAGAACGTCGAAGAAATAGCTAAGAGGACGAAGAACCTCCGGCTCCGGGCACATCTCTTTGATTCCACTGTTCTTCCTGCATTAACATATGCCTCAGAGACCTGGGCCCTACGCAAACAAGATGAGAACACCATTCAGGTCTCCCAAAGAAGAATAGAAAGAGCTATGCTTGGAATATCACGTTTCACTCAAATGAGAGAACGAATCCGGAGTTCTGACATCCGTCGACGATCAAGGATCAGGGACGCTGTCTCATTTGCCAAGGTGTCGAAAATCAGATGGGCTGGTCACGTAATGAGATTTAAAGACGACCGTTGGACTAGAGCTGTTACTGATTGGATTCCACGGGATGTCAAGAGACCGCGTGGCCGCCCACCTACCAGATGGTCAGACTTCTTTGTCAAGGTCATGAACGATCGGTTTGAGGCCCTCCATGTTCCCGGAGCGAAGAGATGCCATTGGGCTACACTAGCACGCGACAGGGACAAATGGAGACGTTACTGGCGCCCGCTCGAGCAAATCGACGACTAACGGGAAGTTAAGTGATTAAGTGATTAAGTGAAGCACTCTTAAGATTTTTTACATAATTTTAGAATTTAGAAACCATAGATAAAAGAGTGAAACTATTTGTGTGAGTGAAAGAGAGAGAGAGAGAGAGAGAGAGAGAGAGAGAGAGAGAGAGATTTCACAAAATCTCTTTAAGTGTCATAACTCTCTCAGGCCTCCAGAAAAACCTTCAGGTTTAGTTGTTGGGCCTGGTTTCTTTTTGTCTTTCAGTAATTTCTTTGATAAATGCTCACTTTGGAAGACTGCCTCTCAGGTGGCAGTGGGTGGGGGTATATCTTTCAGGCCAGGGTGCAACAATTAGTAGTGTGGAGGCAGAAAAAGACTAATAGACGTGTTAAGATGGAATGTATGGGGGTCTCTTGTTCTAACCTCCTCATGGAAATGGAGTGCCCTTTTCCCACCAAACCACTCCCCTCTGATACAGCCCCTGAAGAGCTGCTCTCTCCTGGAACTCCACAGAAATCCACAGAACTCCACCGACTCTCTCTGACCCCAGGATATTCACTGGGCAGATTTTTCAAAGGAGGCAACCATGTTCAGGTGGTCTTGGGGTCCTTTCTGTGGTTACACGGGCAATGAATCCCTCACCTGCTGCCCTTTTTCTGGCACTTGAGGGGCCAGCCCTACCTGACTTCTCCTTCACTCTGTTGCAAACAGCAGTGATTGGTTCTATCTCAGGGAACCGGAATAGTCTGAGGGTCCCAAGCAAAATTATGTTCTTATTTTATAAGACACACCCCTACAGAAGTTCTCCTCAAATGAAAATGTCCTTCTCAGAACCCCACTATCCCCTTAATTCACTTTGCCAGGTCAGCTTGTGCCCAGCAAATACTTAGTATGGGCCCTGTTGTCTGAGTTTATCATCCTTTTACTTCCTGTAGGGCAGGGATCCCTGGTGTTGGCTATTGTCTGTCTTGAGTATAGGGTCAGTCATCCCAGTCTAGCTCCAGAAGTGGGCACCAACTATGTCAGCACTGGAGTGGGCCCTCAAACAGAGAAGGTTGGTGGGTCCAGGCACTCATTGTTTTTCTGGTAAGAGGAGTAGGTGGAGACATGTAATACTTGTTTGTGAGAGTGGCTGTCCTATTACAAGGGAATACCTTTGAGATGTCTTTGTGTTCTCACTTTGTGGTCTCAGTTTCTGTCTGTCTGTCACTCTCTTTTGGTTTGTTTTGAGTCTACACTTGGCTCTGCACTTAGAGATTACTCCTGGCAAGTCCCTGGGGATCACATGTGGTGCCAGGATTAAACCTAGCCCAGCAATATGCAAGGGAAGTGCCTTACCCACAGTGCTCTCTCTTTAGAACAATTTCTTTCGCTTACATCTTGGATATTTTCCAAGAAACTCATTGCCAGGGCCCCCATATATACCTGTCGACTTCAGTCTGCTATCCTCACACCTAAATTTTAGGCTTAGAGATATTGTTCTACGTTCCTGGTTTTAAAGTATAGATTTCTTCATTCAAGAAGAATGTCAGGAATTACCACATGCCAGTGAAAGACAAATGCTTTGTTACTTTTGGTTTTCTATTGAAAGTAGCACCCCCTGTTCCTACTGCACCCTGGGAAAACTTTCTCTGTGTTACTTTCTTTCTCCAGAAAGTCCTTAGCTCAAACTCTGGAAAGCAAAGGTTTTTCCCTTTTCTTCATGCAGCGGTAATATATTCTCTTCATTATAATAGGCCGAGTCCCATGGGATGATAGGGACCATATGATGTCCGTGGGAAAGACACGTGCGTGGTGAAGATCCTGTTGTTACCAAGAAACTGGAGAGCTCCTGAGTGTGGCTCCTTACATTATTGTATGTAAAATTAGTACATAAAACTCCAATGTTTATGTGGTCATGATTATTTAACAGCTTTAATTTTGGGAGTAAGGGTGGGATGCGCTTAGAAATGCTCGGGACTGACTCCTGACTCTATGCTCAGGGATCACTCTTGGCAGTGCTCAGGGGACCCATTTTCAGTGCCAGGAGTTTGACTGGGGTCAATACAAGGTGGATCACATTCAAGACAAGACCCTATACAGCCCATTTACGAGCTTTAGGAAGGCAGTTTTGGGTCCCTGGGTGACATTGGGGCAAGAGGTAAGTAAAGAATGTCCTCAAAGGTGGGGGTATCCATTTCAGTTTCTCTCTTGATGTCTGGTAGTAGAGTTGCTGATATTTCCAACTACAGGGCATAGGATGCAAGGACTGGACTTGTACAAGAGAACTGCACAAGGCAGGCATTCTATGTGAACGGTCTCATCTTTACCATAGGTTCTGGGTTGTGCCATTTGTCATGTTGACAAACGGGCAGTTGAGGTTCCCTGCAGAGTGGTCAGTGGGATAGCAGAGCTGGCCTCTGAATAGGACCTGGGCAGTTCCTTTCTCAGTGAGCACAGTTTACACTGCTTATCCACTCTGTCTTCCAGTTTTGGAGAATTTCTGAAAGACGAGCAAGGTTTCCATGGTGCAGAAGAAAAGGGAGGGTGACCGGGGCTGGAGCAATAGCACAGCAACCAACCTGCGCTTGATTCCCAGCATCCCATATGGTTCCCTAAGCACCGCCAGGGGTAATTCTTGAGTGCAGAGCCAGGTGTGACGCAAAAAAAAGTCAAAATAAATAAATAAAGAGAGAGAGGATGACCAGCTTGAGGTGGCAGCCATTGAACAGCCACCTCAATGAATGAAACAGGGTTCCCCAGTGATGGGATTATAAATCACACATGAGAACTATTGTAAGGAGGTGAGATTTAAAAGGTACATTAGTATCAGGCAGTGGGTAGTGAAATCTTTAGGCTAACTATTCAGGTTCAGCCTTTGTTTTCTGATCAGGAAAATGGACATGAAATGCCACTTATGACTCAAGATGTGTGTGTGTGTGTGTGTGTGTTTGTGTGTGTGTGTATGTGTGTGCGTGTTTAAGTGCTTACAGGTTACACATATGTAGAAAGCACCTAGTGAGTGCGTCACAGAAGCAAATCCTCCTGCTGCATTTTGGCTGCTGGCAGCTGGCTGGCTGGGGGGTGGGTGTGGAGGGGTGGCAGTGATGGAGGCCTGGCAGTGTTTTAGTAGCTTCAGAGGCCCCAGGCTTCTCCCAATCCCAACAACCTCTTCATCATTTGGAAGATCAGACTCTGGCCCATTTGGTGTTAATTACGGCAACCCCAGCTTCTCTCCGTGAAGGAAACAGGCCCTCATTTCTCTCATTAAAGTAAAATATGACCCATTTTTATGCCTGCGTATTTTGTTGCCACGATTACGGGAATCATCTTTTCTGTTTATAGGGAATGAAGAAACGTGACACCAGGAGGGCGGCCTGGGCCCTTGAGTCAGGGGAATAGAAAGCAGATGTGGTCCCCACTGCTGTTTTCCTTGCTGCCCCCACCTTCCACCTCCTCCATCCTGCCCCCTCCCAGAACCATGAGCCTCATTTCAGAGCAACAGCAGGTAAGCGGATTGTAAGAAAATGAGCTCCCATCTCTGAATGAAGTTCTTTACCGTGTGCCCAAGTTCCATAAACAATTTTCCCCAGATACTCCAGGGGTGGTTGGTCTGAATCCCCTTTTCAGCCCTAATTCCCTTAGGCCAGGAATGACCAACATCTCCCTCATGTTTCCTCATGTGGGAACGTTTGGATTCTGCTGATCATAGGCGCAACCACAGCTGTGTTTGGCCTTGTGGGGCCCTACCTGTTCCTAGGTGTGTCCCGGCAGAGCCTCAGCACAGGGAAAGAAGGTCAGGACAGCTGGGGGCTAAAAGGACTCAGGGGGCTCAGAGCTGCATTACAAAGCCGATTAACCTGGTAAACCACAGGGGCAGGGGAAGATTAGAAACCGAGAATCAACTCTGTGTTGTGATTTTGAAGTCTTGGCACTGGTGACAGTGTGTAGAATGGGTGGGAGGGAAGTGAGAATGGAAATCAGGCAAAGATATTTGAGTGCCAAGCATTGTCAGCTGAGAGCAGAGCTAATGGTTCTGCCCCAGCATGGTTTAATACTCTACAGAATTGACCACTTTCTCGATAGAGGTCTAGATAATAAATATTTCTGTCTCTGTGGTCTATATGATTTCCATCACAATTACCAAGTAAGACCACAGTTGTACAGAGACCTCCAGACACAATAGGCAAATGAACAGAATAAATCGTGTAAATAAAACTTTATTTATGAAAACATGAGGTGGCTGCCAAGTTTTACTCTACGGGAATGAACTTTTGTAAGAGATACTATTTAGTATGGTCAGAACCCAGGATCTCTGAAATTATATGTGGATTTGTGGATTTTTGTCTGATAGAGATGTAAATAATGCCTGTCTGAGGAAAAAAAAATAGTTCCAAAGTCTTGGTTTTCACTGTCCTGAAAAACATGAACTGGTTTTGTGTTTATTGAGAAACCATATTCTAGTATTCCTTTTTCAGAGCTTACATAACACCAAAAGTCATCTCCTCAAATACTCTCTGAATCAGTGTTATCATCTGGCTGGTTCTCTCATTAGCTAGATGAATCTTTAACAGCTGCTAACTTTAGATTCATCCGACAGTCATTTTTATGTTAACTTTCCGTAAATTACATTGTGATTTAGCAAAGGCACGATCCTGGATCTGTCTGTTGGAGTGGTCCATAAAAGATAGAGAGGTGGCAGAGAGGTGTGACCAAGCCATGTTGGTGATTTCGAAGAGGCATGACTGATAGAAACTGATGACTTGATAGTGTGCAGGGGTGAAGCGGAAGGGAGAGAACAGCTGCTTCCCAAGATTAGCTTGATATGGTGACTAAGAAATGAGACTTCTCTCACCAGAAAGAGGGAACACTATCACAGAATTTTCTCTAAGCCTTGGAGAGTTTTATGGCAACTCTAGACATCAAATTAAGGGGAGCGCTTGGGGACAACAGTGGAGGGAAGGTCACACTAGTGGTGGGAAGGTCACACTAGTGGTGGGATTGGTGTTGGAACATTGAATGCCTGTTACAATTTTATTATGAACAACTTTGTAAACCACAATGCTTAAATAAAATAAAATGAATAAATAAAGAAAGGGCACTTAGGGGTGAACCTTCTTAACCAGTTCAGAAGACCTAGCATATAAGGACCCTGGAGCATATCACCGCTATTGATAGCTACAGATCTATAAACTTGTTGTGCACTGTTTACTTAGGTGGTTGTTTAATTAAATATTTTTGTTTTTCTTTTATCTTCACCTCATCGAGGGATGTGAACTGAGCTCCTTGATGAACTCCATTTGGATTAAGAAGTTTGATGGCTTGGTTAAGATGACAAGATATAGAAAACCAGGTCCTAGAACTTGGCATTCCTGTGTCCTAACCTCATGATATTGTAATGTAAATGTTGGTGAAAATATCAGTAATAATCTATAATGCTCAAAAGTCATGGAGATCAGGGATTATGTCTGGTTTAGCTCACTATTATCATCATGCCTTACAGTAGATGATTATTCAGTATTTGTTGAATGAATGAAAGAACTCAGTCATAAAATAAAAAATTCCAGGAAATCCTGATCTATTGCTAACTTACTGAGTTTCTTCTTCAATACCTACTCCCAGAATGTACACCAAAAAGGTGGGGGAATCAGCTGTGAAATATTAGAAATCCCTTCTGAGTTGAAGCACTTTTAAATTAGAAGGGTAGGTCAAGGCAGTGGGGGTGCTGGGGGAAGTTATTTTGCTTTTGTGTTCTGTGGGAGATGGGTGGTATTTCCAGAATCCGATGTTTAGGTTTCTGGAATTCAAGTTAATACTTCTGTGGCCAATGCTTACTGATTCTACTAACTAGATAGAAGGAAAACAAGAAGGATTTATTCCTTTTCCTTAAGTTTTAACTTCCCCCCTCTGAGCTAGTGAGGAGCCCAAATTTGAGGGCAGTATTGACATTGCCAGGACAATGCCTAGAATTTCCAGCAGCTGCTGAAAATGGAGAGAAAGGTGTCAAACTAAGTGATGACTCTGAGAACTTACCCTTGATCTAGCCTTGTTCTGACTAGTTGTCCTAGCTCTCCTATGCCTTAATTCTTAGAAATGGGATTGGTCACATCATATTTTAAGTGCCTTATTCTTATCTCATCTCTGGGAATTCATCCTGCATCTGTCCCGCTACACACATAATCTGATTGTCACCAAAGAAGACTGCTCAAATACAACCTCTCCACTGGATATTTATCTTCTGTAGGATGGAATAAAGCAGGGCTTTGAACCCCGGGCTGGAAAGACTGCCAAGTGTGGGTACAATGCTGCCCGAGAGGGTGATAAATGACTACGTAGTATGCTACATTTGTTGTCTGAAGGAGCTGGCAAGTAAATATGGGTATTGATATTTGCCTGAAGCAGCTCTACAAGGAGTTACTGAGAAACGCGAGTGGTCATCTCTGGGGGGTTGAGGGATCAGCCTCAGATGGAAGGGGTCCACAATCAAACAATGATGTTGGTTTGGGCTTTACACCTGCAGTGCTTGGACACTACTCCTGGCTCAGTGCGTGGGGTGACTCCTGTTCATGCTCAGGGAACCATGTGGTACCACATGCTTTCCAAACACTCAGTCCTTTGAGCTTTCTCTCTGGCACTACTTTTTTGAAAAATTTTTATTAGTTAAACACCATGAGGTACAGTTGTAGACTTACAAATTTTTGTGCTTGGGTTTCAGTTATACAATGATTGAGTAACCATCCCTCCACCAGTGCCCATTCTCTACCACCAATGATCCCAGTATCCCTCCCACCCCCCAACGCCCCCATTCTATCCTGCCTCTGTGGCAGGGCATTTCCTTTTGTTCTCTCTCTCCTTCTGGGTGTTGTGGTTTGCAAAAGAGGCATTGAGTGACAATCATATTTGGTCTATAGTCTACTTTCAGCAAGCTTCTCCCATCCCGTTTTTGAATCATATAGGAAAACTGCTGGGTTATTTAAAAAGATAAGGCGAGTGTTCACTGTTCCTAGGGAGAACCTTTCTTTGGCTCTGACTCTGTCTAAGGTAATCGGGAAGGCCTCTGGAGGAGGTGACATTTAATCAGAGGCCCCAGATGAGTTTGATTGACCACTGGTGGGGAGCAAGATGCTTCAAGCAAAAGAGTTTGCAGGTGTGCAGAAGTTAGGGCAAGAGAGTGGGGCATTTCAGGGACCTAACTTCCATATATATGAGTGGAAACTTGAAGTTTTGGAGTTAGGGCTGGAGCAGAAGAGGAAGAGAACTTCATGACCTTCATGGAGAACTAACTAGGTTTTGGTGATGACTGTGAAGCCTGTGTGGCCTCAGAGTCCCACGCACTGGGCCCCCAGCACTCCCTCCACTCCCACTCCCACTCATTCCTCAGGGGCTGAGGACCTTGATCATCCCCCACGGTCTAGCAGAAATAGCTCTTAGGTCATTTTCCTGCATCGTACACCCCGCAATCTGGGGTGTATGTTTTTTCATCTGAAAATTGAATACACTAATCTTAGAGAAGGTGGAGATGCATGGCAGTACCAAGCTCAGCACCTGATACACTGATACTCAGTGGCATGATACACAGCATGCCACGTATGTTGGTGGCTCCTGAGTCCTGGCTGGGTCCCAATCTTACCTGATCTGCCCACTGTACAGAAAACAAGTCCCTAGCTATACCCTGATTTTGGGCTTTTGGATTTTCGGCCATAACCTATGGTCCCCAGGGTTTACTCCTGGCTCTGTGCTCAGGGACCACTCCTGGTGGCACTCAAGGGACCATATTGAACCAGGGTTGCCTGCATGCAAGGCAAGCTCCTTCCTGCTGTACTCTCTCTTTGGCTCAGGATATCTTCCTTCTTAAAGCAAAGGCAAAGGCCCTCCCGTTGATCGTCGATTTGCTCGAGCGGGCCCAGTAACGTCTCCATTGGAGACTTTGTTGTTACTGTGTCTGGCATATCGAATACTCTCGGTAGCTTGCCGGGCTCTCTGAGAGGGGCGGAGGAATCGAACTCGGGTCGGCCATGTTGGCCGCTTGTAAGGCGAACGCCCTACCGCTGTGCTATCGCTCCAGCCAAAGCAAAAAAAAAAAAAAAAAAAAAAAAAAACCAGAGTGCCTCCCAATTGTACCCGAGCTTACTACCACTACCCTGGATTGTCCCAACTTCCTCCTGAGAAGGTAGCAACACCCACTTTGGGAAATACTGCTGAAACCCCTTGGTACAACCTCCTGGAGAGCATTCAGTCCTCTTCCCCAAAGAAACAGGAGCAGAAGAGGGAGAAGACAGCAGAAGACGGCTGTCACTCTTGCTTAAGGGCTGCCGAGGAAACAAAGAAACAACCGCAGTCAAAATTCCTTATTAGCAAAAAGAATTGTTTCAATGAAAGGGGCAGGGGACAATCCTGCTAACTCTTTATCTAAACACAGGGATTCTCAAACCCTTTTCATTTGCAGTCTGGGGAAGTTCTTCTGGTGGACGGGACACTGAGCAGAGGTGCCATGGGAAGGAGGGGATCCTTAGAGGCACCCCCAGGCCATCGTCTCCCCTAACCACAGTTACTACTTGTTATTGCCGGCAGATATATGTACTGACAGCCCCATTTTACAGACAAGGAAACCGAGGTTCAGGGTGGTCAGCCAGCTTGCCAAAGGTCATGCAGGCAGCGCAGACTGAACCAGGATCGAATCTAAGTGCATGGTTAATCAAGTCTGCTGGGGAGGAGTCTAGAATCTTCCAGTAGGAAGATAAAATGACCCTTACATTAAAAAATAAGAAGAAGCGTTCACCAGGGGGAGAGGGAAAGGAAGAATTCCCTATGTAGCAGGGCTGGCAATGAACAAGGTTTGAAGGGACCAGGACCTGTGACCCCTTGCAGAGTTAAGTGTCAGGAGAGAGAGGGGAGGGTGGGGGTTAGCAGGCCGTTAGCGGGGGAATCTGATTTCAAAACAAGAACATTATCTTTTTCCATGGCAAGCTGTGGGCCTCTGATCAGGGACAGGAAAGAGGCCACCTAGACGGCTGTCACTCTCGCTCCAGGGCTGCAGAGGAAAGATTGTGTCCAGGGTCTGGAGAGCTTTCAAAGTAGTGTCTTCCAAGAGCCAGGCCAGCGCTGCTCCTGGCCTCTGTTTAATCGCCCTGTCCCATTTACGCTCTCATTTGTTCTCCGTCCAGTCGCTGCCCCCACACCTCATCAATCACTTGGGGCTCACGGAGAAAGGCCCATCGCTCGGCGGCAGGGACCCCCAGTGCCTGGTGCTGATGACAGAGCACGGGGGTCTGGTTTTCCTGAGGATCTGGGGACAGATAAGGGCCATTAGCACCTTTCTTCATCACGGAACCCAAGCAGGCCTGCGCGTGCCTGCAGACGCAAGTTCGGCTTTGCACGACGTGGTGGATGCTCTTTCGGAGCTGATGTGCTCTCCAAGCACGTGTGCAAGAGTCTCTGTTAGTGTTCTCAGGACTGATGTAACATTAGGGGGAGTGGGGACTTGCCCAGGGACACAAGAGGCAGGTTGCCTGGGGTCCCGGCCAGGCCTTGTACTGCTCTGGGCTGGGCTCCTGGACTTTCTTCACCCTCAGATGTGATTGATGTGGGGCCTCCTTTTTAGGGTCACTTCTAAGAGAAGGTATAAGGGATTTTGCTCATGGAGGGGACGAGTGTCAAAGTCTGGTCTTCTCCATAGACATGTCATCCTGGGCTGGGGAATGGTGAAGGGGTTTTGGTAGATGCCTGGCATGCATGGGGCTCTGCTTCAAGCACTGAAAAGCAGACCCCCTGACTCCCCGAGCATCTCCTGGAGGCCCAAAAGAACCACTGGTGTGCTCCTGGTGCTCCCTAATACTGAGTGCCTGGGTAACACCACATCTGAGGATAGCACTCAACCATCTAGTCTTATTGGCTGAATACCATGGGGAGTGGTTTCCAGGCCTCCAGTGGCTCCTACGCCCCAAGTCTCTTCCTTTGCTCTCCTCTCTGACAGCCCTGTATGGTAGGTTTCCCTTTGTCCTGGTGAGAGACTTGCTCTCAGGAGTGTTGTCTGCATTGAAACCGCCTTGCTCCTCACGTCTGTTTTGGAATCCATTGCCCACCCACGTCGCTGACCCTTCTCCCTCCCAGAGAGATGTGAGAAATGTCAGCCTGGAGGTGACACTCGCTGCAACGGGGGTGGAGGGGGTGGGTTTGGGGGGCTGGGAGGCCTGGGGTGAGGGGAGATGTCTGAAGGGTGACTGATGGGTGGACTGGCCCTGCAGGGGTAGGGAGTGCTGTGACGGGAACCCATTTGCCATGTCCTTTGACATTTGAGGTAAACGCGTACCTATTTCTTAGATGGTACCATCTGTCTCTGAGAACAAAGTCTAAACAGAGTCTTGGAAGGCCAAGCCTGGGAAGGGGAGGCCATAGACCAGGGCACAGGAAATATACAGATACAGCAGGGAGGCCTGGGGCAGGGGGTAGTGGGGGAGGGGGTGAGGGTGGGATTTAAGAGTTTGCTTGAGGTATAGTTCAGAACCCTTTCTGCCACTGCTCAGATAGAGAAGGGAGCACCAAATAAAGGTGTTGGGAGGATCCTCCCAGGATGAGAGGTGCATGCTGAAAGTAGACTATAGATCAAACATGATTGCCCCTCAATGACTCTTTTGAAAACCACAGTACCCAAAAGGAGAGAGAGAACAAAAGGGAATGCCCTGCCACAGAGGCAGGGTGGGATGGGGGGGATAGAGGGTGGGAGGGATACTGGGATTATTGGTGGTGGAGAATGGGCACTGGTGGAGGGATGGGTACTTGATCATTGTATAACTGAAACCCAAGCACAAAAATTTGTAGGTCTACAACTGTACCTCATGGTGTTTCACTAATAAATTTTTTTTTTTAAAAAAGAGAGGGACAGACATAGAAAGATTGCATTCATCTCGGGAACATAAAGTAACAAAATAGGAGACTAACACCCAAGAATAGCCAAGATAAGTACCAGGAGGTTTACTCCATGGCTTGGAGGCCAGCCGCACATGCTGGGGAAAAAAGCAGCTCAGATAGAGAAGGGAGCACCAAATAAAGTGTGTTGGGAGGATCTTCCAAGGATGGGAAATGCATGCTGAAAGTAGACTATAGACCGAATCATGATCTCCACTCAATGCCTTTTTTTTGCAAACCATAGCACCCAAAAGGAGAGAGAGAACAAAAGGGAGTACCCTGTCACAGAGGGAGGGTGGGATGGGGGGGGGATGAGGAGTGGGAGGGATACTGGAATCAGTGGTGGCGGAGAACGGGCTCTGGTGGAGGGATGGGTTCTCGATCATTGTATAACTGAAACCCAAGCACAAAAATTTGTAAGTCTACAACTGTACCTCATAGTGTTTCACTAACAAAAATTTAAAAAAAAAGAACCCTTTCTGCCAGAATAGGTTTTAGCAGGAATGAAATATGGTTAACGCTCTCAAATGAGGGGAATGGGCATACAGCTGCTGGTGTAGGTGGCATAACTGGTGTAGGGCCCTGTGCTTGAAGTCAGGATTCAAATTCAAGCTATCCTGTCCCTTAAGAATAGTGTGATTCTCAGTAAGTTACCTACTCTTTCTTGTATCTCAGTTTACTCATATGTCCAGTGGGAGAATATACTTGCCCCATAACCCTCACTTGATACGAGGGTTAATAATACACTCCAAGAACTCAGAACAGTGACAAGCACAAAAAAATCCTGTGTGAAGGTTTCTATAACTATGTTTTGGATAGGGACATCATAGCAATCTATATTCAGGGATTACTTCTGGATCTGTGCTCAGGGATCACTCCTGGAGGTACTTGGGGGCACAAAATGAGATGCTGAGATGGAACCAGGGTTGGCCCCATGCAAGGCAAGCACTATACCCATTGTACTATTTCGGTAGTTTATAGTTTATATTACTATTTATATTTATATTACTATTACTGTTTATATTCATATATACGTATTATATATATTATGATGTTTATATTACTATTACTGATATTATTGAATACCTGCTTGGGTTAGGAGTTTTGTGGGCAAAGAGCCCTATGAAATTGACATGAATGATTTTCCCCACAGAGAGTTACATGGGTCGAGGTGTGGATTCTGATCATCTAATTCAAAGACTCGGCTTTCTCCGTGGCCTCAGCCTGACTCGGAAATCCTTCTGCATCTTCCAGCATCTCCTGCTTTCCCCTGATGCATGTGAGTGCAGAGAATTTAATGAAAGACTCATCTACCGGTGCCCTGCGTGCAAGACAGATTGAGGTCAGTGCCTCATGCGGGAGGGCTGGTTCCCTGTGAGAAACTGGCCATTTGCACACATCTGCTGGGTGAGCTCAGGATTTGCTCACCTTCTCGTTCTCAGCAGCCTTGTGGCCAGGTGTGTGTCAGTCTCTCTTCCAGCCTCTGTCCTTCCGCTGTCCTCACTGCCTTGAGACTCCTGGGATCTTGGACAGCACAAGACCAGTTGGAGATGGAGTTTGGCGATGGAGGGGTGGATGGGGGGTGGGGAGAAACTCCTCAGCCTTTGCCACTCTTGGAGACGCTTCAGTAATGAAACATGAAGCAACAACGGCAAAAGAGTGTTCTAAAACAAGTGTTTGAAGTCAGACCTTCCTCATGCTTTTCTTCCCATCCCAACTGTGTATCTGGGTCATAAGTCCATCTTCCTGAGCTCCAGGATCACTGATAACAACTCAGGGCTGAGGGACAGCTCAGGACCCTCTTGTCCTCTGGAGAGAGATCCCGGGGGCCAGCTCCACCACTGCCCTGGCATGGACAGTGTGTCTTGGTGGGGCCACCTGTCTGCTCCCTGGAGTGCCTGGCATGGCAGCTTTCTGAGGTCTCTACACTAAACCTGCCCCTTCTCCTGGCCTCACAGTGTGGGTGCCTGGAGTTGCCTCTTTCTCGGCTTTTATTTTACTTTATTAAAAAAAATCAGCAGGCAGGTGCTGTGCAGCAGCACCGCATCCTCCACTGTGCTCTGTGCCTGGTGCAGGCTCAGGATGTGAGGCATCCCTGGGGAGTCAGCACTTGGCTCTGTGTTCCTCACTTTTGCATAGAACTTCAGCTCTGGGGATGGAGAGCGTCCAGAGCTCAGGATCACTGACCTGCGGAACTCTGTTCCTGGGAGAGGGAGCTGATACTGGGGTCCACACAGGTCCTGAGCTGTGGGCAGCTCAAACCCAGAGAGCCAAGCAAACTGGGGGCTGGCCCAAACCTGGCACATAGCCAGGTGCTGACGAATGAAGATAGCAGGGAATCCCATAGACCTTCGAGGGTCCCAGGGGTCTAGTCTAACCTTCAGTCCCAGCCTGGTCCCATTTCACCTTTGACCTTCTCTTCTTTTATGATGAACACCAGAGCAGCCATGTAGCTGCAGCACTCAGCCCCAGGTCTGGTAGCTTCTCAGTGATCACCAAGGCACAGGCCAAAGGCTGGATCCACCTACATTACACTCATTCGAGTCTGCCAAGTGCACAGGCCAGAGCAGGCCCTGGAGGTCCCTGCTCTGATCTCAGCCTCTGTCATGCCCTCCTGACCTCCCTTCTGTGATTCCCAGGAGCAGAAGGGAAGCAAGAAGCAGGAGCATGCTAAGAGACATTGCAGGCCTGTCAGCAAACTCTGGGGCAGGGAGCCTGAGCCAATGGACCAGCGCTTTCCAAGACAGAACAAAAGCTCACTGGCCTGGAAGCATTTCTTGCTCTCTTGCTAGCTCACTTTCTTTGCCTGGAATTGGTTTATTTCTTATGCATCTAGTGGGTTCTCCACAAGTCCAGGTGGGAGGTGTTGCTGGGGGCCCATTTCAGGTGAAGGGGACAGGGCAGACTGTATCCCAAAGCTCTTTCCTCCTGGGGGCTGGAGTGATAGTATAGCGGGCAGGGCCTTTGCCTTTCATGTGTCCAACTTGGATTGGATTCCCAGCACCCCATACGGTCCCCTGAGCACCACCAGAAATAATTCCTGAGTGCAGAGTGAGAAGTAACCCCTGAGCATCATTGCTGGGTGTGATTCAAAAAGTTAAAAAAGTCAAATAAATAAATAAATACATATTTTTTTTAAAAAATAAAATCTTTTCCTCTGTTTTGTTTTGTTGTTTTTAGAGAGGAGGACATGCAGGCTGTGAAGAAGTCTGCTCAATGTCATGTGATTCATGCGTCCTGGTCCTTCTAGCCACTATTTCCTGAGCACTTTATGTCTCCAGCCACTAAAAGGTGCTTAACCTATGCGATCATATTTGAACCTACTTTAAAAAACATACTGGGTTGAGTTTGTTTTTGTTTGCTTTTTTTTTTAAATTTTTGGGCCACACCTAGTAATGTTTACAATGTAAGTTATATACAATGCAAGTCTTACAATGTAAGACTTACAACACTGCCCAAGGGATCATTCCTGACAGAGCTCAGAGGATTATCCAAAGGGGATTGAACCAGGCTCCGCCATATGCCAGGCAAGCTCGTTGACCACCGTGCAGTTGCTTGGATCCTCTGGGTGGGTTTTATTGCTGTCAGTTGACAGAAGTTGAAAGTGAAGCAAGATCCAGTCACGTGCGCAGAGTCCCTCGTCAGATTCTAGCAGCGCCAGGATACCCATCCACATCTGGGAGATCTAGTGCTGCAGTGGGTCTCAGTCACAGAATGCCGGTGTTGGGATTGCGTCTGACACTTGCAAAACGCCCTCAGTGCCTCTGTGTCCTGTGCAGCTCTGCAAGAGACTCCCGTATGCTGTCTGTCATGCTCTAGGAAATCAGCACAAGCAAATTAGTTTCTCTGAGTCCAGATTTTCTTATCTGAAAAATGAAGGTCCCTGGGCCCCAGGCTCTTTGCAAGGACCCGAGAGCTTATGCATGTGCAAGGGCCCCCACGGTGCTCACACACAGGGGTGCTCCTAATTGCTGACTTCCTTGTCCCAGTGACAAGAAACGCCTGGAGGACTTCAGATCTCTGGTGTATGGACATGACCCCACTTTGCCAGAGACCCAGAACATGGTTTTCTGGGCTTTGGGGTTCAGTTTCCTGATTGTTTGTTATTATTCTTAATAGAATTCAGGAGTGGGCCAGACATCTGTGATAAATCTGCTGGGGTTTCACAGAAAAGATTTCCCAAGTTCACTATATTCTATATTTCTTGCTTTTCTTTCCAGCTACAGCACAGCCAGGAAAGTATCTTGCTTGAACTGAGAGAAAGCAGCTTGTTTGCCTCTAGTGCAAGCTGACTTGGGGAATATGAGTGTCCCATAATAAAGCGATCCAGATCAAGGATCTCTGGAGGCTTCTTTCTGAAAGAATGGTCAGAAAGGGAGCAGAGAGTTTATTGCCAACCCTCCAAGAGTCTGTCCTCATACCAAGTTGGAAGATGGGGCACCTGTGGCAGATGTTATCACAGTGTCCTTCGGATGGGATATAGATGGAACTGGAGTGAATGATACAAAAGAGATGTGGGCACCAGGCACCTACACAGCTGCTAACCAAGCAAAACAAAAAGCCACAGGCAAGGAAGTCCATTTCCCCTGAGCACCAAGAGCTTGGACCACATGCTGACACCTTTTAGTCATGGACACCTTTTAGTTCACTGAAGCTGAGTGTGGAGATCTGACCTCCAGAATCACCAAAGAATAAAATTTTAAAATTTTTTATTTTTATAAGTTGTTCACAATAAATGATTGCATTCAATATTCCAACACCAATCCCACCACCATTACACCTTCCTACCACCATTATTTCTAATTTTCCCAACCACCACCCAAGCCTGCCCCAATAGCAGGTCCTAAATAATTTATTTTGTATTGCTTGTTATGAATAATTCACTAAAAATTATCAAGGTTTTCCTTAGAAAAAAGTGTGTGAGGAATGTTGTGTCTCACCCTGGAGACATTAATCTCTGCTAATATGTTGTTAAAAGGTTGATCCTTGTGTGCTAATAAACTTTTAATTGAGATTGGTTGCCTTCTACTTTACATCCCATCCAATGTGGTGTGCTACTCCTGGTCCATCAGTGGTGTAGAGTATGAGATGTTCTGCGGCTACAAATGCAGCCATGTGCTCCAGGAATTCTAAAATTTTAAATGAGGTGAAACAGCTGGGGTTAAATTTTTAATTGGAAGGTGACTTTGGGATCCAGAGGCATCTCTGCAACTTGTTGATCTCTTCCGAGATTTAAGAATAAATTTTTTGACTTTCCTTTTTTAATTTTTATAGAGTTGTTCACAATCATATATTACATTCCGTATTCCAACGCCAATCCCAACCACCACTACACCTTCCCACCACCATTATTTAGTATTTTCCCATCACCACCCAAGCCTGCCCCAAAGACAGATCCTAGGTAATTTAAATATTTATTTTGTATTACTTGTTATGAATAATCCACTAAAAATGGTCCAAAAACGTTTTCTTAGAGGAAAGTGTGTGAATATTGTTGTATCCCACCCTGGAGGCATTAGGCTCTTGTTTAAGAGATTACTAACATGTTGTTAGAGGTTAGGCCTTGCTAGTGTATATATATGTATTATATATATAAAGAAATATATATTTTTGGATAGAGATCAGGTGCCTTCTACTTTACACCCCCTCAAATATGGTGTGCTACTGCTGGCACATCAGTGGTTTAGAATAAATTTGTTTTAAAAGCCACTGGCTTTGTGACAATTTGTTATAGCAGCAACAGGAAACTAAAACACCTTACATCCAAGTCTCTCTTTTACTATTTTTTTAATCTTTTTTCCCCTCTCCATACTTTTTTTTGTTGTTAAAGTACTGTGATTTACAGAGTAATTCATAATTGAGATTTAAAGATACAAAATTGCAGTATGAATCCTATCACCAGTGTCATTTCCCTCCATCCCCCTCTGCGCCCCTACCACAGCCTGCCCTCTGGACAGGCACCTTTCTAAGTTTGGTTGCTAAAATTTGGATCTCTTGATTTCAGTGTTTTTGACCCTGTGGTTTGAATATTTGACTATTCCATTCCTTAACACCACCTTTGTCCCTGATCCCCTGTCTTGGCCCCTGTTGCTTCTCATCTGTCTCCTCTCTCACTTTCCTCCATTCTTCCTTTTCTTCTCCTCCCCGATCCTTTCTACTCTTACTTCTAAACCCACAAAAGAAAAATAAATTACTTAGGAGGTGTCAGGGAAGATAAATAAAACTCTTGTTCAACAGAAAAAAAAGCATTCAAAACATTTACATAATAGCTAAATGTAATTGTATACATCATCTTTCCCCTCAAAGGTAAGATTCTTTTTAAAGTTTCATTTAGAACATAGGAGGAATGATTTCCATGTTTAGAGCTAAAAAGCGTGACTTTTGAAAACCCTCAAAGCTTCTGTTTCAATTTTCATTATTCTGAAAGGGAACAGAATTTTAATATTTGTGCTCTTTAATAAAGCCTGTTTAAAAAGTCAAACACAAGATGATTATTTTTAAAAGGAGCTAATGTAAGCTTCTTTTAGGAAAATAAAGGAAAGAAAAACAATTACCAAAATTCTAAAATATCAAGAAAATTTTTTAAAAAATCTAAAGAGAAACCCAGGACCATATTCATTTAACTAACTGTCACTTAGCCTGTGCCCAATATTACACACACACATACACACACACACACACACACACACACACACACACACACAGAGTCCATGCAAAGGTGTGCAGCTGAATAAACATGAATTTGAGGTCCCTCATTTCCTGAATTGTGAGTTTAACTAACTCATTTCATAGATCTGGGGCTATTATCTTCATCCATTTCACAGGTCAGGAAATTAGTCACTTAGTCTCCTCAGAGCTGGGCTGGAGACTAAGTGACTTGGGCCTAGCATGACACTGGATATGTGATAGGTGTAGGCAGTAATGCTGTTAGATAATAATTGGGCTCCCTTCACCTTCCAGGGAGCACTGAGTGTGTTCAGAATCCAGTGTCATGGATTTTATGTTCAGTCCTTCTGGAAAACAATATGGACACTTCTAATAAAACCTAGGAATTGAGCTTCCATATTACCCAGCAATTTCACTTCTTGGCATTTACTCCAAGACCCCAAAAACTATATTCAGAAAAGACATTTAGACTCCTATAATCCTCACAGTACTATTCAAAATAGCCAAAATATGGAAGCAGCCCAAATGTCCAAGAACAGATGGTTGGATAAAGAAACTTCAGTACAGAAACATAATTGAATACAACTCATCTGTAAGAAAAGATGAAATCATGAGATTTTCTGCCATATCGATGAATTTGTCGAGAATCGTGCTGAACGAAGCTAGTCAGAAGAGGAAAAGACACAGGATGATATCTAACATATGTAGGATAAAGAAACAAAGTAGGGATATAACAAATAGTACAGGCAGCAGAAACTGAGAGCTGGTCTTCAGTAGGAAGCTTACCACAGGGAGGGAAAGTGGGAGCACGGAGGGGGAGGGGCTGGGACAATGATGGAAGGTGGTGGATAGTTTGGTGGAAGGTACAATGCTAGAATGGGTTATGCGTGAAGTTCTATCATTAACCGTAATGTTACCCACGGCACCTAAAATAAGATATATGAAAGAAAAGGTAAAGGCCCTCCCGTTGATCGTCGATTTGCTCGAGCGGGCCCAGTAACGTCTCCATTGGAGACTTTGTTGTTACTGTGTCTGGCATATCGAATACTCTCGGTAGCTTGCCGGGCTCTCCGAGAGGGGCGGAGGAATCGAACTCGGGTCGGCCATGTTGGCCGCTTGTAAGGCGAACGCCCTACCTGCTGTGCTATCGCTCCAGCCATACCACCCTGAACGTGCCCGATCTCGTCTGATATGAAAGAAAAAACAAACAAAATACCATAGAGGTGTGGGACTTTCCAATGAACCAGAACCAGAACATAATGGACAATAATGGCCCCAATAATCAACACTGAAACAGAGATTCTGAAGAGAAGGGCCAAGAATTTCTCCACTGGACCAGGTTTTTCAATCTAGAAAGAGAAACCACAAGACTATTGGGGAGTAATTGATTTATTATAGAAATAGGATCTTACACCTTTATGGGAGATATGGGGAAGGTCTGGACAGGGAAGTTGAAGGATGAGAAAAAAATTTTCCATCACAATCTCTGAGAATGTTGTAGTAAAAAAGAGAGGGAGAGTGGAAGCAAGCGACATCTCTGTGTCATTCGCCTCATGAAAATCCAGCAGCCTTAAAGCAATGAAAACTGTTTCCTTCCACTTTGAAATCTTCCATACCTTTCTGTTGACTAACTCTCACCTGATCGATGTGGGAAAGGACTTCTGGCCAAATTGCCCTTGTTACATTTGATCATCTTCATGTACTTGAGAGCATGGGTGTGGAGATAGATATGGCATGCAGATGGGGCTGATCTGGGGCTGCAAGGCTGGCGGAGGGGATAAGGCGAGTGGGTTCTACATAGTCTCCCAGGGCAACTCTGAATCTTAATTGATGTCACTCTTGAGGATTAGAGATGTATCCGTGCCTCCACAACTCTTTCTCCAGGCACTTGCTTCTCCACTATACAGCAATTCTCTTTCCCATTAGAACTAAGGTGCCATCGATCATGGAGCCAAAACACAACTCAACCACAATAGGTTTGGTCCAGGAGGGAGAAAATCCTGGTTTGTCTAAGGAAAACTCCAATTGATGACATCAGGTTTTCTGTCCTCAAGCAGAATATGGACCAAGAATGGCAAAAGGGTATTTTAAAGGAAAATTAGCTGTATGTCTTCTCCTCTTTCTTTTCTTCTCTTCTTCCTCCTTTCCCCTCCTCCTCTTTTACTTCCCCCTTCCCTTTCTCCTTCTCCTTCTCCGAGTCCTTATCTTCCTCCTCCTTCTTCTTTTCTTATGAATTTATTATACATGTAAATTTATGGAGTGACAATTTTGCACATGCTAAATAGGTAATATGTTTCCTTCCTCTTTGTTGGGTCCAGTCAAATCAAAGGGGGTCATGATCTGGGTTTTATCTGTTCCATGCACAAATGCTCTTTCACTTGCATCACCTTGGTAGTATTTTAAGCTACCCCCATACTTGGAGCTTCAGTTAAAATGAACACCTCCTCTGTAGTCCTTATTGCTCTGTATCCTCTGTGTGCCCAAAGAAATTCTGTCAGATACTTGTCTGTATTCTTAATTCATTGAACAATGGAACTGGTATATCCAAAAATCTCTGTAAACCAGCATCAGGTAGCTGAGAGACCCTGTTGACCAATTGACTAGCCTGACTATCGTCCAGATTATAAATATGATCAGAATGTAACCTGAGACACAGAAAAAAATTCTATCCTTGATGATCTAACATTTAACCAGGAAAAAATTGATCCCCTTTGACGTTGTGTGAGGTTCTGAGATATTGAGGATCATTAGAAACTATGCACATATTAGCAGCAAAGATGACTCAAGGGTTCAGGCATGAGCTTTATAACACTTCCATAGTTAACTCCATTAGGTCCTTGATATGAATAAACACAGACATTTACATTTAGAGGAGAATATTCACTGTCAGTCACCTCTTTATTCATCAGAGATCATGCCTAGGCACAAGACTAGGTCTCAGAGATACCAGGGTTTAGGGAGGAAACCCAGCAGGTAGAGGCCCTGCCTTAGGGATCTCACAGACTATGGAAGACAGGCAGTCTACGCATGACAAGTTCTGATCTCAGATACTCTTTCTTTGGCCTTCAAGGTAGAATAAGTTTTCAAGGTTCTCTATTTCAAGTCCTATGTTTGGCCACTTGGATGCTAAAACAGAATACCATAGATTTGATGCATTAAACACAATAAAACTCTAAATCTCCTATTTCTGGAGGCTGGGGAATCCAAGATCAAGGTGTCACTAGATCAGAGGTCTGTTGCGTCCCCATTTCCAGGCTCACGATGTCTATTTTGTCATTGCACCTGCTGAGGGTAGGGAAAGGTCTCTGGATTTCTTCTGTAAGAATGTGAATTCTATCCACAAGGGCTTAATCATCTCTCCAAAAGCCCCACTTCCCACCTCCATTACACTGGGGCTGAGGGTTCAATGTAGGGGAATTAATTTGGTTTGATTTTGCATTTTTGGCCAACCAGTAGGGCATGGAAGGCTGCTTCTGGCTCAGTTCTTGGGTGTCACTCACAGCAGTGCTGGGGAGGGGGTGCATGTGATCTAGGGTTTAACCTGTATCTCCTGCATGCAAAGCATATACTTCAATACAGTAAGCTGTCTATCTGGCCTCTCAATATATGCACTTAAATGGACAGAGGGAGGGTGCATAGGAAAATTCAGTCTATAACAAATCTCTACAGATTCGACACAAACTCTGTCTTCTGGTGTTTGTTTGTGTCTTTCCATCTCATCCAAATAGGGCCATGTAGGAAGCAAGAGCAAGTACTGCCTGCTGAGTGATTCTTTGGTGCTCCTTGAACAAGGTCATATTTGGGAAGGCACATGATAAGGCTTCAGGTATTAGCCATTGTGTGTGTGGCAGTGGCAGTGTGTATGTGTGTGTGTGTGAGAGAGAGAGAGACAGAGAGACAGAGAGACAGAGATACGGAGAAAGAGAGAATGAAATAGCTCAGAATATCAAGCATATTCATTATCTTGTGGTCCCATGGGTCCCTCACCCACCTTCAGCCTTCCCTGAACTTTTTAGGTTTGAGCCTTGGCTCAGCTAGCATCACAAAATTCTATTAAGGTTCTCCTTTAATATTGGATATTTGTCCACTACAAGTGATGGTGAATATACAGTCATCTAGGAAGCACTTTCCATGGTCGGAAAACACTCCTTTCTCCGCTCCTCTTTGCACATCCATCTTATGAGAAACCAACATGTCACAGGTCCTGCACTGGGTTAAAAAAGAAAGAGGGGGCAGGGCCCTCTCCTTAAGAAAGCAAGTCTGAAGGTCTCAGATAAGGTCACTGATGAGGAAGAAGTCCTGGTCAGTGCTCTGCTTGGGCACAGGGTGTCCGGTGCTTATCTCTGAAGAAAGAGCCGGCTCCCACAGTGCTCTGGAGAGGCCATCCCTGGGAGATGAGCGTGGGCTGATTCTTGAAGGATGAGTAGGTGTTAGCAAAACAGAGAGGAGGAAATTCCAGAATGGGACACAGGGGGTGCAAAGGCACAGTGCCAGAAAATAATGATATTCCACCCACCCATTACAGCAGCATGGTAAGGGCTCAGCAGAGATCCTGCTCCTCCTCTCCCAGAACTGAGGATGAGCCCTTTGTTGATTGCTCAGGTCTCCAGTCTCCAGACTACTGGGGGGTTGGGGGGAAGGAGTGTTGTGTCACAGTCAGTTGTAAGTTCCGGCATGGGAGCGCTGCTCTGGGCTTTACCCTCCTCGGCTGGGAGTGAGGGGATGCCAGGGCCCAGAGGGCAGGGAAGGGGCCAATCTTCTCTCCTCTTCTTCAGAGTATGCGCTAGTGCTGCTCTCCTTCAGGCTTCTTATTACGCTTGGCTGTTGGCAGATGGCATAATCCCAAGATTTGAATTTGGGAGACAGTTCAAAAAAAATTCTAGCAAACTCCACCTGGGATCTAGGATCCAGTTACTCATATAGTTTCCAGTCTTTAGATTTTTTCTGTTTTAAAAACTTCTTTAAAAAGTTTAAAAGGCGGTGGGGTGGGTGGGTGGGGGGTTGTAGGTCACATCCAGCAGTGCTGAGGGATCACACCTGGAGGTGCTTGGGGACTAAATGTAGTGTGCAAAAACTGAACTGCCACAGGAAAGGCAAACACCTTACTCACTGTACTATCGTTGGCCCAGTTTTTGCATATATATATATATATATATATATATATATATATATATATATGCCTGGGGAACCCCTGGTCTAGTAAAATTCACTGTGCCATCTTTTATGGGTGCTGGCACTCAGCTTCCTTCAGGAAATCTTGTCCCAGTTGGAAGGTGAGATCTTACATCCCAACAGCCTCCAACCCATCATCTGCATTCCTCCTTGTGTTTTATTTGTACTTTGCTGATTCTACAGCCCTGGGGAGTTGCCTTGTGCATGCCCCAAGATGCTGAGCACATCTGTACAAACATGAACTCAGCATTTATCAGCCTGAAAAGTCCCTGGCAGTGCAAGGGCAGTGTGTGCCTACCTGTGATCCCACTACCAACAGCCTTTGTCCTTCCTCCCTCTGAGAACTGTGCATGGAGGCCAGGGCAGAAAGACCCAGCCAGCCCCTGAGTGACCACGGAGCCGGTAGTCTGGTCAGTCATCGTCAGAGCTTGAATTTCTTTTGAGGGGGTGTTATAAAGGGGAACTTCAGACCGTTCTCAGGGCTTATTCCTGGCTCTGTGTTCAGGGATCACTTCTGACAGGCTCGGAAAACCATATGGGATGCTGGGGTGTATGCATGGTAAGTGCCTTCACCCACTGATGGACTGTCTCTCTGCCCCTTCGGACTGGTTTTTATGAACTTGATCTTTGCAAATGAGAAACAGAGACTGTGTAGAGAGAACTGAGTTTTCAGGCCAAGAGGGCAGGATCTGAACACAGCTCTACAGGAGCAGGAGGCAGGAGACAACCTGTTGGCGGGGTCTTAACCTGAAGCTGTGTGTCAGGCTGCTGTTACCTGGGCCTCCTCCCTATTGCAATGACACTGCTCAATGCTGGAGAGAGACAGCCTGGGCACTGGAGCCAGCCAGTCAGAGGGGGCAGCACTGGAAGAGAGTCATGACTCTGGCTTCACTCAGGCTCTCATGGGAAGTGGTGGTATCTCAAAAAAAAAAAAATGGTTGCAGTGCACAGTGTTGCTGTTCTTTATGCCAAGATAAAAGATATTTCTGATGTGCTATACTAACCTTTGGAGGTAAGTTAGCAACGTGACTTATTTAGATGTTGCTCTCAGTCTCTTTCAAACAAGTAAAAAAAAAATCAAGACGTTGAAAAGTTTCCTTTCCTTCCCTCCTACTTTCTGTCCTTTCTTCCTTTTCCCCCCTTTCTTGCCTTCATTTCTCCCTTCCCTTCTCTTTCTGCAGTCCCTCCTTCTTTCTCTCCCTTCCTTTTCCTAAGTTATTCTCACCACTGGATGCCCTTCCTGAGAGCGTGACACCCAACTCCACAGGGCTGGGCTGAGTCCTTCCTCTAAAAGGGTCTGAGAATGATCCAGAGAAACACCCAGGACCTCTGTGATGAGCAGGGGAGAGAGACCCACTTTTCCTATGATCCTGGCTCCAGGGAGACAAGCGAAGCAGAGAACAGAGTACCCCTACCAGCTGACTCGGGCCTCTTCATGGCAGCTGGTGTGGGCCTTCCCTCCAGGACAGCAGGCCTGGAGTAGGGGAAGCGGCTGCAAAGGCCTCGAGTCTGCCAGGAACCCCTCCAGTTGGGTTGCTAGCATCATTCCCCCTTATGTGCTCCACAAACATGCACAGAGCATCTCCTTGGGACCGCTCCTGTGCCGAGGCTTGGCGACAGAGAGTGGGAGAGGCTCTCCTGTCCTTAATGAGTCCCTGTCCTGTGGCCCAGATGCCAGGCAACTTCCCTGTCAGAGTCCAAGGAGTGGGTATGTTCGACAGTGGACAGAGGGGATGGCGTGGGGCACAGGTTTGGGAGCGTGGGGAGAGGGAGGCCGCTGCAGGAGAGTAGAGGCGGCCCGTCCTTCTGGAGAAGGGGCAGCACTGGAACAGAATCATGAACCTGGCTTTACTTGGGCTCTCATGGCAAGTGGGGGTATCTTAAAAAAAAATTGACTGCAGTGCACAGTGTCTTTCTTCTTTATGCCAAGGGAAAAGATATTTCCGATGTGCTAAACTAACCTTTGCTTAGTTAGTTAGCAACTAAGTTAGCACTATCACTATCACTCGTTGTTCATCGATTTGCTCAAGTGGGCACCAGTAACGTCTCCATTTGTCCCTCTCATGTGCTAGTGTAGCCCGATGGCATATTGGGGGCTCTTTCAGGGTCAGGGGAATGAGGACCATGTTGCTAAGTTAGCAACATGATTTATTTAGCCATTGCTTTCAGTCTCTTTCAGACAAGCAATAAAAAAAAAATCAAGACAGTGAAAAGTGTCCTTTCCATCCCTCCTGCCTTCTCTCTTCTTCCTTTTTTCCTTTCTTACCTTCATTCCTCCCTTTCCTTGTCTCTCTTTCCATTCCCTCCTTCTTTCTCTCCCTTCCTTTCCCTAAACCATTTTTTGGGGTTATTTTTTAAAAAACAAGCATGAGTTTGCTTATTCTCAAATCTAGGAACCATGTTTCACTGATATCCATACCCAGGTTCCTGAGGTCAGAAGACAATTTATAATAATCAATTATTGAGGAGTTAGAAATGACAGATTCATAGACCCAGCTTTGCTTCTTCAAAATTAACAATTGATGATGGATACACACAGATACACACTTGTATTCCAGAAACAAACATTGAATACAGATAGGAAAAAAAATCTCCATAAGTGAAATCCACTTCTTGTCATTAAATAAAACCCAACCAACTTAGGTTTATCTGCTTTGTTGACCTCGGTGTCAGGGCCACAGGGATCTTGGAATTTCTATAATACAGAGAAACAGAAAGGCCTTGGAAAGGAAGCAATAATGTGGTTTCTGATTTTTTTTTAACTCTTATCCATTTGTTAGTTCTAGATTTCCCATGCACATTGGTTTCCAGGAAAGTCTGCAGGGTCATGTCCAGTAGGTCCGGAAGTCCCTGCTCCTCCCTGAAAAGGTAGGCTGCACACTGGAGTGTCACCAGGCATGTGTAAGACACACAAGGAGACAGTGTCTCTCCTGAGCACTTCACAGGGAGTCCTCATTACCTCTGGAGGCTGGCAAGTCTGTAAGGCAGGAGCCCGGGGGGGATCAAAGACAGGTGCCATTCCTGTATCACTTGCTCTACTGGATGGTAGTGGCATAGCAAAATGGACTTTTCTGATAAACATGGAAACATGGATGATGTGCTTTGCCTCTGAGATTTTGCTTTAACAGGGTCAGAAGTGACCCAGACCCGCAGAGACATGTGGGGAGTGTCCTGAGCTCAGGAACTTGGATGGGCCTCTGGCCTAGAGCCTTCTGATCTGCTCTCATAATCCTTGTCCTCCTCCCCCAACTCCTCCACTCGGCTCCTGAGAGCCCTGCCAAGTATTCCCCGGCCTGTTGGAGGAGACACAGAGGGGTCTCCCTTGCGGCCCCCTGTCTGCCAAGAATTAGGAAACAGAGACTGGCTGTCTTTGGCTTCTTCCAGGGAGAAACGGCCATGCATGGGTCCCACTGGAGAATGGGCTCCTGAGGAAGACTTCACCCAAGTTGCTCAAAGTGGTCTGGCCACCTTCCCTGGGGCCACCCATCTTGGGCTTCGGTGGTCACAATGTGACTTGCAGGTAGCCCGGCCTTCCAGTCATGAGCAGCCCTTCGCTGGTACAGGAGTAGAGCTGGTGACTTCTCACCCCAGCCTGCCACAGTTCCAGGGTGGGAAATATTCAGTAACAATTTCTTTTCTTGTCATACTTCTCCATCCTACCCTGAAACATCTTCCACCCAAACACATAGAGTCCAGCCTTTTTCTCCAAGTCTATTCTGGGGGGTGGGGGGCAGCTTGAGGGCTCCTTTTTAGGTCCTGCAGCAGATTGTTCACATCTGCCATGCACTCACTCTTGAAATCATGGGATGGCCACGCACAGGCCCAATTGTGTGTGTCGACAGCTGCCAATAGGCACAAAGCTTGCCCGAGAGATACACGAGCAATGAATGAGAGCCTGTTTTTTCCTAAATAGGTGACTAGGTTATACAGTGAAAAAGTGAAAAAGATATATAAGAGAAGAAGATATACAAGTATACAGCCAGGAAGTGCAGCCTCAGACAAGGACACATGTGGGCCCTGCAGAGTCCCCCCGAGAGTACCACGGCCATGACATGTGAGTGCATACCTCAGCGAACATTGCAGTACTGCTCAAAAGGGGTGACCACACAGCTGGGGTGGATAGCCCTGGGTCATTGTGACAACAGGAAAGGGAAGGGGAGGATAAAAACAGAAAGGGAGGGGCTGGAGCCATAGCACAGTGGGTAGGGCGTTTGCCTTGCATGTGGCTGACCCAGGTTCGATTTCCAGAATCACATATGGTCCCCTGAGCACTGCCAGAAGAAATTCCTGAGTGCATGAGCCAGAAATAACCCCTGTGCACTGCCGGGTGTGACCCAAAAAGCAAAAAAGAAAAAAACAGAAAGGGACAAAAAGAGAGAGACTTATTTTCCTAAAATGCTTCTTATAATTTCTTTGCTACTAAAACTTTCCACAAACACCCAAATTGATGATGCAAACATCTATGAGGCACTAGTGGCCAAGTGCAGTCTCCCAGCATGGGTCTTTGCTCACCATAAATTTCGACTTCAATAATCTGAAAGTTCTGAAATGCAGCATCTCTTCGAGGCCCAGAGTGAACTGTTCCCTGAGAGCCCAGGTCTCCTGGCCTGCAGGGATGCCTCCCTGGGCTGGGGTGGAATGTGTGTACATGACGAATGTGTGTGCACGCTCTCTTGGGCTTTTCCAGACTGCCATCGCCTGTGGTCGGTACTCAGTATCCTTGGCTGGAAAGATCTTTTTTTCACTGTAGAGATTGGCCACATGTTTCTGACTTGGTCTTCCATGGCGTCTTGCTTGCACCTCTGGAGGACAAAGGCCATTTTAATTTTCAGCACACTCATAAAGCTCTTGGCAGGGACCACGGGCTGAAGGGCCTCCTTGTCCACTCTCTTGGAGAGAGTTAATAAGAAATTCCTTCCCTCCCACCATTTCATGGGCCCCGGGCCAGGTGGACTCACTTGGATGCAGGCATCCTGTAGCTGTAGAATGGATGGTTTTGACTCCACAAGAAAATTATTCATATAATCATCAGAGCTGAAGACTTTCTTCACAATAAATTATTTGTTTAAGTATCTACCCTGGCTAGGACTCAATAAAATGTTCTACATGGTAGATGATTTTTAGGAGCCTCATAGATTATGAAAGGTAGAAGAAAATCATTAAAGCCTTTAGATACTTGTCACATCAAAAAGCGTAATATATATTTAAATCAAAATGGCTTAGAGTCAAACTCTAATGCAACATTGTTTTTTCTGTGATCACATCTTCCCAATGAAGAAACACGTTTGGGAGAGGGAAGAATATCATCATGGAGCTGGACAGAAGGGGGGCACAATATAAATATGTAAATATAGGTGGCATTGATTATAGAAGAGGAAAATGAGGCCCAGAAACTAACGGTAAGTATTGGGACCATCTACTGTATGTAGTTCTCACTGTATACACTGAGCTGCAGTGACCTTGTCACTCACACAGAGTTTTATCCCTACTCCACTCATCTCATTTTCTCTCAAAACTGGTGAGATAAAGCAAGGGTACCTTTTCCGAGAGCGGTTCCTCTGTGGACATCCCCACCTGGCAGAGACTCTAATCATGGTCTATGGGAAAGAGCGTAGGCTCTAGGAGCCGGAAGTCTTGGTTCATATCCTGGCTTCACCACCTACTAATCAGAGGGAAGTGACCTAAGCTCACAATTTTCTTGATCCTTTGTTCCCTCTGCTGTTGGCTGGGCAACTCCTCTACAGCTTCTTGGGAAGGTGGTGCTGGGTCCTTTCCGAGGCAAACCTGGCTTCTAGCAATTTGGGTCATGTGTCTTCCAGGGGAGTGTCCTGCCCAGGACTTCAGAGACTGTGTGACAGCGGTGTGAGTAACTTCTCATGTGAGGTAAGCCTGGCAGTTTCTGACTCCAAGATTATCAGTGAGTCACTGGACCTTACCCCAATGTCAGATAACGGAAGGGAGCAAACATGCTTGATCGAAGCTGCCTTTTCTCCTGGATGTCGCAATGTAGCCATGCAGCATCTTTTTGGGGGAGAGGAGGGGTCTTAGGTTAAAAATGGCTATACTCAGGGCTTACATACTCAGGGCTTAACTGTCCCAGAGCAGTAAAACACAGAAGCCTTCCTCATGGTTTTATTCTTATTCCAGAGTGGAACTATGGGTTTTCTTTCCAACTTGTCCTGGTTCTTCATTAGGGAGGAATCTGACATATTTCAAACATATTTCAAAGCTAACTCCAGAGTTATCTTCCAAATTCATATTTCAGCCAAATGAATCACTCTTGGTGAGTTAAAACCATCATCTGCTTTTCTGAGTTCAGGGATCACTCCTGGCAGTGCTCAGAGGACCAGAGGGAGCACTGGAGATCAAACGAGTGTTGGTTGCATGCAACACAGGCACCTTAACCCTGTACTATCTTTCCCATCCTTCTCTGCTTTTCTAATGAATCTTAATTTCAAAGAAGAGCTCATTTACCCCTATCTATTCAGCACCGCCTACCTACTGGTGCTGAGTTAGCAGCTTAGTGAAATAGATCAGGGCAAAAGAGAGATAGGTTATACAGAGCCTGGGTCCTGAAGCGTGGCTCTAAATGGGAGTCTGCCTTCTGGGATGACTGGAACCTACCTTCTGTGAAACTGTAGGCAAATCATCTCACCTCTTTGAATATGGGGTACACTGAGCTCCCCTTTCTTTTTTTAAGTTTTTATTAGTGAAACATCATGAGGTACAGTTGTAGACTTACATATTTTTGTGCTTGGGTTTCAATTATACAATGTTCGAGTATACCCATCCCTCCACCAATGCCCATCTTCCACCACCACTGATCCCAGTATCCCTCCCACCCCATCCCCCCATCCCACCCTGCCTCTGTGGCAGGGCATTCCCCTCTGTTCTCTCTCTCCTTTTGGGTGCTGTGGTTTGCAAAAGAGGCATTGAGTGGCAGTCATGTTTGGTCTATAGTCTACTTTCAGCATGCTTCTCCCATCCTGGGAGGATCCTCCCAACACCCTTTACTTGGTCCTCCCTTCTCTATCTGAGCTGTCTTTTCCCCTAGAATGTGCAGCTGGCCTCCAAGCCATGGAGTAAAATTCCTGGTACTAATCTCGGCCATTCTTGGGTGTTAGTCTCCCATTTTGTTACTTTATGTTCCCCAGATGAATGCAATCTTTCTATGTCTGTCCCTCTCTTTCTAACTCATTTCTTTAGCATGATACTTTCCATGTAGTACCACTTGTATGTAAATTTTATGACTTCATCTTTTCTAACAGCTACATAGTACTCCATTGTATAGATGTACCAAAGTTTCTTTAACCAGTCATCTGTTCTCAGGCACTCAGGTTTTTTCCAAGATTCTGGCTATTGTAAAGAGTGCTGCAATGAACAAACAAGTGCAGATGTCACTTTGACTATACTTTTTTTTTTGCCTCTCTGCGATATATTCCCAGGAGTGGTGTTGCTGGGTCAAATGTCAGCTCCCCTTTCTTTGGACTGGGATGTCCAAAGTTTATCCCAGTGAGGGGCAGGATTCCAGCTGTGCACATAACACCATGGAGCTGGGATAAGTCCCTTCTATAAGTAAATTCCATTCTCCTCTGAGTAATGGGCACAAGAAAGAGTCCCTTGAAAGTCTATGGGGATGGTGCAGAGCTAAGAGTAGAAAGCATTTAGGAATTTCAAGGTGGGAGAAGATTATTTTAGGCTGAACTGAACTCCATTCTGGACATCCTAACCCTTTGCGTGACTCATTCCGCCACTGATATCTTCATTAGATCTGCCTGAAGCAGACTTTAGAGCCTGAGAACCCAAGTTCTGCTTCTCTAGTTTCCATAAAACAAATCCTAGGTTGCAAAACATGTAAGCAAGAACAAAATGACTTAGCTTGACCCCTTGGAAGTCTGCTTTCGGGGGATCTTTTTTATCTCAGTAGTGGAGCCCTGTCTACTTTCTCTGAACATATGCAACTGTCCTGTGTGTGCCTGGAGGTATATCGTTCCAGAGGAGCCTCCCTACCGGCACCACCTCAACCCTCTGAGCTCTTACCTCCCCCGCCCCCCCCCTCCTCCCCCGTTTCTGCTCTGACATTGTCTCAGGGAAAGCATGTCTCTTCCAGCTGGTCCCTCTAGATGGGGCCAGAATCTCTGCACTCATTTCTTGCATTTCCTGTAGATGCGAATGCAGGGATCAGGTTCTGGCACTTTGAACTGTGGGCAGTCTGGGGTCCAGTGAACTTTCTGGGCAGGGCACTGTGAATCAAGAGTGGAAAAACAGGGTAGCGGGTGTTGTGGAGCTGAGTGCCCTCCCGGCCTCCACCCTTCAAGGGTGGAGACCTCTCCAAGGTTCCATGATGATGAGTTTATTTTCCCAGGGAAAGTGGGGACCAGCAGGGCTCCCTCAGAGCCCAGCCCTGTCTGGGGACCTTGCTGGCAGGGTGACCCTTCTGGAGCTTAATTTGTGGACTCTAATATGCAGGCCTTAAAGGGAGAGAGAAAGGAGAGGATGAGTGTGAGGATCCCCCAGAGAAGCTGATGGCACTGAGGGTAGACAGGAGTGTGTGGACCCATGTCTCTGCAGAAGGGAGAGTGAGAGTAGAAGGGGACAGAAGTGTTCACAAAAGCCGAAAGTCAGATTGGACTCCCAGAAGCTGCAGGTGGAGTCCTTCTGGAAGGCTCTCTAAGGATTTTTCCTGCCCTGTTTTTCAGGGTTTTGCTGCCAGCCTTGTGGGTCAGATGCCTGTTTGGTGATGAATTGTGGTTTTCCTGGTGCCAGCTTCTGTTTCCTCCCTGTTCAAGTAAGGGTGATGCTAGACCTGGCCTCAGACCCTAGATGCAGAGTGGCTTTTTAATAAATATCTCCCCTCCTAAATCTTTGTTAAAATTCTCAAAGGCACAAAATGCTTCTTGAGACGTTCCAGTGGATGCAATGGAACAGTTATGGCCATGCTGGCTCAGGAGCAAGAAGGGAAACTTGGCTTCTGGGGGCCTCTGGCTACAGGACAGGATGTTCCTCCCTGTCTCACGAAGGGCTCTGTAGAATAATAGTGGTCTGTCCTTTCTCTTCCGTCCTTTCTCTTAGGCCTACTGAGTTACACCCACCGCAGTGCTCCTGAGGCACTTCTATTCCTCTGTGTTTATCTTTAACTTCTCTTCTGTGCTCTTCTTCCCCTATCTATTAATCACCTTTATCCCCAAATCAGACACTGTGACTTGTAAGGTCAGATCCTTCTAAGGACTCTAAATTTTGTATTTGTAAGTGAAATATTGCATTTTCTCTTTTCCTTGTATCCTTCACATAGTTTACTTTAGAGCAATGCCCTTTTTTTTTTATAGATACAGGAAGACAGTTAATTGTATGCTGTTGTAACTTGGGAGTTAATTGGCTCCAAATAATATTTACTCCTTGGCATCTGTCATAATTACTCGATTTAAGCCTCAGTTGCCCTTAGTTCCCAGCACCCCAAAAGGAGGATCCTGACGAAAGAATTGGATGGACCCAACACAAGCTGTAAACTACCCTGGCATCGAAACAGTACAGGCCAAGCACCTTAAAATTTATAATAAGTTAAGAGCACAGTCAACGACAAATTCTGTCACAAACTGGGGTTAGGAAGAACTAATCTGGCCTGAGGACTGTAATCTGGGATATATAGCGAGATGCCCCTGGAGAGCCACCCTTTAAGCTTAATATATCTCTTACTGTGTCCATACAAAATGACTAGAAAGATTATTAAGAAGTAAAGTTAAGATGACCATTTAAATGCATATGTACCAAGGAAAGGAGAAATACACCCTTAGATAAAATTCTGCCTTTGAGCGGATCTCCTAGCAGTATGAGATCTTTGTCTTAAAAGAGCTTCCCCAGAAAGAAGGGCTTTATGTATATTTATTGTGCTATCTCACCTAGGTATAGTTGCTACCCCCAACTTTGGAGATTGGGCTCTTGACAAAGGATGTGAGACTGGGCATGGAGAGACTAGCATGAGGGACAGGAGGAGACAGGAATGAGGGGCAATGTGAGACTGGAAGGGGGCGTGCAATGAGAGTGGAATAGGTGCACAGGGAGAATGGAATACATGGCGGGGCTGAGATTGGAATAAACAGCAAATGATCACCAACAAGCTTGGCGGCCCTGTTCCCTCCCTCATGCATCTGTTGGTGGCAGTGCCAGGCTGGGATGGGGAAGAGGCTCATGGACACTGAACGCACATGGTAAGAGAGCCCACATTTTTTGAACACACGCAGGGTCCCTCATGAACTGGCCACTATGGCCCCAATGTCCTTGGCTAGGATGGAGGTTCAAATGAGTGGTTGCCCATTTTCAGACTCTTTTTCTCTTAAGGGAGAGAGGGTGAGCCCAGAATCTGGAAAAGTTGGGTTCAACTTGACCTCTGAAATGGGCTCCCACGTGTCTTAGAAATACCTGGGTATCATTTCTTCATAGAAAGTGTGGCTCTTGACATCTACCAAGGCCTTTTCAGGGACTTCCCAGTTCCCCAGCCAGAAGCTCTTCCTGGGTGTCTGTTGCTAGGACAGATAGTGAGAGCCTCACTCCAGTGCTCCTCCAGTTCTTCAGGTTCGAGCCCATTCTGTTTTTCTTGTCTTTTTCCTTGTACCCTATGAAACCTTAGCTCCAGTGAGACGGATCTTTGTCATTTCTTCCAGTGGCTGTGTCCGTAGCTCTCTCCCTTAGAAGCTTTTTCCACAATTCCCTCTTCTATACTCCACTAAGTCTTTGTTTCTGAACTCCATGTTAGCCTGAATTCCACATTGCCTACTGACATCCCTGCCCATGAACCCTGCCAGTCATTCAGATGCTGTGTGTCTTGTCTTCACTCTTTCTCCCAAATTCTGCCCTCTCTCCACCTCTGGCAGATAGGTCAATCTGTGTCATACCCTTGGTGGGACTTTATGACTGCTCCAGTTAGTTTTAGTTCCCCACCTGTGCAAAGCATGAGTGAGGGCCATGGTCAAGTTCTGAGCCTATCTGCAAGGAATGAACTGAAAGTGACTCTGTTCACTAAATTTTCCCCCTGAGATAATATCAGTAAACAATTTATTAAAGAACTCTCATTTGGAATTTGGAACAATGATGGTACAGTGGAAGTAAGTGTTTATCTTCATTGATTTTTTTTATTGCCCCTGGCTCTATTTGCTTCTGCTCATATTATTGCTCAGAACTTAGTCTAGCTGCAAAGGAGTCTGGGAGAGTGACTTCTATCCAGGAGCAAAACTGGGGTTGGGGGCAGGTATCAGGAAAAGGAAGAAAAGGAGAGTGGACAGGATGGTCTTATGACCTTCCTTTTAACGATGAAGACAATGAGGAATAGAGAATTGAAATGACTTGCCCTAAGAGCCCAGAAAGGTAGCAGAGAGGAAAAAGAGAAATTTGAAACTTCTTCTTTGCAAACAGTTCTGTAAATCATCTCTTGCTGCCTTAGATTGACACATAACCCTAAACACTCCTTGAGAGACTCTTCTGTGAAAGGTTTGGAGGGAGACACGCTGGTGAAAGCAGAAGCAGAGGCAGCCTGGTCTGATGGTCTGAAACCCCTTAGTGTCCCTTTCAGTCCAGGTCTGGCTCGGCCCACGGGCCCCCATTAGCTGCCCCTCCTGGGCCTTGTGCCTTCTCTCTCCTTCTTTTTCTGCGCCCTGTCTGTCTGTGGCTGGGCCTCTTGCCTTGGCCTGTTGAAGCTGTGGAACTATATGCCCTCCTCATGAGTCACAGTTCTCCTGATAGTTTCTTCTCCAGGAGGAATCCCTGAGCTTTTTCTTTTTCTGCTTGGGTTTAGGGGACCCCTTTGTGCCCAGGAGCATTGCATTCCCCTATGTCAGTACTTAAATCACCATACATAAGATGTTTGCAATCTACAACTGCTCCCCCTAGAACATGTCATTGTCACTGTCACTGTCCTCCTGTTGTTCATCGATTTGCTCGAGCGGGCCCAGTAATGTCTCCATTGTGACAATTGTTACTGTGTTTGGAATATCGAATATACCAGGGGTAGCTTGCCAAGCTTTGCCGTGTGGGCAAGATACTCTGGGTAGGTTGCTGGGCTCTTCGAGAGGGCCAGAGGAATCGAACTCAGGTCGGCCATGTTGGCTGCGTGCAAGGCAAACACCCTACCCACTGTGCTATCACTCCAGCCCCCTAGAACATGCACTCTGTAAAAAAAAAAAACCCTGTAATCTTCTCTCTCTCTCTCTCTCTCTCTCTCTCTCTCTCTCTCTCTCTCAATATATTCTTCTCCCCTATCAAGACTGCATGAGTATCAAGACCACATGAGGGTTGGCCCGTTAACATTTGTAAAAATTATTTATTTGATTCAAAAAAATAGAAACTACTCAACACCTGCAGATTGGTGTCCATTCTCTTGTTGGTAGTGAGTTTGCTCAGGCTGCCAGAACAAAGCACTGGAAGCTGGGTGAAAAAACAACAGAAATAATTTTCTTCGTGTTCTGGAGGCCTGAGTCTAAGCGAGGCTGGGCTGTTTCTGCTGAGACCTCTCTCCCTGTCTCAGATATGACTCTCTTATATCTGTATAAGATCTGTTCTCTGTGCGTATCTGCATCCTTCTCCTTTGCTGTTTGCAGCTGATTTGGTACCCATAGCTACCAGTCTCCTGCATTGCAGTCAAGGACAGAGAGTGTAAGAAGGCAGAAGAGCCATGGAGAACAAGCAAGGAGCCAGAATGTCTGCTTACAAGATGTGCTCTATGAGAGAACAGAATCATGCCATTTACAGCAACCTGGGTGGGACGAGAGACTGTCATGCTGAGTGAAGTTATTCAAAGGGAAAGGAATAAACACAGGGTCATCTCTTTCATATGTGGAACTTAAAGATACACAGTAAGGTAGCTGTAGCAGGGGACCAAAGGCAACATAATGAGAGAACTGATCCACACAATTGAGATGGGTGGTGTGGCTTGAGAGGGAGGAGTGTTGGGGTCCTCAGGAAAGGGAGGTGGGTACAGTGGTGATGTGAGTGGTGTTGGAATTATGTGCATGAGAAACCATTATTAATATTATTGTAAACCACAGAAACTCAATTGATAAAAAAAAGACATAGAACACAATTCTTAAAAGAGATGTGCAGAAATGTAAGAGCTGGAGAGTGCCACGGACATCATAATGACCTATTTAAAGGCACTGAATTCAGGGCTACTATGGTTTAGGACTCCAGTATATTAATTTTTAGGGAAGGGACTTGGAGTCGAGATCCCACCCTAGTACTGGCATAGAGTAGAGATGAGGGAAGCCTAAATTCTAACCAAGAAGGGCATAGGAAAGCACATGGGGGATGTGGACAGATGTCCTCAGGATTGTTCACCCCAGAAAGAAAAACTTGTGGTTATCCTCTCCTCTCTGCATTCTGCATGTTTAAAATAGGGCATACTTTGCAAATGTTGCTTAAGAGGTATTACTGAATGCACAAACACACAAGCAAATGAATAAACTTGGAGCTGATCTAATCACGCAGCTATTTGGCTCTCCAAGCTGCAGAGAGGGTAGGGAGCATTTATGCTCTCTGTTAGGGCTCCTTTTCCTTTGTAGGGTTAGGGAGCACAGCTCCTCATTTCTCACTTGCTTGCACAATGGCCATCAGGAACAAAACTTTCCAATCCAATGAAGCATTTGGGTGGTTGGGACCTGCCCAAGGAAAACCAGAATATGCTCAATCAAGCTTTTTATTTGGAAAATGTTTTTCAACTGAGCCATTGGGGTCCCTCATTATTGCCCAACTCTGGGATCCTGTTGTTAAAAGCCAGAATGGGAATTTAGGAAAATACAAAAAACATAGATGGAAAATGATAATCCCTGGAATCTGTTCTATCTTTCCAGTTTCCCTGGAGGGCTTTCCCTTTGGCAATTAGATTTGATCCCTCAAAACAATTCTGTGAAAGGGGGTAGCGGAAAGAAGCAATGTTTTCGGAGTCCTTGTATCTTTCCCAGGCCTACCAAGGAGGAGCCATTAAGACTTGGGAAAGTTGCATTTCTTTGCAATCTAATTTTCACTTTGATGGGTGGAGATGTAGTCCTCCTAGGACTACATTGAGGGTTTATTAGTATCAGATTTTCCTAAGCATCCGGTACATTTCAACCACTTAAAGCATGGAGAAAAACCTTCCACTTTAGGATGAAGAGACAGTACAGGGAGAAGGTATTTGCCTTTTAAATTCAGTCCCCAGCACCACATCTGTTCCTTAGAGCAGCACCAGGAGTGGTCCCTGACCAAAGCTGGATTATCTCCTAAACACCCATCCCTAGCTCCCCTCGCCAACAAAATAAAATAAAATAAAAACCTCCCACTTATCTCTTATGTAAAACAGAGAGAATACTGGTAAATATATTTGGAAATGATGTAGTGAGGACATGAACAGGGCATTATCAACTAAAAGCTGAGTCATGGTTATTTGTGACTATTTTGTTTGAGGCTCAGCTATCTTTTAGTTTTGTTTAAATTTACTGGCTCCCTTCTGAAAGTTTCAGACTTTAAATTATCCTTGAATATTGAAGCAAGTATTGTGATGTTCAGTTTTATGAGAAATTTGCAGATCCATAGCACAGTCACAGGCTGGCAAGGGTGAGTCCAGGATTGGGTTTGGTTAGGATGTTTCCTTGCTGTGAGCCTTAGGTAAGTCATTTCCCTTCTCTGGGCCTTGGTTTCCTCATCTTGCAATAAGTAGTATGGACCAAATGATAGCTCCTCGCAACTCTCCAAGAATCTATAATGTGTCCCTAAATCTTTTTACATGTGTCCAGTAAAAATTCTTATCACTTAAGAGGGGAAATCTAAGAGAACTTTTCCCTGATTTTTGTCCACTTGACCAAACAAAACCCTACTTTCTAAGAGGACTTTGATGTTTTAACTGCCTTAAGAAGTCCCCCTCCTTTCGTTTTAAAAGGGGGCATTTTAAACTTTTTCCCTTTAGAAACAGGAAATCAAGTTTTGGCAGAAGTAGCGAAATTCTAACACACCAAGACATAGGGGTGGGGTTGGTGGGTTTGTTTTCAGTGGGCAGGATTTGAGAGGGTTCCCAAGATTGGCAAGAGGTGGTTTGGCCACCCTGGTGCAGTCTCCCCTAGGGAATGTCAGCTTGAAAGTCTGTTAGAGCATCGGGGGCAGGGAGGGCAGCAAGCTTGAAACTTTCCCCAAGACTTTGCAAACTTTCTTCTCACCCTCTGCCCTGCATCTTACTGCTGTTTCTTTTGTGATAATTGACGATGCAAATTTCCAAATACCTTAAATGATCTCTAAGGAAAATATTTTTTTACCAGATGACCAGTTTTCCCTTCAAGAAAAAGGAAGAAAAAATAGACAAACACATGAGTGTGTGTGTGGCGGAGAGAGTTCCAGTTACCTCTTTGAAAAGCTAGCAGCTCTGGAAAGCTGAGGTTTAACTAGTTAAGCATCACCAAAGAGTCAAAAGAGAGCTTGGGAGGTCTGTCTCCTATCAACTGGGGGGCTTGGGACGGGTCCTGTCCCTCTGCTGAGCTCCAATTTCCTCATCCACATTTTCTTGGGGTTGCAAATAAGGTCATGTGGGAGAAATTGTATGTTGGACCTAGAAGTGTTCATCAAATGTCACCCTACCTGCTTTACTGCCTCCACAGCTTTTGCAGGATGAATAGTCCTCCCAGAGTCCCCCTGGAAAATGTTGGCATAAATGCAGCGTCATGGAAAAAAGTCAGGAGCCAGATAACTCAATTGCTGCTCTTCCTCCTCCTCCTCCATCTCCTCCTCGTCTCTCTCCTTCTTCTCCTACTCTTCCCCTTCTTTCTCTCCTCTACCTACCTCTTCTTTTAAATTTTAATTAAAAATATACAGAAGAACACCACGGAATCTCACTCAGTAATTTTTCTTAAAGAAGCACATGAGCAAAAAATAAAATTACATAAGGGTTGGAAAGATAGCTCCATGGACTGAGTACGTGCTTTGCATTCACAAGGACTAGATTCTATTCCTGGCACTGCATGTCTCCTTGAGCTGAAAGTAGCTTTTGAACACAGTCAGGTGTGAAAACACAAACCAAAAACAAGAGTGAAAAAATATCACATATGTGAATTTTATGTTCTTAGTATTTAAGGGTATAGTTCAGTAGTGTTAATACGACATTTACATTATTGAGTGACATATCTCTAAAGTGTTTCTCCTTGCAAACATGAAGTGTTTGTCCTCTCTTTCCTTCACCAGTGTCCCCAGAAATCACATTTCTACACTCCTTGATTTGGACTGCTCTGGATTTTATGGAAAATGAAGCATACAATACTGGTCTTCTGGTGATCACCTCATTCCACTCAGCATAATGTCCTCAAGTTTGCCCATACCATCAATATGAATGTCTTTAATTTGAGTTATAGTTTACTATATGGAGAGAGTACATTTTTATTCATTGGCCTGTGGACACTTTTTGGTCCTTTCTTTCAAGGCAAATGTAAATAATATTTTGAATAAACATGGAGGTACAGATGTCTCTTGCAGATCCTGATTTCAAGTCTTTTGGATACATAGCCAGAAGTAGGATTGTGACATCATATAGAAATTCTAATTTAAGGTATTTTTTATATTTCATACTGTTCAAATCCTCAGAGGATTTCTTTTACATTCCCATAAGCAGTGCACAGGATTCTACTTTCTCCACATGTTCACCAACATTTGCCGTTAATTTTTAATAATCACCATCCTAATGGACATGAAATGAAAGTCCAGTGTGGTTTTGCTTTTCAGATGACCTATCTTATAATGTGCTTTGTGATCTCTTTTACTTAATGACCTTGTGATTCTGGTCTCACTATCACTGTCATCTGTTGTTCATCGATTTCCTCAAGCAGCACCAGTAACATCTCCATTCGTTCTAGCCCTGACATTTTAGCAAGTGCCACATTGGAGGCTCTTTCAGGGTCAGGAGAATGAGACTCATCATTGGTACTGGGTTTTGGCATATCAAATATGCCACAGGGAACTTGCCAGACTCTGCGTGCAGGCCGTTTACTCTTGATAGCCTGCCGGGTTCTCTGAGAGAGAGAAAACTAGACAGTAAGAGTGGCCTCCCTGTCCTCCCCACCCTAACGAGACCCCAAGTCATCGCCCACAAACGGCCTCTCTGGCTCCTCATCAAGCTGCTCAATGGCCTTGATCCCAGAGACTCAGAAACAAATCTCGAAACCCAGCGGCTTTTGTCAGAAATGTGTCCGGACCCCGCAGTAGGTTACTGTCGCCAGGCCACCCCAGGGGGGAATGGGTGATGTCCCTCCGCCTGCTCCCTCTTGGCGACTTGGTGGCTGTCATCCTCCAGAGGCCACTGGACAGTCAGGCTTGGGCCCGCAGTGACGAAACTTGTTGGGTCTCACGGGATGGGGGGGGGAGGTGGAGCCGGGCCTGTCTTCCCCACCCCAATGAGACCCCAAGTCATCGCCCACGAATGGCCTCTTTGGCTCCTCATCAAGCTGCTCAATGGCCATGATCCCAGAGACTCAGGAGCAGATCTCTAAACCCAGTGGCTTTTGGCAGAAATCCCTCCAGATTTAAGTGTTAAAATTTCAGAATTTCAAAACCACATGGCCCTACTGCAGTCACACGACATCATATGTTATTCATAACCAGCAATAGAACACAAATTGTCTATTGTTGCCTATTCAGCAGATCTGAGTGTTGGGGTAAAATCTTAAATAATGGTGGATCTGGTGTCGAAATAGTGAATGTGATCAAAGTAGAGAGAGTAATGTAGAAATCATCTGCCCCACAGGCAGGGGGAGGGTGTGGGATGGGGGTATACTGGGATATTTGGTGGTGGAGAATGGGCACTGGTGAAGGTACGGGTGTTTCATTGTATGACTGAGACTTAGACCCAAAAGCTTTGTAACTGCTCTCACGGTGATTCAATAAATAAAATTATATATATAAAAAAAAGAGTGGCCTCAAATGCGACCACATACTTGCATCTGGGAGCTTGGTTTTATAGTCTCTGGGTCTTGGCTGTTGATGGGATTACACGAAGCTGGGTGGGGGGCAGCGGGGGGGGAGGTAGTTGGTGGGTGTTGATGGGTGTGAGGCCTAGCTACTGGAAGATGGGGGATTTGGGTGGAGGAGGCCCAGTCCTGATCTGAGCAGCCTTGGAGATCTCATCCCTGGGTCCCGCACACCTGGGTTCCTCTGCCCCTTTCTTCATGCGTGAGGCTTGTCTGAGTGTGTGGAGTGTGGTCTTAAGCATGACTGTGGATGGTTCTGGAGGTCTTTAGCTGCTGGGGCTCTGCTCTGAACAATATTAGATCCTGGTAGAAGATCTAATATTGTTAGGGATTCAGAAATGATAGAAAAATAAACCTAGATTTATCCTAGGTTGATAAATAGGATTTAGGGTAAGTTTCCGAGGCATGCCCATTTTCTAGGACTACAGCAACTAAGTGCCACACACTAGGTCAGTTAAATCAGTGGTTTTCTAATTTGTTACACCTAAAGACCAGCACTGATCCACAGACCAATGGTTTCAAACCATTGCCTTAGATAATAGAGATGAATTGTCTCATGGTTCTGCAGGTTGGCAGTCCAAGATCAAGGTGATCATGGGTGTTTGTGTGAGGAAAATATATTTCCCATGACTCTCCCTTACCATCTGATTTATAGAAGCCTTTGGTGCTCCTTGACTTACAGACAAATCAACCCCAATCTCCACATTCATGTTCATTTATGCTTAAGTAGGTATTTATCCTTATCTCTGAATAGCTATGTCTGAATTTCTCCTTAAGGATACTAGTCATGTTGTATCATTTCCACCCTAATTGCCTTATTTTATTTATTTCTATAAAGACTATACTTCTAAACAATGTCATAGTCTCGATATTGGAACTAGAACCTCCACTTATGACTTTTGGGATACTCAATTCAACTCAGAACTTTAGGAATTTCTTAATTTGCATTCAGAGTTTACTCAAACCATCCAGGAACTGAAGAGTTAGAAGGTGACAAGGAGCTGCGGGCATAGAAGTTTAGGAGGACCCAAACTTATCTAGTCACATTTTTTTTTCCAGAGCTTCTCAGAGGCCTACAGATGGAGGGAATACTCATATTAGGTGGGTGCTTGAAACTGGGAATGACTATAGATCTGAACAAGGTAAAAGCCATGAAGAAACTGCTACCCTCCATGTTGGTGGTGGGTGAGTTAGTTTGATTTCAAGGTACAGGATGGTTAATGACAGCGGGCTCTTGGTTAGCCAACATCAGCTTTCTCTGGAATCACAAGTGTCAGGGTGAGACGCATCTAGTCCAGCCTCCCTCTCACAAAGGGTGAGCCCTGGGAATGGGCTACGAATGTGTCTTACGTATTTTAGGGCAGGATTAAAAATTTCAAAATCTTGACTGGAGATCTGATTTTTGTTAGCGCACAGATCCCCAATAATTGCCCTAATCACTCAGTTTTGCTTCATTAAAAACCCAGATTTGAAAGGTTAATTTTGGTCTAGTGTGTCTATGATTTCATGACTTTATAATTTGAGCCCTGACTGTGGGGAACAAACACGGGATGGATGCTGTGATGTGCCATCAAGAGTGTCTGAAATTAGGGAATGATTTGTGTTCCCCATGGCTGACACTATTTCTGGCACCCAAAGCCTTACACACTGAGGTGTGTAAGGGCTGTTCTTCCAGAGCGAGTCTCACAGGATTCAAGCTCCGGAGCCCCGCTGTGGGCTCACTGAAGGGAGGCCGCAGCCTCTCTTCCTCCCGCTTTATTCTTCCTCCTTTAAACTTCCTGCAAACTGATTCCTCCTGCAAGCTGGGGGGATTCAGACCTGTAGGAAAATATTTTCCAACTCCAAGAGGTCTGATACGAAAAGGAAAACTCAACTCCACAGAGAAAGACCCTGGAAAAAGAAAAGACTTTCGCCGACCTAGAGTTGTAGCCAGAACATGTTTCTCTCATAAATTAAACGGGGAATGGACAGACCCAATCCCCAGCTTTCAAAGATGCATGACTAGAGAACATCTTTTTGGCTTGGAATCAAAATCATCTAAATGGTGGTGGTGGTGGGGGGTGCTACAATGGGGGGGAAAGTCTTTATTTGTTTAAACAATATCTTCATAATCAAGGAAGTCTCTTTCACCTAAAAGCACGCAGCATTCAGAGTTGTTAGATCTGACAGGTGTGAAAAGCAGAGCTTCAGACAACGTTTTCTGCCTAGCCCATGGCCAAGCACAAAGAGATGGGTGTTCTTTGGCCCCGGTTCTGTGTAAATGCATCCCATCTGGTGTGAACTTCTCAGCACTTGGCCAGAGTCACTTTCTAAGAGGAATTTAAGAGGCTTTTTTTTGCAAAGTCAGCAAGCCGACCTTCCAGCTGTTTGGAAGATGTTTTGGCAACACAGGGGCAATGATAATGGACTGGAGGTGGGGATGTGCTAGAAAGTTCCCACCTGTGGAGCAGGACCAAATGACATGTGCTAATAAGTATTTACATCAAAATGAGGTGGGTCTTCAGTGCCCTTGACCTTTTGTGGAGAATGTCTTAGAAGAAAACTATGTGCTTCGGGGCACGGGCACCATTAACATTTCCAGGTGTTCATAGACTGAACTCGCAGTCATGCCCCTTCTCCCAGAGTTTAGGACCTAGTGTGGAGAGAGAAAGGACATGGGCTGTTAAAGCACAGAAAGCCACCTGCTGCTCTTTACTTCACATTGCATATTGTCAAAGTCTGGCTCACAGACCATAATACTGAGAATATATGAAGAGTAGCCAGACCAGGTTCCTAGGGATGAGGCACAGTGTCTGGGAGAGCCCAGGTCCAGACCAGGTTCCTAGGGATGAGGCACAGTGTCTGGGAGAGCCCAGGAAGCTGCCTCTCAGCATTGGAGTTTTCTCAGGTTTGAAGGACAGGACACAGAGAAAGGCAGAGAAGTCTCTTTCCCCCATATCTTCTGCACTTTCTTTTGTAGCTAAGGTATCAGTGGATCGTTTGGGATGGATTGGCCCCAACCAGGTGATCATGATGGCGCTGTGATTTAAATTTATTTAAATTTTCCACATATTTAAATTCTCCATCTTTATGAGAATCATGCTATGTATGTGTATATGTTGTCTATCTTGTGGAGGGTTTTGACAATCTTTTTGTTTTGTTTTTGGGTTACACCTGGCAGAGCTCAGGACTTATGACTGGTCCCATGCTCAGGGATCTCTCCTGGCAGTGCATGGGGAACCATAAAAGTTATTAGGTATGAAATCTGGGTCAGCTGTATGCAAGACAAGCATCTTATCTGCTGGGCTCTCTCTGAAAAATTTTTTTTGATTGATGCCAATGATATGTATAATCACAAATGCTTATTTATCCTTAACAATATGTTTCTTCCCTCACTGAGTAGGTGTTTTCCCCCGGAAAGCTCTTTTGAGCTTTTGTTCATTCAGCAAGAGCAAGACTTCAGGAGTTCTGGGAAGCAACCAGTCTGCCCATTAGCCTCTCAAGACAGAGTTGCCGCTTCTAAACCATGTGATAAGGGAGTTTTTGCTCGGGTGGCTTTGGTGCCAGGGTTTCTACTAAGCACCGCCTAAAACAATGGCAAGGCTTGTATACTGGGGTGAGTGCAGCAGAGTCGAAACCTCTTTTCCTGCTTTCAAGGTGAGAAAAATGGAGGTTCCAGGAGGCAAATTGAACTGCTTGGTCTCCAGGTCCTGGGAAGCCTCCAATCCCAGATCTTATTTGCCTGGGAACCTGAGGGATGGAGCTTAACTGACCCACCCTGAAAAGGCCAGACCTAGAATGGTAGAGCTGAAAATCTCTTAGGACACAGTTGTTCATCTATGCAGTAAGACTCTGGTGGTGGTTGGGAATTTTGCCCCAACTCCCCTGTCCTCCCAGTGCCCCTCACCCTCCACCTCTTCCTAGGATCTGGTTTCTCCTTTAGATGTCTTTTTACTATCTCCCAATGTTTAACTTTTTGTTGTTTGTCGTGATTGCTGGGGTTTTTTTGGATTCTGACTTTTCAGCTATTGGTTTCATCAGAGTTGAATAAAAAGCCATTAGGAGAAGTCTACTATATTACTTTCTCCACTTACCAAATATTGAATAGCTACTGGGGCATGAATTTTGGCCTCTGAGATTGGAAACCAGAGAAGAATCAACAGCAGCATCACATCTGTTGCACTGCTGGTCAGGAGATAACATAATGCCACTTTGTGGGAGCAGTTGATTCCCATGGTTCATGATTTACACTTACAAGAAGGACTGTGGGGAAATTGCCTTTAAGCTTGTTGTTCTCTTTAAGCTTCTTGACTGTCCTTAGTGGTCAGGGGTAATGGCCCCTAGCTGGAGAAGCTGCTCGGTCCTCTGGGACATCCTGACTCTCTGGTTTCAATCAGCATCTCTTATCAATGATTGCAAATGTTGAAATGAATTTTCAGAGTGCAGATCAATATGCAGAGCTGAAAGAGATCCTTGGACCCAAGCCCCTCATTACATAGAAAAAGGGAGGCCCAGAGAGTTGATGTGGATTGCCAAAGTCACACAGCAGATAGAGCCAAAGGGGCAATCCTGGTCACTGAGTCAGGTCATCCAGAGATTTCCCTTAGAATCAGTTACAGAAAACATGGTGCTTGATGTGAGTGACTCTTGCTCAGAAAACTGGCTTGAACTGGAACATGCCGTTTGTCTGCACTTTTAATCAGCTTCCAACTAGTCTCCTTGTCCTTTGCATTTTTGCGTTTCCTCTCTAACACACATCATCTGGAAGATTCAGGGGTTTTTTTTTTGTTGTTTTTTTTGTTCCTGGGCCACGCCAACGGTATTTAGGGGTTTGTTTTGTGCTCAGTCATCACTTCTGTCAGAGCTCAGGGAACTGTATGCAGCGTCAGGGGTTGGACCCAAGATGGCTGCATGCAAAGCAAGCACCTTACCCACTTTACTATCCCTCCAGTCCCCAGTTTCTTTCCCTCACAAGACACGTGTGGCTCTCAAAGAACACAGCACACTGTGGCATTGAAGTAACAAACAAGTCTTGCTGACCAGCACTTCCTTAGTGTCCTGGCTTTGCCTAATTCCACATTTTCTTTTCAATAGACCTTTGAAATCTTTCCTGCTGCTCTGATACGTGTGTGTGCTTCACCTTCTTTAAGGCCTGGGCCTCTTTCACCAGTGGGGAGCAGGATGAAGGAACCTGCCTATCTGTTATTGACAGGATTTGCTCTGTCAGCATTGGTAGTTGATGGCGCATACCAAAAAGCCCTCTGGTTAAATGTGCCTGGTGGCAGATGGCAGGAAGGCAGTGAGTATTCAAGCAGCTGACCTGACACTTGCATCATCAGTCTGGTACTGGGGTGAAGCATAGTGTCGAGTTCTAGGAACACAGGAGCAAAACACAAGAATATGGTCTTACCTGCCAGAAGCTTGTAGTGTAGAGGGTAAGAAAAGTTTCAAACATGGATGATTTCCTAGGCTACTCATCCAAAACCCATGGTTATCAGTTCACCTTAAAAGCAGAATGGAGTTTCTCAGTGTGCTTGAAATACCAGAGAGGAAGTCAGGGCTGAGCTGTTAGGCAATGACATGGACCTGGGGTCAATAGTCTGATTCTTGTGGGAGAACAAGATTTGTTTCTTTGCTGGATTATCACTTATCAGTTGTCAGAATCCTAAAGGTTGCATCTCTTAGTAACTCTGGATAGTAGCAATTAGTCCTCTTGTTGTTTGCAGAGGCAAAGGTTAGAGAGGTGAAATGATTATGGTTTCAAGCGACAGGGGAGAAAGTTGCTCAATCTATAGTCAGGCCTCAAAATTTACATTCTTGCCAGCAGATCAGACTTATTCCAGTACCATTTATCTAGTAGGCTATGAAAACTTCTTTCCCCTTTATTTTTCTTAAATGAAAGAGAGAGGATGAGAGGTGGTCTTATCTTGAAGTGGAAACAGAGATCCTAAATATATTTTAAATATAAGGTGTCCCCTTTGATGTCTCTCCATTGCTTATTCCTCATATTTAACTAGATTACCTCCCTCTTCCTACACTCTCCCTCTCCTTCTACCGATGACCTTATATTTAAGTGGCCATTCTTAAGGTTTGGGTCTGAGCACACGGGATGTGAAAAAACCACTTGCTGAAATGTGGGAGACTGATGCAGGGCCATTTGAAGATTGAAACTATTGTACATTACGTGTTTGGTTTAACTCTAGTGAACTTTGTGTTTGTCAGGCAACCGAGGGAAGATATCAATTGGGTGGTGAGATGTTATAACCAATAATCCATCTCCATTGTTTGGTGATTGATGATTTCAGGCCCACCTCTCTGTCTTTCTTTTTTTTTTTTTTAATTTAGGATAAGATCACTGGGCACTGAAGTGAGTTGAAGCCTGAGTTGGAGGGAAACAGGAGAGAGGAATTAACTATTAAAGCCCAAAAGCCCGTGTTTCTGGTGTCATTGCCATTCTCAGATGCCGAATAAGATCTGAGTTGAGCTTTGTCTGTGCTTTGTTGACCTTAGATAGTAGGGTGGCAAAACTCTGTCTCGATTTCTCATCCTGTGTCAAGATCTGCAGTTTTTCCAACAATCTCATCCTGAGCCCCCAGTGTCCAGTCCTCTCTACAAGCTCAAACTTCAAGCTAGCTGTCCAGAACGTTCTTTTTTCAGATTGTCTTCCCCCACTATCTTAACAATGAAGCCCTAGTCAGTGGTTCTATCACATTTGAACATCAACTCAGTGTTTTGTTCCTATAAACTCACCTCTGTTTTTGGACCCAACGTGACTGAAAGTAAAACCTGATCTCTGCTATAGTGCTTTGCACTTTGTAACCTGGCTTTGATGTGTTTGTAGGTTGCTCTCTTAGTCATATTATAATCTCCAGGGAAACACACATGTATCCCCATACCCCCTCCACAATAGGAGCTGTTGATTGGATGGCACAGAGAATCTGGACGTGCGCTTTCACTGAGGGGATTGGTGGTGGGTGGAGGTGTTTCACAATCTCTTGTGAAACAACCACAGGACTGTCACTGTCACTGTCACTGTCCTCCCGTTGTTCATTGATTTGCTCGAGCGGGCCCAGTAACGTCTCCATTGGAGACTTTGTTGTTACTGTGTTTGGCATATCAAATACATCACAGGTAGCTTGCTGTGTGGGCGAGATACTCTCGGTAGCTTGCCAGGCTCTCCGAGAGGGGCGGAGGAATCGAACTCTGGTCGGCCATGTTGGCTGCATGCAAGGCAAACGCCCTACCGCTGTGCTATTGCTCCAGCCCAACCACAGGACAATTAACTTTATTTTGGAAGGCAGTTCTCCCCACTGTCCTACCACCACACACAAATTCACTTTATTTAGGTAAACCAAGAGGTGGTGCATGGCTGAAGAGAGATAGAGCCATTCCTTTCTCTAACAGTTGAAAGGTTTCAGGAAGGATACAAATTCTTTTTTTTTTTTAATGTAGGAGTACTGCTATTTATTCAGCCACTGATTAGCTGATTGAATTGGGCAAGAACTTCACCTTGCTTTCTTTTCTTCAAAATTTTATTTATTTTTTTCTTCTTATATTTATTTATTGAATCACTGTGGGGAAAGTTACAAAGCTTTCAGGTTTAAGTCTCGGTTATACAACGATCAAACACCTTTCCCTTCACCAGTACTCATTTTTCACCACCAATAACCCCAATATAACCCCCTCCCACCCCTCCCAATGCCTTTTGAGGCAGATGCTTTCTACTTAACTCTTTTCTACATTGATTACATTCATTATTTTGACAAAAGATGCACCATTGCTGTTTAGAATTTCCCCCCAACAATCAGAATTGCTGAAAAGGCATTGTGAAATACTTTGTTTTCTATAGCTGGTTATGAGAATCATATAATGTCCCATGGTTGTTATCATGCCTGCGCGATTTTGAATTTCTGCAGAGAGCCAGATAATTACAAGATTGGTTTCTATGCACCTGGTGTTATGGCTGTGCTGGAGAGCTGCTCGTGGGGGGCAACTCCTGACCTCAGTAGGGTGTGAAGGATAAGCCAGTACCGCCGCCCCTTCCCATGAGACAGCAGATGCCCAGTCACCACAGGCTCATACCCGGCTTTCCTTTAAGCTCTGAGGCAGAGGCCACCTTGTTGCGGGGGGGGTGGGGGGGGGGAAGAGGGCAGGGAAAGGCGGAAGGGAGCAACACCCTTTCCCTCCTGGGGAGGCACGGAACCATAGTTTAGTGCATGGTCCATTCACTTTTCTGCCACAAGTTTCCAGGCTCTGAATTAAGTCCTTTTGCCCTGGAGCCATGGCCATGCCAGAGTGCCACTTGTGGGGAGCAACTCGTGACCTCGGTAGGGCATGAAGGATGAGCCATGAGCCGGTACTGCCCCCCTTCCCATGAGACTGTAATTGCCCCATCACTGCTGGCTCATACCTGGCTTTCCAATAAGCTCTAAGGCAGCGGCCACCTTGCTGCCGAGGGGTGGGGGGGTGGGGAGGGAGGCAGAAGGGAGCAACACCCTTTCTCTCCTGGGGAGGCATGGCGCCGTAGTTTAACACATGGTCCATTCACTTTTCTGCCACAAGCTGCTGGGCTCTGAATTAAGTCCTTTTGCCTCTGGAGCCATTGCCGTGCCTGAGAGCCGCTGGTGGGGGGCAACTTGTGCCCTTGAGTTTGGGGTATCTGAAAGTCTGACGGTGCCCTCAGGCTGCTGATGCACTCGCCTCACAGGTACAGATTGACCTGCTTGCGGCACCATACCCCCAAAGGATACAAATTCTTGCAGTGGAGTCAAGTTTTTTTATTTAAAGCATTTGGTTTCTTGCCTTCTTAAAGCAAAATATAAATACTACACAAAAGGATGATCTCTTATAAGGTGACAAAAATAATTCAACTGATCTCCCTGTGTTTTCTTGCTCTTCTGTGACCCAGCATCCAACTAGTGCATCAAAGTGATCTTTGAAAACCTAGACCAGAATCTGAAACCTCCTTGTTGAGGGTTCCTCTTCAAACTCAGAGTAAACTCATGTCCATATGCTAAAGCATGCTATGTTTCAGACCCTGCCCCAAGCTCCCCTTCTGATGACATTCATTGTCATTTCCCCCCTCACTCTGTTTTACCTCCATCCCATGGGTTTTCTTTCTTTTACTTTTTTTGCTCTATCACTTATTCCTGCCTCTGGACCTTTGTTCTTGCTCTTTTCTCTGTAGTAAATACCCTTGCATCTGATGACTTATAGCTGACTTAGTATATTCTTCTTTCTTTCTTTCTTTCTTTCTTTCTTTCTTTGTTGTTGCTGTTGTCTTTGTTTTTGGGTCACTCCTGATGATCCTCAGAGGTTATTCTGACTTTTTTTCCCCATTTTAAATGTCAGGGACATCTTCCCTGAATGGGCTATGAAATACAACATTCATTCACCAGTTTCTATCTTCTGTTTCTCCTTGATTCTGACTACTTAAAACTATTTTTACTTATATCTGTGTTGGTTGCTTAATTGGCCTACTTTAGTTTTGTCTGGCCTTTCCCAGTGTGCATTCTTTGTTCACATTGATGATAGCCTATCTCAGGAAGTGAAACAATCCCTATAATTTGCATAACAGAGAATTGATAAATATTCTGAATAACTTAAAATATGCACCTATTAGTTTCTGTGCCCTGGGGCATGTTCTTCACTCCAAGGAGTCTTTGGAGCAGATGATGTCTGCAAAGCTAATGACAGCTGAGCTGTGTCAATTGAATGGATTAGGTCTAATCACAGGGTTCAGTCACTTATGAAAGTACCAGAATGTTTATCTACCTGCACACAATGAGGAGGAGTTGATGGTTAAACTTACAAGGGACCTAAAGAATAAGCTAATTTTCTCCTGGAATCCACATTAAAAGGAATATTGACAATCACCAGAAAGACATGAATTTGCCCTTGTATTAATGATATTTTTACTTTAGGATTCTTGTACAGGTGCTTTCTGAGACTCTTGGTGGGGCGTTAGCTCTCTCCTTGCATGATTGCATAAATCTGTAGAATGTTCAAAAGCAAGGTGTCACACTTTAATCCAGTCAGGCTACTGCTTTGCTCTCAAGTGGGGAGCTCTAAATATAGTGTTTCTTCTTGTTTGTTTATGTAGTGATGGCTGCTGGAGACTCGTGTTGGAGAACTCTTTTACTTGAAATTGGTTAAAGATAAGTGGGTTTGACTTAGTGAGAGGCATTGATGTGAAACACTGTCCCCTTTTATGTAGAGTCATGTTGAAATAATCATCATGGTATGGAAAAATCTAGTATTGTTTCTGCTATAGAGGTGGGATCCCATATGAACACATATATTGTTCTGTGGCAGAAGAAAATTATGGACAGTGGAGGAGAGACAATGGGCAACATATATGGGGTCAGGATATAGTCTATAGAAAATTATTATATAGTCTATAGAAAATTATTTATAATGATCAGGTGCTTAATTAATTAATTTGATTTGGGGACTACACTTACTTTGGGACTAAGGGTTACTACTGGCCCTATGCTCAGGGATGATTTCTGGTTGGTCTACAGGGATCTTAAGTATTACTGGTTATCAAACTTGGGTTGGCCATGTCCAAGGCAAGGATCATACCTGTTGTACTATCTCTCTTAGAAATAGTTCAGTTGTTTAAATTGCAGGTTTTATTATTTATTTGTTTGTTTGTTTGTTTGTTTATTTTCTTTTTGGCTTTCTGGGTCATACTCAGTGATGCTCAGATGTTACTCCTGGCTCTGAACTCAGGAATTGCTCCTGCCAGAGCTCTGACAGGGGGGCGAGGTGGCATATGAGCTGCTGGAGATTGAACCCAGGTCAGTCGTATGCAAGGCAAACACCCTCCCTGCTATACTATTGCTCCACTTACAAGAAAAATAAATCAAACCCCATTGAAAAATGGGGAGAGAAATGAACAGAAACTATCTCAAAGAAGAAATACAAGTGGCCAAAAGACTGAAAAAAATGCTTTACATTGCTAATCATCAGGGAGACGCAAATCAAAACAATAATGAGATATCATCTCACACCACAGAAACTGGCACACATTAAAAAGAGCAAGAACAATCAATGTTGGCGTGGATACAGGGAAACAGGGACTATTCTTCATTGTTGGTGGAATGCTGGTCCAGCCTTTTTGGAAAAAAATATGGACATTCCTTAAAAAGCTAGAAATTGAGCTTCCATATAACCCAGCAACACCCCTCCTGGGAATATACCCCAGTGCCCCAAAATACACAGCAGTAATTCTATCTGCACATCTATGATCATTGAAGCATTATTCACCATATCCAGAATCTGGAAGCAACCTGAATGCCAGAGGAAAGATGATTGTTAAAGAAACTATGGTACATCTACACAATGGAATACTATGCAGCTGCCAGGAAAAATGAAGTTATGAAGTTTGCTTATATATGGGTGGACATGGAGAATATTGTGCTATGTGAAATGAGTCAGAAGGAGAGGGATAACATAGAATGGTTGGACTCATTTGTGGGACATAAAAAAAACCCATAATATGAGACCATTACTAAGGACAGTAGAAACAAAGGCCAGTAGGATTGGTCCACAGTTGGAAGCCTGACTCAAGTGCTGGGTTAGAAGGCAGCTGGGATAGAGAAGGGATCATATGACAAAAATAGTTGGGAATGATCACTCTGGATAAGAAATGACTCCTGAAAACAGGTAAAGGAACAAACATGATAACATTTCAGTGCCTGTATTGCAAACCATAATGTCTCTAAGGGGCAAAAGGGAGAGGGAGGGGTGGGAGGGAGGGGGGGGAGAGAGAGAGAGAAAGAGAGAGAGAGAGAGAGAGAGAGAGAGAGAGAGAGAGAGAGAGAGAGAGAGAGAGAGAGCCTATCACCGAGGCAGGTGGGGAGAGTGGGGAGGGGATATTGAATTGGAAACTGAGGTTTCCAGTTCTCAGTAATGATGCTTTTTTATCCCAAAGCATCATGTCCCATTCATGTATCCAATGTGTTAAATAATCAGACACATCCTGTTCTCACAAAATATGTCAGTTCCAGATGAAATCGTACCTAAAACGATCACGAATGCTGTAAAGAAAGTTGTCATGAAAGTGTTTTAGTTACAACATTCCTATACAAGTTCATGAGTGAGTCATTATATGTCATTTAAGAATAATTTTATTATATAATTATGTAGCTCATAAAGGCAACTTAAAATACTCTAGAATTTCTCCTGGCACACCTAAGATTTAGATTAATTTTGTATATATTTCTCCAGAATTACTGAATTATTGAATTCAAATCTTATAAAAATGGATTTATCTCAGTGGATGCCCAAAATGTAAACTAAATAAAAGAATATAATTGGCATTTTGAAATGTCAAAGTTCTTGTATTTGACCACAGAGGAGTTTGACATTTCTGCTGGTTAAATTTATGAAGAAAAGAACCATGGTAGTCAAAAAAATTGATGAAAGAGCTAAAGAGAAGATAATGAGATTGTTCTAAAAAATCTTTTTAAAAAGGATTTTTAAAAAAAGAAATTATAAAATATAAAGAGATGAATATAATAGTAAGGAACAGGGTACTTTTTATGTTTAGGTATTGGAGAGATAGTACAGAACTTATGAATATGATTGGTTCTCTCCCTGGTATCACATGATTCTTTGAAAATTACTGGGTATTGTAATGGAGACTATCAAGACTGTTCAGTATTTTCCTGGTGACTCCCAACAATGGGAGACCTGAAGAGCACCATACCATGGGTCCCAGAATTAAACTACTCCCCAGGTTGGTAGAGAATTATGGGCAGTTGACCCTGGACTTTAGAGCATGACTTAAAAATTTATACTCTCAATGGTGCATACACATGGTCAAGCACAATTCTGGCTTTTGGATTAATTCCTTTTCATTGAGTCCTTTTAAAATGAGCAGTAGTTTCACTTAAATTTTTAAAAGAAACGTTTAGAAAATAACAGAAAGATTTATATGTGCCGCCCAAGTATATCACTGTCAAAATCATTTAAGTATGTTGTCAACTCAAAAAATATAAAAACCATTAACACTGAAGAGATTGAGATTATTTAATATGATTTAATAAATTATTTAATATCCTAGAGATTTAAGTTAAAAGATTAATAATAGTACAATAAAATTGGACATGCCTTAATATATTATAGCATGTATATGAAAGAAGCCTTATAGAGATTTCCCCAAATTTGATGAGAATTACATAAATTTACATGATATTCTCAAAACAAGCTGTGGAGCTGAATATTTTCTTAAGCATAATAAAGATAAAACTCAAGGTTTCTTGTTCAATTATCTTTCATTGTAATTGTATGAAGACACGATTTGATAATGCAATAAAAAATGTAGGAAAAAAGTGAACAAAAATAACAATTTGGGATTGATATCTATCAAGTTAAAAATGATAGTTTGGGGGATTTATCTCCATTCTAAATTGAACCAAAACCTATTCAAACTTTCTATTTTTCTTTAAAAAATCTCATAGGAACAAAAATGGGTTTTAGGCCACACCCAACATGGATAAACTGCCAGAAGACAGGAAATTGTAGCTGTGGTTTCTATGACCCTCAAGGAAGAGAAACACAGAACTAATCTGTTCTCACAGACCTAGAGACCAAAGCAGGCATTTTGTGTGTAATGGGCAGTGAAATTGTGGTTTGTTGAGTTAATTAGTGACAACCCCCATGTGGACTCTAGGGGGAAGAACCCTATTATTTCATCTGTCTATCTTAAAATGTGGTGTTTTCATATCCTAGTACCTTGGGTTGTCTCTCTATCTTTATGTTTACCTAGCACCTCAGAATGTGACCTCCTTTGGAAAGAGGGTCTTAGCAAATGGAATTGGTTGGGTAATTTTACAATTATACTAGATTTCAGGGGTCCTAGGTCTGGTGTGCTTTTGAGAAGGCTCTACAGTGAGAATAAGTGCAGAGGGAAGAAGATGATGGGCCAGCAATGCAACAGTGACACTAACAATCCAGAAATACCCAAGGCAGCAACACTAGAAGCAAGGAAGAAATTTCCCCTAGAGGGATAGGACGGTTTCACCAGCATCCTTATTTTTGATGCATCAGAAAAAGTTTGTGAAAGTTCACACACTTGGCAACTGGTACACCTTGGGTGAGTGAGAACAGGTGCTCATGGTCAGAGTTCTGGAACTGGCTAGCAGAGAAAGCTCTTGTCATCTTTTTCCCATGTCTTTGCTGTAGAAATAGAAGTAACTGATACTTTTACTAGACTCGAATTGCAGTGTGGGCCATAACAGATGGAGAGCAGTTAGATACTTTGGACCTCCTGGGAAAAAACATGGCAGCTTCCCAGGAGAGAGCAAGTAAAGCAGGGCTCCTGACCACATTTTACACCAGGCTTTCTGCGGTGGCCAGATGACAGGTTAAGGGAGTGTGAGTGGTGTGGGACTGAGCCAACAGCAAACCAGAGAAGAGTTTGGGGCAGAATGAGAGAGGAAAGAGGAAATAGCTTTGTGTATTGTCCATGAGGTTCAAGCTTGAGGAGAAGGAAAACGGTTATCTAAAGGTACTTTTTCCTTTTAAAAATTATTTTTTATTTTGGTCGTTAGGGGCCACACTCAGCAGATCTTAGGGTTTTCTTCTGAACCTATACACAGGAATTACTCCGGGCGGGCTTGGGGTACCATATGGAGTGGTGGGGGATCAAACTTGGGTTGACCTTGTGCAAGGCAAGTACCCTATCTGCTTTCTTATTGCTCTAGTCCCTAAAGTTGCTTTTAAAAGGATTTTTAGCTGGGATGCTATATAAATTGTTTTAGTGTTATTGCGCCTTTGACAAACTCAAGAATGCAGTTCTGCACTAAAGTTTTCCAAATGAGATCAATGTTTTATTGATGTCATATCTTATAGATTTGGGCCCATAAGATCTTTTGGCTTTATAAATGGGTGTCCATGGATACAAATATTTGCAATAGAAGAGGAACATGAGGCAGTCAGGAGAAAAATGATTAACAGTCAGCAAATGAGGCTAAGGAATATGAAGACACATTACATTTGGAGCTACCTATGGTCACCCTAGGATTCCCCAAATAATGCAAGTTCCTACCCCAAAGGCAATTTGAGTAGTGACCTTTTTGGGGGTGATCTTGAATATTGGTGATAATGTCAGTAATTTTTCCTGCGCCACTAGCCTTGATCAAGAACCACATGGAACCCAATAGCTTTAGAACATGCTCTTAAGACTGTTTTTAAAGTCATCTCAAAGTTTTCCAGAAACCCTAGCTAGGTTTCTTTCACCTTTCAGTATAAAATCTGAGGGCACTTTGCAAACTCTTGCTTCTTATTAATATATGCTCCTATCTTGAATATACATTTGCCATGGAATCAGAACACATCCTTAGCTTCTAATGTGGTCTGTTATTTCTAAGACTTGTATTTTATAAAATACATCACGAAATTCAATCCCAGGACCCAGGTGGTTTAGAGAGTGTTTCAAATGTTCTACAAATTTGGAAGTGGGGGGGATGGGTGGGCGGTCTTTAAAATAAAATCCCTTTACATCATAGCCAAGTCCATGATGTACAGTTGGACCCACATCATAAAAGACTCTCAAATGGTTATGGCCAATGTCACTGAATTGAATCATCTGCCTGCCCAGAAGATGATTCAGTGGGACTGAGGTTGTTTCCAAACCAGAGAACTTTAGACTGTATATTTGGGCACCTTGGGAGTTTGCTGCAGCCACCTGCTTTCTTGGAAACTGAAGAGGAAAAGGCATCTGTTGATTGTGTTCCCTTGGTGCTAGCTCTCACTGACTCTAAATACAACATTCAGCTGAAAATAAGCTCCCCAATGATGTCAGAGTAGGGAAGTATTGCATCCCAAACAAAACTCATAGCTGGCAGCCAGTCCTTAATTTTGGGGTCTCTTATGTCTTTCTCTTGAAGCATTTTTGTTTCTAGGTATGACTCAAAGTCTTTTATTCTAGAATCTTTTACCTCAGCATGAACTTAATAAATTCTAGATGATTTTCTAGGTAAAGTGGCAAACTGAAATGGGATAAGGTTAGACTTGTCTCTGTTTCTTGATCATTCTGTAAGCCTGGATTTTCTGTGTTTTCATCTTCCCCTCATGCAGAATGAAGCTGGAAAATTATAATCATGGATTATCTACATTGTGATGCCAAGAAAACTCCCACAGAATCAATGTTTCTGACAATCTACAGTGTGTTACTCCTTATTTTAGATGTCATGGGAAATTTTAGCAGCAAAGAATGGTACCAAAAATTCTATATTAGCCCGGCAAGCTACCGAGAGTATTCAATATGCCAAATACAGTAACAACAAAGTCTCCAATGGAACGTTACTAGGCCCGCTCGAGCAAATATTAGCTAAAACATTCAATTAAAAGAACTTTTCAGGGTCACCACATGAAATTACTCTAAAAAATAAATAACTCTTTATTCTATATATTAGTGGTGCCCCAGTTTTGTGCAAATGGGCGGGTACTGAGGATGTGGTTGGAATCACTATTTCTGCACCATCTGGATCGAAGACACTAAGCGCAAGGGCTCCTGACTATAGAGACAAGACAAGGATTAGATGTGCTATTTACTTAGGGGTGGGGTGAAGTAAACTACAAACATCCTCAGGGCATTCTTACTTAGCTCCTTCTTAGTGGATTAGGAAGCTATTGTGATTTATTCCTGACTTTCAACATATATTCAAAAATTCTGGGCCACATTTGCAGTTTGCACTGAAATTACTATAACATAATTTTTATCAAAATTCCATCTATCATTTGATTTCTGTAAGTTCTTTTTCTGATTTATGGACTATCGTAGGTTTTGAGATCCAGAACTTGGTGTTCATGGTGAGTGACTGATGATTATTCCTTAGCTGTATATTTGTTACTGTGTCTGGCATATCGAATACTCTCGGTAGCTTGCCGGGCTCTCCGAGAGGGGTGGAGGAATCGAACTCAGGTCGGCCATGTTGGCTGTGTGAAAAGGCAGATGCCCTACCCGCTGTGCTATCGCTCCAGCTGTATATTTACCTATCAAAAAAGGCATAGATCCCTTTATGGAAGGTGAACAGAGTTTCAGTGCATAAATTCAATTTATTTACATGCTTCAGAGTTCCCTTTGGCAGAATACCTGGCTAACTCTCCATGCAGGAAGATTTTTATTTGTCTAGACATGGCCTTTGCCATGAGGGTGGTGATATTAGCCTCATCTAATGCTCTCAAAAAGCCTAAGGCTATGCAATCGAAGTTAGTCCGAGAGAGAGAGAGAGAGAGAGAGAGAGAGAGAGAGAGAGAGAGAGAGAGAGAGAGGTTAACTTAAGATCTAGAGTCAGTTGTGCTCTCTGCCTTTGACCCTGCATTATATAGAATGCAGTAGATCTTTATTTCTAATGGCGACCACACCTATTTACAACCAAAATGCTTCTAAGCGGCTATGGTTTCACCAGAGCTCCTTTTACCTACAGGTGACTCTATTTTACCTGAAATTTTTTAAATCAGTATCACTCACTCAGACAAATGGTATCAAGATTTCAGAGATGCTGGAATCTCTTCATTAATGTAAATCTTTGGGTCTTGGTACAGTGTGTATTCATTTCAACATGGACCAATTGGGAGGGCTGGTGAAGGCCATACATGATAAATCTATTCTAACATTCCTATTTCCCAAAAACTGTGGTTTCCTTCCTCTATAAATAATAATAGATTTATAGAATTTCAACTTCCTTTATTTATGTTGTTGCTATGTCCATGTTTCCACCAACAATTCCCATCCGCTCAAGCTACTCTTGAGTATAGACTCCTTGGAAGAATCTCTGATTGATAATTGCAATTGAATGTGCTATTTTCTCTTTTTAACTAAAGCACTCTCAAAATATACTTCTATCGATGCTATCTAGTTTTCTAAAGCTATATAATCAGAATCCTTTGAAATTTTCTCCTCTCCGTCCTCTAATGTTCTTCTGAAATTTATTATTATATGTCTTAATATAATTACGGAAGGAGGGTAGTTAACTTGATTTTCTGTTGAAGAACATCTCTCTGGGGCAAAGAAGTAATGCATTCTTCCAGAAATCAAGGAATGATCTCATTGAAAAAGAGATGAGTCGTTGCTTCTACTGCCAAAGTCTTAAAGTGGTTTGTACTTTCAGGGTACCACTGAAAACATCATCTATCGTGGTGAGACTGGGAATTAATTTTATATTTTAATCTGAATTCAATTTTATTTTGTTTCTTTGTTTCTATTTTAATTTACTATGTCAATTAAATTTACTTTTTTGGGGGAGGAGGCACACACCTAGAAATGCTCAGGGGTTACTCCTGGCTCTGTGCTCAGGAATTATTCCTGGTGGTGCTCAGGGAATACAATGGAGTCTTGGAGATTAAACCCAGGTTGGCTGTGTGCAAGACAAGAGCCTTACTCACTGTGCTATTTCTCTGACCCCTAAATCTACCTTTTTGTGTATTATTGTACAGGTATAAAATGTAAGGGATTATCCTTTCTGAGCATGGAAGTTTCTTGGGTTTTAGATCATAATTTGAATTGGGGATTTACAGTTTGAGTTTCTCAGTCTCTTTCTTTGGGATGATGATTTACATTGATCATCATAGCTCTAGAGTTTCAAATTTATACATCGTGGCTATTGTGCCTTTTCTCCACACTTTACCTTTAGTGTGTCAACAGGTAGTGATTTAGTCATTGTTAGTGTCGTTACTGTATCATATGAGTCTCTTAATATCCCTGTATGGAAATGAATGGAAATTTCCCTGTCTTTGGCTCTCCTATATTAGAGAGACAGTAGAAAATGAATGCTACTCATCATCTTCTATACTGCATTTTCACAGACTTTATAGAGAGCTCTTTACTCCTGGACACTCAGTTGCAAATAGAAAACTGACTCGAGTTCACTTCTGTCGAAAGATGTCAGGCAACAACACATAGAATCAGTGAGAAAGTCTGGAGAACCAGGTTCAGAAAGTTGGAAAGAGCAAAGGAAGGAGAAAGAGAGTAGAGAGAACAGTCAAAATCATGCCCTATAATGGGGCATGGCAGACTGTGGAGAAAAGTGAGCAGTCAAATTAATGCCCTGTATCCAGACTATGGAGGGGAGGAACTTCTGCTCTTTAGTTTCCATAGAGGGCAGGGCACTAGGTCTTATAATATTCTGTACTATGGAGAATTGAAAATAAGAGGACTTGACTGTTGGGAAGGGAAAACCAAATCAAAGCAAACCAAATAATAGAATATGATATATTTTTTATATGATATATTTTTCCTATGATATATTTTATTCATTCAAGAATCATTTATTCAGAACCCACTATGCTATATGTTGCCATTTCCAATCCACCAATATGGTAACCAGAGGTTTTATGAAGAAGTCTGTAAACAATGAATGTGTCTTATTGTCTGAGTAGCTCAGCATGACTTTGATCAGGTCAAATATAATCCAAGTCACATAGTATAATCAAGTAAATCTCTAGATCTTTCCATCAGCTGCTTCCTCTATTTGAAAATATCTTCTCCAGAGGACATGTGGCTAGCTCTGCTCCTCGCTTCCTTTTTTCACTGCTGCATGGAGTGATGTCAGCTTGGATAAGATGAAGCCTGCATTTTAGCCAATCCCTGTTTCTATATCTTTTTATGTTAGAGTTGGCAAAAGAAGAAACACACATGAGATTTGAACCTTTTCAATAGCAGAGCCCTATCCTAGGAAAGGTGTGGAGAGATAATGGAGTGGTGGAGAGTGGGGGACGTGCTGGCAGCTCCCAGATGGTTCTTGCTCCCGTCTCCTCCACACCCAGATCTTGACTCTGGACCAAAATGGGGCTATGAGCTTTCATAATGACCCTACTAGTGGATACACATCCTTACAGTCTCTGCAGCAGCCATGAAGCCACCTAAGCCAGTGCTTCAAAAGGACTCATTAGTGATATTCTTCCAATGACAAAGCCAGACTTTTATGTGCTCCAGTCCCTCCTATCTACTACATTTGTAGAAAGTCTAATTTCTAAGATAATTCCTGAGTAGTCATGGTGGTTCTGCTAGACCCAGGAGACACTCTGCTCAGGATCCCCTTTGACTGTAGTGACTGTAGGCAGTTTGGAATCACTCTATTTAATATATATATATATATATATATATGTATACACACACACACGTGTGTGTGTGTGTAATTGAATCGCCGTGAGAGACACAGTTACAAAGTTGTTCCTGATTGGCCACTATTTTTGGGGGGTTCTAGTTGCTACAGCACTTTGACCCTACCTGATTTATGGGGTGCTCATGTAATATCGCTTTAGAGGTCTATATATTGGTTTACTTATGTTGTTAATTATTTATGTGGTTGATGGCTATATTTCATGAGAAAAAAGCTGAAAAAAGCAGAGAAAAAATATTTCATGTTTTTAGTGGAGTATAGATTAGCAAATTGAACAAGATGTGACAAAGGAGATACTATTTGAGCTGATTTTAGAAAAACAAAATGAACAAAATTCAGTTTGAGGATGGAAAGAGGAAAAAGCATTAATGGAAGTCATAGCTTGAATAAAAGCTTGGAAGCATATAAGTGTCTGTTTTGTGATCAGTGGGTGATCAAAAAGTTTTATGGTGACAAAACTTCTTGTCATCATAAAGAACAAAATGGCTTAATCCTGATTGCTCTAGTTACCTCAGTTTTATTTCATGGTTTTCAGAGTGGGTAATATGAAGTAGAACGCACCAAGTGATTGAAAAAACAGATCTGGTTTTCATGTCTTCAAAGCTTTCAAAGATAGCAGTCGCGGGTCGTAAAGAGCTTTTGGCTCTTCTGAAAATGTCAGAGTGTTCTGAGGGACCAGTTTTTGTTTAGGTAGTAGCTGAAATGGCAGACGCAGTTCTCTGAAACCCTAGTTCAGAGATTGTTTCTCCAGAACAAATGCCTCCATCTGTCAAATTACAATTCAAGAGGTTCCAAGGATGAGGACGGTGTTATTCGGTGAGGCGCACAGAGAGATGACCCTTCTCTCAAAGCCAGTATTAGTGAAGATGTGCAGGTGAGAGCGTGTGGATGATCTGCTTTTTGCAGCCTGCTCCTTCCCTTTGTCTAGAAGCTGTCACTTCCGGTACTTTCTCCTCAAGTGTGTGTATACTGCTCTGTGCTGAGTTTCACAGACTGCACTCAGCCTGATAGAATATATCCTAGCTTTATAGACGAGTAAACTGAGACACAGAGGAAGTTGGCTGTCTTCAAGATTCTTTTTTATTATTATTAGCAGAAACATTCTTTCTTTGCTTTTATTTCACATTTGTTTTTTTCCTATCTAGATTATGCATTTTTAAACCCTGTCCGAGTTTTTTTTTTTTCAGATAACAGACTATAATTTTTTTGGATTAAGCATTTAATCATTGTGTTTTACAAATATCTATCAACAACAAGTATTCCTTTGCAATTCTGCCCTCTGGAGCAGTGCTGACCCTTCCTTGAGCCATGACTTCAGACTAACAGAACTTCTCAAGTGTTTTGCAATTCAGTACATTTTTCTTTGGCCAAGAATTACCTTACTGGGTCACAGAACACCCTGATTATGCAGCATTTCAAGACATCCATATCTTAGCATAAATCATCCTTGAATCTTTGGGTAAAACAAGGTCATCTCAGTCTTAATTCTTTCTCTGATTTTTAGGTTTAGTACTTAATTTTGATATTCATTGTCATAGGAACCTGGGGTTTCATAGGTAAAATGTTTTAATCGGTTGTATTATCTGTTCAGGTTGGAGAATAGATAAGAGGTGAACAAAGATCAGCAAATACGTGTTAGGTAATATGCTTATACTCTTATTTATTTAATCATTCCCATGATTGTGCATGCATGTGTGTGTGTGTGTGTGTGTGTGTGTGTGTGTGTGTGTGTGTGTGTGTACAGAGCTTCCCAACCTTCCACTACATCACCTGTTTCTATCTTTGGAAATTCTGTTTTCATGGAAGTAGGTTCCACCCCATACAAGCATGTGCTCCTGATCTCTGTGTCACCTTCCTAGACCAAAACTTTTATCTTTTAATACTCAAAATTCCAGAATAGATTGTTATGTATGGTATAAGGTAGTAAATAGTTAATATCTGTTACATAATGGGTGCCAGTATTTCTTGCACTGTCTATGAAACAGTATGCCTTTCTCCCTATATCTACAGTGTCTATTCAAGTGGCATCTTGGCTTTCAATTCTACCACATCACTCTTTTGGTCTATCCTCATGTTATTACATTAATGTCTTCATATTGCAGCCTTATGACTAATTTCACATGCAAGTGTTTATTCAGGATAGGTACAGTCTTCAGAAATTTCACATGATCTTGTTGGGATTATGGTTGAGTTATTTGTCTGGCTGGGTTACTTTGGGAAGAATGACATGAATTTGAATCTTCACCTCTATGAATACAGGAAAATTTTGTGTTTCTAAATCATTCTGAATAGTTTTGCAATTTTCTTCTTTCAAGTTTTGTAGATTCCTCAAATATTAAATATATATATATATAATACATGTGTATATATATATATGGCACATATGTGACTTCCAGGTGATATATTAAATACATATTATAAGTTTTTGATAAATGCTTTCTTACTCTAACTTATAACTGATCTTTGAATACTATTGTTTTATACAATCACCTTGCTCTCATGAATGATAATTCGTACTTTTTGTTTTCAGTATAGACGACTATATCTATGACTAGTTTTGACTTTTATACTTTCAATTTCCTTTGGTTGACTCATTACATTGTCTTGGATCAATATTAAAAAGAACATTGTGCAGCTGTAGAGATAGTACAGTGGGCAAAGCACTTGTCTTGCATGCAGCTGACCAAGGTTTGATCCCTGACATCCCATGTGGTCCCCTGAGCTTGCCAAGAAGATACCTGAGTGCAGAGCCAGGAATAAACCTTGAATACAACCAGCTATGATGCTGCCTTCCCCCACAAAAAAAGATTTAAAAAATAGAGAATTGAAATGCTGCCAACATTTTTTACCATGTTTAGTATATGTGTTTGATAGACATTCTTTATCAGATTTTAAAAGTTTCCTTGTAGTTTAATAAAATTTTAAGTGAAAAAAATACAGACTACTAAAAATATGAGGATATTTTTCATAATAATTAAAAGGTAAATTACATCAGTGGATTTTAAAATACTAAATAAAAGTTGCCTATTATGTTTAATTACACACTACACTTGATCTTAGCCAAAAGGCCGAGAAATTAACATTGTTAATTTGTACTATATTTCTCATATATAGATAAAGGTAATTTGAAAATGCTGAGCTTAGAAAATGAAAGCCTCTGTTCATGAGTGCAACAGCTTATAATTTTAATTGTTTTATATTCTCTATTTATAAATTTTGACTAACCTCATAAAACTAGCCAGGGAGAATTGCCTTTTTCTGTTCTCTGAAAGATTTTACATAATATTGAAATTATCTGTTCCTTGAGAGTTTGGTCAAATTCTCATATAAAACCATTCATCTCAGTCTGGAATTTTCTATTTAGGAAAATTTAAAACCAGTGATTTGATTTCTTTAATGATTGTAGTAATATTATTTCATTTTGAGTCAGACAAAATGGATGAATCCCTAAGAAGTGTAACATAATAAAACCAAATGAAGCTTAAGTTTTAGATATTTTTTTCATTGTCACTAGTTAAACCCAGGACTACAAACATGCAAGGCAAATGCTTTATTGCTGAATTATATCCCTTTTTTTCAATATTGCATAATTGATTAAGGAGAGAATATTTGTGAGTATTATCAATCAGGAAACTCAACTGAAACTAACACTTCTAAAAATTATACCGTTGACCTGAAAGTTTCAAATAAATTAAAAAAGTGGAATATTTGCTACCAAAAGTTGTGAGTCATTCTAATGTTATGCGTAACTTTTAACATTGGAAGCTGATTCAGAAGAATAATTGTGTGGTTCAAAAAACTAATATGAAATAATAAAGTGGTCTTTTAGGGTGGGGAAAATCTATGCTATTATGGATAGAACATTTTTCTACTTATTTAATGTTAAATGGCTGTCCTTTTCATTTCTCCCCGAGAAGGCAGAATTAGTGGTATGCCTGAAAACCAAATCTCTTTTAGAATTAGGGAAATATGCTCCTTGTTCTTCACAGCAACGCCCCATTTTTCTCCCATGTTTTGAGTAAGCACTTTCTTCTCGTTCTTTCTCGCCCGCTGAACTTCTACTTATTTTTAGGACACAGTTCAAACCAGTGCCTTCTGGGACAACTTCTTGAATGTTCTCCACGTACACATAAGACCCACCCTTAGAACAAGAATTGAAAAAATATCCTCCTCATATTGAAAATGGGCTTTAGAGTTTTGAGTCATTTTTCCCAGTAGGCTTGGAGCTCCTTGAGAAAGGGCCTTTTCCTAATCACTTCCGTGTCCCCATAGATGTGCAATGGCTTACACATCACAGGCCATTACTTTCCTGTAATGTTTATTAGAAAAATAAGCTGGGTTTACAGTCATCTTCAATTTCCTTGATTCTTTCATAACTTATCTGTCTGTAATCAGAGACCCATGTCAGAGAAGAAACTGAGTGTAAAATCCCGGCAGATCATTTATCTTTTTCCTTCTAAATCCCTTGTTATCTGGCTATTCAAATTGGCAGGTGGGGGTGAGGAGAGGGTGGCTATGGGCTTTTAAAAAAAAACCCAAATCCTCTCCTGTTTTCATTCTGAGCAAGTCCTCACTTATTTCTTGTCTGGTCTGATGCTGTAGGATTTGATCCCTCTGGGCCTGCAGTAACCAGACCTGTGGTGTAATCTTACACCTAATTAGACAATCATGCAGCAAGTCCTGGCCCCTGCCATTTGAGGGAGGATTTATTTATTTTTGCTGTGCTTAGGAAAGAAGAGAATACAAAGTCATTTGAGAGGTCAAGCTACCCTGTGCCTGCCCCCATCATGTGCTTCAAGGCCCCCACCGTCTCCCTTGCCCTTGCTCCCTGGAGGCTGTGCAGTGGATGGGGGTGAGTGGAAGTGTGGTCTCTGGCTGTGGCATTCACAGCGAGTCTGAACTCTCCTTGTATCCTCTACTAAGCTCCCTCAACTTGTGTCCAACAATCATTCATGGTAGACGGACAGGGTTCTTCTGATCTGTCATCCCCATTCCATAGGGTACTCTCCCTCCTTTTCTCACCTCACCTCTCAGACTACAGCTCCCTGTGGAAAATATACCCAACTGGAAAATGGTCTGTTTCTTCAAACATATCACTCCACTTTGAGTCCCCCTACTTTGAGTGTTCTGTTTTTCCATCCGGAATATTCTCTCTTTGCATCTCTGTCTCCCCCATTCTTCTGGTAGTGTAGGAAGACTCCTTCACATGATGTTTTATGTCTCCTCCTCCTGGAGGCCATCCCTAACTCCCCCAGTCTGGGATCGTTCCCAAGGCTTCCTTGATCTCCTTGCTTCCTCTCATCCCTGTTACTAAACACTTAAATCACATCTTCATCACTGTTGTCTGTTGCCAGAGTTCAAATGCTTGAAGACTAAAGTAAAAAAAAAAAATGCCATCAATGACCCCAGTAGAATTTATGGTGAAGAGTAGGTTCTCATCATATAAAATTAAGGGGTGTTATGCTGAATTTGGTTCACCTGTGCACTTATTTATTTATTATTTGCTATGTATAATAGAATATTGACTGCGGTAGGTTAAATACTCTTTTGCATATCATTCTGGTTCTCTTTTGCCATCTTTTCTCTTTTCATACATGCAAGATCAGGGGAATATTAATTAAATATATTAGTTACAGAGAAGTTAAGGGAGTCAGCATATTGTTCAGGGCCAATGAGAGTACTATTTACAAAAGCTTCAATGCATCTTTAGGAGAGATAATGACTGGAGCTAATGGGACCCGAGGTTTGATCCCAGAACCAAGACCAGGAGCAGACTCTCTTTTATTGATAAATAATGGAATAATGACAATTTCACTTTCTGGAAGGCAGTGTAAATATTGGACAGAAATGGGAACTCACTTTAAGAGACACAGGTTGGTGCAGAATTTGGTCTCCTAACTAAGTTGGTGAGAAACAATGGGCTGAATAAAGTCCTGTGCAGGATACCTTAAAGGGCCTTCTGCTGTGAATCCAGGAATTGTGTGAAGTTCCAGAGGAGACAGGGACTATGGAGATAAAGGGCGAAATTGGGCTAAAATGGATACCTCTAACAGTCATCTCAAAATAGTACACTCACCTAAGTTCTAGTGATCCAACCTGCTTGCACCATTCCCTTTTTTTCATTCTGAATCATCTCCTTGACCTCTTTCTATCGCTTGTTCTAAGCTGCTTATGATCTTTTTTGTTTGTGACCTTGATGAAGCTCTTTGGCTTGCTTGATTCTTTAGTTTACCTGGTTGATAACCGGAGCCCATGTCCTCAGTATTCATTCCAGGTCCCCTAGGCAGTGATTCTGGTTATCCAGTCTGATTATCTGCCTCCTGCCTGTAGCCAATATCCCTACCAGGGCCCATCATTCCTAGCACACCCTTTCCTAGTGATTTCTCAGTTCCCTCTCTCCAACAGAACCATATAATCATACAAGGGAAAACTAGAGGGAGGTAATGTTTTCATGACAACAGAAATGATGCCAGGTCAGTTCAGAGGTTGTTCTCTGTGATTGTAACCTCTTCTGAAGGAGAGGACATAGTTAGCTGTAATTATACCACAAGCCTCACTTCCCTGGCCATAATTAGTGTAAGATGGGCACCTTATACATAAACAAGGGCAGTTTATGAATAAGAGGAAAGCTATGCTATCTGGTTGTCTCTTGACAGTGCTTCAAAGGTCAAACATCATGGTGAATGGTTACATTTAGGCTCATTTGGTGATGAGGCAGGAAAAATGGTGGGCAGGGAGGATCGGGATATTCTAACAGTCCCTTGTTGAGAAGCCCCATAGTTTCCTGTGATGTTCTATGAGGTCCAGCTATGTTTTGTTTCCAAGTAATGTCTATGTACTCCCTTTTCTGTGGCTCTAGCTTTGCTTTATTTTGTTTGGTGTATGGCTATTACCTTTGCAACCAAAAAGTCTGGACTGGGAGTGAGGAGATGAGATGAATAGCTGTCCATCAGGAATTCTGGGGCATCAGAAACAAAATTTGGTGGAAATTTTAAAATGCATACAGTGAACACATTTCACTGGGGGAAGCATTTTGGTAGAGAATAGATACACAGAGCAGACAAAGAAGAAGATATGGTCTTTGGGGACCAGGAAGGCCTTTCAAGGAACAACTCTAGTTAGAGAGAAAGACTGGATGGGAACCCTTCCCCCATACTGGAGCATCCATGGTTTCTGGGACCCCTTGACTATCCAGTTAGGCTGGCATGATTTGGGTAAACTCACTGAGGTAAAGGTTTTATATACAGGCACTCAATTAATTTTCTTAATATTTTGAAATGTGTTTGACTCTAACTTCTGTCTCATAGGCAATGAAACTCAAATTTAGGAAGGATAGACGTCCTGCTCCAAGTTGCTCAGTGAAGGTGGTGGTGTGGGATGGAGAGCGGGTCAGCAGGTATGCATTCCACACTGCTCTACATTCCCTCTGCCTCCTTGACATGTGCCTCCCAGAACGCCTGGTTGCAAGCCTGATGCTGACATACCGCTTTTAGCCCTTGGCTGCAAAAGGCACAGCATTTCCCAGGCCCCACTCCTCTTTCTCCAGCCAGGGTCAGGCTGGATCCTGGAGGTGCTGGTTGACTGCTCCCAACCATTGCTGCCAAGAGGCATTGCCCAGATGGGAAATGATTTTTCTTTTGGAGGGGGAAAAAATAATGTGCGTAATAAGAACTAGATTCCAAAAGCAACAATCTGTGGACTATTTTTTGTTCTTCCAGAAATGTTAAACTAGCAAAAGCAAGGCTCTTCAATTGCTGTTTGAAGTGCGCTACTATTTTTTTTTTAGACTTTCCAACATGAAAGGATGAGACTTACACTGAAATATGTAGGGTGCAGGGTCTCTGTCACCGCGACAAGATAGAACGATATGAACTTCAACAGAAGTGGGAGCCAAGAAGCATTCTCTTGGCTCTTGAGATTCCTTTGTTTCCCCAGCCACCAGGACAGCCTCTATGTTCGAAAGGGAGACAGGACATGGTCCTACAAATGTGATTTACTTCACTGTCATTTCAAATATCATGGTTATCCATAGAGGAAACCTGGTTCTTGGGAGCTAACTTGCTTGCAGAAGGAACTTGGCCATGGTTCTTCTATTTGCCCCTATGTCAAAGGGAGACAACTGTCCTTGTCTCATATGGTCACTTAGGAGGGGAGATAAGACACAGTATGTAAAGGCTCTTTAAATTGTAAAGGGCTCTGTATGTGTAGAGAGCTATTAATCACACACTCCTCTAGCCATGTTGTCTATCAAAGGGTTTTTGGCCTGAAGAGATGGCAGCTGATTTCATCCAAGAATCACCCCTGTCATCTATTCTGTGTTTTACTCATCTTGTATCTGAAGAACTAAGCAGTGAGGGGAGGCCAAGACAGCACTTGTCTGGAGGATGTCTGGTGACACCATTAATTTTGCTGGACAAGTTCAAAATAAAGGATCCCAACAAAATCCACATGGTTACCTTGACCCTTGAACAAAACAGTGTTCAAATGAAGTACTGCACAGATCTACTTACATGCATATCTTTATTGGAGGGCCTCCTAAGCAGCCTCAGAGGAACCCAGGGGCCATTCCCAGAGATATTCCACCAACCAGGCTGATGGCTTAATGCCAAGACCCAAGGATGCAGAGCTACTTGGGTCCTGTGGTGCTGGGGGCCTCCAGGGTCACACCAAGCCAGACTACAAAGGCATCAGATGGCTCCTTTATACAGATATTTAAAAAGAAAGAGTTGATCTTTTATATCCATGGGTCCCCCTAGCTCTATGTTCAGTGGTGTTGACATATGGGGCTGGTTCAATTGTAAATGTGGAACCTGCAGTCATGAAGGACTTTGAGGCATCTTGAGTTTTGCTATCAGTGGCAGTTCCTGAAAGCAACCCTCCATAGATACCAATGATGGATACAGGAAAATTTAGAGAAAGTGAAAGTTGTGCCTGGTTCTTCACTGCACTAGGGTTGATGGCACTAATTCCTCATGGTGGTGCCCCTAATTCCTTGTGTTTTTAACTTAGAAGTGTCTAATCATGTAGATTTGGGGAGCAGGAGACTGTTCCATGTGATTATGGACTGAATCATTCTCCTCTCCATTTCATATATTGAAGCTTAATTTCTGGTTTCTCAAAATGAGACTATCATGCAACTAGGATCTTTGAAGGATAATTTAAAGTCACTAAGGTAAAATTAGGCCATGTGGGATACATCTGTGTGTGTCTGTATGTGTGTTCATGTGTGTCTGTATGTGTGTGAATGTGTATATGAAGGTATATGAGTGTTAGTAGGTTCGTGTGTATTCCTGTTCATTGTGTTGACATGGATATATTGTGTATCTGTATATGCTTGTGACTGTATAAGCATGGGTGAATGTGTATATAGGTGTCCATATGTACATGTGTGTCTATATGTGAATGTGTATCAGAACGTTAGTGCAGATGAGTGTGTGAATGTGTATATTTGTGAGTCTATGGCTGAATTACAGGAGAAGTTTTTCACATACAACAGAACTGAAGATCATTTTTCCACTGTGGTGCTGTGGGAAAAGTGCTGTTGAGAAGAAGGGAAATGCCACCATCCCAGCAAAATCAGCAACCACAGCAGGGAGAGCACTTGCCTTGCCTGCGGTCAACCCAGGTTCAATCCCTGGCACTCCATACAGTTCCCTGAACCTGCCAGGAGTCCAGGAGTGACTCTGAGCACAGAACAAGCAGTAAGCCCTCAGCAACACCCAGTGTGGCCCTAAAGCACAAACCAAAAAAAAAGCCCTTTTTTTTTGGACATTGCTGGAAGATCACGCAGCCAAGAGAAATGAACTCCTGGTGAAGTGAGCAGGAACAGTCTTTCTGTTGCTTTTCTTTTAGGTGGAGGCCGCCATTAAGATGAGTCCCCCCCCAACCCCCCGGCCTACCTTCAGTCCTTCCTTTTCTCTGTGGGGAGAGCATCTCTTCTGAGGGTGGGTGTGGGGGCAGCTGACACCTCCAGTGAGTACATGGCTCTGCTCTCAGCCCTTTCTCTGGCAGCCAGGATTCCCGTGGTGCCAGGTGGGTGAGTTTAATTTTGGATAAAGTATTGCCCACTCACTTGGCCACCAATTCCCAAGCCATATCTGTCCTCCACCTTGCTTTGATCAGCATAAAGCACAAAAACATAAAGAAAATGTTTTCCTTTATCTGATTTTTTGTTAGTTCTGAATTATGAGAGGAAGGGCACAGAATTTGCTGATCCCTCAAAGTGTTAATCCTTTGGATTTAAAAAAAAATGAAGTGTTTGAGTTAAAGTGAGGGCAGGATGTTCTAATTTTCTACCTTTGCGTTCCCTGCGGCCTGTAACCTTTTCCAGGGTCATTGTCCAATCTCCACCCAAGCTTTGGTGGGACTTTGAGCACGTAAGGTCCCCGCAGATGTCTTTTGCTGCTACATATCTACGATCCCCTTGTTGGAAGATTGCTGATAAGAGCTGGATGACACCCAGCTTTGCCATGAAAGGAAGTGGTGGGGCAGGTGGCGTAGCTTTCATCTACTACCTGCAGTGATGTGTGATAAACAGGCAGAAGCAGGGCAGAGATGCAGATCAAGTGGTAAGGCACATGCACTGCATGGTTGGGAGTCAGCTGGGGCTCAGTGAACTCTTTGTTCTGTACTGGCCTTGCTCTGGGGTCATCTGAGTGTCCCTTAATCAGCATGATCTCTGTTTGGGTCACGGAGAGGACTTATTTGCTCTGTGCAACTTGCTCTTCAGCAGGCATGCCTGGGCTTGGGCTGATGGCTCAGGAGCAGAAGGACCCATGCAGGGGTTTGTAGCAGCTGGAACTGCCATACTCTGGCAAGACCAGGCTATCTTGGGAAGATACACCTTCCTCTAGGAAGTCCTCCTCTCATTACTCCCTGGGGCTACATGGAGGCTTGTTCTCCAGGGCTCTAGCAGCTTCCCCTCCTCTGTCCCCAGGGCTTTCTAAGCGTATTTACATGCCCGATGCAGTGGTCTCTGTCTCTTGCTGTGGACTTAGCTCCTTGGGAAGTTTCTAGGACCAAGAGACTTGTCTGATTAGGGTGTCTAGCCATACTATATCTTATGGCATCCAGCATATTCTAGATGCTCAGTCATCTTTCTTAAAAATGAAAATAGGGTTTCACACAACACACTACATATATGTATATGATAGCAAACAACATATTCCTGCATTTTCTGGTGTGCCCGAATGTGTTCCCTGAGATAGGCACACAAGCACATACATGCAAGCACACATACACAACACATTTGCAGTCCACTCCCTCCACCCCACCCCAAGTTCCAATTTTTCCCTTCCTCTGATGTATAGCAAATACACACAGACCCCCACGGTTCATGCAGGGTGCTAAGTCAAGTCATTGAAAGCTCCTGCTTTGATGTTTTTTTTATTTCAGGAAGCTACTTAAACAGAGGGTAATTATTGCTGTTAATAGCAATAATTTCCCCATAATCTGGTTACATGTCCTATTTCATTTTAACGATCAGAGCAGATGTCTTTAAACAAGTCTGGACCAGCCTCTGGGGATGAAGTTTCCTGAGGCATATTCTTCTTGGTCTAATTATTCCTCTGCAGGAACATGCCAGAGAAGAAAGTGCTCCCCCCCACCCCACCCCAAGTCTGCCATCTAGAGACTAGAACACAGAACTTTCTGGGCCTTTCTACTGCAACTCCACTGGACCCTAGGAGAATAGATGGCATCTCTGATCTTCCATTTCCCTTACTGTAAAAGCAAAGAGGTGTAACCCCAAAGCATCATTTCCTTCTTTTAATAGGCAACTGATAAGATTGAAAGGCACCAGTCATATCAGTGCTCTTCAAATCTTCTTCCTAAAAGTTGCTTTACTGGAGGAAATGAGGCAGCTTCAGATGATTTCACTTGAAAGGAAAGCACAAATCTCTATGCCCTGTGCATTGTAAACAATTGCTAAGGCTCAAGCATGCTGTACCATCTGCGCAGATGCCTGCTGGCACTCGAGTCTGGGCCTTCTTTTCCAAGCACACTGCTGTGGTTTAACAGGAGTTTTTTTTTTTTTAAGTGGTTTAATTTTTTTTTTTTAAATTTTTATTAGTGAGACACCATGAGGTACAGTTGTAGACTTACAAATTTTGTGCTTGGGTTTCAATTATACAATGATCAAATACCCATCCCTCCACCAGTGCCCATTTCCCACCACCACGGATCCCAGTATCCCTCCCACCCCCATCCCCCCTATCCTACCCTCCCTCTGTGGCAGGACATTCCCCTCTGTTCTCTCTCTCCTTTTGGGTGTTGTGGTTTGCAAAAGAGGCATTGAGTGGCAATCATGTTTGGTCCATAATCTACTTTCAGCATGCTTCTCCCATCCTGGGAGGATCCTCCCAACATCCTTTTTTTGGTGCTCCCTTCTCTATCTGAGCTCCCTTTTGCCCTAGCGTGTGTGGCTGGTATCCAAGCCATGGAGCAAAATTCCTGGTACTAATCTCGGCCACTCTTGGGTGTTAGTCTCCAATTTTATTACTTTATGTTCCCCAGATAAATGCAATCTTTCTATGTCTATCCCTCTCTTTCTGACTCATTTCGCTTAACATGATACTTTCCATGTAGTACCACTTGTATGTAAATTTCATGACTTTATCTTTTCTAACAGCTACATAGTACTCCATTGTGTAAATGTACCAAAGTTTCTTTAACCAGTTATTTGTTCTTGGGCACTCAGGTTTTTCCAGATTCTGGCTATTGTAAAGAGTGCTGCAATGAACAAACAAGTGCAGATGTCACTTCGACTATACTTTTTTGCCTCTCTGGGATATATTCCCAGGAGTGGTATTGCTGGGTCAAATTGGAACTCAATTTCTAATTTTTGGAGAATTGTCCAAACTGTTTTCCAAAAGGACTGAACCAGTCGGCATTCCCACCAGCAGTGAAGGAGGGTCCCTTTCTCGCCACATCCACGCCAGCACTGGATGCTTTTGTTCTTTTGGATGTGGGCCAGTCTCTGTGGTGTGAAATGATATCTCATTGTGGTTTTGATCTGCATCTCCCTGATGATTAATGATGTAGAGCATTTTCTCATGTGCCTTTTATCCATTTAGATTTCTTCTTTGAGAAAGTTTCTTTTCATTCCATTGCCCATTTTTTGATGGGGTTGGATGTTTTCTTCTTGTGGAGTTCAACCAATACTTTATATATCCTTGATATCAACCCCTTGTCGGATGTGTATTTGGCGAATATCCTTTCCCATTCTGTAGACTGTCTTTGTATTTTGGTCACTGTTTCTTTTGAGGTGCAGAAGCTTCTTAGTTTAAGATAGTCCCATTTGTCTATCTCTGTTTTCACTTACTTGGCCAGTAGCGTGACATCTTTGAAGATACCATTAGCTTCAATGTCAAGGAGGGTTTTGCCAACTTTTTCTTCAATGTACCTTATGGATTTCGGTCTGATGTTGAGGTCTTTAATCCACTTTGATCTTACTTTTGTATATGGCATTAGGCAGAGATCTGGGCCCACTTTTTTGCATGTAGCCGTCCAGTTTTGCCAGCACAATTTTTAACAGGAGTTTTGGAATTAGCCAGCTCTAGACTTCAGTCTTCCTTCAACTTCCCACAAGGTTTAGTGTTCTTGATTCTGTACCTTTGGGAATCTCATGATTTTTGCTTATTTGTAAGATGATGTTTACCTGAGCATGAGGGAAGGCTATTAAAAATAGTACATGACAGCTTATGATGCTATTTCATTGGTGCTCTGGAGAGGAGCAATGTCATAATGGCATTAAACACACCCAGGCAGAAAATGCAAGCCTCAGGAATCCTGTGGGGGTGGGAATTATGGTCATTTAAGAAACAATGAATATCAGCTTCAATGAAGGTTCCTCCTTTGCAAAAGACAGAACATAGGTGGCCAAACTTTCCTGAAAAGAAAGAAAAGGACCCTCTACACCTCTTCTCATTGACAGCAGTTTTCAATTTAATAAAACTGTCAAAATGAGGGCTCAGAAATTTTAGTCCCATAGTGAAAAAACTACAGGAAGAAAGGGTTGCTTTCATTGGGTCATTTCATTTGACCCAAAGTAAGTTTTATTTTATTTATTTATTTATTTATTTACAGTTGTAGATTTACAATTTTTTTTGTGCTTGGGTTTCAATTATACAATGATCAGATACCCATCCCTCCACCAGTGCCCGTTTTTCACCACCATGGATAATATCCCTCCCAGTTTTATTTTAAAAAAGAAATCACACTTGAAAAGATTGTTGGTGTATAGACAGATTTTTTAAATTACAGTTTTGATAGTTTTTAATTTTAAGACAATTTTGAAAATTATATAGTTTAGGTAATATTATTGGAACATAGGTGGAATGCTAATGTTTATGGTATTGATGTACAAAGTCCCTGCACCCCACCACCGCTGATGGGTTGGTTCCATAATTGGAGCCAGTATAATATATCAAAATACCACTAGATATTTACACTGACGGTCAAGGTGAGATAAATCTTGGAAAAATGTCTTTAGGAAATACTACAAAATGATCAAGCTATGTGAGATAGCTTGGATAGAAACAGAGACCGTCATTTTGTCTTACACTATATTTTTAATGATCTTGGTTACAAGCATGAAAAAATATTTTTTCATCTATTATTTTCATTCTGAGTCTTGGGCCTCAATGTTATGAAACTATGTGGAATAATAGAAGGAAAAGGGCTTAAATAAATGCTACCGGACAGCTTTAGAAATCATTTCCATTTTTTCCTACAAGTTTAAAATCATATCAAAACTATCATAAGAGACAGATGAAGGTGAAGTTCTGACTGCACTGCTAGTAGTGCCATGACAGGGAGTAGGGCCTGGGTCTATGACAAAGAGAATTCCTAGTTATTTCTACAAGAACAGTGCTCTGGATAATATTCAAGTGAGACCGTGAGTCTGAAGAATGGACAGTCCCTAGCATTGCTAGCTTCAGGAAAAATCTGTGCCCTTGACCATCTAGTTCCAATAGCAAAGAGCACAGGGCAAAGCTCCTGACCCTGGCTCTGGAAATGTGTACCCATGAATTAAGATCTTACCACTCAGCCAGAGAGCATCCTCTTCTCTGATAGGAAGAACTGAGTATGGTGGGAGGAAGATGGGCCATGGAGTCAATCTTCTTAGGGAACACATGGAGAGAAAATAAGGTAGAAAGATGTGACCTTGGATTCTTTCTTTCGTTTTTTAGAGTCTGACTTTCCCATCAAATAGAGGAGATACCTGGGTCTTTCCAGTGATTTCTAATACCCACTGGATGTTCTGAAATTTTATTCTCGTCTTACACAGAGTGAGTAAGCTGTCAGACTGCTTATCAAAGGACCCAGTTCCACCAGTTTCTCCGATCAGATGTCAGTGGCAAGTCTCAGGATTCAGTAGGACTTGGTTGCAAATTGAAATGTGATCTTCCCTACCCCACCTCTACCCCTCTGGCTCAGTGATTTCTGACAATAACTCACAGAACTCTGGAAAGTTTTGTATTTTCAACTATTTTATTATGAAGGATATAACTTAGGAACAACCAAATGGAGAGATATACTGTACAAACCAGGTAGGGATGGTGTTGAACTTCCCTTAGGCACCACCTTTCTAATTCATCAACCAGAAGATCCCCCAAATTTTACTATTGAACTTTCTATCAAGGATTCATGGTGTATACAAAATTACTTTTAGAATTGACTATATAGTATAATGGTGTGACGTTTGCTTTTCGCGCTGCCAGTCCGGCCGAGCAGTGTTCAATTCCTTCGCCCCTCTCAGAGAGCCCAGCAAGCTACTGAGGGTATCTCGCCTGCGCAGCAAAGGCAAAGCCTGGCAAACTACCCGTGAAGTATTCAATACGCCAAACACAGTAACAATGAGTCTCACAATGGAGATGTTACTGGGCCCGCTCGAGCAAATTGATGAACAATGGGAGGACAGTGCTACACTGACTATGTGAGATTGAGCTTAATCTTTAGTGCTTTCCCTCTCCCCCAGTGTTGAGATGGGGGTTTGACTGAAAGCTCCAACCCTCTTATTAAGTTAGGAACAAGTCTTGTAAATAAGGAAGGGCCAACTTGAGTCACTTGGTTTGCATAAGCTCAGGTATATTATATCAGATACATATGTATATATGTACACACACACACACACACACACACACATATATATATATATATAATATACAGGGGTTTGTTATGAAGATCAAAGGTTTTACTTAAGGCATTCCAAGGAGTTTCAAGCTCTGTTTCATTAGTTGGGGACAAAGAAAAAAAATCTGTGTATTTCCCCCTCATTTTTTATCAAGATACCAGAATTTAAAATCACATTAATGATAGTTTTACGGATATATTGCGTTCACAGCACACCCACCACCATAGTGCTCATTTACCTTCACCTGTGTCCCAAGGACCCCTCCAATCGTCCTCTAACTCTAAGATAAGCTCAGTTATGTAAACAAAATCTCCAGTTATGTTGATTTTGGCCATTTTTTGCTTCTTTACAATGTTTCTTTATATCCCACATATGAGAGATCATTCTGGATATGTTACTCTCCTTTTCACTGACTTTACTCAGCATTATACCCTCTAGTTCCATCCAAACCTATGGATTTTTAATTTTTTTACATTGCTTGTTTGAGGCATCTCACTAAAACATTAAATACAACCAATAGATTTAACTGGGGTACTGGACCTGTCCAAGGTTATCCTAAAATTTTATTAATAGAGAACTCATCTATAATGATCCTAGAATGGGGCTTAGCTGGGAAAACATTTGTTTTGCTAGATGATTAATTTAAAATGGAGCACAATGCTTTATTTTTAGTTTCACAAGAGAAATGTGGGCCAGGGACAGAGTTCAAAGGACTGAGTATATAATGTGCATGCTACAGGCCTTGAGTTGTTTTCCTGGTCCTGCAAAGGCTTAAACACTGAGCTATGAGGACTGAACAGCCCAGCTAAGTATGGGAATGGATCTTGGGCTCCCAAACACCACCGGGGTCTTCCAAGTCTCAAAGGAGGGGAAGGTATTGTTCTATAGCAGGCAGGTTTAGGATCACACAGAAGTTATAAGCTTCCAATTAAATCCAAAGAACAGTCCATCTGTGCTACATCACTTCTAGGAAATGAAAGAATCTGTGCCCTCAAGGTTTTTTCTGAGTAGAAAGAAGGTACTTGAATGTGTTAATATCAGAAGTCTATAGGTTATAGAATTATGAACAATTTATGAACACAGTACATAAATAGAGTCCAGAGAAATAATACAAAGGCAAGATACTTGCTTTGCATGTGGCTGAACCAGATTCTATCACATGCACCCCATACGGTCCCTTGAGAACTGCTAGAAGTGATTCCTGAGCACAGTGCCAGGAGTAAGCCCCGAGAATATCCAGGTATGGGCCCCATACCAAAAAAAAAAGCCCAAGAAACCCAAACCAAGAAACCCACACACACAGTGAACATAACTAAAAATAGAAAAAAAATAAACGCATGTCTTTTAAGAAAACATAAATCAGAAAAGTTACTTGTACATATACAAATATAATTGAGCTAAAATTACTAACACCTTGCACTTTGGTAGAACTCTAAAGATTTGACTAAGAGAGGGTCATCTCTAAGGTTCTTACTAATATTTATTATTCACTTATTTACTTAAAAATATTTATTGGGTTCCTTCTCAGACATCATAGTGCTCCAAGCACTGGAGATAGGAGATCAAAAGAGACTCAAGTTTCCTTCCCTCATGAAGTTTATGTTTGTTGTTCAATATGATGATCAAGTTAATGTCATGTCAATAAAAACTGCAAAAAGCTTATAACAAACCTTATGTGGTGGGGCTTTGCTGTGATGATACCTTTAAACATTCTTCAGATCCCTTCTTGTGATTCCTGCTGCTTGTATAAAAGTTGAAAATCCAAAGGGATACTTTCCTAGAGCCAGGTCAGTTAATAAATAATCTAAATGGGATTCAGTCTCAAGTTTGGCTAGTCCTGCTCATAAGCCCTACTAAAACGAAATTTTTTGTTAGTTCTTTGATTCCCTGCTTTGGAAAAGAAAAGCTTTGAAGCACAGAAATGTATGTGTACAAAATCAATTTAAAAATTAGAAAATAAAATAATAATGGCTGAATTTGGCCAGCTTTTTGGAAAATCTGGGTGCTTCTGGCTCATTCGATTGGCAGGGCATCAAAGCTCCTGTCCTAGTGTGAGGTTATTCCTGAGACATGGGGATAAGTCCATGAACGAGGGAGCAGTCAAAAATCTCAGGTGCAAAATTGTTGACAGGGATGATAAAGGAGGAAACCCTGGGATAGTCAGTCAGGTTGAAGCACAGAAATCCCTGAAAGACTTGTTTGAAGGGAAGAAAAACCCTCATTTGTGGTTGAGTCGGGATATTTGATTTGTGCCTTAGGGCCAAATAAACAGGGGTGGGCAAAGAGCTCTTGGAACTTGTTGGGTTTGGGGAGAAAATATAGCTTGCCTGCTTGGATTTCTTAAGGGGCCCCATGGGGCAACGTCAGTGAAGGGCACCCCAAGTGGACCTGGCCTCTGGGGCTGGGACAGCTGTCGCCCTTGGTTGCACTTAGCTTGAAAAAACACCAGCAAAGGTTTCTTCTTTCATGTGGAGTCCTATTTGGCGTGAGCTGCAAGGCCAATGAGAAATGGTTGGGCAGTGTGGAGAAGGGAGAGCAGGAGGAGGTGGGTGGGTGCCTTTTCCTTCTGCCCCTCTCTTTGAACTGCCTCATGCATTCCTTCCCGCAGGGCCTGGGAAATAGAATTACCTGCCCCAGGAATTTCAGAGTGAAAAATGAACTCACAGCCAGGAGGCCAGAATGGCTCTCGACACAAACATTTCATAGGGAAAAGAGAGGGACCCTGGGGAAAGAGATAATGACAGAGCCAGGGAGGGGATGAGGAGGAGTTCAGAGATGTGGGTGCCACCCGCTAAGAAGGTCAATCTCGGACCTCCGTTTCTCTACACTCGAGAAGAGAGTCGGAGAGGTCAGAAGCTGACATCTTCTGGTGTCTTTAGGCGGGCACTGAGTGATTTCAAACCTCGGCCTGAGAGGGAGGGCTGTGGAAACCAGGAGTGTGAGGGATGGTCCTTGGCAGAGGAAGTAACACAGCACCTATTGAAGGCACTCAGCAGGTCAGGGAGGGATGCAGTGCACGACATGATGTCAGAGGCAGCTGGGATCCTCCAGGGCATGAGGAAAAGTTGGGTCATGCCCCCTGATGATTAGCATTTTCCAAGGGAGCTGAGTCTTCCCTGGTCTCTATTTGTAGTGTGTGACTTTCTATAAATTCTGAGTAAATAAATGCCTTCATCTGTCTTTTCTAGTCTTCGTCACAGAATAAAGAAATTAACCAAGTGTGAGCCAAAGGTATAATCTTGATTTTATGTCTCCTTTACCCTCCGTCCTCAAAATTCATCCTCCCCTATACCACACCAAATGGTGATTTGTATTTTATTACTTTGGTAGTTTATTGGGAGGGGGGGTGTTGGTGGTGGTGTCTGCAATGTTCAGGGCTTACTCCTGTCTCTGCGGTCAGGTATCACTCCTGGTGGTGCTTGGGGGATCTATACATAGTTAGAGATCAAACTGGGGTCATGAACATGAACATAAATGGCTAATACCTTTCCCCATGTATCTCTCTAGTTCAAATAATCTTTATTTGCCTTTATTTACTTTTTGGGTGGGGGGCACTCCTGGCAGTGTTTAAGGGACCAAGTTGTGCCAGTAATCAAGCCCAGGATTCCAAAGCATGTGTTCCAGCCCCTTGAGACTTCTCCCTGACACTTAAGGGAAACAGTTCAGAGCAGGTTGGACTAGAGAAGTTACTGAGAAGTTCCTCATCCTGCTATAATCTAATGCATATCAGTGGGTATCAGTGGCCCCTTCACATTGTCTGTAGGTTCCAGAAACTATGATTTTCCATGGAATGATGTAGAGTGAAACTCATATTATCACAGTCTAGTTTATAGAAACAAGAATTAAATTCCTTGGTATATTTGTGGTTATTAAAAAAAAAACATCATCACCAAGATTCTAAATAAAACCCTCCAACTCATCTAATGTTAAAAAATACTTTTTGTTCCTCCCTTCATATATTGGTGAAACAGCTAATTCCGACTCAGGTTAAGGGTGGCTGGTGCCTACACCAGCAGCTCAGGCATGGTGAGCACCCGTCATGGAGCCCCCATGCCCTTCGATGGCAGGACACATGACGTACATGTGTGAACTCACTGTGACTGTGGCAACTCAGACATGCCAGTGTGGAAGGAAATGAGGACCAGAGAAAACCCACAGAGACACATGGAGACTGGACAACCTTCACATAGACTGAGGCAATAGACACACGTCAATGCTTTTTTTTCCTTATTCAATGTTTGAATAAAACAGCATTGAATAAAACCATGTTCTTTGAGGACTTGCCTATTGATATCCATAGGCACACACCTGTGCCACAAATTTAATCATAACAACAGTCTGTTTCTTTGAAAGGAACCACAACGGGAGACAGAAAGGGAAAGAGAGCAGGGCACTAGTCCAGCCCTAAAACATGTTGTTTGATGGTGTGGAAGTCATCTCTCATGATGGCCTTTGGAGTAGACTTGTCAATACGGTTTTTCAAGGCCAGTGAGATAACTCAGTGGCAGAGCACATGACTTTTCTGTGCAAGGCCCTAGGTTTGATCCCTGACATAATCCATGTAAATATTATTGTTCTTCAAAAGCTAAGGCTTCATCTGGGGCTGGAGTGATAGCACAGTGGGTAGGGCATTTGCCTTGCATGCGGCCAACCCAGGTTCAATTCCTAGCATCCCATATGGTACTCGAGCACTGCCAGGGGTAATTCCTGAGTGCAGAGCCAGGAGTAAACCCTGTGCATCGCCGAGTATGACCCAAAAAGCAAAAAAAAAAAAAAAAAAACCTCAATCACAAACAACCTGGGGCCGGAGCAATAGCACAGTGGGTAGGGCGTTTGCCTTGCATGCGGCTGAGCCGGGTTCGATTCCCAGCATCCCATATGGTCCCCAAAGCACTGCCAGGAGTGATTCCTGAGTGCAGAGCCAGGAGTAACCCCTGAGCATCGGCTGGGTGTGACCAAAAAGCACTAAATAAATAAATAAAAGCTAAGGCTTCATTTAATATCAATTTCCATTTATCTTGTGAATAACATTTTGCATGAAGCAGGAACATAAAATAAGAGAATTCCACAGCCTGACTCCTAGAATTGTTTTTGCCACATTAACTTGCCATATGACCTCGAACAAATGGTTTCTCTTCTGTCCATCATTCCTGTCCCAGTCACTACATAGCCCATCTCGACTTTTTATTTTTAAAATTTTTTATTAGTGAATCACCGTGGGGTACAGCTACAGACTTGCAAACTTTCGTGCTTGTGTTTCATTACTACAATGGTTGAGTACCCATCCCTCCACCAGTGCCCATTTTCCACCACCAATGGTCCCAGCATCCCTCCCACCACCTCTGCCCTGTCCCCTCCACCCAACCCTGTCTCTGTGTCAGGGCATTCCCTTTTGTTCTCTCTCTCTTTTTGGGTGTTGTGGTTTGCAGTAGAGGTATTGAGTGGCCATCATGTTCGGTCTATAGTCTACTTTCAGTCTTCATCTCCCATCCCGAGCGGGCCCTCCTAGCACTCTTTACTTGGTGGTTCCTTCTCTATCTGAGCTGCCCAGGCTATGCTTTTTAAAAATATTTTATCTATTTTTTCCTTTATTTTAGGCATCATTATTTATTTATTTATTTTTAAATTTTTTTATTAGTGAAACACCATGAGGTACAGTTATAGACTTATAAATTTTTGTGCTTGGGTTTCAGTTATACAATGATCAAGTACCCATCCCTCCACCAGTGCCCATCCTCCACCACCACGGGTCCCAGCATCCCCCTCACCCCCCATCCCCCCTGTCCCACCTGCCTCTGTGGCAGGGCATTTCCCCTTGTTCTCTCTCTCTTCTTTTGGGTACTGTCTTTTGAAAGAGAGGCATTGAGTGGCAATCATGTTTGGTCTATAGAATACTTTTAGCATGCTTCTCCCACCCTGGGAGGGTCCTCACAACACCCTTTATTTGGTGCTCTCTTCTTATTTATAACATTGGAAATGGTAGACTTTCATGAATATGATGTTGTAGCACCACACCCTCAAGCAGAATGCCATCTTCTCTCCACCATTGCCTCAGGCTCTCCCACCACCATCACCTCACATCCTGGCCCCCTCCCATCCTCCTGCAATGGTAATCTCTCTGAAAAAAGTTATTGTTTTCTGTTGCCATTGGTAATTTATTATTACCTAACTATGTTTCTTTATATCCCACTTCTGATAAATCATTCTGTATCAGTCCCCCTCCTTCAAATTTAACTCTATTGCCATGTGGATGGATCTGGAGACCATCATGCTAATTGCATGATTTCATCTTTTCTTATAGCCAAATGGTATCAGTAACCAGTTATCTGTTCTTGGACACATGCGTTGTTTCCAGATTTTGACTATTGTGTACTGCAGTGAACATAGAAGCACAAATAGGAGAATGTAGAAGTCTTTTTCGAATAGAGTTTTTGGGTCTTTGGGATAGATGTCTAGAGGTGAATTACTGGGTCATATGAAAGGTCAATTCTTAGTTTGTTTTTTTTCTTTTAGTTTTCAAAAAGTTTGGCCCAGCAAATAATTCCACCAGCAGTGAATGAAGGCTTCCTTTTTCATCACATCCATGCTGACACCGGTTGTTTTTATTCTTTGTGAAGTGTGCTCTTCTTGTGGTTTTAGATGGTTGCGATGATCCTTCCCTTCTATGTCCCACCATCCAGATTCTTTTTTTTTTTTTCTTATTTATTTATTTATTTATTTATTGAATCACCGTGGGAAAGGTTACAAAGCTTTCAGGTTTAGGTCTCAGTCATGCAAATATCAAACACATTTCCCTTTACCAATACTTATTTTTTACCATGAAGAACCCCAATAAAACCCCACCCCCAACCCCTCCCAGTCCCTGTGGGGCAGATGAATTCTAGTTAACACTCTATCTGCTTTGATTAGATTCATTGTTTCAATAAAAGATTCACCATTATTATTTAGAGTTTACCACCCCCCCCCCCCCCAAATCAGACATGCTGAAAAAGCATTGTGAAGTGATTTGCTTTCTACAGCTGGGTTCAAGAATTAAATGTTGGTTTTGGATTTCTGCTATTTAACTTGTTGACCCTGGAAGTATTTCTACTGAAAGTCAGATAGTTAAGAAATTGGTTTCTGTGCTCTGGAGTAGTGGCCGTGCTGGAGAGCCGCTAGTGGGGGGCAACTGGTGGCCTCGGTAGGGCGTGAAGGGTGGACCGAAACGCCCCCCTTCCCATGAGGTTTTAGTCGCCCCCACTCCCCAGCTCATACCTGCTGTCCACAAGGCTCCCATGCGGCCGCCATCTTTCTTTCCAGAGAGGAGAAGGCGACTAGGGCAACACCCTTTCCCCTCCGGACAGACATGATGGCCTGGATTAACGCATAGTCCGTTCACTTTTCTACTCCAAGCTGCCGGGTTCTGCATTAAGTCCTTGTGCTTCTGGGGCCATGGCCGTGCTGGAGAGCTGCTCTTGGGGGTCAACTGGTGACCTCGGTAGGGCGTGAAGGACGGACCGGAATGCCCCCCTTCCCATGAGGTTTTAGTCGCCCCCACACCCCCGGCTCATACCTGCTGTCCACAAGGCTTCCATGTGGCTGCCATCTTTCTTTCCAGAGGGAGGAGGGCGGAAGGGACCAACACCCTTTCCCCTCCGGACAGACATGATGGCCTGGATTAACGCATAGTCCTTTCACTTTTCTGCTCCAAGCTGCTGGGTTCTGCATTAAGTCCTTGTGCTTCTGGGGCTGTGGCCGTGCTGGAGAGCCGCTCGTGGGGGGCAACTGGTGACCTCGGTAGGGCGTGAAGGACGGACTGGAACGCCCCCCTTCCCATGAGGTTTTAGTCGCCCCCACACCTCCGGCTCATGCCTGCTGTCCACAAGGCTCCCATGTGGCCGCCATCTTTCTTTCCAGAGAGGAGAGGGCGAATGGGGCAACACCCTTTCCCCTCCAGCAGACTTGATGGCCTGGATTAACGCATAGTCCTTTCACTTTTCTGCTCCAAGCTGCTGGGTTCTGCATTAAATCCTTGTGTTTCTGGGGCTGTGGCCTTGCTGGAGAGCCGCTCGTGGGGGGCAACTGGTGGCCTCGGTAGAGCGTGAGGGACGGACCGGAACACCCCCTTTCCCATGAGGTTTTAGTCGCCCCCACACCCCCGGCTCATACCTGCTGTCCACAAGGCCCCCATGCGGCCACCATCCTTCTTTCCAGAGAAGAGAGGGTGAATGGGGCAACACCCTTTCCCCTCCGGACAGACATGATGGCCTGGATTAACGCATAGTCCGTTCACTTTTCTGCTCCAAGCTGCCGGGTCCTGCATTAAGTCCTTGTGTTTCTGGGGCTGTAGCCGTGCTCCAAACTTAACTATGATTTTCAGAGAGAAACGTTGGGTGGTTTACTTCCCATGGTTCACTTTGTATATAGAGAGATGTCGTGTGGCCGCATAAGTGGCTGCGCGGTTTTGAGGAAAAGTCCTAGTTCCCGCATACTCTAGCTGTGCTTGTAGAGGCTTCTGGTCACCGGGGTTCCATCTGGGGGAGGCGGGATGCGGTACCTACCCCATCTGGGACTTCCCGATGATCTCAGCTCTTTTTGGAACCTGTTTTTTTTTTTTCCTTCTGGATCTGTGGATCCCGCCCTCCATGTAGTCCTTCTCTTTGGCTGAATGCTCACCATCCAGATTCTAAAGGGGCCTTTTACACTGGTGCTTCCCTTTTCAAAGTTTACTTTTTTTGGTCTTTATTTTGCATGTATTAACTTCTTTAATACTCAGTTTCTCATAGAAAGAGCATTAACCACAGGCTATGACAGGATGACTGGGAATGTTTGAGGAAATCTGTAATATATTGTTCTAAATGCTGTCACTGCCAACACCAGCATGTTGGATTGGACCCCCAAAACCCTGAGTCCCTTGAAACTTGAGCCAGAAATCCCCATCTTTGGGAAACTAAATGCTGGAAGTTCTTTTTAAAGTTTTTTTTTCTCCTTCCAAACTTCTGCCTACTGGCCTGGCATGGCGCAAATGCTTTCACAGCAACTGGGATTTTAATATGTGCCAAACAGTTGCTTATCCAAGGTTGCTTGGCAATAGTTAAACCCCCGAGTCTCTCCTACCTCCTACATCTCTCCCCTTTCTCCATGTTCAGGCTTTCAAAGGAATCTGCAAGTAGACTTTAGTGTTGTCCCCAAATAAACTTAGATACAGGCATGGCATATACAAATCCCCCCTGACAGAAAAGGAAACTGAGATCCAGAGGAGTGATCTGATCTATTCAAGGTCACAGCAATTTTGTAGCTCAGGTGGGAGGTAAACTCAGACCTTGGGAGTCCCATGCTTGTGTGCACTGTCTCCCTACAAATCTTTTTAAAAAGCCTTTTTGTCTTATAATTTTCCACACCTGGACTTAACTCCACATAGAAATTTTGTGTATAAGAGTCAGTATTGTGGAGCTGCGAGGGAAGTCGGTGGGAAAGAAAAACTCATGTTAATGGGCTTTGATGCTAGATGGGAACCTTTAAACTTAAAGAGGGGGCAAAGTAACAAAGTCTCTGCAGAGGAAAGAAAAATAATGTTGTGCTTATATAAAAGAAGGAAACTGGGCTATGCTACCAAGGTATTCAACTCCAACATATTAATTTCAAGGAACAAAGACGGTTGACATGAGAACTTTTGCAAGGAGATGCAAAGTAAAACACTCCATTACGATTTGAAGGCCTTTAGATCGTTCCTCCCCCGCCCCATCCCAATTGCTTTCCTGTTTCTTCTTCCACTAATGTGGGATGGGGAGAGCCCTTCACTTAGGTTAAGCTTGGCGCTGTAACTACCCCAAATCTCATATGTCAAGAGCTTGCTGGAGCCATAGCACAGTGGGTAGGGCATTTGCCTTACACATGGCTGACCCCGGTTCGATTCCCAGCATCCCATATGATTCCCGAGCACCGCCAGGAGTAAGAGCCAGGAGTAACTCCTGTGCATCGCCCGGTGTGACCTAAAAAGCAAAAAAAAAAAAAAAAAAAAAAAAAAGAGCTTGTAACAAACTAGATGTGTTTGTTTCTTGTTCCCTGGGACCCATTCCGGCTTCCTGACTTCCTTTCTCCTGATACACAGTGGGAAAAGAGCATTTCAGCACAGGGACCAACTAGTCTCTGACACAGAGGACAGAACCAGGGCAGCATCATTGTCAGTTTGTAAGGCTTGTGCCTGGAAATCACACTTATCATTTCTTCACATCTTGTTAACCAGCCAAAGCAAGTCACACAGACAAGTTCAATGTCAGTGCAGTGGGATTATGATTCTCCCCAGGAGGGGAAGCCCTCAGAGGAAGGAACAGCATGCATATTGACAATGGAATTACATGTGGCAGCCAGAAAGTGTCACCAAGCCAGTACATTATTCCTGAAAGAATGTTCAGCACAATTTTTCACTTAAGTACTTCACCCCCCCCCACCCCTTTGTCAAGGAGGAAGGAAGAGGAGTAAAATACATTTAAGAAGCATTCCCTTTTCCTGTGAAACAGTCTGTCAAATATCATGCATTGTTTAGTCCTGCAATCCATTTGACTTGACCTTGGGAGCCTGCCTTCTTGATCTGAAGAATGTGTTCAGTGTTGCTTCTCTTCCCACCTGTCCCTGGTCCTGCTGTTCTAGGATCTTTAACTCTAGAAACTGGTAGAACAGGAAGGATGATCAGTGGAAGAAGGCCAGAGTGAGGATTTGTACATCTAGGCACAATGAACCCTTGTCACTTCTCTAGATGTTGGTGGCATAAACTTAGAGAGATACAGCACCAAAAAAGAAGCTTGATTCTAATGGGTTCCAGCACTCACACTTTAAAGAGGAGAATCGGTTGGTCTTGGCTTGCCCAACATCACCTAGCAAGTTAGAGGTGGGATGGGGCCAGAATCCAGACACCTGAGTCACAATGCAGTCTTTTGTGTAAATAATCTGTGCTCTAGTATTAGAACATGTTAAGGGTGGCTCTGAGCCTTGTATAGCTGACTCCTTTTGCATCCTTTCTTTTTTAAAATCTGCTATTGCTGATCTGACCACCATTTGGTCTATTTTCAAGATCCATCAGATACTTCTAGAACTCTCCAATGGAATATTTGCATTTGATTTGAGAGTCATGTGCGCCACGTTGTTGGAAATGGTCTGGCCACTCTGTTAGGCCCCGCCCCCATCACTTCTTCAATGGCTCACATGCAACTCAGGCTTCGCATGAGTTGTTGCCCTGCATGAGCCTTTTTCCTCAGCTGTTGCTGGTAAAAATTCAACAAGAATTCTGTGACACTGCCTAGAACTGGATTTAATCATTTAGCTTGTCACACTTCTAGGGAAGTGTCTGCTCTGTGTGAGAACTCTGGGCAATCAAGCTTGCCCTATGTCACCTAGCAACCACTGGGTACAAGCTGGTCTTCATCCAACAATCAGCAAATGCAAAAGGGACAGTCACTTAAGGACACAAGTACCTGGTGAAGAAGTCAGGTGGAGAAAGAGGGATTGAGATCAACTCTCTCTAAATAGTCCCAGAAACCCTTCCAGAGGAGGGCATAGTGGTGAATAAGTTTTGAAAGATGAAACAGCTCTCCAGGTGAGGAATTGGGGGTAATTTCAGGGAAATGTAATATCATGAGCAAATGCGTGAAGGCGTGAACGTGTACAATTTGGAGGAAATGACGGTAATTTAATATAGCTAGAGAATAGAATAAAATGGAGAGCCAGCTGGGGGTTCAGGATGAGAAATGGGGCTAGGGAGGTTGTTCTGGGCCAGATCATGAGGTGGCTGCAGGAAAAGGATCACGGGTAGGAATTTAATTGGAGCCAAAAGCTTACAGGCTGATGGTTTGTGGTACAGCCCAAAGATGTGTTGGTTTGATTGATAGGGATCCTTAATTCAGGCAGGGCATATATTTTTAATGTCTTTCTAATCCTAAATTTATGCTGCTCTTTTTTTAAAATGTCTGGACCTTAAAGGCATTGACCTTGAGAGGTTTGGAATGGAGCACTGACAGAATTTCATTTGAGTTTCAATGGATGTTAATTGCTGGTGCCCAGGTGGATGGTAGGGCATGATGCTGGCAGCCAAGAATCTTATTAACTCTCGTTAGCAGATGCTGCAGTAATTTATTCAGGAGATGATGAGATCTTGTTCTGAGTAAAATGTAGAGGGAACAGAGTTAGGGGGATGAATCTGGTAATTGTTTAGGAGGTAGAATCCACAGGACTGGGCAATAAATTAAAATGAGGAGAAATAGATAAAGGGTTTTTGAGGCAGACTGTCTTCTGACTAGGTAATCCTGTTATCCCTCCCACTACCTGATGCAACAAAAAATCTCCAAAATAATGATTAAGTAGATAAAATACACATATATGAGATTCCAGATGGTTCTTAGGTTTCTAATTTAAAAACTTATGCAACCAGGATGAATGACCTGGCACCTGAGTTGCGCAGGAGGAAGAGAGCGGCTTGGAATGCCTTCAAGAGCATTGAAGAAATAACTAAGAGGACAAAGAACCTCCAGCTACGAGCACATCTTTTCAATTCCACTGTTCTTCCTGCATTAACATATGCCTCAGAGACCTGGACCCTACGAAAACAGGACGAGAACGCTATTCGGGTCTCTCAAAGAGGAATTGAAAGAACTATGCTTGGAATATCACGATTCACTCAAATGAGAGATAGAATCTGGAGTTCTGATCTTCGTCAACGCTCAAGAATCAGGGACGCTGTCTCATTTGCCAAGACATCAAAAATCAGATGGGCTGGACACGTAATGAGGTTTACAGACAACCGCTGGACTAGAGCCATTACTGATTGGATTCCACGGGACATCAAAAGATCACGTGGACGCCCACCTATAAGATGGTCAGACTTCTTCGTCAAGACCCTAAATGATCGGTTTGAGGCTCTGCATGTTCCTAGAATGAACAGATGCCATTGGGCTACGCTAGCACGCAACAGGGATGAATGGAGATGTTACTGGCACCCGCTCGAGTAAATCAATGAATAACGGGGGATCAAGTGATCAAGTGATGCAGCCAGGAATTTTGCTTCATAGCTTAGAGGCCAGCCACATATGCTAGGGGAAAAGGGAGCTCAGAAAGAGAAGGGAACACCAAATAAAGAGTGTTGGGAGGATCCTCTCAGGATGGGAGAAGCATGCTGAAAGTAGACTATAGACCAAACATGATTGCCACTCAATGCCTCTTTTGCAAACCACAACACCCAAAAGGAGAGAGAGAACAAGGGGGAATGCCCTGCCACAGAGGCAGGGTGGGATGGGGGGGATGGGGAGTGGGAGGGGTACTGAGATCTGTGGTGGTGGGAAATGGGACCAGTGGAGGGATGGGTATTTGATCATTGTATAATTGAAACCCAAGCACAAAAATTTGTAAGTCTACAACTGTACCTCATGGTGTCTCACTAATAAAAATTTTTAAAAAATTAAAAAAATTAAAACTTATGCATAGTAAGTAATTAATGCCTCTTATTGAATATAAGTGAAAATTTTGTAATAATGTTTGGCTTCTATTTTATTTTTTTGAGGGCAAGAGACACTTGATGGTACTCAGGGATTACTCCTGGCTCTGTGCTCAGGGATCACTCAGGGATCTTTTATTCTGTTTTATTCTGTACAGTAGTCGTGATGCAACAAATATGGGATGCTAAGGATCAAACCTGGGTTTTCTTCATACAAGAAAAAAGATATCTCCAGTCCTTGGCTCCTATTTTAAATGAAAACCAGTTTCTTAAGATCCAGAGAGTCTGTGCAAGTCCACCGAAGGAAATTGGCTTAAGTTAGAAGCACAATTTAGAGGCACTTGTGAAGGGGGATATGGTCTGACATTACCCTCAGGAGATTTGGGCCAAAGGAGTTCACACAGTGAATTCTTTAGCTTTTGGAGATAAAAGTGAGTATCTAAGTTTGGGGTAGCCAGGAGACCCAGCGCCATCTCTTTGCTCTGTATCTTTACCATTTAAGCAATAACAAAGAAACCAGCAAAACAAATAAGTGCCTTGCGGATTGAAGAGATAATACATCTACTAGCCAAATATTAAAATATCAAAGGTCCAGAACAGGATACAGTTATGGGCCTTTGATGTACCATAAAGGCTCATTTCATGCTCCAGTCGGGAGTATCCCAGGGCAGAGATGGGACGATATTTCATATCACCTCTGAGGCATAAAGGGCACTTTATGAGGCAAAGGAAGCCAAGTTTTCAAATGGCAGGAGGCTGGCAGGTTACTAGTTTGAAATCTAAGCACCAGCATGGATTCCAAAACCAAATTACTCCCGGTACCTCTTGCCCTGGAGAAGTTTGCTCAGGTTGTTGGAGGCAGGCAGTGGAGCGGGAGGAACATCCCCAGGCAGGCAGATGGAACTCATTACTCTCTGTCCCTTTGACCTCTCTCACTTTTCAGCATTGCTATACAATGGACTATCAAGATGCAGTGCATGCTGCTTGTTGGTTGTCTCTTTCACTTTGTGATTTAAGTTCCGTGTAAGCATGGGCTATGTGTTTTCCTCTGCAATGGAACCCTGCCTGCCACAAAGACAGGCAAGCAAATGGAAGTCAATAAATGTAGAGACTCTAACAGTGTTCCAGGTCATGCTAGATAATTCAGAGTGATAAAATGGGTTCCTCCATTTTTAGTGCTCAATGTCTAAATGAACGATCGGTTTGAGGCTCTTCATGTTCCCAGAGCGAACAGATGCCATTGGGCTACACTAGCACGCGACAGGGACAAATGGAGACGTTACTGGCGCCCGCTCGAGCAAATCCATGACTAACGGGAAGTTAAGTGATTAAGTGATTAAGTGAATGTCTAAATGAGGAAGAACAGGCACCATGTTGTACTAAAAGTATTTGCCTCAATGGTGAGCCCTCTGCAGCATGTTATGTGGTGCCAAGGAATACCTAAGCAAGCTTGTTGGGGGATAGGAAAATCAGGCCAGGACACAGTGATGTGCAGCTGAGATCTCAAGGGTGTGTAGGAGGAGGCCAGGAAGGGAGGCAAAGTTTTCACAGCAAGAGAAATGGTCATGCCAAGTCATGGCACTGCCCATGATATGACTCAGTAAAGAGGTGTTGAATGAACAAATATACAAATGACTGCTTTGAGATTTATGATGACTTATTATGCTAATCATTCACTCAACCCATCCAAAAAATGCCTTCCCACCAATATGTCATATCATGGAATCGTGCATGGGTCTGTTTTGTTTTTCTTAAAGAAAACAAACATTTTTAATGGTTGACATAGAAACTTACACCCGAAAGACAACAATACAAAAAATACATGACAAAATCTCTTTCTCCTTCAAATACTCACACAGAACTTTTGAAAAGTAAAATAATTCAAGTATCATCTTGTGATGTTTGTGGGACATGGAGGAATAGGGTTAGAATGAAAATTGGAGGGACAGGATTCAATAGCTATATCCATATTTAACAGGTATGTGATTTTCTATTAGTTGTAGTTTCTCAACGGTGAAAATCAAATGAGAATGCTTTGTAACCAAACAATGATGGCCAGAAGAGAGTAATATACCAGCTGGAGCGATAGCACAGCGGGTAGGGCGTTCGCCTTACAAGCGGCCAACATGGCCGACCCGAGTTCGATTCCTCCGCCCCTCTCGGAGAGCCCGGCAAGCTACCGAGAGTATTCGATATGCCAGACACAGTAACAATAAAGTCTCCAATGGAGACGTTACTGGGCCCGCTCGAGCAAATCGACGATCAACGGGAGGGCCTTTACCTTTTACCTTATTTAACCCATCATTCTTATTATTTTGTCTTAAATGACAGAGTTGAAAGCCTTCTTTTAGTTGTACAGAAAGAGGAATTTTAACCCGAGTATAGATTAATACAACTATCTTAATCCCAAAGCAGAAAAGTTCTATCACTAATCCAGACTCCCTCTTTATAGTATTAGCTATACTCTGCTCCTCACCCCAGCAACCTGAGTTCTGGGTTTTTTTTTTTTTTTTTTTTTTTTTGCTTTTTTGGGTCACACCCAGGGATGCACAGGGGTTACTCCTGGTTCATGAACTCAGGAATTACTCCTGGCCATGCTTGGGGGACCATATGGGATGCTGGGAATCGAACCCGTGTCGACCATGTGCAAGGCAAATGCCCTACCCGCTGTGCTATCACTCCAGCCCCCTGAGGTCTGTTTTTTGCTCTTACAGTTTGTCTTTTTGTGCCTGGACAATGATAGGAAAATCTTGTCATTCAGCTTCACCTAAGGAGATGAACTTTGTCCATTAGCATAATGCCTTTGAAAGGTGTGTGAACTCATGGCTCTTTGCTTTTCTGTGCTAGGAATCTACCAAATTGTCCATTCACTCCACAGAGGACATGTGGGTTATTTCTACTTTCTGAGGATGATGAAGACAGACTTGCCTTAACCCCCTCTCTCCCTCCCTTCCTGGAGGATTTTGTTGCAGTATGTCCTATTCTTTGCTCCTTCCTGTGTGCCTTTCAACAAAAGGGTCTACAACCTGAACTGGTTAGATTCTGGTTTGGAGACAATTTGAATTGGCAGGAAACCATCTCAGGTTCCAGTGAGCCAAGAGCATCCTATATCTGGGTTCTTAGCCTGAAGATGTGGAAATGGCCTTTTGTACAAGACTGTGTGTGGTGAAAGGGAAAACCAGGGCATCTGTTTCAGATCTGGCTTTATGGATGCACCTTTGGTCTCTCCCAGATTTGAGCTCTGCAGATAAATAGGGGAAGAAAAAAAGCAAGAAAGCAGGATGGGAAGAGGAAGAGAAAATAATAGAAGAAGGAAAAGCGGGGGGAAATGAAGAGGGGAACAGGAGCAAAGGTAAAGCTGAGAAATGCTAAGAGAAGAAAAAAAAAGGAGGCTCGAAACCAGGTCGTTTATTTTACTTTCCCTGGTGTTTGTTCCACATCATACCAAACTAACTGGAAGGGAACAGGGTAATTGGACCCAGCTAATTAGATCTTCATTTGATTTTTGTGTTTGTTTGACTAAGTTTGTAATTTGGCAGGGGGTTTTATTGTGTATACTCTGCTAACTGGTTTATCTTAACTGAGATTGAGCATGAAGAAAATTGACATTGGACTTCAGCTTCAGACTCTGCAGAGGGAGGAGACATCTACTCAAGTAAACACGTGTCTAGGTGCAGTATCAAACCTAGCCAGAAGGCTGCTCAGCTTCTTGGAGGCCCTGGGACCATGGAGTTTATGGACACAGCTTGTCTGAGTAACCCCCAGGCGGAGACCTCCAGAAGCTGTGTATCCCCCTCTTAAGAATCTGGAGTTTGCAGTCGGACAGATCATAGTATAATTCCTGCTGTTACTACTCAGTACCTTATCATGGTCCCTCGGAGTTAATAAGCAGGGATAATAATGCTTACTTCCTGGGCAGAGGCAAGGATGACATAAATACCAGGGATCATGCCTAATTGTAATATTAGGAGGGGATTCCCATGCCTACTTTCCTGGGAACCTTTTCTGAAAAATAGGCAAAATGATAAGTAGTGTAAGATGATGAACATGAAGTTTCTCTCCCAATTATGCCTTCATCCTGGGTCTCACCCAAAACAAATTCGGGATGTAAATAAGGCATATTTGTTACAATTTACTGGTAAATTATATTAAGAGTCATGACTTACAATGCTGAGTTGAGCATTCCTGTGAGGTGCATCCTCTCATTTCCGGGGTCCCTCAGCGGTGGTCTTTGTTATGTTTTGCCTCTCTCACCCCACTGGCTGGCTCATCAACATCTATTCTTATATGCTTTTTTTTCTGAGTTTCTTTTTCAACACTAGTGTTGTGCTTCTCCTTGGGGGCTATGTATTTATATTGTTTATCTGTGTGTCCAAAAACAAGCTCCTTGAGTTCAAGAATTTATTTCTGAGTCTTCAATCTAAAACACCATGCTGAGTTGTGGTACTCTGAACAGGTTACTTAACCTTTTGAAGACTTAGTTATCCACAACGTGGGGGTAATAGTAGTACCTCTGAGTTAATTGGCAACGCTTGTAAAAACTTTCAGTATTATTCCTGGAACATATTCAGAGTTCAGTGTGTATTACTTATTATAAATGTCACTTTGAATGATTGAATAAATGAACAACAGGATAAGACTAGTCACATGTGTTCTCTTAATGAGCTGGGGAAATTTGTATAAATAGCTAAAAATAAAACAATGTGATATTGAAGAAGAAAGCTACTACAACATGTAAAGAGCATTTGCCTTGAAAACGGTCAATTGGATTCAGTCCCCAGCACCCCATATGATCTCACCAGGAGTAATTTCCGAGTGTAAAGGCTGGAGTAAAACCCAAGCATTGTTGTATATGGACACCCCTCTCCCCAATTCTAACAAACAAAAGACCATCAACAAAATAGGAAGCTACCAAAATCTATAGCTTTGCACCAGAAAAGAAAGATTTAATTAAAATTAAAAGGTGAAGGTGAAAAGGAACATAAAGTTGAAGTGTGCAAGGAGAAAGCAGTGAGGACAAAGATAATATAGTAGTATTATAGTATTATAGTATCGAGAACTTATCTTACAAAGAACTGTGAATAAGAATTCTCCATTTTTCTCCAAACCTTCTAGCTGCCAAAGCAGAAAATTCAGTCAATTTGACATAAAAAATGTTTAATCCTGGGGCAAGAGCAGTAGTACAGTGAGTAGGGCATTTGCCTTATAAGTGGTTGATCTGGGTTCAATCCCTGGTATTCCATACAGTCTTTCAATCCAGGAGCAATTCCTGAGTGTAAAGCCAGGAGTAACCCCTGAGTATCACTGGGTGACCCAAAAAAGCAAAAATAAAACAAAAAATTCTTTAATCCTGGCACTCAGTGATGATCTGGGCTTTGAGAAGAGTGCCTTTGGGAAATGGGAGGAATGACTGAATGAGACAATGCCACTTTCTACAAGATGGTCATTAGGTCTCTGTCTACTAAATGTTCACTGTTTCCTCCAGTCACTATGACCATCAAACATGCCTCCTCCCTTTGGAAAATGACCCTCAGTGGGTAAATTAACCCCCAGCTGAGAACCACAAACCTAACCCATTGAATTGCAACTGAAGATGATATCAAGATTCAGAGAGAAGACTAGACTCTTGTAAAAATCAAACCTCAACACACATTTCTGGCCCCTGACTTGGTTTGTTTCCCTTTAATTTCTTAGGCTTAATATTTTTAAAAAATTTAAACAATTTTCAAGGATGCTTCAAATTTTATTAATTTCAACCATTGATCAAAGACCTTTACATTTGAAGACAGGACCTCAATTTTCCAGTCTGCAAACCATTATTTTGTAGGAGGTGACATTGGGAAGAAAATGAGTATTCATCTCACAGGTAAAAATCAGAGTACTTGGCATCTGAGTGTTGAACTGCCAAGTCAGAATACCTCAACTCCTCCAGAGTCACTGTGCCAACTAGGTCTACTGAGATTTCCCAGGCCAGACAGTTTACCGCAATGATTCCAACATTTCATACATTTCATACATACACTCAAACTGATGGAAGCAATGGAGGGATGAGTGTCCCAGTCTGTGTGATTGATTGTTATCTTAGTTCCATGGGAAGAGATGCTTTCTTAGGTAGGAGGAGCCAGCTGTGATTTGGATATTTTTGTCAGTCTAAGAATTGACCAAAGCTAAGAAATAAGGAGGGCAAGAAGTCTAAATATATAGCTGGAACCTGACCTGAAAATTTCTTGCTCTGCAGCAGAATGTATGTCATCTTCCTTGATCAAATGCAAATCGATTGGAGCCTCACGCCTACTACTGAGTTCCCAAGGTTATTGGGAGTCATCCTAGCACATAAGTCAATGAGAGAAGTCATGATTTTCAAGGTACACCCCAAGGCAGAGAACATGACTGCTCATCAGTGACCTGGTTGCCTATTTTTCTTCCTAAATCCACAGCTAAACCACCTCTCAGTTTCTTACGTCTGAAGTGGAAACAACGGAAGGTGGAAAATCAATGTGTGTGTTTTGTTTTGTGCTGATGCTCTCTTTGCCTTCTATGACAGATTTGTAGGTCCTATTTTGGAGATGGCAGAGCCATTGTCTCGGAGTAACTCTGAATCACCATGCAGAAGGCCGCCTCTGCACACTTGATTAGAATGTACAGTGGGCAAAAGTACCTCTTAAGTTTCAAGGTCTTCATAAATAAAAATAATAGATCTATGCTTGTTATAGATCTGGGTCTACCCTGACCAATAGCTCACCCTGACTAATACTATTGGTAATACAAACCAGCAGGCCCCAAGAAAGAAAGGCAAATGTGCCCGCGAGCTCTGCTCTTTCATGCTCCCAACCTCTTGTATAGCCATCTGCTTTCAGGAGCAATTTTCAAATTAATACTCAGAATTTACCGATCATTTTCAATTTTGTGCTTCTTTCAGGCAATTTGATTTGATTTCCAGATTTGCTCCCCATCCACTTCAGAGCATCATTATTATTAGAGATGCAAACGAATCTACAGCTAAACTTTGTTGCTGGAATTTACTCTATGTGCCCTTGGCTTGACCATCTTCCAGCTAAGGGAGATGAAGGTTAGAGTGGACAGAAGACTAATAGAGCCCCATACTGAATTGTTGTGAAAACTGACCGAGGTTGTGAGCGTGAAACACTTGCACTGTAGCACTGTCCTCCCGTTGTTCAATTTGCTTGAACAGGCACCAGTAACGTCTCTATTGTTAGACTTGTTGGTACTGTTTTTGGCATATAGAATACGCCATGGGTAGCTTGCCAGGCTCTGCCGAGCAAGCAGGATACTCTCGGTAGCTTGCCGGACTCTCTGAGAGGGGCAGAGGAATTGAACCCAGGTTGGTCCAGTGCAAGGCAAACACCCTACCCGCTGTGCTATTGCGCCTGCCCTGTGAAATACTTAGCACAAAGAAAGTGCTCAGTCAGCCCCAACCTTCCTCATTCTCCCTGAATAGCGAACGGATATTTCTAGTCCAGGAAGCACTTAGCATGGGAGTTAAAGGTGGCAAGTGGTGGGAGTAAGTAGGTATTGTGGATCCCCTCACCTCAGTTGCAGGCTCATAAAGTAAAGTAAAGTAAAGGCCCTCCCATTGATCATCGATTTGCTCGAGCGGGCCCAGTAACGTCTCCATTGGAGACTTTGTTGTTACTGTGTCTGGCATATCGAAAACTCTCGGTAGCTTGCTGGGCTCTCCGAGAGGGGCAGAGGAATCGAACTCAGGTCGGCCATGTTGGCTACGTGCAAGGCAGACTCCCTACCGGCTGTGCTATCGCTCCAGCAGGCTCATAAGGGAAAAAAAAATCATCTTTGGTGGAGGGGAACCTTGGATTAAAAGGGTCCTCCTCCCCTTCTCCCCTCCTCAGGTTTTGGTTCTTCTTTTCTCTGGGCTTCAGTTTCTCTTTGCAACGGCAGGGTAGAACTCAGTGACCTCCAGGAGCCCTCTGGCTCTGCCAGTGTGGAATTCCAAGTTAATGTTAGAAGACAGAAAGACTGTGGAGAGAAAGGCATCAGGGATGGGGAATGGGCTGGAACGAAGCTTAGCTGGATCATGTAACAAGTCCCAGAGGACCTAAGCCATGTTCCAAGGTCATACAGAAAAGATTTACAGACTTGGAGTCCATAAATAATGACTGGAGGTTGGAGTCCTTTAAATATCTAATGACACTGAATACCACAATGGGAGAGAAAAACTACTCCTTTTAGAAACTTCAATTGTGAGGGACAGGCCCAAAATGGACTACCACCAGAATTAATTTAGCTTAGCTTAATAGGAACCTGCATTGCAAAATAACTTGTTTTTCAAGGAACAGGTCTAGATAAGCTTTTTCAGATCCGCTTTATAGGAGCCTGCACTGCAAAATAACTGGTTTTTCTGCCCCTGAGCAAGGAATTCAGATACAGGTACTCGAAGGGTGGGGGTCAGACCAGATAACTGGATGTCTCTCACAAGACCCATGTTGCAAGACCCAGGACTGCCTTAAAAACCTGTCAGTTCCTAAGCACCGACACAAAATGCTGATCTTTAAACTATAGGCTAAGAAGTGATGTATCCTTAATTGGATTGGTTAAGAAAGCATATGTTGTTACAAATCTATTGGCTATGAAATACGCGGGCTTTGCTGTAACGGCCAGTGAAGGCCTATATAAGATCCCCTTTGAAGAGGTTCGGGGTCTTGCCTCACCTAACTGACCTGCGTGTCTGTGTAGGTGGCTTGACCCTGGCTAGCCAGTCTTACAATAAACCTTGCTTGCTGTTTGCAGTCTCTGGAGTCTCTTTGTCATTAAAGGGAGATCACGATCCGCGCCTTAACACAATGTTACTGTGACCTTCTGTAGAACTGGACTTATTTATTTATTTTAATTAATTTTCTTTGAGGTTTCAAAATATTTAGTGGGGATTTGGGGGAGGGAGGTGGGTGGGGAGATAGTTCAGTGGTAGAGCAATTGGTCACAACATTTTGGTTCTTATGTCTCGTCCCAAATGTAGGAAGGATAACTTTCTTTGTTGTTACTTTTGACTACTTCCTTTCATTAAGCAAATTCTCATCCTGGATTACTCCTTGCCATTTTTGTTGCGTTATGGCAAGACCTGGGAGAAGAATTTGAAGGTGAAACCCCACACAGAACTTCTGCTGTTGGGAGAAGAACTGTCTCCTTATCACTTCACGATCAAAACGTCATCCTCTCTGCTCTAACTGTTTCCTTTCCTGCATCCTCATGTTGATTTTCCCAGCTTCAGTGCTCTGCTTCCATCCTGATGGGAAACTGCAATCGTTGTCACACAGCTAGACCAACATGCCAGTCATTAATGGCAGTAAAGCCATTTTTCGAAGCATTGGTGGAAATGCTGACGCCTGAAAGTTAAGGAGTAGGTGCAATGCTCCAGGTGCCCTCAGAACTGGATGAATCTGCCTCTGGGTCTGGTCCTCTACTCTGCTTCATGTAACTCACTTCATGTGTCCATCCCTCTTTTTGAAAAAAAGTCTGCATTAACAGGAATTTGGAAGCTTGAAACACCACAGAAGAAAAAGGAGTATCTTGATCTCTTCCTGTTAGGCCAAGTATGACTTTTCCCAGTGGAGATGATAATTGTGCCGATCTTGGGGAGCTGCCGGAGCCCCGGGTGCAACTGGAGGACACTTTGTGTTTCATGAAGATAGAGTGTAGAACTGAATTTAGGGGAGCTTTTTTTTCTTTCCCTCTCTTGCTTTCTTCCTCTTATACCTTTAACTCCTCTACCTTCCTGTTTTCTCCTTTTCTCCCTTTTTTCCTCTTACCTTTTCTGTCCTATTTCCTTTCCCTTCTCTCCTTCTCATGGTCCTACCTTGCAACCAATAGCTACTTTCCCATTTTTCAAGATATTACTACTTCCTCCCCCACCATTTTAAGATGCCCTGTTTTATTATCTGGTTTCCAAACTAAGCTACTCAGCTTATGTCCATATATTTTCCCTTTCCTTTCAGTCTTAGTTATTTCTGCAGACACTAAGAAGAATCAGACCAGTTTTTGATTAAACAATCTCAGTAATTTAATCCAACACTGATAGCATGCTGGTTAATATACATTTGAGAGACACCATGAGGTGCCATAATTTTAACTACTGCAGGAACAAGCTGAAGACAAATAGACTCTTTCCAATGCTGTTTATATTCTCCAGAACAATTACAAATTCCAAGTTTCCAGGAACATTAACTCTGACATTCCAATCAACCTTCAAATTAACTCCAGTCTGAAACTCCAGCCACTAAGCAGACATTTTTTGATCTGCAATCATGTGCTCCCTTTTTTTTTTTTCTGAGCAGAAAATTAAGAGCACAATTTGGAATCATATGGAGAGCGTTACTGTAGCATTTTATTCCAAAAGTGGCCTTAATTATAATTACAGGGAAATCTAAACTCTACCTTTATTAAGACTACTTTTTTTCTTTCTCTTTAATATTTGTAGGGTGAATAGTTTTACTAGAAACTTCCAGAGCTCAGATTTTCAGCAGAGTGTCCAGACAGGTTTTGTACTAAAAAAAATCAAATGATTTTATTTTGTCAGCCACTCTGCAGCCTAAAAGTATCACTATTTAGAGATGATATTTCAATAATTGGCTCTTCAAAGTGGTACGATCAATATTTGATACCTATTTTATCTCCCAAAAGTGTTCCAAAACCTCCTTTTTCCAGTCTTACATCCAATAATTATTTTATCTAGCATTGTTTTGGTGACCTGAAAAAAACATGAATGCCTTTATTCTTTTGAAAATAGAAGTTTAAAATAGGCAAAAGTCTAGATAAGAAACTACAATGATGTATATTTCTATTTGTCTTTGAAAACACATTTTCTTGGTTTATCTATTATTAGTTTCTTGGTACATAATTTTCTTGTGTTAGTTCCCTTAGTGCCATCCACTTCTCTGCAAACAATCATTTCATTAAGCTTTCTCCAATAAAATCATTGCATATCCCTCCTTCCTAGAACACTAACTGATTTGGGGAATGTACAATAGTAGATTTTGTGTTAATGTAGGTTTGTCAAGCAGAATCTCATGAAGTCAGGGGTGCATCTTTTTGGAAATCATGCGATGGGAATTATGTAAGCAGATATAATGGTTTACCCAAATTTCATAGCTTAATTTTGTCCCTATTTACATAAACTTTTATTCATTTAAATGTTGACTTGGTTAGTCAATGAATATTTTTTGTGGTGCTTACTACATGTCAGGAAATTTTATAGGTGTTGAATTTAGATCATGAATAAAATTGATAAATATTAATTAGCTAAATTACTAATACTAGTACCAGTTACATACTAATTAGCTAAAGTAATTTTTTAAATGAATAAATTATCTCAGGAGGTGAGATAATCTATGAAGTAAGAGAGAATAGAAAGTAAGATTGTATAGTCCTACATTCACTTAAAAACTTTAATCCCCAAAGCAAATACTTCTTACTAGTATTTGGATCATTGACGGACAACTCTACAGATTGTAAAGGTTTATTGTTCCTGAGCTAAATTTGACATTGACATTTATATCAGAATGTCTGATATAAAACATAAAGATGTAGCTCTAATACACAATACATATTGAACAGGTATTATTATATAATGCTCATATCAACCCATATACTGGGTGAGAAATTTTACTAGTGGATAGCAAATTTTTGCTAATGGATAGCAAAAATGAGCATGTGGTAGATTCATAAGAAAGGATTGAAGAAAAACCATTGAAAGCAGATAAATGCGGGGGCCTGAGAGATAGCACAGGAGGTAAGGCACTGACCTCTAGATCTGCATATGGTTCCCTGGGCACTTTCAACAGTGTACATACTGAGTACATAGACAGGAATAAACCCTAAGCACTGCTGGATGTGGTCTCCCCACACTATCAAAAAAGGCAACACATGTGTCACGTATTGCTAATATAAATACATAGTAAACTCAGAACAGTGTTCAGTTTTCTGTTCAGTTTTCTGTAAAGCCAATGTTAGGTCCTCACACTTTAGGATCTTAGTGTGAGTGAAAAAACAATAGTCTATAATCTTTCTTAATTCACAAAAATATATGAATAATTTACAATTTAAAAAAAATAATAATAATGAATAATTTACAATTAAAAAAATAATACTGTCAACTTATCACAAACACAGATGTGTAGTGGTACATGGGGAGAGTCATTCATGACGTAGTTCTTCCATGATCCCCCAACTTTCCCTCACCCAAAGGCGTAGTCTGTTTTTTCATATTTGTCAAGTTCTAAAAATAATTCCATATTTTGTCATGGTTTGTAAAAGGATGATTGAAAACAGGGACGAGAGAGCCAGATAAATAGTTCAGGGGTCAACGGTGCAAGCAACAGTGCAACCCTCCTCCCACCCCCACCTGGCATGGTCCTGGAGGTCCCTTGCTCTGCTGAACCTGAGCAGAATCCCACGAGGGTGAACGCTGAACCAGCCAGCCAGGCTGACCAAGTGGCATGAGAGATGACTGCTTGCCCCAGGAGCACTACTTGGGAGGAACCCGGAACAAAAAAACAGGGAAAATAAGTTTGTTACTTTATGATGTTTTCAATTTAGATTAAATTAATTAATTTTATGGGGGAACTTCCCAAGTGGTGTTCAGAGGGATCCAGGGGGCACTCTCAGTAATACTTGGCTAATTGGATCTGTATTTAAGTATAAGGACCCAAGAACACAGTATTGCTCAGGCACTACAGCATCCAGGACCACTGGGGCACCCTTGAATGTTCAGGGAATGTGCAGAACCACTTCCAGAAGTGTTTGGGATCCTCCAGGCTATAACCACCTGGAATGATGAGGAGAGAACCAGGGTCAGGATTGAAGGCAAAGCATGGACCCTCAATTGCTATGCTATTTCCTCCATCCCTAAAGTTTTAGATTTAAATACTTTTAAATGCTTACTTAACGTAGCATTGCATTCTGACAAAAGTTTTAGCATTTAAGTTTCTGGGACCAGAGAGGCAGTCCAGCAAGTAGGGCATTTGCCTTGCACCCAGCCAACCTGGGTTCCATTCCCAGTACCCACAAAGCCCCCAAGCCCTCCAAGTGTGATTGCTGGGTGTAGAGCTGGAGTAAGCCTTGAGCACTGTCAGGTGTGCCCCCAAACAAAAAGAACCCACAATAACAAAAACAACAACAACAAACAAAAGCAAAAGAAAAAGTTGAAAACACTGAAAGGTTGAGAAACCCTCACAAGTTATATGAACAGCAGCTGTGTGCTGACCAGGTCACCCTTCACACTACCCACTCTGTCAGAACTAGTTGAATTCCAATAAGGGAGCATTGTTATAGTTCTACATAAATTATCTTATATCTCTGAACACACACACACACACACAGACACATACATATCCCATAGTCTTTATGTTTGACTTTCTTTCCCAACTTGTCTGTTTATGATTAGAGTCTGAACCTGTGATTTGTGAAGGACTTCCTAAACTCTACTGAAACTATTTTGCCCAAATGTTTGGAGAATTAGAATGCCTGGGAGTTTTTTTCTTCCTAAAGAAGATGATGGCATTGTGTAAAAAACTATGCACACAGAAGGTTGTGTGTTCGTGGGCTCTCTGAATGGCTCTATCTCACCATCTCACCACCTGCCTTCGGTGCCCTAGAGCCACTGTGTGTGGCCTGGATCAGGTAGGCTGTTGGCCAAGGGCAGACAAGGAAGAGACGAGGGCCAGGCCGGTTGATCTTAGTAGTTGATCTTAGTAGCAGTTTATTACAAGGAAGTTTATCCCATAGAAGAAATTTATGTTATGGAGGGCCTAGGTTCTCTCAAGCACATGTTTCCCTTGCTAGTCTCTCTGTGGTCCATCTTGCAGCCCTGCTCTCTCTCTCTCTCCAGCTCCCTTGTTTCTCCAACTCCCTTGCAGTCTGGGCTGACACTCCACCCAGTCAGGTAGCCAAATCAACATAAGAAAGCCCTTCCTGAGGGCCCACCTAAAAGGTATTCTAAAGCCCTTCCTGACTGCCCCAGGCAAAATTCCTCTTTAAGGTGTTTTTCTCTTTCCCTCAGTCCAATAAACTATCAATAAGCTATCAACTATCAACTATTCCTGAGGCTATGCAGGAAGGACAGAACAGTGTTATACTACAGTATTGAGTAACTATTTTATGAGATTGAAATCCCAATTTATTTCTTTTAAAGAGGAAAGCTTTGAAGTGTAAGTTATACTCCTTAAAGAGAACTTTGTAGGATTATCTTCTTGCTTTCCTTTCTTCCCAGGTTTTCTATAAGTATTTCCTCATCAGTTCTTCTGAAAACATGTCTTTAATAATAAATCAATTGCACACAATTCTCCTTTCAGGTTGATTTTTGGGTGATATAAATTATGACATTTCAGAAAAATTGTTGAAATTTTTATTGGGTTGACTGCATATATAAATCGAATTGTAAAGAACTGAAAATAATTATGCTAAAATTTCCAATCCATGAACATGGTATATTCTTCATTTAGGCATTCTTCTGTAATTTCTTTCAATAGTGTTTTATTATTTTCAGTTTATGACTTGCAAATCTTTTGTCAGATTCTTATCTATTTGATATTTTAAGTAACCATAAAGAATGTTTTTAATGCTTTTTAAAAAATGATACATTACTTGTGAATTTAGTAAGACCATTACATTCACATATTAATTCTCAAAATTCTACATTTTTGACATATACCTTTGATGCCATATGTGTATAATAACAGTATCATTTATTACTGCACCATTCTTGTGCCTCTATCCCTTGACTTATTGCACAATAAAAAACCCCCAGTACAACATGAATAGAAATGGTAGCAGTGTAAAGAATGAATTTTATTCTGCTGGGCTCCAAAACCACATGATTTTTTTAAAAAATTATTTTTCGCATAATTTTTTTAAAATAAAAAAATTTATTGGTTCACCATGAGATACATTTACAAACTTGCATGATTGTGTTTTATTCAAATGGTGCTTGAGTACCCATCCCTCCATCAGTGCACAGTTTCCACCACCATTGTTCCCAGTGTCCCACCTGCCCCACCACCCTACCCCACTCCCTGCCTCTTGCTCTCTTTCTAATTTTGGGCATTGTGATTTGCGATAAAGATACTAAGAGGTCATCGTGTTTGGTCCTTGGTCTACTTTCAGCACATATCTTCCTACCTCGGCGATCCCTCCAATCATCATTTATTTAGTGGTCCCCTCTCTGTCCTCACTGCCTTTCCCCCCAGCATGTGGGGTTGGCTTCCAAACCATAGTGTAATCTTCCTGTCCCTTATCTCTACTGTCCTTAGGTGTTAGTCTCACATTATGCTACTCTATATTCCACAAATGAATGCAGTTGTTTTATGTCTAACATTCTCTTTCTGACTAATTTCACTTAGCAGCACATAATTTTTAAAGCTCAACCTTTCACAGCTAAGTATTAAGGAAATTATAAGTAGATAATAACAAATTTCATATAATAGTAAAAATATGACATCAACTTTTTAGAGGTATGCAACATCTCTATTGTCTGGCACAAGCCATTAACAATATACTTACCAATTAGTTTGTTCACTGTGTAGCTACCAATAAATATAACTTTCAACAATTAGAAGTGACTTTTCAGCAGTTCAATTTTAATTAAATCAGTGCTCAATATTCTTGCTGGTCTATTTATAATATCTTGTCCACAAGGCTCCCAGTGATTCATGGCTTATTTGTTCAGTGTTGTAATATATATAATATAAAAAAAGCTTTTAATATAAACCCAGTTCACTCCCTCATTGTTCACTCATTAACTCTTTAAGACATAAGACAGTCTATGTCCTAGGACTTGTGCTAGCTGTTTTTCTTTCCATTTTGTTTTGTGCTCCTAATATCCCGTCAAGGTAGATATTATCACTGTCATTTGATAGATGAGCCAACTGGGACTAGTTGTGGAAAGACGCATAGCCAAATGTAAATCTGCTTCAATCCCCCAAATGATGTTTTTACATGAAAACTTATTTAGGATGATGAAGAAAAGGTGGAGACACATCCTAGTGAGGCATATTCACTCTCTGGAAGATTTGTATGGGAAGCCGTATCAGCAGAGATGATTGTGTGGTTTTAGAAGGCAGAACTATTATTCATCAGTGTGACTCCATATTTCTTCATCAGGGGAAGGGATGAAGAAATTTCTAACAAAGGAATGCTCAGCTTTAGCACAGTGAGCTCCTCGTGTTGCTATACTGAGACAGACCCAAACAGACTCAGTGAAGAGTGAAAAATACTGAGGTGGAAACTGTGTTCAGAACCCTACTTTGGCATTTACTTGCTGGAGAATGCAGTTCGTGAGGTACAGAAGTGGAATTGCATAACAAATTCACATAACCATGAGAAATCTGGATAAATGTTTCCCCTGGTGGCTTGGTCGCCACCACCATCTTCCAGAGGCCTGGGGACAGTCAGGGAGGGGCCTGCAGTAACAAGAAACCCGGGGGCCCCATGGGATGGGGGCGGAGCTGGCCCTATGGGATCCCAAGTTGCCGCCCATAAACAAACCCTCTGGCTGCTGATAGAGCTGCTTATTGGCCATGATCCCAGAGACTCAGAAACAAAGTTTGGAACACAGCGGCTTTTGGAAGAAATCCCTCCAGTTTTAATTATTAAAACTTCAGAAGTCCAAAATCGTGTGGCCACAATAGTGACCATGTGTCTTCATATGCAATTCATAATCAGCAATAGAAAACAAAGTGTCCAATGTTGCCTTTTCGACAGATTTGAGTGTTGTGGTAAAATTCCAAATAATAATGGTGGGTTTGGTATCGAAATATTGAATGTAATCAAAGTAGAGAGAGAGTAACATGGAAATCGTCTGCCACACAGGTAGGGGAGGGTGTGGGATGGAGAGGATACTGGGGTTTTTGGTGGTAGAAAATGTACACTGGTGAAGGAGTCGGTTTCATCATTGTATGACCCTAGACTTAAACCGAAAACTTTGTCACAGCTCTCACGGTGTTTCAATTAAAAAAAAATGAAAACAGGATAATACAGGAAGGTTCGAGGCAGAGGGAGTGGTATTTGAAAAAGTCCAGTAGCCTAAAGAACCCACAGAATGTATCGGGATGAAGTTTCAGCAGCGTAGTTGGGTTAGTGTGAGTTTCTAGAGCCATGATTTGCATAGGACCTGGCATAGTGTGATGTATAAGAAATGGACAAATATACATATTTGGTCATCTGATGACCAAGGTATAGTTCTTAAATTACTTGATATTTATCCATAGCTCCTTTCTCATAGTTCCCTACAGCTTTGGAGTTTCCGACATATTGAGAGAGATAAAGGTGTTTTTTTGATATGTGAATAAGGGGTAAGCACCTAAGAGTGGGGACTAGTTTCTATGATAAACAACCAGATGATGAAGGGGACCCTGTCAGTCACACATCTGGATCTCCAAAGAAGGGAGTGTGACCAGAGCTCGGGTTCAATGGACAATGTCCATAATCTTACCTATACAAGTCCCAAAGGAGTGGACTTTGGAGTATGTTTGGATTGGTGGGCATGTGGAGTTCTGGTGAGAATGACTTGTGTGGGGAGAAAACTTTGCATTCTTTTTTTTTTCACCTTGTCCTACACATTTTTTCTATCTGACTGTTCCTGAATAATATCCTTTGACAGAAATTGCTAATCTAGTGAATAAATGGGTTTCCTCAACTCTGTGTGCTGATCCAGTAAATGAGTCAAATCTGGGCTTGTGGGAACCTCTGATTTACAGCAGTCCCTAAGAAGCACAAGGAATAAGCATGGGCTAGTGATGGGCGCCTGTAGAGGAGGGTAGTCTGAGGAGACTGAGCTGCAAATCTGTGGAATCTGATGGTCTCTCTGGGCAGAGAAGGTCAGATCTGAGCTAAATTTTAGGCACCTAGCTGGTGTCTGAGATCTGCATTTTGCTGGGAAGAGGACTCCGAACATGGTGCAGTTGGAATTGAGTTCAGGACCCCATTCGGTCTTTGAACAACTTTCTAAGGGCCTCAGACTTCACCTTGGATCCACAGAGATGAATTCTGAGCTGAAACTTGTTTATAGCTGCCAGTCCCTCTCCCTCAGGCCTCCCTGAGCTAGTCCCACTTCTGGCCCCAGTGTGGAAAACATGTTAATTAATGATGAAAACCATCCTACTCCACAGGCCTGTGAAGGGTTCCAGGGAGCACTTTGCAGAAAGAAGGCCTGGCTCTTGCTGTCAACAGTTCCTGTGACTCCTGTAGCCACAGGATTCCTGGTCCCTAGGCAGTTTCCCCATCTCCTGGGCGTGCCTGCCTCAGCCTTAGAGTCACTCGGGGAATGGGGAATGGCGTCACTGGGACCTGGTGCCCCAGCGTGCGCAGCCCTCCGGGCCTGGAACCTGTTACAGATGCAAGGAATTGGATGTGTCAGGCAGCAAAGGGCTGGGCCTGTCAGCTGGGATTCTTTCCACGTAGCTTTTTGGCTCCCAGTGGTGTTTGTGGAAAAGGAAGAATGTTGGCAGAAGAGTCAGGAGCAACCCTCATGAGTTGTGTGTGTGTGTGTGTGTGTGTGTGTGTGTGTGTGTGTGTGTGCCTGCATGCGTGCGCACGCACGCCAGTCATTCTTGTGTGTTTATCTCTGTTTACAACTTCAGGAAAATATTACAGGGCAGTTTGTTTTTTAACTGTAGTACCAATTAAATGATACTAATATGGTGCGATTCCTCTAGCTAACCCTTCCAAGAAATCAGGAACAAACCACATTTCTAGGTGGAAAAGGAAGGGGAAGTAGGTCCAGGAGGTTGTGAAAATATGAAAGGACATTTGGGATGCTGAATGGGGTGTCTTTGGAGAAGCATTTTATTCCTAGGATCATAAGGCTTCCCTGGGTTAATTTCCTTAGTAAAGGGGCTCCTGGAGTTGGGAAAATGCCCCCTGCCTTCTCTCTCCCACCACCCTACTTCATCTCGTTGCTGATTCCGATTCATCTTCATTTCCCCCTTCTGTGTCTGATTGCCCCAGGAAGGCCAGTATGTAGAGACCACATAATCCAGTCTCTCGGGGTCAAGCCCTTTCATATGGACTTGGGCAAGGTGATAAACAGTGATCTGAGATTGGAGAATAGGGAACTAGAAATGATAACCCTTTCTCCTCGCTGCACATGATCCAGATAAGCTATATTCTTTAGGGTATTTTTTTAGGGGGAGTAGGATATTTAGTGGTTACTTCTGTGGTATTTATCAGTTACTTCCGACTCTATGCTTGTGGGTCACTCCTGGCAGTAGTCAGAGGAAATATGCAGTGATGGGGATAGAACCTGGGTCAGCCTTATGCAAGGCAAGAGTCTTCCCCCTGAACTCTATCTTTGGTCCCTGAAGAAGCTATATTCTTGGCCAGGTATAGCTCCTTTTGCATCATTTGTCTTTCTTGACCCCTTTCTTGGTTGCTTTGAATACTTCCCTCCCTTTTCCTCCTCAGGTAAGGGTGGGGGGTGACCCTGCTTCTCTTGATGGTGACTGTTTTCTTCTCCCATCATGCACCCTGGCTTGAGAAGGTCTTTTGTTAAGCCCTTCTAGTTAACCGTTTCACCTGGGCCTCCTTTGTCCTACCAGACCAAGAATGATAGTATGGCCAACTTTTTCATTTTAGTTCCCCAGGACCTTCTTTTTCAGCTCCCCCAGAACTACCACCTCTGACAGACTTTTTCTTCCTTGAGTCAGGCTAATTCTCTCTCATCCTCAGGTTGCAGTCAGATATACACATGAGCCTGCTGCTTCAGTTTACAATCCTTCCACAGTTCTTTACTTCTCTCTAATCCAGCGCCAACCTCTTTGCTTGCTTACAAAGCCCCGGTCAGCCTCTTGCTTCTCATGCTACCCCTCTCACTGCCTCAGCTGTGAGGCAGTTCTGGAGTCCTCCCATCGCTCATGCTTCTGCTCCTTTAAGACAAGGTCTCAGCAAGTAACATTTATTGAGAAATGTCTATGATCAAGCACTCGAGCAAAGTGCCTTTTAAAAGGGCACAAATCCATTTTATTCTCTCTGCAGCCCTCTATGGCACTTAACATTATGTCTTTATGTTACAGATGAGGAGCCTGGGGCACAGATCTGTGAGGGAACATGCCACAACCACTCTTCTGGGAAGTGGTGGAGACAGGGCTTGAACCCAGGCAGCCTGAATACCAAGAACACGTTGGAATCAGTGAGTGGATGCCAACGGATCTTCCAGATCCTAGTTCACTGGCCATCTCCCTGGAGATAACCCCTTTTAGGTGTTCCTTCTGAACAAGTCATCAACTTCTCTGAGCTTCAACATTTTGTTCTTTAATTCAGTCCAATCTACTGTATTTATCAGTTTTTATGCTTTCAGGTGTGACTTTTACTGTGAAAAAGCCCCTTCATAGAAAGTCATTTGCTGCTCATGCTCTGTGTTAACTCCAGGGCCCACTGTAGGTTCAGTAATTGGGTGATGTGTGAGAAGGTGAGCATATTTAGATGATAGGCCGTTTAGCTCAAGCCCAAGTCTGTTAGATCCATAAAGGGGAAGTTAGTTTTGAAAGATCTGACATTTTGTACAAATATTTCAATTCGTTGAAATGCATTGAGAATCCATCATATTCTAGGTTCAGTAGTAGGCACAGAGTCAGAGCAATAATCAAGATGGACTTCTCTGTCTTGGAGCTCACATTCACTCCTCATTTCTATATTACTGATATACATTGTACTGCAAAGTGAATTAAAGGATGGAAGGAGGAGAGACTGCCATTGGGGACCTGAAACAAATCTTCAAAGACTAAAACAACCAAGCTGCTTGTAAGTGCGAAATTATGAGGGGGAGCTGCTCTTGTCTAGGTGGTATTTGGTCCCAGGCTAATTCACCCAGCCACAGGAAGTTAGGTTGGGTTGTTTTTTTTCTAGATTAGAAGCCAGTTTGGCATATTGGTGCAAAAGGGGAACCTGAAGCATGGTCAGGCACAGATGCTGAGAGGGACATGTTGGAGAGGTCTAAAGGAACTAGGGGACCAGGGGACCTTAACAGGTCATGAGAATTTATTTTAAGTGGCAGGAGAAGATGCTGACTTTTTTTATTATGAATATTCTGGCATCCATGTAGAAAGAGAGTGAATATCCCTCATTCTTGCAGTAAGGAAACTGGTACCATGATCTATGTGAGCAACTCATTTTATCAATGTGGTTATTGAAGACTAAGGAGGTAAGACCACTTGTGTGAATCACCTTATAGGTGAGAGGGATCCCAATTCTATCAGATTCTTACAAGAGGGAGTCTGGGATCTACCAGATCTACCAGATTGGTCTATTAGAACAGATTTTTTTAATTAATTTTTTTTAATTGAATCACTGTGCAATACAGTTACAAAGCTTTCATGTTTGAGTTTCACTCACACAATGATATAAAATCCATCCCTCCACCAGTGTACATTTTCCACTACCAATGACCCCAATATCCACCCCACCTCTTCCCCTGCCTCTATGGCAGACAATTACCTCTTACTCTCTCTCTAATTATGGGAGATGTGTGCTGAAAGTAGACAGAACAGATTTTTCTTAACTGGGGGTAATATTATCTTCTGTAGGCCCCTAGGATATTTCAAGAGAGCGACGGGTGAAAATAGCATTAATGGGGGTCCATGGCCTGAGACTAGGTGGCCAACTGGTGGTAGAGGAAGGAAATGAGCTTGGAAGAAGACCATGACTGGAAAAGGTTGCTAGAGTTTCAAAATAGTGCAAGCACGCTCGCTGTACCATGAGGCACACTCTGCAAGAACTAGCCACCTGCAGCTATTGAGTGCATGAAATATGATTGGTGCAACAGAGCAACTGACTGTTGAATCCAATATCCCTTTCATTAACTGAGATTTAAGTAATCTCAGGTGGTAAATGCTTACCATAGTAGGCAGCTTGATTTATATCCTGCAAAAAGCCCCCAAATCTGACTAAGACAAAGTCAGATCTAAGAGAGGAAGGGAAGGGGGGGAGCAAACAAAATAGAGAAATATTTATTTGAGTCCTAGTTACTATTTTTTATTTTAGGTTTCTGGGCTAGTGTGAATCAGGGATTATGGTCTACTGAGTATTGCTAGGAATGATCCCCGAGCAGTGCTGAGGATTCAAACCAGACAAGGCAAGTGCCTTAACCCCTCTCTCCAGTCCCTTTTTTCTGAGTTTAATTGCTGAGGAACAGACTTGCAAATGGCTCTGAGCTGCTGGGGTAGGAGGAGGAGAGTGTGGCCTTGCCTGCTCAGGTTTCTGTTCAAAGTAGGGAGATTAGATGTGTGCAGAATTAGAGTGCAAAATTGAATTTTTCATGTTCTAAGTGCCCTAAGAAAGGAACAGATAAGAAGGGAGGGGGGTAAGGCTCATTCTGTCTTCTGGGGCTGTTGGGTGTGTGATATAACTGATATAAATGGGTGTTAGCCGCTGTGTGCTTTGAAAACAGTCCAATACTCAGTCCACACAATGTTGTCTTAACTCTGTGAGTTGATAATATGTGAGGATCTGAATCTTCACAACTCACTGTGAGGTGTATGAGATTTTCAAAGGGAAACGTCTGTCTCAGGACACACAGAAGCTTGGGATAGAGCCTGGAACATGGCCCTAGGTTCCTGGCTTTGGAATCAGGATCTTTGAAAGTCCCTCCCAGTCCTTGATAGGATTTCTGAGGCATCATGAGCCCCTACCCCCACTTTTGACTTTGGCAGGACACTCCTGGGGAACTATTTCCTGAGGTTTAGGTGATACTGATGAAGCTTGGGCTCATCTATAGCTCTGGGCAGACCTTCAGAATGCAACCAGGAGAGCTAATCAGAGGAAGTGCTAGGGAGGGCCCCTGATGTGACCACAAAAAGATGTAAGCTTCCCCCACCCTGCAGATTGTCCAAATAGGATTTTTGCCAGGCTTCTAAGGACCTACCAGCATTCCTGGCCTTTATTTCTAAAGGATATTAGAGTAGAAAAAATAGTGTGAAAAGTAGGTGATCTGTAAAGCTCAGAGGTGTCTTCCAAGCTGCCACCCAGCTCCCTCTTTAAACAGGGAGATAAAGGCCCAATAGAGAGGAGATTTGTAGAACAACCTGGTGCCAGGTTTGTACAAACTCCTTCTATCCTGAATCCCAAACTATCATTCAAACCAAATTGGAATTTTTTGCCAGGTTTTGTTTTGAAATACTCGCTTAAAAGCACACCATGTGCCAGCAGCTCTATAACTGCTGTCTTGATCAGCTGACACTGCCTGAAGTCTGTCTATGGGCCGAAGATATCACAACAAGGAGGAATCCTGGGATCCCTCTGAAGGCCCTTCTTCCAGATAGGGGGCCCACAATCCAGCTTGTTTAATGATTTGCTCAGCTCACATAGAAAGTCATATTTTAATCAAGAGGGCTGTGCCCATTCTAGGACCACATAACTTGGAATCTTTGGAGGAGAGGCGTGTCAGGGATACATCCCTTTGGCACAATATCTTCTCTGATGGGTCTGTCCTGAATGACAGCCAGGTGAGTGGCATATGCAGATATGTCCCTACTTCACTGATAAGAATTGTCCTTACCTCACTGCAAACTTGTCCCTACCTCACTGATAAGAATTTTCCCTACCTCACTGCAAACTTGGAGTCTATCTCAGAGGTTCTTATGTCACCCAGCTCAGCCCCACTCTTTAAAAAATTTTTTTTTTCATGTAGTAGTACTGCTATTTATTCAGCCACTGATTAGCTGATTGAATTGGGCATGGACTCCTCCTTACTTCTTTTTTTTAGTTTTTATAATTTTATTTATTGAATCACTGTGAGAGCAGTTACAAAGCTTTCAGGTTTAAGTCTCGGACATACACTGAAACACCCATACTTTTTTTTTTTTTAATTAGTGAAACACCATGAGGTACAGTTGTAGATTTACAATTTTTTGTGCTTGGGTTTGATTATACAATGATCAGATGCCCATCCCTCCACCAGTGCCCATTTTCCACCACCATGGATAATATCCCCCCCACCCCCATCCCCCCAACCCCCTCTGCCTCTGTGGCAGGGCAATCCCCTGGAAACACCCATACTTTTACCAGTGCCCATTTTCCACCCCAAGACCCCCATCCCACACCCTCCCCCTACCTGTGAGGTAGATGATTTCCACATTACTCTCTCTCTCTACTTTGATTACGTTCAATACTTTGTTTGACACCAGACCCATCATTATTATTAGGGATTTTACCCCAACACTCAGATCTGCTGAAAAAAAACAACAGTAGACAATTTGTTTTCTATTGCTGGTTATGAATAACATATGATGTCGCATGGCTGCAGCAGTGGCTGGTGCGATTTTGAAATTTCAAAATTTTGACAATTAAATCTGGAGGAATTTCTGTCAAAACCTGCTGGGTTCTGAGATTTGTTCCTGAGTCTCTTGGATCCTGGCCGTTAAGCAGCTTGATCAGGAGCCAGAATGGCCATTTGTGGGCAGCAACTTGGGGTCTCATTGGGATGGGGAGGAAAGGGCCGGCTCCACCCCCATCCCATGAGGCCCCCTGTGTCTCATCACTGAGGGCCCAAACCTGACTGTCCAATGGCCTCTGGAGGATGGCGGCCACTGAGCCTCCTAGGGGGAGCAGGCGGAGGGACAGCACCCTTTCCCCCTGGAATGGCCCGGCGACAGTAACCTATTGCAGGGTCTGGATGCATTTCTGCCAAAAGTCACTGAGTTCTGAGATTTGTTTCAGAGTATCTGGGATCATGGCCACTAAGCAGCTTGATCAGGAGCCAGAAAGGCCGTTTATGGGCAGCAACTCAGCATCTCATTGGGATGGGGAAGAAAGGGCCAGCTCCACCCCCATCCTGTGAGGCCCTGCGTGTCTTGTCACTGCGTCAGCCCCACTCTTGCCTCTGTTCAAAGTCTTGTTTGAGCTCTGCTTCCTTTAGGAACCAGGAAGAATGACCCACGACCAGGAAGAAGTCCAAACTTTTCCAATAGATATCCATTCCTATCATTTCCTTCCTTACCTCTTCTGGTCCATTCACTCTGCCCATCTGTTGGATGTATAACATTGAGAACCGAGAACTAACATAAGCTCCTGGCCATGATTTGCATAGTTATTTCATTTGAGGTGCTAAATGGAGCCCCCAGAGAAGACACTTAGAATACTACGTGCTTAGTCTCAGGAAGAAATCATTGATCAACCACAGGGCTTGGACTTCAAGACTGCAGCAAAACTTTACCACACACCAGCCACCTACCAACACTACTCCATGCTGGGAAGTGAGGTGCTTTATGCCATGGGATGACAGCTCTAGGTACAAGGAGGAGAGGCAGAAAACAGCCACACAGACCAGACTACTTAAAACATCATCAAGCAAGATTGCATATAGTTTCTGGAAACATCCCACAATTTCCCAATTTTCCCTCTGCTTCTTTCATGTTATTGATCTCTCTAACTCGAAGTGATCAGAAACCATACACTCTTAGGGTCTCTCTCCCCCAGAAACCTCCATCTGGGTTCTAAGAGGAGGGATCTGAAGAGCGAATGCTTGTAAAGCACTTACACCTGCCAGGTAATGGCCTGGTGCTTTGCCCAGTTAAGCTTTTCTTATCATCATAATAAATCAGTGAGGTCAGTTATTATTAACTGTTATTATCTGAATTGACCAACATGGAGACAGAAAGACAGACTCAGAAAAACTTTGTTTGTCCCTCATAGCTACGGAATTAGGATTTAGGATTAGAAGTCAGAAGGGTGTCTCCAGAGCCTATGCAGTTAAGTATTACTCAGTCCTGAGTCAGACAAGACTCCTTGCACTTCCCAGGCATGCTGAATGAGGCCATGTGAGGCAGCCTGAGGTGTGTAGGGAGAAAGTCAGCATGGTAATTAGTGGTCTAGGTCTGAGGTCAAACTCAAGTATTAAAATCATCTCCCTAGACTTAGGATATTCAAGATTCATGTGATTCAAATACTCATGATGCCGGATCATCTGAACATAAATATCCTTCAGCACAGCCATTAAGACTGTATAGACACTCGGTGACCATGTGCTGAATTTGTCTCTTGACCTCTCTCTCCAAAAGATCAAATTTAGAGTCTGGCTCTCCAACAACTTAACATTCCTTAATGGTCACTATTACTGGAAAAACAATGCATTTCCCCCTTCTTCATATCTGATTCTTCACTGTATACATTATGCATGTTGGATTGTTTATGGTGGCCCTTGTAGTACATAACTCCCACAGGACATGCGATGCATGCTAATAAACCGATTAAAAGAGTTTTGATTTGTGCTTTGAGAAATGAAGTTTTGTTTCCCTGCTCACTGGCCACAGCTGATTGTACTAATCTGAATCATATGTCCACCCTTGGTCCTGTCAATCTCTTTCTTCAAGAAATTTGGGTTTGGGACTAAGAGATGGAGTCAATTGGTTCTGGGCAAGAAGTCAAAGAGGCTTGTGAACTTTGAGGTTCCCCAGGGACTGATGCAGTGACTATGGCTGTGAATTACAAGACCTCAAGCTCACCCTTCGTGGTGTGTATAGACCACTTGCCATGCTCATGAATTCTGAGCGTCTAGAATTCAGGCTGGCCACAGAGGGAACATCTTGTGTGTGTTCCATTATGTATCTTGCATCTTAGAATTTTCAAATGTAGTGGCCAGGAGTCATTTCAAGTTTTATTCATTTACATGTCTGGCTACTGATGCTGGCCAGCCTGAGTTTCCTTCCAAGTGATTTCACTGGGAGGGATAGCTTAAGGTTCCTCATATCATGGTGACTAGACTATGTGACCCTATGAAAAAGGATGGTGGGAGCCATACTGCTGTTTGATGAATTGTTTCAACAAAGTTATTTCTGACATTCATTCAATTCATTGAGGAAGTCACAAAGCCCAGCCCAGATATAATAGGAGAAAACTTCTCTGCAGCTTGATGGGGAGCAGTCAGTTTCTGAGAGGATGTCCAGGATCAAAACTGTTGGGAGTATTCAGTTTGCAAAAGTGTCACAAATGTGAGCCCCCAAGGCCATAAGATTGAATTCCATAACTAAGGGTAACTCTAAAAGAGCTGAGCTCCAGGTAAAACTGGTCAGCTGGGCAATCTTCCCTGGAGTATCCATAGGCTCCATCCATATGTTTACCACAAGGGGGCAGACTTTTCAGTTCTCAAGTTCTTTTCTCTTCTACAAATAGATTTCCTAAAGGAACTTGACGTGTTTTCAATACGTGACTATCCATTAGGTCGAATGGATTTCCATCTCTTGCAACCCAATCTACCAGCCCAAGGCTCTGGATCTTAGTTTCTCTTCCTATAAAGTAAAGAGACTAGATGGGACTTCCCGTTTCGAAATCCGGTGATTCTTATCCACACAGCCACCGTCTTTTATAGAGCCGACGCTGCAGAAAGGAGAACACAGCTCACTTGTTGTTGAGAGCTTCTTATCAGATACAGACCCAGACAGACACAGTCTGGCTTAGCTGTTCATGTGATTTATTCACCCTGCTCCGAGGAAAGCACCAGGTGATATCTGAGCTGTGGCAGCAGCCAGCTGGTTCCCAACACATTTCTGGGATAAAAATAATTCCGAAGGAGCACCAACCTCTGTTAATTCTTACTTCACATTGTAGGAACCCCAAGATGTCCTGGAAAATATAAGGAAACCACATTTTGCTACATCTGGCCCCCAGTTTTTTCACTTTCTAAGGCCCAGAGTGCTAATAGAAGCAGATTGCTGAGAACATAAAGCCAATGACCATCTGCTAGGTCATTCCATCGATTAGACTCCTGGCCAGAACATTCTTCTTCCTCAAAGCAGAAAAACCTATATTTGGATAAAGCAGCACTGGGGGCGTGCACATCCTGATTTAAATTCTGTGTTCATCATGCATGTATTAACCATGTAACCTAGAGCTTCTGAGTATATTTTCCCTATTTAAAAAATCTAGGCCTTTCTAGTGGCTGTGGGTATGATTCAAGTGGTCGAGCACATGCTTGACATATGTGAGGCCCTGAGTTCAATCCCTAGCTCTGCAACTCCTTGCCCCAAGCCCCTACACATGTGCCATCTTGCTTTTAAAAAGTGTACTTAATATCTTGCAAGCTTTTTGCACACTGATAAGAATGTGGTAAGGGACATTTAGCACAAAGCCAGTCATGTTCCTAATGAGAATGTTAGAGTGTAAGGGACGTAGACACTGTGGTTATACATTGATCCCTATCAATTGCAGGGGTGCAACCCCCAGAACCACATGATTCCTCAGAGAATGGCCAGATACATCCCTGGAGACCCTTGGCACCCCCAGAGTGACTCAAGTAATTCCTGACACTCTAGGGCCTGAGCAGTACCACATCCTCAGGGTCTGGCATTGAATCATCAGCCTAGTTGGCTTAGAATAAGTGGTGGGGACTCTGGGCCTCCTGAGCACCCCCAAATAGAATGAATGACAAGGAAACCAACTGTTTCTGACTTTAATGTGTTTCAGGTAGAGCCAGAAAGACAAAAGATTCTGACGCTATTCTGATGCAGCTGTCCTAACAGGTAAGTGAACTTGGACCCATCATCTTACTTTCTGTCTCCATTTGCTGAAAATCAGAGCTGCTGCTGAATTCAAGCATTGAGTTTATGACATTATGAGGGGACATGGGGGCAAGACATGGGGCACATGGTGACCCTTAGCTAGGTGATTCTCCTTACATGGGGAGTCTGGGTTAGCCCAGCAGCAGAAACTCCTCAACACCTTGAAACCTTGGGCAGTTGCTGGGCCTCTTGGCCGTTCAGTCTGTTTCATAGCAAATGGAACAGAGCAAAGCAGATGTTGAGGCTTAAGACTGTGCTTTGCTGCCCTGAGATTTGGGAGCAATGCCCCCCTCTCCTGGTTCCTGGGGGAGTGAGCCTGGGTGCTGACTCTGCTGACCAGGAAAGCTGCTGGAGGAGTCCCAGAGAGAGGCCCCAGTTTCTCCCCTGTGCCTGGTTTGAAGCTGGTCTCCTATTGCTGACTGTTGTGGTGTAAACCAGGTTGTGTTTGTAATATACCTGGAGCAGTACCTGGTTCAGGTTATTGATGAATGACACTTCCCATGATGCTTCTCTCCTATAGTGGCCACTCCTGGAGTTGCTTGACCTGGCAGTGGAGGCCGGAGGTTCTGTGCTTGGATGAACTTATGTGGAGCTAACAGGGCCTGATGTTCTTGGGGGTCACCAGGCCTACTTTGGCACTGCTTTTTGGGGCATGTAATGCTGGAGATCAAACTCACCACCTTGAACTATGTGTTACCCATGTGCTCCAAACACTTAGGGTATCTGAACACTTAGGGTTTCTCCACAGAATCATTTTTTTTTATTATAGTTTAGGTAACATAATTTAGGTTACAACAGTGTCAATGTTCATGGTGTTGATGTTGAGAATTATTGCACCCCACCTCAGTGCCCAAGACTCCTCACCCCTATCCCTGTTTGACTTTTAATCCATCTCTTCATCCTTCTTCTTTCTCTACTGCTTTGCAATCTTAGTTTTATAATTCAAGGTCAAAGTTTTGTTAAAGCTCAAAACTGTCTATCTTCTTGTTTGGTTGCTTTATGTACCACAGGTGAGTGAGATCACTTCGTATCTGTCTTTCTTCCCCTGATTTATTTAACTTAACACAATACTCTTCAGTTTCATTCATGTTGCAATGAATTGTGTGATTTCACCTTTTCTTATAGTTGCATAGTTTTCCCTTGTGCACTTATATCAGAACATCTTTATCCATTCCTCTATGGCCTCCCCTTCATTGAATATTTTTATCACTCAAGACAGACTCAGATATGTAATAAAAATGTAAGTATGAAGTAGGACATTGGTGCTCAGAGAGATAATTGTTTGAGATACTTTTTCCTTGCCATCTCAGCCTTGACACACAGAAACTACTCAGGGAAAATCTGTTTTATCCCCTCCAAACAAGTATCAATTTTAATACATTGGAGGGTATTCCCAGAAAGTACTCAGCAGCCTGAAGGCTACTTCTAATGATATTCAGCCAACCGGGCCAGGTGGTTCAATACTAGGCTCTGATGACCCAGAAGGGCTCAGTCCCTAGGATGCTGAGGAGGCTCCTTGCCAAGGCTTGGGGAGCCATGTTACGGCACTAAGTATGCACCTCTGATCCTCTGCCATCTCCCCAGCCCCCCAGACAGCACATCTGAGAACAGTTCCTCTTTCATATTTCCTGTCTGTTTTTCCTCCAAGGAGCTTGAAACCTTTCCCTGTGTTTGGAGATGATTCTTCCTAATGGAAAGCTTGAGGCCAGGTGTCTGCAGGGGAAGTCTCAGTGAAGGGGCTGCCGGCATGTCTTTAGAGATCAGCCCTGGCCTGGAGTCAGGTCAGACCCCTGCATCCCATCGCTGCTGGTCACTCCTGGCTCAAAGATTGCTTTTGTGATTTGTGCAGAGGGAACGAGTGAGTCTTTCACACACATTCACACACTCAGGCAAACCCGCATGCAAGTTCCTGATGACTCACAGTTTATGACCACAAAAAATGGATGAATCCAGGGAGGGGGCCCTGGGCAAGTGTATCTCTCTGTCCCCAATGTGCCCAGATGGACACAGTGACTCACATGTGCAAAATGCACCAGGATGAGAACTCCCCTCCTTGGCCAGCTTGGCTCCTGCCGACAAGCTCAGCGGCTCCAGGGCCTGAAGACAAATCACATTTCTGGGCTTTTGCGAGAGAGCTGCAGTTCTCTAAATTTAGATTGGGCTCCCTTCTGGGATCAGTCATCTCGGCAAGAGATGTTATTTCGTTATGAAAACCTGAGCTGAAGTCCTAATAGCCTGTTGCGCAGAGAGCACTCATCCCCTCCCGGCTGCAGGGCTGTGCTGGCACGGGTCCCACTCACATGCTGAAGCAGTCCCCAGCCCGGGGCCCCCTCCAATCCACACACAGGGGTTTCAGCAGCCCTGATGTGCTTCAACAGTGCTAATGATTTCCAAGTGGCTCCTGGGTCACGGAAAGCGTCCTGTGCACAATGATAGCCACCCTGCTGCTCCATTTCAGGCACATTGTGGCCCTACTTTCCCAGCGTTGAAAAAAAAATACCCTCATTCTTCGAAGGATTCAATCAAGAGTGCATGGTGACAGAGTCAGGAGACAAATCCAGGTTTGTCAGATCCCAGAATCTGCGTGCTTCCTTCTACACCTCGTGCACTAGGGTTGTGGTCCTTGCCCTGCACAGTTCCAGCACTTCTGTGTGCCAGATACAGAGAGCCTTTGGTGAGTCCTGGCTTCTCCTAACAGAGTCTGGTCACCCAAACCCAACTCGCGAAATGCAAGAAAGTTGACACAGGAATGACTCAGAACAGGAAGCAGACTTTTCTAAGGAGGAGTTGGGTAGATAACCTCTGAGTTTTGCTCCCATTTGAATAGTCCTCATATAAGGGAACACATTCAAATCTAAAGAGCTGGTCAAAACCCCCAGGGCCCAGGATTTTTACTAAAGATCTTATTTTGTTGCTCTTTATTGGAATGCAATCTTGGGTGTTTCCCAGAAATGCCCCAGTGACCCTACAGGGTAGGCACAAGTGGGAATTTGAAGTCACCCTATTCTACTATTCTTGCTATTTATTGGTAAAAATCAGTTATTTATTGCAAATGGCAGAATCTTAACATCTGGTTTATTTTCCCTTCCTTTCCCATAGTCATACTCAAGTCCCCACGTCCTTGCACCTCCAATGCCTCCTTGCAGCTGCCCCTTTCTTCCTCTTCCTCTCTCCCCTAAGGAAGCCTGTCACTTTGCTCTACTGCACTACTCTGAGTGTCCTTGCAGTGTGCCCTGATGGGTATCAAGTCCTCGTCTTTGCTCCATATTTTCACATAGCTTTGTGCAAGTATCCTTGTCTTCCACATGCCCTGTGGGTTCTGCTCCATCTCTGACCCTAGGGAGGATGCTGAAGTATCAGCCAAGGCACAGTACACTCCTGAGAAACCATGTTAGGGAGGAGATGGCGTAGGGCTAAAGAGGCCTCATTAGGCCAATGGAAGGAGACAGTAGGACTTATAATTCTCATTGAAGGGAAAAGTAGATACTTCCTCTACTCTGCTGCACGTAAACATGGACATATAGTCCAGATTGTCCTGGTATCCTGTATTTCCATGTTATATTAAGTAATATAAATTACTATGTTATGTGAATAATGTATACTTATATATTATGCTATGTTAAGTACAAATATTAAAATATCTTATGATTGGTTACTATATGAAGTACATGATCTGGTTATATATTAGAAATGTCATAAATAAGTAATGAATCATGAATGAATGCATGAATGAGCTAATCTATGATTAGAGTCAAGTGAATCCGGGAATATGCATGTTCTAGTATAAGGACTGGCAAACCTTTCCTGCAGTAGATGTTTGTATATATTAGAGGCTTTGTGAACCACGTGGTCTCTGTTGTAATGTTCCATTCCGTGGAAAGAGGAAAAGTAGCTGTGAAAATTTCACAACTGAGTGAGCAGAGCTATGTTCCTGTAAAAATTTATAAGAACAGGCTATGGGCCTCATTTAGGCCCCAGGCACTCTCTGCTGCTGACTTGTGATTTTGGAAACTATAGGAGAAGTTGGATACATGACAAATACTTGACAAATACAGACCTTAAGAACAGATCCCGATCCTCTTCTGTGCTATATTCACTCTCACACACCTCAGCCCAGCACCAGCTCTCAGTTACAGTTGGTGAGCTGTCCCAAGCAATGTTTGTCGTTAGGGCCTCCATCCTACTCTTAGTTCCTTATAAAGTGCTGTTGTTGGAAGCTCCCCGACCTGGGTGTTAAGCTTCGGATTTTCCACTGTTGTTCTGTGCAACCTTATCCCAGACTGTCTCTCCAGGTCTTGGAGATCTCTAACACTGGGAGTTTTGCTGACAGGAGCTTGAGAGATTACCTAGGCAAAGATTTCATAAGGAAAGCCCTGCCTGGTTTTGCTCTCTTGTGTTTGCTATGTGGTCACTTAAGCAAGGAAAAATAATTTAAGCCAGTTGTGATAATAGAGCATTAGAGCACAAGTTCATATTTTTCCCTTTTCACCTTGCTGAGTTATTACCACCAGATCGTGGCTTTATGGCCGGGAAGGGCTGTCTCCTGTTGCAGAATGCCACCTCTCCTCCCATTGTGCCACTTGTCAAGCTTTCCAAATATGCCCCCTTCACCTTCCATTTCAATGTTATTTTCATTCCGAGACTCTTGACATGTTTAATTCCTTGGCTAAGCCCTCTCCCCGTCCAAATGTCGCCACCCTTGTCATACAATTTATTTTCCACACACATATAAAATCAAGAATGAACATTTTTCTCTACTGTGCGTTCCTGAGAAATAGCCTTTGGAGCAGCCATCCATCATGAGGGCAATAGTACTCAGAGAGTAAATTCTTTGGTATTTGTTTAGCACTTCCCATTCTAGATTATATTTCAGAAAGGGCAGCCTGAGTCAGCAGGAAAATGCCCCTTTCTTGGGTATGAAACTATGCCATCACTCAATCAAGGGAAAAAGAAGCCCCTACTATGTGCCAGCCATGGTGTTAAGTGTTTTATAGATCCAGTTCATTGCTATACAATTCTGGGTGTTGTGTTCTTATGATGCTATTAAAAGGTAAAGGTAAAGGCCCTCCCGTTGATCGTCGATTTGCTCGAGCGGGCCCAGTAACGTCTCCATTGGAGACTTTGTTGTTACTGTGTTTGGCATATCGAATACTCTCGGTAGCTTGCCGGGCTCTCCGAGAGGGGCGGAGGAATCGAACTCGGGTCGGCCATGTTAGCCGCTTGTAAGGCGAACGCCCTACCGCTGTGCTATGATGCTATTAAGACAATAAATTCAGAGAAGTTAAATGAGAGGAGCTAGAGGTATGCTTTCTGAATCCTAGTCAGGGATCTGCAGAGATATAAATGCACAAGCACACATGTGTGTATGGGTGTGTGTGTGTGTGTGTGTGTGTGTATGTGTGTGTGCACATACTACTGCATTTGTGTATTTCATCCTTTCCTATTCAACTATCATCTAGTGAGAAGTTAATTTTAAAGAATTGTTCAGTTCAATTATAGTAGCTAGAAAATTGCAGGGATGATTGGCAGGCTTGAAATTCAGTTAAGTATAGATATTGCAGTCTTAAATCTCAAATCCTTAGTCTAGTGTCTATGTCCTGGTCTAGAGGCAGAATTCCTTCTCTTAAAGCGAACAGAAAGGAGGAAGCCCAGCCAAATCACGAAGAATAAATCTTCTCTGCTTCAAGTTAGGGTCAACCCTCTCTACCAAAGATCTTCACAGACACATATGGACTCTCTGCGACTATACCATAAGGAACCACATACGTACTAACCCATAACATGAATCATCAGATATGTCTGTTATTCTGTTTCTCAGACTTCCTCAGTCATAATCAAGCTCTTAAAAGAACACATCTGAGTTAGATGTGATTTGATCCAGTTGCTGATTTAGGTGTACCAAGGGCCAGCAGAGTGAGGGCCCTGGAACTCAGCAGACTCACTGAATGAACGTTGGTCTGAGATGCTTCTTTCAAATAAGGGGTTTTAGTGAGGATTTGGATTTAGGATCTTGTTTGAAGGACTTTACTTCCTCATTTGTGTTTTTAGGAAAAGGTCTGGATGTCCAGTGTGGCTTAGAGCCTTCATTGGAAAACCTTCTGCAGGTTTTTATGTCTTCTTCTTCGCCCACACAGGACTCTGAGCACAGTTACTTAACTTAACATGTTCTTAATGAGCAACAAGTGATCTATTTTTCACCTTTATACTTTCTCTTATACCATTTCCTGTGGCTGGAACACACTCTCCCTCCATCTCTGAAGCCAGCTCTCAGATCTCAGCTTACCACCATTTCTCAGATGGAGGGTGGATTGTGGACCCCATTCAGCAGTACTCCTGGCTCTGTGATCAGAGATCAGTCTTGACCATGCTAGGGGACCATAAGTGATACTGGGGAACAAACTCTGGTTGGCCTCATTGCAAAGCAAGAGCCCTACCTGCGTACTCTCTCTCTCGCTCTCTACAGTAATCACTACTTTCTTCGAAACCTTCACCAGTGTGCAGTGGAGGCTCTAATGGGCTGTAGACTTGACTGAGCACAGTGCTCACTGCATTACTTACTAGTCTGGGGGTTCCATTCAAGCATTTTCTGGGGCCTCTAGTGCAGAGTCATGCCTGGCACATGGCAGACAGTTAACAAATGTTTGTTGAATATCAAGTGAAAAAGAAGAGAGCAGCCTTTGATATTCTTTGTCTTCTCAGTGTTTGTGAGGCTCATGTTTTTCCCCAAGTAAATTACTGTGAGTTCCTCCAAACACCCGTCATTATGTCATAAGTGTTCCTTATAAGGAACAACGAGAGAAGCCAAGAGGTGATTCTCTTTTCTCAATGGAATTCACGTAAGACACCGAATTTGCTCCCTTCTTCAGAGCTGGCTTGTACCCAGGTCATGAAAGATGAGGTTAGTGGTCAGATGGAAATAGGAGTCAGTAGCCCTGGGCTGGCCCCAAGGCTACTCTGGGATGAGAATGATGGGTACCTCTGGTTCATATTACTTCAAGGCAGTTTTGTTCCATTTACCATCCTCGGAAGCCTTCTCCAGAGTTGGATGTGAACACCAGAGAAGTTCATGCAGTGGCATTGGTGTCTTTATGTTTAGTCTGAACTGCTCAGTACTGTTGTGTCACTGGGGCATGCAGCTGCCTTGAAAGAGAAAAAGACAAGAGTCTGCTAGGGACTGATGAGTGCTCCTCCCTCAGTCTATCTGTGAGAGGTGTGGGGTGGGTCGCCATCTTGGGGATTTCTAAATTACCTTTCTTTGATAATGAAACACATACCATGCATATTGAGCAAACATTAAGAATTCAAGGCTGAGGAGATGCATAAATAATAGTGACAATATATCCACAAACACACACCCCCCAGAGAGCATGCAAGAGTGGATCAGCCAGATTTCCTTTCCTTTCCCTTTCATTATCACTTTGACAACAAACTACCATGGTTTTCTTCTCTACTTCACAAAATCATTGTAGAAGCAGAGGTGGATTAGTTAAGAAACAAACAAAAAGGAATGAAAAGTTCCTATATTAACACATAACCAGGTTATTCATTTTTAGTTTAATTGAGATTATTTATGGAGACATTAAGAAATGTTTTAGTGAAATTATTTAGTTTAATTGAAATTATTTATGGAGACATTAAGAAATGTTTTAATGGGTATGCAGATGCTATAACTCCCCACCATCCTCTGCGTGCGCGCGCGCACACACACACACACACACACACACACACAGGAATTTACAGTTTAATGGAAACATCAGCACTGCAAACAATCTGTGCTTTGAGAAGAAAACAGAAGTGGTCCTCATTCTCCGTGTTCCCTAGCAAGAAGATACAATTAGTTGAGTATTTGTTCCATTTGGGTCCCTGAGAGAGCAGGGACCATTTCTGCTTCAGTTACATACTGCAGCTCAAAACACATTCTGAAGCTTTTAGGAGTCTTTGGCGCTTTTCTGCTCTGCTTGGTTTTCAGGTATTAAGCAAACAGAGAATGCTAGTTAGTAAGCCCCAGAAGAGGCTCTTTGGGATTCTATTTCTAGTATCAGAAGTTTCCCCTTGAATGCTGCTGGTGGATCACTCATCTGAGTGTTCTGATAGAGGAGCATGCTAGGCCCAGAAATGGATGGCAGGGTCTTGGGGGCTGGGTGCAGATGGTTCAGAATCTACTGGCTGGCAAATATGCAATGGACATTTGAGACACATAGGAAGGCAAGGGGGACATGAAGAGGGCTGGAAGGAGTGGCTGGGATCAGGCTGCTATGGAAGAGGTGGACAGAATAACCTGGCTCTTTCCTGGTGGGCTGGAAGTCATGCCTAAACCCAGCAAGACTTTCCAGAGGTGAGAGGGAGCAAGAACCACGGAGGCTGGAGGCAGAGCTGGCCAGTGGGAGAGCAGGGGAGCAGGAGGGGAGGCAGGGGAGAGGAGAGGAAAGGAGAGGAGAGAAGAGAGCAAGAGGCCAGTGGGCCACTCTAGGAACTAAACAACGGCAGCTTTCCTGCCCAGGAGGCAGCCGTGTTATGTGTTGTATGGGGACTTTGAACTCCTCAGGACAGTATGCTTTATCATCTGGAATAATAAACGCAGACCTGGTGGCCAGAGGAATGGGCAGCCGTGGACTGGGGGTGGAGGGTGGCTCCAGGTTCTGCCTACATAGGCAGCCTGCTGTCTGCAGAGGAGCCTGGGGGAGCATCCTGCAGGGGCCTGGGAGGCCAAGAGGGCTCTCAGCTGGAGCTGAGTGAGCTTTTCAAAGAAAACAAGGGCTCGAGGGCCAGGGGGCCCCTTCTGGGGGTGGTAACTCTGACACCATGTAGGCCTGGTAGGAGCCTGGTATTTTTAGCACTCCAATTGCTTTGAAAGAGAGAGGGAAGGAAAGCAAGCTTGAGCATGCTTCCCCCCTGTTTCTAGGACATAATAGCTAACAGCTCCAAAAACATTCGGGATGTGGTCTGCAGCTCATCCATGCACATCATCGAGGGAGGTGCGCATGTGCATGGGGATCAGGCTGGCGGGTGCTGGGATCAAGCTCTGCTGGCCTCTCGGGGGACCAGTGAGTTCACCTGATGGCCTCTCCCTGCCTCTGTGCACTTCTTGTTGCCATAGGCGGTGGCTAACGCTTCAGCTTGATCAGTGCTGAAGGAATCAGGACTGGAACTGGAGTCTAGACAGTTAAAGAAATCCCACTGGGCTATGAGTCAGCCCAGGGCAGGGACGTGAGCTGGGACTTCACTTGCTGTGGCCTTGGGCAGTCCCAGAGTTACCTTGAAACTCCCTGAATTCCAAATCTCTGAGCTTTAACATCAAAGCAAACCTGGGGCTGCAGAAGGGAACTCAAGGGAACCCGCGCCTACATGGGTAAGCATTATGGGTGACTTGTGTGAAGGGGGAAGTGAGGAAGGTCTCAGCTTCAGAGAGGGCAGTTCTGCCTCCTTCCTGTTTCACCCACTTTGGTTGCCCAGAAAAGTGCCTGGGGGGTGGGGTGGGGAACAGGACTGGCAAACTGTTCCCTGACCACCTCTTCATCCTATAAGCTCCACTAGGCAGTTCTCAGGCTGTGCCTGAATCTACTTCACCTACACGGCACAGGGAGAAGCCCCCACCAACTGGTTTCTCAGGAAACCATGAAACTTAGGCTGGAGTGAGGAATTTGCTCTTCGCAAAAAAAAAAAAAGTAGCGCTTGGAAGGGAGAAAATAACGTTGGCTGCCCCAGAGGCCTCCCCCCCACCCCGCCCAGCCCAGCCGTGTTGTTGTACCTGGGAGGAAGTTGCCAGCATCAGTGCCTGAGCAGAATTAAAGTCCCACTTCTGATGCAGTCCTAACGCTTGCCGGGGGAACCTTTCTGGCCTGGGTGCTGGGAGGCACCTTGGCCGAGGACGGGGTGTTCTTGCAGTTCCGTGGGTCTGTTTTCTGGGCATGCCCTTTTTGTAAGAAAGGAAAGACAGGTTCTGCTTCCTCTGCCAGGTTACTAGGTTCATCATCTACCCTCCCAGAAAAGAATTCCATGAAGAGTGAGAAAGGGAGGAAAAGGCTCAGAGAAATGCAGGCTTCTCCAGAGTAGGGAGAGCTAAGTATACATCCCAAATGAAGAAGTCAGAATGGGGGTATCTCCCAACATGGGGAGTGCCCCCAGAGTACACACCCCAAGAAGAGATGCAGGCAAATCCCAAGATAGAGAATTCACCCCCACTTGTCTCTGCAATTACTTTTAGAGGATTCCCTTTCCTTGTCAGGATGTAATTCAGGGGAAGCAATGGCACTGTGGAAGTTCTTCTTGGATATTCTTTTCATGACCTTTGTTCCTGCAGGAGTCTCTCCTCTTAAAGGAGGTCCAGCCATCATTGAGCTGGCACTTCTGCATCTCAAAGGCCTTCTGAGAGGATCCTGCATTTCAAAGACTTCCATGCTCTTGGGCTGATTTGGCTTGGAGATTTAGAAGCCAGGACACCAGGCCTGGCCTGTCTCCTTGGCACACAAGTTTATGAAGTTTGATTCCTGACACCATATGCCACTTCTACACCCCCATACCTCTCCCCACTCATGTCTGACTGCTGGATGTGACCCTGATGGGTCGTGGTACCACTGGACCACTGAATCAGAGTAGCATCACATAACAGGGCCTGAGCTTGTACCATCCTCTCTAAGTTAGACTTAGAGTTGCCACAATTGACCAGTGGCCCCCAAGTGAACATTGCTTGGTACCTCCCTGGCTCCACCATTTTTTTTAACGATCTTAAAAAAATTCATGACAGGAAAGTCTTGAGAGGCCAAGTAGAATCTAGGTTTGGCATAAAAATACATAAATGTTTGTTGAATGAATGATATTCATTCGGAGGTCAAAGGAACTTGAACTATATGGGGTAAATATAGGCTGGTTGTTCCTGGGCTGGAGGGTGAGCAGAGCTGGAGCACTGGGGGTTAGAACAGGTGGAGGGAGCCTGCACCTCCCTCCACCTGTGCAAGGAGCCAGGTCGAATGCAATAGAGTGTGAAACAGCCCTATCCTGGGGAAGAGAGAATGTGGACCAAGTGTGCAGAAGATGTGGGTTGCCACATTTTGCTCTCCGAGAAGCAGAGTCTGCTGGAGAATTACTAGAACTGGAGTTGTCTGAATTGTGCTCAGTGTCTCCAGAACAGCCTCTGTACAGTCTCTGCCTCTCTCTCTTCGAGTATCTTTCCATTTTAGGGGCATCAGGTGCAGGGGAGGCAGGGGCTGGAGGGGAGGTGTGCTTTTAATGATGGAAACAAAACAGATCTAACATAGCTTCTGACAAACCATTTGCTCTTACTAATCTTGTAGCTCTCCTCCAACTTGACCTTGGCTTTTGAATGGGTCTTGCATCTAAGAGCAGAGCCCGAATCTATAAAACAAACCAAGGCAAAGGGGAAGAACCTTCCATGATACTGGCTTTGGGAGTGGCCCAGCAGTTCCATTCCATTGGTAAGGGAAATAAAAGCAAAAATAAACAAAGTAGACATCCTACTGAATGGAGAAAAATATTTGCATACCATACACATCTGGGAAAGAGCTAAAATACAAGATTTACTTTAAAAAAGCCCTCAAAGAACAACAAACAATTCCCTCCCCATCAAAACATGAGGAGAAGGGCTTAATAGACACTTTTACAAAAAAAAGAAATACAGATGGTCTACAGGCATATGAAAAGATGATCATTATTACTGATCAGAGGTAAAATAAAAACAAAAACAATGGAATATTGCCTCACATAAGGGAGGAAAAAAACAACGGGATATTGTCTCACATAAGGGAGAATGGCCTATGACAAAAAGGCAGCAACGAGTGCTGGTGGGGTGTAGAGGAAAAGGATCCCTCACCTATTGTATATAGGATAGTCAACTGGGTACAACTTCTAAGGAAAATAGGATGGAGATGTCTCAGAAACCAAAATTAGAACTACCATAATTTTTTTCAGCAATTACACAGCTAGCTTTTTATCCCAAGAACACAAAATGATAACTTGAAAAGATTCTCTGTTCATTGCAAAGATTCTACTGACATTAGCCAAGATCTAGAAAGTATTCAAGATCACAGATAAGTGGACAAAACCGTGGTGGTAGTGTGTGTGTGTGTGTGTGTGTGTGTGTGTGTGTGTGTGTGTGTGTGTATGCACTGGAGGTCATGCTAAGCAGTATGAATTAGAGAGAGAAATACATACTATGATCTCACAAATAAATGTTACATAAAGACAAGAGAAGAGACAGTGTTCAATGAAAACAAACCCTTGTTTTCAAACAAATATTCCAAGAGTTCATATTATAGCTGAATAATAGTCCACTGTATTCCAATAATATTCTGCCACTGATTCCTCCATTTCTCTGTCTTTGGGCATTGAGTATAAACAGTGCTGCAGGGAACATAGACTGACCATAGAACTGAGGTTACCATGGAAGGGAGATGGGACAGAGTGGGCTGAAAGGGTCCAGAGTATTGTGGTAAAAACGGACTTTGATGATGGAACCGGTGTGGTAACATTGTGATCCTAAGTCTATAATTTACACTCCTGTACACCACCATTACCTTCATCAAAATTATTTTATTATTTTTCTATTTAGTTTATTACTTTTTATTGAAGTTCTGTAGTTATAGGAATAGAGATTATAGGAATGATATCACCCAATGATACCACTTCTTGGTGTCTATCACCAAAACATAAAAACATTAATTTGAAAGGACATATGCATACCTATGTAAGTCATTTTTTTAAAATCTAGTTCTCCTTGTTTCCAAAATTTCTGTCCAAAGGATAACCACAAAACACTTTGCAGGCCCCCCACCTGTCCTGCTAGCAAACAGACCCAGTGTTGGTCCATCCGCAACAATTCCTTGACTTCAGGTTCAGACTTTCATATGCTCCTAGGGGCTAGTTACAGCTTACAACTCAGATAAGAACCTGTGTTTGCTCTTCTAGAACACTCTAGGTGCCACTGCATCATTCTTGTATGGCACCACACTTCTCAAGTGTGTGCACCTTCGCCTGTATCATTCCTTCTGTTCATGCTTTTCTAGAATTCTGATGCATAGAGGACAATATGATAGGTTTCTAGAACAAAAAGTAGAGGGGCAGAATTCCACCTTCCACTCTTTCCTCTTTCCTTCTAGTACAATTAGGAGTCCTACAGCCTTTCAGTTACTAGAGGTAACTATAAAGACTAAGCAAAAAAGTGTGGATTGTAACTTCTTGGGACTGACCTGTTAGGAAAGAAACTTATTAAAGCTCCCCCATGATAAAGGGAACTTCTGTGGTGTCTTAAGCGGAAGGGTCAAGCTCTAAGGCCTTGTGTGGTAAAAGCACAAAGTCTTCTCTCAGCTAGGTACCCAATGAGAAGGCCCTTTAATTTAAAACTCTCTGCATAAATTTCTAGAATTTTCTTATCTCTTGGGCTGGAGTGATAGCACAGTGGTAGGGCGTTTGCCTTACAAGCGGCCAACATGGCCGACCCGAGTTCGATTCCTCCACTCCTCTCGGAGAGCCCGGCAAGCTACCGAGAGTATCTTGCCCGCATGGCAGAGCCTGGCAAGCTACCTGTGACGTATTTGATATGCCAAACACAGTAACAAGTCTCATGATGGAGACGTTACTGGGTCTGCTTGAGCAAATCTTATCTCTACAGTCTGCCTTTTAATGAGTATCTGCATTCTAAGCAGAAATCAGCTCCATGGCTGACCACAAATGGGTCCCAGTTCTTTTCTGTCCTCGTTTTCCATCTGTACAAGGAAGGAGTTGAACTAGAAAATCCATAAATGAACATTAATTTTTTTCTACTCATCTCTAGAAACATGAGTTCTGTGACAAATTTATCATTGCCTTGCATATTCTAGCTCTTTGCAGAAGAGGGGATACATTCCAAAGTATTTTTGAAGGTTATAGAAATATAAGGTTATACTATAAGGACCTGCATGAGTCAACTGGGGGCCAATAGAAAATTGGTTATGACAGATCAAGATACTGGAATAGAGCAGGTTCTATTCTATAGCAATGATATTGATCGCAGGTCATGCTGGTATGTGTCTGTGTACGAGTGTGTGCATGTGTTTTCCCAAGAACCCAAAGCAAGTTCAAAGCCTTTAACAGACTTCACCACACAAGGCAGATGTCACTATTTCACTCCATATCCTCAGAGTTGTATCCTTCTTTTATTCCTATCATTTTCCTTCCCCTTTCCTTCCCCTTTTTCCTTCCCCTTTTTCTTCCCCTTTTCCTTTTCCTTTTCCTTTCCCCTCCTTCCTTCCCTCCCTCCCTCCTTCCCTCCCTCCCTTTTTTGGATTCAAACTTGGTGGTGCTTAGGGCTTCCATTGGAAGTACTCCTGACTCTGTGCTAAGGGATCACTTCTGGTCTTGCTTAGGGGATCCTATGGGATGCCAGGAACTCAAGTCAGCTGTATTCAAGGCAAGGGCCCTACCCACTGTACTATTGCTGTAGTCCCTAAGGATTTAGTACTTGAATCCTTATAGTAACTCCTCCTGCCCCATGCTTTCTGAAATTGACAAATTCATAACAAAACAGAAAATAAAATATTGATTTTATTATTAGCTGAGAAACCCAAGGATACCCCCAAATAGAGAACTGGTAAAGGCTGTACTGGCCCAAGGTCAAAAGATAGGACATAGGCAAGCCTTGCTGAAGCCAGAAATGTTTAATTTAAAGTCTTTATCTGTGTCTTATACTTTTCTGCCTTGAATCATTTTATCTTGATTAATGAAGTTGCCAGATTAAAGGAGAGTTGTCTTCAAAGAATCCCTCTTTATGTCTTGGAAGAAGAATCAAAGTTTCTTGAAAACAAAACAAAACTTAACAAAACAATGTGTCCCACTAAAATTCTCTTTACACATTTTAAAAGTCTTGTGAGTGCAAGGAGTAAGAGAAAAGTACCTAACTCCTCTGTGGCTGGACCCGCACCATTGGTTTTTTAGGAGACCAAGATACAGATGGACAATGCTTTAATGAAGGGGAAGCTAGATGGTGTACACATGCAAGGAATTACCAGATGCCTGACACAGGCATTGTGAATGAGGGCCTTTTGCTCTTTTACCTTTAGAAAATCCCAAGCCCTCTTTCCTCAGAAGACTGGAAACAAAAGCAGTTTGGTTCCAATGTGTTGAGAGTTATCTACAAAATGTTCTCTTCTCATTCTTCCTTTTATCTTTACCAGGAACTCTCAGCTGCCAGCAATGCGTCACTTCAAGTAGTTCTTCACATCTTATTTGGGTAAAACTTAAATTATTACCACACTAGTCTGGGTACATTTTCTCCTCCTTCTCTCTTCTAAGAATGGCCATAACCAGGCTTGACAAATGACTGATTTCTACCAATGTGCTTTCAACACCTTTTAGACTTCAGAGACCAAAGGGATAGGAAGGATTGAAAGCAGTGAGTCAACTCAGTTTCTTATGACTCCAGACCACCACTTTTTTTCCAGGCAGACTTCCCGGGTTTGTTAGCAGCCAGTGCGAATTTACTCAATATCTGCCACCTGAGCAGGAGAATTACATAATTGTCATTTTTTTGGTTCTTTTTGTTCTGGTTTTATGCCTGGGCTTCACCATAATAACCCTCTGCTGTGAAATGAGCTGGAGATCAAAGCAAGAGATAGTGTGAAATGATGAGTAGGAATACAGATAAAGTAGCAGAGAAGACCTGCTGCTGGGAGGGAAAGGGAGAGGAGCAGTTTGCGGTGGTAGAGGAAGTGGTGTTTGGGCTTGTCCCTTAAAGATGATAAGGGTTTATGAATAGAGCTAGGGTAGCACAAATATAAGTGAGAAGAGATGTGAGCCATCTAAACAAAAACTAAAGCTATATATATAATGTGTGTATATATGTATATATACACATATATACATACATGTATATATAAACACATATATACCTATATATTTATATTTTTAGGGAGAAAACCCACTTTGATCTAGAAGAATATTTGGACTTGGCAAATCTTAATTCAAATTTGGATTCATTTCACTAACTGATTTGGAATGCATCTCCAACAGAATTTAGTGTTTCTCATTAATGATGAGAGCAAGAATACTTGTCATTTAGAGTGAAAGAGAAGTTTTTATGTGCTTTTATATATGAAATAGAGTGCAGAACCCCAAGGCTACTCTTTGGGTTCAATCATTTCTTCAACACAAGGTGGGCATCCTCTACAATGCCATTAGATTCTTATACTATCTACCTGGAGATAGTGCCAGATCTCACCGCTCTGTCCTATAAGACTTCCCTGTTCCCACCTCCTCTAATCCAGAAGCCCAGGCCATCATCTTTATTTCTGATCAACTAGCTTTTAAATGAAGGTTCCCACAATCGCCACCCCTTCACAATTTGATGTAATTAATCTGCAAAAATAGCTTACAGAACTCAGCAAAATCATTGTATTGACCACTGCCATGAGAATATTAATTTTATTAAAAAGGATGTGATCAAGTATGCTAGTACTTAAATAGTCTTTGCTGTGGTGTAAACATTTATTGAGCTGTGAAGATTTACTACTAAAATGCACATATTTTGTAATGATAATTATAAGACAGAATCAATAATTAAAATATAGAAAAGATATACACCAACCAGATGGTAGGCAATGTTGGGTGAGACAAAGGGAAAATTTCATGGCTCTCTCCACATATTCATCAACATGGAAGGATGATCCATGAGCCTTGAGTATTTTTGTGGAGGATTCACTAAATAGATAAGGTTAATGAAATTGTCTTCTTATATTATTTGGTAGAATTTCTCATTCCTCTCACCTCCTTGAGAGTCAGGGGTGGGAATGAAAGTTCCCAACCCTGAAATCATATGGTTGGCTTCTTTGTCACCTCTAAGTGATTTCCAAAAGTCATCCTTATAAGTTGTGGGGAAGTGCAGTCAGGACAGTAAAAGGACTGCGCTGACAATGATAATTGGGAATGAACACTCTGGACAAGAACTGAGGGCTGAAAGGAGGTAAAGTGGTGTATGCTATAACCACTCAGTACGAGTATTGCAAAGGACAGTGCCTAAAAGGGGAGGGACAGAGAGAGGGAGGAAGAGAGGGAAGGAGGGAGGGAGAGAGAGATCTAGATAAGGTAACTGTTTATAAAGAAGCCTTTATACATCCCATATTCTTATCTTCACCCGTAGCACAGAAAATGTGCATCAAGCTCCCCTCTTGGGCCTGAATAGAACAATTCTTTAAAAAGTTGCAGACTTCTGCAACTTTAAAGACCTCAGCATCAGACCAGAATCCATAAGGTACATTGAAGACAGGGTCGGCAAAACCCTCCATGATACTGATGCTAATGGTTTCTTCAAAAATGACATGCCACTGACCAACCAAGTGGAAACAGAGATAAACAAATGGGACTATATTAAACTAAGAAGCTTCTGCACCGCAAAAGATATAGGGACCAAAATACAAAGACAATCTACAGAATGGGGAAGGATATTCACCCAATACCCATCTGATAAGGGGTTGATATCAAGGATATACAAAGCACTGGTTGAACTCTACAAGAGAAAACATCCAACCCCATCAAAAAATGAGGCAATGAAATGAACAGAAACTTTCTCAAAGAAGAAATCCGAATGACAAAAAGGCACATGAGAAAATGCTCTACATCACTAATCATCAGGGATATGCAGATCAAAACAACAATGAGATATCATCTCACACCACAGAGACTGACCCACATCTAAAAGAACAAAAGCAAATGGTGTTGTTGTGGATGTGGTGAGAAAGGAACCCTTCTTCACTGCTGGTGGGAATGCAGAATGGTTTAGCCCTTTTGGAAAACAGTATGGACAATTCCCAAAAAATTAGAAATTGAGCTCCCATTTGACCCAGCAATACCACTCCTGGGAATATATCCCAGAAAGACAAAAAAGTATAGTAGAAATGACATCTGCACTTGTATGTTCATTGCTGCTCTATTCACAATAGCCAAAATCTGGAAAAAACCCGAGTGCTCGAGAACAGATGACTGGTTAAAGAAACTTTGGTACAACTACACAATGAAAAACTATGCAGCAGTTAGAAAGGATGAAGTCATGAAATTTGCAAACAAGTGGTTCTATATGGAAAGTATCGTGCTAAGTGAAATGAGTCAGAAAGAGAGGGACAGACATAGAAAGACTGCACTGATAAGTACCAGGAAGTCTGCTCCACAGCTTGGAAGCAGTCAGCATATTATGGGGGGAAAAGGCAGCTCAGATAGAGAAGGGAACATCAAGTAAAGGGTGTTTGGAGGACTCACTCAGGATGCGAGACGCACGCTGAAAGTAGACTATAGACTGAACCCGATGGTCACTCAATACCTTTATTGCAAACCACAATACTTTAAAGGAAAGAGAGAGCAAAACGGAATGACCTGCCATAGAGGTGGGGCGGGGTGGGGGGGATTGAGGGGGGTGGGAGGGCTACTGGGTTCATTGGTGGTGGAGAATGGGCACTTGTGGAGGGCTGGGTACTTGATCATTGTAAAACTGAAACCCAAACAAAAAATACGTAAGTGTACAACTGTACCTCATGGTGTTTCACTAATAAAAAAAAGATATAATAAGAATAAGAGTGTTTCCTACTCACCAGCAATGACTGTTAGGCTCTAACCCTGAGCTAGTTGGTGGGATCACTACCTTGGATAAGGATCTCTCTCTAGCTCTTGTTTTGTATTAAAGGTGCTCCATCTCTAATGGGAGAGTGTCATAAGGAGAACATAAACTTACTACAGACATATATACTTAAAGGTATTTTTCATTTTTAACAGACAATCCACAACTCTATAATTGAATCAAAAAGTGTGGTGCTACAAAAATGGCCACAAGCTTTATCCCTTATCTCTTTGACAGATAGTCCATTGTTTATCTTTCTCTACCCTTGTGACTGGACTAGATTTGTTACTTGTTTTGGGAAAATAATTAATTAAATAAATTAATTAAAAGGAAGAGAGAAAAGCAAAACTGGAAAAGAGTTGTAGGAGACTTAAACCTACACCTTAAGAATTTTACCTCTTCCATAAAAAGATTGCACTCATCCGGGGAACATAAAGTAACAAAATAGGAGACTAACACCCAAGAGTGGCTGAGATTAGTATCAGGAGGTTTGCTCCATGCTAGGGGAAAAAGGAGCTCAGATAGAGAAGGGAGCACCAAATAAAGGGTGTTGAGGATCCTCTCAGGCTGGGAGAAGTATGCTGAAAGTAGACTATAGACCAAAGTAGACTATAGATCAAACATGATTTCCACTCAATGCCTCTTTTGCAAACCACAACACCCAAAAGGAGAGAGAGAACAAAAGGGAATGCCCTGCCACAGAGGCAGGGTGGGATGGGGGGATGTGGGGTGGGAGGGATACTGGGACCCATAGTGGTGAAGATGGGCATTGGTGGAGGGATGGGTGCTTGATCATTGTATAACTGAAACCCAAGCACAAAAAATGTAAGTCTACAACTGTACCTCATGGTGTTTCACTAATAAAAATAAAAAAATAAAAAAATAAAATAAAAAAAAGAATTTTGCCTCTTCTGTTTTTTTGAAAACCAATGGACTCTACATGTCCAGGCTAAGCTCAGAACAAAGGGAGACCAACAGAGAGGGATTCCAGTTTTCCTGGACAGTCTAAGCAAGATCATCACAGAGCAGCATCCTTCAGCTAACTTCTGGCTTGATGAATACACATGCTAATGAGTTCAGAAAAAATTAGTTGAGTCTAATGCAGCCCAACAGAATTTCCCAGTAGACCTAGTATATTTATAGCCAATAGGAGTTATTCTTCTAGACCCTAAGGTCAAGATAATCTTTCCAGGAGAAAAAGCTACTATATCCATATTGTTGGGCTGGAATGGTAGCACAGTGGTAGGGCGTTTGCCTTGTGCACAGCTGGCCCGGGCAAGCTGGGTTTGATTCCTCCACCCCTCTCGGAGAGCCCGGCAAGCTACCAAGAGTATCTCACCCACACGGCAAAGTCTGGCAAGCTACCCATGACATATTCAATATGCCAAACACAGTAATAACAAGTCTCACGTTGGAGACGTTACTGGACCCGCTTGAGCAAATTGATGAACAACGGGAGGACAGTGACAGTGACAGTGATATCCATATTGTTATTGTGCAAATTTAAAAAGTGATGACTTATAATTTGGCTGGTATTCTTTTCATGATAAGACATTCATTCCCTGGACAAGAGTAACTATTACCTGAACCCTACAATGCATCTTCTTCACAAGATTATCATCTATCTTAAAGGGTCACTAGATTTTGCCATACAGATGATTACTCGAGTTATTCCAATAGACCCCTGAAAATCCTGTTCAATGTAATCTGTGATCTCTGAGATGAATAGTAGTCCTGGAATTCGTGCATGCCATTGGTCATTAGTGCAACCAAACTAATGTGCATAACATATCTGGCATGGACTTGATACAAAATAAACATCCATATTTTGAACAATTTCCTGGTATTGAAATATTTTATTGTATTCCATTTGATGATCATTTGCCACTTAATTATCAAATAAGTTTCCATTCACCTGAAAGTGTAAGTAAAGTGTAGGGGAAATGTGGTGATGGCGGTGGGGTAAGCATGGAGAGTGGATCTTGAAAATTCTTTCCAGCATGGCTCCTCTGTGATTCATGAACTAACACAAAGCATCTCATAAAGAGAAGCCAGCACACAGGCGCAAGTGAACTCCTTGGGTGAAACTGGGGATGGGCCCCAGCTATGCAGCATAGCAGACCATCTGTCAGGCGCTGTGTCAGCAGCCAGAAAGGCAGCCCATAAAGCTGCCAAAGTTGCCCTTTGCCTTGCCCCAATCAAAGAAGAGGGAAAAACCAGACCTCTGTGTCAGGAGGGCACCACTTGGTAGAAGAAGAGAATGTGCAGTGTTCTAAGTAGGCTAGGTGTGAGGATCTGACATAGTTAACACACCACGGGAGCCACAGATAGATCCTGTGGTCTAAGATCAAAAGCAAGCAGTATAGGAAACTGAAAAATTGATGTTCTGCCTTTTCCTCCAGCCATAGCTTTTCCAGCATCCCTCCTCATTCCCAAGACTTATAGCTGGACTTCAGTTCTAGAGTTTAACTGTAATCCCAACAAATGGAGCTTTGCAAAGGGGTGGGAGCTGGGGGAGACTGAAAATTCTCATCCTGAATTTTCTCTTTGCCTTGAACTCTGAGACCTAATCTTCAACACAGAAGTTTAAATGGAGATGCCTGGCTGGTTGTAGGCAATATTTAAAGCTCCCCAGGTGACTGTCTTCTGCAATCAGGAATAGGAACCTCTGACTTGCCACTCTTAGTTAGTGGAAGTATTGTTTAGATCATGAACTGAAATCCTAAGACCTACCTACTTTGTAGTCTTGTCCTGGGATCCAGTAAAAATGGCTTATGTACATGAAGAGGAAAAATATTTTCCTCTTACTACTATCTAGTATCGTCATATTCTAAAGGCCTTGGTCCCATGCCTTGCAGGCTTTAAAGACCCAGTGTGTTCCTTTTTTGACCAGTCTCCAGCTTACTCTGGAACCTGTCTTGCTCCATGGGGTAGAAGACTGGGTAAGAGATACCCAAAGGGAGTGGAGGGATGGTGTCTTATGCATGTATAGGACCTGGTCACAGGAAACAGTACATTCTACTGGTGAGCCAATGGGTTACGTGGCTCCCACATGTCCTATTTGCATGTTCTAGAGTGACCCACGTGATCAATAGTCTCCTGACAACAAATGAAGACACAGCTTTTCCCTATTTACCCAGTTGGGTGTAGTTCTAGCTGAGGAAGGGGAGTTGGTGAGTAGGGACTCAGCTATGTCCTTCCATTCATTATTTGATTTATTTTGGTTGGCCTGCCTATATTTATTACTTTTCCCACTGGGGACTCATTACTGGCTACCAAGGATAGCTGGATTATTCACACCTCATCCTTGCCTAGCTGTTCACACTAAGAAGGAGGCAAGTCTGCAGCTTGCAAGGCTGCAGTGTGTTGATGGGCCAGTGGCCAGGTATCAACTTAGTGGTTAGGTGTGTAGAGAAGAGAGGTGTGTGCAGAGGTGGGAACCCTTGGGGAAAAGTTCTTGGACGAGCTGAGTTCAGGCCACCAGTAAAACCCTTTTAGTTTCTTCCCTGGGTGCACGTCTTAGCTACTCTTTCCAGTTTCTCATTTTCTAATCCATTTCCCCCAACGTACAGTTTTGAGGTGTCACTCCTCTGTGCAAACAACCCCTCCCATTGCTGTTCACTGGGTTAAAACCAGATTTTAGTCGCTCTTTGATGCCCTGTGCCTACCATGTTTGTCCCAGTATTCACCCACATGACATGAGTTGACATCACTTTGACACCCTGTTATTTCCCACTCGTCTGCCCATGCACAAGCCGGAAATGCTTTTTCTTCTCCACATCTTCCATCTCCTCATCTTACAACTACTTCAACCACTTGAGGTCTATACAATATGTGTTTTCATGTCTGAGCATAAATTCTTTCCTCTAATGAAAATCACCTCTCTCTTTTTCATGTGGAAAGTACCTCCACTCTTTTGAAAATTCAAATGCCTTGTGGGTGAGCCTTCTGATCCTTCCTCAAGGGTAGTTTCCTACTCTGGTCTCATTTGTAATATATGAAAGTCTTTCTCAGAGCATAAGAGCATCTTCCCAGACAGAAACAATGGATCTTCACTACTTCAGGAAGCATAGGTATTAGCAATTGTTAAGGTTCATCTTACATTATTCAATGTGACACTGTCTTATGACATTTGTTTCAGGTATATAGATTTATGATTCAACACATATACTACATCATAATCACCACCCAAAGACTAGTGCCTTCTCTGAACCCTGCCCACTATACAATCAATTCTCTTTATGCTTTATTATCACTTCCCAATAACCTTCTCTTCTGATAACCACTGCTATGTTCACTATGTGTTGGAGTTAATTTTTTGTTTCTGTTTATTCATTTTCTTTGTTTTTATATTTTGTTTTTATATTCTACATATGAGTGAAATCATATGGTATTTGTTCTTTCATTCTGGCCTTATTATGTATAAGTGAGCATGTAAGCCAGGGGATGGTAACTTGATTGGATATATCTTTATACTGATTTGCCTTTCCCTGGATTTGGTGTCTAGATCTTTTTTGGAATTAGATTTCATTTCCAGGATAAGTCAATAAAAGAGAATCTCTTACAATTATTTGCCTGACTTTTCAAAGTTTCATGCAATTTATGCTACAAAAGGCCCACAGACCAAAGGCTCAAAAACACAGGCCAACCTGCTGGAGTTGGGGAAACGAGCCAAAGGTCATCCACTGTCAAGTCCTTGAACTCTGGGAACTTGGGTTGGAATGTTGGATTAAAGTTTTATTATTTAACCTCATTTATGATTTTTCTTTCTTTGCACTTATTTTTATAAGCAACAATGTAAAAAATATGGTGAGCTATTATTTTACTATTACCTTGCAATTTTAAGGTACAATGGTCTGGAAAGAACACTGGTTTCCAGCTGTTCAAAGATCACTGTGTTCCTACCCTCTAGGTTTCTCTCCAGACTATAAAGAGAAATTTATATAGTTAGTCTAAGTTCTCTTCTAACTTATATAATTGTTCATTTCTTTGTGATGTGTATACTTTATCCTACAAGCAGTATCTCTCAATTTCAGGCTCCATATATTTGTTTTTATTCCCAAATTTCATATATGTTCATTATTTCTGTTTTGGCAAATACCATCCTCTCTGCCAAGTGTAGTCATCTGAAGAGACACTAGAGGCAAGTCCATTCCATGCTGATCCCAGGCATAGGACCAGACCACAGGAGTTTTTCTTTGGTTTTTGTAAGATTTTGCCTTGTTACTTGTTATTCTCATCCTTCCTATGACCTCTGATTTGGACATTTGAACTCTGCTCATATTACTATAGGTTAGCTTCAGGTCTTATTCCCGATACCATGTTTTGATAACTTTTATGAGAATCAAAATGAAATTCAAGTCTGGAAGTCCTTGGTTGCTTTTCCTCCAATCTTAGAATTGTAACCTCAAACATTCCTCACCCTTTTATTTACAGAGGTCCATCCAACTAACTGAAAGACTTAGAAAATAACTCTATTAGTCTAACCTGGCCTACCCGAGTTCGATTCCTCTGCCCCTCTCGGAGAGCCCGGCAAGCTACCGAGAGTATTCGATATGCCAGACACAGTAACAACAAAGTCTCCAATGGAGACGTTACTGGGCCTGCTCGAGCAAATCGACGATCAACGGGAGGGCCTTTACCTTTTACCTTTACCTAGTCTAACCTGGATTCCCCTTTCCTACCCTGGACTTTTGGAAGGGCTTCCCCACAATTTGGACATCATTTTATTTCCACATAGTGTTCACTTTTGGGCATGAGTAGGTTCTAGTGACAGACTTAGGTAATTACTTTCTCCAATCTGGTCTTTCCTCATTGAAAGGGCAGGTGACAGTGTCTATATCATCTAGTAACATGAAAATAATGGACAGTCTGAGCTAGAAGCTGCATTTTATCAGAGTAAATCTTATACAAAGGGCCAGGGACTTCAAATAAAGTTACTGGTATGTCTTGATTGATAATATTTTAGAAGTGTTATAAAAGTATTGTGTTATTGGTCAAAAACACAACACATTTGTTTCATATAGATTTAAAAGTAAGCTCTGTGGACTTAGGTCCCTGATTCCAAATACTGGCAATACATAGTTATTTATGCATCACTTTGGGAAAGACACTTATTCTTAGCACCAATGTCCTCATATGTCAAAGGTTGATGGTCTTACCTTCATCCCTGAGACATTCTGGGAAATAATGAGGGTATATTATTATGAACACCTAGCTCAGGGGTGGTAGCCTATCTGGGTGCACCATCATGACTGGCTCTTTAACTTTCTTTTAACAACAGATCATTTTCTTAAACGAAAACACAAGTTCCATTTTGGGAAAGGGTTTCTCAATATTGAGGACTGCTTTTTGGTTAGCAGAAATCAGGCCAACGTGGATCCTTGAATGTGAATCAGAGAGGTTAACATTTGTGAACCTCTACTTTCTAAACATCTATGGTTCATATAGCTAAAGATTCATCATATAGTTGAAAAATTTGAGTGTGTAACTGTCCAATTTCAACATTTTCTTACTGAAATTTGCAACCACAGAGATATTAGGGAGACCACTGCCTGAACTTTTGTGGATTGGAAAGAGAGGTAGAACTCAGAGATGGGTTTATTTAGAAGTTCTTATGACTGACTAGTCTGTTCTTGGAGGATTTTATAGAACTTTTAGATGCTTCATCTTAATTTATTTCTAATTATTATAAAGGCATGCTATATAGTTACTATGATTATAGTTGCGACTACTATTATTATGATTATTGTTAATATAATACTAGTTAATACTATAAAGATAGTTGAGAACTAATATAATGGAGATGGTTGGTAATGATTATTGAAGCCAGATTGACTGTTTCAAAACAAAGTTTTCTCATAAGTGGAATGAGAATATTAAAAATGCCAATTTCATGGTGCGGTTCTGGGAATTTAATGTTTAATAGCTCAGAGTAGTATTTGGCCAAAGGAAGCACTATGTAAGCTGTAGTTGCCAGTATTATGTTGATAGTATCATTGTTGCTGTATAAAATCATAGCTGACTTTTAATTTCAGGCTAAGGAATTTAGTTTTGAATTGTTACTGATAAAATCTCTCTGAATGTCCTGCACATTTTCACTATCTACTGTTTATAATGGTGTATATATCATTAGAAAATAGTGTAAAATTTCCTTCACTAGTCTGAGTTTCTAAGACACAGGACATGACCAAGGGATTTAGCAGACATGTGAAAAAGGTTCGAGAAGATGTGTGTTTCTCCAATTTGTGAGTACTTACTGGAGGAAGTTCAGAATGGCATACCAGTGCTATGAAGAAAGAGCTATATGATAAAGCTTGGGTGTTTCAATGAATCATCAGCTTTATTAAGAATGTTAATAACTTAAGTTACAGCTTCCAAAATACTGTAGAGTACAGAGTAAAGTTGTCATGATTCTTAAGTCACTTTTTCTCAAAAATACTCCAGCAGAGGTGTCTGTTTCCATGCCTTTAGGCCACCTTATCACTTTTTTCTGTCCTAAAGAGGCCCTTTTGGGGAAAATGTTGAGAGAGCCTGTCAGGGTCATACTCTGATTAATTAGAGCAAGGTGTGGTAGGAAAAGACAGCCTTGTAAGCAAGGCCTCGAAGAGTGCTCCTGTGGAATGGTGCAGACCTATATTTTTCAACCTTTTACTGACCATGGAGAACTTCTGTTTTTGTTTTGTTGGATGTATGATTTTATACATCCAACAAGTTGGCCCCCTAATCTTATATCATGTTCCCCAATCAAATTCCAGATTTCACCTGTGCCCCCCTTAGATAATCCCGGGAACCCATAAGCGTCCATATGGTTCCTGATTATGACAACAGATTTGGGGGACAGTTTTCTGAGAAGAGATGTGAAGTTAAAGTGGCATTGTTTGGGAGGTCATAATGACAGCATGAAGCATGTAGAACAGGCAGTGAAAAGGACAGATCACAGCAAGAGGCTATATAATCATATAAGGAAGGACAAAGATATCACTTGAGGATTGGGAAGACCTCAGAAAGCCATAAGAAGAAGGCTGGGGAGAAAAGTGTCAAGACAGAAGACCACAGAAAAGTGGGAACTTCTTCATGTGCCTCATGCCTTTAGGGCATGGAGGAGCCTATTCTGGCGTACAGCACTTCTGTAACATGATGGAATGTGGCTATGCGTGTCCAGCTTCTAATTTTTTGTTTTTTTTTGCTTTTTGAGTCACGCCTGGCAATGCACAGGGGTTACTCCTAGCTCTGCACTCAGGAATTACTCCTGGCCATGCTCAGGGGACCATATGGGATGCTGGGAATAGAACCCAGGTCTGGCGTGTGCAAGGCAAATGCTCCACCCGCTGTACTATCACTCCAACCCCCAGCTTTTCAATTTGGCCATCATGAAGGACATGACACAGTCCATGAATGGCAGCTCAGATCACATTGTAATGTGGCCTCCATTGGCTAGTCACTCAGGCACTGTTTAGGGCCATTCGCAAGCCAGAGTAGTGAATATTAGGAAGAAGAGAGGAAAAACAATGATAGCAATGTAAAGGGGGTAGAATGGCATCCCAGGTTAGAAATAAGCTAATACACTTCTGGTCTCAGACTGGCAGAGAGAGCCTAAATACTGAGGGAAAGCTTCAGGGTGTATCACCTTATGGAGGCTACAAGCCCAAATGTGGATTTTTCCTTGGCTCTACTTTAACTGAAAAGGGCTGGGTGAGGTATGGATCTTAGAGAATGTGTGTTAGAAGTTCCAAGAAACAAGCAATTGCTATGGCTTTGGGCTAGCTGGGTGTGGCAGAGAGGTGGGGATCAGAGAAGACATTGGAGGGAGGTAGCACTTGGCAAGAGCCTCAGATGCACAGTAGGACTTGGGAGGAGAGAAAGGTGGGTGGTTGGAATCTCAGAGAGCTTGAAGCTCTTAAAATAATGCAACTTGGCTCCTGGCTTTGAGTCACAGTGTGGAATTCACTCAAAGCCATCTAACAAGTGGAAAGTTCAAAGGTCAAGGGCTGGATGGCCATTTGCTGCAGCATTTTTCATTTGTTTGAGCATAAATAAAGCAAACCCTGCAGGGAAATGAACATGTGTTGCCCTTATCCAAAGCCAGGAGGCTTCATGGCCAGGAAAACTATGCTGACCAGATAGGAATACAAATGACTAATACACTAATCTCGGTCTCGTGTGGTCAGATCTCAATATTCTAGGCCAGGCGGGAGACAAGCTGGCAGTGGCTCCAAGTGAGGCTGATTAAGCAAGAGGCTGAGTGCGGTGAAGAAACTTTTCCGGTAAAGATGAGAGGCCCTTAGCAAGGCAGGTGTTATTCTGGACTTCTTTTTCCTCAATGTTTCCTCTGATATGCCAGGAAGTAGAGATTGCCAGCAATTGTGCCCCATTAACCTGGACTGCATCTGAATACTAGAAGCTAAAATTCACCTGGGTCTCAAACCAAGGAGATGGTGTTTTTCACTTATCCCAACCCTTTCCTTTTAGATCCACATGGAGTTAGTGGTCTCCTTTAGTGGGAAGCTACAACTCCTGCAGACAGTGCTGTCCCGAGTTCCCATTGCATTCCTATAATTGTCTCAATCAGGACTTTGCAAGGCAATAGAAAGGAGCATCTCCTTCCACTTTCTCTGTAAATGTTTCAAATGCAGGAAATTTTCAATTAAGCTTTTTTGATCAGAATTCTCAGCCTCTCACACTGGACCTGATTGGCCAGTGAATGAATGAAGGTGACAGTTTCCCCCAGATAGGAAATTGCTCCCCAGAGTTTATTGGCTACCTGGTCTGCGAGGATGGGTGACTGCTTCATCTGCTCATTATTCCAAGGCTGAGAGTTCTCCACAATCTGGGAGACAGGTGTTTGTTTCACTTTTCTCCCCTTGCCTATGCACTCCAGGTACACTAACAGAAGGGAACAGTAAGATATGGGATCACATGGAAAATTCAATACCCTCTTGCTGTGCTTTCTTAAGTAATTCACTCAACATCTGTGAGCTTTCATTTCTTCATCTACACAATCTAATGCAGTATTCACTCCAGAGAATTGATGTGGAGATTACATCAGGAATGTAGGTAATAATAGCACGATAGGGCCAGAGAGATAGCTCAAAGAACTGAGTGAATTCTTTTCATGCAGGAGGCTCAGATTCAACTCCCAGTACTGCATGATCCCCTCAATATCAACCAGGAATGATACCCAAGTGCAGAACAGGGGAGTAGTCCTTGAGATGTGACAGTTGACAGTTGTGACTCCAAACAAACCAAGTACTGAGTGCAAGTTGAATCCCTGCTAGGTGCCAGCATTACCCCAACATACCTCCCCACTCCTCCAAAACATACAGACACACACACATGCACATACACACTAATACCCTGAGAAAATGAGATGTTTTCTTTATGGGTAGAGAGGAGGGAGGGGCTCAGGCTGCCCTCCTAAATAGACCCCAACAGAATACTGCAGATGGGGAGGCCAGGACTGTTTTGTACTTGGCAGACAACCAGCTGGGCTTAGCTGTGTTCTTCCTGGTGCCAAAAAGGCTCATCCACAACACAGGGCTGAAAGCCCAGGAAACCCTATAAGCAACAGCCTCCAGCTATATTCTATAAACGTGACTGCTCTGCTGAATCAGGGGCCATGTCCTCTTCCTCCATGAGACCAGCCCCCAACCAGGGCCAGGCGACATGACCATCTCTGCCACCATGTCATACTCAGTACTAGGCTGTGTCAGCTGTGGTTCTGATCCCTGGAATCTTCATTGGCGTCAGAGGGAGTATGACATGATAGTGAATTACCATGTGAACAAACACTAAACAGAATTTGATTTCTCCTAGCTTATTTCTCCTAGATTAAAATAGTCTTCTCTAATGCTATAGAAGAGAAATCTGTGTTTAATTTTCGGGAAGAGACATTGATGATAACAACACAGCAATAAAATATAATGCACATGAATGAAAATCTCAGAACTATTTCACCTATATATTGCTGGTGAGCTACTGGTTGAAGCAACAGCTCTCAAAGGAGAGGAATTTTGATCCTCTGGATACTTTTGAAAATGTCTGAAGACATTTTTTGAAAACTATTGCATCTGGGTGTGAGACCAAGGATTCTACTACACATCCTACAATATTTAGTATATCCCCCCCCCCCCCACACACACAATCCCCATTGAACAAAAAATGACCTGGTTCCAAATGCTTGATCAGTTGAGAAATTCTAATGTAAGACTTTACAAAGGAGCATGCATTTATGCAGTGGGTGGGGCTCTCAAGTGTTGCTCAAAGGAAACTCCCAGCAACATTCAACCAACTGGGCTATGACATAGTGCCAGGTCTAAATGATGTGATGCTGGGGCTTCCAGGGTCATATTTAACAGTGTTCTGGAAACCATGTGGTACCCAGAGATGGAACTTGGGTCAGAATTAGTAATTGTAGGTTGGCTCCATGACCTCATTTTAGTCCAATTGCAATCCCCCAAAGGGTGAGAGAGATAGCTCAATGGATTGGAGTGCAAACTTTGCTAAATTGCAAGAAGGAGACTGCAGTTCACTCCTCAGTCTCCCATGTCCCCCAGGCACCACAGGGAATGACCCCCCAAGCATTACTGGTTATGGCCTTCCCCATCCCAATAAAACAAAATTGGTATTAAAAATTCCTTTAAGACATGAGAAATATGCAAGACAGAGTGGCTAAGAAATACCTCCAAGATGATATTACTGGAGATGTGAGGAATTTGAGCCCAATACCTGAGATATCTCCCATTTCCTTTCCTTTCCCCTCTCTTGCCCCCTTCACTTCACTGCCACATTCTTGCTTCTCTGCTCCCCTGAGTCCATCTGCCTGATCAGAGAAGGGGCATTAGTTCATTTGGGATTCTTCATTGTCTTTGTTACTCTACTCAGGCTTCTTGAGTAGAATAACAAATGAGATGATTCACACCATCAGAAATGTAGTTCTCATGGAACTGGAACTGGAATTTCAAGACCGAGACCCCTACAAAGCTAATTTTTTTCTAAATGCAGAAATGGCAATCTCTTCACTGTGCCTTTCTGAGATTCCTCTGTTACCTTTCCCCCTCTCTCCTACTCTCACGTTTATATTTCTCCTTATCTACACCCTTTCTCCACCTTTCCTCTCCATTCTTTTCCTCCTTTTCCTCCTCTCACCTTCCCTTCCCTTTTCTCCTCTCTTCTCCCTCTCCTCTTCTCACCATGTCCCTCTCCTTCTCCACCCATGCTCTCCCTTCTCTTCCTCTTCTACCTGCTCTTCTTCTTCAATGTTGGGGTCTAACATTGCAGTGTGAAGCATTTGGGGGGGGAGCGTCTAATCTCCTAGAATAACCCCAGTCCAGTCACTCTAGAGCCTCTTTTGAAGGGCACAAATACTCTCTTAAGGGCTTTGTCTTCACAAGTGAAGCCCCGTCCAATTGCCATCTCAATCTAGCACCTAGCAGAGTTCTGGATACTTAGAGAAAAGTAGGGGCTATCCTGTGAAGAGATAGTTTATGAGCTGCTCTGTCCACAGATGAACCAGTATAGACTAAATAAGGGTTTCAGTAAATTCCCTATTTTAAGAAGGGTACCAAGGAAGCTTCCAAAAGTAGCAGATAGTTCTGAAGGTAGAGAAAATCCAATACATCATAGAGAAATCCTCCTGAAAGGAAGCCTGGGTTAGAAGCAGACACCTCAAGATCACATGTGCTCCATGTGGCATAATCCAGGCCTCTAACCTTACACTCCTTTTCAGGAACTGCACAGACTCATATTCGGAGCAAATGGAAAGCTGATGGGAAAGTACTGGGAATGAGGAGCAGTGATGGGAAAGCTGGAGAGGGGAATGTGTCCCACATCGCTTATAAAAGCAACTTATCTGTGGATGCCTCCGGTGCCTTGCAGGTACAAATGGAGGCAGTAGGGGCTGTGCTCTGGAACTGCCTCCAGAAACTCAAGCCAGTCCCCTTCTGCTCATGGTTATCCAGACACAAATGGGATCCTGGATTAGCACCCACAAATCACTTGCTAATTTGTTTTCTAGATTGTGTGTATATTTTAGTCCTTTGAGCCTTAGTCAAAGTTTACAATTAGCATTTGATTTGACAATATCTTCTAAATTTTCAGTTTAATTTTAAGTTTATGATTCAGCCAAAGGGGCTCTGCTGTATTTTTTCTTTCTTTTTTTTTTGTATTCTGGTCCCTTACTTTCTTATTTAAATTGTTCATATGGGGTCAGAGAGATGATATAGGAATTGGTCAAACCAACCTGGTTTTATCCCTGAGTGACCCCTGAGTACAGAGCCAGGAGTAAGCCCTGATCACAAACAGAAGAAAAAGTTCTCATACTTCTTGCAAATTAATTGAAGGAACATAAGAAACTTCTTGGTAAAACACAAACATTTTATGGGTGTTGTAAATGAGACCCAGAGGAAAAGGAAATGACTGTGCTATTATTATGAACATAATTCTAACAAACAAAAATTATGACCATGATTAATATCTCTCTATATGTGCAAAAATTTCTAAAGTTGGTCCTTTTCCTTGACCTAGAACACCATAATAACAGCCTCAGGCAAACAGGACAGGGACTATTCTAATTTTTCAGATGACAAATAAAGTGAATTACTCCAAATCAAACAGTGCAGAGAAATTGATTCTATTCCATACATCTTCACACCAAACAATTGTGTACTCTTGACAGTATGTGTCTCTACACATAGCTGCTCAATAAATCAAGCCAATATTGAGCTTTGTTTATTGCTGTGGAGGGTATAATGAGGCTGAGTTCAAAAAGCCAGACAGAGCTGGGTTCAAGGACTGTTTCTATACTTAGAATCATGATCTTGGATAAATAATTTAATTTTTCAGCATCTCCATCTAGAAAACAGATGTTACCACTACTAAAATAGGTAACTGTGATAACCTAAAGCAGTCACCATTGAGACTACCATTTGCAACTCTTAAAGACGAGGTAACTTTCTAGTCTAGACCTCACTTGTATAACAAATAAAGACATATTCTTCTTTCTAAATGGGGTGACCTTCTAGTCTCTGGCGAAGCAAAGTGAAATATAAGTTATGAGGAGTTGCTCCAGCTGGAGACATCCTTAGGATTAAAGGATAAACAAACAGATCCTTTGCGCAAATTAGAATGTTTCCTTACAACAATAAAAACAATCTTCAGTGGCATACAATTGTGGGTTAAAGTTGTTTTTCCACCCCAGGGTCAGATAAGGGGCAAGGCTTCATTATTCTTTCATCTACAGGACTGACTCCATTTGTTGTTCAATAGGAACCGTCATGCCCTGTGGCCACCAAAAAAGCAAGTTCCTTGTCAATGGACTGTGTTAACTGATGTGAAGCTTCCAATAGCAAATCTCCCACAGTCCCATCTCTGTGTGCCATGGGTCCCTCCAAGTCAGAGTTCCTGAGATGGCTCAGAGGCTAATGTGCTTGCTTTGCATTCCCGGTGCCATAACAGTACGTCCGATCTCAGGCACACAGCTAGGCATGCAAGAACCACAATGCAAATGTGAGTACACGTATGACAGCAAGCTTCTGGTTAGCCTATGTTTGAGAGCAACAGTGATTGACCCATAGCTAACACTATAACCAGTATGAACACTGCAAATAAAAGAATGTGACTCCTGGTGAGCGTATATGCAAGTACAAGTGAAGTGTGTGATCCCAGTGGATAAGCACCACAACCAAACTCATATGAAACTCTGGATCATGGTAACAAAAGCAAATAGAATGATGTTGGAGAAGGGGGTGGGAGGAATGAAGCAAAGTAGATTCACCATCTTGTGTTCACTAAACCGTCTTGGCTTACTTTTTCTGAGTCTCAGTTTGGTGAGATTTATGCACCTCTCTTTTGCCAATCAAATCAAATCTGGGATGATAGAGATTGCTCAGCAGATTGGAGTGCATATTCTGTATGCAGGAGGCCTGTACAGTCCTTTGAGCAGCACTGGGGTGACCCCAAATACCACTGGGCATGGCCCTCAAACCAGTCAACCAAAAACATTCCAAAAGAAATCAACCAACTCTCCGTAGAGTCAAAAACCATCCACATTCTCTTGATTTTGCCTTTGAGTTACCTGCCAAATCCAGCACTCACTTTAAATTTTGAATTCTATGCACGCACACACACACACACACACACACACACACACAAAACACACACATATTTATATCAAGAGATATATAAACCTTGTGGAAACATTTATACTGAAAAAGGAAATTTTTGGTAAAAATGGGATCTTCTATTAACTCAAGAGCATTTATAGGAAAAATAAAAGTGAGTGGATATTCTGAATATCTCCTGCAGATTTGGAGAAACAGTGATGGGTATGTTATAAATAAATATAATCATCTTATAAGAAGTATAGTATAATCTTCTTATACTATAGTATCCCACAAATGCACTCTAATGGGGAGTTTGTTGGTTTACACACTGGTTTAGATCCTAGTTGTATAATAAGAGGCAGGTCAGTGATGAACACAGATCCCTTCAGATATGAAGTTGCTTTCCCCAGAGTCTCTAAATTTGTTTGACATTTAAATGGGGTGAATGATAATAAAAACTACTTATATCCTTGCTCTTGTTTTTAGAGGGCTTCTTTGTCTTTTTTGTGATCAAGCATCATGGCCTGTATTGCATCATAGGCATGCTATTCTGTAATCCTCCCCAGTTGTATTATTTGTCTCTCCCCTTTAAAGCAGGGGGCCATGGGGATTGCAGAGATGATTCCCTTTGTTAATATTACATTTTATGACTCAGAGTTAGAGTTGAGTCTTGGGATAACTATTAGTGTTTTCTGGAGGGAGGACCTGCAGTCATCCTACCTGAGATTTTTGCCTTTCTGTGGGTTGAGTAGTTTAAGACACTCTTGCTTGAGCTAGTATTTATCTCAAAAAAAAAAAAAACTCTAACCATACTCTAGTCATTACTAGTAGGAAATGAATACTACATGGAATATCTGATTTTTGTAGTTTATACAGTGATTATTCATGTCTTTCCCTGGAGGTTAGGTAACTTGTCCCATTCACTTTTGTTTATCCTGTGCCTAGACCAGGGGCGAGTACCTTTCAGGCACCTTTGAAATGTTTGTTGAAATACTTTATAATGGCTACAGAAAAGGTTTTTATTCTACTAATTATGGTATATATATTCTATATATTATATGAGAATAAAACTGAGCTCAGAAAATGGGGAAAATCACACTTGCAGAAGAAAGTGATATAAATGTGGCTGTTATATTTAAAACGCTAATACCCGATGGAGTTCTAAAGGGATCTAGATGTATTAAAAGGCAATAAAAGAGGATGAATGGCTTGATTTCGAAATATCAAGGGCTTCATATCTAGATTGCTGGAAGTTAAGTCCATAATAGTACAGGAGAACATCACTTATCACTTAATCACTTAACTTCCCGTTAGTCGGCGATTTGCTCGAGCGGGCGCCAGTAACGTCTCCATTTGTCCCTGTCGCGTGCTAGTGTAGCCCAATGGCATCTGTTCGCTCTGGGAACATGAAGGGCCTCAAACCGATCGTTCATGATCTTGACGAAGAAGTCTGACCATCTGGTAGGTGGGCGGCCACGCGGTCTCTTGACATCCTGTGGAATCCAATCAGTAACAGCTCTAGTCCAACGGTCATCTTTAAATCTCATTACGTGACCAGCCCATCTGATTTTCGACACCTTGGCAAATGAGACAGCATCCCTGATCCTTGATCGTCGACGGATGTCAGAACTCCGGATTCGTTCTCTCATTTGAGTGAAACGTGATATTCCAAGCATAGCTCTTTCTATTCTTCTTTGGGAGACCTGAATAGTGTTCTCATCTTGTTTGCGTAGGGCCCAGGTCTCTGAGGCATATGTTAATGCAGGAAGAACAGTGGAATCAAAGAGATGTGCCCGGAGCCGGAGGTTCTTCGTCCTCTTAGCTATTTCTTCGACGTTCTTGAAGGCGTTCCAAGCTGCTCTCTTCTTCCTGCGCAGCTCGGGTGCCAGGTCATTTGTCATGTTGACCTCTCAACCTAGGTACACATAGCTGTTGCATTCAGAGATGGTCGTTCCATTGAGAGCAAATGGGGCGTCAGGAACAAGGCTGTTTCTCATAAACATTGTCTTCGTAAGATTCAGCTGTAGTCCTACCTTTCCACACTCATGGTCAAAGTCGGCCAGCATTTGTGCCGCTTGGCTGATGTTTGGTGTTATTAAAACAATGTCATCAGCAAAGCGGAGGTGGTGTAGTTGCCGACCATCTATCTTCACTCCCATTCCTTCCCATTCCAGTCGTCGCATGATGTTCTCGAGGGTGGCACTGAAGAGTTTCGGTGAAATGGTATCACCCTGCCGCACCCCTCTCTTGACATCAACGATCACTTCTTTGTAGAATGGTGAGATCCTGGTAGTGAATCCGCAATACAGCTCACGGAGGATCCTGATGTATTGGGCTTGAATGCCCTGATTGGCTAGGGCTTCAATGACCGCTTCCGTCTCAACAGAATCAAAGGCCTTCTTTAAATCAATGAAGGTTAAGCAGAGCGGCATCTTGAACTCCCGAGAAACCTCAATGAGCTTGGTTACGTGTGGATATGGTCGATGGTGCTGAATCCTTTGCGGAACCCTGCTTGCTCGCATGGTTGTCCTTCATCTAGTGTTCTGCCAATCCTATTCAGGATGACTCGAGTGAACAACTTGTAGATGACAGACAATAGGCAGATCGGGTGATAGTTGCCAATGTCATGGATGTCTCCCTTCTTGAACAGTAGTACGGTCCTGCTGGTTTTCCATTGGGACGGAACCTTGCACTCAGACAGGTAGCGAGTGAAGAGCCGAGCCAGTTTATTGATGAGTACTGACGGCAGGTTCTTCAGGTGTTCAGGTCTGACCTTGTCTGGGCCGGGTGCTGTTTGTTTCTTTACCGATGAAATGGCGTGTCGGATTTCGGAAGGGAGAACGTTGGGAACGACATACCCATCCTGTGGAATTTGGTATGTCGGCAAGTGGACATGGCTATCGAAGAGATTTGAGTAGAAGTCATGGATAATCTTCTCCATTGCCGTTCTGGAGGATGTGATGGATCCATCAGGACATCGTAGGGCAGTCATCTTGGTCTTATAGTTGGCGAAGGACAGGCGGGCGTTACGAATACTTTTCCCGGCTTCTGCCGCATCTACCAGTACTTCTGCTCTTCTCTCTTTGAGGTCTTCCTTGATCGCATCTCTGCACTGCTTTGCAAGCTCGGATGTTAGCTTGCGGTTGCCTGAGGCATGCGCCAAACCACGCTGGCGAATTAGCTCAAGAGTTTTCGAAGATAGGCGACTTTTTGTGGCTATCTCTCTCTTGGCATTCCTCGCACATTCATGGAGGTGCTGAACCAGTCGATCGTATTCCTCGTCAATGTTGTCAACAATGGCATCTTCCCATGTTGCCGCAATAGTACCAAAGAGTTCCCAGTTGGTGGTCATTCTGGGAGTTCTCTTTTTGAATTTTGCAGCCCTTTCTCCCCGCTCTGTGAAGTAGAATTTTGCACGAAGGAGACGGTGGTCCAATCCCGTTCGAAATTTTGGGACAACAGCGACATCAGTCAGGCAAAACCGTCGATTGAATATGATGTGGTCTATTTCGTTGTGGAATCGTCCACCGGGAGACTCCCATGTCCATCGTTTAGATTCTGCCTTCTGGAACGGTGAGTTACCATGAATGGTTTTGGTCGACATGATGAACTCAGACAGTCTCTCACCCTGTTCGTTCCATTCTAGGCCATGGGTCCCGATGTGAAGTTCTTCAGCTGATCTTCTCGGTCCTATCTTGGCATTAAAATCACCCACAATGATCTTGTAGAAGGTGTGGTCTTCTTTATAGAACTTCTCTAGCTCCATGTAGAACTTCTCGATTTCTCTTTCATCATAATGAGATGTTGGTGCGTAGACAACGAAGATAGAAACTGCAGGCAGTGAGCCACATCTATTCAAATGTAAACAGGAGAACATATAGGAAGTAAAGTAGACAGAAAATATAAGAACAAACAAACAAAAAGAAACCTGATATCCTCCAACACAGAGGGGTGGGAAGATGGAAAGGAATCAGCAAAGGGAACTTTAATTTGTAGTCAATAATTTGGGGAGGAAATCAGAAGTCAAGGAAAGAAGCAAGTTTTAGAAGATAGGGATAAATAGGCTCCAATGCCCGTCAGCATGTAAGAAATGAGAATTCCCCATAGAATTTGGCAATGTCTACGGCATTAGTAGAACTGAGAGCAGTTCATTGGGCTGGTGGGGGAACATCTGCAGAAAATGGTGAGGGTACTGTCTGCTTGAGCTTCCACCCATCTTGTATCTCAGGAAAATGAGGTGTTGACTCGCACCTGCTAAATGGGTGCAAACAATATTGCATGTATGGAAGACCATGAAGACACTAGAGTGTGTAAGATGACAGACCAGAGTCTTTGTCTCCATTATGCGTGCTTTGAGTAGCATCTTGTCTTCTCTTTGTAGCCCCGGCTCTCCTTGGACAGGCTTGCTGAGTTGTGGCTTCCATAGAGTTCTGGAAATAGTCTCTCCCTTCCTCTGGGTCTCTAGTCTTACAGGTGGTTGTGACTTCCTGTTGTGGTTAGTACTGGAGCTGCTCCACCTTCTCCAGGTCAAAGAGAATCCACTTTCAATGATAATCTGACCATAGCCATTCATTTTTGGTCAGTAGAATCCTGGGCCCTACGTTCCACACATTCTGGGCCATTGTCCAGACATCTCTGTGGTTTTCAAGCACATTTTTTTTTTTTGGGGGAAGGACGTGTGGAATCTAAGCCTCAAGAACAACAGTTCCTTGGGTGTTTCAGGAAAGGCTCGTGGGGGTGGGTGATTTAGCTGGGGTGCAAAATCTCCTCCTAAAGTATCCACCCTTCCACAGATGGGAAAAGTGGGCTTGTCCACATGTAAGGGTGCATTTCTCCCCCCCCCCCACACACACACATACACACACACACTCAGTTTCCAAGTATCCTGTTTGGGAAGATTGAGAAGGCAGAATACATAAACGATCTTAGTGCACTTTGCACAAATAAAGGGAAGGCAAATACAATGGGCTACAAAACTGGGAAGACCTCTTCCATTACACCTAAAGTATTGTCCATTAAATGTCATAAAAGGGAAAAATACATTTTCCAGGTTGATCTTGATTTGGATATTTAAGAACACCAAGAGTCTGTGTTTCTTCTATTTTAAATTTCTTCACATAACTCTGTCTCTAGCTGTCCCTCATTTATGAACTGATATGAGATTCTCTTAACTGTACTTCCCCAATTTTCCTACTACTTCTCCATATGTTCTGTAGGCTGGCTAGTCCATCCCAAAGTATTACCACTATCTGCGCTCAGGTATGTGTGTGGTTCAGAAACTCCTGGAGGATGTCTCCTTTGGCCGTACCAGGGGCCTACTGTCTTCTGATGCTCCAAGGCTGTAGACCTGGCTGTACCAATGATATGTAAGTCACATTTCTAAGATTCTTTGCCATGTGGAGACCTTTCCAGTGATGTTCAGGGTTGAGAACATCCCATTCTCTTCCTGAGACCATCTCATGTACATGAATTTCTCTAGGACCTGGCAGAATGTCCTCCTTTCCCAGGAAAATGGCTGCAGAGTTTTCTTTCAGGTCTTCAGAAAAGGTTTGTGCTACTGGTCCAGGAGTTTTAAGAGTATTAAGATTAAAAGGATTTGATGAGGGATTTTTTTTAAAGAATTCTATTTAAAAATTACTATTTCTTTGGTGTTTTATGAATCTCCAAAAGGGACTCATAGCCTATAGCAGGTTTATTTATTGGGCGCTGGGGTTCTTTAATTAGAAGTATTTTATGGTACACAGTTTGGGGAAGTACTGGTCCATGGGATCTTTATGCTTTTCAGAAATAATATGGCATTTAATTCACTATTCCTAATTTAAAATGAAAATAAATACTTTAATGTTGTGAAAGTTTTACCCTGCTGCTTTGAGAAAGGGCAACCGAACATAATTGTGTCATGGAAAAATAGTGGGTTCTGTGACACCAATATGAATTCTGATCTAGTCATTGAGTGACATATAGCAAATTTCTTAGGGTTTCTAGGCTAAAATGGAACCAACTGAGTATATTAAATGGTGAAGACTTAGGCTAGAGTGATATACAGTGGATTAAGCTCCGGCATGGCATTCAGCTAACCCAGGTTCAATTGTGGGCATCCCATAAGGTCCCCTGAAGCCTGCCAGGAGTGAATTTTGAGCTCAGAGCCAGGAGACAGCCCTGAGCATCACCAGGTGTGGCTCTAAAATGATGACAACTCTAGACCTGTGTCTGAGATATAAAATGTACAGTAGTGCGATTTCTTCTTTTATAGAAACATGTTCTCTCATTGGGGCCAGAAGATGCACTTCTTAGAAGCCTTATTGGAAAATCTTTTCCAAATTTGTTTTTATTCTGAACTTGGTTCTGGCATCTAGAAGATGAGTAGGATCTAGAGTGGCAGAAACATTTCTCAATGAATTAAAGAAAGTTAAATCAGGAGGGAAACAACAGTCTTTGCAATTCCAACTCATTAACATGGAAAGCAGCTGGAATAGTTTTGAATTCTTGGAACTGGATCTTGACAATACCCTTGGAGGCAAAAATCTCCATGGATTTCTTAATTTTTCATTCCAAATCTGTAACGAAGTATTTTCTCCTCTAGTTCCTGTTTCTTTTTAATATTGTTACATAATCCTCATTATAAGAAATAATTTGCACAAAATTCCAAAACCCAAACAGATATTTTCATTTTTTTGCCAGTGACTTGGTTTTTGCAAGAGTTTAAAGTAAGGAGCCAGAGTGATAATACAGTGGATAGGACACTTGCCTTGCACACAGTAGGTCAGGTTGTGATCCCTGTCATTCTATACGGAACTCAGAACTGAGCTAGGAGTAATCCCTGAGCACAGAGCCAGGAGTAAACTCTAAGTGGATGTCGCTAAAAGAAAAAAAAAAGAGTGTACAAATGTTTGCATACAAATAATAGTATTAAATAAGATATTATTTCAGATTAATGCTTTATCTTCAAAATTAATTTCTAATGGTTATACCATATGCAATCAAATTTTATAGGTTAAATTCAGAAAATAATTAAAATAAAAAGAGCCTATTTGATTGACTGACCACATGATCATGGCCTTACTTTGGGATATTTTAATTTACTCCCATTCCCCACTTTTTTTCCCTATCTTGGTAATATTTATTTGTGTAGATCAATATTTAGGTTACTCATATTTTTCTTCTGTTGTCTCTGACTCCCCTACCTGACACAGTCCAGACTAGGGCTTTTGGGGTTAACTTTGGGTAAAAAGTCCAACTCTTTATAAAATTCTTTTCATTTCCATAAGTTTGAAGCAGGAGTATCGGTAGTGGTGGACAGCTAAAGAGGGGTTAGAGAGAAGGATCTGGAAGGAAGCAATGTGTTTTAGAAAACAGACAGTGTGATTCTGTCTCCATTTTTTCTCCCAAGTCCATGTACTAAAAGGAGTGTGAGGCAGAAGAGTATGTGAGAACATCAGTAAAGCAGTGATCCAAGATCTTCCTTGCAGAAAAATTGACAAGTTAGTGAAGCCCTCCTAAGAAGTGTTAACCAGAGACAACCACTTCTCAGCTGTGTTCATGATCTCTTGTTTCATGTAGAGCAGAGATGCAGCATAGAAATTGTCCTTCTTGGCATTTTGAAAGTGGGGAGACAGGGAACTAAATGCCAACTTCTTCCTACTCCCATGAAGCCTGGATGTGATCCTGGAAATTAGACACAATCCTGTGCTTTAAAAACCCCATTGCTCCAATCAAAGAAATGGATTTTATAGCCAGAAATTAAGTTATAGAAAATTAAGAAACCTTTTTTTCCCCTCTAAAATTCATAACTAGCTTTGACTTTTTTTAAAAAATTCTTTTTAACTGAATCACAGTGAGATACACAATTACAAGGTTGTTCATGATTGGGTTTCAGTAACATCATGTTCCAACATCCATCATTTCAACAGTGTACATTTCTCACAATCAACGTCCCCAGTTTCCCCTGCACCCTCCTCTGCCCCTGCCTGTCTCTGTGGAAGATTTTCTCTCTCTCTCTTCTCTCTCTCTCCCCTCTCTCTCCCTCTCCCTCTCTGTGCTCTGAGTTGTTTTCAAAAGAAATTTTCTGAAGAAAAATTACTGAATTGAGTTAAATAAGCATTTTTATATCTCATTTTTTATATCTCTTGATTTTCCAAAAGATAAATTTCTAAAAGAATGACATAACACCCTAATATCAAGAATGACCTAAGGTACTATTTTCACCACACACTCTTTTTATACATAAATTAATTAAACCAAAAAGATTTGAGATTTAGGGCCTCACCCAGTGGTGCTTGGGGCTTACTCCTGGCTCTATGCTCAGAGATTACTCCTTGCATTGCTTGGGGGACCATATGCAATGCCAGGGATCAAACCAGGGTCAATCATGAGTGAGGCCTTAGTCTCTGTAACTTTTTGGGCCCCAAATTTGTTTAAAATTTTAGAAAATTATTGTTCATTGAATAGTGAAATTGTTAAGTTTCTAGAGAACTTGAATATTTTATTCTAGGTACTTATTTTCTGAATTGAATTTCTTCTAAGATATTTTTAGTGTCTAATAAAAATCAAGTATAGCTTTGAAACAAATCTATCATTTTAATCTTTAATACCTAACATTTCCTTCTGTGTGATGGCTCTCCCTGAAACATCTGCATCTTAAGTCTCCTTTCCGATCTAGACCCAACTCCCAGCCCATAGCCCCTGAAAAATATGTCTTCCATCAAGTGACAGCAGAGCTGACCACCTAAAAGGACCAGTTCTCCTTTTCAGCTGAGATGGCAGGTTCTAATTAGGCAGCATCATGATTATAAGGAAATTATTCACTTATGAAATACAGAGGAAATGTGATAGGGAGTAAGGCAACCCATAGCATTCTATAAATAGTTGCAGACATTTGGGAGTTAAGATCCGCTACCATTGGTGGCACATTTTGTAAAGGAAATAGCCCAGATGAGAAATATACCTTGGGTGGAGACATACAATATAAGCCTTGTATAAGCAAACCTACATTTTATTTATAAAAATTAGTTTAGAAAAATTACAGTCCCACAAAATGTTTCTCAAGAGAACTTTCTTCCACTCAATGCAGGCGAGCTTGAGAGGCCCCAATGGTGAAATTGAAAAAAGCAGTGTATGGAGAATGCCCTGCTTTTCTTCATCCACTCCTTTCGCCTAGATAAATTTCCTCATCAATTAAGAAGCTTAACTCGGGTATTTGTGCTCTAGGTGGCTTTCCTGGACCTTCAAATGGATGCACGAACCTGATCTGTGCTTTGGTAAACATATTTTCTGTCTTAGATACAGAAGAAAGAGGCTCCTAACTTGATTAGACCTCTTTCATTTCATCAGTAAGACTAGACCTCTTACTATTCCAATTTAAGGGAGACTCTGGCATCCACATTTACCTACATCTTTTTTTTCAATATTAAAAATATCGAAAATATTATCTCTGCTCTATTTTTGTGGTACTGTGGTACTCTAGATACCATGTGGTACCAGGGAATGAACCCTGGCCTCCGGCATGCAAAGCTTACCCTTCAGCTTATTGAGTTATCTCTCAGGCTTCTCTCTCTCTCTTTTTTTAAAAATTTCATTCTTTAACCCATTTTTGATAAAGTTCTTTGTTATATTTGCACCAAAATAACTTGTATTAGTTTTTCTCAAGTTGCTGAATGCAATGGGTCAATTTCTTTTTTTTTAATTTAATTTAATTTAATTTATTTTTATTAGTGAGACATATGAGGTACAGTTGTAGACTTACAAATTTTTGTGCTTGGGTTTCAATTACACAATGATCAAACACAGTGGATCAATTTCCACGGTTCTTAAAATATTAGACTTAGCAGCATTTACCACTGCTGCCCTCTAGCCTTTTATCTTGATTTACTCTTATCTTGGCTCTGTGGCACAATGTTCTCTTGAAATTTCCTTGCTTGCTTCATCTTTGACTTGATCCCCTATTAAGGACATTTCTCCCCATTCACACATCATCTCTCTGGGGCTGCAATATACCTATCTATCAATATCTGTCATATTTGTATCTCAGCAATGTGTACTACTTTTGAGTTAAAAGTTTGCATAACCAAATTCCCATGTCATTTATCTCAAAGACGGTCTGGATTTAGTGTTCCAAGGTGAATGCATCATTTTCCCTTAATTTTCTCCTTCTCAATTGTCCACTTAGAACTGCCCTCCTTTATATTATAGGTTATTTATTTTTCTTTCTAGTTTGTATTTATTTGCTCATGGATTTATTTATTGATTAATTGACTGAATCTCAGTTATATTTTTTCAACAGTCAAGGAAAAAGCTTCGCACATCATTATCAACCTAGAAAAACTTCCTGTTTAACAAGAATTACTTCCTCAACTCTCCTTTCAAATGTGATTCATCAGTATTGTCAGTGATAGATGAATTCTTTGAAAATACTAAATCTAAAAAAAATCTAAAAACAAATAGGGTGTGTATCTTTTATTTTAAACTCAACTTTGAAACTGTAAGTTTACAGTGCTTCTTTGGCTCTGGTGGAATTAGATTTAATACAAATAAAGCAGAATTCTCTTTAAAATAAGATCTAATGCTTTGAAATGATTCCAAGTATGTGAAAAACAATCACACAAGGCCTATCCTATCCCCTTTGTGGCTATTGGATGAAGTTGCAGTGGAAGAAGCTACTCAGCTGGGACATATCTTAATCATGTTTCTAGCCAAACTCTTGCAAAAACACATCAGCTACGAGTTCTGAATACTAATGACAATCCCTTACGTTTGCATAAGCAAACACATGCATAAGGGATTGCTTCAAAATTCGCAAAGCATTTTATAACCATAATCTTGAGTTCTGCAGCTGCACTTCCTGGTAGTCACAGTTCACATAAGTCTTCTCTAAGGTCCATGCCCAGGATGACCCTCTCGTGGACCTGTAACTGGGAGAAAAATGTTAAAGTGGCTCAAGGTCCAATTTTCCAATTGGGGGGACTAATTCATGATCACCTGTGCTAATCAACTTCCTACCATCTTTCTTCTTTACTTCCTACTTCTTTTGTGTTTAGAAATATCTCAAATTCCTATGTGCGCAAGAGCTTCACTGTATTGGTGTTCAACACAGAGCCTTATATAATACAGATCTCAAAGGGACAAATAGTTCATAGCAAGCTTGGACTCAATGGGCTTCTGTGATTAAGTGATAGGGAGAGGAAGGCAACTGGGGGAAGGAACAATATTAAATTCTGTGAAGAGATTTTATTTAACCTCAAATATTTAACCTGAAATGGGTCACTCAGTAAGTGTGTTACTCAGGAAAATTTCTTTATTACCTTTTATTTGTGAATTGACAAAACAACATGAGCAACACAATTTATGCTATTCTAGTGAAAAGCATGTTCAGTTTAATGAGATGAATACATAGACATTTAAATGTTTAAATCCATATTTTTACATTTCACATGTCTTTCTGAACTGAAGAATATAAAGCAATATGTGCACTAAAGTATACAAAGCAACATAACACTCTGATTTTTTTTTTTATTTCTAAAGCAACTGTATTCTCTTCTATAGTTTTAGGCCTTTAAAAAAGTAAAAGAAAATAGATTGACTTTTGGTGATTGATTTCTAGTCCCTGCCAACATACATGAAACAGAATTATACTGGCCTTTGTCTTTGGAGGGGGTACAAGTAGATTCAAGGAGAAGAACATATGTGGGGCAAAGTATTTATTCTCTAATTTCCATCTAATGTTCCTGATACCCAGATATATTTTCTTAGCACCCACCTCCACTTGAGAGACTGCTTCTACGAAACTGTACCTATAGTCAGGGTGGATAACTATCTCAAGTATGTTCTAGTATGTTTAGCACAGTATATTAAGTTTGTTTAGCAAAGAATATTCTGCCGTATGGAAAAACCTTTTAGTGTTGAACGGAGATGGTTGTCTATACTACCTGGGGTAGTTTGGTATTTAGCATCCAAACAGAGCAACCCAAACATTTCAAAGTTAACAAATGTCAATGTGCAAATCTCAAGCAAAGATCAACTTGTAGTTGATGGATGAATAATGCAGGGTTTTATTTTTTGACATGTGTTTGGGAATTATTTGAGGTTATTTCCAGGAATTCTTCAATAGGGTTATGCTCCTGTTGTCCAAAATTATAACCTATTTGATAACAAAATTATTTACTTGCTGTCCTCTCCCTTCTTTTGTCCACTTTCAAGTCTTTCCTGACTTTGCTCACCAAATACATATATATAATTTTATTTTATTTTAATAAAATTGTTCACAATAATTTATTGCATTTAATGTTTCAACACAAACCCCACTACCATTACACCTTTCTATCACCATATTTTGAATGTTTCCACCCCGACCCCCAAAGCTTGCCTCTAAACTAGGACCTAAATAATTTATTTTGTATGCTTGTTATGAATGATCTGCTAAAATGACCCAAGAAAGTTTCCATAGATGAGAGTGTGAAGATTATATTATTGTATAATAATATATATGTTATTATATATATATATATATATATATATATATATATAGTCGAGCGGGCCCAGTAACGTCTCCATTGGAGACTTTGTTGTTACTGTGTCTGGCATATCGAATACTCTCGGTAGCTTGCCGGGCTCTCCGAGAGGGGCGGAGGAATCGAACTCGGGTCGGCCATGTTGGCTGCATGCAAGGCAAACGCCCTACCCGCTGTGCTATCGCTCCAGCCCTATATATATGGAGCCATTAATCCCCCTGAGATTAGTTGCCTTCTACTTAACACCCCATCAAATGGGTATATTGTTGTACTACTTACTAGTACCAAGTGCTATTCTCGGTACATCAGGAGATGTTCTGAGGCTTTGTGCTCCAGAAATTCTAAAATTTTAAATACGGTTATACAGCTGAGATTAATTTTCTTTTTTTTAACTGGATGGTGACTCTGTGGTCTGGAGGCATCTCTGCAGTGTGTTGTTCTTGTTTTGCTCTCTTCTGAGAGATTTGTGACTCTCTGGATCATGGCCCTTAATGAGCTTTTATGGTGCCAGAGGCAGTTCCTTTGTGTGATTGCCAGGCTTCCAGAAGCACAGGGAGATGCGGGGAGGTTGACTATTCCTGACACCATGTGAGCCTGGAAATTTTCGTCACAAGTCCTGCATACTTGGTTTTTTCAGCAGATTCACTCATGGGTGAGGCTCATAGAGCCTGTGGAGATCAACTGTGAGCATGGTGGCTATTGAGTTCTGGAGGTTTTTTGAGTGCTGGGGATCTTTTAGGATGGGTTGTAAGGGACTCACCCCCCCTCCCCCCCCCCCGTCAGGGTGCCCAAATTAGGCAGCCTGACATGGGGTCTGGAGGCATCTCCGTGGTTTATTGTTCTCATGTTGCTCTCTTCCAAGAGATTTATTTATGAATTTCTGTATCATGGATGTTTATGAGCTTATATGGTGCCAGAGGCAATTAGTGGGCATGACTGTTCTTTTCATTCTCATGCTGGCAAACTCAATGGCTAACTTTTCCAGAGGTTAAGTTTTACCATTTTTCAGCATCATCTTTCCTTTTGTTAATGAAAGTGCAAATGATCTTCACAGTATTATTATATTGAATTTAATTTACTTTTTGCTTTTTCAGCCACACCTGGCAGTACTCAAGGCTTTTTAAAAAATTTGTTATTATAACACTATGATTTACCAAGTTTTTTATAATGCAGTTGTTTTAGGCATTAAGTGTTCCAACACCAATTACATCACCAGTGTGCCCTTCTCTTCAACAATGTCCCCAGTTTCCCACCCACCAGCCACCCTGCTCCCTTGAAGGCACAAGTAGATTTACTTCAGATTGTTTGGTATAACACATAAGCAAATGGAACGATCAAAGCTTAGATCAAGAAGAGTCGATTTGTGATAATTGTTATATCTTATAATGATGTTACTAATGTGATTGTCTGAAGATCTACTGTGCTGGGTAGTGCTAGCTGAACCTCTGTGTTATCATTTAGGCTCACTGAGCTTGGTGGTCTTCTATGACATTTTCCAATCAGATTTGCTGTGATCCAACTGGAATGGCAGTATTATGAAATTTTGAGATGTCTGGCCCCATGGTTCAGGAGCTATATATCTGGAACAATTTGGGGGCTTGGCAGTTCAATGAGGTTCATTTGTGGAGCTGGGTCATTTGTCTGTTGGAGGTATCAGGTATGTGTCTTCAGGCAGAAAGGATAATCAGCCCAGTCCTATTCTTAGGAATGCCCAGAATTCTCAGCCTGGACCAGTTTACTTGGGAAGATTCAGTGGTATCATTTTCTTCTGGAGATGTGATGCTGAACCTTTTCTCTTCCAGCAAGATCTGGCAATACTCAAAGCTTATTTCTGACTCTGTGCTCAGACATCACTCCTGGTGGTATTCAGGAAACTATATGTGGTGCCAAGGATCCAACCAGGGTTGGCTGTGTACAAGAAAAGTGCCTTAACTGCTGTACTCTATTTCCAAGCTTTCAAAACATTTTATAAATATTGCCTGACCCAAGCAAAGGCTCTTGGATCCCTTTGTGAGGTGTCAGGTCTAACCTATTTCTGTCCCATGATGATTTATCTCTTTGTATCTTGGCTGACTCATCCATTAGCCCTTTCTACACACTCCCTCCTAGAATTTTTAAATGCTGGCCTTTAAGGTGCTCACTTATCTCACTCTCATGCCAGATTGCAAGTTCACTGAAGTTAGATCCTATATGACAAATGCTATAATAGAGGTCCCAAGGGCTGCTGATGCAGAGATTAGCAAGATAACATACTTTGCATTTAAGCTACCATAGATAAAGTACCACTGAGAGACAGTCCATACCTTCCAGAGGCTATTAACTGGGTAGAGATAAAAGAGGCATAAACAAAGGTCCCCTGAGCTGCCAGGCCCTGCTCAATGATGAAAAGAGGGTGTGCACTTGAGGTCAGATGCTGAGGTCATAGGCAGGTCACCAGTGAGCATACACAGAGTCCCTGAGAGGATAAACTGAGGTAAGAAACAAGGTCAGCAACAAGAGATGGTCAGAAACAAGCAACAAGAGATGGGCAGTTTAAGAAGGGACTTGAAAAGCCAGTAGGATTGACAGTAATCAGTGGGCTCTGTGAAGGGCATGCAAATGTCCTGTGACTGGATGGCTGCAAGTGTCCAGAGATGCACCCCTCCCCTCCCCCAGCACTCTCTGTCTCATTTACAGGCATGGTACCCTGACTTAGTGGTCAGATAGTAATCTCAAATCCTGCCTAGTTATAAATGCCAATGTTTTAGGAACGAGGACAGCTCACGAGGACAGCTCATTTTTTGTTAAAAGCTTTCAAGATACACCTTAGATATAGCTGTAGCACTGTCCTCCCATTGTTCATCAATTTGCTTGATCGGGCACCAGTAACATCTCTATTGTAAGACTTGTTGTTACTGTTTTTGGCATATTGAATACATCACAGGGAGCTTGCCAGGCTCTGTCATGCAGGCAGGATACTCTAGGTAGCGGAGGAATCGAACCTGGGTCGGCCATGTGCAAGGCAAACACCCTACCCACTATGCGATCGCTTGAGCAGAATTTACCATGGCTCCAGGCAGCTCCAGGCATTGCTGATGTTACAGTTTCCAAAAGCATTGGTTTAAAAAAATGGTATATGGTATCTTATATAAGCTGAACGAACTCAGCTTAATTAGCAAGTGAATTTGTGATCTGTGTGGACAAGAACTCTTCTAAGCTAGACCCTCAGTGGGTATGGCTGTGGGGCATTACACAGAATATCAACAAACATAAGACTGTTATTCATAGCACAGAACCTTCCAAGTGAAGAAAGCCAAGGCAACAGTGCAGAGGGCAGGCCACGAAAAAATTGTGCCAGTTTCCTTCCGACTGATAAGCAATTTTTCCTACCTCCTTCTCCCTGAGGCTACAGTGTTTAGTCTTGGCTGTGTTTCTCAGCTGCCCCCTTCCTTAGCCTCTCCCATCGACCCCTCTTCCATCCCCCCTTTGCCAAAGTGGGGCCATGCAATTTGTCATGAAAGCTTCGAACCTTGACTTGTGAGCAGCCAGCTGCAACCCATCAAACCTCCTGATTAAGCTTTTTGAAAGGGTGGAGCATTTTTTAACACAATGATTGACAATGGCTTCTATCTCACACACCTGCTGCTTTAAAATCCCCATAAAATGTCAGCGGGGAGTGTAAGTGATATATAGCAGTAGTGCTGCCCAGGGTAGGAATGTTAAGTGCTACGAGATGGGAGTGTCAGAACTGCAGCTACTGGAAAGAAAACAAAACAAGCACCCCACCAAAACCATTTCTAAATGTGCCATGGGGTACACGTCCCTGGGACCAGCTTTGCTAACCCAGTAACAGGGAACCTTCAGTTTCGGCAGGGACAGTGATGCTTATTATGTGGCTGCCACATGACTGTCTCTGGCCAATGTGGGACCTGGCTCTTGTACACCAGGTTTGAGAGGCTCAGAACTCTTCCTGGCTACCAGACAGTCCATGAGAATTGGCCATCTGGCATTGATTCAGGCTTTAGGGAATAAATGCTTTCTCAGTGATTTTTGAGTGGAACCCATTTCGAGGGGTAGTTCTGAAAGTTACTTTTCTTGTAGGCAGGTTGCCAATTTTAAGCGACCCCTTTTCCCCATTCTAAAATCAACCCGTGCATACTTACTCTGGAGCCAGATTATCCTGCCTGGTTAGTCGAATGTGGGTCAAAGAGCAAGGCAGAGTCCAGGAAAGGAAATTCGAGGGTAAGCAGAGTTCAAACAATTTATAAAGGTGGAACTGAGCAGGCAGACAATGGGAGGGAAAGGGAAGAGCAGACCTGGAGCACCAGTCTAGAACAGCATCCTTCAACCTTTTAACACCATAAACTGTACCTGTTCTGTATCCTGGTCTACCGACAGGCAGTTATAGCCAAGGTGGTAGACCTGTGGTTTTCAACCTATGTCCAGGGAGCAGCACTGGTCCATGGAGTGGTAACCAAAGTCCACTGCTTTAGGGAATTCAAAGTTGAAGAGAGCTCAGGGCTCAAGGGATTAGCAATTTATAAAAAAATAACATGCCAAAGTAAAAATATCAGTTATGTCCTCAAATGTCATAAATGACATTTATAATGTCATTTATGTCTAAGTGTTTTGCATTTGTTATTATTGTGCATAGTATTTCACTGTCACTGTCACTGTCCTCCCGTTGCTCATCGATTTTCTCGAGTGGACCCAGTAACGTCTACATCGTGAGACTTTGTTGTTACTGTGTTTGGCATATTGAATACGTCACGGGTAGCTTGCCAGGCTTTGCCGTGCGGGCGAGATACTCTCGGTAGCTTGCTGGGCTCTCCGAGAGGGGCGGAGGAATCGAACTTGGGTTGGCCATGTTAGCTGTGTGCAAGGCAAACGCCCTACCTACTGTGCTATTGCTCCAGCAGGTAGGGCGTTTGCCGTGCATGGTATTTATAGTTTCTAAATTGTAGGTTTACAGGTTTATAGCAGAAATTCAATTTTGGCTATTGACACAGAAACCTAAATCTGATAAACTCTTACTTTTTTTGGAACTTCCCTTGAAATTTGTTTTGGTGCTGGGGATTCCCAAGCAGTGAACAGAGAGCTCTGGGTTTCCTCCCAGCTACTCTCTGCCAAGCAGGAGAGGTTCAATACAAGATCCTGAAGACTTGGTGCTGCTCAACAGTAGTGTTGGAGATACTCAGGCCATTTTCTGGCAGTGCCTGGGGCCTCTCCGGAGCTTGACCTGGTAATGTTTAGGACACCTCTAGGGCTGAAACTGGACAAACCTGTGAGACTACATGATTGAACCAGGGTAGGCATTACAGGACTGAAGGTGCATGACTTTGAAACTATCTCTTTGTAAAGTTCAAGAGAGGAATCAAAGATAATTTTGTCTACTTGCAGTTTTATTTATTTATTGCTTTTTGGATCACACCTCATGAAGCACAGGGGTTACTACTGGCTCTGCACTCAGGAATTACTCCTGGTGGTGCTCAGGGGACTATATGGGATTTTGGGATTCAAACCTACGTTGACTGCATGCAAGGCAAACGCCCTACCCTCTGTACTATGGCTCCAGCCCCACAGTTTTATTTTTTATAATCTGAATTTGTTTATTTATCTGTGCTGTTCTCTTCCGGGAACTGGGTTTTATAGTCTCCTGCCCCTGCGCCTGGGTGTCCTCGCCGGGGCCCCTTGAAGGGGGGTGGGTTGAGTTTCCCTCCCCGCCTCACCAGAGCTCCGGCAGCCGAGGACCTCCAGAACCAGCCACAACAATGCTGAGACCACTATCAACACGCATGAAGGTACCAGCAGAGGAACAAAGGCATGTGGGTCCCGGGGCTGAGATCTCCAAGCCTGCTCAGATCGGGGCTGAGCATCCTCCACCCAGATCCTCCATCTTCCAGTAGGCAGGGGCCACACCCACCAACAGGCCCCCTGGCGCTGTGTAATCCTATCAATGGCCAAGACCCAGAGAATATAAAACCCAGCTCCTGGAAGCACGCAGCCGCATCGCGTGACATCTTATTATCTCATTCTTACTTTGGACAACCTGGCAGGCTACCGAATGTAACCTGCCCACAAGGCTGAGTCTTGCAAACTCCCCGTGGCGTGCCCAATATGCCAAATACCAGTAACAATGATGGGTCTCATTCTCCTAACCCTGAAAGAGGCTTGAATATGGCACTTTTTAAAATCTCAGGGCTAGGACGAAGGAGACGTTACTGGGGCCTGCTTGTGGCAATTGATGAACAACAGGATGATCGTGATCGTGTTTATTTATAATATGATCATTTACTTATAACCTGAATATTTTGTATTTATTTTTGATGACTTTTTGCTGTGTACTATCAGTGTATTACAACCTCTGTTCTACATGGAGAGCCATTTGTCAGATCTTTAGTTATTCATTGATTGTCTTGGATCTCTTTCATGTTTTCTTTCCTTTCTATAGAGCCTTAAAAATAGATGATGCTGAAATAACAAGCAATCCTAAAATCTCAATGTCTGGTTTACAGCAACATTGTTTATGTGCCATGTCCTCTAAAAATTGGTAGAATGTTCTGTTTCACACAGTCCCTCATAAATATAGATGGACTAGAGTACCTACATTTGCTTCTGCTCACATGACACATGAATCTTCATAGCACTGTGGCAGAGGAAGGAGAGCATGAGTTATGGACTAAATAGTATGGCCCCCAATTTGTATGCAGAATCTTTAACATCCATGTGACAGTATTTGGAGATAGGGCCATGAAAATGGATCAGGGTTAAATAAGGTTATGAAGATGGGACCCTCCTGATGGGATTAGTGCCCTTATCAAGAGCAGCCACTAGTTCACCTCCTCCTTACGTGTGGACACAGCCAGAAGACAACTATCTGCAAGCCAGGAAGCAGTCTCTCCTTTGGGAACTGAATTGGCTGGCACCTTGTTCTCATACTATCCAGAGTCTATAACTAATAGAAAATAAATCGTTCTTATTTAAACCATTCGGTATCTGGGTCTTTGCTATGGTAGCCTAAGGGGACTAATACAGCATAGACCATTTTTTAAAGTGAATTGGCCCAGAAGTGAATCACATTGCTTCTCATAACAGACTGTAGGCCAAATGGCTCTTATTGTTCCATCTATGTATAAAGTGGCTAGGAAAATTTTTTTTCCAGGGATTAGCAAGGGCAGGAGAGCCAGATATTGGTACAAATTGCTCAAGCTTACCATATGTTTCAGTCTTTTTACTTATGTTTAAAATACACAAAACACACAGAAACAACATCTGTGTTTATTCATTTAAATTTTAAAATGTTTATATTTACTCTTTTAAATTTTAGACAACTAAAAAATATAAGGGTAATGTTTAACTATCTTTAATTCAGGGGCCATTGTCTGATCCCTTTTGGCCGATTCTTGGTCCATAATCATATTTTAAGTTTTAAAACATTATAAACAGATCTTTAGCTACTTTTTTCACTTCTTGAGGAGACTCTGTTTGATTTTAAGAGTATATTCCCAGAACATGTTTTTGTTTTTTGATTCCTTCAACCATACACTTCAAAAATATTATTAGCTATTATTTACATTACTTGGTTGATGTGTAACCCCATGATTAATTATAGGTTCCAAATACAAAAAATAGACCTAGTGCTTTAACATTTTCAAGGAGAGTATTTTACCACTCAGAGTCTAGGTTTCTCATTCATTACCACTTTTTTTTTCAATTCTGTGGGAGACTTGGTTTTATGCAAAGTAGAAAGTTATTTGTTGACAGAACAATGTCTTGTTCCTAATCTTTGCCATTTCTCCCCTAAAAATTAAATTATTAGAGCTAAATGTTCTAAGCTACATAATCAGTGCTGATTTTCCATAACTTTCTTTGATTTATGAGATATCAATTCCCTTTGTAAATAAAATTAGTTGTAATTTTTTGGAGGAAGGTGGGTTAGTTTACAAATAATTTTTGTGTTGATTTTTGTCTCATAAATTGGATTCAGGAGAAAAGAACTAGCACATATCTTAGAGCCAAAATGAGCTTGAAATGTATAGAAACTTCTGTATTTTCAATATTTTCTCATTTGAACCTGTCTTTGCTGCAATAGTGGAAACTTCCCTCAGGTTTTTTGTGATATAACACTTTGGTCCTATGGATGAAAGTGTCAACCAAGCTGTTACATTTAGATATAACTGAGAACTTGCTTTCAATAGGAAGGTTGCTAATGGGGTAGGGGGACCCGGAACATTGGGGTGGAGGGAAGTGGACACACAGGCAGAGGGTGTGGTGCTGGAATGGTTCATGTATGAAATTCTACTAATAGTAGTTTTGCAAAACATGGTGCCCAAATTATTTTAAAAATATGAGTGGTAGTGATGCATGTCGAAAGTAGACTATGGACTGAACATGTTTGCCACTCAATGCCTCTTTTGCAGACCACAACACCCAAAAGGAGAGAGAGAACACAGGGGATTGCCCTGCCACAGAGACAAGGGGGGATGGGGGGATGGGGGTGGGGGGATATTATCCATGGTGGTGGAAAATGGGCACTGGTGGAGGGATGGGTATCTTATCATTGTATAATTGAAACCCAAGCACAAAAAATTGTAAATCTACAACTGTAAAAAAAAAATAAAATAAAGGGAAAAAAATGGAAAAAATAAATAAATAAATAAATAAAATATGAGTGGTAGTTTGTTTAGACTTCATAATTAAATTTTCTGTAAAACATAACTTTTACATGCTAAAAATAAAGTTTAATTTTAAATAACAGTAAAATTATAGGAAATGATTTTAATATTTAATTGAAACTTGCAATCACTTGATCACTTGACATCCCGTTAGTCATCGATTTGCTTGAGTGGGCACCAGTAACGTCTCTATTCAGCCCTGTTGCGTGCTAGTGTAGCCCAATGGCATCTGCTCGTTCTAGGAACACGAAGAGCCTCAAATCGATCATTCAGGGTTTTGACGAAGAAGTCTGACCATCTTGTAGGTGAGTGGCCACACGATCTTTTGACATCCCATGGAATTCAGTCGGTAATGGCTCTAGTCCAGTGGTCGTCTCCAAATCTCATTATGTGTTCAGCCCATCTGATTTTTGATGCCTTGGCAAACAAGACAGCATCACTGATTCTTGATCGTGGACGTAGGTCAGAACTCCGGGTTCTCTTTCTCATTTGAGTGAAGCGTAATACTCCCAAAGAGGAATCAAAGGAGATCTGCTTGGAGACACAAATAGCGTTCTCATCCTGTTTTTATAGGGCCCAGGTCTCTGAGGTATATGTCAATGCAAGAAGAACAGTGGAATCGAAGAGATGTGCCCAGAGGCGGAGGTTCTTTGTCCTCTTAGCTATTTCTTTGACATGCTTGAAGGCATTTCCAAGCTGCTCTCTTCCTCCTGCATAACTCAGGTGCCAGGTCATTTGTCATGTTGACTTCTCGACCTAGGTACATATAACTGTTGCATTCACAGATGTTCGTTCCATTGAGAGTGAATGAAACATCAGGAATAAGACCATTTCTCATAAACATTGTCTTTGTGAGATTCAGCTGTAGTCCCACTTATTCACACTCACAGTTGAAGTCAGTCAGCATTTGTGCTGCTTGGCTAATGTTTGGTGTTATTAGAACGATGTCATCAGTAAAACAGAGGTGGTGTAGTTGCTGACCGTCTAGCTTCACTCCCATTACTTCCCATTCCAGTTGTCACATAACATTCTTGAGGGTGGCACTGAAGAGTTTCAGTGAAATGGTATCACCCTGCTGAACCCCTCTTAACATGGATGATCACTTCCTTGTAGATTGGTGAGATCCTTGTAGGGAATCCATAATACAGCTCACAGAGGATCCTGATGTATTGAATTTGAATGCTCTGTTTGGCTAGCGCTTCGAAGACTGCTTCCGTCTCAACAGAGTCAAAGGCCTTCTTTAAAGCATCTTGAACTCCCGAGAAACCTCAATGAGCTTGGTAATCATGTGGATATGGTTGATCGTGCTGAATCCTTTGCAGAACCTAGCTTGCTCTCAAGGTTGTCCTTCATCTAGTGTTCTGCCAATCCTATTCAGGATGACTCAAGTGAAAATATTTTAGACAATAGACAACAGGCAGATCAGGAGATAGTTGCCAATGTCATGGATGTCTCCCTTCTTGTACAGTAGTACAGTCCTGCTGGTTTTCCATTGGGATGGAACTTTGCATTGAAACAGGTAGCATGTGAAGAACTGAGCCAGTGTATTGATGAGTACTAATGGGAGGTTCTTCAGGTGTTTGGGTCTGACCTTGTCTGGGTCAGGTGCCAGGTGCTATTTGCTTCTTTACTGACAAAACAGCATGTTGTATTTCGAAAGGGAGAACGTTGGGAACGACATATTCATCCTGCGGAATTTGGTATGTGGGCAGGTGGACGTGGCTATCAAAGAGATCTGAGTAGAAGTCATAGATAATCTTCTCCATTGCCCTTCTGGAAGATGTGCTAGATCTATCAGGATGTCGGAGGGCAGTCATCTTGGTCTTGTAGTTGGCGAAGGACAGGCAGGTGATGAGATTGCTTTTCCCAGCTTCTGCCACATCTGCCAGCATTGCTGCTCTTCTCTCTTTGAGGTCTTCCTTTATCACTTCTCTGCACTGCTTTGCGAGTTCAGACATTTGCTTGCGGTTGCCTGAGGTTTCTTTTCATGTTGCCATAATAGTGCTAAAGAGCTCCCAATTGGTTGTCATTCTGAGAGTTCTCTTCTTAAACTTTGCAGCCCTTTCTCCCCGCTCGGTGACATAGAATTTTGCATGAAGGAGATGGTGGTTCGATCCTGTTTGGAATTTTGGGATAATAGCAACATTGGTTAGGCAAAACCATCGATTGAATATGATGTGGTCAATTTCATTGTGGAACTGTCCACTGGGAGACTCCCATGTCCAATGTTTAGATTCGGCCTTCTGGAACTGTGAGTTACCATGGATGATCTTGGTTGACATGATGAACTCAGATAGTCTCTCACCCTGTTCATTCCATTCTAGGCCATGCATCCCGGTGTGGAGTTCTTCAGCTGATCTTCTTGGGGTACTTAATATTAATTAAAATATTAATTCTTAAATATTTTATATAAAATAGAAGAAAAGATGTAGCTACACATCATAGTTGTTATTAAATTATCTCTGCAAGACAAATTTCTTCATTCTTAGGAAAACTTGATCAGCTGCTTAGAAAACTCAGAGTTGCATATTCACTCAGTTATATACAAACCAAGATTCTTTAAATGTAAATTATATGATTTGTATTCCAATTTTTTCTTTTGCCTTTTTTTTATGTTTGTGGGTCCAGGGCCCAAAGCAAAGGCTTAGAGAGTGACTTTTTCTTTTTAAATTGAATAGCCATGAGATACACAGTTACAAAGTTGTTCATGATTGGGTTTCAGTCATACAATGTTCCAACAACCATGCCTTCACCACTGTTCATTTCCCACCACCAATGTCACCAGTTTCCCTTCTACCACCAACTTCATTTTCTTTTCCTGTTTCCTGATAGTTTAGGTAATATATTTACAATAGTGTTAACATTTATAGTCTTGATGTATGGTTGCCACACCTATCACCAATGTACTCAAGACCCTCTCTACCCATGTCCTTATTACACCTAGTTCATGTTTTCATTAGCTACCATGACCTCCCCTTAGTTGGAATCTCAGGTTTTGGTTTTGTCTTTTGGAGGCCATACCTGGCTGTGCTTACTTCTAACTCTGGGCTCAGGGATAAATCCTGTCAGGATTTGGGGGACCATACGTAGGATTGGAGATTGAGCCCAGATTGACCACATGCAAATAAAGTGCCTCACATGCTGTACCATCTCTTTAACCTTGGGTAAAAAAGAGTGAAATTGAGGCCAAAAGTTTGTCATCATTGCTTAATATGGAAAATACTCATTGGCTACTTCATTTTTGAGAATCTTGTTCAAGTTTGGTTTCTAATTAACTTGTCAGGAAATAAGACACAGCTCTTTATACAAATCTTTGTGATTACTTATGACACTGAGGCTGAAGGAATACTACTACTACATCACTGTCATAGGTAATCACATTTTTATATTCAGAAATCAGAGGTAGGTATTATCTTGCTTTCAAAAATGAAACAGGAAAACTTTACATAATCATGGCTGAAGATGGTAAATTCTGTTCTACAACAAACACATATAGAACTGGAAAAATTTAGAGAATTCATGTCCTGCTTATGCACTGGAATAGTTGCTTTTGAGTAAAGGTAATAAAAGCTAAGAATGACAGAACTGTAGTGTTATCTGTCTATGTCCCCTTCCCCCATCCCATTCCCACATTCTTCCACTATATTAAAAAACATTAACTTTGTCAGCCTGGGATTGGCTGCAAAACTCAGCAGCTTTACTGCCAGAAGCAATTAATTCAAAGAGGAACAGCAAAAAACAAACAAACAAACAAATAGAAAAACAAAAAACAAAACAACCACTTGGCTCTACCAGTTAAAACGGCAGACTTAATTGGAAATGTATGGTAAAACCCAAGGCTTTGTAAGACCAAGATTATTATTCCAATTTGGGATGGAGTGACAGATCTTTCTGGAACTGACTAGAGATATTGTGGAAATGGAAGTCATGAAAAGCATGAGATAAGCTTTTCTACAAGTTCTTTACTGCCTGGAAAACTATACACGAACGGAAAAAAACATAGGAGAACCCAACAAAAAGTGAAAAAGTGAAATCCAAGGTGTATGTGAAAATGGAAAATGACTTGAAACTAAATCTATGCCCCAACCCACACAGAAAAACTAGAAATAAGCAAAAGAATACATATGAACTTTGAAATAGTCATTACATTTAAATGTTAAAAGGTATGTTTCAATAAATTAAACTGACAATAAATCAGCAAAGAGGGAATTTAAGAAATGTAAACATTTTAAAACAAAGGGGAATTATAACTAACAAAGTAAGATAATTAAAATTAGAAAACCAAATACTCAGAATACTTGAGAGGGCAGAGAAAGGAATCTATAAATAAGATGATTAAGAACTGTTAAAATCAAAGATGAATAAGAATTTTTAGAATGAAATATCAGGAAAATAGAAAATTTTGGCATAGTGTCAGCTATCTGTAGCAAAGTGTCAGTTTTTCCAATATATGTATACACAATAGAAGATGAGAAGGACAACAATGATTTAAAAAGAAAAACAATAAAGTATTTGGTACTGTAATGTTCTCAACCTCCCACATTTGGTTAAAATCATTAATTTGAAGATGCAAGGTATATAATGAATCAGAAAAACAAACAAAAGCTACACATAGTCAAAATGGTGATTCTCAAATTAAAGAGAGATCTTGAAAGCAGAGAGAGAGAAACAATTCTTTACATACAAAAAGATAATACAACTTATAGCCGCAGTGGAGTTAGATGACATTGGAAAAATATATTTGAAGTGTTAAAGGGAAAAACTCAATAATTTTATAATCATAAGATTTCCTTCAAAAACAAGTGTGAAAAAAGACATTTCCCAAATAATAAGTCACAGTAGCTATAGCTGTCATACTTTCTACCAGATTCAGAGGAAATGGTACCATTTGGGAACTGGAAAACAACACATCCACACAAATAGGAACCACCATCAGTACAAAGAAGAAAATGGAGCATTAATAGCCAAAATAATTCTCTCATGTGGAACTAAAGATAACAATTTACTTGAGGTAGGCCATGGGCAACTTCAGGTTGCTCCCAAAATAGCTAAAATTAGTCAAAATACCAGAAAAGTAAAATATTTTATGCCAAAAATACTTAGGTGTGCCACTTTGAAACTTGTTTTTATATATCTTAGGACTTTCCCCATGTTTCTCACCTTTATTGCCTTTCCTTATCTTACATAAATCTGTCTACATCTGTCACTGTCCTCCCATTGTTCATCAATTTGCTCAAGCTATATCAATGTGATCGTAAAAGGTAAAAGGTAAAGGCCCTCCCGTTGATCGTCGATTTGCTCGAGTGGGCCCAGTAACGTCTCCATTGGAGACTTTGTTGTTACTGTGTCTGGCATATCGAATGTGATCGTATGTGATCGTATGTGAATCGATTATTCACATTATTCACATTATTCACATTATTCACATTATTCACAATGTGATCGTATTCACATTATTCACATTATTCACATTATTCACATTATTCACATTATTCACATTATTCACAATGTGATCGTATGTGAATAAATTCTATAGTTTACAGCTGATTGTCTACAGATTGCTTCCAGTCCCAGAAATTTTCTGTTTGTCCACAAGTAAAAGTTATACTACTTAACACAGAAGTTTTCAATCTCAGGCTCCTGTTTGAAAGGAACTAAGTCTATGAAGTGGATCAACTTCAAAAATCTCAAATGGTGTTGTAAAAACTGTATAGCCATATATTTTAAAAACAGTTACTTTTATGAATGGTGTGAGGTACATTTCTAACCCAAAGTAGATTAAAGTTCTTGCAACCATACCAGAATTAATAAAAGATGTTGGAGAAAACAGCAGAACTCTCCAGGAATTTGGTCACCTTACTGAAGGGTCTGCAATCAGAGTGGAAAAGACAACAAAAACAAAAATAAACTAACAATACTATGTCAAATTAAAGAGCTTCTGTAGTGTGAAAGAAGCTCAAGCTATAATAAAAAAGTAAGATACCCTACTGAATGGGAGAAGATATTCTCATATCATATATCAGATAAAAGTCTAATAGCCAAGATCTATGAAGGACTCACAGATCTCGACAATAGAAAAATCCAATGCCTTCGACCACAAATAGGACAAGAAAATGAGTAAATGCTTTCCCCCCAAAAGACATATGGATGGTCAACAGGAAGAAATGTTCATCATTACTGATGACTATGGAAACTAAATTGGGATTGTGATAAGAAACCTTTATTCACTGTTGGTGCAAATGTCTAAAGCATCAATATATATTAAAAAATAGGCTAGAACTCCCAATATGATCTAGCAAAACAACTTCTTGGCATCTATCCTCAGAACACAAAGAAACATTATTTCTGAAGAATATAACTTGCACCGTTGTTTATCATTGCAATAACCAAGATACTGAAACTCCCTAAATGCCCATATATGGATGAATGGACCAGAAGTTGTGGTCTGTATATACAATGAAATAGTATGTTGGTCTAAGAATGAACACAGTCATGCAATTTTCTGCAACATGGATGGAAATTGAGGATATTAAGTTGAATGAAATAAGTCATAAGGATTAGATACAGGCTGACCTCATATATGGAGCTTAAAGATACAAGGAACTTAAAGATACAAGATAAAGATACAAAGGGTCAAGAGCAACACAGTTGAGAACTGATCTACATGTTTGAGTTGGGGGGGTAATTGAAAGGGAGATACATTAGGATCCTTGGGGGACGTATGCAGGTGCTCTGGTAATGAGTGTGGCATTGGAATGGTGCATGAAAAACCATTATTAACAAAATTGTAAATCACAGCACCTCAATCAACTAAAACAGATAATAAAAAAGAAAAGTTACCCCACCAAATCTGTTTTTTCTTGTTGATTTTTGTGGGGGAGGATCATACCTGCCGTGATCAGGATTTACTTCTGGCTCTGTGCTCAGAAATCACTCCTGGTGGACCCCAGGAGATCACATGTAGGACTGATGATAGAACTGGATGTGCCAAGTGCAAAGCTAGTGCTGTAACCCTTGTACTCTGACTATTTAAGCACATTGTTCTAAAGAAAAGATTAACCACACAAACTAATTATTAGAGAGTTGGAATCACTTTATAAATATCAGACAAAATAGTCTAAGAAGTATTAGAGACTAGAAAGTATTCATAATGATAAAATACCAGGAAGATTTAAGTAAATACAAAAAACTGAATGTCAAATTATTGATAACTGACAGAATTGAAAATACATACATGAATATATACCAAGACAGACATGTAGACACAGACAAATGCCTATATATGTTCTTATTGTAAACCTTTTAATTCTGAAACATATATGAGGACTTCGCTTATGTGATCATTGAAACTTAGATCCAAGATCTAATGTTGGCAATTTGGAGTTCCAGAAGAGTTGGTGTTACTGTTCTTATCCACGTAGAAGGGCTGAGAATCAGGAGATGCAATGGTTGCTATCCAAGGGCAGGACTGATGATGAGTTCTAGCAGCCAGGAGGCGATATTTCCTCTTACACAGCCTTTTTATTCTACTTAGACCTGAGCACGTCCACATTAGGGAAAACATTTTTCTTTTCTCAGGCTACCAATGCAAATGTTATGATCATATCCAGAAACACAGATCTACCTATCGTGTTTGACTTAAGTATTTATTTTCCATAACCCAGTCAAGTCAACGGGAGGACAGTGACAGTGACTGAACCCAGTCAAGCTGATGAATAAACTGAAGAAATTTTGATCTGCCCTTTAACAATTGATGTTAACAGCTAAAATCTGCGAAGATATAGGTGATTTTAATAGCATGACCAACTAACTTGATCTTTTTTTACATATTATAGAATTTTTAAAAATTTATTTTTTATTGAATCACTGTGAGATACAGTTATAAAGCGTTCATGTTTGAGTTTCACTCATACAATGATAAAATATCCATCCCTCCACCAGTGAACATTCCCCACCACCAATGTCCCCATTATACCCTCCCCCTTTCCAATCTTCCCCCTGCCTCTATGGCAGGCAATTTCCCCCACTCTCTCTCTCTCTCTACTTTTGGGCATTATGGTTTTCAATATAGACACTGAGAGGCTATCACATTTGGTCCTTTGTCTTCTTTCGGCACACATCACAAATGACTCCTTCAACCATCATTGACTAGTGATCTCTTCTTTACTCCAGCTATCTTCTCCCCCAGATCATGAGAGAGGCTTCCAACTATGGAGCAATATTACTGGTCCTTGTGTCAACTGTCCTTGAGTGTCAATCCCATATTATGTTATTTTATATTCCATATATGAGTGCAGTCATTCTGTGTCTGTCCCTCTCTGACTCATTTAACTTAGCATGATACTCTCATGACCACTTATAAGCAAATTTCTTAACTTCATCTTTCCTAAAAGCTGCATAGTATTCCACTGTGTAGGTGTACCATAGTTTCTTTAACCAGTTATCTGTTCTCGAGCACTCAGGTTGTTCCCAGATTCTGGCTATTGTGAAAAATGCTACAATGAACATACAGGTGCAGATGTCATTTCTACTGTGCTTTGTTTTGCATCCTCAGGATATATTCTCAGAAGTGGTATTGTGGGGTCATATGGAAGCTCATTTCTAGTTTTTGAAGGGATGCCTATATTGTTTTCCAAAAAGGCTGGGGCAGTTAGCATGCCCACCAACAGTGAAAGAGCATCCCTTTCTCCCCACATCCATGCCAACACTGGTTGCTTTTGTTCTTTTGAATGTGTGCCTGTCTGTGGTGTGAAACGATATCTCATTGTTTTGATTTCCCTGATGATTAGTGATGTAGAGCATTTTTCATGTGCCTTTTGGCCATTTGTATTTCGTTTTTTAGGAAGCTGCTGTTCATTTCTTCTCCCCATTTTTTGATGGGGTTGGAGGTTTTATTCTTGTGTAATTGTACTAGTGTTTTATATATATACTGCATATTGGTAAAAAGGTAAAGGCCCTCCCGTTGATCGTCGATTTGCTCGAGCGGGCCCAGTAACGTCTCCATTGGAGACTTTGTTGTTACTGTGTCTGGCATATCGAATACTCTCGGTAGCTTGCCGGGCTCTCCGAGAGGGGCGGAGGAATCGAACTCGGGTCGGCCATGTTGGCCGCTTGTAAGGCGAATGCCTTACTGCTGTGCTATCGCTCCGTTATTAGATGAGTATTGGGTAAATATTCTTTCCCATTCCGTGGGCTCTCTCTGTATTTTGCTCACTGTTTCTTTTGAGGTGAGGAAGCTTCTTAGTTTAATGTAGTCCCATTTGCTATGTTTCTTTACACTTGTTTGGTCAGTGGTGTTTCATCCTTAAAGATGCTTTTAGCTTCAATGTCATGGAGGGTTCTGCTTACATTTTCCTTTATGTAACTTATAGATTCAGGTCTGATATTGAGCTCTTTAATCTGCTTTGATCTGACTTTTGTGCCTGGCATTAGACAGAGGCCAGAATTTTTTAAATTTTATTATTATTTTTTTTTTTTGCAAGTAGCTGTCCAGTTTTCCCAGCACCACTTGAACTAATTTGATCTTGACTGGACAGTTCTTCATTTGTTTTTTTGGGGCCACATTTGGCAATGTTCAAAGATTACTCCTGGTTCTGCACTCAGGCATCACTGTTAACTGTGCTTGGTGGACCATACAGGATGCCAGGGATCAGACCATGGTTGGTCACATGGAAGGCAAGTGCCTTAACCACTGAACAATCTGTCCAGCCCCATTTTTCTTTTGAAATAGGGCCTCCCCAGTGATGCTCAATCTGAGTTATATCAGGCCAGCACCACTGGACTGAGAAGCATCAAGGCTACATCACAACAGTTCTCAAGGGATCATGCAGTGGGGGAATCAAATGCACTTTGTCCCATCAGACTATCTCCCTGTTCTGACACTTCATTCTCTTAGCTACAACTTAAGTTACTTGTGGGAGGGTCAGTTTGGCCTAAATGCACATAGTGAAGAGAAATGGTAGGTTATCCTGTCATTGACTCAGAGAGCAACCAGACACCACCGCTGGAAATACTAGAAATGAAAGGTGGGCAGAGGTCAGAAAAAGTAGTTTCTGATTATTTCAGTGATCAAAGCACATCATATGTACCTGAGTAGCTAGTTTGATCTGATATTGGAAACCTCAACAAATTATGCGTCACTGGGTCCAGTTACCCACTTTTGACTTGTGAATAACTTTCAGCAGCATGGTTCTCTGCCACAGAAAACAGAGTCTGGCATGTGATTTAATTTTGTCAGTAGTATGTGAGAGAAAGTGGCGTAGGACCATGTAGAAACATTGATACTTTCTGTGGTTCAGCCTTTCAAGAGCTGCTTGTTTTTTTTCTGCCTCAATCATAGAATAAAAAAGACATGGAGGAAAGCTGCAACTGACCCTAATCTTGGCTCCAAATAGGCTGTGGCACCATTCCAACATGTAATGTGAGTGAAAAATAAGTTTTGTGACTGCTGTGATGGTGTGTTGTTACAGCGTAACCTAGTGAGAAGTGACTGAGAGACCTTGACATTAATTGAACACTGCCATTAATATCATTGCCATGATGTGGGAGACATTTATTGGAATGTCTTTTTTTTATGCCACTTTTTTTTAATGCCCCAGAAGGTGGTCCTGAGTCTTTCCAAAAAGAATATCCTTATCATTCTTTGGTCATAGCTCATCAAAATGGGCCAAATTTTTACCTTAGAGAATTCTCCCAAAGGTCTGGAGCATAGAAACTGGGAGCCAATTCATATCCATTGAAAAGCTTCCAGAAATGGTCTATAAACTCCTACTAGCCCTTGGAGAAATCTTTGTTCTTGCCCCATTTTGTTGCTTTATTAATTTCTCTTGGATTCCATATGATGTTCCAATATTCTCTTTAAAAAGACTGCTTTTAAATCAAGCCAATTCTAATTTGTTTCTGTTTATGTGCAACCAAAGAACTTTAATACTGTATCTAAAACTACCTTGATATTACTCAAATCCAGTCTTTTAATCTTTAGCTAAGACCAGCCCCTGCCGGGGGCTGCTCCTACAGTGGCAGGGGATGTGGATGGAGTTCTGAGCTAATGAGTAGGCTATTTAAGTCTAGCAGGAAACAAAGAAGAATGTAGAGTTTTCAAATTCTGTTCTTGTGTTCGTCTCCAGGTGATATATTCTTTTTCCTTCCTTCCTTTCCTATAAATAGGGTTTCAACTCCAGAGTATCCTCTTCCTAGGTCACTCGGACCATGGATGGAGCAGAACTTGCAAAACCCTTTCTATGTGCACATGGGTGGTCCCGGATAGGGTTGTGTTTGGCCAAGTAGGTGCTGGACATTTTCAGTTACAGTTGCACATCATTACCTAAAACTCATTGGCAGTATTCCAATCTAATGCATGAAACTATAATTGCCTTTATTAAGAGAAAGAACAGACATTACTAATACAGTTTTCCAAAGTTAGGGGTGACAAATAACATTTTGTAAGAAAGCATGGAACTTCTTTTATAAGCATTTTCACATTTTCTTCTGGAGAAATTGTCCATGCAGCTACCTAATTTTCCCTAGGATTCCTGCCAGATTTCTGGACAAAAAAGCTTTAAAGTTTTAGCAGTTGATAGAACTGAAGTGTGTCTTATATCCAAATGACTTGAACCAAAGTGTCCTGATACAGGTACATGACTCTAAGCATATTCAGCAGGCTATTTCAACCTGGAGGTGAGTTCACTTAGTCTAAACTCAGTTTGGTGCAAACATCATATTCAGCATCTCTCTTTTGAAATAATCCCCATAAATTATCTCTTTTTTTATTCTCTGTAATCAAGTTATGTTGATACCACTATCCCCCATACAAATGAATTAGAAATCTTTCCATCACTCCTGACTCCACTCTTTCCATGGCATTTCGAATTCAGGTAAGTCACTGTTTTCTATTTGATTTTTTCAAATACTTTTTGAGTCTGTTACTTTGTTGGTGAATAATGCTGAAACATTACAATGACTATTTTTCTTTTTGGGTCACACCCAGCAATGCTCAGGGGTTACTCCTGGCTCTGCCCTCAGGAATTACTCCTGGTGGTGCTCAGGGGACCATATGGAATGCTGAGAATCAAACCCGGAAATGCCCTGTAATATCACTCCAGCCCCCTACAATGGCTTTTTAACTGGTTTCTCGGCTATTATAATGCCTCATTTCTACCAAGTGATCTCCCTAAAGAACAGGTTGATGTTACTGTGCTCTGCAAATCTTTAAACTTGATGCTCTAGGCAAGATGGAAACATCAACTGTAGGATAACACTGTTTTGTCCTTCCTCCATAGCCTCAGGTAGTTTAGGATTATTGAGTTGCTCCCATCACAGTGTACCCATTCCTCTGTTTATTTGTAATTTCTTTGTGCTCTGTTGACTTGTAAATATTTTTTTTCTCTTCTCCCTCAGTCCTTTGCATAGTTTATTCACAGCAATGTCCTTTTTTGTATGAACACAAGAAGACAGTATATGCTATGCTTTTGTAACATGACTCTCAGTGATATTTTCCTCCTGGGCATTTGTTCTCTTGACCTAAGCCTCAGCTGCCCTTACTTCCTAGCACCCCCAAAAGCAGGGTCCTGACCAGGGACTAGATGGAACCAGGGCAAGCAGTGAGTTATGTGCTACTCTGGCATAGAGATGGGCCTGGCCAAAGTGCCATAATGCTTACCTATAAGTTAAGAGTTTGGTCATGGACAAATGCTGTCATGATCCAAAAAGTAATAATTAGATTCGGACTTTGCTAAGGTTAGGAAAGATTAATCTGGCCTGAGCTCTGTAGTCTGAGTCTGTGGCAAGATATTCCCAGGAGAGCTGCTCTACAAAACTCAATGTATCTCTGGCTGTGTCCATACAAAAATAACTAGTATTAAGATGTCGATAGTTATTGGACTGAGGAAAGGAGAAAAACACCTTAAGAGGTATTTTGCCCTTGGGCAGTCAGGTAGGGCTTTGGAATATATTGTAGGTGGTGTTTCCATTGAAACTGGGGGCAGCAGGTCCAGAGTGCTAGGGAGTTGGAGAGACAAGAGAACTGGAGAGAGGAGAGAGAGCAGGGCAGCAAGATGAGCCATGAAGAGACCAGCAAGGGGGACTGAGGGAGAAGAATGTAGAAGAAGAATGTAGAAGAAGAATACAGGAGCAGGCACATGGGAGAGAGAGAGAGCCCAGGCTGTGAGATGGAGCACAGAGAGATGAGCAGGAGAAACAGGAGGAGACGGGAATGAGGGGCTGTGTGAAACTAGAATGGGAGGCTCAGAGAGACTGGGGCAGGCATGTGGGGAGAATGGAAAAAACGGCATCTGATCAACCGGCTTGGCCATTGTTTCATCCCCTGTCTGCCCCATGACCCCAGCCGCCCTGGCTGGGTGAGTGGCCTGAGGCCCTCTGAATGCAGGTGGCTAGGGGAAGAGCCATCGACCCCTGGCTGCCCCTTGGAGATTTTATACAATCAACGTCTTTGGAACAGCAATCAAGTTCTTACAGAAACTTTACTGGTGTGTTAAAGGATATGCAACCCTTATTAAGTCAGTTGAAGAGCCAAAGTCTTGATATATGCGTGACATGAAAATATCAAAAATTATCTCATGTTTAGCTAAATAAAGTAAAAAAATACAATTCCCTATTTGGAACTTAGACCACATTATACTAATTCAGAGATGACTGGAGCCAGAAGATAGTTCAGAATACACTCCATGGAGATGGAGATAGGAAAAAAAGATAGAGAAGTATTTTTTGGAAGGGAATGATAAAACCACTTCCTATGCTCTTTGGCTAAGCCACCAGGTGGGGTGTGATATCTGCATCATAGTGTCCTCTAACTGTCATTCGTTCTCATCCTGATCTTTCTTAGGAACTTTACACCAGTACAAAGTGAAGATCAGAATTGCACTTCTTTAGTCTGGATGTATATTTCTTTTACTATGAATAATCATCGCAAAATGCTCATAATAACATGCACCTGCCAATTACTGTTGCTTCCATACGTGTTGGTCAGACCTATTCTAGAAAATTAAACATGCCTCCTGAGTCTCAGAAGATCAGTTTTCTTCCCTTTGTAAAAGATACAGGGAGTGAAAATTAGCAACACTAGTGTCGTTTCTCCTACTATTCCTTTACTGATAAACACTGTCAGCCACTGTGGGGGGTCCCTGAAGCTCTGGTTCAGCATGATCGTAGCTGACTCCCACCTAGCATGATTTGCTGCTACAGCTGTGGAAAGATGTCATTTCCAGTCTCAGAACTTCTGTATCTAACCCCATCACATAACTCCTTTCTGAGGGAGGTTAATGCTTGTACTATAATGATTTTTTTAATCTTCTGTGGACACGGAACTAATTATGGGAGGCTGTGTGGTTCAGAAAATGGGATGAATGGTTTCTTTTTATCTTCATAAATAGAGCAAGATCAATTTTTCTATGTTAATTAGAATACTTGGGCTAGAGTGATAGCACAGCGGTAGGGCGTTTGCCTTGCACGCAGCCAACATGGTCGACCCAAGTTTGATTCCTCCGCCCCTCTCGGAGAGCCCGTCTAGCTACTGCGAGTATCTCGCCCACACGGCAGAGCCTGGCAAGCTCCCTGTGACGTATTTGATATGCCAAACACAGTAACAACAAAGTCTCCAATGGAGACGTTACTGGGCCCGCTCGAGCAATTTTAATAATAAAATGTTAAAAATTCACACACTTATTGGTAAAAGTTGACTAGCAAATTTATAGCCTGCATAACTTCCCCCCATGTGATTGCTTGACATTATTTCAGTTGTATTTTTCTTTTTTCTTTTTGGTCACACACGCCAGTGCTCAGGGGTTACTCCTGGGTTTGCACTTAAGAATCACTCTTGGCAAGCTTGGGGGATCATAGGAGATGCCAGAATTGTCCACGTGCAAGAAAAGCACCCTACACACTGTACTATCTCTCCAGATTCTCCAGTTATAGTTTTAACCCTAAATTCACTAAAATTTTTTTAAAACATTATGCTCATAAAAGTTAATCTACAAGTGTTGAGGTATCAATCATTTTAGAGGAAATTGTATCTACAGGTGTTTAGGTATCAGTGAGCTTAGAGGCAGTTCTGTAAAATCGCGATATTTAAATTAATTTTTATGTATTATAATGGGGCTGGAGTGATAGCACAGAGGTAGGGCGTTTGCCTTGTGCACAGCCCACCCGACCAACCCGGGTTCAATTTCCCCACCCCTCTCAGAGAGGCCAGGAAGCTACCAAGAGTATCTCGCCCGCACGGCAAAGCCTGGCAAGCTATCCATGACATATTTGATATGCTAAGCACAGTAATAACAAGTCTCACACTGGAGACATTACTGGGCCCACTCAAACAAATCGATGAACAATGGGAGGACAGTGACAGTGACAGTGATGTATTAAAATGTGTGTGCTCCAATATTTACACAGATATTATCATTTAGGAAATTTTAAGACTGTTTTTAGAAAATATAACTTCTTAGCTAGATTATCTCATGCATTAGCTCAATGATGTTGAGAATGCATGCGCTTTCAGAACAGAAACTTGGAAAAATTATATTCTATACAAGAACCAAATTAGAAATAAAACTTAAACTTCCAAGATAGCTAAAGTGCAAATATAGCACTTTTTAAAAAATATGTTATGAAAACACTGTGATTTATAAATTTATTTTAGTTTTTTTCAGGTATATTATGTGCCAACACCAATCTCACCACCAGTGTGATCTATCTACAATTCCCCCAAATTCCTTCCCTCAGCACCAGCCTCCCCTGTTAGCAGGCACAAAACAAATTTATTTCATACAACTTGCTCCAAGAAAATGTTGAGGAATGTCATATGCAATTACCAGAAAATAAATCATTAAAATTAATGATTAAAATCAATTCAATGATTGAATGCCATATGAGATTAAACTATGTAAATTAAAATAATTTAATATGATGCCTACTCTCATTTATATAAATAAATGTTCAATTCTAGTATAAAAATATATTGCATTACTTTTATTTTGTACTTGAGACTCATTATAGTAATAAACCTGTCTTTCCTGACATTAATACAACTTTTCCCTCAGTTCTTTGCTAGTATAGTTTATAGTTTACATATAATAGGTATCCAACTGTAAAATTTAGTAAGAGTGACCATAATTAAGAACATTTAAAGGGGAAAATACAAATATTCCTATAAAAGTACAAAGTGTTTCAAAGTTAAATGTCACATCCTGAATTTTCATTGTCTAATTTCAGTTTTTTTCCCCTTGCTTTTGGAAGGCATGAATTTCCCTATCTTTATATTTGCAAGTTTTATTTTCTGTAACTGCAATAAACAGATGTTTCAAAGACTGAAGCTTTTGTTTTTGGGCCACAGTTTGGTGTGCTTAGGGCTTACTCTTGGCTCTGTCCTTCAGAATTCCTTCTGGCAGTGTTCAGGGAACCATATGTGGTGTCAGGGATCAAATTTAGGTCAGCTACAGGCAAAGCAATCACCTTACCCACTGTACTATTGTACTATCTGGCTTACTGAGGCTGAATTTTTAATGCTTGTTTTAAATAAAGATTATTTTTAAAATTTATTTATTTGCTTTTTGGGTCACATCCGGCAATGCACAGGGGGTACTCCTGGCTCTGCATTCAGGAGTCACTCCTGGCGGTGCTCAGGGGACTGTACAGGATGCTGGGAATCTAACCCAGGGCGGCCGCATGCAAGGCAAATGCCCTACCTGCTGTGCTATCTCTCCAGCCCCCAAATTATTTTATTTTAACAATGTAATCAAATTTTAGAATACTCCATTACAAAGACAAGGCTTGATTTAATAGATTTTCATAGACTAAAATATATCTCCTGAGAGTCATAAAAGAAAAATGTGTCTAGTACTACTTCACACCAAGTGAGAATGTCCTGTATAAAAAAACATGGGAATCTGGTGGGGATGTAAATTATTACAACAAACATTTATTGTTGGTTGGAATCTAAACTGGTTCAGCCTCTTTGAAAACAGTATGGAATCTCTTCTTTGTCCAGTTAATGAAACTTGGGTACATCTACACAATGGAGTACTATGTAGCTGTTAGAAAAGATGAAGTCATGAAATTTACATACAAGTGGTACTACATGGAAAGTATCATGTTACGCGAAATGAATCAGAAAGAGAGGGATAGACTTAGAAAGATTGCATTCATCTGGGGAACATAAAGTAACAAAATAGGAGACTAACACTCAAGAATAGCTGAGATAAGTACCAGGAGGTTCACTCCATGGCTTGGAGGCCATTCACACGTGCTAAGGGAAAAGGGAGCTCAGATAGAGAAGGGAGCACCAAATAAAGGGTGTTGGGAGGATCCTCTCAGGGTGGGAAAGCATGCTGAAAGTAGACTATAGATCAAACATGATTATCACCCATTGCCTCTTTTGCAAACCACAACACCCAAAAGGAGAGAGAGAACAAGGGGGGAATGCCCTGCCACAGAGGCAGTGTAGGGTTGGGGGATGGGGGGTGGGAGGGATACTGGGACCTGTGGTGGTGGAGAATGGACACTGGTGGAGTGATGGGTATTTGATCATTGTATAATTGAAACCCAAGCACAAAAATTTGTAAGTCTACAACTGTACCTCACAGTGTTTCACTAATAAAAATTTAAAAAAAAATTAAAAAGAAAGAAAAAAAGAAAGTCTTTTATACTATTCTCAAGAACTCACCAGTGCAGGAAAAATTTACTGTTACAATAGCATATTTATTTGTTGTCTTCAGGTTTTCTTCAGAGAAACTTCTGTTCATCTCTTCTTCCCATTTTAAATGAGAATTTTTTGGTTGTTGAATTTTACAAGTCCTTTATATATCTTCATACAAACCCTTTATCAGATGAGTGGTTAATAAACATTTTCTCTCAAAAAAATTTCTTTTTGTCCAAAAATATCTAATCCTATAGATTTTGTGGAAAAATGTGCAGTTTTTAAAATTCATTTCTATTTTAAATAGGTTATCAAAACAATATAAAACTGGCATGTGTTAACTATATTTTTACTGATAAATTTATTAATTTGTTTATTTCACTTTTTATTTATTTATTTTTAAAATTTTTATTAGTGAAAGACCATTAGATACAGTTGTAGACTTACAGATTTTTGTGCTTGGGTTTAAGTTATACAATGATCAAGTACCCATCCATCCACCAGTGCCCATTCTCCACCACCAATGATCCCAGTATCTTTCCCAAACCCCTACCCCCCCCATCCACTCTGCCTCAGTGGCAGGGCATTCCCTTTTGTTCTCTCTCTCCTTTTGGGTGTTGTGGTTTTCAAAAGAGGTATTGAGTGGCAATCATGTTCGGTCTAGAGTCTACTTTCAGCATGCTTCTCCCATCCGGGGAGGATCCTCCCAACACCCTTTGTTTGGTACTCCCTTCTCTATCTGAGCTCCCTTTCCCCCTAGCATGTGTGGCTGGCCTCCAAGCCATGGACCAAAATTCCTGGTACTAATCTCGGCCACTCTTGGATGTTAGTCTCCTATTTTGTTACTTTATGCTCCCCAGCATAAAGGGGGTGTAGCTCAGTGGTAGAGCGTGTGCTTAGCATGCACGAGGCCCCGGGTTCAATCCCCAGCACCTCCACAGCTTAAGAGCTAAGGAAACGGATCTTTGCTGTGTTGGAGCGATAGCACAGCGGATAGGGCATTCGCCTTACAAGCGGCCAACATGGCCGACCCGAGTTCGATTCCTCCGCCCCTCTCGGAGAGCCCAGCAAGCTACCGAAGGTATTCCATATGCCAGACACAGTAACAACAAAGTCTCCAATGGAGACGTTACTGGGTCCGCTCAAGCAAATTGACGATCAACGGGAGGGCCTTTACTTTTACTTTTACTTATGCTCCCCAGATGAATTCAGTCTTTCTATGTCTATCCCTCTCTTTCTGACTCATTTCACTTAGTATGATAATTTCCATGTAGTACCACTTGCATCTTCTTGGAGAGCCCGGCAAGCTACCGAGAGTATCCCGCCTGCATGGCAGAGCCTGGCAAGCTTCCCATGGCGTATTCGATATGCCAAAAACAGTAAAAACAAGTCTCACAATGGAGACATTATTGGTGACCGCTCGAGCAAATTGATGAACAACGGGAGGACAGTGCTACAGTGCTACCACCTGTATGTAAATTTCATGACTTCATCTTTTCTAACAGCTGCATAGTACTCCATTGTGTAGATGTACCAAAGTTTTTTAACCAGTCATCTTTTCTCAGGCACTCAGGTTTTTTCCAGATTCTGGCTATTATAAATAGTGCTGCAATGAACAAACAAGTGCAGATGTCACTTCGACTATACTTTTTTGCTTCTCCAGGATATACTCCCAGGAGTGGTATTGCTGGGTCAAATGGGAGTTCGATTTCTAATTTTTTGAGAATTGTCCATACTGTTTTCCAGAAGAGCTGAACCAGTCAGCATTCCCACCAGCAGTGAAGGAGGACCCGTTTCTCACCACATCAGTGCCAACACTGGTTGTTTTTGTTCTTTTGGGTGTGGGTCAGTCTCTGTGGTGTGAAATGATATTTCATTGTTGTTTTGATCTGCATCTCCCTGATGATTAATGATGTAGAGCATTTTATCATGTGCTTTTTTGCCATTCGTTTTTTTTTCTTTTTTATATGTTATTTTATTTTATTTTTTATTAGTGAAACGCCATGAGGTAGCTGTGAACTTACAAATTTTTGTGCTTGTGTTTCAGTTATACAATGATTAAGTACCCATCCCTCCCACCAGTGCCCATTCCCCACCTCCAATGCTCCCAGCATCCCTCCCCATTCCCACACACACCAGCCAACCCCTGTGGCAGAGCATTCCTTTTGTTCTCTCTCCTTTTGGGTGCTGTGGTATGCAAAAAAGGAATTGAGTGGCAATCACATTTGGTCTATAGTCTACCTTCAGCATGCATCTCCCATCCTCAGAGGATTCTCCCAACACCCTTTACTTAGTGCTCCCCTATCTATCTGAGCTGCCTTTTCCCCAGCATGTGTGTCTGGTCTCCAAGCCATGGAGTGAACCTCCTGGTACTTAACTTGGCTATTCTTTGGTGTTAGTCTCCCATTTTGTTACTTGATATTACCCAGATGAATGTAATCATTCTATCCCTCTCTTTCTGACTCATTTCACTTATCATGATGCTTTCCATGTATTACCACTTGTATGTAAATTTCATGACTTCATCTTTTCTAACAGCTGCATAGTACTCCATTTTCGAATGTTTTCTTTGAGAAAGTTTCTGTTGATTTTGTCGCCCCATTTTTTATGGGGTTTTATGTTTTCTTCTTGTGGAGTTCAACCAGTACTTTGTATATCCTTGATATCAACACATTTTCGGATATGAATTGGGTGAATATCCTTTCCCATTCTGTAGACTGTCTTAGTATTTTGGTCACTGTTACTTTTTTTTCTTTTCCTTATGATAACTTTATTTTTTAATTTTTTTAAATTTTTATTAGTGAGACACCATGAGGTACAGTTGAGACTTACAGATTTTCGTGCTTGGGTTTCAATTATACAATGATCAAATACCCATCCCTCCACCAGTGCCCGTTTCCTACCACCACGGATCCCAGTATCCCTCCCACCCCCCGTTCCCCCCATCCTACACTGCCTCTGTGGCAGGGCATTCCCTTTTGTTCTCTCTCTCCTATTGGGTGTTGTGGTTTGCAAAAGAGGCAATGAGTGGGAATCATGTTTGGTCTATAGTCTACTTTCAGCATACTTCTCCCATCTGGGGAGGATCCTCCCAACACCCTTTATTTTATTTAGTGCTCCCTTCTCTCTCTGAGCTCCCTTTTCCCCTAGCACGACACCCTTTATTTGGTGCTCCCTTCTCTCTCTGAGCTCCCCTTTTCCCTAGCACGTGTGGCTGGCCTCCAAGTCATGGAGCAAAATTCCTGGTACTAATATCAGCCATTTTTGGGTGTTAGTCTACTATTTTGTTACTTTATGTTCCCCAGATGAATACAATCTTTCTATGTCTATCCCTCTCTTTCTGAGTCATTTCACTTAACATGATACTTTCCATGTAGTACCACTTGTATGTAAATTTCATGACTTCGTCTTTTCTAATAGCTACATAGTACTCCTTTGTGTAAATGTACCAAAGTTTCTATAACCAGTCACTGTTCTTGGGCACTCAGGTTTTTTCCAGAATCTGGCTATTGTAACAAGTGCTGCAATGAACAAACAAGTGCAGATGTCACTTCAACTATACTTTTTTGCCTCTCTGGGATATATTCCCAGGAGTGGTATTGCTGGGTCAAATGGGAGTTCAATTTCTAATTTTTTTGAGAATTGTCCATACTGTTTTCCAAAAGGGCTGAACCAGTCAGCATTCCCACCAGCAGTGAAGGAGGGTCCCTTTCTCGCCACATCCATGCCAGCACCGGTTGCTTTTGTTCTTGTGGATGTGGGCCAGTCTCTGTGGTGTGAGATGGTATCTCATTGTGGTTTTGATCTCCATCTCCCTGATTATTAATGATGTGGAGCATTTTCTCATGTGCCTTTTAGCCATTCGGATTTCTTCTTTGAGAAAGTTTCTGTTCATTTCATCGCCCCATTTTTTGATGGGGTTGGATGTTTTCTTCTTGTGGAGTTCAACCAGTACTTTGTATATCCTGGATATCAACCCCTTGTCAGATGTGTATTCGGCAAACATCCTTACCCATTCTGTAGACTGTCTTTGTATTTTGGTCACTGTTTCTTTGGAGGTGCAGAAGCTTCTTAGTTTAAGAAAGTCCCATTTGTCTATCTCTGTTTTCACTTCCTTGGCCAGTGGCATGACATCTTTGAAGATACCATTAGCTTCTATGTCATGGAGAGTTTTCCCAACTTTTTCTTCAATGTACCTTATAGTTTCCAGTCTGATGTTGAAGTCTTTAATCCACTTTGGGCTCAGATCTCTACCTAATGCCATGTACAAAAGTAAGATCACTCTTTTGATATAGCTGTCCAGTTTTGCCAGCACAATTTGTTAAAGAGGCTTTCCTTGCTCCACTTCACTTTTCTTGCTCCCTTATCAAAGATTAGATGATCGCATGCTTGCGGGGGAGATGTCAATATATTCAACCCTGTTCCATTGGTCTACAGCTCTGCCTTTGTTCCAGTACCATGCTGTTTTAATTATTACTGCTTTGTAGTAGAGTGCTAGAGTGATCGCACAGCAGTAGGGTGTTTGCCTTGGAAGCGGCCAACATGGCCAACCCGAGTTCGATTCCTCCACCCCTCTCAGAGAGCTCAGCAAGCTACTGAGAGTATCTCACCCGCACGGCAGAGCCTGGCAAGCTACTTGTGATGTATTCGATATGCCAAACACAGTAACAACAAGTCTTATGATGGAGACAATACTGGGCCCGCTCGAGCAAATCGATGAACAATGGGAGGACTGTGACCATGTAGTAGAGTTTGAATTTAGGGAGGTTGATTCCTCCAATTTTCTTTTTCCCAAGAATTGCTTTATCTATTTGTGGGGGCTTATTGTTACATATAAATTTCAGGAGTGTTTTCTCCATTTGTTTGAAGAATATCATGGGTATCCTAATAGGGATAGTATTGAATTTGTACACTGCTTTGGGAAGTATTGCCATTTTGACAATGTTAATTCTCCCCATCCATGAACAGGGGATATTTTTCCATTTCCTCATGTCCTCTTTTATTTCCTGAAGTAGAGTTTTGTAGTTTTTTTGTACAGGTCCTTTAATTCTTTAGTTAAGCTGATTTCTAGGTACTTGATTTTCTGGGGCACAATTGTGAACGGAATTGTTTTCTTCATGTCACTTTCTTCTCTTTCACTATTTGAGTATAGGAGAGCCATGGACTTTGGGGTATTGATTTTATAGCCTGCAACTTTACTATACAAGTCTATTGTTTCTAGGAGTTTCTTGGTAGAGGTTTTAGGGTTGTCTAAGTATAGTATCATATCATCTGCGAATAGTGAGAGCTTGATTTCTTCCTTTCCTACCTGGATGCCCTTAATATCTTGTTCTTGCCTAATCGCTATTGCAAGTAATTCCAGTACTAAATTGAACAGCAGTGGAGAGAGTGGACATCCTTGTCTTGTCCCTGATCTTAGGGGGAAGGCTCTCAGTTTTTCCTCATTGAGGATGATGCTTGCTGTAGGATTGTGGTAGATGGCTTTAACTATATTGAGGAAAGTCCCCTCTATCCCCATTTTGGTAAGGGTTTTTATCATAAACGGCTGCTGGATCTTGTCAAATGCTTTCTCTGCATCTATTGATACGATCATGTGGTTTTTATTTTTTCTTTTGTTGATATGATGGATTATGTTGATTATGTTGATTGATTTCCGAGTGTTAAACCATCCTTGCATCCCCGGGATGAATCCCACTTGGTCATGGTATATGATCTTTTTGATGAGTAGTTGAATTCTATTTGCTAGTATTTTGTTGAGAATCTTCGCATCCGTGTTCATCAGGGATATCGGCCTGTAGTTTTCTTTTCTCGTGTTGTCTTTGTTTCATTTTGGTATTAGAGAGATATGGGCTTCATAGAAACTATTTGGGAGAGTTTCTGTTTTTTCAATTTCTTTGAAAATCTTGAGAACAACTGGCAGTATGTCCTTTTTAAATGTTTGGAAAAATTCTCTAGTGAATCCATCTGGACCTGGGCTTTAGTTTTTGGGAATACTTTTGATTACAGTTTCAATTTCCTTGATATGAATAGGCCTATTCAGGCACTCTAGATCTTCTTGATTCAGCTTTGGCAGATGATAGGAATCCAGGAATTTATCCATTTCTTCTAGGTTCTCTTGTTTTGTGGCATACAGACTATCAAAGTAGCTTCTGATGCCTTTTGGGATTTCTTTGATTTCTGTTGTGATATCCCCCTTCTCATTTCTGATTTGGTTTAATAGGGCTCTCTCTCTCTGTTTCTCTGTGAGTGTTGCTAGTAGTTTATCTATCTTGTTTATTTTCTCGAAGAACCAGCTCTTGGTTTTATTGATCTTTTGGATTGTATCTTTGGTTTCCGTGTCATTGATTTCTGCTCTAATTTTTATGATCTCTTTCTTCTGCCTGATTTAGGTTCTTTCTCTTGATCCTTTTCTAAGGTCTTCAGCTGTCAGGTCAAGTTATGCTTGCAGAGCTATAAATTTCCCCCTTAATACAGCTTTTGCTGCATCCCATAAGTTCTGGTAGCTCGTGTCTTCATTCTCATTTGTTTCTGGGTATCTTTTGATTTCATCCTTGACTTTCTCCCTGACCCACTCGTTGTTCAGCATTGAGTTCTATAATTTCCAGGTGTTTCATTTGTTTCTCTGTGTCTGTGTGTGATTCACTTCTATCCTCAGTGCAATCATGGTCTGAAAAGATGGTTGATACTATTTCTATCTTCCTGATTCTGTTGAGGTATGTTTTGTGTCTTAGCACATGGTTTCTTTTGGAAAATGTTCCGTGTGCACTGGAGAAGAATGTGTACTCTTTCTTTTTGGGTGTAAAGCCCTGTATAGGTCTATAAGTTCTCTTTCTTCTATTTTTTCCTTCAGAGCTAATGTTTCCTTGCTGATTTTTTTTCTTGTTGATCTATCCAGAGGTGATAAGGTGATGGTGAAGTCTTGACTACTATTGTGTTGCTACCAATGTCCTTCTTAAAATCTGTTAGCAGTTGTTTAGCTGTTCCCTCATTAGTTGCGTATACATTTAAGAGTGTGATTTCTTCCTGTTGTACACATCCCTTGATGAAGAGAAAATAGCCTTCACTGTCCCCTCTAATCTTTTTCAACTTGAAATTGATGTTGTTGGATACTAGTATGGCCACCCCAGCATTTTGGAGGGAGCTGTTTGCTTGCAGGATTGTTTTCGATCTTTTAACTTTGGGTCTGTGTTTGCTCTGACTGTTGAGATGAATTTCTTGTAGGCAGCAGAATGTTGGGTTCTGTCTCTGAATCAATTTTGCCACTCTATGTCTCTTAATTGGTGAATTTAGACAATTGACGTTGAGAGAGATTATTGTTATGGGGTTTTGTGTCATCTTTCTGTAAGGGTATGTTGTGCATGTAGGGTTTGTTTTGTCTTATAGTTGCCCTTTTAGCTCTTGTTTTATGTTTGCTTTTGAGTCTATGAGTTTCCTGAGCTGCTATTTATCCTGAAAACAGTGTACAGTTTGAGTGAGAGTTTAGTCAGATACAGAATTCTTGGTGAAGCGTTCATTTCAGTGAGTTTTTTTTTACTATAACCCACCATTGCTTTTGGGCTTGGAGGGTTTCCTCTGATAGGTCTGCTGTGAATCTAAGGGGTGCTTCTTTGTATGTGATTTCCTTCTTTGACCTCGCTGCTTGAAGTATTGTGTCTCTATTTGTGGCATCCATGATTTTAACTATGATTTGCCTTGAAGTGCTTTTGTTAGGGTCTCTTTTAGTTGGCACCCTTGGGCTCCTTGAATCCAAATGACTGTATTGTCCAGCTCTGGGAACTTTTCAACAATGATTTGTTTAACTCTGGTTTTTTCATTGGGATTGTTTCCCTTACCTTCTGGTAGTGCAATTATTCTAATGCTGTTCCTCTTGGAATCATCTCCTAGGACTCTGATTCTCTCTAGAGCTATTTTGAGGTCTCTTGCCATTGTTTGTTGTTGTATGTTGGCTTCGTGCAGCTGATCTTCCAGCTCACTGATTCTCTCTTCAGCTGTGGCCATTCTACTGTTGGGGTACAGACTGAGTTTTTTATTTCATCTACGGAATCTTTAATTCGTGACATTTCTGTGCATAGCTTTCCAATTTCTGCTCTCATTTCTTCCTGTGTCTTCTCGATTGTCTGATCCATTCTTTCATGTCCTACTTCAATTTACTGAATATCTGTCTCACTGTTTCATCGAATTCATTGATCATCTTCATTACTTTATACCTGAATTTTTTCTCAGAAAGATCCCTTAGGTGTGTAGCACCTACTGTGGCATCTGGACTCTTTTCATTTTCCTTCCCACGTAGTGGGGATTTGCGTTGTTTCTTCATATTGGTATGGAGGTATGGAGACTGAGATATTACTTGAGACTGCTGGGTATGAACAGATTACCTGAGGCTGCATGAGCGTCTGATGGCCCTAAATTAGTCCACGCACACTTCTGAAGAGGCCATGCCCCCTATGGGTACCTGGTCTGTGTTGGGTGGTACAATCTGGGGGAGGAAGAAGTCCGGCACAGTGTTGTGGATTAACAGGTAGAGGCTCAGGGATGGTGGGCGTCCCAGGGTCCTAGCTTATTTCACTTTTTATATAAACAGAAGAAAAATATTGAATTAAAAATGGGGAATTGTTTCAAAGGAGACAGTGTAGCAATCACGAAGAATCCAGTTTGACCTCTGAGCACTGTGGATTATAACTCTGAGCCCAGCAGTGTTTGGGGTCCTCCAAATAGCACCACAGCCTCAGGCCCTAGGAACGAGCCATCTTGCCTGGTTTTCTGAGAATTACCAGGAAGGGCCCTAGGGTTCTTAAGTAATGCTTGGGAGACCTCCCCCCCCAATCCCTCAAAGAAAGTACATTTTTAGATAGTAGCACTGTAGCTCTGTCCTCCATTTGCTCGAGCAGGTACCAGTAATATCTCCATTGTGAGACTTGTTGTTACTGTTTTTGGCGTATCAAATATGCTGCATGGAGCTTGCCAGGATTTGCCATGAAGGTGGGATACTCTCGGTAGTTTGCCGGGTTCTCTGAGAGGGATGGAGGAATTGAACCCAGGCCGCGTGCAAGGCAAATGCCCTCCCTGCTGTGCTCCAGCCCTTTTAGATAGTGTTGATCTAAATAGTCAAAATTCTCATAGAAATGGGTAAAATATTTATTCCTATAATTGTTCATTGCAATTTCAGGCAGAGATTATTAAATATTTTCTTAAAATAACCAAACTTAGGAAATTCATATCAATTCTGCTATAGATTTGTTTGTTCTGGTCTTCAGATAACTCTCCGGCCTTACATGGGGAGTATTTCAAAAACATTTGTGAAAGTTCTATGCTCATATTGTTATCGATAGCTGATAATTTTTTATTAACCATATTTTATTTTTTGAAATATGCGCAAATGTTTTTTTAGAAAGTTCAGTGGTTTTCAAGATAACTGTAATAAGAGCATTTAGCTTTTTGGGGGGTTCACATTCGGTGTTGCACGGGGGTTACTCCTGGGTTTGCACTCAGGAATTACTCCCAGCAGTGTTGGGGGAACTACATGGGATGCTGAGAATCAAACTCGGGTCAGCTGCGTGCAAGGCAAACGCCCTACCCACTGTACTATTGCTCCAGCCCCTACAAGAGCATTTAGACTGCTATGGACAAAGCCACTCTACAACAGGAATTATTCAGCTCTCTTTCCCCTACTGCATACTTAACGTACACTTAAATTTTAATTTCACACATTACCTGCTTACCCAATTGACTGACAGCCTGGTAGCACTGTGTATCTCAGAGGTAAGACAACAGATTTGTACACCAATGTCTGACAAGAAAAGTAGAATGGATTCTTTCTGCCACCAATACCTGAGGCCAAAAGGAATTAGATGTCCTTCCCTAGCCATAACTGCATGTACTGTTTGATCTGTGAATACCCAGGAAATGATTCTTGGAAAACAAGTTTTTATTTACTTGTATCTGAAAAGAGTCAGGAGAAACATTCTAAAATTGCTATAAAAAGCAATCATATGTACATACGGCTACACATATATTTAGATGTAGCCATAGTGTAAGACCGTAATGTAAGATGGTGGATTATCTTTTATGTTTAATCAAATTAAAATAAGAATTTACCTCACCGATACTTAATAAGGACAAATCCTAATCTGGATGAGTTGCTGATACACTAATAACACACCAGTATGCTCTTATAAAATTAAGAGATATGATCACACTTTCGTAGTTTTATGAAGAATCAGAAGTCTCAACAAAAAGAGAAGTGTTTTAAAGACTGTATTTGCTTGAAAGTTCTGGTTGCCTTTCTTCCCTCCACAGCTCCCCCTTTATTTATTCCTATTTGAAATAAATATTTAAAACTTTGTTACAGTAAACTGAGAATAGAATATAGACTCTGTCATAGAATTAAAAAGCATCTTTGATATTCCTGTTGACCATCCATGTGTCCTCTTTGGAGAACTAGTTGTCTGTCATCTTCATTTTGGGTAGATTTATTGTTTTGTTATTGATATTACACTGTAGCACTGTCTTCCCGTTGTTCATTGATTTACTTGAGCGGGCACCAGTACTCTCTCCATTGTGAGATTTGTTGTTACTGTTTTTGGCATATTGAGTACGCCACAGGGAGCTTGCCAGGCTCTGCCATGCAGGTGGGATATTCTTGGTAGCTTGCTGGGCTTGCAGAGAGAGTCGGAGGAATCGAACCTGGGTTGGCCACATGCAAAGCAAATGCCCTACCCGCTGTGCTATTGTTCCAGCCCATTTACTATGTAAGTTTTAAAACTATTTAAAGAAATATTACCTATAAAGTTATTAATAGTTGAGTCTTTGGCATACAATATTTCAACAACAGTCCATCACCAGTGTCCCCTTCCCTCCAATAGTGTTTCCATACTCCTTTCTGGTCCCCCCACACTGCTGCACTGCCCACCTCCTTCACTGGAACTATTGGCAGAGATCAAGAGATCACTGTCTGCAGATTAGAAATTACTTCTGACAACTTTGAGCACCTCAGTCAACAAGGTTCACCATCTTCAAGGATATTAGTTGTAGATTGTTCTTCAACCAAACCTGGGTTGACCACATGCAAGGCAAACAACCCATATTGATATTATCTCTCAAAAAAATAACTCCCATATAACCCAGCAATTCAATTTTTTTATCTACACCCAAAACAGTAACTTAAAAGATATGCTCACACCTATATTTATCGTGGCACTTAGTACAGTAGCCAGGATATGGGAATAACACAAAGGTCCAATGATAGTTATATGGATAAAGAAATAGCAATAGATAAACACAATAGAACACTATGCAGCAAAAAAAAGAGAAATCATGTTTTTTTCTGTAATGTGGATGGAAGTTTAGGTTCCCAATACCACAGGGTCTCATTCACTGTGCTGTACTAAGAGGCCAAACAAGAAACTAGATAGCATCAAACAATGATAAATGATAGGCCTTGGGTTAAAAATGCAGATTATCCTGCATTGCAAACCATAATGCCCAAAAGTAGAGAGAGAATATGGGAAATATTGTCTGTCATGGAGGCAGGGAGAGGGTGAGAAAGGGGTGTTATACTGGGGATGTTGGTGGTGGGGAATGTGCACTGGTGGAGGGGTAGGTGTTTGATCATTGTGTGACTGTAATCCAAACATGAAAGCTTGTAACTATCTCACAGTGATTCAATAATTTTTTTTAAAAAAAATGCAGACTATCAAGCAGTAGGGAGAGGGTAGGGGAAAAATGAAGAGGTGAACTGGAAGTAACATAAGGATAATTGGTGTATGGTATTGGACACTTGTGCTTGTGGAAAGCAAAAACTTTGTACATCAATTCCATAGCACTGTAGCATTGTCATCCCGTTGTTCATCAATTTGTTCAAGCAGGCACCAGTAACATCTCCATTGTGAGATTTGATTTTTGGCAAATCAAATATGCCACAGGGAGCTTTTCAGGCTCTGCTGTGAAGGTGGGATACTCTCGGTAGCTTGCCGGGCTCTCCAAGAGGAACGGAGGAATCAAACTCGGGTTGGCTGCATGCAAGACAGACGCCTTACCCGCTGTGCTATCGCTCCAGCCCATCAATTCCATAAATCTGACGAAACAGAGGTCATGATGAAATATGGCTGATAATATTTGCAGATGGGCGTCTGGGAGATAATTATGTCTAGATAAGGTCATGATGGTGGGCACCCTCATGATAGGACTAGTATCCTTGTAAGAAGTGACTACAGTTCTCTGTGCTAGGACAGCACATCTACAGTGAGAACAGAGTCTTTTGCAAGACAGAAAGCAGACTCATGAAGAACTAAATCTGCTGGTACCTTTGTTTTTTGACTTCCCAGCCTCAGCATGGTGAGAGATAAATGGTTGTTGTTTAATCAACCAGCCTATGATATTGGTTAGAGCAATTCATGAAGGCTGAGGCAGTAGCAGTTACAAACCAAACGAGGAAGCAGAGGGACAGATCACCCAGCAAAGAGTTGGACCTGAAATAAGAACTGAGCCTGCTTGATCTCCAGACATCCAGTCTAATGCACCAGACTCCTTTTGCCCAGTGGTTAATCCAAAAAGCAATTCTGTTCTGTCACTGAATTTTTCTGGGAAAATGCAGACCATCTCAATTGTAGCCATATTTTTTTTTTCCTTCTACCATGTGGAAAATTTAAACCCTTTCAGCAGACAGCCTGCCTGCACACTCTCAGAAGATACAAAAGATTCTGGCAGACTCTATGCTCCCAAATCACCCTTCTCCAATTACAGTCCCCTGGGTTCCTTAGTTAGAGGCCCCAGCAGCTCCTCTCCACGGAACCAGTTTTAAGGTTGGGGACTAATGCATCGCAGGTGGGTCCTGGCTCCAAACTCATTCCAGATGGTCTCACAGTCTAAGTTTCCCAGCAACTCATTAAATTTTTGGCTATTCTGGGATCATTAATGATGCTGAAGAACCATGAGTCCCAAGGATGGCAGAGATATACTCTGAAGCCCAGGACATTTGAGAGATATTGGAGCACCTGCCATAATATATGCATTCAGGTGGGAGTCGGCATATGCTGATCTTGGCTCTCAAAGGTCACTGTGAGGGGCTCATGATTTTGCCATTATAAATGGTCTGTCTGCCTGGGTCACAGAACAAATATAAAGGAATCATCTGTGCTCTTGCAGAAAATAGCTTAATTGCCGCCTGGCTCTAGAGAAAGTAAGGATATATCCTTGAACCCTAGGAATTGCTGCACCAGTTAGTCCTGGGGCTAAGGGGACATACTTGGGCAATTGTTCAGGGACACAGGGTGAAGCTCATGATTTTTAACCTTTGAGCAGTAAGATTTCTTTGGAAGTGTTTCACATCCTGTTAATTGCATCTTTTTATTACTAAAAAGCCCATTCTAGAAAATAGTTTTGATTCCTATTCTATCTGGAGAGTTTCCCAAAGCCAATACTAGAAGTTGAATCAAGAGGCTAATCAAGAGGCTTTTAAGTTTGTAACATGCTCCTGCATAAAAGGCATATTTCGAATTATCCATGTTTTGGGTTTTAAATGCCGTACTCTTGACCCAAAAGTTTTTGGCTGATTTCTTAAGAACCTATCATTCCTGGATCTATATCTCAAACCCATCTGAAACTTGGTGAGTTTGTTTGAGAAACAATTTTTTTAGTAACAGTTATTTTTCTTGCGATAGCACAGTGGTAGGGCGTCTGCCTTGCACGCGGCCAACATGGCCGACCCGAGTTCGATTCCTCCACCCCTCTCGGAGAGCCTGGCAAGCTACCGAGAGTATTCGATATGCCAGACACAGTAACAACAAAGTCTCCAATGGAGACGTTACTGGGCCCGCTCGAGCAAATCGACGATCAACGGGAGGGCCTTTACCTTTACCAAAAATTTTTATTAAAACATGATTTACAAAATTATTCATTTAGTTGTTTCAGGCCTAAAATATTCCAACACCAATCCTACTGTCAATATGAACTTTTCTCCACCAGTGAGCCCAGTTTCTCTCTACCTGCCCCCAGTCTGCCCTCTTAATAGATACATAACAAATTTGCTTCACATTGTTTGCTCCAACAAAACTTAAAAGAAGTAAGTGGTGACTGGAAATATCTGAAATTCAAAAAAAGTCAATCTGTGATAACTTACTGCTATGTATAATTTTAATCTGTCACATTCACAGCTGTCACAGTCCTCCCATTGTTCATCGATTTGCTCGAGCGGGCCCAGTAACATCTCCATCATGAGACTTGTTGTTACTGTGTTTGGCATATCGAATACATCATGGGTAGCTTGCCAGGCTCTGCCGTGTGGGTGAGATACTCCCGGTAGCTTGCCGGGTTCTCCGAGAGGGGCAGAGGAATTGAACTCAGGTTGGCCATGTTGGCTGCGTGCAAGGCAAACACCCTACCCTCTGTGCTATTGCTCCAGCCTAATTTTACCTATTTAAAAAAATTCAAGTTACTTGTGTAGATAAAAATAGACATAATGTATTAAATAAATTTTCAACTCTAGCATGTAAAAATACGTTGCATTAAATTTTAATTTGTACTTAAGTCTCATTCTAGAATGATTACAATACATAATTATTATGAATCTACAATACATAATTACTACTCATTGTAGAATGATTATGTATTTCCTGTCATTAATAAAGCTTAAAAGACTTTTGTGCTCATATATTTTGGAGTTTACATAAAATGGATTAAGCCTAAAAATATAAATTTTAGTAATCATGAAGAGAATTAAAAAATCTCTAAAAAGGAAAAACTTAAGAGGCCTATAAAAATACAAAATGTTATATACTAAGAAATGGAATGTTGATTTTATATTATAAAATATTATATTTAAATGTTATATATAATAGAAACTGCTCAAATGTTTGCATTAATAATAGATGGCATTAAAAATCTTGATGTAAAAACACTGAAAAGACATTGAGCATTACACATAAATGAGATGTTAATTCATTATTGAAGAAGTATAAAATCCCTTAGCAAAATAAAACTAACAAAATAAAAAAAATTAAAAAACCGTTTCAAATCTAGTAGAGAGGAACTATACACACAATACCACGTGCTGAGAATTTAAGCTGTTGCCTGTCCATTAAGTTCTGTATCGATCCTTCAAATCTGAATGATAATTTAGCTGAATAGATTGTTCTTGGTGAGGTGTTTTTTCATAAAGTTTTTTAAAAAATTTTATTTATTTTTTAATAGTGAATCACCATGAGGTACAGTTACATACTTACAAACCTTCGTGTTTGTGTTTCAGTCATACAATGATGAGTACCCATCCCTCCACCAGAGTCCATTCTCCACAACCAACAATCCCAGTATCCCTCTCACCACCACCAACCCATCCTTCCCACCCCACCCCAACTCTGTGGCAGGGTATTCACTTTTGTTCTCTCTCCTTTGGGTATTGTGGTTTGCAATAGAGGTAATAGAGGTATTGAGTGGCCATCATTCAGTGTCTAGTCTACTTTCAGCACGCATCACCCAACCTGAGTGGATCCTCCAAACACATTTTACTTGATGTTCCCTTCTCTATCTGAGCTGTCTTTTCCCCCAGCATGTGAGGCCGGCTTCCAAGCCATGGGGAAAATCTCCTGTCCTTATATCCATTATTCTTGGTGTTAGTCTTCTATTCTATTACTTTATATTTCACAGATGAATGCAATCTTTCTTTGTCTATCCCTCTCTTTGACTCATTTCACTTAACATGATGCTTTCCACGTTGATTCACTTATCTGCAAATTTTATGACTTCATCTTTTCTAACAGCTGCATAGTATTTCATTGTGTAGATGTACCAAAATTTCTTTAACCAGTCATCTGTTATTGGGCACTTGGGTTTTTTCCAGATTTGGCTATTGTAAACAATGTAGCAATGAACATACAAGTGCACATGTCATTTCTACTATACTTAATGCCTCTCTGGGATATATTCCCAGAAGTGGTATTTCTGGGTCAAATGGGAGCTCAAATTCTAATTTTTTTATTAGTGAAACACCATAAAGTAGTTATAGACTTACAATTTTTTGTGCTTGGGTTTCAGTTATACAATGATCAAGTCCCCATCCCTCCACCAGCATCCATCCTCCACCGCCACGGGTCCCAGCATCCCTTCCACCCCCCATCATCCCTATCCCACCCTGCCTCTGTGGCAGGGCATTCCCTTTTGTTCTCTCTCTCTCTCCTTTTGGGTCCTGTGGTTTGCAAGCGAGGCATTGAGTGGCAATCATGTTTGGTCTATAGTATACTTTCAGCATGTTTCTCCCATCCTGGGAGGAACCTTATTTGGTGCTCTCTTCTCTATCTGAGCTTCCTTTTCCCCTAGCACGTGTGGCTGGCCTCCAAGTCATGGAGCAAAACTCCTGGTACTAATATTGGCCACTCCTGGGTGTTAGTTTCCCATTTTGTTGATTTATGTTCCCCAGATGAATGCAATCTTTCTGTGTCTATCCCGTTCTTTCTGACTCATTTCGCTTAACATGATACTTTCCATGTAATACCACTTGTATGTAAATTTCATGACTTCATCTTTTCTAAGAGCTACATAGTACTCCATTGTATAAATGTACCAAAGTTTCTTTAACCAGTCATCTGTTCTCGGGCACTCAGGTTTTTTTCAGATTCTGGCTACTGTAAAGAGTGCTGCAATGAACAAACAAGTGCAGATGTCATTCGACTCTGTTTTTTTGCTGCTCTGGGATATATTCCCAGGAGTGGTATTGCTGGGTCAAATAGGAGTTCAATTTCTAATTTTTTTTGAGAATCGTCCATACTGTTTTCCAAAAGGGTTGGACCAGTCGGCATTCCCACCAGCAGTGAAGGAGGGTCCCTTTCTCAGCACATCCGCGCCAGCATTGGTTGCTTTTGTTCTTGTGGATGTGGGCCAGTCTCTGTGGTATGAAATGATATCTCATTGTGGTTTTGATCTGCATCTCCCTGATGATTAGTGATGTAGAGCATTTTCTCATGTGCCTTTTAGCCATTCGGATTTCTTCTTTGCGAAAGTTTCTGTTCATTTCCTCACCCCATTTTTTGATGGGGTTGGGTGTTTTCTTCTTGTGGAGTTCAACCAATACCTTGTATATCCTTGATATCAACCCCCTAACGGATGTGTATTTGGCAAATGTCCTTTCCCATTCTGTAGACTGTCTTTGTATTTTGGTCACGGTTTCTTTGAGGTGCAGAAGCTTCTTAGTTTAAGATAGTCCCATTTGTCTATCTCTGTTTTTACTTGCTTGGCCAGTGGTGTGACATCTTTGAAGATACCATTAGCTTCAATATCATGGACGGTTTTGCCAAATTTGTCTTCAATGAACTTTATGGATTTCGGTCTGATGTTGAGGTCATAAATCCATTTTGATCTTACTTTTGTGCACAGCATTAGGCAGAGATCTGTGCCACCTTTTTGCATGTAGCCGTCCAGTTTTGCCAGCACAATTTATTAAAGAGGCTTTCCCTGCTCTATTTCACTTTTCTTGCCCCTTTATCAAAGATTAGATGATCATATGCTTGGGAGGTGATGTCAGTATATTCAACTCTGTTCCATTGGTCTGCAGCTCTGCCTTTGTTCCAGTACCATGCTGTTTTAATTATTACTGCTTTGTAGTAGAGCTTGAAGTTAGGGAGGTTGATTCCTCCCATTTTCTTTTTCCCAAGAATTGCTTTAGCTATTCGTGGGGACTTATTCTTCCATATAAATTTCACAGTGTTTGCTCCATTTCTTTGAAGAATGTCAGTGGTATCCTTGTAGGGATCACATTGAATTTGTACAGTACTTTGGGAAATATTGTCATTTTGACAATGTTAATTCTCCCCATCCATGAACAGGGGATATTTTTCCATTTCCTTGTGTCCTCTTTTATTTCCTGAAGTAGAGTTTTGTGTTTTTTTTGGTACAGATCTTTTACTTCTTTAGTTAAGCTGTTTCCTAGGTACTTGATTTCCTGGGGCACAATTATGAACGGGATTGTTTTCTTCATGCCACTTTCTTCTCTTTGACTATTTGATATAGGAGAGCCATGAACTTTTGGGTATTGATTTTATAGCCTGCCACTTTACTATACAAGTCTATTGTTTCTAGGAGTTTCTTGGTAGAGGTTTTAGGGTTGTCTAAGTATAGTATCATATCATCTGCGAATAGTGAGAGCTTGATTTCTTCCTTTCCTACCTGGATGCCCTTAATATCTTGTTCTTGCCTAATCGCTATTGCAAGTACTTCCAGTACTATATTGAACAGCAGTGGAGAGAGTGGACATCCTTGTCTTGTCCCTGATCTTAGGGGGAAGGCTCTCAGTTTTTCCCCATTGAGGATGTTTGCTGTAGGTTTGTGGTAGATGGCTTTAACTATATTGAGGAAAGTCCCCTCTATCCCCATTTTGGCAAGGGTTTTCATCTTAAATGGGTGCTGCATCTTGTCAAATGCTTTCTCTTTGCATCTATTGAGATGATCATATGATTTTTATCTTTTCTTTTATTGATATGATGGATTATGTTGATTGATTTCTGAATGTTGAACCATCCTTGCATCCCTGGGATGAATCTCACTTGGTCATGATGTATGATTTTTTTGATGAGTTGTTAAATTCTATTTGCTAGTATTTTGTTGAGAATCTTTGCATCCGTGTTCATCAGGGATATCGGCCTGTAGTTTTCTTTTCTCGTGTTGTCTTTGTTTCATTTTGGTATTAGAGAGATATGGGCTTCATAGGAACTGTTTGGAGAGTTTCCTTTTTTTCAATTTCCTGGAAAAGCTTGAGAAGAACTGGCAATAGGTCCTCTTCAAATGATTGAAAAAATTCTCTAGTGAATCCATCTGGACCTGGGCTTTAGTTTTTGGGAATACTTTTGATTACAGTTTCAATTTCCTTGATATGAATAGGTCTATTCAGATACTCTAGATCTTCTTGATTCAGCTTTGGGAGATGATAGGAATCCAGGAATTTATCCATTTGTTCTAGGTTCTCTTGTTTCGTGGCATACAGACTTTCAAAATAGTCTCTGATGATCTTTTGAATCAAATTCTAATTTTTTGATAATTGCCCATACTACTTTCCAAAAGGGCTGAACCAATCGGCATTCTCACCAGCAGTGAAGGAGAGTTCCTTTCTCCCCACATCTGCGCCAACACTGGTTGCTTTTGTTCTTTTGGATGTATGCCAGTCTCTGTGGTGTAAGATGATATCTCATTGTTGTTTTGATCTGCACATCCATGATGAATCAGTGATGAAGAGAATTTGTTCATGTGTCTTTTGGCCAGTCAGATATCTTTTTGAGAAAGTTTCTGTTCACTTCATCGTCCCATTTTTTTGTTAAATTTTTATTAGTGAAACACCATGAGGTACAGTTGTAGACTTACAAATTTTTGTGCTTGGGTTTCAGTTATACAATGATCGAACACCCATCCCTCCACCAGTGCCCATTCTCCACCAACACTGATCCCAGTATCCCTCCCACCCCCCATTCCCCTCATCCCATCCTGCCTCTGTGGCAGGACATTCCCTTTTGTTCTCTCTCTCTCTCCTTTTGGGTGCTGTGGTTTGCAGCACAAGCACTGAGTGGCAATCATGTTCGGACCACAGTTCACTCTCAGCACGGATCTCCCACCCTGGGAGGATCCTCCCAACACCCTTTATTTGTTGCTTTCTTCTCTGTCTGAGCTACCTTTTCCCCTAGTGTGTGCTGCTAGCCTCCAAGCCATGGAGTAAACATCCTGGTACTTATATAGGCTATTCTTGGGTGTTAGTCTCCTGTTTTGTTACTTTATGTTCCCCAGATGAATACAATCTTTCTATGTCTGTCCCTCTCTGACTCATTTTGCTTAGAATTATACTTTCCATGTGGTACCGCAAGCTCCCTGTGAGGTATTCCATATGCCAAACACAGTAACAACAAAGTCTCCAATGGAGACGTTACTTGGCCCGCTGGAGCAAATCGACGAACAACGGGAGGGCCTTCCTAGGGCCTTCCATCTTTTCTAACAGCTACATAGTACTCTATTGTGTAATTTCCAGGTATTTGACTTGGTTCTCCATGTCTGTGTGTGATTCACTTCTATTCTCAGTGCATCATGGTCTGAAGATTGTTGATACTATTTCTATCTTCCTGATTCTATTGAGGTATGTTTTGTGTCTTAGCACATGGTCTATTTTGGAAAATGTTTCATGTTCACTGGAGAATGTGTACTCTTTCTATTTGGGGTGTAAAGCCCTGTATAGGTTTATAAGCCCTCTCTCTTCTATTTCTTATTTTTTTTGTAGGAGTACTGCTATTTATTCAGCCACTGATTAGCTGATTGAATTGGGCATGAACTCCACCTCATTTTTTTAATTTATTTTTTTCTTTTTATATTTATTTATTGAATAACTGCGGGAAAAGTCACTAAGCTTTCAGGTTTAAGTCTCGGTCATACAAAGATCAAACACCTTTTCCTTCACCAGTACTCATTTTTCACCACCAAGAACCCCAGTACACCCCCCCTCCCACCCCTCCAAATGCCTGTAAGGCAGATGATTTCTACTTAACTCTTCTCTACATTGATTACATTCATTATTTCGACAAAAGATGCACCATTATTGTTTAGAATTTCCCCCCAAACAATCAGAATTGCTGAAAAGGCATTGTGAAATATTTTTGTTTTCTATAGCTGGTTATGAGAAACATATAATGTCACGCGGCCACGATTTTGGATTTCTGCAAAGAGCCAGATAATTACGAGATTGGTTTCTGTGTGTTTGGTGTTATGGCCGTGCCAGAGAGCCGCTCGTGGTGGGTAACTCGTGACCTCGGTAGGGCGTGAAGGATGAGCCGGTACCGCCCCACTTCCCATGAGACTGCAGTTGCCCCATCACTGCCATCTTGTACCTGGCTTTCCTATAAGCTCTGAGGTGGTGGCCACCTTGCTGCCGGGGTGGGGAAAGGCAGAAGGGAGCAACACCCTTTCCCTCCTGGGGAGGCATGGCGCCATAGTTTAACACATGGTCCATTCACTGTTCTTCTGCAAGCTGCTGGGCTCTGGACTAAGTACTTTTTTCTCTGGAGCCATGCGCATGCCAGAGAGCCGCTTGTGGGGGGCAACTCATGACCTTGGTAGGGCGTGAAGGATGTGCTGGTACTGCCCTCCTTTCCATGAGACTGCAGTTGCTCTGTCACCACCGGCTCATACCTGGCTTTCCTATAAGCTCTGAGGTGGCGGCCACCTTGCTGCCAGCGGGGGAAAAGGTGGAAGGGAGCAACACCCTTTCTCTCCCAGGGAGGCATGTCGCTTTAGTTTAAAGCATGGTCCATTCACTTTTCTGCCACAAGATGCCGGGTTCTGGATTAAGTCCTTTTGCCTCTGGAGCCATGGCCATGCCAGAGAGCCACTTGTGGGGGGCAACTTGTGACCTTGGTAGGTCGTGAAGGATGAGCCAGTACGGCCCTCCTTCCCATGAGACTGCAGTTGCCCCGTCACTGCCGGCTCAAACCTGGCTTTCCAATACACTCTGAGGTGGCAGCCACCTTGCTGCGGGGGGGGGGGGGGGGGGCGGGGGGAGGGAAGGCGGAAGGGAGCAACACCCTTTCCCCCTTGGGGAGGCACGGTGCTGTAGTTTAACGCATGGTCCATTCACTTTTCTGCTGCAAGCTTCTGGGCTCTGGATTAAGTTCTTTTGCCCCTGGAGCCATTGCCGTGCCAGAGAGCCGCTTGTGGGGGGTAACTCGTGAACTTGGTAGGGCATGAAGGATGAGCCGGTACCGCCACTCTTCCCATGAGACTGCAGTTGCCCCGTCACCGCCGGCTCATACCTTGCTTTCCAATAAGCTCTGAGCCAGCAGCCACCTTGTATGCAGTCCAGATGCATTTCTGCCAAAAGCCGCTGGGTTTCAAGATTTGTTTCTGAGTCTCCAGTATCATGGCTATTAATCAGCTTGATCAGGAGCCAGAGAGGCTGTTTGTAGGCCACGACTCGGGGTCTTGTTGGGATGGGGAGAAAGAGTCGGCTCCACCCACATGTGGTGAGGCCCCGTGTGTCTCGTCACTGCAGGTCCAAACCTGACTGTCAAGTGGCCTCTGGAGGATGGTGGTCACCAGGCCGCTAGGGGGAATAGGCCAAGGCATGAAACCTATTCCCACCTGGAGTGGCCCAGTGCCAGTAACCTACTGCAGGAACAGGATGCATTTCTGCTAAAAGTCTTTGGGTTTTGAGATTTGTTTCTGAGACTCTGGGATCATGGCCATTAAGCAGTTCGATCAGGAACCAGAGAGGCCATGCCTCCAATGATATAGCTGAGCCAAAGGTGGTTTGTGGGTGTGTCTCCCACATACCTAACTTTTGGCCGTTTACTTTCTTGGTAAACTTAGTTCCAAGTTTTTGGGGTCTGACCAAAGGCATAGCAGCAATCTTGGGGTATCTGAAAGTCTGACATTGCCATCAGGCTGCTGATGCACTCGCGTCACAGGTACAGATTGACCTGCTGGCAGCACCATACCCCCTTCTATTTCTTATTTCAAAGTCAATGTTTTCTTGTTGAGTTTTGTTCTTGTTGATCTATCCAGAGGTGACAAGGTGATGTTGAAGTCTTCAGGTACTATTGTGTTGCTAGCAATGTCCTCCTTAAAATCTTTTAGTGGTTGTTTTAAATATTTAGCTGTTCCCTCATTAGGTACGTATACATTTAAGAGATTTCTTCCTGTTGTACACATCCCTTGATTAATAGAAAATAGCCTTTTCTGTCTCTTCTAATCTTTTTCAACTTGAAATTGATGTTGCTGAATACTAGTATGGTCACCCCAGCTTTTTGGAGGGAGCTATTTGCTTGCAGGATTGTTTTCCACCCTTTAACTTTGAGTCTGTGTTTGCTTTGACTGTTGAGATGAGTTTCTTGTAGGCAGCAGAATGTTGGGTTCTGTCTCTGAATCCATTTTGCCACTCTGTGTCTCTTAACTGGTGAATTTAGACCATTGACATTGAGAGAGATTGTTATGGGGTTTTGTGTCATCTTTCTGTAAGTGTCTGTTGTGCATGTAGGGTTTGTCTTGTCTTATAGTAGTCCCTTTAGCCCTTGTTTTAGATTTGGTTTTGAGTCTATGAAGTTCTTGAGCTGCTGTTTATCTAGAAAATAGTGTACCGTTCCTTCGAGTTTGAGTGAGAGTTTAGCTGGATAGAGTATTCTTGGTGAAACATTCATTTCAGTAATTTTTTTCAGTATATCCCATCATTGCCTTCGGTCTTGGGGGGTTTCCTCTGATAGGTCTGCTGTGAATTGAAGGGGTGCTTCTTTGTATGTGATTTCCTTCTTTGACTTTGCTGCTTGCAGTATTGTATCTCTATCGGCAGCATTGATCATTCTAACTATGATATGTCTTGGAGTGTTTTTGTTACGGTCTCTTTTAGCTGGCACCATTTGACCTCCTTGAATCTGAATGGCTGCACTGTCGAGGTCTGGGAATTTTTCAGCTATGATTTGTTTGACCTTGACTTTTTTCATTGGGATTGTTTCCCTGAGCTTCTGGGACTCCTATGATTCTAATGCTGTTCCTCTTGGAATCATCTCCTAGGACTCTGATTCGCTCTCGAGCTATTTTGAGGTCTGTTGCCATTGTTTATTGTTGCCTGTCGGCTTGGTTCAGCTGATCTTCCAGCTCACTCATTCTGTATTCAGCTGTGTTCATTCTACTGTTGAGGGCACATACTCAGTTTTTTATTTCATCTATGGAATCTTTCATTCGTTACATTTCTGTGTGTAGCTTTCCAATTTCTGTTCTCATTTCTTCCTGTATTTTCTCGATTGTGCAATCCATTGTTTTTTTCATGTCCTCTTTCAATTTACTGGATTTTATCTGTCTGTTTCATTGAGTTCATTGAACATCTCCATTACTTCATATCTGATTTCTTTCTCAGAGTGAGTAGCACCTACTGAGCCTTCTGAATTATTTTCATCGTCCTTCTCAAGTGGTGGGGATTTGCGTTTTTCCTTCATGTTGGTATGTAGTTATGGGAACTATGATGTTACACTAGTTTGCTTGGTACGTTAAAGTACCTGAGGCTTTGTCAGCATTGGCCCACCTAAAATTAGGCCACTCCCACTTCAAAAGAGGCCATGCCCCCACTGGAACCTGGTGCGTGTGTGGGGAGCGGGGGGTAAAGGCTGGGTGGGGAAGAAGACCAGAGCAGCATTGGGGGTGAAGAGAAAAAGGCTCAGGTCTACTATTGTCCCGGGGTCCTAGAGGACGCCTGGGGCTGTGCAGGGCGAAAGCCACGTCCTGGGTTTGAATGCTGGTGTCATCGCCCCATTTTCTGATGGGGTTGGATGTTTTCTTTTTGCAGAGTTCAACCACTGCCTTGTATATCTTTGATATCAACCCATTATCAGATAAGTATTGGGTGAATATCCTTTCCCATTCTGTAGACTTGTCTTTGTATTTTAGTCCTCGTTTCTTTTGAGATGCAGAAGCTTCTAGTTTAAGATAGTCCCATTTGTTTATCTCTGTTTCCACTTGCTTGGCCAGTGGTATGACATTTTTGAAGATACCTTTAGCTTCAATGTATCTTACGGATTCTGATCTGATGTTGAGGTATTTAATCCATTTTGATCTGAATTTTGTAAATGGTGTTAGGTAGAAATCTGAGCCCATTTTTTTGCATTTAGCTGTCCAGTTTTGCCAGCACCATTTGTTAAAGAAGATTTCCTTGCTCCACTTCACATTTCTTGCTCCCTTATCAAGGATTAGATGATCATATATTTGAGGGTTTTTGTCAGGTTATTCAACCCTATTTCATTTGTCTGCAATGAAACAAAGGCTCTTCCTTTGTTCCAGTACCATGCTGTTTTAATTATTACTGCTTTGTAGTAGAGTTTTAGGTTGGGGAAGGTGATGCCTCCCATCTTCATTTTCCCAAGAATTGCTTTAGCTATTCGTGGGGGCTTATTGTTCTATATGAATTTCAGGAGTGTTTTCTCCATTTCTTTTAAGAATCCCATAGGTATCACATTGAATCTGTACAATGCTTTGGGGAGTATTGCCATTTTGACAATAATCCCTATCCATGAGCAGGGGATACGTTTCCATTTCCTCGTGTCCTCTTATTTTGTGAAGTAGCATTTTGTAGTTTTATTTGTATAGGTCCTTTACCTCCTTAGGTAAGCTGATTCCGAGGTACTTGATTTTCTGAGGTACGATTGTGAACAGAATTGGTGTTTTCATGTCACTTTCTTCTCTCTCATTATTTGCATGTAGGAAATCCATGAACTTTGGGGTTTTGATTTTATAGTCTGCAACTTTACGACACAAGTCTATTATTTCTAGGAGTTTCTTGGTAGAGGCTTTAAGGTTCTCTAAACATAGTATCATACCATCTGCAAATAGTGAGGGCTTGATTTCTTTCTTTCCTGCTTGAGTGCCCTTAATATCTTTTTCTTGCCTAACTGCCATTGCAGGCATTTCCAGCACTATATTGAACAGAAGTGGTGAGAGTGGGCATCTTTGTCTCATCCCTGATCTTGGAGTGAAGGCTCTTAATTTTTATCCATTGAGGAGGATGCTTGACATAGGCTTGTGGTAGATGGCTTTGACTATATTGAGGAAAGTTCCTTCAATACCCATTTTGATAAGAATTTTCATTATAAATGGTGCTGGATCTTGTCAAATACTTTCTTTGCATCTATTGATATGATCATATGATTTTTATCTTTTATTTTGTTGATATGATGGATTATGTTGATTGATTTCTGGATGTTATCCATCCTTGCATGTCCGGGATAAATCCCACTTGGTCGTGGTGTATGACCTTTTGGATGAGTTGTTGAATTCTATTTGCTAGTATTTTGTTGGAGATCTTTGTATGCATGTTCATCAGGGATATCGGCTTGTAGTTTTCTTTCTTTTTTTTTGTGGTGTCTTTGTTTGCTTTTGGCAAAAAGAGATATGAGAGAGATATCTCTCATATCTCTTTAGAGAGATATGAGCCTCATAGAAACTGTTTCGGGGAGTTTCTGTATCTTCAACTTCTATAGCCTTCGATTATCTCTGGCTCAGTCTCATTTGACAGATCTATTGTGGACTTTCTTTTGTACGTAAGCTCCTTTTTTTGATCTTTCTGATTTCAATGTTCTGTTTCTCTCTTTGAATTTTGGCATTTTGAGTACAATATGTCTCAGAGTTTTTCTAGTTTTCTGTTTCCACTGGAACTCTTTAGGAATTCTGGGATGGTTTCAAAAGGAACAATATAAGAATCATCACAATTCTCTGGTATGCTGTTCATTACTTTTCACACTACTTTCCACCTACTATTGTCTTCCGGCGTTTTCTTCCATCTCATCTTGCAGACCCTTTATCATTTGATCGGCTGCTGTTAATCTGCTGTTTAGAGTTTTCTATTAGTTTTTTTTATATATCACTTATTTTTGCTTCATCAATGAAAACTTGTGTTCTCATTTAAGCACTCACACTTTCTTGTGCTCTGCTGACTACCTGTGCCATTGTTGCACTGACCTCATTTAATATCCTCACAATGTTGTCACTCAAGTATTTGCCTGAGGATTTACTGAGCTGGCTGGTACTAGTTGAGCCTTCTGTGTTATTCTTTTATCTCACTGAGCTCAGTGGGTTTCTATGTTTCCTCCCATAGTTTCCTGTGCTCCTATTGTGCTATGGATAGTACATGAGCTTCAAAAACTGTGGAACTGGGCCTGTTGAAATGGTAGAGGTTGGGTGTCCTGATGACTATTTTCTTGAAATTAGTGTAATATCCAAAAGGTGTTGTTTCATTTGAATTTTCCTCACTACCATCTATTCATGGGCTGGAGCGATAGCACAGCAGGTAAGGCGTTTGCCTTGCATGCAGCCAACATGGTCAACCTGAGTTCAATTCCTCCGCCCCTCTTGGGGAGCCCGGCAAGCTACCAAGAGTATCTCGCCCGCACGGCAGAGCCTGGCAAGCTCCCTGTGACATATTCAATATGCCAAACATAGGAACAACCAAGTCTCACAATGGAGATGTTACTGGGCCCGCTTGAGAAAATCGATGAACAACAGGAGGACAGTGACAGTGACCATTTATTCATTTATTTTTGTCATTCTCCGGGTGCCAGCTCTGTGCCAGGTGTCATGTTTGGTAATAGATGTCTGGTTTAGGAGACAAAGTTGTATTTTAATTCAATTCAGCAAACACTTGTTGAACACTCGTGCCAGTTGAGCTAGATAGAATACAGAGGGGGTTTTACAATAAAATGTCTCCATTCAAGGGGGTTGGGGCTCAGTAGACAGTACACTGAACATGACAGCATGATTATCTCTGCAACTGTTTGCCTGGGATGGCTAAATCCCTGAATGTAGACAACTAGTCAGCGTGGTGGCCCAATTCACTCCAGTCCATCAGTTTAGTCAACTTGGGTTTTGAAGAAGAGTTGACAGGAAAGAGCTGGGCAGGAGAGGCTGATGCTGTGTCCATTCTAAAAGAAATCCACATCAGTTATGAATGCTCATGGTTATTCCACAGATGAAAATAGTAAATTTCTGGAGGACTTTAAAAATTATCTTTGAATTCTATTCACATACACCAGAAATGAAGATTTTTATATTTACTTACTTATTCATTTATTTGCTTTTTGGGTCACACCTAGAAATGCACAGGGGCTACTCCTTGCTCTGCACTCAGGAATTATTCCCGGCGGTGCTCGGGGGACCATATGGGATGCTGGGAATTGAACCCAGGTTAGCTGTGTGCAAGGCAAATGCCTTACCCGCTGTGCTGTCATCGCTCCAACCCCAGAATGAACATTTTAAAATACTCCTTGTTTTACCAATAAAAAAATGACAAAAAATATTTCTAATTCTGTTGAAGTTAATTTCAACCATAGTGGTAGATACTGCTAGTTGCTCACCCAAAGCCATTTCCCCCTTTTACTTCATGATCAGAACACCTTATTTAGTTCTAAAAGACTGCATTTATTGGCCTATGTTTGGTTGGTAGAAGAATGCTTGTTTTGTTTTGGGTTGTAAATTTAACATAGGTAAAGGAACAAGGGTTTTAAAAATTTATGTATCAGGAGAGTTAAAGGTTATAACTACATTATATTGGATGTAGACCTAAGTAAACATAACATGATTCTACTTTCAGCCTAGGTCTGTATTGTGTGAATATATATATAATATATATACATTTAATTAATGTAAAGATTGTATATATCCACTCTTTACATTAATTAAAACTTCACCTCCAGGTAAACTGTTTTCCATTTCCACCACTCACCTAGAGCCACACAGTTCATTAGCAACCAGACTAAAATTCGAACTTTAGTGAGCCCAAATTTAAAGTGAAAAGAGTTAGAGTAAGAATTAATGGAATTTGAGATAATACAGGCAAATCACAAGGCAAGCACCCAGCATTGGTCTTAAACTCTAATATATTTAACACTCTCTCATATTACCAAGTAGTCGGGGGAGAGGAGATGAGTAATGAAGAGACGGACTCAAGTTAGACAGTGGTGGAGGCCTTGGGTACTTTAGTAGCGAAGGTACAGTGACTGTACTCCAATACCATAAATATTAACTCTAATCATATCACTTAAATATAATAAAATTATAACAAAAGGGGAAAGATATTCAGAATTTGTTACGTTGTCTCTCTCAAACTATATTCTCTTTTCTCCCCTACCTATCCCTTACTACTGGCATACTGGATGCCAACAAGATAAAAAAGAATGAGTTCACAATCATCTTGAGTTCTTTTAAGAATATATGTGGGCATTGTGTAATCATGCATGTCTGGGTTAAGGACAGTCATGAATAATATGGGGTGAGGGATCAAGAGGTAGTGTACAGCCTCTTGTGTTTCTTTTGAGTCGCTACAGACCACCCGCCAAGCCTCACATCACCCAGCCTGGAGACTGGAAGCCTTGATTAGGATCTGGTTTTAATAACCATTAAGAAATCCCCAAAGTTTCTATAGCATACCACCAGGATATCTGAATTGCTATACAATGAATGTAAAAGTCCTGATTAAATAGGGTCTGGGGGACAGCTTACTTAAGCAAGACCAAAACAAGCCACATATGTATAGTTATCAGGCAAACATGTATACAATATATAATGGATCACCATAGTAGCTAAAGGAAAAGTAATGCACTATGGGAGAAACTGGGGGCTAGGGTTGTGAAAATGAATCAATTGGCAGCTACTGGATGCAGATCCTGTGCTAACACACTTCTTGCTCCTTCTTCCTGCTAATGTCTACATCTTCCAAACTTAAGGCTACAAGGTCTCTGGTGGAGACCTTTCTCTGATCATCCAGGGGCTCTTGATAGTAGATGTTTACTTGCTTTTTGAACTGTAGCTCATAAACTAAATACTTTATTAGTGTAGTGAAGTGTTAGTAACATTAGTAACTGTTTTGTAAGAACGTTCACCATATAAAATTTAAACACGAGTAAAACCCAGTTTTTAATATCTTCAAATATATATTTATAAGCTTAGTCTAAGTTAAGTTAAATATCAATTGTTTGTAGAAATCATAGTAAGATCCAGGAAAAATATAAAAGAGGGGTCAGGGCCATGGTACAGTGGGTAGAGTGCTTGTCTTGCAATGGCCAACCTGTGTTCAATTCCTGGCAGACTCTGAGTACCACCAGGAGTGATTCCTAAGTGCAGAGTCAGGAGTAACCCCTGAGCATCGCCAGGTATGATGCAAATATAAAAAATAAAGTATTTGTGTATATCTAACAAATAAAGTTTTTACAGTGTTTTGTTTCATTTTATTCAAACAGATTTAAAAATAAAATTATAGTTATAAGTACAGTTATTTAATAAAGCACTGATTATATCTTGGTTAGCAAAGCTGTGTTTGCTGAGAGCTGCTTGTCTTAAACTAGTTTGGTATATATTTCTCTGCATCAAATTCTACAAGAATAGACAAAATGAAGGGCTGGAGGATTTCAGTTGAATAAAGTAATTTTTCATGGAAAACGTTTTAGTTCTTAGCAATAAGCTAAAGTTTCAATGCTTGTAAAAATTTGTTCAGATAAATTCTAAAATACTCAATTTCACTGTTGTCATCCTATATGACACTATTTGGAGATTTTAATAGAGATTCATGCCTGCAATTGAAGTAATAGCTGATAAAAGAAAATGACAACTAGTAATGGATTGCCGACTGGTATCTCTGCACTGATCTAAGGGGCTTCTTCATCCTTTTTTTTTCAGGCTCAGGGCTGGACCCAGATGCACAGTGGAAAGCAGAGCTCGAACCCTTCTACCTCCTATAGTTGGTACGCTTAGAGCTAGTGATGAATGTTTATGTGCCTATTTGATGCCTTCTTCTCCAACTGCTTGAAGGAGTGGAGCAGTGACTCCAGGAGAATATGGCAGGAAACCTAATAAATGCCAATCTATGTGTTATGGATGGCCTCTTGGAACCAGCCAGGTAACTGTCACTGTCCTCCCGTTGTTCATCGATTTGCTCGAGCGGGCCCAGTAATGTCTCTACTGTGACACTTGTTACTGTGTTTGGCATATTGAATACATCAAAGGTAGCTTGCCAGGCTTTGCCATGCGGGCGAGATACTCTTGGTAGCTTGCCCAGCTCTCCGAGAGGGGCGGACGAATCGAACCTGGGTTGGCCACATAGGCTGCATGCAAGGCAAATGACCTACCTGCTGTGCTATCGCTCCAACCTGTACCTGAAAAATGAATGAGAATTAGCAGATGGAAATTTGAGGGGTGGGGAGGAAATGAAAGTTTTAAGCAGCTAAAAAAGTTTATGCAAAAAAATAATATGTGCAGAGGTCTTGAAGTAGAATGAAATGCCTTTATCAGGGTTGCTGCTGGATTCTTGCAGTTTTGTGTGGGTTATGCAAAGTCCCTCCTCTCTGGAAATAACCCACTAGCTCTTGTGTAATGCACAGTGATGGGTGATAGGCTCTGAGACTCAGCTGATAAAGAATGAATAAACAAACCTCATTTTTGGAACCAATTGCCTAGCTTTGAAAATTACCCAGATTTTAGGAAAAACTGTCTCAGGTTTTGAAATCACATATTCCCTAATGACTTGGCTAGGCAATTCCAGCTTGGAGTGTCTCAGGAGTTCTATTGAGATTGTTGATGCTATAGGAACAACTATAAGGTGACACTCAGAAGTCACCCTGCTATGACTTGCAGAGGATGTGGGGTTTCCAAGGATTTAGAATTCGTAGGTCTGAGTCCAGAATATAACTAAAGAGACACAGATAAAAGTTACACTGCTACTATCTAAGCATGGAAGTCACACATTATGTCTCAAGAAAATGATGGAGGCAACAAACTGACCATAACTTAATGTGGATGGAGCCTACACAAGGGCATCTATATCTGGCTATCCTTATGTGTCCAGGGCATATGGATTATTATAAGTTCTTCTGGGGACCACCTAGCACCACCTGTTTGTAAGGAAGAGTGGGAGGAAAGTGGTGGGAGGTCTAACGTGGGTTTGTTGAAAAATAATAGTTTGGATGACAATTCTACATACAATCATATCACATCTGATTAGTTTTCCTCATCACCTCTATCAGTATTGGAAACTTTTTATGGCCCAGTAGTGATTTATCCTTTTGTATTCTTTAAATTCAGATTTTGGAATGGTTGGGCCATGTGTTTTTGCAATAAGCTGTCCAGTCAGCTCACTGGAGAGTTAATGTACTACATCTCATTTGTGTTACCCCTTCCCAAGGTTATTTAGAAGTCATGCAATTTGTCTAAAATCAGGCGAGTGAGTTGGAACTTGAACCAAATTGCAGGACCTGGTATGAGAAAATCCTTGATATTTATATATTTTCAGAAACAACTAAACATGATATGACATTTTTATGGTTATAGACTTCTATTGTTTATCAAACTAGGTGCTGGGAAAAACAAAGCTATTATAATTTTTTAAAAACATGTTTAAAGCATTTTCTTTACCTGCACTTAGTAAACCAATGGTAGATATATAGGGTTACTGTGTACTGTACATAGCCAATACCATAAAACTACATCCATTTTGTAGATGAGAAATCTGGGAATCTAAGAGACAACATGATATATTTGTAGTTTTAGAGATATTTCAGCTCCAGGATTCTATCCATTATTCTACATTTCCTCAGAATCATGAATCCTCCCAGGGCAGAGAAAGCAAAAACAAGGGGGAAAAGCGGAACCATTCTTTTTACCTGTTAAATTAGGGACATATGTTAAGACCACCTTCAGACTACCTTGAGATCATTTTTCAGACCCAGATACACCTGAGTTCACACGAATTACCAGTCCCAAAGGCTTGGAAAAATTAAATACATTCTTGGAACCTCAGTTTCATCTTTAATAAAATATGGAGCATTGCAATTACCTTTAAGCTCTGCAACATTTATATTAATAAGGCTATTTTTAGAAAAACAGACACTTTGTTCACGAAGAAATAATTTACCCAACACTAGGTTGAGGCAGATTCATCTCATTTCAGTGTTTCAAATAACTAAGTGTGACCAGAAGAAAGACAGCTTTTCCTCTTGGTCTGTGCCAGAGCTGTGATTAAAATTCTTGAGGTTTGGGAAATGTATTCTTCCCTGAAGTCCACTACCCAGAGGTTCAAGATGGATCTCTTGGGCTTGGAGATATCAGCTTATGGCTCTTGGTCATAAGTCTGACTGTATCAAATGGGTATTTGGACCATATTTTCCTAATCAAGTTTTGGATGTTTGTACTTTTTTCTTTTGAAGATTTTTTAAAACTTGGAATAGCTAACGTTTTTACATTGTAATACCATGAAATCTAATATATACAAACTTTTGTAGCATTTTCCAAGCTACAACTCCTTTTCACCAATGTTCTTGTTTCATCTTAAAATACACTGGGAACTAGAACATGAGTTAGTGCTCTCTTTCAGATGGGCCTAGAGCCAGGGAGGAATGAATGCTCTTGACAGTGAGGCAGTCCAGGTGGAAAGGCAGAGTTAGGGGTAACAGAGGGAAGGGATTGGCTTTTAAAAGACTGTCATGGAAAAGTTTGGGAGAATGAGCCAAGTTCAGGGTATAGAGCTCTTTGGGGTGTGTGTCTGTGTGATTGATGGGTTGTGGCAAAGTATGGAGATGAGCTGTCTACTGGAGAACAAATCTTATTTATAGTGCTTGTGAGCAATGGATGTGAGCTTTACTAACCTCTTCTAACTTATTTTTTGAATGTTCATCTGATTTCTTCTGATAATGACCCTACTGTACTGAAAGGAGTCTCAACTTTGAACAAGCTATTCCAGGGCTCTGAGACACAAATTACAGCATTATACATCAAAAAGTAATTGTTTCACAGGAGTTATTTTTCTCCCAGGTGTTTTTCATTGTATTTAAAGGAACAGTTAGAGCATACTTTCAGCATTGAAGCCCTGAGTGTCAACATTTGTAAGTCAAATGGAATACAGAATGATGCAAGTAAAATCCTACAGTTCGAGTGAATGGATATTAGAGTGAATAAAGGCAAATCCAATCACAGAAGTCTTTAATAACAGTAATAAAAATGTTTAAAAATCGTGTGATTTGCAACATGGAAGGAACTGGAAGAGATCATGCTGAATGAAGTCAGAAAAAAGGAATAAATATAAAATGATCTCTCTCCTATATGGGGTCTTTATTTATAGTTTGCTGCAGGTTGACTTTAGGTTGACCTTGCGACCACTCACTACTTTCGGACTAGGGCTGGAGCAATAGCACAGCGGATAGGGCATTCGCTTTACAAGCGGCCAACATGGCCGACCCGAGTTCGATTCCTCCGCCCCTCTCGGAGAACCTGGCAAGCTACCGAGAGTATTCAATATGCCAAACACAGTAACAACAAAGTCTCCAATGGAGACGTTACTGGGCCCGCTCGAGCAAATCGACGATCAACGGGAGGGCCTTTACCTTTACCTTTTACCTTTACCTCCTATATGGGGTCTTAAAGATATACAGTGAGACAGCAACAAAGAACCAAAGGCAGTGTAACCAGAGAACTGATCCACAAAATTGAGTTGGTGGGGAGGAGCTAAAAGGAAGGAGTGTTGGGTTTTTTTGCAGGAGGGAAGCACACTGATGATAGTTGTGGTGTTGGAATTATGTGCATGAGAAACCATAATTAACAGTACTGTAAAGTGCAGACTCTCATTTTTTATTATTAAAAAAATTTTAATAATGAGATATCATGAGGTACAGTTGCAGACTTACACATTTTTGTGCTTGGGTTTCAATTATACAATGATCAAACACCCATCCCTCCACCAGTGCCCATTTCCCACCACCACGGATCTCAGTATCCCTCCCACCCTCCATCCCCCACATTTCACCCTGTCTCTGTGGCAGGGCATTCCCCTCTGTTCTCTCTCTCCTTTTGGGTGTTGTGGTTTGCAAAAGAAACATTGAGTGGCAATCATGTTTGGTCTATAGTCTACTTTCAGCATGCTTCTCCCATCCTGGGAGGATCCTCCCAGCACCTTTATTTGGTGTTCCCCTCTTTATCTGAGCTCCCTTTTCCCCTAGTATGTGTGGTTGGCCTCCAAGTCATGGAGTAAAATTCCTGGTACTAATCTCGGCCATTTTTGGGTATTAGTTTCCTATTTTGTTTTTAAATTTAAAATGTCCCTATGTGACTGAATTACCTCAACTTGTTAGCATTTTACCTTCACACATTTTTTTTTAAACAGAGAGGGGAATGTAATCAAAGAAAATGGCCTATTCCACACTGAATTTTAATAGATCAGTTGTAATGGGAATATACAGCGGGTAGGGCGTCTGCCTTCCACGCAACCAACATGGCCAACCCGAGTTCGATTCCTCCGCCCCTCTCGGAGAGCCCGCCAAGCTACCGAGAGTATTCGATATGCCAGACACAGTAACAACAAAGTCTCCAATGGAGACGTTACTGGGCCCGCTCGAGCAAATCGACGATCAACGGGAGGGCCTTTACTTTACTTTTACTTTACCATATATTCTAAGAATGTATAATCACAGAAATGCTAGTAGATTATAATGACAGCAGAGAAGAACTTTTTTGATAAAAGTAACATGGCGAGATGTCAGCAGGATGGCAGATCAGATTTAGACCCTCTTCCCTCTAAAGACACACCAAATGCTCCACAATAGAGGAAAACAAAGTGACTTTGTGGGAGTCTAGAATTAGGTGATGATCTGCAAATCAAACACAAAGAAAAAGTCACAAGTAGATGGAAGGAAATTGTTTTATATTTTTCTTACTCTCTCACTTCCCTTTTGATCTCTAAGGCATGGCCACAAGGTCGGAAGGAAGTCACTTAATCTTCACTCTCTTCCTCTGGACTGAAGAGGAGTGAAACTAGCCTGCAACATTACAACTCATTGAAGGATCTGCCTGTTGAACTAGATTTTGTGTCAACCAAACTGAGAAAGCTGACTAGGAAAAGGAAAATAATTTGGGTATCAGGTTGGAGGGCAGTTTCAGGTGCCAACGGAACACGAGAGCTTCAAATAGGCTCCAAACTCTAATTTGCTGGGGGCACAATATTATGTGCAGAAGAGTCCAATATAACCTACAAGACCCCGAGAAGAATCATCGTGGAGAACACTCAGATGGAAAACAGTCATATGTCTCAAAGAGAAAAACAGTCATACGTCCCGAGAAGTTGGGAGAAAACTTCAACACCTTTACAGACCCAAGGAAAAATACTGATCCAGAAAAGGATGGATGATATAACCCAAAACTGTTTCTTCAAATGTTCAATTTTCCATTATATAATAAACATTTCCACTATATAAATAAAATATACCTTAAGTATACTGCATGATGATTTGATAGCTATATCCATTCAAAAGGATTCCCACCAATTTATTGAAAGCATTTCTATTTTCATTTCCCTGTGTGTGTGACTGTGTGCCTGTAAGTATGTGAATACATGTGTGTGTGAGTGTGTGTGTATAAAAGTCCTACTCACTTTGAAAATACAATTTGCAATGTTGCTAGTGGAGGTTCCCTGTGCAGCCTATGGGAAGCTGGAAGGAGATACGAGGCAGCTTCGAATAGGACATCTATCCTCTTTTGTATCCACTTCTGTCACCCAGGAAAGCTTCTGGAAGATTTAGGACTAATAAGCATCTATGCTGTTTGCAGACTTTCAAGTTCTGCTGGACCCATGAAACAGATGTCAAGCTATGCTGCTTGGAATTGTTCTTTTCAGGAAAGTCAGTACTAACCTTACCCAGGCCTTTTGGGTTGGTCACCTTTCCCTCACAGAAAAGAAACTTAGGGGGAAACAAAGAGCTGAGTATATATGACAACTTTATTATGAAATAAAGGGAGAAGAGGAGAGAGAGTTAAGATATGCATTCAGGAAACATGGGCTTTTCCAGATTGGAGAGAGCCAGTACTCATTCCCTCATTAAAGTATGAAAGTACACATCTCAAGAGGGGAGTTGCAGGTGGCACATGTGCACAGAACATGTGCCTGATGGCATGGATACCAGCACATCAGCACAGGCAACACATACACCCGGCAGCAACACACATGCACTGGGCAACACACCAGCACGCCACTTCTTCCTCTGCCAAGTTAGTTTTCATACACTTTTCCCAATCTGTCCCCACTCAGTCTGTTGCCGGGGTGGTGGCCAATGAGTTTGGAGCAGGAGACTATAGAAGACTTTCTTCCACAGCCTTTATTCTAGTGATGGAGCCTCTTCTGCCAGGGCATCCAGCCACCTTTTCTCCATGGGAGTCTTCTTGCACATGTCTGGAATTCTCTATCTCAATGGCTTTAAGACTCCTGAAATTGACTTTTTGTGTCAAAGGACTCTGTGCCTTCGGGCTGTGTTTTCCCCAAAATACATTAACAGGACCTCCCCCTCCCATCCACCTGCCGCCAACAACATAATCTTATTAAGTATATTAAAAGAGACATTATTTCATTAGTATAATGACTTCAGTTTTATCCATTCTGTCACAAATGGCAAGAATTCCGTCAAGGCTGAATAATGTTTTTTTTTTTTGCATCCAATACATAACACGTTTTTCTTATTTATATATTTGCCAACTACTTAGATTCTTTCTGCATCTTGGATATTATGAATGAATAATGCTTTCTGTGAATCACTATGGTGGGTTACCAGAAGGGAAGTGGAAGAGAAATGTGTTGAGTACACAGAGTTATAAGATAGCTGAAGCAAAAGAACAATGATTTAAAATTAACATGCCAAAGGAACTTATAAAAAGCCATTAGGAGTGCCAAAACATATTTTGGGCGTCTTATAGGCAGCAAAGAAAAGAAAGCAATTATTTATGATGTTCTTTAAATTGCATCCACTATTTCTCTAAACATAAGATGGATAAATATAGAATAAAGAAATTTGCTATATTATCAAATGAAAAACAATCATGAAAACTGCAAAAGAGAAACAACTTGTCACATACAAAGCTCTTTTTTAAATTAATTAATATATTTTATTGTTGAATCACCATGAGATACACAACTACAAAGTTGTTCATGCAGTCATACAGCGTTCCAACATCCATCCCTTCACCAGTGTACAATTCCTTCCACCAATGTCCCCAAGTATCCCGCCCCCACCAACGCCTACCACACCCTCAGCCTACCTGTATGGCAGGCACTTTTATTCTATTTCTCTACCTTTGGGCATTACTTCGGGGTTTGAAATACAGATACTGAGAATTCATAATGTTTGTTATCTTTACCCACTTTCAGCATGCATCTCCCATCCCAATCACCTCCAGCAATCATTGTCATGGTGGCCCCTTCTCTATCAAAACTGCCCTCTCCTCCAGCACTTGAGGTAGGCTTCCAATTGTGGACCAAGTGTTCTGATCCTTGTTTCTATTGTCCGTGGATATTAGTCTCATACTATGTCAAAAGTTCTTTAATACTATTAATTACTATTGGTTAACTATTAGTTAATATTAATGTATTTCAGTAAAAATCATGCAGACTGAAGAGGGATGAAGTACTGAGTTCCATATTTGGTAAAATCATCCTTCAAAGAATGAGGGAGAATTAAGACAAATGAGAGAAAATTAAGAAAAGAGTTGAAAGAGAAATGTCGAAGTTCATTTATCATGGATCTGTTTAAATTTTTCAGCAGTAACTTAAGAAAAATGTAAAAAAATCTAATGTTAATAATTCATACTACATAAATATGTAAGATACTTGGGGCAATTAGCTAACAATGCCTTCTAGATTCTTCTGTGTGCATTATTTAAGTTTTACTTTAGCATCTATTTTGTAGTTTTTATGTATTAGACATTATCTGAGGGTTAAAGATAGAAGAGACAGATGAAATTTGAGCATCCTAATTCCTTAAAAGCAAAATATGTTTCACATCTTCAAAGAGGCTTCCTCAGAAACTCTGATTTACATATAAGGAAATAAATTTAAAGCTAGCACCTTACTTGTTCAGACATAAACTAACCAGATGTTAATCATAGCATTACTCAGAATAATTCTTCTGTGGATAATCCTTCCTCAAATATTTCCAGGTCCAACATCTTATTTGAATCTTGCATCTTACCTCTCTACTCCATCCCAATAGCTACTTCACTATGGGACTTCTTGCTGCTCAATTTCAATTGTATTGAAAGTCTCATTATCCTGTTTCCTTGCCACGAGCCTAGTCCAACTGGTCTTACAGTTGTGACCTCCTGTCATGGGAACCCAAAGTCTGCTACAAAAGTTAGTATCTGCTGAAGACTGTGTCCATTCTCACTGCTGGAGAACATGACATTTGCCTCATTTCTGCCTTCTAGTTCTTTCATTAGTGTGTCCCATTGATGTAGAATTCTGGAGGTAAGAAATTTCTGGAATCTGTGGCTTCCAGGCCACTAGCCCCAATGATGAAACTGGCAAAGAAGCAGGTGGATGTTGTGGAACCTTACTTCAGTTAAGCATTATTTTTCAACAGATGTCTTCCTGATGTTCAGGCTCCCTCAACCACTTCAGAGAATCAGGCAGCAGAGGGCTGCTTCACTAAACACCTGGCTTTTGCCTGGGATTCATTCCAGATTCTGTGTTTTTCTTCCTAGAAGGCTCTTTCCCCAACAGTTGATCCAGCTCACCCCCACCTTTTTGAGCACTGAAACCTTATCTTCTTTGGGATGCTCTCCTGATGAACCTGTCTACTCCCTGAATGGTCTTTTCCATATTTCCTCATTCTCATATAGATACATCGGATTTTATATTTAAATTTCTAAAGGTTAAAGATTGTGTTTCAGTTTGTGTCCATAGCAGTGCCTTCTGTAGTGTGCGTCATTATTTATTTTTTTCTCTTCCTTTTGAAATTTTATTTATCATGAAACTCATGTTTTCTTAAAAAGTGAGTTGGTGGGGGATGGAGGGTCTTTTATTTAATTTTTTAAAATAAATCACCATGAGGTACAGTTACAGACTTACAGACTTCTGTGCTTACTTTTAAGTCATACAAAGATCGAGTACCCATCCCTCCACCAGTGCCCATTTTCCACCACCAATGATCCCGGGTGCTTCGTTATTTAGAAAAGGAGGAATCATCAGTGGCAGAAATTGCCACGAACAAATTATTTTTATTGAATTACCATGAGATACATTTACAAAGCTTTCATGTTTGAGTTTCAGTCAGTACCGCTGTACTCCTGTTGTTCATCAATTTTGCTCGAGTGGGCACCAGTAACGTCTCCATTGTGGGACTTGTTACTGTTTTTGGCATATTGAATACACCACAGTGAGCTTGCCAGGCTCTGCCGTGTGGGAAGGATACTCTAGGTAGCTTGCCGGGCTCTCGAGAGGAATGGAAGAATCGAACTCAGATTGTCCATGTGCAAGGCAAATGCCCTACCCGGTGTGCTATGATCAAACACCCATCCCTCCACCAGTGCACATTCTCTACCACCAATGTACCCAATATTCCCCCCCTTTCCAACTCTCCCCATGCCTCCATGGCAGACAATTTCTCCCCTACTCTCTACTTTTGGGCATTATGGTTTGCAATACAGATATTGAGGGGCCATCATGTTTGGTCCTTTATCTACTTTCAGCACACATCTCCCATCCGAATGATCCCTCCACCCATTATTGACTTAGTGATCCTTTCTCTACTCCAGATGCCTTTTCCCCCAGCTTATGAGACAGGCTTCCAACTATAGGGCAATATTCCTGGCCCTTGTGTCTATTGTCCCTGGGCATCAGTCTCATATTTTTTATATTCTACAAATGAATGCAGTCCTTCTATGTCTGTCCCTATTTATGACTCATTTCACTTAGCATGATACTCTCCACTTATAAGCAAATTTCATGACTTCATCTCTCCTCACAGCTGCATAGTATTCCATAATGTAGCTATACCATAGTTTCTTTAACCAGTTGTTTGTTTTCAGGCACTTGGGTTGTTTCCAGATTCTGGCTATTGTGAACAGTGCTGCAATGAACATACAGGTTCAGATATCATTTTTGCTGTGCTTTTTTGCACCCTCGGGATATATTTCTAGAAGCAGTATTGTGGGGTCATATGAATGCTCAATTTCTAGTTTTTGAAGGAATAACCATGAACAATTTGTTTTTAACACATACTCTTGGATTAGAGTATTTCATGGATATCTGTTTTTCCTGTAAATAAAGATGTGAAGAGCCAGGATCCCATCCCATTTCTTTTTTCAGTCTAAGCATCTCTCACTTCTAACAGGATGTTTATCAGAGACCTCAACCTTCTCTTCCGTTTCATTACAAAGAGAAGCTGCTTGTTAATGTATTTCTACCCCCATTCATGAGCAAGGGCAGTAAAGCCCAGGACAAATCCTCTCAGATGGTCGTCCACTCCATATATGCCTTCCTCCTGAGTGTGAGGGCTTCAGGACTTCTAACCCTGCCAGGGGGAATCAGAGTCCAAGGACAAATGAAGTCTGCAGTTCATCAAATGTGCAGCAGATGTGGTTGGCAGTGAGTGGGGCAAAGACTCAGACAGTACCAGAGTCTCATTACGGAGACACACGATCCTTGTGTGCTTTGCTTAAGGGAAAGCCAGACCTTTTTTCCTCATACTCACGCAATTCTCCCTCCCTCAACTGGTCCCGCCCCTCAACCCCCCCACCCCCCACCCCACGATTTAAATTGGTCTGCTGCCCTGGGTTTTCTCATTAGGAAAGAAAGGTGAAAGGGCATAAGATCTGATCGTTTTAGATACAAAATTTTGTGTTTATATTCGATGTTTAAAACCCTGAGAAGTTGGTCTCTGCCCCTGGCTGGAAGCAAGAGACATTGATTTCAGTTCTATTAACACACAAACCTATTTGCTCACTAAAAGTAAAACTGCCAGTTTGCCTCCGCCCCTCCCCCCCCTCACACCCCCCCCCGCCCCCCCCCCCCCCCCCCGCCACCTTTCTGTTGAGATTCCTTTGGAAATCTAACAAATTCTGTGGATCCTCAGTGAAATGATTTTTTAGCTGCATTATAACTTTCATTTTTCCTTCACCTAAGTGCCAATGTAAAGGGAAAGTAAGGCAAAAACATACAACCCCTCAAAGCACACCATTCTTTTAAATTATTATTATTATTATTATTATTATTATTAATTTGTTTGTAATGGATTCCCCATGAGGTGCAGTTTCAGACTTACAAACTTTTGTTTCAGTCACCCATCCTTCCACCAGTGCCCATTCTCCACCACCAATGATGCCAGTGCGCCTCCCCCAACCCATGCCGCCCACCCCGCCCCACTTCTGTGGCAGGGCATACCCTTTTGCGCTCTCTCTCTCTCTCTCTCTCTCTCTCTCTCTCTCTCTCTCTCATTTTGTGTGTTGTGATTTGCAATAGAGGTATTGAGTGGCCATCGTGTTCAGTCTATAGTCTATTTTCAGAATGCATCTCCCAACCCAAGCGGACCCTTCAAGCACCCTTTACTTGGTGTTCCTTTCTCTATTTGAGCTGCCTTTCCCCCCCAGAATGTGAGGACGGCTTCCAGTCTGTGGAGCAATCCTCCTGGTTCTTATCTCTACTATTCTGGGGTATTAGTCTCCCTTTCTGTTACTTTATATTCCCCAGATGAGCGCAATCTTTCTATGTCTATTCTTCTCTTTCTAACTCATTTCGCTTAACATGATATATGTTGATCCACTTATATGCAAATTTCATGACTTCATCTTTTTTAACAGCTGCATAGTATTCCATTGTGTAGATATACCAATGTTTATTCAACCAGTCATCTGTTCTCGGGCACTTGGGTTTTTTCCAGATTCTGGCTATTGTAAACAGTACTGCAATGAACATACAAGTACAGATGTCATTTCAACTTACTTTTTTTGCCTTTCTGGGATATATCTCAAGAGTGGTATTAAGCACACCATTCTAATGTCAATTTCCAATAGCTTTATGACCTTTTTCCATTCTTAAACCCATGTTTTGACTTAAAATGACTAAAGTATGAATATGCCTTACTTCAGAAATCAGAATTCCTAGAACAGGATATTAACAAAAATTCCCAGTTTGAGATGTAGTTTATCCTTCCTTGGCCTTATATAGATGCAACTTCTGATCTCCGGAAGAGCAGTACTCAGCACTAGAGTAAGGGGTAGTTAAGCTCTACAGGAACTGGCCAGGCTATTTAATTGGAGCAAATGTTTGGAATGGATTTTTTTTCTCCTGGGGGCTTTTGTGGGGCATTGGAACTACCTAGTGGGGTGACATTTCTGGGAGAAAGACTAGGCACATTTCTTTAGCTCATTACTCCTGCACCTCTTCCTCAGCTCAGTGGCTTGTATTTTTGCTCTTGAATTTTTTATTGTTTACAACACTAGGATTAAACTTCTTAATCCTGGTGTTGTAAACAATCTGTTTTCAGGGATTCAAGTTAATGAATCCAATCCCAGGCAAAAGTGCATGGGTTACATATATAGATCCAGTTTTTGTTATGTTTTCGTTACCATCTGGTCATCAAATAGGGATAGAAGGATGAACATTTATTACCCCTACTTTTAAAATGTGTGAGTCAACTGTTGGAATTGTCCCACACATCCATGTTCTGTTGTAGCATTTATTACAGAGCACTACAATTCTATTGAGGAAACTCAGGAAAGTCAAGAAATAACATGTGAATGGAAACACAATGAGGAAAAAGTGGGGGCAAAAATGGTTGCACATATGCCTAAGAAGCCCTCTGCCCCAGAAATTATATTTCTGAGATAGAATATAATGAAAGCAGAGCTCAAGAAGCTGCCTGAGAAAAGGTGAGAGAAAAAGTTAGGCTGGGCTCTAGGTCCTGGCTGGTGAAATGCATTAGGGACTGTTTAACTTTCTTCCAATGCCCTGGTTTGCTTGTTGGAATAACCCCTGGATCAGTGAAATACGAAGGAAGTTATTATTGGAGTTTTTGAATAGTTTTGGCCTGAGATTATTACAGTTTGGAAGGAAGAGGTGACAGGAGAGTGAGAAAAAAAAGGCAGAATTGGTAAGACTTGAGTACCACTGAAATAAGGAATATGGAATATCTAATACGATTCTAAGGTTTTGACTTTAGAAATATGGTAGTGATTTTCAGAGAAAGGGGATAAGAAAAAAAGGCAATTAAGGGAGGAATGGTAAACACTGAGGATAGAAACTAATTAGGTTTGGAACATATTGAATTCGAGATGGTGATGTCTAGGGGGCTGGTATATGTGGTTACAGAAGAGAACATAAGGATTTTTCTGCATGGCTTCGACTCTGTTCTCGGGTAATTTTCTCACTGTGCACAGTATCAGAGGCACGTGCAGCTGAGACACTTTAAGTCAGGGTGAGACATGTTTAAGCCAGGAGTTAAAATAAGTCTATTTCACCATTTCACCTTCTTAGAAAACAGGACTGATATTCATGGCCAATTCAAAAGATGATACAAAGATCAATGCTTTCTGATGGTAACACACTAAATCAAAGCTATTGCTAACTGATGGTTTTAAATGCCTGGATTCAATCCCAGGTTGGATCAAGCAGCTCTACTTATAGGTAAACAGAGTACTGGGCTCAATGATCAGTGAAGCAGACAATGACTTATGTCCACATTATACCGCTTATGTGCAGGGGATTGTATCATGTAGAAAAGTGAGAAGTATTGATGAGATAAGCTGGATCCAGTTTTAGCTTCAAATTACAACGGTTATAGAACCAAGAGCTTAAAAGCAAAACCAGAGTTTTTCTTTTTTGATTTTTTTTTGGACATACCTGGCAGTATGCAGGCCTTATTCCTAGGTCTAAAGGTTAAACAGACTACTCCCTTTTCTTGTTAGGTGTTCACTGTGTTTGGTTTGGTCAGGGTTCCCTCACTGATCTATCATCCAGCCTGGCCACATTGGTCTTAGAACATCAAGACCATGGGTATGAAGAACTGAAATGACACAGGAGACAAAGGCTTCTGTTTTGTTCCTGCCACTTTCTTTTCTCCTCCTAAATATTATGCCTATTTCACCTATTAAAATACACTTCCCCCAAATGCCTGTGTTGTGTGTGTGTGTGTGTGTGTGTGTGTGTGTGTGTGTGTGTGCAACATACAGAGACCGAAGCTCTTAGCCCTAGAACAGACTCTTTGCTCTATAGAGGATTCTGACTATTTTTTGTTAGATATTGGGAATCTGAGGTTTAAAAGTTTTTACTACTCAGCACGCAGTACTTTACTGAAGAAACTCTGTTTATGTTTGTTTTTATGTACACAGAAATGAGAGAAAGATAAACATCTATAGCTGTGCCTTTAAACAAAGTCTCAAGATATATTCTTTGATTACTTATTGGTGTTGTGGGAAAGAATAAAATGCTAAGTTTTCAGTTTTTGAAAGAGGCCATGACCCTTGGTCCATGATGAAAACCAAGTTGTGTGGTTATATTAAGATGGAGATGATAAGTCAGAGATTGGAGCTTGGAAAGAAAAAGAACTTTAAATATTATCCAGGAGATAAAGGTAGTCACTCTAGACATGAGCCTAAGGTCAATGTCAGTGACATTGTTGTCACAAGTATGGTCAGATTTGAAGGGTGTATCAAAGGCGATTATTGGTTAAGTGGTTAAGAGGGTTAAGTGAGGTATTTACTACCTTAACATTAAGTTAAACTCAAACCATGTTAGCAATCAGTGACTCTGACCTGAAAGTGGAAAGCATGTTAGTATAGTGGTCAAGAACAAGATTTGGAGACTGGACAAACTTCTCCCTCAAGCTTCAGAACCAACTTTCACACCACGTAGTCTCTCTTATTGGTTGTGTCTCACCTGATACGGCTAAAACCACAGTCATATAACTAGAGTGGCTAATGCTGGTATCAAGGGTGGGTATGAGATGGCTGCTCACTAACTTGCATAGACTGACCTTAGGATTCTTCCTTAGTTTGGCAGAACCATTTTAATTTATTTAAAGGAGTGCTTTTTAGACCCATTTTTTCCTCTGACTCTGAAGTCTGACTGAATTCAGATGGAGATGGTTCCTGTGGACACTGGGCCCCTTGATACCATCACACTCTCTGTGAGAGCTAGAAACACAAAAGAGGTTTTAAAAAAATGCCAAGGCAACACAATTTCAGAATTATTTTGTTTTCTGGAAATTTTTTAATTGAACTCTAATCAAAGAAAGATGAACAACAAATATGATGCCATAGTCACCATTTGGGGTAGAGGTGTTGAGAGATACATTAAATGGGGGTAGAGTACCCCCGGAAAGCAAAAGTAATTGATATTTGGCTCCTACTTTGTTTTTGTTGTCCAATAATTTGCAAAATTGTAAGGTGGAAATATATAATTTAGTTTATTTTAATTTTCATAGCTCAGATGAGAACATCTTAAGGTAATTAAAAATAAAATTTGACATTTTAATGTGGAAATATTTTCAGTAATCAAAGAAATGAAAAACAGAATGCACATGTTGAAATATTTAAAGTCAAACATTCTGGAAATTAAGACATATGTTGATCTATATTTTACCAAACTTTTATTTTTCTTAAGACATTCTAGATAGTACTCTAAGTTATAATAATTCCTTATTAGGTAAGTTGCTTTTAAAAATTCTGAATTGGTAAATAAAACAATTTATAGTCATCGACTGAAGAAGTGAAGAAGGCATGGGTTTCTTTATTAAAGTTTCCAGAAATCTCTGTTGGGATTATTTTTTTCAAACTTGCCAGATTCCACAGGCATTTTTTTTTCAGTGTGGATACTTTCAATTCCATAAGATCTACAAGTGGCAAGGGAATTTTCAGAAAACACAAATGAACCTCACTTAGTGAGCTTGTTTGGGATTGAGAAGGTTAAAAAAGGTTGACTCAATACATGTGGAAAACAAAGAGGAGAAAGGAAATCTTGTTCTTGCATCTCCTGAAAAATCCAAGCATACTGATGACCCTATGGATCACAAAGATCTTATTGGAACAAAGAACATTTTGAAGGTTATATGGTTGATTCCCTAGGTTGTCTGAAGCTGGGCCACATAAAATCACCAACACTCTGTTGTCCTCTAAACCATCAATTCTCACTTTTATTCTTTTGAATTGTCTTATACCATATGTTACCAGACATGAAAGAAAATAGTGAGAACTAGGGAATTAATGCAAGGCAACAAGAAAAGCGTCATTTTTTCCCAATTATTGTTTCATTTATCTATTTCCTGATATAAAACACTCAATTCTGAAGAAGACAGAGTTTAGATACAGTTTTCAGAAAAGTGAAGCCTTTTTAGAGGTGGAGTTTTGGTCCAGTTCTCAGAAAAGTAAGGCTCACCTCTAAAGTATATATGTTCCAGAAAGTTTTTAAACAAAGTTCCTGGGAAGCAGGAGGGAGGAAAGGTGGTGAGGAGGAGTCCATGTAACTGGTGAGGAGTCATCCATGTCCCTACATGTCCTAAATTAGAAGCAAGTCCATCCCCTGCTCTGGCATCTTGGGAGAGACAGCAGGAAGCAGCCATCGTCAAAGCATTTATCTGAAGGCTAGTGTTTGAGGCCATCTCTATTTGTGGGAGCTAGGAACACAGTATTTCCTCTCTGGAACTGAAACCATTAGAAATTGTGTCTGTGCTGGCTGAACTGTGACAGGAAAGCCCTCAGGCTGCAGGCAACAGGCCTCTGTTCAGCAAACCTTTCAGGGAGCTGAGGACTTAGAGCATGCCCCTCTCCTGAGGTGTCTGCAGCTGATAATGGGGAACTACAGAGTCGTGAACACTTTGGCAGTGATGAGGTACAGTCAGTTTACATTAAAAATCATCTATGGTAATATTGCAACATTATATAAGTTACAGTTCTAAAAAAAGAAAAAGAAAAGAATCCTGGCAGACACACCATCTAAATTACCTACGCTAGAACATATGGGCCAATGTTTTCCTCTTTCCCTTTGAGCTCTCCCTAAATATTTCAAAGGAGATCAGCATTTTCAGAGAACTGAGATACTATCAACATCTTTTAGGTTCTAATGTTGGGTGTCATTTCTTACAATCTAGTATTTTTCATTGGGTGATTATTACTCTCTTTGCAGAAACACTGGAAAATGTTTCCACTACTACCAGAAATATCTTAGGATATCTAACAGAGGTCAGAGTTTGATCTTGGGGCACTACATGATCTTCCCCAAGCATCCCAGAAGATCCTTCCAGTACTGTCAGGTGTGACCCCAGTGAACTCTCTAGCCTGGCTGAGTATCCCAGGAGAGGTCCTCAGGCTTCTTAAGCACCACTTGGGAGACTCCCCAAAACAAAGTACTGTTCAAATGTTAAAATATCCAGCATGTTGCTTAGATGCGGTTTTAGTTATGTAATTCTTTCTCCCTTTACCTTTTTGAAATTGGTACTCCCAACCGATGTTCAGAAGATCTTTTGCCAATCATGCCAGTGCTAAGGAGATTTTTTTGTTGCTATTTCAGGGCCACACACAGTAGTGCTTGGGAATTACTCCCTGAGGTTCTTGGGAGACCATATAGGATGCTTGGGGTTGAAACCAGGTTATTCTCATGCAAGGCAAACACCCTACTCACTGTGCTATTGCTCCTGCCCTTGACCAAGAGATTTCTGTATGACCTTAACCACTGTGCTATCTCTCTGTCCTGGGTATATATTCTTTTTTAAGATTTTTAAATAGCAAAATGCATTAAGACAGGCAATGCCATTTTAACCATTTTTAGACAAGTTCAGTGGCATTAATATCCGTTTCTGAACTCTGATTATTTTTGTGGGACACAATTAGGAATGTATCTTGCAGTTATCATGGTTATAAAATCTCCAAGAAAAAAGTCAACTATTATACCCAGGTCAATAGAATGAAGTGACGAAGGCACAGAGCCTGAGCCTGCAGCTGGCAATCAATGGAGAATTTTTAAGACATTTCAGGTTTTAGGAAGCAAATGAGGAGGGAAGGACCAGATAAGACAGCCAATTGGTCCCTCTTTTACATATATGACCTGACTGGCCAATACCCAAAGCTCTCATTTGCATAGGATATAACCAATAAGATAGCAGGAATGGCTAAGGGGCAAAAATACAGTAGCACATAGTTGAGGTCAATGTATATTTGGCTATTGTTATCCTTGATACAGGTAGGGAACTCCTCCTGCTGCTGTTGATCACATTAAAGGGTTAACCCACCGAGATGTACCTATGTATGTTATAGCCCACAGAAATGTTTCTATGTATGTTATAGCCCACAGAGATGTACCTATGTATCTGGTGGTCTGAGAGCTATTCTTATTCTCAACTCCACAAGAATATGAAGCCTGTCATGTCTGCTTCTATATAGAATATAATGGGATACCTGTAGCATTTGTTGTACCCATTTTGTCCCCGGACTTTAGGACAGAACTTCCAACTCTAGTCTATTAGACTCCAGCTTAGTGCACACCATGGAAAGGTGGGTCTTCAACATCACTTCCCCTCTTAGACAGGTGTAGGTCACTCCACGGGGTCAATGCTCCAGGCTGGGATGAGAAGAACTCAGAAGAATAATGAGCAGGCAGATATTTGCATGTCAGTGGCTACCTGGGCACTAAACTACACCTATAGAAAGCCTAGTGGACATTGAGAAAATAATCATGGGATGGAACAGAAGAAGTGAGGAAGACACCTGGAAGGAAAGACTGCTTGGCTCTTGTTCTGCAGCCTCAGCTCTGCATTCTACCTGGCTCCTTAGAGAGGCTCAGAATGACTTTGAGGCTCAGAGTGACTTTAAAAAAAACTCTGTCCTCTGCTGGGATACTTTTCAAGAATTAATGAAAATAAGCTCTTATTTCTGACTTTGCATTCTAGGAGAACCCAGGCTAAGATGAGCATGCATCCAGACCTATGCAACTATATAAGCCTGTCTCATTATTACTGTAAGCGTTGCTAATGGTTGTAACTCAAGGCAGACTCTAGATCCATACTGCCTGTCAAAATAACTAACAGCAAAAAAGAGAGTAACTTGTCCAAGATTGCTCACTAAGCATTTTTTCTAGGCATAAGATGGTCATAATAGTAATAATACCCTTGTAGGGTTATTGAAAAAATCAATGATTATTAATTCAGATAATGTTTTGGTCTTTGCCTAACAGAAAAATGATCACATTGTGCTTTCAGACATTTTTATTAAAAAAAATGACCAATTAACAATTTTTCCCACTGCTAATATATTGTGTGAATGGACAGGGGCATCAGATAACCATATTCACTTTTAATGATCTCTGTAAATCATGGTTGCTTTTCAGACCGTTGTATATGGATTGCTTCTTAAAAGTATAATTTTTGAGTTCCCCCATGCCTAGTGCTACTGCAGTACTTAGCACCCTCCATTGCAGTAGCTTGTTATGGCAAGAGTTCCCAGAGATGTATGGCTTCATGGACAGGAGCCAGCAAATACCCTCAGCTCTTTACTAATATGCCAACCACAATGCTAAATAAATACTACATTATCAGTACAGTTCTTAAAGTCCTTAATGTGCTTTTAGTGAGTTCGTAAAGATATAACTAAGTTGATCAGGACACACAGGATATTTAGTTATAAACTGATCATGTGTTTGGCTGATGAATTTCTAAGGACTGACACTCAGAATATATTGCTGTAATATAAACTTACCCACCCACTCCCATTAAAAAAGGTAAACAAGTTTCATATTCCAACTGTGTCAATAACCAAGGGGTAGAAATGGATCCCATAAGAAAACAAACATTTAGCCTTCATAATTAAAAGTCAATATTAAACAAAGACCCTGAATAGGTAGGCAATTACCTGCCTCCTCTTAGCTCATGCCTTGGTGATTCCTCCCTTAATACTGTGGGAGGAACAGCTGCTTTATTAAGGCTCACCTGGTTAGAATTTTTCATGGAGCATGACTTCAAGAAAAATAGCCCAGTCAAGCAAAACTGTGCAAATTAATTTGGGTTTATGTTACTAAATGTGTATTCCAACCGGGTGTTTGCAAAAGGAACTGAAGGAAAATTGAAATATAAAATGCTTTATAAACAAAAAAGATAATTGGCCATTTTGGAAACAATAAAATTAGTACCTTCTGGGAAGTTGAACTTAGAGTTACCAAAAAATACTAAGTAAGCAGAATTGATGGAAACATACAACATTCCAGCTTCTAATTTGGAGATGGGAGGATTTTAACATATCTTAAACTCCTCCCAAGCATCTACGCATTGGTTGGCCATGTGTACCAGAGACATGGGAATGAAGACATTCTTTTGGGCATATAGACACAATGCTCTGAGTATAATGACATTGTAATGATTATTCAGATGCTGGCACATGGAGCCAGCAGAGAGGAAGTTATGGGGATATTTTAGTCCAAGATGCATATTTCCAGGTAGAATGAAGACACAAACTGAAACACCTATCATTTGGAATACAGTTATTCTACTTGAAAGATATCTCACAAGCTGGGGAATTCATTGCCCTTCTAATCTCCTTGGGATTTCTGGATTGGAGGATGCTAAGGATGTTTATACCTTTATATCCACCAAAATAATACTTTTCCTGGATCTGATGACTGTGGGTATGCTTTCCTGATTCATATGGACTGATAGGCCGTCAGTGAATAGGCTGTATACATATAGGCTCCCACCCCATACTACTTTATCTTCGGCCTCCCACCCCACTACCAAATACTACTGATACCAGCTCTGCAGACCAGTATTTTACTGTGCAGCTGTACAATGCGGACCAAGGGGGAAACGTTATGTTGAGCCTGGCTGATACTATAAAGTGATGAAATATTTTAGATTCACTTATTCACTTGACCAAAAAGTATTTGACCCAGTTTTTAACACTTCAAATCTAAATTCTCCTTGTATCTCACCTAATTCCAAATTTTTGTAGTGGTTATTCTACTAAATATTTTGTTTGGGGGCCACACCTTACAGTGCTCAGGGCTTACTCCTGGCTCTGTCCTCAGGAATCACGTCTGGCAGAGCTCCATGGATCATATGTGGTGCTGAAGATTGAATCCAGGTCAGTCACTATGCAAGGCAAGTGCTTAGCCTCTCTGTTAAATTTTTTATTTCACTTCATATATTTTTCTATATCTTTTATGGTATTTTTAGTAGTTTATTTTAAAAGGGAAAAAGAATTCATAATGAGGTCTCTTTGGATCTACCAGGAAAAAGCACAGACACTAGAATCAGTTTGGAGTTATGTAACCAAGGGAAAACAAGAAGTCTCTGACTCTTCAGATGGGAATTGGAGACACTATCAGCAGTCTCTTGAAGCATTTTTTTTTTGGTGGTGGGGGACATTTATGGAAGGACAAGATAAGATATAGTGCTGAGAAAGGAGTGGGGGGAGTAATTTGTAATCTGAGTTTGTAATCCCTAACAAATGGGGGTTTGTTTCTTTATAATTTTTTTTTTATTCTGAACATCACAGGGATTACTTCTGGCTATGAGCTCAGGAATCACTTCTGGTGTTGCTCAGGGTAATATATGGAATACCAGGAATTGACCCAGGTTGACCACATACAAGGCAAAAACCCTACCATCTATACTCTTACTCCTAAATTGCCAGTGTTTTTTAAAAAGAGGATATTTCATATACAGTCTTCAACATTTTAAAAGACCATAACATCTAAAATATTCAGCTTGCTTTCTCTCTGGTAACATAGGCTGAGATTTAAGGGGAAAATGACCTGGTTTAATAGATCAGTCTTTATTAATTCCTGCTGGCTGCTGGCTTCTTTGTGTCTGCAATTCCCATTCAGCATAACCCAGGTTATGATGCTGAAGGAGGCATAAGAACACCTGGTCTGCTGGGAGATGATTATCACGACAAAGCAATAGAAACTGTGATTCTCTTTAAATGTCCAAAATATTTGTATTCTTTAATGTAAGGATGTTGGTGGTATTTAAGTGTATTGTGTAGGGGTTAAGAGTAAAGAGATAGAACAACGGATATTGTGCTTTCCTTGTACACAGCCAGACAGGGTTTGAATCCTGGCATCACAGTCACTCCTAAATACAGAGCTAAGAATATGCCCTGAAAAATCACTGAGTATGATTATCCCCCATCCCCACTCCTGGATTAAAAAAAATGTAGGGGTGGGATGAAGTCTAAAGTTTTAGACTAACGGGCTAGAGAGACATTATGAGAGTTAAGAAGCTTGCCTTGCATGCTGTCAACCATGTTTGATCCCTACACTATATAGAATCCTGAGCATAGCTGAGTATGGTCCACAAATCAAGGGGGAAAATTGCTGAGAACCAAACTCAGCAAACCCATGACAGTTACTTGGGTTAGCTGCCCTATTCAACGTAATTTTCATAGCAATAAGAATTTTGCTTTTCAATTTCAAGGATTATAAGTTTCCCTTGCACTGTTTCCTCTTATCTTATCAAAACACAATTTCAGCAGCTAGAGAATGCTGGTAGGTAGGGTCTTCGTCAGCTGATTCCTTCCATATGTGAGTGATTTCTTTTTTTCCATGGGGCCGTAGGGTTTGGGAAAACTACTTGACAAGTGTAATCACCTATGAACTAGAATAAACTCAAGCTTTATTGTAATTTATTAGTCACTGACATACCAAAAGGAAAAATGTTTAAAGAAACTAAGAAAACAGCCATCAGAGATTTTAATCTGAGATTTATTTGTGCATGTTTGGGGTTTTACAAACTTTAAATGATGGATCCATGCAACATCCTGCACAAATATTTTAATGCTGGCTTAGCTTGTATGAGCCAACATTTCCCAAACAGCCCTTGAGTGGATTTCAACAACTCTCTCTGATCTACAGAATATGGGTACTGGAAACTATGATATCTAATGAGATATCATAGATTAGGTCTCTCTACAAGACTTGCTCTATAAATTATGTAAATTCAAGATCACTCAAAACATCCTCTAGAAGGGAAAGCTGGGAGGCCCCTGGAGGCAGGTGTATCTATTTTATAATCTGAAGTATTATCTCACTAGGGCTAGGTAGTTCCTTAAAAATCTCCAATCACTTCCTGTTAAAAGGTGGGAAAATAAGCTCATAAACAGATTTAGAAATCACTGAGCATTTATTCATTGTGATAATCTTGTGTTCTCTATAATGATTGAGTCTGTCATCTGCCAGTCTTTAAACTGTAATTAGTAAAAGGTAAAGGTAAAGGCCCTCCCGTTGTTCATCAATCTGCTCGAGCGGGCCCAGTAACATCTCCATTGGAGACTTTGTTGTTACTGTGTCTGGCATATTGAATACGTCATGGGGAGCTTGCCCGGCTCTGCCCTGAGGGCGAGACACTCTCAGTAGCTTGCTGGGCTCTCCGAGAGGGGTGGAGGAATTGAACTTGGGTTGGCCATGTTGGCTGCGTGTAAGGCAAACGCCCCACCGCTGTGCTATCGCTCCAGCCCTAAACTGTAATTAGTATTTTTTGTTTTGTTTTCTTTGAACAACTACTCAGAACTTCCATGTGATCTGGCCATTCCCCTTCTATTTTTGGCTTTGAGGAATCTCTATTCTGACTTGACGGTTTATATTACCACTGGTGGTGCACAAGGATTCTCTTCTCCATATCCTCCCCAATAATACTTCTCTTTTATGATAGTCATTCTAACAGCTCTGAGGTGACATGGATGCTAGAAATATCTTTTCACATGCCTTTAGGTCAACAATAATTATCAGGGAAACACAAATGCAAACCCCAACAAAAATGATTGAATACATGAATAAAAATGGTGCGACTTGCTTGTCATAAGCAAGTATTGTATTCAATGTGTAATAAAATACTTGTATTACACATTGTATTGTAATAATACAGTCTGAGAAGCACTGCTGGGTAATTGCATCATTGTGCAAATCTTTGGGAGTATATACAACTAGATAGGAGGGCCTTCTAGATACCTGGGCTGTATGGTGCAATTTATTGTGATCACCATTATATCTACATTCATAATTGATCAAATGCCAACACATGACTTTATAATCAACTACTATTCAGCAATAAAGATGAATGGAATCTTGACACATGTAACAACATAGATGGACCTTGAGGGTATTGTGCTGAGTGAAATAAGTAAAAAAAAAAATAACTTCATTCACGTGGAAATTAAAACAAAACTTGTAGAAATAGAAACAGTCTGATAGCTGTCAGAGGAAAGACAGGTTGGGCAAAATGGGTAAATGGAGTCCAGAGCGAAATAGGTCTTGGAGGTATGATTTAGACCTCGATGACTATAATTAATAATATATTGCAAATTTGGAAAGTTGCACTTTAGAGTTACATAGTTAACTAAAATGCTATGATTACACATTGAATACCAATGTTAAATTAGTGTGTTACATAAAATAATTTCAAGTCAGTTATACTTTAATTGTACATTAATTATACTTTATTAAAAAAGTATTGGTTTTGACATGGCGGCCGCATGGGAGCCTTGTGGACAGCAGGTATGAGCCGGGGGAGTGGGGGCGACTAAAACCTCATGGGAAGGGGGGCGTTTCGGTCCGCCCTTCACGCCCTACCGAGGCCACCAGTTGCCCCCCACTAGCGGCTCTCCAGCACGGCCACGACTCCAGAGCACAGAAACCAATTTCTTAACTATCTGACTTTCAGTGGAAATACTTCCAGGGTCAATAAGTAAAATAGCAGAAATCCAAAACCAACATTTAATTCTTGAACCCAGCTGTAGAAAGCAAATCACTTCACAATGCTTTTTCAGCATATCTGATTTGGGGGGGGGGAACTCTAAATAATAGTGGTGAATCTTTTATTGAAACAATGAATCTAATCAAAGCAGATAGAGTGTTAACTAGAATTCATCTGCCCCACAGGGACTGGGACGGGTGGGGGGGTGGGGTTTTATTGGGGTTCTTCATGGTAAAAAATAAGTATTGGTAAAGGGAAATGTGTTTGATATTTGCATGACTGAGACCTAAACCTGAAAGCTTTGTAACCTTTCCCACGGTGATTCAATAAATAAATAAATAAATAATAAGGTGAAAAAAAAAAGTCTTGGTTTTGACATGACCAAACAGTTTGTTCTCCTTAGCTCCTCCCCTCATTTTTTCAAATGTATTTTAGAATATTGCTATTCCTTCTACTAATTAAAAAAATTCATTGTAATTTAGGTTACATGGTTAAAATAGCATAAAAGCTTATGGTTCTGATATATATAAAATGGCTGTTCTTGTGTGGAAATATCATGAATGTATCACTATTGTTCTTATGTTACTTTGTCTCCATTGTGAGTGGTCAGTAAAATGATGTACAGCCTGTTCTCATATTCATGCTCCTCCTGCTACGATTACTTTGTGGGGTCAGGTTAATGGGAAGGTAACCACCAGACCTTGAATAAAAGGTATCACATTGAGCAAAGGGTAGATATCTTGCATTTTAATATTCATAGCTTTAAAAAAAAATCACATTCGGGGCTGGAGTGATAGCACAGTGGATAGGGTGTTTGCATTGCACGCAGCTGACCCAGGTTTGATTCCCAGCATCCCATATAGTCCCCCGAGCACCTCCAGGAGTAATTCCTGAGTGCATGAGGCAGGAATAACCCCTGTTCATCGCCGGGTGTGACCCAAAAAGCAAAAAAAAAAATCACATTCAAGAACTCATTAATCTTGTTTAAAAAATTAGGTTCACAAAATAACACATGAATTCTGTCACTGTAAATATGTTAAAATAATCATTTTAATTCAAATAAAGTGACATAATCCATGCAAATATATAGACATTAATATATGGTAAGTGATCATCATAAAATCCAGCTCCCGGACGAGACCAGTGCAGTGAGTCTCCTGCCCCTGCGCCTGGCTGTTCCTCGCTGGGGTCCCTTGGAGGGGAGCGGGTTGAGCTTTCCTCCCCGCCCTGACCAAGGCCCCAGCAGCCGAAGACCTCCAGGACCAGCCACCACCATGCTGAGACCACTCTCCGCACACATGAAGGTACTGGCAGAGGGACAAAGCCACGCGGGTTCCGGGGCCGAGATCTCCAAGCCTACTCAAATTGGAGTCGAGCATCCTCCACCCAGATCCTCCAAATTCCAGTAGGCGGGGGTCACACCCACCACCTGGCCCCCTGGCGCCGTGTAATCCCATCAGCGGCCAAGACTCAGAGACTATAAAATCCAGCTCCCGGAACCGCGCGGCCGCGCGACATCTTATCAGGACATCTTTTTATGATATTTTATTATCTCATTCCTACTTTGGACAAACTTGCAGGCTATCGAGTATAGCCTGCCCACAGGGCAGAGTCTGGCAAACTCCCCGTGGCGCACCAAATATGCCAAATACCAGTAACAATGATGGGTCTCATTCTCCTAAAGAGCCTTGAATATAATCTCAGGGCTAGGATGAAAGAGACGTTACTGGGGCCTGCTCGAGGCAATCGACGAATAACAGGATGATGAATGAATGAATGAATGAAAAGTGATCATCAATGTCTAGAGAGGGGTTCGGCAGGGTGATACCATTTCACCAAAACTCTTCAGTGCCACCCTCGAGAATGTCATGCTATGACTGGAATGGGAAGAAATGTAAATGAAGATAGATGGTCAGCAACTACACCATCTCCACTTTGCTGATGACATCGTTCTAATAATACCAAACATTAGCCAAGCAGCACAAATGCTGGCCGACTTCGACCATGAGTGTAGAAAGGTCTGACTTCAGCTGAATCTCATGAAGACAATGTTTATGAGAAACAGTCTTGTTCCTGAAGTTCCATTCGCTCTCAATGGTATGACCATCTCTGAATGCAACAGTTATGTGTACCTAGGTCGAGGACGAAGTACCTCCATCTCCAGGCACATCTCTTCAATTGCCCTACTCTTCCTGCATTAACATATGCCTCAGAGACCTGGGCCCTACAAAGACAGGATGAGAATGTTATTTGGGTCTCCCAAAGAGGAATTGAAAGAGCTATGCTTGGAGTATCGCGTTTCACTCAAATGAGAGAAAGAATCTGAAGTTCTGACCTCCGTCGACGGTCAAGAATCAGGACACTGTCTCGTTTGCCAAGGCATCGAAAATCAGATGGGCTGGACGCGTAATGAGATTTGGAGATGACTGCTGGACTAGAGCCGCTACTGACTGAATTCCACGAGACGTCAAAAGACCACATGGCCGTCCACCTACCACATGGTCAGACTTCTTCATCAAGACCCCGAATGATCAGTTTGAGGCTCCTTGTGTTCCTAGAATGAACAGACGCCATTAGGTTACAATAACACGCAATAGGAACGAATGGAGACATCACTGGCACCTGCTCAAGAAAATCGATTAGTAATGGGAAGTTCAAGTGATCAAGTGAATATATGGTCATAGGTTCCTTTCTATGGGAGAGTAGATATTAATTAAAGTTATTTCAAGAAAAGTAGTCATGATTCCAAATTTCCTGAATTAGATCAAAATTAATGTAAAATAATTATATTGAGATATTATTAGCTTTAGAAAGGATCAGCCTTAGAAATACATTACACTAATAAAAATGTCATTATATTTTTAAAAAGTAATTGTGCTTTACACTTCAAATGTATAAGAGGAAAATTCCATATGACATGACATTGCCTTTTGTGTGAGAGAAACGGGAAAAAAAATATGGCAACTGTTCAGCAGTCTTTTCCTTTTAAAAAAAATATTGTTTTAGTTTTAGAGCCACACAACTGTCCTCAGGGCTTAGTCCTGGCGCTGAGCTCAGAGATCACTCTCGGCAGTGCTCAAGGATATTAGATAGTGCTGCAGATTGAACCAGATTTGGCAGCGTTCAAGGCAAGAGCTTTAAACGCTGTACTATCTCTCTGGCCTGCATTTCCCCTCTTAAATTTTCTCCAAGGCTAGAATTCCAGATTCACATCTCATAACTTACTCTTTGAATATGTGACTTTCTTCAACAAAAGCCTACCCTCTGTAGTGTAACTAGGTTGATCAGAATTAGGATAATTACTACCCTCTGTAGTATAACTATGTTGATCAGAATTAGGGCAATCAGACCTATATAAAGGAGAGGAAGAATGTGTTTCTACAGTAAAGGAGTGGTGACTATGTACACATAAACCTAAGGAGATTGTCGTGGGAAGAAGTAGAAGTTAGTCTTTCCAGGGCCCTGCAGATCTTTTCATATTTTTATACGTTCTCTTAATTTTAATTGTTATAATGTTGATAATGATGATTTTTTACATTCAATATTCCAACACCAATCCCACCACCTTCCCACCATCATTTTCAATTTTCCCAACTACCACCAAAACCTGCCTAATTGCAGGCCCCATACGATTAATTTTATATTGCTTGCTATGGACAATTCACTATAAATGATCAAAAAAAGATTTCCTTAGAAGAATGTGTGAAGATTGTTGTACCTCACTCTGGAGCCATTAAGCCCTTGTATAAGAGATTACTAACATGTTACAGGTTAAGTCTTGAGTATTAGTATTTTCTTAATGAGATTGGTTACTTTTCTACTTTACATTCTAACCAATGGGGTGTGCTACTCCTACTTTATCGATGGTGTAGTTTTGAGAAGTTGCATGGCTGCTTTTGTGGCAGTGTGCTCCAAGAATTCTAAAATTTCGAATGGGATGATACAGCTGGAATGAAATTGGTAACTGGATAGTGACTTTTTCATGGCTGGTTAATGAGCTTATATGGAACCAGAGGTGGTTTATGGGTGTGACCACCAGGCTTCTGGAAGCACAGGGAGATGGGGGGAGTTCTCCTGTCTGTGACTCCATGGGAACCTGAAGATTTCAGTTGCAAAATCCAGAAATCTGAATTTTCAACAGCTACATTCCTGAAAGATGCTCATCCCAGGCCTGCAGATTCTGGGCATAAGCCTAGCAATGATTCAAGTGTGGAGGTTTTCAGTTGTTCAGGCTCTGTTTGGGCTGGTGGACCACAGGATTTTTTAAAGAAATAACAGGCACAACTTCACATTATGGGATCCTGGTTACTTTTAAAACTATATACTAGGGACTGGGTATACAGATTAAAAGTTTAAATGTCTTTAACAAGTTTATTTGGTCAGTGGGGTCTCTGGGTAGTTATAAACCCACTAATAACTCAGCTATCTTAGAATGTTTAAGGTTTGCATTTTAAGTGCTCAGATAACTCAAGAGCAGAAACATTTTCTTCTCTGAAGTCAGAACAGGTTGTCTAATGAATAGCTGTGCCCTGGGTGGCATTAATCCATGTGTAACCACACACAGTGCTGTTCTAGGAGGCTCCTGTGGCTAGTGTTCTAGTGTTCTAAGACACTTGATCCTTCCTTCTCAGAATCTATTTGATCTTCTTTGTACCTGAAGCAGTTGCAATAATTACTTAAAACTTCAACTCTTTTATACAGTTAAGTGGGTTTCCAGGAGCTAACTAGAAGAATAACTTTGGCTATCCTCTCACATTTGCCTCACACGTATTCTACAAATATTTGCACAAGTGGTCTATGAAAATCAGTCTTGTTGATGCTAGCTAAAAACAGCAATACCGAACTTTTTGTGATAAAGGATGGCCTGATACAGTTCATGGAATCAGTAGGGACCTGAGAGTTTTCATTGCTCATTTTAAACCAAAACCAATAAAGGGGATTGGAAAACCCAAAGGTTTGTAATCATGCAATGGGATGTTTGGCTCAGTAGGCAGGGCAAGGGGTGGTCACTGTTAGAAAACAAATTCATTTTAGAAATAAGTTATAAAGGATCCGTGAGAATTTTACCAAATCAAGAGCACAGGATGTACCTAAACGTAAGGGAGTTGGGATTTTTAAGAAAGCAGAGCCTGATGCAAGGATTTAAAAGTTAATGGTTTATTTAAGGCATGTAAAAATAAAGGTAGTAAGGGTAAAGAAATTAGAAGTGAGGCAATGAAGTTCTGAGTAATAGAAAATGATATTTTATCATGCTGGCAATGCTTTATGACAAACTGGACAATTATAGAATATCGCTTGGCAGAAGTGTCTGCATGACATGGGGTATACAAGGAAAAAAATGTATCTATTGTTAGTTGATGGTGGAGATTTATGTTCTCAGCTACCTTACATGAACTGTCTCCTTTTAGTCAAAATTTGCATAAGGGAGTTTTGATTCCATTGGTTCCCATATCCCATGACCTGAGGTTTGAAATTTCATCCCACACTAGGTGTAGGTCATCTCAGACTCCAGCCAGTCTGCTGGTAGTAATTTGGGGGAAAGAGGGAAGATTTCTTTCTCCCCAACTTCTAAAAATACTATAAAGCTGTAGTGGTCAAAACAAAACAAAAATAGGTTCTCAGACCAATGGAATAGAACTGAAAGTCCAGCAATAGATCCTCAGGTAGATGGACAGTTACTCTTCAGCAAAGACCAAATGCATGAAGTGGAGCAAGGAAAAATCTCTTCCAAAATATAGTGCTAGAAAAAACTGGTTGGTCACGTGCAGATAAATAATTCACCTTCCTAACACCATGCACAAAGTCAAATAAAAATATATAAAGACCTTGACATACATAAATGCACAGATTCCATTGAGGAAAACTTAAGTAGAGTACTTCCTGACATTGAACTTAAAGGTATCTTTAATGATTACAAAACCATTGGCCAAGTGAATTAAAGTAAAGGTAAATATATGAAACTACATCAAACTAAGAAGTTTCTGCACTGAAAAGGAAGAGCCAGGAAAAAAAATCCCACATGCTTTTTACACCACCTATCTGATGAAGAATTGATATAAAAAATATAAAAAGCAAAGTAAAAAAAAAGTTTTACTTTTATAAAAAAATATAAAAAGCAAGAAAAATAACCCCATTAAAATTTGGGGCAGGGAGAGATGAACATAAACTTCCTCAAAGACTCGGGGCTGGAGCGATAGCACAGCGGGTAGGGCGTTTGCCTTGCACGCGGCCGACCCGGGTTTGATTCCTAGCATCCCATATGGCCACCTGGGCACAGCCAGGAGTAACTCCTGAGTGCATGAGCCAGGAGTAACCCTGTGTATTGCCGGGTGTGACCCAAAAAAGCAAAAAAAAAAAAAAAAGACATGTATATGGCCAAACAATATATGAAAAAATCCCCTGCATTATAATTAGGATAATGCAAATTAAAATAACACCACAGGGGGGATGGAGCAATAGTACAGTGGACAGGGCTCTTGTCTTGCATGCCACCAATCTGAGTTCAATCCCTATCACCGCTTATGATTCCCTAAGCACCTCCAGAAGTGATCCTCAAGTGCAGAGCCAGGAATAAGCTCGAAAGATTGGCATATTTTCCCCTCCCTCCAATAAATAAATGTAACACCGCAAGAACAAAAACAAGCAGTTTTGGCATGTATCCACAGTAGGAAAGGGACCCTTATTTACTGCTGGTGAGAAAGTTGACTGATACAGGCTTGTAGGAAAATGATGTGGACACTTCTCAAAAAATTAACAGTTGAGTTTCCATGTGACCCAGCAATTTTACTTTTTGGCATTAACCCCAAAAGACCATAAAAGATCTATTCTGAAACGACATTTGCATCCCCATGCTCACTAGGCCCTGAGTGATAGGACAGAAGGTAGGGTGTTTGTTTGCCTTGCATTTGGGCGACCCGGATTGAGTATCTCGCCCGCAGGGCAAAGCCTGACATGCTCCCCGTGACATATTGGATATGCTAAAAACAGTAACAATAAGACTCACAATTTGTTGTAAGATGTAACTGATGCCCACTGGGGCATTTGATGAACAACGGGAGGACAGTGCTACAGTGCTATGCTCATTGCAACAAAATTCACTATAGCCAAAATCTGGAGACAGTTCATGTTAAAGGATAGATGACTATATAAAGAAACTATGGTACATATATGTATAAAATCTGGGGGTGGCCAGGGAGAGGCCCCAATGGCTCTCCCCTAGCCACCTGTGTTCGGGGTGCCTTGGGCCCCTCCCCCAGCCTGGACAGCCCGAGCCATGGGGCAGCCGATGGAGGAAACAAGGGTCAAGCCGGTTGAATGATCAGATGCCATTTATTCCATTCTCCCCAGGTGCCTGCCCCAGTCTCTGAGCCCCCCATTCTAGTCTCACACTGCTCTTCATTCCTCTCTCCTCCTGTTCACCTTTCCCACTCCCGCTCATCTTTCTGTGCTCCCTCTTGAAGCCTGGGCTCTCTCCATGTGCCTGCTCCTACATTGTTCTCCCTCTGTCCCCCTTGCTAGTCTTTCCGCACTGGATCTAAAAGCCACGCTCCCACTCTCAACTTTCTCCAACTCTCTCCTCTCTCCTCTCTCCGACTCCCACACTGTGGGCTGACTCTGCACCCAATCAGGTAGCTAAATCACCATAAAAAAAAACCCTTCCTGACAGCCAGGCTCAAGGGCAGAAACACCAACTTGTGTTTTCCAAAGCCCTTCCTGACTGCCCAAGGGCAAAATACCTCTTAATGTGTTTTTCTCCTTTCCTCAGTCCAATAACTCTATCAACATCTTAATACTAGTTATTTTTATATGGACACAGTAAGATATACATTGAGGCTTGTAGGGCAGCTCTCCTGGGAAAATCTTGCCACAGCCTAGACAACAGTGCTCAGGCCAGATTGATCACTTGATCACTTGACTTCCTGTTAATCATCGTTTTGCTCGAGCGGGCGCCAGTAACATCTCCACTTGTCCCTGTTGCACGCTAGTGTAGCCCAATGGGGTCTGTTCATTCTAGGAACACGAATAGCCTCAAACTGATCGTTTAGGGTCTTGAAGAAGTCTGACCATTTGGAAGGTGGGCGGCCATGAAGTCTTTTGATATCCCGTGGAATCTAGTCGGTAATGACTCTAGTACAGGTGGTCTCCAAAACTCATTACATGTCCAGCCCATCTGATTTTTGATGCCTTGGCAAATGAGACAGCGTCCCTGATTCTTGATCGTTGAATCTGGAGGTCAGAACTCCAGATTCTTTCTTATTTGAGTGAAACATGATACTCCAAGCATGGCTCTTTCGATTCCTCTTTGGGAGACCCAAATAGCGTTCTCATCCTGTTTTCGTAGGGCCCAGGTCTCTGGGGTGTATGTTAATGCAGGAAGAACAGTGGAATCGAAGAGATGTACTCAGAGACAGAGGTTCTTTGTCCTCTTAGCTATTTCTTCAACGCTCTTGAAGGCGTTCCAAGCCACTCTCTTCCTTCTGCACAACTCAGGTGCCAGGTCATTTGCCATGTTGACTTCTCGACCTAAGTACACATAACTGTTGCATTCAGAGATAGTCATTCTGTTGAGAGCGAATGGAATGTCAAGAACAAGACTGTTTCTCATAAACATTGTCTTTGTGAGATTCAGCTGTAGTCCAACCTTTCCAAACTCACGGGTGAAGTCCTGGCCAGCATTTGTGCTGCTTGGCTAATGTTTGGTGTTATTAGAATGATGTCATCAGCAAAGCAGAGGTGGTGTAGTTGCTGACCATCTATCTTCACTCCCATTCCTTCCCATTCCAGTCGTCACATGATGTTCTCGAGGGTGGCACTGAAGAGTTTTGGTGAAATGTATCACCCTGCCGAACTCCTCTCTCTTGAGATTGATGATGACTTCTTTGTAGAATGGTGAGATGCTGATACTGAATCCATAATACAGCTCATGGAGGACCCTGATGTATTGAGTTTGAATGCCTTGATTGGCTAGGCCTTCAATGACCACCTCCATCGCAACAGAATCAAAGGATTTTAAATCAATGAACGTTAGACAGAGTGGCATCTTGAACTCCCAAGAAACCTCAATGAGCTTGTTCATCATGTGGATATGGTCAATAGTGCTGAATCTTTTTTGAAACCCGGCTTGCTCGCATGTTTGTCCTTCATCTAGTGTTCTGCCAATCCTATTCAGGATGACTCGAGTAAACAGCTTGTAGATGACAGATAATAGGGAGATTGGGCGATAGTTGCTAATGTCGTGGGTGTCTCCCTTCTTGTACAGTAGTACAGTCCTGCTGGTTTTCCATTGGGATGGAAACTTGCATTCAGACAGGTAGCGTGTGAAGAGCCGAGCCAGCTTATTGATGAGTACTGATGGTAGTTTCTTCAGGTGTTCAGGTCTGACCTTGTCTGGGCCAGGTATTGTTCATTTATTTACCAACAAAATGGCATGTCATATTTTGGAAGGGAGAATTTGGGAACAACATATCCATCCTGCAGAATTTGGTATGTTGGCAGGTGGATGTGGCTATCGAAGAGGCCAGGCCAGGTTAATCATTCCTAACCCTAGCAGGGTCCGAATCTAGTTATTACTTTTTGGATCATGACAGCATTTGTCCATGATCAAGCTCTTAACTTATAGTTAAGCATTATGGCACTTTGACCAGACCCATCTTGATGCCACGGTAGCACATAGCTTACCGCATTTTCTGGTTCTATCCAGTCCCTTGTCAGGACATTGCTTTGGGGGGTGCTAGGAAGTAAGAGCAGCTGAGGCTTAGGTCTAGGGTACTGATGCCAGGGGGGAAATATCACTGAGAGTCAATAAACTCCCAGGTTACAAAAGCATAGCATTTACTGCCTTCTGGTGCCCATACAAAAAAGACATTGCTCTGAATAAACATGCAAAGGACTTAAGGAAAAGGGAAAAAAAACCCCATTATTTACAAGTCAACAGAGCACAAACAAAGAAGTTACAAATAAACACAGAGGAATGGGACTACTGTGATGGGAGCAACCCAATAAATCTAAACTACCTGAGGCTATGCAGGAAGGACAAAACAATGTTATCCTACACATATACACAATGAAATGAATACTATTTGGCTTTAAGATGAAACCATGATTTTCTGGTACATAGATCTGAGAGCATCAAAGCTGAGTGAACTTAGAGCAACAGACACAGCATGATCTGTGTTATATGTGGGACATAAAGAAACACAGTAGGGCAATAAACAGATGCCCAAAGGCAATGGAAACCGTGGTAACTATCTACTGAAGACTATGTCTTCAGAGAGAGGATGGTGGGGGCATCGACAGTTGAAGGAAGTCGAAGGAAGTTGTAGTTGTGGAAGTTGTGGAATATTTTATGCAAGAAATTCTACATTTACATTTAATTTTAGGCACAGGGTTTATAAAACTGAATTTTAAAAAATTCAGGTCATAGTTGTGTACTGCCTGGGCTTGAAAGAATACCCACAGGATGACATTTCTAGCCTGCTGTGACCCACATAAAACACAGCTGATGATTTGTTCTATATTATCTTTCACCTTATCATATGGTTGTTTACGATATCTGAAGTCCTGGAGAGAGTACTGAGATTGCTCAGCCAAATACTGAGACTCTGAGTATTAATGTGCCTGGTTCCCCAGCAGGAATGCTAAAGCCTAAAGAAGACAGGAAAGAGGTTTTCGGCTGTGACCCAGGTTCAAGGTCAACTTTGTTTAAGGTCTTTGATTAAGATACTTCCCTCCTTTCATGCATGTAGAAGAATCTAACACTTCATGTATGAGGTAGGAGGCCAAGATCTTAAGAAGGTAAAAGCAGCCCCAACACTAATTTTAACTGAAACTGAGTTTTTGTCTTCATTTTATGAAGAACATAATAGTTAATGGTATCAGAACATAATAGAGTTAATGGTATCAGAGTTGTCTCACCTTGAGACCATTCCTAGTTCTACCTACTGGTTTGCAAGCTCATGTAGTCACTGGTGGGTACCCAGCACTGTTTAGTGCTGTTGATACAAGTGAATACTGTATTCTATAGGAAAAGAATCCTACCTTTTGGCATCCTCTTAAGCTGACACTTTAGCTACACTGTCAACAGATGATTTCACTACCCTATCAGGCCAGTAGTTTCTGGGCGGCAAAGCCAGTGGGTGCAATGGACATGTGAAGTAAAAGGATTTAATTTTCAGTGGTGTCAAGTGCCTGAGCTCAGGGGTTCCTGGATAAGTGGTGTACTGGGTGGTACTTCTTGAAGAAATCTGTAAAGTGGCTCAGGAGAAGGTTAGGGTAGGGGATGAATGTAAGCAAGACCTATGGTTTCTATTCTAATAGAATAGAATCTACTTCAGCATGATCTCTAAGGAGTGTGAATGCTAGTGAAGAAACACCCCCCCCCCCCTTGAAGTGCGTAGCTTTTGCATTCAGTACCAGTCAGCTATTGATCCAGGGGACACAATTTTCAGATAGTGATTTTTTATGTGTAGGATAATTTCCTGGCAAAATGAACGATGTGCATCTCACATTGACCTCAGCTAACTAATCTGCTGAGCAGGAAAGGATCTGTGAGAGGTCCCAAAGGCTGGCTACAACGTCTTTTGAAATGTATCTCACAGTCTCCAGTAAGGGAAGGGTCTGGATTACTTTGAGAAAATTGTCAATCATTTAGCTTTAAGCTGCTCATGCCAAGTTTGCCACTTTTGGAGTCTGGAACATCTCACCAGATGTCAGAATAAACTTGTATCCCTCACTGCACCTTTAGTCCCTCTACTCAATGCATTCGTTAAATCCTGACTGTAGCAGACATATGGAGATAAATCAACAATCTTGCTTGAGTAAGAACTCTATTCCCGGCACTTTATAGACACCATTAAATAAGATTTTATACATTTACTCCAGTCCCATGGGCTACTGCAATCACAAAACTGTTCATCAGGAGAGGGCATTAAATCCCTTATAGCCACCAGATGTTTCCATATTCCTGCCTATGATATCTGCCTCTATCAGCGACCTGATCTGATTGTTCTGGGTGATTTGACTTCTTGTACTGGCCTTGTCAGCAAAATCAGCTCCAGGAGAGAATTCATAATAGCTTATATTTTGAGCACTTAAAGCATGTTAAATACTTAAAATTATAAACAAAAGTTTTCTGTGATTTGTCTGAAACGAAGTTACTCTCAAATTCAAATGCCTATAGCAGAATTTTGGCCTTTGCTCCAGAGTTGCTTATGTGACTAATGAACATATTCTGTTTTTGCTTGTTTTGGAGTCACACCTGGGTACATTCAACGTTGGTGCTACAATTCACACTTTTTCATGCAAACATACATTCAGTGCATTGAGCTAGGTCTATGGTCCCAGTAATGATTTTTGGTGGGAGAGGGGAAGGTTATACCTGGCTTTGCTCAAGACTTACTCCTGACTCTGTGCTCAGGAGTTATACTTGAGTGTTTGGAGGTTCATATGTGGTGCTAGGGATCACACTATGTGTAAGGCCTTAATACCTATACTATTTTTGCAGCCCCAGAAATGTAATTTTTAAATAATTTCGAGATTTACTTTCTGGTACCTGAGTCTAACTTTAATGTGTATAACTATATATTTCCAATTTAAAACTGATGAGGAAATGGACTTCAGGCTACCTAAAGCACAGAAGAGATAGTTGGTCCAGATCCCAGCTTTTAACTTTTAGAGTAGCCTGGCAACCTCACCAAACAACATTTTGGATGAGATAATCTGCAAACGTTTTCTTAGGTGCTGCTCCCCCCTTCCCCTTATCAAATCCTTCCCTCCAGGACACAAGTAACTTAAGAAAAAGCCAAGATCACTTTGATATACTTCACTTTGTTTTATTTTGAATGAAATGTCAATACTGCCTGCCCCTTCCTGACTTACACTAAAATTTTTTACTGCCCAAAGGATCCTATAAACACATTAAAAGGAGATGAGACTGAGAACTGAGACACTGTTAGTACTTCCCTAGGCCCTCATAATTCATTGTCCCATTGAACTTCAATGAGCTTTCAGTTTGTGCTATCCACATCTGTTTCCAGAAGGCCGCTCTTCTGTCACATGCATGGGAGGCCAGACCTACTGGCCACTGACCACCCTTAGCGACATTCCTTAACAATGGATGTGGGTGGGAGATAGTATAAATGATCAAAACGAAGAATCAAATGAGCTGGAGTAGTCAAAGAAGCAGCACTGGACCCCAAGATGAAGCTTCAGTCACCCCTGGTGTGAGCTCCCCGAAATTACCCACAATTGGTGGAGTATTACTCAGAAGCATTTCCAGTCAATAACTTCCATCAAATCTCATTGTCTTTGTTTTTCAGACTGTTTCGGGGCCTGAGGGGGTTCCCTTAAACTACTATAATTTATAAAGTTGGCTCTCCTTCATTGGTGGCAGGTTATGGGTACTTTGGTGGTTATTAGATACAGTCCCTTTGATGCCTTTTTAATATTTGATAGTGATTTTACATAGTTTGGCTTAGCTAACGTATATTCTTAGGACTCTATTGACAGTGCACCTGTCTGTGCCTTTGTGCCAATTCTTACTGAGGTGGTGATGCTTCAGGAAAAGCAGTTGAACCTTGACAATGTGGCTGTTGGTTCATCCTGAAGAAAATGTTAGATCCTGGGAAACCTCTAGAAGCTTTTCACCCTTAATAGCCATTGCACTCTCTAAAGAGAGAACATGACAGATACTTTCCCGAAATCAAGATCCATGGATTTTGTTAAGTCTTCAACTGTTTTATATTTTATCAGCCTAAGCACAGAAAAGCCCTTTCAGCAGATGGAATGCATCAGATTCTGTAAACATTGCAATTGTTTGGCAGGATTATTGCTTATGCTGAAAAATGTGATTTGCAAAGATACACACCCAGAGGACCCATTTCCCCAATCCACACAGTGACACAGTTTATGCTATACATGAGGCCCCATCATATGCCTTCTATACAATGCTCATTAGCTTATCAAATTCAGAATTAAACAGCAATTATCTCTAGCATCCAAGACTGCTGTTTCTTCCATTTTTCTGTTTCATGGGAACTTGGGAAATGAAATAAAGCATATCCACAGCCCCGTCTCCCTTCGTATTCATAGAGAGGCCTTGGAGGGCAGCCAAATGACACAGGGCCTTAATGAAATCAGCCCTTGTAACTGAATGAGGGCAGAGCAGACTCTTTTTCACTTTACCAACAGATAAGCATTCTGTAGTTTAGGTGCTTTTGCTATCCTTTCCAAAGAGGAGATACTGACCTTGGATACAAGGAACTCTTTCTTGAATAACTGTTCTGGAAACGAATCAGAAGACTTCTCAAATGGGTTGTCCTAATTTACAATTTCTTCCTTCAATTTTAGCAAATAAAATTCAAAATACTCCCTAAGAATAGGATACTGATTTACTAACATATTTTCATCAATCTCAGGATTGTTGCCAATGGGTGGAATACAGGCAAACCTGTTTCCAGGGAAAGATCAAGGTAGAAGGATAAGCCCTCCACTGGAGACTTCATTATTAATATGATGAACCCAGGATTGCTGTGATGGAAGACTAACTGTACCAAGTACTGGGCTAAGTGGGTCACACTACTGATTTTTTAAATGAAGAAATATTAACCAAGTACAATTAGACCTAGAGATAGGGCGCGTTCAGGGTGGTATGGGCTGGAGCAATAGCACAGCGGTAGGGCATTTGCTTTACAAGCGGCCAACATGGCCTACCCGAGTTCGATTCCTCCGCCCCTCTCGGAGAGCCCGGCAAGCTACCGAGAGTATCTCGCCCGCATGGCAAAGCCTGGCAAGGAACCCGTGAGGTATTCGATATGTCAAACACAGTAACATCAAGTCTCATGATGGAGACGTTACTGGGCTCGCTCGAGCAAATCGATGAACAACGGGAGGACCGTGACCATGACCAATCAGACCTAGATTCAGACTTAATTTTACCAAATTTCTAACTCAGAGCCTGAGCAGAGACACTTTGCTCACATGTCTAAGCTTATTTTTTGACAAATCTTCCAAGACCCTACTTTAATGTTCCAAAATCATGGAGCTTATTTAGGAAAAACATTCAGTTTTCCTTCCCCTGAGTAGTCAAAGTGCAAGAGTGGAGCAGGGGCAAATTCTTCAGTGGCAAGGGCAGAAAGTAAAAGAGAACATGAAGATGAAAAGGTCACCTGAAATTTTTTATTTTAAAACATTTTTCTCAGTTCTTAAAGTTCACAGCCAAAGTTTGCGGAATAGAGAGAAATTCAATCCAAAATAATCACTATAACCTTAAGACATTTTACTGAATTATAACATACAGGAAAGCACAGAAATTATGAGCTACAGTTCAATGAATAAAAGCAACACGATGAATGTGACCGGTGTCAAGGATCTCCCATCAACCTGCATAGGAAAAACCAGAGAAACCTAACTAAATTACTTGAATTCACAAAGAATCCCAGACACAGCCTCCAGAGTTTGTTAATATGTGGTATAGAAATCCTATTTGTTATCAAGACTGATCAGGAGTTTGATTACTTATTTGATAGGATGAATACTGTCCTTCATATGACTTATAAACATTTCTTTATGCAGCTACAAGTATTCTGCCATGGCTCAATTTATGGAATATGGGATACAATTAATTTAAAGTGGGACTGATGATATGATTCAACCAAGGTCCATCTCCATTATAGGGTTTGGTGGAGATTGGTAGGAGATAGCAGGCAGGAAAGTAGAAGATAAAGTACTGTATTTAATTCAGATACACAAGATTCTCATGGTTACTTCAAATGTTTGAATTCCATGGTAGAAATTACCAGAACAGAATGCAGAGGTCTTCTGTTGGACCACATTATTCTTGATTCTTAAAGGCAATGAAAAGCCCTGCAAATATATTTACTTAGTAGAAATAAACTACTTTTGAGGATTAGGATTTTCAATATCAGGAACACCTGCACACTCCATTTCTGATTTTCCTTTAAAGTATCATAATAATTAAAATATTTGTTATAAGCCTGGAGTATAGTGACTAAGGTGCTTGATTTGTATGCAGCTGACTCAGATATGGTCTCTGGACCACCACCAAGTGTGGCTTCAAAATCAAAATAAATGTTTGTTGCAAATGACCATACAATATATTTTTCCTAATATGTTGTATAAGCTGACTCATGGCTCTTAGTCTTGAATTTTATTATAAATTATGTTTGTAAATACAGATATGAGAGTGTACATTTACTGTGTTCTACATTAAAAATGTTCAGAGAAAACAGTATAATATCTATGGTTCTTGTGGGTCAATTTGAAAAAATAAACACGCTAAAATGAAGATTTTATTGAGGAGTGCTCTTCGGAGAAGTGCCCTTGGGGAAGGGAAAGTGGAGAAGTTCATCTACCCTGCAGCCACAACAAAGATAATAGCCAATCCTACAGAGAATTCAAGATCTGGAATGACTTTTCAAAGTTAACCTAAAGTTGAGATAAATTGCTCTATTTCTGTCTTCATTCTAAACAGTCATTGAAGGCAGCTGACTCTGGAAATAAGCATGAACCAAGGTTAAATTTCTAGTCAAGGATTTGATAAAGTAAGATTCATCTGAAGAATCAGTTAGTGTGATATAAAATTCACAAGATATTCAGACTTGAGCAGAAACAGAATGAAATGCTTAGTCCTTTGAGGTTGGGGAGAATTATGGAATGGGAAGTCCTGGTTGCATAAGAACATATATCACAGTTGAAATCCACATATTTATTTTGATAAGTTTGTCTCAATTATGGAAGAGGTTTCTGTTGGACTTCTTTCCCAAAACTTTGCTGTTGTCCCTAAAGAAAGGACTCTATTTGCTTTAAGTTGGGAAAGCAAGGTGCTACTAGCAAGAAAAGCAGTCCTATCTCTAGATCAACCGTTTTCAAACATGACCCAATTGCAATCTTGTTTCTTCCCTGTGGTCCCCTGTACTACCAGTTGGTCATCTTGTCAATTACTGTGCCCCCAGCCTCTTTTACATGAATTTCACCAGTGGGTCCCTTCAACTATCCTAGAGGTAAATTAAAGGGTATTCCATATGGCTCCAATTGAGAAATTATCCCCTGGAATATGTATTTATTTGTATCTAATGAACTATCTAAACTAACTAAAATAGGTAGTGCCATATTTCAAGACTCCAGAGTTCTGCTGCCAATATTTTATATGTTTGGAAGAAGCATTGATTAAGTACAGACCCATTCACTATAACTGGCCTAACTTCCACCTGTTTTCACAACTGCTCAACACAGGTATTTATTGGGTAAGCATTAAGAACAATGACAGTAGACTGATGCATACTGGAGGAACAAGTTTCTCCACTTCTAAATTATTCTGTGGTAGATGCCTTCTGGCTGGGTGCTACCAGGGAATGCAAAGATCCTTGACGATGATGACCTCTTCATCAGACCTTATTGATCCTCATTGTCCAGTTCCTTTGCTTCAATTTCCTCCATTAGCTACCTAGGTGGGCCGGAGTGATAGCACAGCGGTAGGGCATTTGCCTTGCATGCAGCCAACATGGCCAACACGAGTTCGATTCCTCCGCCCCTCTCGGAGAGCCCAGCAAGCTACCGAGAGTATCTCACCCACACGGCAGAGCCTGGCAAGCCAACCGTGATGTATTCAATATGCCAAACACAGTAACAACAAAATCTCCAATGGAGACTTTACTGGGCCCGCTCGAGCAAATCGATGAACAATGGGAGGGCCTTTACTTTACTTACTTTAGCTACCTAGGTAGTTTGCCACTATTCATGATTCCATATCTATTCTAAATAATTTTCCAAAGGGCACGTCTAGTTATATAGCACTTAGCTTTCTCCATTTTCTTATTTGTGCTTGTTTTTTCAATCTGTTTCTGTCTAATCTGAATTGCAGTTTATGTAGTAGCAATACTTGTCTACTGTCAGTACATATGGGATCACATTTGGGACCAAACTATAATCTTACCTCTGTCAGGTTGTCAGAAAAATTCTTTTTTTTTTTTTTTTTTTTTTTCCCCTTTATTTTATTTTATTTTTTTTAAAGTTGTAGATTTACAATTTTTTGTGCTTTGGTTTCAATTATACAATGATCAGATACCCATCCCTCCACCAGTGCCCATTTTCCACCACCATGGGTAATATCCCTCCCACCCCCATCCCCCCATCCCCCCGTCTCTGTGGCAGGGCAATCCCCTGTGTTCTCTCTCTCCTTTTGGGTGTTGTGGTCTGCAAAAGAGGCATTGAGTGGCAAACATGTTCAGTCCATAGTCTACTTTCGACATGCATCTCCCCTCCTGGGAGGATCCTCCAAACATCCTTTATTTGGTGCTCCCTTCTCTATCTGAATAGCCCTTTCCTCTAGGATACCCGGCTGGCCTCTAAGTTATGGAGTAATCCTCCTGGTGCTGATCTCAGCTATTCTTGGGTATTAATCTCATACTTTGTTACTTTATATCCCCCAGATGAATGCAATCTTTCTATGTCTATCCCTCTCTTTCTGACTCATTTCGCTTAGCATGATACTTTCCATATTGTACCACTTGTATGTAAATTTCATGACTTCATCTTTTCTAAGAGCTACATAGTACTCCATTGTGTAGATGTACCAAAGTTTCTTTAACCAGTCATCTGTTCTTGGGCATTCAGGTTTCTTCCAGTTTCTGGCTATTGTAAAGAGTGCTGCAATGAACAAACAAGTGCAGATGTCACTTCGACTATACATTTTTGCCTCTCTGGGATATATTCCCAGGAGTGGTATTGCTGGGTCAAATGGGAGCTCAATTTCTAATTTTTTGAGAATCGTCCATATTGTTTTCCAGAAGGGCTGAACCAGTGGACATTCCCACCAACAGTGAAGGAGTGTCCCTTTCTCGCCACATCCACGCCAGCATCGGTTGCTTTTGTTCTTTTGAATGTGGGCCAGTCTCTGAGGTGTGAGATGGTATCTCATTGTGGTTTTGATCTGCATCTCCCTGATGATTAATGATGTAGAGCATTTTCTCATGTGCTTAGAAAAATTCTTGCATGTGACTATAGGTGTCAATTGAAGGGGTAACAGTAAAGAATTTGTGTATAACCTGAAAGTCTGATACACATATATACATAACTTTGGTTTGACTGGAGTTACAGCTTCAGTTGATGATGTATTACTACTGACCAACTAAATGGTGAATCTCAGGATAGGAATTCTTAAATTGTTCTCTCTTGTCCCTAAATAAAAATATATCTACATGGGTCTAATAGCATACTGAAAGCTATTTAACAAAGGTATGTAGTTCTATTACAGAAGACCTGGTCTCACACATACTTTGCAGGTGTGAGGACCTGGGTTCAATGCCTGGATCCACCAAAAAAAAAATCTGGAATTTTGGCTGGGGGAGTGGTGACAATTTCATACATGGGGGTATGGTGATAACCTCCACTGTAACCACAAGAGACCCTGGTATTGGTTATACTATTAGCATTTGTTGAAACCTGGAAGCCTACATTATTAATCTCACTGTTGTCTGTCTTAAGGGAATGTCCTGGTGCCCCATTCTAAGTTGGAATAGAACTAAACTTCACATAAATATTCAACACAGCAAGCAGAGGTGGCTCTGCAACCATCTTCAATCAATCTATTCAGTCTCTTTTCTGACTCTTGGTTTTCAAACCTGTGCCTACAGCCAACAGATGTGGGTCACAGGAAGGCTGTTTTTGCCTTAAAATTTTTTTTCTGGTCAGGTAAAGGAAGATATCTCTTCTTTCCCACTACTGCTTTGCCCTTTGCATAGAATGTTACGATTTGTCACATTGTTTCTTGTTCTGAAAGGGTTCAGAACCAGTTTGCAAAGGACTGCTGTAGACTGAATATCTTGTGAATTTTATATCTTGCTTCTGGCTCAGCTTTTGTAAGAGTGGAGTTTTCAGTTCTCTTGCCAGGTTTTGACTGGCTTGTCCCTTTCCTCAGGGGAAACTTACAAGCTTTTGGTCTCTGCCTTTTCCCTCTCTGGGATGTACTTCTTCATTTTGAAAATGGCTGGTTTTCCAGTGGATTTTCTCAGTGGGATCCTGGGTTTAATTTAGGTTTGATGCATTCTTTGTGTTGGTCTTAAGAGAGCACATTCAGATCATTCTTTTCTGTCCATCTGGGCCATCCTTTGTGCTTGATCTTAATACTGAAAAAGTTTCTCCCCTGAGTATGAAGATGGCATGCAGCGTGTGACTTTTGTTTTCTTTTTTTGTTTGCTAATGTGGTATATTGCATTAATTTGCTTATGTTGGACCATCCTTGAATTCCTGGAATAAATCTCACTTGGCCATGATGCACAATACTCTACATTATTGAATCCATTTCACTAAGATTTTGTTGAGGATTTTGCATCTGTGTTTATCAGGAAAACTGAAATGTAGTTTGGTCACACGGATTAGACATTGAGGTCACTGTTGTCTGTCTTTTGTCTCCTTGCAAAGTGAGATCTTGAGAAGGATAAGTAATCTTTGAGGTTTGGTAGAATTCATTGGATAAAGTCAGAACAATCTGATCTTGCTCTCCTGCCTTGATGCATTTTGCACTGATACTTGACTACTGGAAAAATCAAGGGGAAGGTCCCATAAAGAAGAGAAATGTATTTACTACATTCAGTGACCACATCTCCAGATCATTGCTGGGTTACATTGGGTTGTCCTTTCTCCTCCCGCAGGGAGCTTATGTTTATTGAGTTATTTCTACAATAGTGCCCCTGAGGCACACCCAATTCCATAAGGCACTAATAATCCTATATTGTTTTTCTCTTTCCTTCATGTCATTTGCATGGTTTATTTAGCAATGTGCTTTTTGACACAGGAAGAAAGCAGATGCTATGCTTTGTAACATGGGAGTTAACTGACACCAAATAATTTTTACTCCTGGGAGTTAATTGACTCCAAATAATATTTAGTCCTGGGAATTCATCATATTTACTTGACTTAAGCCTCAGTCCTTTGCTTCCTAACACCTCCAAAAGGAGTGTCCCGATGAAGGGACTGGATGGACCCAGGGCAAGTGCTAACTTCCCCTGGCATCTAAAGGTACAAGCTAAGTGCCATAAGAAGTATAATAACTTAAGAGCATGGTCTTGGACAAACTCTGTCATGACCCAAAAAGAAGTAAATAAGGAGCCTGCTGAGTTTGGGAAAGAACAACCTAACTGTAGGACTGCATTCTGGGATATAGAGTGAGATGTTCCCAGAAAGAGCCAACCTTTAAGCTTAATATATTTCTTACTGTGTTCATACAAAAAGACTAGAAATATTATAAGAAGTAAATTTCCTATGATTGTTTTAATGGATTACTAGCTGAGCAAAGGAGAAAGCAATATGTTCTAGATGGAATCCCACCCTTGATCAGATCTTTTAGTAACCTAGAGTGCTGAATGCTCAGATGAGATCTTGTCCTCGAGTTATGCTCCAACAAGTGTAAGAAGTTGTATTTTTCCTCCATATGTCCACAGTACTTTTGTTTCTAGTCTTTGTTGAAACAGATTATTTTCTCTAGTGTGAAGTTTTGATTTTGCATTTCTATGGATAATTTTCCCTACTAAGCCACAGTGGTCTGAGCAAGAATTTCACAGCTTTCCTGGAATTGAGTCCCATTCTCTCCACCACCTCTTCTCCCTACTTCTCACACAGACAATCATTAAACCATTTTTATTGTTTGCTTTTACTTAAGATAACTTCATCTTTCAGAACTTTTTCTCAATATATTTCCATCTCAATAGTTTTTTATAAAAAGAGCACAATGCACACAAGAATTGGAGTGGTGATTTTAGAGAACAGACAGTATGATGGGGTTTGATGATCCATAACAAAATGGATCATGTACAAAGTCTCATACACAGTCCCAAATCAAATGAGATGTCAATATTAATAAGTGTATCTTTAGGAAAAGGTTTTACTGGCAATGAACTAATTTAAGCACTGATATGGAAAAGGATGAACAACATTGAAAAGAACAGCAAAGATGGATAGATAGTACTAAGTAGAATTAATACTCTGCAGATGGATTCAGAGTAAAGAAGAGTAAAAAATGAGATTTTAAATTTTGGATACCTCTGAGAACTTATTAAAATGTCTGTATTGACTTCATAAAGGCAACCACAGTCTGAGAAGTAATTTCAGACATTTCATGCTTAGGTATACAGATATCTTATAATGAAGGTCTCAGCTCTGGAAAAACATGGGGTGTCTTCAAGGAATTTATCTTCTTTAATTGAGGGGGGGAAATTCTCGTGGACATTAAGAGACTCTTCAAGGGAAGCAGATGGTGGACACACCCTCCAGCCACCTTCCAGTTCCTTCCAATCTGCAACAGTATTCACCAGAGTCACCTATATCTCAGAGTGTTCCCAGCCAATGGTATGGTTACTCCTTTGATTCAAAACTTTACAATCATAAACTTCAGTAGACATTAGAAAATGTTGTATACCCAAAGGGAAGCCCAAGTCTATTTCCTGTTCAATAAGCTTTCTTCTTCAGTTTTATCTGTCAGATCTGCAATCCACTGCTGATTCTCATGCCAGTTCTCCCCCTTCTTATCTTTTCCTGTTAAGAGATATGGCTGATACACAGATTTAACGGTTGAAGGGTGCTTCTGTTTTCTAGACAACTTACCCAGGTTCATTGTATACTTGTAAGTAATTGACTTGTCAGTCAAGGCCACACAGTGTTGTAGGAAATTGAGTCAACCTCAGGCAAGAGGAGAACAAAGGTAAAGGTTCACTGTCAGGTTGGAGGGATAGTACAGGGATAAAGTATGTATCTTGCACATGACCAAACTGGTCTCAATCCAAGACATTATATGTTCCCCCTGAGCACTTCCAGGAGTGATCCTTGAGTACAGAGCCAGGAGTCAGCCTTGAGCACATCAGGTGTAGTCTCAAAAAAAAAAAAAAAAAACCAACAAAAATGTGCTTTGTGTCAGGACTTCAAAATTTCCATTATGTTTGGGTTCTTTCCTTTCTGCTTTATCTACTTGAAACTATCATTCAAATCCTTCCTTAAACCTTTACTCTTGGAAAAGGACCCAACATCTTCAAATTCAAAAATACCCAATACTGCACGTGATTATCTTAGGGCTAGAATTACTGACAAAAGAGGAGGGGCAGTATATTCTATCTGTAAATCTTCATGTTGTTATTTTCAAAGAGTTTGACTATGATTGCAGCCTGGTGCTATAATGGCCTCACCCTGACTTTGAAGAAAGACAATAAACCCATCTGGGATAAGCTATGGAATGAGAAGCTATTGTCTTTAAGGTTTTATCAGTTGGTACACTTGATCAATCAAAATGACAACTTAAAGGAAGTTTACCCAAGTTAAACTGATCTGCTCAATTCTTTTTTTTTTTTTTGCTTTCTTTCTTCCTTTTATTCATTAAGTCACGGTAAGACAGTTACAAAGCTTTCAAGATCAGTTTTCTGTCATAAAATGTCCCAACACCCATCTCTCCACCAGTGTCCATTTCCCACCATCAATATTCCCAGTTTCCATTCTGCCATCCCCCTCCCAGCCTATCTCTATAGCTAGCACATTTCACATGCTCACATTCTCACACTCACTCTCGCACTCATACTCACTCTTGCACTCACACTTGCTCTCACACTCGCACACACGCACTCCCGCACATACTCTCACTTGTGCATGCACACTCGCACTCACTCTCACTTTAAGTCACACTCACTTTCTCTGCCTTCCTCTTCTAATGGGCATTATAGTTTGCCGTACAGATACTGAGGCACATAAAAAGTACTTTCAGCACATATCTGCTTAATTCTTAATTGCTCCTAATACATTATTATTTCTTTTGCCTGGTTAAAGTTTGTAGATTCCTCACTAGATAAAATTCCCACAATGTTCTGACCTTCAGATTCCGAGGTGACTTGATGAGACCTGTAGTGAAGAGAAACAGGACTGACCCTGTGGTGGACATTGACAAAGGGCCATGTCACCCTTTTCAGTAAGGAGGTTAATATCCGCTGATTCTGGGTAAGGTATATAAAGGCAACCTTCACCTCTCACCTATTCAGGGATTCTTCAGTTGTACAGAGCTACTTATACCTGATATCTTATATTTCCAGATTGGTTCACGTCTAGTTAACTACCCAAGTAGTTAAGGAAAGGTGACGTTCTGTCCCTGAATGTCCCTTTCAGGGTAAGTATGAAGGGAAATAATAGCTCTAGTGCTTCCCTGGATGACTACCGTAATAATTGTGTTAACATTGTACCTCATGTGGTCCTATTTCTCTTTCCTGTTACCTTTGACAACCTTTTTCAGAGTATTGTTCCAAGTCTGCACTGGCTTAATTAATGTTTTGTATACAAATTGTCCTTTTGTAACCTACTTCCTTAGACATCAAAGGTACTATACTAATAGGGGAGTACTACAAAGAAACAGTAATTAAGACAGAATTTGGGGATTGGATTGACAATTGGCTGGCAATGAATCACTTTATGCTGAGAAATAGCATCAAAACACGATATCAAACATGGTATCTGAAACCTAATAACATTGTTACACAAGAAATTATGCTGCTTTGAGTCTTTGATTTCTCTCAGAATGATAAGAAAAAAAACTGAGGTAAATCTTCATTAAAAAAATAATAATCAACTGGCATAGGTTGAAGCAACTTCTTCCCTGAGGGCAAGTTTATCTCAGTGTTTTTTCCCTGATATATAGGAAGACAACCTGATTGTAGATATTTAGGTAAAATCTAATGATATCTACAATTATTCAGAAGGTGAATCTCATCCTTTACTTGACTTAGAGTAGAATATTTGATTATACATAAATTCTAATATTGACTGTGTTCTTGGTGGTAGATAGCTTCAATATCTACTGACATATTCATGCCCAAACCATGTTCTCTCCAGATTTCCCATAAAGTTCTATGTTGGTTAGGATCAAGCCTCCAACTTGCAAAAGACTTTGGACCAAGCCAAGATTCTTAGTTGAAGACCACTAAAAGTCCACTGTATGCATCCAACATCACCTTTTTAAAGTATATGGGTGAGAAGAGGAAAAGGTGAAATCTTAAAGGACTTGCCTAATTTGTATAACTCCATTTTGACACAGTTTCAAACATTATCACCTCTGGTCTACCAATGTGTCAGTAAAATTGACAAGATTTTTATCATTTTTGTTCCAATACTGTTGATCCTAGATCGGGATTTTTTATATTGGCACTAGCTGCTTTCAGGATAGAAAAGATGAGTTCTAGAAGGTAAAGTCATCTTTCAGTTTCCTTTGAGATATAAATAGAATATCAAAACATGGTTTGGATATATTTCTCTACCAGACCCTGTAAGAAACTACCGATTCTAACATAATAGATTTGCTACTCAACTTGGAAAGAAAAGAACTTGCTTTGTTCACCCACAGTCAGTCAGTCATCTAGTTGCAAGCCACTGTTTTTTTTAAAGTCAGATCATTTTATTTACTTTGATACAACATGGGCTTTTCTTGGTCCCCAGGTTTCTCAAACAAGATACAAAATGCCCACTTTTTACTGCTATAATCTAGAATTCTCACAAGTTCAAAAATAGCTCACCATTTCTGGTGTATATTAAAGAAAATTTAGGGGCAACAAACTAATATAAGTTATATGGCCAAAGAACTGACTAGATCAGGTGGACATTAACACTTTACAAAGAGATACAATCATTAGAAGCTTTGTGAAAAACTCCAAGATTACAGAGAAATCCTAACAGCTCTCTTAAAACTGCATATATAGTGCATAAATCTCAGTTTAACCATGGCATCCTTGGAGATATATAAATCAGGTAGCCCTGTCTCTGAGAGGCATCCCCTTGCTCCAAAGGAGAACCTGGTTGCTGCCCATTTTGTCTCAATTGCCACAGTGTGAGGCTATCCATGATGAAGTCAGCTTTGGCATGACTCACATTATTCTATCCTAGGTTGGGGCTGAAGCAAGTCTAATATTCAGTGAGAAGAACCACAGGCTCAATTGACAAGTGCAGGAAACCTGTTTGCACAATGCATGACCACCTCCCACTGTTTTCAAACTCAAGTGAAGCATCGATGTGAAGTCTAGCCACCAAGGAATCCTGTTTTATTTTCCGTAAAGGTATTCAAAAATGGGCTGTGCATAGCTGAATGATCATGTGGAGTAAAACCAGACTCAATTTAATCATACAGAGCAATAAATTCAAGGGCCAATTTTTATGGATAAATAGTAATATGAAAATATGAATTTTATTTATTTATTAGTGAATACCATGAGGCACAGTTGTAGACTTACAAATTTTTGTGCTTGAGTTTCAATTATATAATGATAAAGTACCCATCCCTCCACCAGTGCCCATTCTCCACCACCAATGATCCCAGTAGCCCTCCCAATCTCCATCCCCCCCATCCCACCCTGCCTCTGTGGCAGGGCATTCCCTTTTTTTCTCTCCTTTTGGGTGCTGTGGTTTGCAAAAGAGGCATTGAGTGGCAATAATGTTTGGGCTATAATCTACTTTCAGCATGCATCGCCCATCCTGGGAGGAATCTCCCAACACCCTTTATTTGGTGCTCCCTTTTCTAGCTGAGCTGGCTTTTCCCCTAGCATGTGCGGCTGGCCTCTAAGCCATGGAGTAAACCTCCTGGTACTTATCTCGTATATTCTTGGGTGTTAGTCTCCTATTCTGTTACTTTATGTTCCCCAGATGAATGCCCGAGAACATATGGCTGGTTAAAGAAACTTTGGTACATCTACACAATGGAGTACTATGTAGCTGTTAGAAAAGATGAGATCATGAAATTTACATACAAGTGGTACTACATGGAAAGTATCATGCTAAGCGAAATGATTCAGAAAGAGAGGGACAGATATAGAAAGATTGAAAATATGAGGTTTAAAAGTTTGTAATCACTCCCAAAATAATGTAATAATGTGTAAGCAAGAGACAGGGGAGGAGAGTAACTTATTTTTTTAATTGAATCACTGAGATAAAATTACAAAACTATTTATGATTGTGTTTCAATCATACAATGTTCTAACACCCATCCCCTGTGTCCGTTTCCTACCACCAATGTCCCAAGTTTCCCTCCCACTACCCGCCCACCCACCCACCCACCCACCCCAGGATGCCTCTATGATAGGCAGCACTTCTTTTCTCTCTCACTCTTTATTTTGGGCATTATGGTCTGCAATACAAGTACTGAAAGATTATCATGTATTTCTGGGACATAATTTTTAAAAAGTAGTTATCCCCAAGATGATGTAGTCTACATAAGGGCCCCCAAAACCATTCACTATAGACATGGAAACACCCTACTTTGTTCACCAAATAGGATAAGGGAGGCAGCCTCTCTAATACTTTCTGCCTTTCAGAGTATTGACTCTGTTCAGAGTTAGGAAAGTTTGTACCTAAGTTCCTCATGGCAAACTGCTTTACCCATTTGAATAAAAGGAAAGAGAAGTCAAAGCCTGGATGAAATATGATGGAAGTGGAAAGTTAATGACGTCAAGGAAATGGAGGCTCTGTTAGATAAGACAATTCCAGAAAATTCTACACTAGATAATTAAAGGAACTGTTAATATGTATAGCTTCACGTGTCCTTCCTATACTTTAATAAAATTTTCCAAAGGTAAGAAAAGCAGTTGAAATCCTGTGTTATCTGAAAAACTGAAAAAAGAAAAATTACAAGAGGCAATGGAACTAGCCTCTATCTGGTTCTACCAAGCATCAAGCTCAAGAAAGCTTCACTGCTCAAAGTAGGATAGACTAATTTTATCTTTTTTTTTTTTTTTTGCTTATTTTGGTTTTGAGCCACACATGGCAGTGCTCAGTGGTTACTCATGAATTGCTCCTAGCAGTGCTCAAAGACCACATGAGATGGTAGGGACGGGACACTATACTATTACTCTGGCTCCTGTCTTTTAAATATTATAAAGCTTGTGTCAGAAAGTGATGTGCTCCAAAATCCTGAAAATTCAGTCTATTACATAGTATATTGAAATTTGTCACCTCTGATTTCTACCAATAAAAATCCCAAGTTTAGGGTAATGGTCTTCTTGAATTGTTTCCCCCTTAGAAAGATGCTGTTAGAATCTGGCTCATGCCTGTCTCCTTCCAAAGCTGGTCTTCACTTCCTAAAAGTTAGTTCCTTTTCTAAAATGAGTCTTGACCACTCATTTAAGTCAGAGTCTTGTGCCCAGACATGTAGGATTCTTTTGTCCTTCAATTACATTTATAGGGAGAGCATATTTTATTTTATTTTTTTATCATTTTTTTTTATTAGTGAAACACCATGAAGTACACTTATAGACTTATAAATTTTTGTGCTTGGGTTTCAGTTATACAATGATCAAGTACCCATCCCTCCACCAGTGCCCATCCTCCCCCACCACGGGTCCTAGCATCCCTCCCCCCCCATCCCCCCCCCTACCCTGCCACTGTGGCAGGGCATTCCTCCCTGTTCTCTCTCTCTTCTTTTGGGTACTGTGTTTTGCCAGAGAGGCATTGAGTGGCAATCATGTTTGGTCTATAGACCACTTTTAGCATGTCTCTCCCACCCTGGGAGGGTCTTCACAACACCCTTTATTTGGCGCTCTCTTCTCTATCTGAGCTTCCTTCTCACCTAGCACATGTGACTGGCCTTCAAGTCATGGAGCAAAATTCCTGGTACTAATCTGAGCCCTTCCTGGGTGTTAGAGGGAGAGCATATTTTAACAGACTGAATAGTTCAATTGGAACCCGCGTGGCTTTGTCCCTCTGCCAGTACCTTCATGTGTGTGGAGAGTGGTCTCAGCATGGTGGTGGCTGGTCCTGGAGGTCTTCGGCTGCTAGTCTCGTCCGGGGGCTGGATTTTATAGTCTCTGAGTCTTGGCCATTGATGGGATTACACGGCGCCAGGGGGGTAGGTGGTGGGTGTGACCCCCGCCTACTGGAATTTGGAGGATCTGGGTGGAGGATGCTCCACTCCAATTCGAGTAGATCACACCCACCACCTGGCCCCCTGGCACCGTGTAATCCCATCAACGGCCAAGACTCAGAGACTATAAAATCCAGCCCCCGGATGAGACCAGTGCAGTCTCCTGCCCCTGCGCCTGGCTGTTCCTCGCCGGGGTCCCTTGGAGGGGAGCGGGTTGAGCTTTCCTCCCCGCCCCGACCAGGACTCCGGCAGCCGAAGACCTCCAGGACCAGCCACCACCATGCTGAGACCACTCTCCACACACATGAAGGTACTGGCAGAGGGACAAAGCCACGCGGGTTCCGGGGCTGAGATCTCCAAGCCTACTCCAAGCCCCCAGAACCGCGCGGCTGCGACATCTTTTTATGACATCTTATTGTCTCATTCCTACTTTGGACAAACTTGCAGGCTATCGAATGTAGCCTGCCCACAGGGCAGAGTCTGGCAAACTCCCCGTGGCGTACCCAATATGCCAAATACCAGTAACAATGATGGGTCTCATTCTCCTAAAGAGCCTTGAATATAATCTCAGGGCTAGGATGAAAGAGACGTTACTGGGGCCTGCTTGAGGCAATCGACGAATAACAGGATGATGAATGAATGAATAGTTCAGTTATGTTTTGTCTATGTATAATTAAGCTTCAGGGAGTTCTCTCGCACTCAGTGAGCATCACCAGCTCTTACAAAAGCATCTGACACTAGGAACTTATTGACAGACTGAATTTTCCTCACATACAACAGTATCTGAAATTTGGCTCTTTGTCAAAATCCACACTAGGAGGAATTACACCCGTTGTAGGGTGAGTTTTAGAGTCTTCCATTTGGTCTTATCCATGACAATTCTTACCAATTGAGCTATAATGACACCATTAGATGTCATGTCTATGACCAAAGATTTTAAACCCAATTATGTAATTCAGTGTCAGGAAATGATCATTGCGTGTGCTTATGAGCATCAAGTCTGGCCCAAAACTTCATTATTTGACCCAACATGTAAACACTAACATTAGGCACATAAACAAGTCTTGAAAGTCCAATCTTACCTGCATACTGCCTAGCCATAAGATGTTTGGAGAAAAAAAATACAAAGTAAATAGGTGTATAGGCTTTTAAGGAAATAAGTGAAAATTCTTCATCATAGGATCTCATGGTGTTATAGTCACAAATCTTGGGGCTCCAGCTTTGTTTTTGTTTCTGGATCTAAAACAAAAAGCCATGCCTGGAAACTTGGAAAAAGCTTATGATTCTTTCACCATCATGCTGTCCCTAGCATCTCATCTGCCTTGATTGTCTGGTTAAAACATTAAATAACTTTGCCCTTAGGAATCCATCTGCCCTTGGGGAGCTCTTATTTGAAACCTGAAGGCTCTTCTAAAAACCTGTGAGTGAGAGTTGTAGATCTTTTCAATTGCTCCATATCCCCTGTGACGTGTTAGTCATGTTAGTCATCTAGTTTTATCTCATTTGTGAACTGCATCTACACTATTTAATTATCCCATATTTGTAATGCCACTTTATTATCAGGTGTAACCCACAGAGAGCAGCAAGAATTGCCTAGTAAGACTCTCTGAGACCAATTCTCTGCCAGTGAATTTCTTATTCATATGCTAAACAGCATCCATCTGGCTCTTTTTGTGGAATAGGCCTCCATTTTACCAGCCCCAATGATTTTTATTTCATTTTCATTCATCACTTAGCCAAAAACCTTAACTGATTATGGAAAGCTATTTTTGTTGATTCTCTTAGTCAAGAATCTTTTAAGATAATCACAAATTATTTTTGTGATTTTAGTGGTATCAGAGGAGTTAATCTTATGAAGTCTTATCATTGATTTAGACTATATAATTGTATCTGCAAATTTATCTACTGGACTAGAAATCATAATATCTGTTGGTATATTTTGGATAAGCAAATGTAAAATGGTGAGAATATTCCTTTTGAATATGGATTATAAATTCCTGGAATAAATAATGGAATAAATAAATCTAGGTACATATGGATAAATTTTTTTCCTTTTTAAGTCACACCTGGCATTGCACAGGGGTTACTCCTGGCTCATGCACTCAGGAATTACTCGTGGCGGTACTCAGGGGACCATCTGGGATGCTGGGAATCGAACCTGGGTCGGCCGTATGCAAGGCAAATGCCCTACCCGCTGTACTATCACTCCAGCCCTTATGGATAATTTTGAAGGGTCAATTAGTAGTGTTTAGAGTCTGAAATTATATTTCTTCCAGAACATTTCACAGGTGATATTTTTTATTGGGCCTTACTGTTTATTGCATAGTTTCACTTGAGTAAAAGTTTTGTATTTTCAGAGAAGAATATCCTTTGAATCAAGCAGAAAAATATCATTTGGATGCTTAACTTAAGTAATGATGAAAAATCTACGTGCTTCCATGTTACTAATGTTTTCTACTGTGGCAAATATAGGGAATTTTCTTTTGATCAATCTACCAGTTCAGAGTATAATCTGCTATCTAGCAGCACTGGACAGTTTGTATATACCAAGACCATCTTCATCCCAGATGATCAAAGGATCAAAGCCAATGGTATGGTTGGTTACACAATCCAGATCTTTCCTACTCAACATAAGAATTATATGAATTATTTTTTTCCCTGAAAATCTACATGAACCTCACTATAAGTTACTTATTACTGACTTGTAATTTGAGTTTATTTCTACATATAGAGTTTGGTTTTTTTTTGGGGGGGGTCACACCCAGCGATGCACAGGGCTTACTCCTAGCTCTGCACTCAGAAATTACTCTATCACACCAGCACTGACCACAACTTCTTCTGGCTTACTCTTGTCATATTTCAGATATTTCCCCAGTCTTTTATATGTTTAACTCAATCTTGAACTTATCAGAAGACCTGGGTAAATATAATAATGTGAATGGTTGAAGAGAGGTTTAAAGTTCTCATACTGATAGTAAGACATAACAAAAGTGAGGAGTATAGATGATTAATTACTGAATATTTAACTGCCTGTCGCCTGGGAAAGAATGTTATCAGTAGTGAAATATTCTAAGCGCTATTTGTATAGTGGTACCTATGTCTAGACAGACAGTAAAAATGGCTAGGTTGTATTAAGTAGATCTGAAGAAATCTATAGGGTAGTTAAAGATGACCACACAGGTAGAGTGTGTGAAATGCATAATGCAAATCTAGTATTATACACAGGACCTTATTTTTTCTCAGGAGATTGTCTCTAAGCTCGCTCTTCAGCCCTTTTCTGACTAATAAAGCATGCTCAGCCAAATATTAGATATGATCTATGTTAGAAAACATAAAACCTGTTCTGTTTTTTATAAAGTAGTTCACAATATTGGATTACGTTTAATATTCAAACACCAATCCCACCACCATTACACCGTCCCACGACCATATTTTGGATGTTTCCACCCCGATCCCTGGCCCAAAGCAGAATCGAAATATATTTCATATTGTTTGTTATGAAAAACTGCTGAAAATGCTACAACAAAGTATCCTTAGGGAAAATAAAAACAAAGTATCCTTACGGGAAAGTGTGGAAGTTGTACTTCACCCAGAGGCCATTAAGTCCTTCTATAAGAGATCACTAACATGTTGTTAAAAGTTGAGCCCGTGTGCTTTATATATATATAAGATTGGTTTCCTTCTACTTTGAACCCTATCAAATGTGGTGTGGTAATATTGGAGTATGTGTAGGGTGTGTAGTTTGAAGTATCATGTGGCGCAGTCCAGGAATATATTCACTTGTGGGTGATAGTTGAGCTGAGTGTATGGAAAGCAGCCATGGGCATGGTGGCATCTGGATTCTGGAGGGTTTTGATTGCCGGGGCTGGGTCCCTTGGGGCAGGAGGGGTCTCACCCGCCCCCACCTCTGGGCCACCCAAAATGAAACAGCCTGGTCCGGGGTCTGGTGGCATGGTTATGGCGAGCATCATGTTATGCTTCCTTCAGGGAGAGAAGGACGTGTGATCTGGATGGTGGCCAGTGATGAGATTATCTGGCACCAGCCAGAGGCGGTTTATGGGTGTGACTGCCAAGTCGCTGGAGACAAGGGGGGACAGGCAGAACCTGTTACGCTGAGCGGACACACTGGGTGGGTCCATTCTGTGGCTTTAATTTATTTATTCTTCCCTGAGATCGTGGGACCAAGAAATAACTGGTCTTAAATATATAATTCTTAGCAACCCATCTCCATGACACCAGAAGTTACCAATTTTGTTGAGAGGCAATCTCTAATATCCTTTCAAGACAGTCATTTGCAATAAGTTGTTGAGAACATCTTCCAGCTGCTGTCCTTCAGCAGAGTCTTGCTATAAAAAGCCACACTTGATGTTCTCACAGTCAACAACTTAATATGGCCTGCTTATAGAAGCTGGATCATCCTGTGTGACTTCTTAAGAAAATTAGTCTTACTGCTTGGGTCGCCCTTTGACCATACTGTGAGAGACACTTTGTCCCCTTCTCCTCTGACCTAATTCTCCCCAATTTTCTGTTCTAGGTGTCAGATTTTCATTGTATTCAAAAGTCTCTCCCCCGCCAATGCTGACTTCTCTACCACCTCTTCCATCTTTATTTTAAATATATGTTTTTTCAGTCACCATGAGATGTTGCTTCCTGCTTCAATGGAGGACCAAAATAGATAATTCTTATAATCATATGTTAATCTTGACATCTGGATAAACATCTTATTGTCTGTTTCTTAGATCATCTCAACCAGTTGGCTTGTGATGTATTGTGGTTGAACTACACATCAATCACAACTTGTTTCTTATGGCATTCCATCCAAGCTTCATAGATATAGAAGAGCCAATTGGATAGCCAGTTTGCCAACATCCCAAATACTGTCACTCTCCAACAGCCCCAAAGACCAAATTAAGGGAATTGATTTTTCTCTGCTCATGCTTCCACTTTGTAATGGGAGTCAGAACCAAGCCCCAGAATCATGCTCACCAAACAGACAAGCCAAGGTAACTTGTTACCTAGAGAACTGGGAATGAACCAACTTCTCTCCTGGTTCAAGGTTGGATGGCCAGGCCTTTATGTATACCTGAGATTTTGTTTATTTTCACCTAAACATTGGTAATTAGAACTGTGGAAGTATTGATGATACCTCAACACACAACTCTGTCAGAGAGAATGAAGGGATGCAGCTGTGTTCTCTGGACTCCTGCCTGATGACACAGAGGGGGTATTGAGGCAGAATCTTTCCTGGGAAACATTTGACCCACTAAGGAGTGTTAAAATAGCCAAATGGCTTTACCAAAACTTCCTGAACTTTGTGATTGTCTTGGATGCTTTCACTCAAAATTATATCTAAGACTGATAGTAAGTGTGACTTACTGAAGGAGACAAGGTTCTCCCAGTTTTCCCTGATTCCCCTATTTTTTTCTCTCTAAATTCTCTCAAACAATTCCACATTTAATTTTTCTTGGCAACTGGATCTTGCAGATTCCCGTTCAACAAATGGGTCTGAACTCTAAGATTAAGACATCAGTGGGATTAGTAATCGGATAAACACCACCTACTTTAAGTACAGAAGGGGGTTTTACTGTGTTGAACAAAAAGAAATGATGGAACTTTGGATTAGAATATTAATTCCTCAACACATTTTTTACATCTTCTCAAAGGAACTTAAAATAATGTAATTTTCAAGATCCCAGATCTGCTGCAATACAGTTCTGATATACTGAACCAAATTCAAGTGACAGGCATGAAAACTTCTACTCACCTTATTTTCTACAAAGAAGCCAAAATCTTGCAATTTCTTCCCATTAAGAAAAACAAAATTAGAGTTGGAGAGACAGAGCTGGAGAGAGAGAGAGAGCAGGGCAGCATGATGGACCATGGAGAAACTAGCAAGGGGGACAGAGAGAAGAATGTAGAAGAATACAGGAGGAGAGAGAGAGAGACAAAGAGAGAGAGAAAGAGCACCCAGGCTGCAAGATGGAGCATGGAGAGATGAGTAGGCAAGACAGAAGGAAACGGGAATGAGGAGCAGTGTGAGACTAGAATGGGAGGCTCAGAGAAACCGGGGCAGGCGCATGGGGAGAATGGAATAAATGGCATCTGATCAATCAAAGAAAAAAATGGAAAAAATTACAAGAAGATCAATGGACCTTTGAAGATAAGGAACCCCAACATGAAGGTTACAATGCCATAGTATACACTTCTTTTCTACTTTTTAACTATCAGCACAAGCCTCTGTTCTACTCATGACAATTTAAGGTATGTAATTTGAAATACTGAAAGCCATCATTTGCAAGCCCAGTCCTCAAATATAGCTGTCTGTTCCTGAAAAAGCAAACCTTTGCGATCCAATGAACTTGATTTTTCTAGAGAACACATCAGATACATACTGGACTCATCTGGAATAGACAATGGATAGAAAGCCAAATCCCTAAAAATTTCCTTCATTGGTGGAAACAGACTAAGGAAAGAGGGTGGAAATCTATTATATACTGTTTATATACTACAATATTCTATTTATTGCTACATATTATTTTATAATGTATATTCGGAGAGCCCGGCAAGCTACCGAGAGTATTCGATATGCCAGACACAGTAACAACAAAGTCTCCAATGGAGATGTTACTGGGCCCGTTCGAGCAAATTGACGATCAACAGGAGGGCCTTTACCTTTTACCTTATTCAGCTCCCAGCACAGAGTCTCCTGCCTCCGCACCTGGCTGTCCTCACCGGGGCCCCTTGGAGGAGGGTAATTGAGTTTCCCTCCCAGCCCCAAGTAGAGCCCTGGCAGCTGAAGACCTCTGGTTCCAGCCACAGCCATGCCTAAGACCACTTTCCACACGTTCAGATGAGCCTAGTGCATGAAGGAGCTGGTAGAAGAATCCAGGTGTGCAGAACCCGGGTTGTAGATCTCCAAACCTGCTCGGATTGGGACTGGGCCTCCTACACCCAGATTCCCCCATCTTCCAGTATGTAGGAGTTACACCCACCAACTTCCTCCAGTGCTGTGTAATCCCATCAACGGCCAAGACTCAGAGACTATAAAACCCTGTTCCTGGAAGTGGACATAAGAACATATCTTGTTTTCCGAATCTCTAGTTCTTACTATGGAGAACCTGGCAGGCTACCAAAAGTATCCTGCCCACATGGCAGAGTCTGGCAAACTCCCCGTGGCATATTCAATATGCCAAAACCAGTAACAATGATGGGTCTCATTCTCCTGATCCTGAAAGAGCCTCGAATGTGGCACTTCCTAAAATCTCAGGGCTAGTGACTCAGAAAGAAAGATTGCAGTCATCGGGGGAACAAAGTAACAAAATAGAAGACTAACACCCAAGAATGGCTGAGATTGATCACTTGATCACTTGACTTCCCGTTAATCGTCGATTTGCTGAGCGGACGCCAGTAACGTCTCCATTTGTCCCTGTCGCGTGCTAGTGTAGCCAAATGGCGTCTGTTCGCTCTAGGAACATGAAGAGCCTCAAACTGATCGTTCATGATCTTGATGAAGAAGTCTGACCATCTGGTAGGTGGGCGGCCACGTGGTCTTTTGATATCCCCTGGAATCCAGTCGGTAACAGCTCTAGTCCAGCGGTCGTCTTTAAATCTCATTACCTGACCAGCCCATCTGATTTTTGACACCTTGGCAAACGAGAGAGTGTCCCTGATTCTTGATCATCGACGGATGTCGGATCTTCTGATTCTTTCTCTCATTTGAGTGAAACGTGATATTCCAGGCATAGCTCTTTCAATTCCTCTTTGGGAGACCCAAATAGCATTCTCATCCTGTTTGTGTAGGGCCCAGGTCTCTGAGGCGTATGTTAATGCAGAGATTAGTACCAGGAATTTTACTCCATGGCTTGGAGGCCAATCACACATGCTAGGGGAAAAGGGAGCTCAGATAGAAAAGGGAACACCAAATAAAGGGTGTTGGGAGGATCCTCCCAGGATAGGAGAAGCATGCTAAAAGTAGACTATAGATCAAACATGATTATCACCCATTGCCTCTTTTGCAAACCGCAACACCCAATAAGAGAGAGAACAAAAGGGAATGTCCTGCCACAGAGTCAGGGTGGGATGGGGGGATGGGGGCTGGGAGGGACACTGGGATCCGTGGTGGTGGGAAATGGGCACTGGTAGAGGGATGGGTATTTGATCACTGTATAATTGAAACTCAAGCACAAAAATTTGTAAGTCTACAACTGTACCTCATGATGTCTCACTAATAAAAATTTTTTAAAAAGAAAATATATTATACTTTGTAAAATGATTTACAACAAAAAATAAAAGAGCACATGAAGATAAAAAAAAATAAAATCTCAGGGCTAGGACAAAGGAGACGTTACTGGTACCTGCTCGAGGAAATCGATGAACAACAGGATGACAGTGATGACAGTGATTCTATTACTGGGCTGGAGCGATAGCACAGCAGTAGGGCATTTGCCTTGCTTGCGGCCCACCCGGCCTACCCAGGTTTGATTCCTTTGACCCTCTCAGAGAGCCCAGCAGGCTACCGAGAGTATCTCGCTCACACAGCAAAGCTTGGTAAGCTACCTGTGACATATTTGATATGCCAAACACAGTAATAACAAGTCTCACAACGGTGACATTACTTGGCCTATTAAGCAAATGGGCCCATTACTGGGCCTATTAAGCAAATCAATGAACAGCGGGAGGACAGTGACAGTGATTCTATTACTATGGATTCTGCCTATATATATATATATTTTTTTTTTTGCTAAAGATTAAATAATATTCCTACTTTGTTTTATCAATGAAGTTTGTAGACTCCCCTCTCTCCCACTATCTCATAAATTTCACCATGTCCTGAAATGAGATCTACAGTGGAAAAATTAGCACACAATATATGGATAGTGAGGCACAACAAATAGCCACCTGTAATGAAGTGCTTGGTACACCTGGGGAAGGTGTACATACAGCCTTCAGATATCAGTAATTTTTTTTATCAGTAATTTCTAATATTCCTTTAGCTGCAGTGTGACCTCATGCTACCATTCTGGATGATTTTCTAGACTGATTCCTTTCATGATACAACATGTGGAGGATAAAGTTCTGGCCTTAGAGTTTTCATCAGGAAAGTTGAGTCATACTAGTTCTTAATATTCTCATGTGAATGAAAGAGGCTATTTTGGAATATGTTGGGTCAAAATGCCTATGCTTATTCATTCTACACCCTTTCCAATCTCAAAGAATTAATGAAATGTTTTTCAACCAAAACTTTATATTTTTCTATAGATAACAGCATAAAAAGACTGCTGAAGGGGGTATATTAACTCCACTTACATGTCAAAGTCTTTGTCCATTCACCATATGGTCCTTGGTCTTTTGGAATGCTCAGAATTAAGTAAAAACATACTATGCATTCAACATAAAGTTCTATATTTTTAAGAAAATAGAATAAAAACATCTGTTGATTTTGAGAAACATCATATCTCCCCAATGACATGTGAAATTACAACCCTCCTATTATTCCAGTTTTTTTTTTCTATTTAAAATGAGTTAGTTTAATCCCCAATCACGGAAGTGAGTGCATGTGATGGTCTTTTATCTCCAACTACCATAATACAGGATCAACTATCACATAGACACCAAGGATATGTTCTCAGATTGTTCCCCATATAAGGATTCATGAGGTCCTGTACCAGAGAGAACTGGCTGCCCTTATTCTCCATTAGCAACATAAAAACTTTCAGGCATTATGAACATATCCTACTTAAGCCTCTTTCCTTCCCTCTTGACTAATATGCATCCCTTTCGTGAAAGTTGTTCTAACCCTTTCCTGTTCCTTCCATTTGTTGTTATTTTGGAACCACAAATGGCTGTGCTCAGGGTTCACTATGGGCTCTCTCCTCAGGGCTCACTCCCAGTAGGGTTCAGGGGACCATTAAGAGGTTCTGGGGAAAAGGAGAGAGAGAGAACAAAAGGGAATTTCCTGCCACAGAGGCAGGGTGGGATGGGGGAGATAGGGGGTGGGAGGGATACTGGGATCCGTGGTGGTGGGAAATGGGCACTGGTGGAGGGATTTGATCATTGTATATTTGAAACCCAATCACAAATATTTGTAAGTCTCCAACTGTACCTCATGGTGTCTCGCTAATAAAAATAAAAATAATAAATAAATAAAATAAAGTTTTAAAAAAGAGGTTCTGGGAATTGAACAAGTTCAGCTATGCAAGGCAAGCACCTTACACATTGTACAACTATCTCTCTGGCCCAGTTCCGTTTTTAATTAAAAATTTTTCTTATATGGTTAATTTGTTAATTCATTTAGGTACTTACTAGAAGAATACACTTGACACAGACCAGAGATGAGAGAATTAGTAGGTGAGAATTTTAAATTTTGACAAGAGAGCTGGTGATAGCAAGGACATTAGTCTGGAAGTAGTGATCAGTACAGAAAAGTTACGTCCAGGAAGCAGATTCCTTTACCAAGTCCTTTTCAGCTACCTTTATAGGACAGCAGATCATACCTTGGAGCTCAAATTCTCCTTCCTTACCAGACTCAATAGGGTATAACTGGAAATCATAATATATATCCTGGTTTGGCGTGTGTGTGTGTTCAAATACCTGCTTCATTCATATACCACCAATTTATTGATTATCTCTGATGCAGTTAATAATGGTGTTTTTAACTATTGCTTCAGACTTGGGTATAGAAAAAATACACTATCATGTTTTTCTATCAAAAATGTGAATTGTACATGAACAAAAAATAATCTGCCATTTTGGGTATAAAGAATATTCAGGTTTGACATACTAATTGTATTCTTTATGTCCCAAAGATCATTGGGTACCACATTTGTATAGCACCTGAAGAATACATGGAGAAGTTTTTGGAAACTTGGGAAGCCAAGAATGCATGTGAGCAGTTGATATGCCTCCTGAGATTTTTAGTTTAACTTGTCTACTATGACATATAATCTCATGTGAGTCTATAGTGACATATAATCTCATGCTAGAAAATAGGGTCCCAAAATGCCCATGATATGTCAATATTTGCAGCTATGGCCTGTACTGGACAATGCCCAGCTTTGGTATAACTGGCATAATGCATATTATACCATTGGAGGTAGGAGATAACAAACCTATAACTCAGTTCTACTCTGAGCACGCCCAGATTCATTGCCTGAGTCAAGTTTTCTGACTAAAACTTCACAAGTCAGTGTTTAACTGCTGCTATTGTTTCAATTTAGAAAGTTCAAAACATGTTTTGAATTACTGCTTGGTGATATGAAAGTGGATTGCTGAACTCAATCTAATGCTAGAGTTATCACCATACAATTCTTGAATTCTAAACTTGAGATTTAAACTTTTGAATATGGAAAAAAAATATAGTTCCTGCATTAACATATGCCTCAGAGACCTGGGCCCTACGCAAACAGGATAAGAACGCTATTCAGGTCTCCCAAAGAAGACTAGAAAGAGCTATGCTTGGAATATCACGTTTCACTCAAATGAGAGAAAGAATCAGGAGTTCCGACCTCCGTCGACGATCAAGAATCAGGGACGCTGTCTCATTTGCCAAGGTGTCGAAAATCAGATGGGCTGGTCACGTAATGAGATTTAAAGACGACCGCTGGACTAGAGCTGTTACCGACTGGATTCCACGGGATGTCAAAAGACCGCGTGGCCGCCCACCTACCAGATGGTCAGATTTCTTCGTCAAGATCATGAACGATCAGTTTGAGGCCCTTCATGTTCCCGGAGCAAACAGATGCCATTGGGCTACACTAGCACGCGACAGGGACAAATGGAGACGTTACTGGCGCCCGCTCGAGCAAATCGACGACTAACGGGAAGTTAAGTGATTAAGTGAATATGGAAACTTGAGATTTAGAAGCTACCTTATTTTTTTCTGAGGAAATAATTTACAAGGGGGGTAGGAGAAGCGCCCACCTTCACAATGTGCTAGTCCCAGCAGAGGCTAAGTAATCTTAGAATATCATTATTTAGAATTATCAGAAACCATTACTCCTTAATGTAGGCACAGAGTGCACACTGAGTCTAAAAAGGAGGAAGTAACTAAGGTAGATACAAAGCAGCTCATAATTTGGATTCTACATTTTGCTTATTATTCCTGATGGTTAGCAACTCTAGACAGTTCAAGTATAATTTAGAGCCTGGATTGGCTGATGGGGAAGATTAATAGGTACAATCCAGAGGAAATTCAGGCTGAATAACAGAGCTTAAACCTCTAAAGAATTACTATAGGTGAAGAGGTAGTGAATGATGCAGTGAACTCCACGTTCACATCATGTCCTTATGTGAATCAGTAACTTGCCCTCTCTAGCCATTAGCCTCGAGGTAGCTGAATTTCTCAGATAGGAAGATTAGAAAAATCACTTTCACAAGGAAGATTAGAAAAATCACTTTCACAAGTAAAGCAGATAGTTAAAGTGATTATTACAAACTCCTAAAAATTAGGCTTTTTTTAATGCTATATTTAAGGTTCAATCCCCTTCTTCCCACTGGAAAAATCCCTGTCAATAAATAATAGGGCAATGGATAGCTCCTGTCATATGGAAATCCCTGGGAGTTGCTCTGCTTGCATGAGATACAGAAACAAACTCACATTTGTTTCTTCCAGAGAATTCACTGCGAAATCCTTCACTTCTTGGTTTCTGATCAGAGTCTATCCCATTCAGTGAATTCCATCTTTTTTTGTTTGTTTTTTGCTTTTTGGGTTCCAGCAATGGTCAAGGGTTACTCCTGGCGGTGCTTGGGGGACCATATGGAATGCTGGGAATCAAACCCGGGTTGGCTGCATGCATGGCAAATGCCCTACCCTCCTGTGCTATCACTCCAGCCCCCTTAAATCTAACTTTTAAATCTAATTTAAGAATTAGATTCATATATTCAGGCAGCCCTGGGTCTTTTACCTCACTCTATTCATAGTGCGCACTTTAAAAAAATTACGTTTTGTCTAAATGCAAAACTGACAGATTTTCATTCTATGCATCGTGCATCCTAGGACTTACAGTGGTATCTAAAATGCACACCATTGATGATTGAGAACCTATTCTGATGCATCTGGGCATGAAAGTTAAAGTTAATGTGAGCTGAGTCTTGTAAGTATTGTCAATAGTGATAGTTTCCACTTTGAATGTTGGAACAGAGGTAGGGTGGGATGGGGGGATGGGGGGTGGGAGGGATACTGGGACTGGTGGTGGTGGAGAATGGGCACTGGTGGAGGGATGGGTATTTGATCATTGTATAGCTGAAACCCAAGCACAAAAATTTGTAAGTCTACAACTGTATCTCATGGTGTCTCACTAATAAAAATGTAAGGAAATAATAAAATATAATGTGAACTGAAAAAAAATGAGTAGATCTCTCCCATACTCTCCGTGGAGAGTTCTTTTACTTTTATATTAGAAATAAAGTATTCAGGTTGTACCATAGGATAAGCATTTTCATCACAACTATGTGGTCAAATATTAGGAGATAAACAGTGGGCTCAGGAATCCAGGACTTCATTAACTGACCCAAAGTGCCAAATCTAGTGATCCATTAACTTACCCAACATACCATAGTTAGGCTGTGGCTCACCAGGTAGTCTTATAACTTGTACCTAAGCCATAGAATGTCTATAAAACCTTAATGTTGGTAATCTAAGCAATAAACTCAAGCCCTTTTGGAGAATGTAAGGGAAATGACCATGGACTTCTATGGTATAACAGAATCCTGGAAATTGAGATTCTTTCAGGTTTTGGTTTATGTATCTGAAAAAGGCTCAGATATTAAAAACCGTCATGATACTCTAGTATCATAGTTCCCCTTTATTGCATCATCAACAATGGATTTTTCCTGTTTGCACAAACTGAGCTTAATGCTAGAACATCATTCCATCACTATTAACTTTTAAGTTAATGCTCCCAAAGTTATCAAAAATAAAGCTTGTCTTGCTTCCCATGATTGTTAGGCTCACCTTTCCTGTCACAGTTAAGCTTTGCTACTTTGTTTCTATTATTTATGAATGGTATCTCTTCACCAAATGGTTTTCAAAGTCCAGATCTACATGGCATTATTTGTCATGGATCATCTGAAACAGCAGCCACTGACTTTCTGGATGACTATGCCCCTGTTAACTATAAAATTAGTTATTTCTTTAGTGAGGCTGGAGCGATAGCACAGCGGGTAGGGCGTTCGCCTTACAAGCGGCCAACATGGCCGACCCGAGTTCGATTCCTCCGCCCCTCTCGGAGAGCCCGGCAAGCTACCGAGAGTATTCGATATGCCAAACACAGTAACAACAAAGTCTCCAATGGAGACGTTACTGGGCCCGCTCGAGCAAATCGACGATCAACGGGAGGGCCTTTATCTATCTTTTATCTTATCTTTAGTGAGTAGTGTATCTGTGGTCATTTTTCATTAATTTTTATTCACAAAAGCCAACATCCTCTGCTCTATATTTTCAATCCCTTTTTTCACCATAAAGCCTAGAACTATACCTGGAGTCTTTCCAAGTAATTTAAGTTAGGAGTCTCTTAAGTAGTTTAAATAAGGAGTCTCTTGAGCTGTGTGAATTTCTTGTTCATGGGAGTATAAGGATACTGGTCCAAGAGGTGTTCTGGGCTCATTTCAGGATGCTCTCTTCAGGATATATACTTCCCTCAGGAGTTTGTGTCTTAGTCTGGATAATTGCATTTAATGGTCTAAGGGCTAGCATTTTGTAAAGCTTTACCTTCTATAGAAATATTACAAGAAGTCAGAAACATATTGTTAATCTAATTATCTAGATTTCAGATTTTTAAGATTACTAAATAAGGATCTATGACTACTTATGGAAGACAATCTTCATGACTTACTGATATTATGACAAGTAATGTCAGTTTATCATTCTGTATTGCACATTTCAGTGTCATGGTTATTCTAGTCTCCTGACTGTGCTTATGGGTTGCCATTTGTTATTATTTTTCCTTGGATACAAATTTGAATAGAATGTTCCTGGATCAGATTGGACTCAATAAATGATTTTTTAATTTAATTCAGAATATGTAATAATGTTCTTTTCTTTAAATTCACAACACTTGACACTGTCAGACTGTTCAAGTTCTAATAACAAAGGAAGTTACAGTGCATAGATTCCTTTAAGTTTTCATACTATACTATTCTCAAACTACTCAATCAGTATTGAGCGAACTGGTTACTCAAAGTGGGTAATTCTTGCTCAATTCAAGAATCTTCACTGGGGAGATTTTTGTCCTTAGAAACCACAACATCCTGATTGAAACTTTCTCAGTTGTCCTGGAATTTAAGTATTCTTCTCCCGTTTCTTCTCGGAAGGAAGTTAGACTAGTATTGAATTTGGCAAGTACCTCATTTATCCTTGCACACATTTTTAAATCCTTTACAGGAATTTCCCTCAATCACTTCAATATTTACTTTCTTGTGTTGAAACTTGCCTCCCAAAGTCTAGACAAATACAACAGGAGTGTTTTAAGAAAGAAGTCACTACGCTTTCTGAAAATCTCCAGTGGGATGTAATTCATGTGAAAGTCCCAGAGACACAGCGGTTGCTAAAACATTGAGAATTTTACTGGACGGTCAAAATTCTCATCTAGAAAAGAATACTATTGACAGTAAACCAATTCTAGCATTGAAAGGATGGGTAAACTAACAAGAGTTGACCAACTATATTCCACTACAGAAATTTATTTTTTGATCCTAAGTGGAGTGAGAGGGGTGAATAACAGGTCAATATTAGTTTGAAAGTCAGACACCTATGGTAAATTATATCCTTAAATCATTATATCCTTAAAGGTTAGAGAATAAAGATATCTTCATTTATCTGTAATAAAATTGAAGTCAGTTAAAAAAGACTCTCGACGGAATCTCCTGACCCTGCTCCAGACTATCTTCACCAGGACACCTCGGAGGAGGGAGGGTTGAGTTTTCCTACCTGCCCTAAGCAGAACCCCGGCCGCCAAAAGCCTCTAGAACCTAGCCACAGCTGTGCTCAAGGCCACACTCCACATGCTCGCATGAGCCTCACCCATGAGGAACTGGAAGAGGAACCCAGGTAATGAAGGACCTGTGGCTAAGATCTCCAAGTCTGCTCTGATTGGGAATGGGCCTCCTCCACCTAGCTTCCCAGTTTTCCAGTAGCTTGGCAGTCATACCCACAAACTCCCACCACAACCCTCACAACACCATGTAATCTCATCTATGGCCACAATCCAGAAACTAAAATGAAGCTCCTGGAAGAGACCGAAGCTGTATTTCCTGCAGTGTATGGCTGACCTCTTATACTCTAGCCCACTGATGTGCCTAAAGTAGCACACGTGTGTTTGGTTTTAACATACTTGCTTGTATGCCAGACACAGTAACAACTAGTCTCACGATGGAGACATTACTGGGCCCACTCGAGCAAATCGATGAACAACGGGAGGACCGTGATACTTGCTTGTATTCTCTTATATACAGGCTTAAATGGCTCCAGAATGAAATACAACAACCTTCACACACTTCCCTCTTATTGTGGTAGGAAGATGCTCACTAGTGGGTGTTTGAAAATTATCTGTAATGAACTATTGTGAACTACTTTATGAAAATAAGATGTATAAAAATCGCAAAAAAAATTGAAAAAGACCCTCTTATTAACATCCATATGAAAATACAGGATTTGAAACTCTGACAGCAGCTAGATGGATCTTAAGGATTTCGGGTCTTGGCACTTCTACAAACACACAAAGATCAAGGAGTTTCTTTTCAAATTATAAACCTTAACTGTTTCATCATTAAAGATATGAAACCTAGTTACAGCAGGTGCATGATGCAAGAGGAGTAGAGAGAGGGAATTTCCCCCAGCAGCTACCCCTAAATCAGCTGGAACATGAGACCATAATCTCTCTCACTCAGTGGCAGAGCCATCGTGACAGCATCCTGATCACCAGGATTCCCTTAGGATCATTTATTGGGTGTTCCCCATTGACTGGCCAAAGCTTTTATGTTATTTGGGGAGGGAGAAGGGGTGCCTAATCTACCACTGTTCAGGGATGACTCCTTCAGGGATCACTCCTGGTGAGTTCTGGGAACCACATGGGATGTTGGGGATTAAACCCAGGTTGAGTGCATACAAAACAAGATCCTACCTGCTGTACTATCACTCTGGCTCACGGATGAAACTTAGGTCTGAATTATTGTCTCTGTCTGTTCTACCTCAACCTCACTTTTCTGATTTAGTGTCATACTGTCTTGCACTTTAAACCCTTTCCTCATTCATTCATGCTCATTCTCTCCATAATCCATGAAGAAAATTCTCCAGGAAGCTCTATCCTGGTGCTTGCTTCTTAGAGGACCTGAACTGAGTCATTCACAATCCAATATTAACTGGGGCAGGTATCTCCCATATGCAGTTCAAGAGTCATTTGAAACATCTGCTGTAAGAATATATTTTGTCACCATTTTTTAGAGTGTGGGGGTGCTTAGAATTACTCCTAAGACTCAGACAAGAGGGCAATGGTGTTTTAGGGCCATGACATGCCCTAAAGTTGCCACTCTCAAAGAGCCCCAAAAGTTTGTGGGGGCCAGTTGCTTTATGACATACTCTAATTTGTTGAATTAATAGTCAGAACCAGAAAGGTAATAGGCTTGCTTATTCAAAGGGAGAGAACCTTAAGGTGTTCCATCTGTACTATTTAGAAGGACCATATATACAGTCATAAGATAAGTTGTTCAAGGGAGAATGATTAGATTAAAAAATTCTCTAAGAAAAAATTAACTTCACTCTCCAGACACAAAGACTAGGGATTAGGACACTGGGTAAACCCGAGTGTATTTTTTTCACTTATTTCATTGTCAAAGCCTATGATCTCTTTGCAACAGCATTCAAAAAAGTCTTATAAAACTTTGTTCTTTGTCTTGGATTATCTATTTCTTAACCAAATTCAGAGTGTCATGTGTGAAATCTCATAGGTACTATATATTTTAGACAATAAAACCAAGCACAGCAAGCTTATTAATATGAAGTAACTTTAAGGCAATCATATACTACCTTTATTGTCAAGCACTACACATGGGTATTACATTCAAAGCTCAAAAATTTTATGTCTTAGGTTGATTCCATTGGCAATGTTGTACAGACAACAATACATAGGCCCTAGAAATTTTAGTTCATCTTAAGACTGGCAGACATCTTGACAAGTCAGATGAAAAATATAAAACACAGATTGTATTGGATATATTAGAGACCCACAAATGTGTAGTGTAGAAGAGAAGACAAACTAAATAGGAAGCGAAATAACAGATACGATTAGTGATCTTGTTATGGACCATGCTTCACTTCCTAGTCTATGAAGTCCCCATGAGGATGCAGGAAATATCAGTTTATAATTCAGACTCAGACAAAGGTTGATCAAGATGGGCAAAAGCGGTCCACTCTGTTGGAATCTTAACAATGTACATTTATATGGGAATTATTTCCTTGCATAACTGCCATCCTTGCCTTACATTATCAACTTCTTGCTACACACAATTTGCACCTAAAACTGCCCCAGGCTCTGATCCCTGAGGAAAGGCCTAATAACTGTCTAACTGCAATTTTCATTTTAATGGCTTTGAGAACAGAATCAGAGACAAGTTAGTCATTGTGTTTAGTCAGTTTGTGCATTTTCTTCCACAGGAAATTTTTAGCCCTAGGCATAGCATCAGTTAGGTCTTTACCTACTTTGAAGCACTAAAACCATTTTCATAAGTGACTCAGAACTGTCTAATAACAGCTCTCAGACACTGTGCACATCTGGGAAGAGTGAAGGAATCATTTTGAAAGGCTGGGATAGAGAGGCTTGAGTCACACTCAGGGTGCTCAGGGGTTATTCCCGGCTCTGACTTCAGGGATTATTTCTCACAGCACACAGGATAGAGTGCTGGGATTGAACTGGGTCAGCTGAGTGCAAGTCAAGTGCTTTACCTGGCCACAGTCAATTAAGTTTTTACCTCAAAGGTTTTTGTCAGTTAACACAAACAGTCCATTGAGTAAATGCAATTTCTACTACAAACGTGTATATATGATATGTCAATCCTCATTAGAATTATCTGACTTGTCAACTTAATTTTGAAGGACTCACTCAGGTAACATTTTTTACTTTCTCTCTTCAGTTGATTTATGTACCCTCTCTCCCTGTAGAACTTTTTCTGTGCACTGGGAGAAATGGGCTCTTCAGTAGAAGCATCAGTATCTACTGTATGTTTGACATGGATGCATGACAGTGGATGCCTCCAGTGAAGTTCCTGGCATTGGAGACAGCTCCTTCAAGGATGGCTTCAATTTCATTCCATGTTAAGTGTCACCTTTATTCTCAGGATGATTTCTTTATTCAGAGATCTTCAGCTCTTGAAGGATCTTGAACGTACATTAGCCATGTATGTTCAATCAGGGCAAGTCTAAATACATGTTAGTCAATGAACCTCCTTGGGGATAGTATACTTGTGCCCACAAATTTCCCTCTTTGTCTTCTGTTCACTTCTCTCATTGGTCCCAAGGCAAAGGTTCCCTTCTCTCATTGGTACAGGTCCTCCTTAACTGACATATTTATGCTAATATCAGAATCTACTTCCTAGAGTTCCCAAGGTGCAATGTGCAGAGCACTCTGAGAAAAGTCATTACGACCAGAATGTGTCTTAATTGAAAGACATATCACTTAGCTACTTTCAGTAGCTGGAGAACTGAGATTCTCTGGCTCTAGATGGATTTAATAGAAAATCCCCACTGTTAAAACACTCATTCTTGTAAATTGTGAGGGAAAAGATAAGGGAGTATATTGACTATATTGAATATCAACCAGTCATCTTATGTGGCATTTCATGTCCCTCAATCACAATTCTAATTTCTTATGGTTCTTCTAGGATTCTTATCTACCCAACATGGTATCACTGTGGTGCCACTTAAGAAGAGTGATCACCCCCAAAACCTGTATGTCCAATCCATCTAGAATACACTGCTGTGTACCAAAGTCTAAATGTTTCAACATGGATTTGAATGTGGCCAGTATATTGCCCTTCATGCAAACTACATCTTTATCACTACCAGAACAGAACGACTGACTTTGCATAGAGGCCTAAACAACCTCAATTCAACTTTTCTCAGGTTAGCTTGTTTTGGGGCCACAGAAAGCTCTTTGCAAGGCTTCTCCCTTCATCATATTTAGGATTTCACGAAGAATAGGGATTGGACCTGAGCCTCTGGCATAAGATGTGCCTCTAGAACTATTTTTCTGGCTCAGATGTTTTTCCTTAAGGGAAAAATTGATGCTTTCTTAGAAACTTGCAGAGCTTTAAGTTTCAATTTCTTTGTAGTAGGTGACCACATAGGACATAGTATTTGTGTATTTTTAGATCCAGAATTTATTAGTATTTAAATATTTCATTGATTTGCATGAAGATAAACTTAAATTCTATGTACATGTGTAGTAGATTGTAGTATGATCAAGATTAGAGTATATGATCTTATGATTTTTTAAGACCTAAAGAATGTGGTATTGCAGATAATATTCTCACATAATTTTTAAAGCTAATAAATTTAGTTCTGTACAATTTCAAGCAACCTCAGCATTGAACTGCAGGCCTACCAGTACCTTACAGAGTTACATTCTACCAAATCTGGTGTACTTTCAGAATCTGAAAACTAGAAAAATTTTCATGCTATTTGTAAGTAAAAAAAAACAAAAAACCCATCCCCCTGCCAAATGCAACAGATACAACTTCGATTGCTTTCTAACACCTTACACAAAATTCAAAACAAAATGGGCTGAAGACTTTAATATCAGATCTAAATTCAGATTCTCATGAGGAAAACATAAGTGCCCACTTCATGACATTGAGTCTAGGGGTTATTTATTTTGTCACTGGGCAGTACTCAGTACTTACTCCTGGCTCTGAGTTTAGGAATAACTCCTAGTTGTGCTAGAGGAACCATGTGGATGTTTGGGAGTTGAATCTGGATCACCTTTATTCAAAGAAATCACCATATCCATTGTCCTATCTCTCCAACTCTAATCTAGAAGTACCTTTAATGATTGGATTTCATTGGCCAAGAAAACGCAAGGTAAGATAAGTAAATGGGACTGCATCAAACTAAAACACTTCTATGATTTTCTGTGTGGTTCAAAGAAATAAAGATACTCCACAGTATGGGAGTGAATATTTTCCCATCAATCATCTGATAAAGTGTTAATATGAAAAATACGAAAATCACTGGAATATTTTTATAAGAAAAAAGTATCCAAAAACTGGGGGAAGAGATTAACAGAAACTTCCTCAAAGACATACAGATGGCCAAAGATAGTTGAAAAACAATGTTCTGCATCACTAATTAGTGAAATACAAATCAAAACAATGAGATCTCTTTGTTTCTAGAAGTTATTAGTTATTTTTAATTACTAACAACTAGAAGTTATTCCTAAAGCTCAGAGCCAGTAGTAAGTACTGAGTACTGCCTAATACCTTCAAGGAAAGAGAAAAAAGGAATGCCTTGCCACAAACGTGGGTCGGGGTGAGGGGCGATGGGGTGGGGGGGTGGGAGGGCTACTAGGATAATGGATGGTGGAGAATGGGCACTGGTAGATAGATGGGTACTCGATCATTGTATAACTGAAACCCAAGCACGAAAATTTGTAAGTCTTACAACTGTACCTCATGGTCTTCCACTAATACAAAAATAAATAAAATAATATTCTTAAGGTATACTCTTCGTTTTCTGCAATTTAGGTGGAATTAGAAGGTATGTTGTTAAGTGAAATAAATCAGAAATAAAGAAAAGACTCATGTTTTAGATGAATGTGATTTTAGAATATAAAATCACTGTGAGTTAACTCTCCTCTATAGTTGCATAGGTGTAAACATCTACACTTTTTTAGGTTTTTGTTTGTGTGCTCAGGAAACCATGTAGAGGGCTGAAGATTAAACCCAGGTCATCAGCAAACAAGGTAAGCTTCTTCCCTGCTGTACTATTACTCTGACCCCCCACCACAAATTGTTTTAAAAGCAAAAATTATGCACTTCTACTCTTAGGGGAAAATGAGAGGCAGTGTACCAATACTGATTTTATGACTAAAAGGAAATGGAATATGGCAAATGGGTTCCAGAGCATTTCAAGTATATATAGAGATACGATTAGTAGGATATTGAGAGTCTTGCTTAGGAATAATTCAAATGCATCCTATGAGTTCTACCTGCCTTATTTTCTTTCCCCAATCAGACCCATTTGCTCGAGTGGGCCCAGTAACGTCTCCATTGGAGACTTTGTTGGTACTGTGTCTGGCATATCGAATACGTCACGGGGAGCTTGCCAGGCTCTGCCGTGTGGGCGAGATACTCTCGGTAGCTTGCCGGGCTCTCCGAGAGGGGCGGAGGAATCGAACTCGGGTCGGCCATGTTGGCTGCGTGCAAGGCAAACGCCCTACCGCTGTGTTATCGCGGGTAGGGCGTTCGCCTTACAAGCGGCCAACATGACCGACCCGAGTTCGATTCCTCCGCCCCTCTCGGAGAGCCCGGCAAGCTACCGAGAGTATTCGATATGCCAGACACAGTAACAACAAAGTCTCCAATGGAGACGTTACTGGGCCTGCTCGAGCAAATCGATGATCAACGGGAGGGCCTTTTTAATCAGACCCATGCTTCAATGGGTCCTGCCTTCATGTGCTAATAGTCACAGTCATGTCCTGTTCTAAATGAAGCTTGGCTTGGAATTGATCCACTCCTCATGCAAAAAATGAAGTGGCTCCAGGATTTTGGCCTGATGCTAGCAAGTACAGAGAAATTATGCTACATTAAAAAAATCATTAGTGAATCACGATGAGATGCAGTTAGACTTTCGTGCTTGTATTTCAGTCATACAATGCTCAGGTGCCCATCCCTCCACCAGTGCCCATTCTCCACCACCCAGTATCCCTCCCACACGCCCCATCCCCCCACCCTTCTTCTGTGCTCTTTTTGTTCTCTTTGTGTCCTTTTTGTACTCTTTCTCCTTTTTGGCGTTGTGGTTTGCAATAGGGGTATTGAGTGGCTTTCATGTTCGATCTAGTCTACTTTCAGCATGCATGTCCCATCCCAAGCGGGTCCTCCAATGACACCGTACTTGGTGTTCCCTTCTCTGAGATGCCTTTTCCTCCAGCAAGTGAAGCCAGCTTCCGTGCCATGGAGCAAACCTCCTGGTACTTATCTCTACTATTCTTTGGTGCTAATCTCCCATTCTGTTACTTTATATTCCACAGATGAGTGCAAACTTTCTATGTCTGTCTCTCTCCTTGATTCATTTTACTTAGCATGATACTTTCCATGTTGATCCACTTATATGCTAAGTTCATGAACTCCAATTTGACCCAGCAATACTTCTCCTGGGAATATATCCTGAGAGGCAAAGGAAAAAACCCGAGTGCCCAGATGACTGGTTAAAGAAAGTTTGGTACATCTACACAATGGATTACTAAGAAGCTGTTAGAAATTATGTTACTTCTATTTTGAGACCTGTTTGATGCACTGCAAATAAGATGGGAAATCTGCAGCACCCACTGACATATTAGTTAAGAAGGTATTTTACCTCAGACTCTCTAGAACTGCCATTGAGAAGTACTTTAGTACAAGGAGTTGTATTTGCATACAACTTTATCTGCTATAATTTATTAAGAAATTAAAAATATAAGAGAGCGCTTAATAATCAACTTCAGAAGTCAATCTGAATGGTCAGTGGAATAGTTTTTTTCTCTTTGGACGCCAGCCCATGAATTTCCCAGATGGAAAAAGTATATTAATTTTATCCCAGTAAAGCATATGGAAATCTTGTGTCAGAAAATGACCAATTCTAAATTCCTAGATGATAAAATACATATATTGTATTGAAAACTTACCACACATGACCATTTCAGTAGGGAATAGGACTAATGAATTAACTCCTGCCTCCCATCTTTTGGGAGTCAATTTATATCAGTTGGTTCTGATCCCTCCAGAATCTTCTTCATTTCTCCCTCATCCTTCCATTAAGCATAAAACAGTTTATTCCCTCACCTCCTTTTTTTTGGGTTTATAATCCTGTCAATGAATTCAAGGATGACCACTCACATTACAAATTATATCCTTATTACTCCTGCATGCCTAATTTATACCATTCTGTAGGATAACACTGTTCTGTTCTTCCTGCATAGCCTCAGGTAGTTTAGGTTTATTGGGTTGCTCCCATCACAGTGCTCCCATTCCTCTGTGTTTATTTGTAACTTCTTTGTGCTCTGTCGACTTATAAATATTTTTCTTTTCTCTGGAAGGCCTTTGCATAGTCTATTCAGAGCATTGTCCCTTTTGTATGAACACAAGAAAACATGATTTTGTAATGTGACTCTCAGTGATAGTTTCCTTCTGAGCATCTGTTCTCTCACCTAAGCCTCAGCTGCCTTTACTTCCTAGACCCCCCCCCCCCCCCAAAGCAGGGTCCCGACGAGGGATTGGATGGAACCAGGGCAAGCTGTAAGCTAAGTGCTACCCTGGCACCGAGATGGGTCTGGCCATAGCACCATAATGCTTAACTATAAGTTAAGAGCTTGGGCATGGACAAATGCTGTCATGATCCAAAAGGTAATAACTAGATTTGGACCCTGCTAGGGTTAGGAGTGATTAATCTGGTCTGAAAGCTGTAGTCTGAGTCTGTGGCAAGATGTTTCCAGGAGAGCTGCCCTATAAGCTTCAATGTGATCGCCTACTGTGTCAATACAAAAATGGTATTTATATGTTGATAGTTATTGGACTGAAGAAAAGAGAAAAACACCTTAGGAATATTTTGCCCTTGGACCTTCAGGAAGGGCTTTCTAATGTTGATTTTGCTACCTGACTGGGTGCAGTGTCAGCCCAGAATGCAGGGGAGGTTAGAGGCAAGAGAGCTGGGGAGAGAGAGGAGAGAGCAGGGCAGCAAGATGGACTGCTGAGAGGCTAGCAAGGGGCAACACATGCTTGAGAGAACCTGGGCTCTCTGTAACAAATTTCCTCTATGGGATAAACTTCCTTGTAATAAACTGCTACTAAGACTAACCAGCCTGGCCCTTGTCTCTTCCTTCGTCTACCCTTGGCCAACAGCCTTCCCGATCCAGGCCACACAGCGGCTCTAGAGCACCGAACATGGGCAGTGAGAGAGAGCCATCCAGAGAACCCGTGAACACAAAACCTTCAGCGTGCACAGTTTTTAACACCATTCCATCTGGGTTATCTAATATGCTGGAGAATTCAGGTTTAGTTTTTTATTATGAACCTTGGTGGCAGGGACATTTATCTTGCATTCCTTAACCCACCAGAATTCACATGGTATCCCATCCAAGGATGGCCAGAAACTTGATATTATATAACAGAATGAGAACACAGTGTTTAAATCAATATTTTCTAGTTCTTTCCAAGATTACATCCAGGATTACATCATCTTTTCTGTTGGTAATCTCTCATTCTGTAATCTCGCATTTTGCGCTATCCCACTCTAAATTCTTATCATGCAGACAAAAATATCAGGAATACATCAATAATCATATTTTCAGTTAAGTCACTAGTTATAAGGAAATTACAATGGGCGTTGATACTGGAAAAGGAATCCATTACTTGTTTGCTTCAAGAATAGGAGGATCACTTTTATCCTATAGATTCCTGGATATTAGAGTTTTCTTGGACCATGTCCTAGCTATGGAATGTTTAAGTTGGTGCTACAAGTACACAGGATTAGGCTGTTTTGAACAAGTGAGAAATCATGTACACTTGCCAGTTTTTCCAGACCTGGAAACTAGGATTTCACAGAGCACATCCCCTTGGGAAAGATTATATAACACTGATACAAGAGAACAAAATTCATTTATGGATGCCCTGAGCCTCCTCATCTGTTTTATATCCCATGGTTTTATAAATTTAAGAGCATCTATTAGTTTGTCCATACATCTCTGCTATCCATGGGAATGATTTGTTAGTTATAGTATTAATTTTCCTTAGCCAATCCTGTTTATTTTGCTTCACCAAGTTGTCAACATTTGTTGTTCAAACTCTGCCATCCAGACTTATTTTTGATGACAGTGTCCCATTGCTTTTGAGAAAACTAAAAGTACATCATCTCTTATCAACTTTGGTCTGCATTGAACAAATACCACTGACTTTCATTTATTTACTTTTTAATTTTTATTAGCGAAACACCATGAGGTACAATTGTAGACTTATAAGTTTTTGTGCTTGGGTTCAGATATACAATGATCTAGTACCTATCCCTCCACCAGTGCCCATTCTCTACCACCAATGATCCCAGTATCCCTCCCAATCCCCATCCCCCCATCCCACCCTTCCTCTGTGGCAGGGAATTCCCTTTTGTTCTCTCTCCTTTTGGGTGCTGTGGTTTGCAAAAGAGGCACTGAGTGGCAATCATGTTCAGTCTACGGTCTACTTTCAGCATGCATCTCCCATCCTGGGAGGATCCTCCCAACACACTTTACTTGGTGTTCCCTTCTCTATCTGAGCTGCCTTTTCCACTACCATGTGTGGCTGGCCTTCAAGCCATGGAGTGAACCTCCTGGTACTTATCTCGACTATCCTTGGATGTTAGTCTCCTATTTTGTTACTTTATATTCCCCAGATGAATGCAATCTTTATGTCTGTCCCTCTCTTTTTGATTCATTTCACTTAGCATGATACTTTCCATGTAGCACCATTTGTATGTAAATTTCATGACTTCATCTTTTCTAACAGCTGCATAGTGTTCCATTGTGTAGATGTACCAAAGTTTCTTTAACCATCATCTGTTCTCAGGCACTCGGGTTTTTTCCAGATTCTGGCTATTGTGAACAGTGCAGCAATGAACATAGAAGTGCAGATGTTATTTCGACTATGTTTATTTGCCTCTCTGGGATATATTCCCAGGAGTGGTATTGCTGGGTCAAATGGGAGCTCATTTTCTAATTTTTTGAGAATCGTCCACACTGTTTTCCAAAAGGGCTGAACCAGTTGGCATTCCCACCAGCAGTGAAGAAGAGTCCCTTTCTTGCCACATCCACATCAAAACCGGTTGCTTTTGTTCTTTTGGATGTGTGCCAGTCTCTGTGGTGTGAGATGATATATCATTGTTTTGATCTTCCATCTCCCTTATGATTAGCAATGTAGAGCATTTTCTCGTGTGCTTTTTAGTCATTCAGATTTCTTCTTTGAGAATGTTTCTATTCATTTCATATCTTTTGAAGTGCAGAGGCTTCTTAATTTAAAATAGTCCTATTTCTTTATCTCTGTTTCCACTTGGTTGGTCAGTGGAGTGCGGTCTTTAAAGATACGTTAGTGTCAATGTCGTGGAGGGTTTTGCCAACCTTGTCTTCAATGCACCTTATGGATTTTGGCCTGATGTTGAGAACTTTAATCCATTTTGATCTGACTTTTGTGCATGGTGTTAGTGGTCTAGGCCCAGTTTTAGCTTGTGGTTATCCAGTTATGTCAGCACCATTTGTTGAAGAGGCTTTCCTTGTTCTACTTCACATTTCTTGCTTCATTATCAAAGATTAGATGTTCATACATTTGGGGTTGGGTGTACGGATATTCCACCTTGTTCCATTGGTCTGCAGATCTGCTTTTGTTTCAGTACCATGCTGTTTTAATTATTACCACTTTGTAGTAGAGTTTGAGGTTGGGGAGGGTAATGCCTCCCCATGTGCTTTTCCCAAGAATTGCTTTAGTTATTTGTGGGCGTTTGTTGTTCCATATGAATTTCAGGAGTGCTTGATCTATTTCTTTGAAGAATTTCATGGGTATCCTTGTCGGGGTTGCTCTGATCTGTATAATGCTTTGGTGAGTATTGCCATTTTGACAATGTTAATTCTTCTTATTCATGAGCAGGGGATATGTTTCCATTTCCTTGTATCCTCTTATTTCATGGAGTAGTGTTTTGTAGTTTTCATTGTAGAGGTCCTTTACCTTTTTAGTTAGACTGATTTCAAGGTATTTGATTTTCTTGGGCACAATAGTGAATGGGATTTTTTTTTCATGCCACTTTCCTCTGTCTCATCATTTGCATGAAGGAAGGCCATGAATTTTGGGGCATTAATTTTATAGCCTGCGACTTTACTGTATAAGTATATTGTTTCTAGGAGTTTCTTGGTAGAGGATTTGGGATTCTTGAGATATAGTATCATATCATCTGCGAATAGTGAAAGCTTGATTTCCTCTTTTCCTATCTGGATGCCTTTAATGTCTTTTTCTTGCCTAATCGCTATTGCAAGTACTTCCAGTACTATATTGAACAGAAGTGGTGATAGTGGGCATCCTTGTCTTGCCCCTGATCTTAGAGGGAAGGCCCTCTAAGGGCCTTCCCCATTGAGGATAATGCTTGCCATGGGTTTGTTGTAGATGGCTTTGACTATCTTGAAGAAAGTTCCTTCAAAACCCATTTTGGTGAGAGATTATCATAAACGGGTGCTGGATCTTGTCAAAAGCTTTCTCTGCATCTATTGATATGATCATATGATTTTTATCTTTACTTTTGTTGATATGAATTATGTTGATTAATTTCTGAACGTTGAACCATCCTTGCATCCCTGGGATGAATCCCTCTTGGTCATGGGGTATGATCTTTTTGATAAGTTGTTGGATTCTATTTGCTAATATTTTGTTGAGGATCTCCGATCCATGTTCATCAGGGATATTGGTCTATAGTTTTTTGTTGGTGGTGTCTTTGTTTGCTTTTGGTAGTAGGAAGATATGTGCCTCATAGAAGCTATTTGGGAGAGCTCCTGTTTTTTTCAATTTCCTGGAAAAGCTTGAGGAGAACTGGCAAAAGGTCTTCTTTAAATAAAGTTTGGAAGAATTCACTAGTGAATCCATCTGGGCCTGTTTTTTTTTTTTTTTGAGAAGACTTGATTACAGTTTCAATTTCCTTGATATGAATGGGTCTATTCAGGTATCCCAAGTCTTCTTGGTTCAATCTTGGGAGATTATCGGAATCCAGGAATTTATCCATTTCTTCTAGGTTCTTTTGTTTCATGGCATACAGACTCTCAGGGCTAGGACAAAGGAAATGTTACTGGTGCCTGCTTAAGGCAATCAACGAACAACAGGATGATTGTGAGTTGAGGAGGCCAGGATTTTTTCCACAGAATTAGGTGATAAAGGCTGGGATGTGAGTTTAGAGTGCTGGGAGTAGGAAATATAACTGCATCCACCACACAAAAGGCCACGCCCATTTCTGAGGAGGCCACACCCTTACGTGGAGTCCATACCCCCATCTAGTCCCAGGGCCACGCTGACCTAGGAACCTGAAGAGGAGGGTGGTGCCCTGAAGAGGTGGTTGGGTGGTCTGGTGGAACTTGGGCAGGTGTTCCCCAAAATTTCTGGCTGCCCAGTGGTGGTGGCTTGGTGCAGGGAGAGGGGCGAGCATGCAGGGTGTGGGAAAGGGATGCACTCCCCATCTCCCCGACTCCCCGAGGAACCCGCAGATGAGGGCAGTGCCCTGAAAAGGTGGGTGGGCAGTCCAGGGGAACTCGGGCAGGTGTTCCCCAAAGTCTCCTCCGGCTGCTCGGTGGTGGGGGCCCAGCTCAGTAACAACGTAGCACTAGATATTCCAGAAACAGATAATCTAGAATGTCCTATTTTTGTTTAAATGTTTTTCAATTTGAAAAACAGTTGCACGAAGCAAGAGCTTACTTTCCCCCGAATCCAAATATAAACAGCACAATAGGAGCATATATATTATTTGGCAGAGAGTTCCCATATGTGAACATCCTTCACACTGTGGTTGGGGTAATAAGCAGTCTTTCTCATGAAAATATTAACCCCAAAGTATAATAATGTCACAGAAAAGTGGTCTTAATTTCACATGGGGGTAGGTGGAGAGTATGTTCTATAAATGCAAAAATGTAGGAGAAGGACTGTCACTATCACTGTTACTGTCCTCCTGTTGTTCATTGATTTGCTCGAGTGGGCCCAGTATTGTCTCCATTGGAGACCTTGTTGTTACTGTGTTTGGCATATCAAATATGTCACGGGTAGCTTGCCAGGCTCTGCTGTGCGGGCGAGATACTCTTAGTAGCTAGCCGGGCTCTCTGAGAGGGGTGGAGGAATCGAACTCGGGTCAGCCATGTTGGCTGAGTGCAAGGCAAATGCCCTACCGCTGTGCTATCGCTACAGCCCAGGAGAAGGACAAACAACCCATTCTTTAAAAATACTAGTTTAAAGTAGTTTTTGTTCCCCTAAAGTAACAAAAGAGGAGACTATACCTAAGAATAGCCGAGATAAGTACCAGGAGGATTACTCCATGGATTTGAGGACAGCTGCACACGCTAGGGGAAAAGGCAGCTCAGATAGAGAAGGGAACACCAAATAAAGCGTGTTGGGAGGTTCCTCTCAGGATGGGAAATGCGTGAAGAGAGTAGACTATAGACCGAACAAGATTGCCACTCAATGTCTCTTTTGCAAACCACAGCACTCAAAAGGAGAGAGATAACAAAAGAGAATGCCCTGCCACAGAGGTGGGATGGGATGGGGGGATGGGGATTGGGAGGGATACTTGGACTGGTGGTGGTGAATGGGCACTGGTGGAGGGATGGGTATTTGATCATTGTATAACTGAAACCCAAGCACAAAAATTTGTAAGTCTACAACTATACCTCATGGTGTTTCACTAATAAAAATTTAAGAAAAAAAAGTAGTTTTTGTTCCCCTATTTCTCCTAATAAAAAGTAGCACTGAGTTCTGGAACCATTATTTGATTTTTCTCTTGGTTGTTTATAAAGTGTTGCCCTACATCACTTGCATCACATTACTAGGTAAGACCCTTCATGCACCCAAGAGAAATGCGTTCATTCCTTTCTTCTCTTCTTGCTTTCATTCTTATATTACCCAGGGTGGCTGCTTTCTGAAGGTCTTTTTGAGCCACTTTGCCATTTGGCGTCTTCCAAAAATTTGCCCAAACCTAAGGATCTTCTTCAATCTGAACTGATCCTCCTCCATTTCACTCCCTATGTTCCGAACCAGGAAACTTCTTATTGGGAACAAATCTGTTCGTATTTATCCTGGCTTCTAGGTTATCACCATACATATCCTTGTCCAAATTTTTACTGTGTATGTAAATGTTCCAGGCCATATCTTTATCACCTCTTCACCTTTGATCATCACTTGTATCACTTGTCATCCCGTTGATCAATTTGCTCAGCGGGTGCCAGTAACGTCTCCATTTGTCCCTGTCACGTGCTAGTGTAGCCTAATGGCATATGATCACTCCAGGATCATGAATGAGAACTCAACCTTTGATCATAAACATTGTAAATTAAATCATCTCCTGCAAACCCATTGACCATACCCTTGGTTGAAGAGCCTCTGGTCATACTGAACTTCAATTGGAAGTCCAAGGGCGGGCTCAGCACATTCAATACTTTCACTGATAACTTGGTTTCCATTTCTCTGAAGTTTAGACCTCTTATCACTTGCTGCCCTGGAAAGACTGATCATACTGTCTGTGTCATGCCAGATTTCATCTCTTTTATGTGCCCTCCACCCTCTTTTTCCAATGGGTTTTGATCCCAGATGTACTCTGCCTGGCTTTCTGGGACATGTGTCTAAGTTTCTCTTCATTTTTTATTTTTGAGCCATCTTTCTATTTGAGCACTTATTTCCACAGCTTCACGAGCTTTCAATCATCAATATACAGTATTTCAGCCAGTGTAGAAAATTTTCATTGATGTGAATGTTTTGTAGTTCTCTTCATTCAGCAGCCAGGCATTTGTGTAATGGAATTGTATAACCCTTAGCATTTCTAAAGTTTGAAATACAAGGAGAAATATTCCATTCTTGTTCCTTAAAAGTCATCTTGCAGCTAGGAGAATGCATGACAGGTACAGGAGAAGAACGTGGTCCCCAAAAGAATTTTCTTATTAATTTTGAACCTTGGAGGATCCATGTAATTTTTCTGCATTTTCACCATTCAAATAACCCTCTGTTTTGCTCCGGAGTTGAAAACCACTACTTGTTGAGTGTATTGGATATACTGAGCAGGAGTCAGCTTATCAGCTATTTGAATGAGCATGAATACAGCAACCTCCGTGACACAGATTTCTCTAAGGCTACTCTGGTCTTTTCCATTATCTCTATAATGGCTTCATCAGGTCTTTGTAGGCTTGGCTTATCTGTGTATGACTTCTTTGAGAACTAGGTCAGTATACATGCTATAAATGACCTTGTCTTTTGACTGTCCTTTTGAGAAATTACATTATATTTGATTTTTTCTTCAACATCCACCGGAATGACTGGTGCATTTGACATTTTTTCCTTCAATCCCATATCCAGTGGGATATTGGGCTACCTGGATCTCTGGAAAGTACCTCCATCTCCAAAATCCTCTACTAACAGAAGTACCCAACCATTCCAGTACTCATATGGTGGAATTTTTCTTTGGGAAGAAACAACTGCGGTCTTTGATTTCTCGGCTATTGACATCTCTTCAGCTTCAAGCTGGTCCTGATATACTTGAATTGGTACAGGTAAAAAGCTGGAAAGTGCCATCTTCCACTTTTTCCCTCAATTGCCCTCCTAATTCTCATTGCTTTCCAATTCTTTAAGGCATCAACAATTCAATTCAAAGTCTCTCCCTGTGGTCTCCTGCTATAACTCCTTATTTGATCTATCAGAAGATGTTGGTTCCTGTTTCTTAGGAGACCTGAATTGGCACTCTATTGTTATGGATATTAGATTTTATCTTTGTGTATCACATTGTTAAAAATTTCTGGGAAGTTCTTAATATGTTTTATTAGTCAAGCCCAGACCAGCTGATCTGGGCATATGGTCAATTCTAATATTAACCATATGCCATTACTCAGGGGTTCATATGATCTCATTTAAAGTTTCAAGACATGGTTAGTAGAAAATGATCGAGGACTCTACTAGTACATCCAAAGATTATTCTCAAAGAGCATCAGAGACAGTCAAGGGCTGGCATTATCCTCAAGTTATTTTACTAAATTATTAGGATTATAGTAGTAAATAGATCACCCACTGAAGGTGACAAACAATTCCTATAGATTGCAGTATGCTGCTTAAAACTCTGATATAACCAAAGAAAAATTGGTTCATATATACAAGGTCTGTCACGTGTACCCAACAGCTTTGCCAAACATTCCTTCAACTGTGGAGCTGTTGAATGCTTCCCCTGAACTTTTGCTTCAGTGGGGCAGCTTTTTCATCACAAACTGGTCTCTTCCAGTCTTGTTGGTATCCTTTTTCTCTTATAGTATCATGTACCTCAATACAGTCTTTGTACATTGGCATCTCAATCTAGCATAACCAGGACTAAGGCAAATGTGTGAATCATGTTCAATTTTATTTGCAATAGTAATACATTCAGATTGTTATGGAGGCACTCGATCATATTTCTCTGATCACAACTCTCACTTAGATTTAGTTTGAACAGATACCAGGTGTTCTCTTAAATTTGTCCTCTTATAAGTCTTCCAATCAACTAAGACAATCTAATCCATGCAAGGTAAAAGGTAAAAAAAGGTAAAGGCCCTCCCATTGTTCATCGATTTGCTCGAGCGGGCCAAGTAACGTCTCCATTGGAGATTTTGTTGTTACTGTGTTTGGCATATCGAATACGTCACGGGGAGCTTGCCAAGCTCTGCCGTGCGGACGAGATACTCTCGGTAGCTTGCCAGGCTCTCCGAGAGGGGCAGAGGAATCAAACTCGGGTCGGCCATGTTGGCTGCGTGCAAGGCAAATGCCCTACCGCTGTGCTATCACTCCAGCCCTGCAAGGAGTTGAATAAAGTATAGATTAAACATCTGCCAACAAGTTATTTTATGTTCAAAAGGAACTCTGAACTGCATGGCCTCAGTGCTCTGAATCTCCTCTTATGGGTAAAAGAAGGATTTGTCTTGTTTTATATTCTCAACCTTTGGTACAGAAGAATTTTCTCAAATGTTGGTTAGACCATCAACAATGATAAATTGAAGGAAAGAGGCCAGGTTTTATCTCAACAAATCAGAATCCTCTGAAGTGTCAAAGAGGATAAAGCACTGATACTCCAAGAATGTGCCCTTCCATGTTTTTGGCATGCCTTTAAAAAGCTGAAATAGAAAAGCTTTTGACCATCTTACTAGTCACAATCAAAGATGACACAGTGAAGAAATGGCAAGTGAGACTATGAGTCATTTTACCCATCATGGCACCATCCTCAAAGTTGCTAGATTTCTCAAAGGGCAAGATAATATTCACTCATCCAGTGACGCAGCTTGGATGAGTAGAAAACTTGGTTCAGAATATGACTAGTCACATATTCCTGAAACATCAGCTTTATATTGAACATGCAAAGCAATAATTCTTAACTAGTAGGGGACAAAACTTAATAGGCAATGACTATAGCCTCCCATCTGAGCTGCTCTGCTTCCACTACAAGACACCAACAAAGCATATACTTGTCTTTTTTTCTATCGGCTTACTCTATTCTCCCCTTTGCTTTAAGTCAAAAATCCCTCTCAGCTCAACCCTGATCACCCCACTTAAAAGCTATATACTGGCACTCAGATATGCATGAATTACCCTTTATATAATTCTATGTATAGTAGGATATAGTAGACTATATAGTTTATGTTCAGTTATGGTAAGCTAGAATATCTTATTGTAGGATTATTTCTCTTTCATTCAGAGAATATACCTAGACTTACACTGATGTCTGAAGCAGCAGGCACATGCTGATTTTAATTTTAAACAGCAGGAGCTGAGGTTTAGATTTACCACCTGCAAGAGCCTTCCAGGAAGCAATATGGTTTTTTCTTAGCTGGTAAAGGGTAAGTTTGGCTAAAAGTTCTTCTATTCACCTAAGAAAATATTGATGTACCGTCAAGCATTTTCATTCTAACTTCAGTCTATCTCTGAATTCTCACCCACATGTTTTGATCCCCTCTTCAGTTACCTAATAGTGTAGAACCTTTAGTGATGGAAGGATGTTTGGTGGGTACTTTTAATCAGGCATCACAGTACTTGCTAGAATATCTCCTCCTGGAATTTTGTTGATATTAGAATTAGAGGTTTAGGTTTTCTATACGGCAAACTAATCTTGGTAACTCTCTAACTAGTCAGTGATGAGTCACTTGAGTTACTTTTAAAACTTGATCTCAGCAGATTATAGAAAAGCAAATTTGCAATGTTATTCCATTCTCATGAAATACAGATTATAAATTTCTCAATTAGGAAGTCTGAATCCACCTGGTTACTCTGTAGTTTAAATTCTTTGGTAGGTTTCTTTCTTTCTTTCTTTTTTTTTTAACAGAAATTCCCTGCATTATATCAGACCCTTAGTCTGTTTTTTTTTTCCAGGAACTAATTTGGAACAACCTGATTTTGATTCTTTGTTGCAATATAAAACAAAAACCCAGCTCCCGGAAGAGAACAGCACAGAGTCTCCTGCCCCCACGCCTGGCTGTCCTCATCGGGGCCCCTTAGAGGGGAGCAGGTTGAGTCTCCCTCCCCGACCAGGACTCCGGCAGCCGAAGACCTCCAGAACCAGCCACCACCATGAGACCACTCTCCACACGCATGAAGGTACCGGCAGAGGAACAAAGGCATGTGGGTCCCGGTGCTGAGATCTCCAAGCCTGTGCAGATCGGGGCTGAGCATCCTCCACCCAGATCCTCCACATTCCAGTAGGCAGGGGTCACACCCACCAACTGGCCCCCTGGCGCCGTGTAATCCCATCAATGGCCAAGACCCAGAGACTATAAAACCCAGCTCCCAGAAGCCGCATTTGCGGCAGCGTGACATCTTATTATCTCATTCCTACTTTGGACAAACTGGCAGGCTACGGAATGTAACTGCCCACATGGCAGAGTCTGGCAAACTTCCCTTGGCATACCCAATATGCCAAATACCAATAACAATTATGGGTCTCATTCTCCTAACCCTGAAAGAGCCTTGAATATGGCACTTTTTAAAAATTTCTCAGGGCTAGGACAAAGGAGACGTTACTGGGGCCTGCTCGAGGCAATCGACGAACAGGATAGTTGTGATCGTGATCGTTGTGTAATATATATTTTTTTCCTGAAGACAATGATATTTGCATCTAGAGGGTGGACTCTAAAAGATCTACAGAGATGAGACTGAGATAAAAATCTACAAGGATGAGATTATCACCTGCGCCAACTGTCATACCTCCAGGTACTTTGAAACAGTCATAACAAAGTCACATACTCTGCATAGCTAATTATAATTAATACCTAAGCCCATAATTGAACTTGTCCCTTTTTTTTGAAATCTGTTGTTTATTTCCAACAATAAGCACCTCATCAACATGAGTATGGTAACTAAGCAGATATGTTATTGGGTAACAAAAGACTCTAATAGTTCATTAATTTCCAAAAGCATTGACAGATATTGGAGCTTCATTTCTGTTTTAGATGCTTATACTAGAACCATTCTCAGATTGATGATTCCCAGTTTTTCATGCCCCCTTCATACTTTCTACCATTCAACCATTTCCACAAGGATTTATTGATATGTGTTATAAAATCCTTGCACAACTCTAAGATTCTTAGTATTACATGAAATTGCCTTTCAGCAGTATTAATTCATCATAACTATCATTATAGCTATTGTAAGATTATGCAACAATAACTGATGAGAATAGTAAGATTAAGGACATTAGCAATGACCCTTATAGAATATTTAGTTTTCTTTTAACATGTTAAAACATTTTGCTAAACATCTACAAGATGTTTTACCATACAAGATACAAATTTGCAAAGGAGTACATACGAACTGAGCTTATGTTAATTTTTTTTTTATTTTGTGGATGGCATGTGTCCAAGTTATCAGGAAAATACTTTATTACATTTTTATTAAGTCAAACCCAAACCAGTTCACCTGGGACACATGTAAAATTGATTCACCTATTAATCTCAATTCATTCTTCAGAAAATTCCATCCAAGCTTCACAGATAACAAGCTAGGTTAGGTCCACCAAAACACCAAAAGATTGTCACTCTCTAACAGACAAAAAGGCCAATTTCAAAGGCATTGATTTTCTTTACTCATGCTTTCCCTTTCGGAGAGCCCGGCAAGCTACCGAGAGTATTCGATATGCCAAACACAGTAACAACAAAGTCTCCCATGGAGACGTTACTGGGCCCGCTCGAGCAAATTGACGATCAACGGGAGGGCCTTTACCTTTTACCTTTATGCTTTCCCTTAATAATGGAAGTCAGAACCGGAAACATGCATGAAGTCAGTTTGCTCACAACGATAGTTCAAGGTTACTTGTTATCTAAAGTCCTGGGAATGAACCAGCTTCTTTCCCAGTTGAAGGTTTGATGACCAGACCTTTATGTATTTATTTTCACCTACTAGTAAGTAAAATTGCGGAAGCCATGATGAAGCAATACACAGAACTCTTTCAGGGAGATAAAAGGAGTCCAATTATGTTCTCTGACACCCATCAATATATTCACATGAGTACATGTTGATGGCTGATGGCAACAGGCTGAGGTACCCTTTCCCGGGAAACATGGACTCTGATAGGGAATGCTAGGATAGAAAACTGGCTTTGACAAAAGGTCCTTAAATGTTATGGTTATATAGAATACCTCCATCCAGTTACCTCTGAGTCTAAGAAGTGTGACTTATTGAAGACAAGCACCTCCCAATCTTCCCTGGATTCTCCCAGTTTTCATTTCATGCAACCAATATGAAACTGTAAATTATGCTTGACATGTTTACTTTATTTTGGCACCAGAGTCTTGCAGGTCTCAGTTTAATACAGGTTGATGTAAACATTAATACAGAATAGGTTCCTCTATTAGTTTATAAGAATTAGAAATGCCTATAGATGTAACTATAGCATATTTATTTAAGCAAAGAAACCAAAAAATAAGCAAACCACTAAGTATCTAAATTAGACTGACTTCTTATCACACTTTAAACAAATTTGTTCTATTCAAAGACAGACACAAGGAAACACCTAAAATTGAGGTATCTTATGAAACATGAGAGTCCTCCTATAAAAAATGACCAAGTCCATTGGCCAGAATGTTGTATCAAGAAAAATTCCAGATTTTATGTCAGGATATATATTTTATACCACTAATACAAAAGTATGTTGTCTAGGCTCTGTGACCCCAAGTCTCATTGTTGATAGTCAATCAGAATGAATCCCTGATATTACCTGATTCTCTTTGAAGTGTGTTTTAAAAAACACATACTGTGACATTATTTGATTTTCTTTGATTTTCTGACTGAGATTTCCCAGATAGCTGCTAACCAAAAAAAAACAGAGTGGCAGATATTAAAGCTGAGACATTTTATAAGAGTGGCATAAATGATGGTCTTGTTTTTGGTCACATTTTCCATAATGATTTCAGAGTTCCAATGTGACCCATCCATGGTTCCCTGCTGATTTCAGAAATCTCAGACTAGAGACTGAAGCTTAATCACAAAAGTGGAGAAAAAGGCACAACATGTAAGAGACAATATTCTCTTATGTTTGGGTTCCTGCCACATATGTATCCAATGCTTTCCTTCCTTTATCCTAGGAGCACCTAAATCCTGTCTCCCAAGGGAAGACACTAATGTGGGTAATCAAGTAACAATGTAAAATCTACCATACTTTGTCCCCAAACATGGCAGTCCTGATAAATCTGCCCCTGAAGGCAGCTCAGGCATTGGCTCCTTTGAGATGAGCCAAAGATGCAAAGCTGTAGCCTTAATGGGTTGCAGATTGTTGGGCATGGGCCAGTGAAAAACAAAACAGTGAAGGTCTACTGTATATTATTGACCAATACTGTGTCACTCAGGATACTTTATAGCATTGAACTCCACACTGCCACCAATGTTGATCAGCACATCCATTTCAGAACTCAATATATTTAGTCTGAATACACAACCTCACATTGAGGACAAAATGATGTTTCCTAAGATATTAGATAAAAAGTGATGATGGAACTTGGGATCAGACTATGGACCCCTAGATCCATTTTTAGCTCATTGCTAATTGTTCATCACGTGAACGATTTTTGCAATATCTGATTATGATCTGAGTCCTATACTAACGAGGATCTGAGTCCTGGGCTGGAGCATTAGCACAGCGGGTAAGGCGTTTGCCTTGCACACAGCCAACATGGCTGACCCGAGTTCGATTCCTCCGCCCCTCTCGGAGAGCCCGGCAAGCTCCCGAGAGTATCTTGCCCACACTGCAAAGCCGTGATTTATTCGATATGCCAAACACAGTAACAATTAAGTCTCACAATGGAGACGTTACTGGGACCGCTCGAGCAAATCGATGAACAATGGGAGAACCGTGACAGTGACCGATCTGAGTCCTGACCATCTGAACCAAAATCAGAGACAGGTAAACTTATAGGCATTTTATAGTTCAATGAAGCAGCTGCAAATGTTTCATCTCCTCTCATTTGGTAGAGGGGGATCCCAATGGTACTCAGATGGGCTTGGTTAATCTTGGCCAATTGGACTGACAGTTCACTGTTATGACTAGAATGTAGTACTGGATCCTGCAGGGCTAGGATGCTCAGTCAACAGTTAAATAAAGATGTACAATTAGAAATACTCAGTCATTTTCCTAGGAAGGTGTCAGAAAGTGTCAGAAAATATCAAACTATCTCCCTAAAAATGCAAATCATGTCAATCAAAAATGAGACTCACCCGGAGAGCATTCTTAGACTCATCTGGATTTAACTATGAATCAGAAACTAAGCCCTAATGCTTTGTAAACTATTCCTTATTTTATAAAAACAGCATCAAATATTTTCTTTTTGTACAGGTTTACTGTGTATATTATAGTTAGACTAATATGCCAATTTTCTAAAATGCTTTATAGCTAATATGTAGTTAATATGTACTAGAAAACTAATTTTCTCTATTTTTCTTCAGGCAAAACTTTCATTCCCTAGCAAGAAATGCAATGAAACTAACAGTGCAAGAAATAGTCTCCACTCATGGACACTAAGGAAGCACCTGGGGCACCTTCATTGAAGGGTTGGTTACTCATGAATCTAGCAGAGTCTGACTTCATCCTTAAGCCCCATGCACAAGATGTTTCAAGAGAGTCATGCCAGACTAACATGCCTATGTTATTTCTTAAACTAATACCTATCCAGTAACTAGTTTGTGAGATTGAGAGCTGATTACATTAAATCTAAAATGAATAATCCCGAAGGTATAGTAAATTCTCATCTTGACTGAGGCAAGGGGTAGCATTGAATCGAGGTCTTCTTTCTGCCCTCTTGTGATTTCTTTTACTAAAATCTAGGGTGAGATTCGAAAGGTTCATCTTCTTAATATTTTGCTAATATCTTGCATACCAGTCATCAGTTTAGATATACAAGTTAGAGAGAATTCAGGATACAGCACTTTTAGAAGTAGGTAAGAAAGTCAAGAGTTAAGACAAGAGTTAGATCAATTGTCAAATGGATTACAATAAAATCCAGTGTGAAAAACAGGGTCCTTGATAGATGATAGTCCAGTTAGATCATTTGAGAAGAGAGTTTATTAACTGGCATTCTTTGTCAATCATAAACTTTTCACAAAAATCATTTCTAGGTCTTTCAGTCATTACCTCAAGTTGTAATGGTCCTTTATAGTTCCTGTAACCCTTGCATGATACTCTGAGCCCATAAAGCTTCCAGTGTCTCACTGGAACCTGAACCCTGCGGTTTTAATTCATTTAGGATATACTGGAGCCTGCCAAAATGCCCTCTAGTAGTCTGAATGAATGAGTTAACCCCCAAGGTTCTGTTGGCTCTGCTACAGAAACCTATCATTTGTTTCAATGCTCTGTTGGTTTCACTGTGGAGGCATTTATAGTTAACATGATTATTCTTGAGATGCTTTGTCATTATTGGCATTGACAATGTTTCGTACATAATTTAACCCCAATTAGAGTAATATCATGTTTTTAATTAACAATAGAATTATGAGAATTTAGAGCTTAGTGAAAGTGAAGATATTTGTTCTTAAAAGTATTGAAATACAATTTAATTTTTGTTATTGAATTACTGAGAGTTACCATTTAAGTATTTTCATGTAAATACATCATAAGGGATTATGATATTCTGGCAGCAGTTGTAGTGATTTGGTGTTATTAAAAGTGAACGTGAAGATTCACAAAACAAAGATTAACAGTGGGTTATGAAAAATTTGGAGTCCAGAGTAAATTTTAATGGATGACCAAGTCATTGAATCAACAGGTATCTTTGAATATTGTTGGGCCATACCATTTCAAATTTTTTTCTCAGGGATCAATTTTTAGAGGAGATCATAGAAGAAATAACTGTGTAAGATATGTTCTAAAATAAAAATAAGAAAATAACAATTATACATATCAAATTTGGCATAATGTGAATAAGAATTCTGGGTTTTCATTGGCATTTCCCACACATGTATAAAATGAGTACTGCAGAAATAGTGGTCAAAAAAGCATGAGTTTTCCTGATATTTATAAGAAAAATATTTAACCCGATGCTGCATTTAATAAACTCCTAATTCCACGTATAAATATATAAGAACTTAAAATGGTAATTTTGAATCACAACACAAATCACAAATCATCCTGTTATTCATCGATTGCCTCGAGCAGGCCCAGTAACGTCTCCTTCATCCTAGCCCTGAGATTATATTCAAGGCTCTTTAGGAGAATGAGACCCCTCATTGTTACTGGTATTTGGCATATTGGGTATGCCACGGGGAGTTTGCCAGACTCTACCGTGTGGGCAGGCTACATTCGGTAGCCTGCCAGTTTGTCAAAGTAAGAATGAGATGTCATAATAAGATGTCGCGCGGCCGCGAATGTAATTTTGAATTAGAATAAATACAAGATTTTTTAATAATTTTATTCCTGGAGCTAGAGTGATAGCACAGTGGATAGGGCGTTTGCCTTGTATGAGGCAGACCTGACTGACCCAATTCCTCCACCCCTCTCAGAGAGCTCAGCAAGTTACTGAGTGTATCTTGCCCACATGGCAAAGCCTGGCAAGCTACCTGTGACGTATTCAATATGCCAAACACAGTAACAACAGTCTCACAATAGAGACATTTACTGGGCCCGCTCGAGCAAATCGATGAATGGGAGGACAGTGCTACAGTTTATTCCTGGAAAAATATCTGCATTGGCAGATTTAAAGGCAAAATATATTTTATCACATATAATAACTTTAATAAACCTATTAAGAGGGGCATTAAAATACATGCATTAGCAGATTTGGGAACAGGATATGTATTCTTCTGTATTATGTCAATATTACATTAGAAAATCTTGTAAGGCCAGATTTATCAGTTACACAAGAATTATGCTACATTTTCCCCAGGCCAGTCCCCCACCACGCGGCAGCTGGAGACTTTGGGGAACACCTGCCTGCAGGACCGTCCGCCCACATCTTCAGGGCACTGCCCTCCTCTGCAGGTTCCTCGAGGAGTCCGGGGAGCTGGGGAGCATGTCCCTATCCCACTCCCCTTTGGGCCCCCACCACCGGGCAGCCAGAGGAGACTTTGGGGAACACCTGCCCAAGTTCCACCGGACTGCCAGCCCACAGGGAGCTGGGAAGCGTGTCCCTTTCCACTTCCACCCTACCCCACCCACTGCCTTTATGGCAGGCACTTTCTTTGTTACTTTCTACTTTTGAGAATTATGATTTGCAACACAGATACTGAGAGATCATATTTGATCCTTTTTCTACTTTAAGCACACATCTCTCTCCTGAGCGATTCCACCAACCATCATTGACTTAGTGGTCCCTTCTCTTTCCCAACTGCCTTCTACCCTGGCACATGAGGCAAGTCCCATGGAACTATCCTCCTGGTGATGGGCTACTCTTTATTCCAAGCATTTGTAAAAGCAAGACTTGCAATACATTTCTTGCCTCTTGTTACCGGAACTTACATAGCAAGCATTTTCTGGGGAAGATCCAACAAAATCCCCAAGCACTGATTGTTTGACCATACTTTTATCACTGCACATGCTAAGTCTCTGTGCTACCCAGTCACAATATTCCAGGACCTTTTTGCCATCATGAGGCATTCTTGGAAAATGCTTCAGCAGTCATTTTCCCAGAATGCTATATTGTTGGGGTGGATGGAGATTTTCTGCCTGTGCCAGTGGAACAATGCCAAGGGTAATATTTGCCTAAAGTAGCCCAAACAGAATCACTTTATCAATCTTTTTTTATGGATGAGACACTGGCAATGCTAGAGATAAAGTTATACCACTTAGATCCTCTCTAACAGGGAACTTAGAGAGGCTGAAGAGTATATAAACAGTCTTCAACTGTCAGCTACTCTAGTGTCTAACCAGCTGCAGAAGTTGAAACAGGCTAAAACTGCAGCCTACATCTATGAGTAAGTGAAGGACTTTATGTAAAAGCTTGACCCTTTGATCCCAATGAACAGAAAATGCTTAATTCAAAGATCCACTGCCGAGTTAGCAAGTCCTTGATTAGATCTATGCTCTTTAGTGCCAAAAGAAGGTGCTAGGGACTTTAGACTTGCAACAAGAAATATAGGAATGCTTTGCTCAACTTAACTAATTAAGTTCCTGATTAGCCAGTGTCAGGAATTATCACCTAGGGTCTTCTACCCTTCCTTATGTGGCAACCATGGGAATGCATGTACTAGAGCATTCTCTAAACTTTTATGCTCCTTGTCCTATTGGTTGGTCCCCTACTCTTTTGCTTTGTCCCCACGTTTATGTAATTTTCAACCTTGACTCACAGATCTACTGTTGAGAGACAGTTGAAAAACACTGCCTTAGATCTCTCTTCTAGAAAAAATTAATCTTCAGCTGCAGGTCCTTCAGGATCTGACAGTGTTTAGTGGAAATTATACCGCAATCTCTCAATAGTTGGGCAGGGTGTACAACCAGAACCCGAAAAACTTAACTGCAATTTTCAAGCATGAATTTAGACCATTCTAAAAGTAGCCATGAGTACATTATAAAAATTGCTAGAAATCTCTGATTCTTGGAGTTTGTCTTTCTAACTTATCTTTAACTGTTATCAACTGCCATGAAGTGTATTTCTAAAGTGTATTTCATGTCCTACTGGCAGTAGTTTCAAAAAACTTCAGGAACCACCTGAATATTTATGATGTAGTTCTTACTTTTAACACTTCATTTCAACATTTTCTAAACTGAAAACATGAAAGACTTGGGGTACTCTTCATGACTGTTAGCTTCTGTTCACTGTTGCTTTCCTACACAAAGGTTAATTTGACCTCATTCATATATCTCTATATTTCTATGACTTTTTTTAAAAAAACATAACCTATACTTACCAATATTTAAATCACAAGAACACTCACCACCATGCAAATCATAGTACATATTGGCTTGTGATGGGACATAATCACCTCATATTGAAATATTACTTGTGATGGAAATACCAGTTAATATTTAGTAAGTTACAGAGTGAGAAGAGATAAGCTACCATCTTCAGATACTACTAAGTGACATCTAATAGAGGTACAAGGTAATAGTCCTCAAGAGCAGAGTAGGGGACTTCCCAGAAATGAATAACTACATTTAGAACTGTCCACTATCATGCCATTTGAGGAGGTTTAGAGGGAAATAGACACTGGTCATGAGGATTAGGTCCTGTCATGAGTCAAGGAACAAGAGTAAAAATACAGTCTCTCACTGAGAATTACAAATAACTGCTCAAAGAAGCTCCTCTTTTCTCCCTGTTTGGAGATATAAATCATCACGCTGACCACACAATTAATATTCCAGTCACTGTGAAAATTACACAATGTCACTTCTGACATTTGCCTGATGCCACCAATGCCTTCTGTAATGGTAAGGTTATACTGTGAGAACTTTAGTGTCAAGGGTGGAAGAGTCATGGAAGGGTTAAGGAGAGGGGTCTTTGGGACAATGGTGTAGGGAAGTGGGTACTCTGGTGGGTGTGATTTGGAATGACATATGCATGAAAGTACCATGCACTGTATTGTAAAATTGACTTCTGCCTTGTGAGGCTGGTGGGACATGATCCATGCCATGCAAGTGCTTAAGGTGATGTAGGCAGGCATGCAGACAAGGAAGGCCCACCTCAGGACAAGTTCAATCCCAATAATGATGGATTTATCTGCTCCAACTGACTTCTGGAACACATCTGAATATTGGTAGGTTGGAGGTTTAATAGCCACAGGAGTCATCTACTCTGTTATCAAACTTCTCTGGATCTCTAGATCATCCCTATTCTTTAAGTCCTATCAGGCAGTGGGAGTGAACAGTTGCCCAGAGAGTTTTATATGTGCTTGCTACCTGTGGATGGGCCTATTTACCACCAGGTTTTGTATTTCCCTAATATCTCCAGTTCCCTTCTTGGAAAGAACACTTGGTGAGATGAGTCTTCTGTAAGTTTCCACCATTTATTTACAAGGAGTTCTTGCCAGTTACTTGTTTCTGTTGCCTTTGGGAACAGCTTATCTTAAAAAACTTGAGACAGGAGGGCTATGTAGTCCTGTCCTTGTCTAAAACTGTTCAGGCTAGAGCACCCTTTTCAGGGACCACCGAATAATTAGCTCAAGACCTAACTTGAGACTTCCAGATAATAGAGGAGAAATGGGGTCACCAGTCAGTGTCTCTAAATATGCTCTCCCACTGCTTTTTGGCCGTGCAGAAATGTGAAAATAAGAGCACCTCACAGTTCTACATGGACTTCCAATTATTAAATTTAGAAGTGGTTCTGTTATCCCAAGAGATTGCTGCAGTTCATGGCAAAGGACAGAAGAAATAACTAAGAGAAGCTTGCAGGTCAGACTGCTCAAACAAAAGCCAGACATTCATGTCATCATGCAAGCATTAGTGCCCAAGATCCAGTATTCACCAAATGAAGATATTGGGCAGAGACAAGATACACTTTACATTTCAAAGGGTGTGGCGACTTAGACCAAAAATCCCACTTTCCACATAGTCAGCCCTGGGAAAATCATAAAATATTATATAAGAGTTCTGGAGAGAGTTTCTCCTAACTTCGTCAAAGCTCTTTACTACTATGAGGCTCTACCTGCTATTGAATGGGTCTGTTAAATTTGCTTCCAAGTTTTCTTAGCAACCCAAGTCAGTGCCTGCACTTCCCTCAGCCTATCACTTTCAGAGAAAGGACAGCTTGGGGAATACTGGCAAGAGGATTTTCTTCAGTTGCTTCCCTATTGAGGCAATAAATATCTGTTGATCTTTGTAGATACCTTCATGTGGCAGAGAGGCCCTTCCCATATGGACAAAGCACTAGAGGCTCTGAAGTCCTTCTTAAGGAAATTATATCTAGATTTGGGCTTGTCTGTTACAAACCAGCAAAGTGGCCCCCTTTGTTCTGAGATCCCACAGATGGTGGTCAATGCCTTGAGGTGGTTTTTCATTCCTCTCCTAAAGATCTCAGTCTTTCAGTAAAGTTGAAAAGACAAGAAGACTTGTAAATGGTTAGTTTTATATAAGTTTTAAGTCTTTAGGTTTCATTAAAATCTGGGAAAACTTTCAATACTAGACCATTTCAGTCTTGATTGGAACTACTACTCTTTTCCTCTTAAGAGTGAACTGTTCCAAATGTTTGGCTAAGCATCTGTGCCATGGAACTCTTCTGTGGGAATCATTCCTACAATGGATTAAGACTAAGAATTGACTGCCTTGACCAGTCAATTCTTAATATTATTGTTAATTACCTTAATTAATATGGTAATGTTGGACAGTCAGCAAGTTCTTTGAACCTACAGACAATTGTTGGAGTCTCAACCCCCAAACCAGGAGTGCCATGCAACTTGCCAGAGAGGGCAGCCAATGTATTCACTATTCTCTACCCAACAGCAGTGAAAGTCCAGGAATCTACAGTAGAAACACTTCTAATTAAATCTCTGGGTGAAGTCTCAGAGTGTGAGAGGACTAGCACTATATACTGGTGAGTTCATTAAGAACCTCTAGCTTTTCAGGAGGAGGAATCACAGTTGAGAACTTACTGACTTCACAGCCCCTGTCAATCCCACTCCCACCACATTGGTGAGTATCATGTACGGGCTCTGTGCCTTCTAGTACAATTTACTTTAATCTTTCATTGTCTTCAATCCTCCTTGTCCTGGGTCTCTGATAGTCAGATCACGTTCTGGGAAATGTCTAAACTTGGTCAGAGAAAATATAACCAAATGCTGTAAAATATATACCATCTGCCCTTCTCATCTTGAGGAGTCTGACCTCACAATGAAAGCTGACCTGTCACAAAATTCTCTTTAATCCCTAGATTCCTTATTCCTTTAAATCCCTTCAGCAGCCTTTCCCCCTTCAGGTTATCAGTGAACATACCCACCACCTTTATGCTTCAGCCTAACCACCTTCCAAATTCTTCACTAAAGAATATCACCTCCCCACATTCCATGGCCTGAGGCTGCTAAAGAATATCACCTCCCCATATTTCATGGCCTGAGGCTGCTACAGAGATGCCTATTGCACAGTGACTGTTAACTTCACAGCACTGATAGGTGTTGTTGATCCTCAACCCTCTCTGTTGGTCACACATCCTCTGCCAGGTTCTGTACACCTGACAAAATCTACTAGTACTTGGACCCTTCAAGAAATTCCCACAAGAGCTTGTGATGCTCTGAAAGAGTGGGTCAGCACTTCGTAAGTTCTAATTGCCTTACTGAGCCTCCACCCCTTATCTCCCAGACCCCACCTGCAAAAATCAAATGCAGCACTCCTCTCAGGAGGACTTATACTGGACCCACAATCCCCATGGAACTCTGTGTGCACTGCAGACCACCACTAAGTTGATGCTCATGCTTGCACTGCCAGGACTAGTCTAGCCTTGAGAGATACCCAATAGTCATCAAGCTGGGTCAGGAGCTACTGAAGACTATGGCCTATTAACGCCATGTCCCTCACTTCAACTGTGGGCCACCCACGGGTGTTTAACTAAAGGTTGGGGTGGGAAAAAAAGAGGTCCTGAATCTGCAACAACAACAAAAAATTCAAAGTTTACCACATTTCCAGTAGCACATGCTCATGTTCTATTCCCTGAAAGTCCAAGAATCTTGAATTAAGTAACTCCTAATGTGAGTATTGCACCTTGGGAGAGAACCTGACCCAAGAGCCATGAATGGTTGTAAATATCTCTGACATATCATAGACAGCCAAGTGAGAGTTTATACTAATACATGAGTGATAGTGTTCAAAACTTTAGTATTACACTGTGGTAGGTCTTTCCTCACCTGAGGTCACCTGACTGACACCTGCTCTCTAGAGAACATTGCTGAGACAATTGCCAGCACCCAAAGTTTTGGGGTCTTCAATGACCCCACAATATACGCCAAGTTGCTGAGAGTTCACTCATATCCCTGACCAATGTGGAGATGGGTGACTTGACTGGCCCTTGCTGATCTATTAAACACAGAAGAGGTTTGTGCAGTCAGTATAACTTGTCATCTGGACATCAATAACTCATGCCCGGCTGACATCCACATGAGAGAAATTCAAGAATAAACTAAATGGCTGCATAAATGCCATTGGCATGAACAAGACCTCAGAACATCTTCAGTTCATAGTTCCCAGGATCAACTTGGAGTTTGTCTTTGGACTTCTCAGAGCCCATCTTGCCATTACTCTGAAGCTCATGTTTATTCAATTTTCTAGTGACATCTGTCTCTTCTTGCCTCCTGGAAGATTACCTACAAATAATTCTTCAAAGATTTGTTCCCAAATAAGCTTGTTCTGAAGCCCCAAATTAATGGAAAAGACCTCAGCCCTGGACTCTCAAAGCAGATATCCCAGAAACTCTGGGCAGCCCATTTTCAACCTTAACTCTGGCAGAGTTAAGGTTGAAACTCCAACGCAAGACAGTAACCACATCAGCTCAACAGCATACCAAAAATCCCTGCCAGTCCTAATTCCTGGAAGATTCAGGGTCTCCAGCTCTTGATAGGGGAATGTTTATGTAAGTACGTTGGTCAAACATGAGCACCTGGGGAAAGTGCACAAAACTGGGAAGTCACCTAGAACCTGCGATGTGGACAGTGATAGAGATATGGTCTAGAATCCAAGTTCCCAGGGATGTGGGCTTACAGTCTGATAATATGTAAAAAAAATCAATATTTATAGATCAGGGCCTACAGCGGCTCCTTGATGTTGACTTAGAAGATAAGATCGCCTGACAGACCTTCCACCTCTGAAGCACTGGAAGAATGATAGTGACACCTAAAGGCGGGCATAATAAAATAGATGTTTGAAACAAAACCCCAGGTGGTCTGTCAGCAAGGCTGTCCACTCTGAACATCTTCTAAAGCACACTTTTTCTTAAAATTTCTGTCTTGTCCCGAGTCTCCTGAATTTCTCTTAAAAGCCAAGGACTATGTCACTATTGGGTTGGCCCAGGGAACTCAGGGTAGAAGGACACCTTGAAACCACTGCATATGTAGTGAGAGATTTCTCATGGCTCCCTTCCACTGCCACTTGCTCTTCCACAGCGGTCTCCTCTGCCGCCTACCCGTTCTCATTCGTCACATGTGGTTCCATCACCTTCCCCTCTGTTTGCCCAGGGAGGTCATAGGAGCGGGAAGAGATGGTCTGCCTTCATTTTCCCTTCTCTCTTTCTCACCTCTCCCAGATTGAAAAATGCCTATATTCCTTCTCCAATGACCCCACAAAATATGCAAAGGAATCTCACTATTTAACACAGGCACGTGACCTCACTTGGCTTGATATTCACCTAAACCTGTGCTCCACACTAACAGATGAATGGGACCATATTTACTGCATTTACAAATGCTGACCAAATCTACCTCTGATTCTACTCTGGCCCTGGAATCTGATGCAGTTCCCATAAAGGACCCTGATTGGTCTATCAGGATTTCACAGATAATGGCGAGTCAGGGCGTATCAGCCCCCTATCAGTTTATCCAGTGTTTCGTTAAGGGCATGTCCAGTACATTAGGCTGCCAACAGAAGTTCAAAATCCTAATGAAAACCGAATTCTTGAGTCCTCAGTGCCCACATTTCTTTGAAATTCACAGATGGTGTCCCTGGACGGGCACAAACTAGGTTATTTCTGATATCAGGAAAGAGCTTCCAGTGAAGGCTATAACTTGCCACATTGGTGTATTCACTCTCCCATATGCCATAGCCTGCTAATATCTTGGACTCTGCTTATGTGGGCTCCCCGCTGTTGTTTTCTCTGCCCCCAAGGCATGGAGAGGTACCAAACTGTAACTGTTGACTATGATGACTACAACTACTACAGCTACAACCACAATGGGGCAAAGAGTAGAATGATTATGCTACAAGAAAAGAAGTCAAACTATGCTGGAGAGAAAGGAGAAATTACTATGCTGAAAGGGTAGAGATTAAACCACATTGGGAGGAGAGAGAAATAAACTGTCTACTAACCAGCCTGGGACCTTGTTTCTCTGCTACCCCAGTCCTTTGTCGGTCTGTCATTGTGGGCCTGTTAGGGGAATGGTTCTTTGGCCATGGAATGCTTGAGTCCCCAGCACCCACGTTTCTTTGAAACTCACAAATTTGAGCCACCTGACATGCTGTTCAGAGGTGTACTAGACTTTCCTTGAACTCTTGGCAGGAGCTATTGTCCTTGCCACTCTCTCAGTCAGCCTTGACATTAGAAAGAAGCCCAAGAAGGGCAAAGACAGCCCTCATACCTCTATCCATGACCTTTGAAGTCTTTAATAACTGGACAGAGGCTCACAGTCACCAGAAAACAACATTTCACATGTGAGCGCTAGTGGCAGCATTTTTTTGTCAACTCCTCAGTGTCCATAACATGGGCAATTGTACCTGTCAGGACTGGGATGGAACAGAGCCTGGCTGTCCAGAGCCTGATTCAAATGCAGAAATGAGGGACACTGGGCCAGAGTAGAGCCTGCCCTAATACACATCTACCCACCAGTCATGCCCCAACCGTGGACAACAGTGTTACCGGAGAAGAAACTGCTCCTTGGCACCTAGCCGTAGAGGAACAGTTCCCCGATTCTGTCCTGACTTCTCCAATGCTGGGTTCAGTGACAGAAGACTAAGGAGGCTCAGATTCATTGACCCAGGATCACCTTCAGAGACACTAGGTACTCCTTAAGGTAGCAGGTAAGTTACTATCCTTTGTGGTTGTCTCAGGGGCTACCTTTTTTTGTACTACTATCCTTCTTGGGTCTATATATACTTCCCAGATATAGATGAGAGGCTTGAAGGACACCACCTACAATCTGAATCTGCTGGACCTGTCCCATGCCTGGTAAGCCTTGTAGGCACCAGAGAACTAGTGCATTCATTTTTGATCATTTCCACCTCACCCACCCTCCTCTTCTGGGTTGAGACCTACTGAAAAACAAAGAAAGGGACTTTCTCCTTGCCAGAAGACCTCAGGATGGTTATGGAGTGCGATGCATCTCTCATACTCCCTCTGTACTGGTCCTTAGAGCCAGTGGGTGAGTCCTCTCCCCTGCCAAATCTGGAGGAAGTTAATTCCTCTATATGGACATTTTCACCACCACAGTAACTTCCCATCATATTCAAGTCTTAATTAAGTTCCCAGGCTGGAGTGATAGCACAGCAGGTAAGGTGTTTGCCTTGCACGCAGTCAACATGGCCAACCCGAGTTTGATTCCTCCACCCCTCTCGGAGAGCCTGGCAAGCTACCAAGAGTATCTCGCCCGCACGGCAAAGCCTGGCAAGCTAAGAGTGACGTATTCGATATACCAAAAACAGTAACAACAAAGTCTCACAATGGAGACATTACTGGGCCCGCTTGAGAAAAATTGATGAACAACAGGAGGACAGTGACAGGGAATTAAGTTCCCATCAGGGTCCCAGTTTCCTATTTTGATTATAAATAGGGCAGGGACTTAAACCTATTACTCAGCACCTCTTTGATAAGTGACTCCTTATCTCTACCAATTTGGCCCGTTACTTGCCTGTTCACACCTTCCTAAGTTAATTTACTTGTGGTGCCTTCACTTCAGTGTCTTTCTTTTGGTTTTGCTTTGGTTTTGACCCAGGGCCATAGTCCACATTCCTCATTCCTCCTGGCTCTGTGCTGAAGGATCTCTCCTGGCAGAGCTCAGAGGCCCATAGGGATCCTGTGGACTAAACTGGTTCAGCATCTTAAAAAGCAAGTGCTAAGGCTGTTCTCCTGTACCTGGTCTGCAACTTCATTTTTTTGTTGTTTGTTTTGATTTGGTTTTTGGGTTACACACAGCAATATTCAGGAATTACTCCGGGGTGTATATTCAGGAATTTCTTCCAGTGGTGCTCGTGGACTATATGGATGCCAGGGATTAAACCTGTCTTTGTGTTGTCAGGCACATACCTGCCCCACTGGACTGTCACCCTGCCTGAAAGCTCATTTCTTTCTTAGGATCTGACCCCATCAGACACTGCTTTATGTCAGTGGTTGGGGTCACTTCCAGCGGTTCTTGGGAGATTCCAGTGTAACTCAGTTTCACTTTTAAATTGAATGCTCTTGTGCTGAGATGTTTTAAGTGGCCCCTGTGGTTCATCTTGACAAGTCGCGCCTGGGCCTGATTTGTGCAGTATTGCTGCATCCAGCCTTCCACAAGTCCCAAACAGTGACTTACAGTCCCAGAGAGAAGGTCATCAGCAACTTCCCAGTGAGGAATAGAGGACTCCTGATAGCCAAATTTAAGAGATTAGCAATGGTTCTACTGACACCCTGGGCAACCGGGCAAAGGTTTGAACAAAGCAAAGACAAAGTGGTCCTTTAAAGAACCTCTGTGGCCGTCCCCAGGGACCTGGGGTGCCCTCACATACCAGACAAGCCCGTAAAAATTGTGGGGTGATGATCAAAGCCCCTCATAGCCATCATGAAAATAAAATTTAGAGGAGTGTATTGACACCCGCTAGCAGACTGTCCTGTCAGGCAAGAGCAGCAGCTTCACAACACTAGAACATGTTTTGATTAGGAAAAACCATGTCCTGGCAGCATACTTGTCATTTTTATAAGCACCCACAAAATTAGTTTTAACTCAGCAGACTCCTATCTGCACCCAGTAAATTTGTGTAAGCATAGTGAAGCATCCATTCCTATGGACGTTAGAAATAGCAATTATACAAAGCAATCATCATTGATCTCTAACCTTCTTCCTTTTGGGGGGCCCTAACCTATTTGCACTCTGACAGGCTGCTGCCCTAGTGGAGCAGTTACAAGGAATTCTGTATACTCATGGACTAAGAACTAAAAAGTGAACTCTAAACTAATGTACCTTTATGGTCTGGCTATAACATCAAATCATCATAGTCAAATAATAGTCAATATTTCTGAAAAAGAGACTTAACACACCTGCTGTATAATTGTTTTTGCCCACTGATTCAAATATTGAATAATTTAATTTTCACTGGATACTCGCAATAGCACAACTGGAAGGGTGTTTGCTTTGCAAGTGGCCGACCTGGGTTCCATTCCTCCATCCCTCTCAAAGAGCCCTGCAAGCTACCGGGAGTATCTTGCCTAAATGGCAGAGTCTGGAAAGCTTCCCGTGGCGTATTTGATATGCCATAAACAGTAACAAGTCTCACAATGGAGACTTTACTGGCGCCCACTCGAGCAATCAATGAACAATGGGAGAACAGTGCTATAGTGCTACATGTCTGTTTTGTCTGTGACAAAGCTGGATGCCTCTTACTTCAGTAATTAATGAGAATGTCATTTCTATGCATCTAGTGGTCCCAAACCCACATTCCCTCTTGTCTCATACCCCTCCCTTAATGACTCCCCAGGGATTTTGTTTTGCCATTGGGATTCTGGAACTTGCTAAAAAGCCCTGGAGCCAGACTACCCTCATCCATTCCTGCCTTACCCTTGACTTCCCATACTTCACTATAAATCCACCCCAAAACACATGTTGGATGTGACTTCACTGGCATCTTTGGAAACGTGTGAACTTTGCCTGGGAGTGCCTCCAATAAACTTCCTTTGGTTTTCTTTTTTGCTTTCAGCCTCAGTCACTACTTCTCCACAAACCTTTCAGTTACAATAAAATTTGTAAAGTTCACTCAGAGACCAAATGATGGACAGCTGATGAAATAGTGACATTCCCGGAATCAAAGATCACCTGCCCCTTCAGGCCCCCAAAGACAGGGCTTACTACGGCCCATCCGAAGCTTGGTAACCCCAGGCTATATCCCATGCTTAACAGAGTGCACCACTCCCACTGGTCTTTGTTACGTTTCCCATCCAAGACAACCAAAATCCAAAATTTAGTGTCTCCCAGGGCCTGCTCTTCCCCAGCCTTGCCAGAGTCTGGTAGGTTCCACCTGGGAGTGCACCCCAATAAACTTCTCCTATTTCTACACTTGACTTGTCTCTATCCCTCTGTCTGCACCAGGTGAGGCCTCAGACCTATCACCATCACTTCGCTCAGTTACAAATGGAAGTGGACTTTGAGCAGTAGCATATATTTCAGAGTCTACAGCTTAGCTGTATTGAGAATATATTATTTCCTTAATCTCTTCCACAATGTACTCATCTGTCAGTGGGTATTGAATTATGTCTATTATAAGGCTTGAGTGCTACCTATTCAACTTCTCTTCTACTCTCAAGTTAAGGAGCTGGGGAGAAACAAAACAAAACAGTACAGGAATAGATTCTCCTGACACGAACTTTCCTCAAATAGGCTGTCGGTCCTCTCCCCAGAGTCTCAAAATTTACATGAGATACTAAAGTATATTCATCATTACCCTAAGATTATTTTCTAGATTATAAGTTTTCTTACTCCATATTCCTTAAGTTCCACATGTCTGAGAAATACTTGCTTTCTTACCAGCATACAATACTTTAAAGAAAAAAACCTCTTGATAATCATGAAAATAAACCAAAACAGTGTCCTGTCTTTTCCATTAAGTTTAGCATAAGCTTATTGATCAAAACCAAGTTAGAGCTTCCAAAAGGTAAGGACATCTGTTTTACATTTTCTTTTATGACTTGCAATATTTGACTGGTATTTCTATTGTGGTATAAATGAGGAGAAACATCAGAGATCTTCTGCTTTGTAGAACTAAGAGAACACCAATCAGGATCATTGTCTGTCCTGAGGGGACAATTTGCATGTGAACAACTGATGAGTTAGCTGCTCTGTTCAGTTTTAAGTGAACTGCATGTCAAATGAAGCCTCATATCCTATTAGGGGCCATTTTCATTTAGGGAGTTCAAGAATTTGGTATCCTGGAATAATGTGCCTTCTGAGCCTGAAAACAATGGTTTAACATTTTCCATCCTTTTCATTGATGAGCCAAAAACCCAAGGTGCAAATGGGATTATGCTGTTAAGGGTCTGTTGCATCTCATATAACTATTCCCTCTCCTGGTCCCCAGAGGGGAGAACTTGAGACCCCTGACAAAAGGAAATAAATCTTTTCAAATTCAAATCTCTTCAGCTTTTCAAACTTCAATGTACTATTTGTTGTTTCCTGCGTTATTTATCATGTTTTTTTTCATAAATAGTTCCTTCCAAATTTTGGCTTATTAGTGTAGGTACAAAACTGAGTCAAAAGGCTCAATCAAAAATACAAACTTGTCCCTTAGAGTTCATCTTCACTGCTATATTCTTATATTCTTAATTCTTAATGTTACATTATAAAAAGGGCTTAAATGACCTCTTTTCTTGAGCCTTACCCTTCAAAGTAAATACTACTACAAGACTTGATTTTCACAGGAAGATGATTTATCTTTCCACATAAGATCTGAATAATCAGTATTATTAGATGAAGAGTCTTCTGCCCCCGTGCCTGGCTGTCCCCACTGGGGCCCCATGGAGGGAGGCAGGTTGAGTTTCCCTCCTCCACCCTCAGCAGAGCCCCAGCAGCCGAAGACTTCCAGAACCAGCCACAACCATGCTGAGACCACTTTCCACACCTCCGGACAAGCCTCATGCATGAAGGAACTGGCAGAGGAACCCAGGCATGTGGGTCCCGGGGCAGAGATCTCCAAGCCTACTCGGATCAGGACTGAGCATCCTCCAAACAGATCCTTCATCTTCCAGTAGGCAGGGGTCACACCCACCAACTGCCTCCGGGCGCCATGTTATCCCATCAATGGCCAAGACCCAGAGACTATAAAACCCAGCTCCCAGAGGCGTGAGGCTGCATTTGCGTCCACACAACATATTATCTCATTTTTCCCTTTGGAGAACCCTGCAGGCTACCAAAAGTATCCTGCCCACAGGGTAGTCTGGCAAACTTCCTGTGTCATACTCAATATTCGGTAGCCTGCCAGTTTGTCCAAAGTAGGAATGAGATGTCATAATAGGAGGTCACGCGGCCGCAAATGCAGCAGCATGCGTCAGGGAACTGGCTTTTATAGTCTCTGACATATATATATATAATAAGGTAAAGGTGTATATATATATACACCTTTACCTTATTATCTAACATTGTATATCTAACATACATATATTATCTAACATTGTTGAGTAAATTGTTCATGCCATGAAGTTCTATCACCTATATTTCCATGAAACACAGCAGGAATTGCCACCTCATCAGCAGTCTGCACTGATCACTAGGCCTAAATTAGAGGCCAAGTCTCTTGGAATTTTTAGGAAACCTCTCAGTGGAAGCTCTGAAAGTTCCTCTAAAGGCTTTTGCTCTGGAATTCTTCCTACCTAGTCTCTCTAGACTTCTTTCACAAAGTCTCAAGTATATTAGTATGTGAAGGCACTATCTCTTAAGCCGTAACTCCCATTTTGTTCTACAGGTCTCTTCAACCTCAAAAGGCTTCCAATACTTATCTGACTTCTGTGGATATAAACTGGTAAGGGAGATACTGAAAAGGGTATTAGACAAGCAGAAAAGTTTGAGGACTCACAGTCTGGTTAGCCAGGACTGTGAGATGAGAGGCCACTAATTCATGTTGTTGAGTGACAGTAACTATAGTAACTTGGAAGACACTGGAGTATATGAAAACATGTTTGCCAAAGACCTTTGTCAGGCAGGCAACAGCTTAAAGAGAAGATGATTTCATATCATGCAGAGTATATAATAAAGTAATAATTAGTGTTAGTATTCTAATTATTGGGCTGGGGCCATATCACAACAGGTAGGGGTTTGCCTTGCATGCGGCCGACCGGGGTTCAATTTCTCCATCCTCTCAGAGAGCCCGGCAAGCTACCAAGAGTATCCTGCCTGCATAGCAGAGCCTGGCAAGCTCCCCCTGGCGTATTTGACACGCCAAAAACAGTAATAAGTCTCAAATGGAGACATTACTGGTGTCCACTCAAGCAAATCGATGAATGGGAGGACAGTGCTACAGTGTATTCTAATTATTATTAGAATTCTAACTATTAATATTCTAATTATTCTAAAATTAGTATTGTAGCTTCCGCTTTGTCTCCCAAGCTGTGCTGATCTTCTCGCCACCCAGGTCAGTTTATCTGCCAGTACTCAAACCCGGGACTTGGATTTCTCCCTGCAAGACCCCCAGGCGTCCTTCTCGGATGCTGGGAGAAAAGCAGCCCTGAGCTTCTGCCTCTTCTTCATCTCCCAAGCTGTGCTGATCTTCTCCGCCATCCAGGTCAGTTTATCTGCTGGTTCTCAAACCTGGGACTTGGAACCTGCCACCCAGTCTTTACCCCCCCCCCCCCCCACCACAAACCCACCAGGTTTCTGTGGGGAAGTGGCCTCTTCAGAAGTGGGCATGGCCTAATTTTCAGTGGGCCAACGCTCATGTGGCCGCAGATAATTTACCCCTACCAAGAAACCTAGTCCTCATACCTACACACCAACATGAAGAAACAACGCAAATCCCCACCGCAGGGAGAGGACGATGAAAAGAGTCCAGAAGCCTCAGTAGGTGCTATTCACCTAAGGGAACTCTCTGACAAAGAATTCAGATACGAAGTCTTGAAGATGTTGAATCAATTTAATGAAACAGTCAGACAGATATCCAGTAACATGACAAAAATATCGACAAATTACAGGAAGAAATGAGAGCAGAAATGTCACAAATAAAAGATTCCGTAGATGAAATGAAAAACTCAGTTTTTGCCCTCAACAGTAGAATGACTGCAGCTGAAGAGAGAATCAGTGAGCTGGAAGATCAGCTGCACCAAGCCAACAGGCAACAACAAACAATGGCAAGGGACCTCAAAATAGCTCTAGAGAGAATCAGAGTCCTAGCAGATGATTCCAAGAAGAACAAAATTAGAATCATTGGACTACCAGAAGCTCAGGGAAACAATCCCAATGAAAAAAAACACAGTTAAACAAATCATTGCTGAAAAATTCCCAGAGCTCGACAATGCAGCCATTCAGGTTCAAGGAGCCCAGAGGGTGCCAGCTAAAAGAGACCCTAACAAAAATACTCCAAGACATATCAGTTAGAATGATCGATGCTGCCAATAGAGATACAATACTGCAAGCAGCAAGGTCAAAGAAGGAAATCACATACAAAGGAGCACCCCTTCGATTCACAGCAGAGCTATCCGAGGAAACCCTCCAAGCCCGAAGACAATGGCAGAATATAGTGAAAAAACTCACTGAAACGAATGCTTCACCAAGACTACTCTATCCAGCTAAACTCTCACTTCTCTCTTTGGTAATCGCTTCTGTGTATGTTTTAATTTTCTTAAAAATAAATGTTATTTTATCTTTATTCACATGAGTAAATCAATGTGACTAAGTTGCTAAGTATATGCTTTATTAACTAGACCGCAATCATGTTCTGCAGAAGTTTCAGAATATATTCTCTTCTTGGACCAAGTATATTATGGATACAAAGATACAGTGGACTGATGGTGCTATTCAATATGACTAGGTCCCTACTTATTCATTGTACGCAGGATCATTCAGTCTCAAGGATTATTGAAGTCTAGGGTGGTAGTAAAATCATCCCGTTTTTATAGTTGCAATGAATTTTTCTGCCTGTATTTTAATGCAAGGCACTTGCTCGTTAAGGATTCTTATATATTCTTGGAAAATGGGTCCCTCTCATGATATGGTGCTCTGTTAATTTTAGATTATCCCTGTTCTGAGTTCAGTTCTTTGAAAATTATTGTTAATAGTCATAAAAACACTATCAGTTATGGTATTGACGTACAAAGTTATTGCACACCAAAGTGTTCAAGAACCAAGAACTTCCACAACTGTCATTAGGTCACCTCTGATCCAATCTTCACCCATTTTTCTCCCACACAGTTTAATATATATATATATATAGTCCGTTTGATTTGTTTCTGAGGCCACAACAGCAGTGCTGAAGAGATCATGTACAATTCTTTTAATTGAACTAGAGTCAATACAGTGCAAGACAAGCACTAACATCTTGTCCAGTACAATCTCTGGCCTCAGTTAGAATTTTTTTTGGACAGTGGGATTGTACTCAGGGCTTGTTCCTGGTTCTGTTTTCAGGGTGTTCTCTCCTGTGAAGCTTGGGAGAACATCAGTGGTGCTAAGAATCAAACAAGGATCTGCCCCAGGCAAGGCAAGTATCTTCGCTCATGTAATATTTTCTCTGGACCCAATAATTAGTTCTGTAATCCAAGGCCAAGTGATTGTCATTGTTTGATATGGTCTAGTCCCTTGTTTTGTCTCTATTTCACAGATTAAGTCAGCTTTGTCTGAAGCTAACAATCATGCCAGCTCTTTCGCAGTATTGGATTGCTGCATCTCCCTCCATCTGTTTTTGAACTATGTTTTTATAAAAATAAAGTGGGTTTCTTGTAAACATGTAGCTGAGTCTTGCTTTTTGATCCATTCTGACAGTCTTTTTAATTGGCATATTTAGACCATTAAGGTATTTATGTAATTGGATTAAGTGATCATATAATTGGATTAATTTTACTGTTTTCTATTAATTTTATATTCCCCTCTGCCTTGTGGTTTCAACTAAACATTCTAGATTGCATTTTCTCTCAGTATTATAAATCTTGTGGTTTACTCTTGAACTTGAATTGCAGTATACATTTTCAATTAAATCCTTGTCTTCTTTCTAAAGAACAAGACATCAGTTCATGGTATGTTCAACTACCTTGTAGTATTTTCCTAATTCATCTCCCATTCTGTCTTTTTAATTTCTGTCATTCATTTCATTTATCAACTATAGTAACTATAGACTGAACAACATTTTATTTAATTTTTCTGTAATACCTTTTCCCTATATCTTTGACCCATGTATTTCTCCGTTTTGATTTTCAGTATTTCTTTCAAAGACACAAAATTTTGGAGTGAGACAGTCTCTAATTCTCCATTTGAATTTAATAGGAAGCAATTCTAAGTTGGTTTTGTTCATTAACACTTTGGAAACTAGAGTTCTGATATTTGCCATGACTCTTCATGCTGAGTTATCTTTGACATGCCTTTGATTTGTTGAAAACTATACATTATAAACTGGCAAAGGTACTCAGGCTTTTATTATGAGGGTGTGTTTTATCTGAATAAGGGTTAAGCTATGCATGTTTCAGCTGTGTGTTAGGTTAAACTTTACTCTGGTATTCAGTTTTAACTTCCCATTATCTTTTGGACTTCCTGGTTTTCAGTTGGTACCTCTGTTAGGACATAGACCAAATCAGTATTTGGTAAGGTGTGAGGAGGAAAGTAGCGTTCTGCAATCCAATTCTTAGGAGTTTAATCTTAATGAGTTTTATTTTCAGGGGATTCTTTCTCAGTATTTCTGTTGTGTTTTTCTCCCTCATAAGGCAGAAAAATAGTGAAGACTGAAGTCATTTTCCCCTTTCACTTTGGTGAGTTAGATTCACATGAGCATCTCTCAAGGACAAATTTAGTCAAGAAAAGAATGCTCTGGCATATTTATAAGGGTTACTTATAGCCTTCCTTTTAGTGAAAGGGCAAGGGAAATTTTCCCTATTCTTGAGGACCTCTTAGAATTGAAATAAAAAACATGGGATCGTCCAAAACTGGGATCTGGATCTGAGAGTTTTGTTGGGCAGAGGGCGAGTGTTGAGTGGGGTGGGGTCTCGAAGGGGTGGTTCATGATAGTGACACTCCCAACTCTGCCCAGGGCTTACATCTGGCAGTGTTCAGGAAAACAAATGTAGTGCTGGGGGGTTCAGGCCTGGGTTGGCCAGGCATGCAGAGCAAGTGCCTTACCCTCTGTACTTTCTGACTCTCCCCTACGGTTCTTAAATTCAAACTTGTTTGCAATAGTAGATTAGCAGGGTGCAAGAAAAGCAGCCTACATAATCTGGGTACAGTCCAGGCATCCCATATGTCCCCAAGCCCATCAGGAGTGATCCATAATCACAGTGCCTGGCGTAAACCCTGAGCATCTCCAGGTGTGGCCCCAAACACAGCAACAACCACAAAAACTTTCCCAAACCAAGCATCCAAGAAGGTGTCTGTCAGGTTGGAGTTCCTCCATCAGAACTGAGCCCCAGGAAGATTCCTGCCACCAGGTTGATAGTGCATGTGCTTCTCTTTTTTGAGGAGCAGTTTGCCTAGAGACCTCAGTTTTCTGAATCACCTATGTTTCTTGTCTGCTCATTCTTTTCCTCGTTGTGTGTTGTGGAGTAATCACTTTTTAAAAAATGTTATCTATTTATTTTGAATACCCATCCCTCCACCAGTGACCATTTCCCACCACTGCGTATCCCAGTATCCCTCCAACCCCCCACCAACCCTCCAACTCACCCTGTCTCTGTGGCAGGGCATTCCCTTTTGTTCTCTCTCATATTGGGTGTTGTGTTTTGTATAAGAGTTAAGCCTGATTTTCAGGGAGAAACGTTGATGATTTACTTCCCATTGATCACTTTGTATATACGGAGATGGAGGAAAAGTCCTAGTTCCCGCATACTCGAGTTATGCTTGTAGAGGCTTCTGGTCACCAGGGTTCCATCTGGGGGAGGCGGGATGCGGCACCTACCCCATCTGGGACTTCCCGGTGATCTCGGCTCTTTTTGGAACCTGGTGTCTTCTCCGGGAGCTGTGGAGCCAGCCCCCCATGTGGCCTTTCTTCTCTGTGGCTGTGTGCTGTAAAGATGGTGCTGGGGGACGGGTTGTGAGCATGACTTCCGTAATCAGAGTTTACCTGGGAGCCGGGGAGGTCCCGGCAGTTTGGAGGAAAAGTCCTAGTTCCCGCATACTCGAGCTATGCTTGTAGAGGCTTCTGGTCACCAGGTTCCATCTGGGGGAGGCGAGTAATCACTTTCTTACAGTTCTTTACAGGAAGTAAAGAAGCATTCATTGCTCAAATCTTCAGAAATGTTTTTTTTCCATCCAGAAGTATAATTCATTCCTCTAAGTCAGTATGTGGGATAGATGAGTTTTAATGTAGTCATATTCATTAATATGCATTATTTCACAAATCCCTCCCCTACAAAAACCTCTATGCTTGGAACCAGATTAAATTCAATAAGCCTATTCCCATTTTCTACATTTGTCTGAGTCTGCCACCTTCCAACTTAGAATAGTTTTCCTTGCCTAAATGTGTTTTCCTCTTTACGTCAACCTGCAGGCCCAAATAGTGAGAAAAATCAGTCAACATTCACAGGTCTCAATACATCAAACAGAAAAAGGTGTAAAGGATTCATTTTGATTTTTCTCTTCCAAAGTGATTCTTCCCTCCACCAAAAGAAAGCCATAGCATTGAAAAATTGGCTTCAAGGGCCAATATAAGCTATATAGCAGATGTTAGTAAGTTGTCAAATCAAGTCCTGGTGCTATTGAAGTATCCTTTATTTAACCAAGGTAAGTTGTATTAGCTCATCTATAAAGAAAATGGAGCTGCGATTCTCTGAATCACAGCATCAAACACTGCTTAGCTAATGGAAGGAAGGAGAAAAGGAGCAGGCACTCATTTGGCCTGAACTCCAAGTTTAGATATTTGTGATTTGGGTGGTGAGATGTTTCAGGCTCCATGTGGTGCTGGGAGAGTCAAACCAGGATCAACTACATGCATGTCTTAAACTCTACTTTTTTGGCCCACATTTGGCCATTTGAATGGTCTCACCATATTTGTTAGATGAAGCACTGCGTAAGATAGAATTTTAATATTCTTATAACAAAAATGGGCCCAATCATCTGACATTGATTCATTGCTGTGCACGGAGGCAGGGAGCTAAAGCTAGAATATGTCTTGTTTTTAAACTTGAATGGGACTGCCACTCAAACTATTAGCTGAACTATAGGGAGAATTTGAGTTCATTTTTCAGCTCAGCAAGGGAATTTTCAGAGATATGCAGGAGCTGGGTCAATCAGCTACTTATAGTTTCTGGAATGTGCAGACATTTTGCCCATTTTATTTGAGGCAGTTCCTAGGTTATGTAACACCAGTGACTTGATTATCAGTGGTGTATATTTATTCCACATACGCCCTCTACAATAAGTGTAACAAGCTGTAGGGTTAGTCTTAACTATTTGGGTCTTTACAGCTCTTTTCAACTTTGAGTGTTAGAAAAACGTTACTCAGTGAGGAACACTTTTGCATGCTTACTGACTCAGCAGCTGGAAGGCAGGAACTCTTTTCCATCACAGAATTCAATCTGCTTTATTGAGGTTGTCAGGTGACAGTTGTGTCAGATGGATAACCTACACTCAACAACCCACCTGTCCCATAGTGGTCATTTTATCACGGGTACAACTGAATCTGTTTTACATTAGCTCAGAGTCACATAGCACTTGGACTTAAACGAAGATCTAAATTCAATGTCTATGGACTGTTACAGCCCTATACTTCAGTGACCACAGAAAGGTCAAAGCAAGTAGCTACATTTGCAGCTAGATGCCAAGATGTGAGGGTGGAGAGCAAAAATAACTGAATGGAGACCATAGCTTCCTGGAGGCCTAGAATGTAGTTTTTGGCATATTCAGAGCAATATAGCCAGTTTTAAACTGGGACCAACAATAAGATGGACCCACAGTTGAAAAGACAGATGAAAACATTTTACTACAGCAAGGTGAAGACAGCTTTTAACACAGAGCTTTTAAAATGCATGCCAATACTTGGCTTTTCAGATCAAATAAATCTTTGCCTTTTAAAACTGATGCCAAATTTGCTCCCTCTGCTCCACAGACTCACACCTGTAAGCTACACGTTTTTCCCACCTAATCTGTGTCCAGGTAAATTCCACCGACTCCAAAATACAATCAACACTTTTCAGTGTTTTAGCTTGCTTTAACCAGGACTTCTCTCCTTTCATACAATCAGAGATAATTTTCACCCCAATGGAGTCATTCCCCCTCTTATGCTCATGGAAATACAAAAGTCCTATTCTCTAAGCTGAATTAAAAACATGTAATATTTCTTAAGAATGTTTCTCCATAAGACTATCTTGAGCCTTCAGTAAATTAGCAATGTTTAGGAGTTTTGAGGAGCTGTGATAACTACTGTGAATAAACTAGTGATTTCCCCAAGTCCTTGTAAGTTTTCTTTCCCTCCCCTTCAGCTGAAGTAGTTTACCTGCTGTTAAGACAGGCCAGATGTCGCTCATTTGCCAAATAGCCACCTCCACGTAATCATCTGTTCACCTTAAAGCCTTTATGTGGGTGATAAGAAAAATGACTCAGATTTCCATGGAGGTCTATAAACTTGTTGTAAGTTATAAGTCTTACAACACCTCTTGTCATGGAATCAATTCAGTCCTCCTCAAATGGTTCTACCAGCTGGTCACCCTCATTCTGTTTGGCAGAAATAAATCACAAGCTTGGAAGAGCTCATAGTTAACCATGGACTATAGAAATAGTCTGAACTGTAGAGGCAGAGATAGAGAAAAAAAAAAGCCAGCCTTTTCCTAAGAGCTTCCTGATGCTTGATGTCAAGACTTTGGGAGAAGTATTCCCTACAGAGATATGGACCGTGCACCTCTTAACGCAAACATTTTAGGTAGGTTTTTGCAACTGCTCAGAGTCACAGCTGAAGATTAATTCACTTTCTAGTGCTTCCACTGAGGGAGAGGAGTTCCAGCACCCTGAAAATTGTGAAGTGATTTCAGCTCATCTACTGGCTGCAAGTTAAGAGCCCCACAGGTTCTGTATATCAACTTTAGGTTCTTAATTCTGAAAAGTGCCCAAGCTTTAAGGATCAAAACAATAAAGAGTAGATTAATGTTAGGCAAGCAGAAAACAATTTGCTTTTAAGGTCTGCTAAGTAGGATGCAAGTTAGTTTTTGCATTAGATTCACATGGCCAGCATTGAAGTTTTCAGGGTTTTTTTTTTCATTTGTGGAGTAACTTTCTATTTAAAAGGTCTCTACCTAGTATTAATTCTTGCACTTCCAGAAGAATATTCCCAAGAAAACCCACATTTTACCGCTTATCTTTTCTGCATGGTATCTACCAGTTCCCACTCAGCTCACTGACTTGGGTAAAATCTGGTAAAAGTGATTAAGTAGTAGGTTTTCACAAGCACTCAATTCTTCCCCCATCTCTGGAAAAGACTAGTTTTCCTGCTTTACCCGTGGTAGTTACCCTAAACTACTGTTGAGTAGGAGTGGATTCTAGCAGCTTAATCTTAGGCTGGCGTGGTATCTGTCAGAGATTTCAGCATAAATTGAAATAGCGCAGACCTCCAGGAAATGTGTTTAGTCACAGTCCCAACTTGAACTCTCCCTCATTTGGTATTTGGGAAGTTAGTATTTGTCCCGAGCTCAGGGAAGTACAACACAGACCCAACCCACACACGTAGAGGTAGTGCTGGGTTCCATGCATAAGGGCTGCCCTTCAGCTGCCTCTGAGAAGCCTGTGCAGGAGATCAGAGCTTTAACAAAAGACAACAAGACCTGCAACAACCATTCTACGAATGGGAGCAGCTCACCATGTATCTCCAAGGTCAGGCAACAACAGCAGGTTTGAGGATTTATTTTTTTGGGGGAAGGGTGTCGGTAGGTGATGAGTTTGGGCAGACTGCACATGATCCATGCACTGTAATCCCCATAGCATTTCTCCTGACCTGAGCAGTTTGAAGCCAGTTTTTGAAAATTTGGTTTAGGAGTCTCTCTTCAGGGAATGGCACCCCTCCTAAGCTCCTTTCCATCCACAGAAAGGTGGGGAGGAAGGGTGGGTGGAAGGCACAAATTCCACCTCCCCATTCCGTGGAGAACTTCCTGAGAACTAGAGCTGAGACAGAAAGTCCTTCTTTAATGTAGGAGAGAACAGCTTTGTAAGAGATTCCAAAGGGAAGCAAGACTGTTGATAGAGAGTGCTCACAGGAAACTATCTTGGAAAGAAACTCACTGGGCAAAAAAGGAAGAGTTAATGTCCCTTTCTCACCCAATCCCCCCTCTTCTTCAATTTCCCTGAAATCACCGCTCTGCAAACCCACAGAGTGATAGGAAAGCTGCCCTACCCCAACAGGAAGCAAGAACCCCACCTTCCCCTCCTTGTGGCCACCCCTCTGGAGAGGATTCAACCATCAGCTTCTGCTTTTAAAGGTCTATATGTGATTGGGGACACCTATCTCCCAGGTGCATCTGCTCCTCCACCCTCTAGTTAAACGCACTCACTTCATCAAGGAAGAAAGACGTAAACAGATTTTCCCCAGGCAGTAGCTTGTCCTGCTGACTGAATGTGGTGCATCTGTGTCTCCCCAGCCCTTTTCAATTTGACCTCAAGTCCTGTCTCTAGGTGTAGGTGGCAAAGAGTCTGGGGAGCCTGTTGTCAAGGTCAAAGTGCGAGGATCCCCATTCTGCAGAGAAAGGATGTCTTCTCTGAGCTTCTTCACTCATGGATGCCAGGCTTAGCCAGGAATTTCAGATTAACAACAAATGCCTTTAGAATCTAAGTTTGCCACATTCCCACATTTAAGACTATGTTGGGAAATATTTGTTTATCAGAAATTCAAACATGACTGGGCACTCAGTACTATATCTGGCAACTATAGTCCTGGATTTGGGACCACCAAGGAGATAGACACCCACTCTCAGCCAAGCGCTGGGTAAATTCTTTTACATTGGTGAAAAAGGGAACAAGACAAGATCATTGCTCCTGCTCTAACTGCACCTGAAACTGTGACTCAGCAGATAGACTCAGTTTTGTCCTGCCAGAAGAAAGCTGTCCTTAGCAGGTTCCATAGAAATCCAGAGCTTAAGGCAGTCCCTTTGTTGAAAACAAATCTGTGTTCAACTACTAGTGTCAGGCAAAATCCACCAACTCTTCTCTGTGGTTATTAATTTTCCCAGTTCTGAAAACTAGAATTCAATAATCGCTGTTTTTCACTAAGCTCTGCATGCTCAATATTTTTAATCCTTCCAACAACGCTGCCAGTTAGGCATTATGATCTTTTTTCCCCCCTTTCCTGGCAAGGCTCAGGAGTTACTCCTGGCTCTGCACTCAGGAATTATTCCTGATGGTGCTCAGGGGGACCATATGGGATGCCGAAGTTTGAACACGGGTCCACTGCATGCAAGGCAAATACCCTATCAACTATATTATCGCTTCGCCTCAATTATGATCTCAGTGATACAACTCTACATGTTCAGAGCTCTGAGGACCAAGGAAATCACTGAGTGAGCTAGCATTTAAACTCAGACTTGTTTGATTGTAATCCTAGGAATCTTAGTTCTTTCTGCCACTTCACTAAATTCTTTCTGGATTGTTTATTTTTCTTAGAATGCTTGTGTGTGGGTTGGTTGCTTATAAAAACTGGGTAATACAGATACATAGTATCCAAATATATAGGTACAATGGCTGATGAGAGTCCTTCCTGTGGCAGACTGTTGGCCATTCAGTTCTCCCTGGAGACAAGAAGCCAGCTGTAAGGGTTTTTGTTTGTTTGTTTGTTTTTATTTTCTTTTTGGGTTACACTCACACCTGGCAATGCTCAGAGGTTACTCCTAGCTCTGCACTCAGGAATTACTGCTGGTGGTGCCCAGGGGACCATATGCAAGGCAGACACCCTACCCCTCTGTATTATCGCTTCGGCCCCGCTGGCTGTAAATTTTAATTCCATCTTCTTTTTATTTCACAAAGTAACCTTCATTACAAGATTTTGAACTCTACTCTTTTCCGTTTAATAAGTGTTAGAGATTTTTCCATTCAATAATGATGAAACTGTTTCTTTTAATAGCAGTATATTATTCTAATTTATGAGCATATTATAATTTCTTTCACTGGTGCTTTGTAGAATCACAATAAGGTTTCTTTCCCATAGTTTGCTTTATTTTTCTATAAGTACTATTGTAATAATGCCTTTGTACATATAATAACTATCTTATATGTGTATAGATTATGTTTATGGGATGCATTTTTGGAACAGAATAACTTTCTCAATGGATACATTGTAAACTTTCAGAGATACTGTCAAATTGGAGTGGAGATTAAGGCAATAATCTGCAGCCTGTCAGCAAAACATAAAATTACTTGTTGGTCTATAAAGTTCATTGCTCAAGGGTACGGCTAAAGGGGTAGCACTGTAGCACTGTCCTCCTGTTGTTCATCGATTTGCTCGAGCGGGCCCAGTAACGCCTCCATTGTGAGACTTCTTACTGTGTTGGCATATTGAATATGTCACGGGCAGCTTTCCAGGCTTTATCGTGCAGGCAAGATACTCTGGGTAGCTTGCCAGGCTCTCCAAGAGGGGCAGAGGAGTCGAACCTGGGTTGGCCAGGTTGGCCATGTGCAAGGCAAATGCCCTACCCGCTGTGCTATTGCTCCAGCCCTAAGCGGGTAGAATGTATAGTTTATATGCCAGAGACTCCTACTTCTATTCTTTGCCAGGTATAGATCCCTAGGCACTGCCAGGTATAGCTTTGGTGGCACGCCAAACCCTCAGGCCTGAGCATCACTGCATTTCTAGGTCTCATCAGCAATGTATCCATGGCTTAGACTTATTTTGAATATCTTCCAGACCCTAGAGTACCACTGAGGAGAATCCAATGTAACAACATTCTTTACTCAAGTTTGCGGTATCTGTCAATCTATGGGTGAAGAAAAGTGAGTTTGTGTTTGTCTTATGCTCAAGATAATATTTGTGAGGTGCATCACTTTCTTTACTATAAAAAATGTGCCACATATTAATAATATCCCATTATTTGGAAACATTTGGTTTGTTTCCAAAAGGGTATATGAAAAATATTACTGTAAAATTTTCATTCGCAATTCTTGGTGCTCATATACAGAGGGTCTCGTTTGGGTATGCACCAAGATTAGAATCACTGAATTACCATTTCATGTATGATCTTTAGTTTTAAATTAAAATTATTTAAATTTACATATCCATCAATGGTTCAAGAAGTCTCTAAGTGTTCTGTATAAGTAACAACTTTTAGTATTTTCTGGCTTCTTAATTTTTTAATTCAAGAATATATAATAGTATTATCTTATAGCACAGCGGGTCGGGCGTTCGCCTTACAAGCGGCCAACATGGCTGGCCCGAGTTCGATTCCTCCGCCCCTCTCGGAGAGCCCGGCAAGCTACCGAGAGTATTCGATATGCCAGACACAGTAACAACAAAGTCTCCAATGGAGACGTTACTGGGCCCGCTCGAGCAAATCGACGATCAACGGGAGGGCCTTTACCTTTACCTTTACCTTATCTTATGGTTTGTATTTATACAAAGGAGATTTATATTCATACAAATTATTGTTAAGGAAGTTGAACACATTTTCATGTATAGATTGGTCATTAGAACATCCTCATTTACAATAATTTTTCAGTATTGATTCACATTTATGTACCGTAAAAGTGACTACCTTATTGGTTGTTCTGCTAAAATATATTATTTTGTTCAAAAAATGTGAAGTTACGTACCTTCAGCATATTAAAATGTCAATCCCAGATATTGTATATATAAAAAGATAAAATAATACAATATTATACAATATAAACAGCCTCGTTCCTGACGCCCCATTCACTCTCAACGGAACGACCATCTCCGAATGCAACAGCTATGTGTACCTAGGTCAAGAGGTCAACATGACAAATGACCTGGCACCTGAGCTGCGCAGGAGGAAGAGAGCGGCTTGGAACGCCTTCAAGAACGTCGAAGAAATAGCTAAGAGGACGAAGAACCTCCGGCTCCGGGCACATCTCTTTGATTCCACTGTTCTTCCTGCATTAACATATGCCTCAGAGACCTGGGCCCTACACAAACAAGATGAGAACGCTATTCAGGTCTCCCAAAGAAGAATAGAAAGAGTTATGCTTGGAATATCACGTTTCACTCAAATGAGAGAAAGAATCCGGAGTTCTGACATCCGTCGACGATCAAGAATCAGGGACACTGTCTCATTTGCCAAGGTGTCGAAAATCAGATGGGCTGGTCACGTTATGAGATTTAAAGACGACCGCTGGACTAGAGCTGTTACTGACTGGATTCCACGGGATGTCAAAAGACCGCGTGGCCGCCCACCTACCAGATGGTCAGACTTCTTTGTCAAGATCATGAACGATCAGTTTGAGGCCCTTCATGTTCCCGGAGCGAACAGATGCCATTGGGCTACACTAGCACGCGACAGGGACAAATGGAGACGTTACTGGCGCCCGCTGGAGCAAATCGACGACTAACGGGAAGTTAAGTGATTAAGTGAATACAATATTTATAAGATAGTATGGCTGATTATCTTCTTTACCTTGAAGTAGAGAAAAATCTTTTTTTTGTAATTTGTTTATTTATTTATTAAATTTTTATTAGTGAAACACCATGAGGTACAGTTGTAGACTTACAAATTTTTGTGCTCAGGTTTCTATTATACAATGATCAAATACCCATCCCTCCACCAGTGCCCATTTTCCATCACCATGGGTCCCAGTATCCCTCCCATCCCTACCCCCCCATCCCACCCTGCCTTTGTGGCAGGGCATTCCCTTTTGTTCTCCCTCTCCTTTTGGGTGTTGTGGTCTGCAAAAAAGGCATTGAGTGGCAATCATGTTTGGTCTATAGTCTACTTTCAACATGCATCTCCCATCCTGGGAGGATCCTCCAAACACCCTTTATTTGGTGCTCCCTACTCTATCTGAGCTGCCTTTTCCCCTAGCATGCCCGGCTGGTCTCTAAGCCATGGAGTAATCCTCCTGGTACTTATCTAGGCTATTCTTGGGTATTAATCTCCTATTTTGTTACTTTGTGTCCCCCAGATGAATGCAGTCTTTTTATGTCTGTCCCTATCTTTATGACTCATTTCACTTAGCATGATACTTTCCATGTAGTACCACTTGTATGTAAATTTCATGACTTCATCTTGAGAAAAATCTTCTTAATTAGAATACAATAAAAATGAGTGATAACTGTGATCACAACTATGTTTAGTTATTGCTCAGCTAAAACCAACACAAAAAGAAGATAAACCCACACATTAAAGGTGATATCTTTAGGGGTGTCTAAGTGGGGCAAATTTCTTTTCGTGTAGAAATTAAGAGGTAATACTTAAAGTCGATTTATTGGCAATAATAGAACCGTGACCAGAAAGTAAGCTCAATAATCTGGCATACATACTTTGCATGTAGGATTCCCAGCTTTGCTCCGGGCACTGCATGATCCCCACACACCTATGCAAATGACCCCTAAGCACTATGGAACTTGGCTAAAAAATAGTAAAATAATAAAATATAGGAGTACATAGACTTTCTGTAAGTAGGGCTGGGAAAGAAATAGAGAGAATAACTGGTTTTGTTTTGTTTTGTTTTGTTTTGCTTTTGGGGTCACACCTGACAATGCACAGGGGTTACTCCTGGATTTGCACTCAGGAATTACTCCTAGCGATACTCAGGGAACCATATAGGATGCTGGGAATCGAACCCAGGTCAGCTGTGTGTAAGGCAAATGCCCTACCCGCTGTACTATTGCTCCAGCCCCTAGGAGAATAACTGTTCTATTGTTACTTTATTTCTCCTTTTTTATTTTATCATTTTTTAAAAAAAAATGGATCACATCTGGCAGTGTTCAGGACTTAATCCTGGCTCTCTGCTCAGGGACCACTCCTGGTGGGGTTTGGGGGAACCATATGTGGTGCCAGGAATCCATTGAACCTAGGTTAACCACATGTAAGGCAAGTGCCCTATTCACTGTACTACCTCTCCAGTCCTATTTTATTTCTTAATTAGAGTTTTGCATTACTTTAATTTTTTAGATTAAAAATAATACTATTATCTGCAGAAAAACCCAGGTATACGGAATTTCTGACTGAAAAGTCCAGGCCCAACAGAGTCAGGAATGGGTGACCACTCCCCATGTCCCTCTGTTTCTGGCAGCTTGGCAGTCATGCCCACAAACTGCCTCTGGCTCCATATAATCTCATCAATGGCCATGATCCAGAGATGAGACAATAAATCTTTCAGAAGAGAGCACAGAACGATATAAATCTATTCCTGCACACACACACACACACACACATACACACACATACATATATATATACATATATATATATACACATATACAAAAGGCTCAACCTTTAACAGCATGTTAGTAATCTCTTATAGAAAGGCTTAATGACTCTTGGGTGAAATACAACAATCTTCACTCACTTACCTCTAAGAATAAATTTTGGATGATTTTTAGCAGACTATTCATAACAAGCAATGCAAAAAAAATTATTTCAGTTCATGATTTGGAGGTAGGGTTTGAGATTCAGGATGGAAATATTCGAATTACGGTGTTTGGAAGGTGTAATGGTAGTGGGATTGGTGTTTGAATATGAAATGTGATCAATTATTGTGAAGAACTTTATAAAAATAGAATTAAATTTTAAAAATAATATTATTGAACCCTCACTAAAATAACTTGGATGTGTAGAATAAAGATGCTGGCCGAGAAATAGAGGCATGCCCTAAACTTCAACGACAAGCTAAAAATTCTCTTGTTTATTTTATAATAAAACTCATGAAAATTTTGCATTGTCCCTTATTCATATTTACTTAATGTTAAACAATTTAAAATATTATACATTCACTCAAATCTTCATGTAAATTGCATGTGCATGAAGATCCAACAGGATTAGTCTTTGGCTTCAAGTAGCCCCAGGACACCTCTGTGAGCTCCCTCGGGCTGTAAGTAACCCAGTTTTAGAAGGATATTTCTAAGTTGTTAATGCTGCCATAATGGCTAAATATATTATAGCTTCCAGATGTTGTATCTACTTCAGATGTTAGATAGGGAGAGCAGGGTAGCATAATTGAAACAACATTCATTTTGCAATCAGAAGATCTGTTTGAGCTAGAATGGGACCTTACTTGGTGTCCATGACTTGAAGTCCCAAGGCTTTGACCTTCTCAACAGTAAAACAAGCCAATTTATTTTGCCTACTGTTACTCAATATTTTTCTGGGGCACATGTGAGATATTTTGTCAATTATGCAAAATTTGTCCTCCAAGGTAATGATAGAAAGTTTGCATGTCAAGTTACAATGTTAATATTTTTACATATAAAATGGGTATAGTGGTGCCTATTAGTGTCCTTATCACATCGTTATGGTTTAAGTGTTTGAATATTTACCCAGAGTGAGCTCCATTTTACAGACATTTGCAACATCTGCTGCTTACCATGCGGTGCTAGGATCTATATGTATTCAAAGAGGAATCTTTGTCCTCAGGTCATGTGAAATCTAGATTATATATCTAGCAAAATGCTTTTCACAGACACATACACGGGAGTACATTTCCTTCAACATGTTACCTTGTTAAAGTAATTTCCCATTTCTGGGTTTCAGTTTCCTTGTGCATAAAATAAGGATTTATTACAAAATGAGTATTTAAGAATCATTGATCTTTAACATAATATTTGAATTCATTAAAAAAACTATCACAATTACTCATTGAATATGTTCTCTGTAATCAATATATGAGTCCAGGTTCAACCAGGAAGCACTCAATATTGAGCAGAAAGAAAAATGACCAGACTGCTAAGAGTAGCTAAACTGAGTCAAGCACCAAGTAATAAGATTCCTAGAGATTAGCAACAGTAGAAAACTCCCCCCTTCTCTTTCCTGGAGGGACAAAAGTAAAAGCTAATATCACTAATGGTCAAGGTTATCTGGAAGGAGATGGAACCCGACTGACGTGTCTGGTGGCCAGAAAGACATGCAAAAAGACCAAGATGCAGCAAGTTAGAAGAATAAGAGAATAACTGTGGATTTTTTCCTCCTTTGTTTTTTTACCCTCAACTTATGCCATCCAGAGTCCAGCTCAGCCAGAACTTTCTAATCAGGAGCCAGGGAAATGTAGCCTCCTGGAGTCAGCCCCAGAGATGCAGGGCAAAGAGTAAGAAGGGTAAGGAATGGATCTGAGTACAGACAACAAAAAATTTCCAGTATAGCCTCCTCATTGTGGTGCTTGAGTCTCCTTCAAGGAGTTTGTGATGTACTGGAAGCGTTTAGGGTCAGACTGATGAAATAAGAGAAATGAAAAGAAAATTGGTCATAATATTTCATTAATATATGTTATCTGAAGTCTAGCATTTATTGTTTTCATTTTGTACACGAGGGAAGAAACAAACTCAGAGGTCGAATTGTTCAAGTTCAGTAAGCAATTAAAAATAAATTGGAACCTACACCCATTTGCCTCCAAAGGACTTTTCGTCTGTTCACTTTAGGTGCTGCAAGTTCTCAGAAAGGGTAGGGAGGTATGTTCAGAGAACAGCAGTCTTTCTTTTTCCATCTGAGAAATGGGATTTGGAAAAGTGCCAAGTAAAAATCCTTTACTTTATAGCCTGCAATCATCTAGGATGACTTTACAGAAAATGTGGGGGCTCCAGAGGGGGTCTTGAAGGATATGTAGAAGTCGTAGAAAAAGAGTTTGGATAAAGTTCCTTTTGTTTTTCTCTCTGAGAAATCCCTTCTCCACAACTTTGAGTGTTGAGCAATGAAACATGATATTGCTTCCAGGGACCCTAATGGACTCTCCTAAGGCTATGCACTGGGTTTGCAAAGCCATTGTCACATCACACAGTTCTGGTGCCTTGGGGGCAACCCAAAAAGTGTCAGTTCAATCTTCCCAGTGCCCTGCACTCGACCGAGGGTACCTGCATGTTCCACATTAACTCTCCTGGGCAACTGGATCTGTATTGGCCATACATCTGAGAACTCTCAAAAACACTGTTTATTCCTTGAGCAATCTGGAACGAATTAGGTTGAATAAATTGGCTCTCAACTTGGCTGTTTCAGATGGCAGCAAAGAAATAACATATGCTGCTCTCCCCCTCTTTTTTTCTTCTTTTTCTTTATGGAAGGGGAAATGAAAACACACCCATATCCACACAAAAAATTAGATTTGATCAAATCATGCTCCACTTCTCCAGCAAGTGGAAACCTTTGATCAGAATAGTTAGGTGTCTCAAAAGAGTGTTAGCAAAGCAGGAAGCACAGGGAATTCATTCGAATGCACGTCTGCAACCTGGGCACCATAAATCTAAGCTGAACAGAGGCATCCACAGAGCCAACCTGGAGCTGAGTTGCTAAGGCTACTGATGCAGCAATCAAACACAACAAAGAATTTTCCCTTCTTAATCCTTCACCAACTCTTACCTTTATCCTCAAGGCCAAATATTTATCAAAAGAAAGCCACAAGGAGATTTTGAAACATTATTTAGGAAAAAATGGAGAGGTAAATCTGAGGATAACTACCGTGATTTGTACCTGACACCCACATTATGTTATTGCTTAATCTAGGTTTATAAATAATAACAACGATAAGTGGTACTTTTGAGCATTGTGCTAACTTGTTTCTACTGCCTCATCTGTGTGTAACAATAGCATTATGAACAAGGCTCTATTTGCTGTCCTTTCCTAACTGATGATAAATGACTCTGGGGATTTTGATACTATCCTAAGTTACACAGTTAGAAAGTAAAAGAATCAGATGTCTACATCAAGACTTTAAGATTATGCCACCTGGTTTTTAACAGTGAGCCATGCTCAGTGTAATGGGCATGGAGATGTTCTTTCTAGATCGCCCTCAAGAAAGGATTTGATAACTCAGCTGCTAATGGCGCTGTCAGTAGATCTCCTTCAGATGATTACTCCTTTGGGGGTCTTTTCAACTACAGATCCTTACCTCACCTTTACCCAAGGTTAAACCTTTCCCAGGACTGTTACATCCAATGACTGATGGACGGTACTGGGTACAAGATCACTTGGGATCTTGTGGTCAGACAGGAAGTTTTACTACCTCCTGGTACATGACCAGGCATAATTCCAAAGTGTGAACAATGATACTTTTTAGCACTTGAAGAATTCACAAAGTAAATTTATTCCATCCTGAAGGTAGCAGATGCAAGATGTAAAGTTTTTTTTTATTTTGTAGGGTGTAGCTCTGCATGTTTTTAACTACTGGATGGAAGAACTCCCCTGACTTGACAGATATTTATCTTTGTAACCTTCAAGAGAAACTTTGCCTTTCCAATGTTACTCATATGCTAGACACTTGTTACTCATTTTCTCAATTAACATGTTGTCAAAGTAATGGATCAATATTATATTCCATGGAATTCCTAGAGATTCATATTTTGGACTGTATCATAATAATCAATTATCACTGACTTGGTGCAAAATTGTACTTGAATATTGTGTCTCTTCCATGTAAATGTTAATTTTTCAAAAATATCTTTTATGATTGGAATATGGTAGAATATATTTGTTAAGTTAAGCTTCCTGAAAACCCATTAATTAAAAAAAATCCATCAAATGCAACAGCAGTATTGTGACTATTTCTTAACTGAGCTGACAATTGTCTGCATTTATTCTCCGGAATCTATTTGCAGACTTTTTAGTGGGAAGTGGTTGGGCCACACCACTTTGTGCTGAGATTACTCCTGGCAGTTTGGGGACCATAAGTGCTGCCAGAGATTAAACCCAGGTCAGCCGTTTGCGTGGCTGTACTATCTCTATGGATTTGGCTAGGGTGAATGAGGGCTTGCAAATACTTCTTGATTTCTCCATTATAATAGCTCTTACCATATAGACCCAATGTGGGCCTTACTCCAACTGCCAAGTAAGTATTTTAAAAAATTATTTATTAATTTTATTTGGGAATAGGTTAACAACTACCAGGTGTGACTGTGGACCTTATGGATTGCTTTTTAACCAATATTAAGCCAGGATTTACTTCACATGTCTCTTATATGCTCCCAATTTAGTAAAGGATTGTGAGTTCTTTCAATATCTTGTAGTTCATCTTTCCCCAATTAACTGAGTAAATGGCTGAAGTTCCCTTTGGGAAAGGACTGTAGGGATTTATATTATATATATAAATAAATACTATATGTATGTATATCCTCCCTATGGTAGGTTCTCCCTCCTGGGAACTGAGCCTCATCCTTAGTCAATAAGTTCTTAGTTTGAAAACTGACTGACAAGGAAAGTAGGCAAAGAATTGATATATTTCACTGGGAACATCTGCATTGAATTCTTGCTCCCTCATTCACACTATCTTCATATTATCTAACATATATTAAACAAATGTTTATTGACTCCTGATCTATTTTTCTAGTAGGGTGATGTTATCTTCAATATTCACCATATGCTGTACTATAGAATGTACATTTAAGAGCCCCTGGATACCATCTCTACTTTTCTTAGAATTATGATAACTGAAAACTGTTTTCTTGCAATTAAGCACCATCACTTGATCACCTGACCTTTATTCCCCTTCTGAGGCTAGAGGGAGGAGCACCATTCCACATTCTATTAGTTAATAAACCTTTATGACAAGTATCCTACCTCTATGAAACTTCTATAGGTGCTCAATTTAACAGAGGTAATCTTCTTTCCAGAAGAAAGAAGACTGTTCAACATACCACAGAAATAGGAAAGCAGCGTCACAGACTAGATTCATTTTTCTTTAAAATTCTCCTAAGAAATGGGAATCAGGTTTCCCCCTCTTATGAGGCTGGTTTGGAAGAATTCTCACATTCATCTAATTAGCTAATAAAGTGGAAGTATGTAGAATATAGCACAAAACTGAATATGGCCAACATTCAAGGGAAGATTAGGATTTCTTCCAAAACCAGCAAAAATGCACAGGAAAGAAAATGATAGGCCAATATTTCTGATGAACATAGATATAAAATGCTCAAAAAATTATTAGCAAACTAAACCTACAGTAAATGTAAAAGAATCATACACTATGATCAAGCGAGTTTTACTCCAGGGATACTAGTATGGCTCAATACCTGAAAACCAATGCGTTGTACCAGATCAAAAAAATGAAAGATAAAAGTCACAAGGTCATCTCAATAAGTCCAATAAGGGCATTGAAGAAATTCAACATTAATTCATGATAAAATCTCTCAAAGACCTAGATGTAGAGGAAGTGTGCCTCAATAATGTTATTTATGGCTAATGAATAATATTCACTGTCACTGTCATTGTCCTCCCATTGTTCATCGATTTGCTCGAGTGGGCCCAGTAACGTCTCCATTGTGACACTTGTTACTGTGTTTGGCATATCAAATATATCACGGGTAGCTTGCCAGGCTTTGCCATGCGGGCGAGATACTCTCGGTAGCTTGCCGGGCTCTCCGAGCGGGGGGCAGTAGGACAATTCCACAGACAACATCATACACAATGTCAAAAAGCTGCAAGATTTCCTAAGATTCTTTAAGACAAGGATGCTCTCTCACACCACTTATTTCAATATAGTATTGGTATTTCCTAGTCTGAGAAATTAGTCAAGGAAAAAGAAAAGGCATCTACATCAGAAAATAAAAAATCAAATTGTCTCAATTTGCAGATGTCCCTTTTACAGACCCTATTAAAAAAGTCTGTTAAAATAGTCACAGCATTAAAAAGAGTACAGAGTAAGGTGCTTGCCTTGCCTGTTGTCAAATCAGGTTCAATCCGTAGCACCACGTATAATCCCCTGAGTATCCTCAGGGTGATTCCTGAGCATAGATGCAGGAAAAATCCCTGAGCTTTGTGACTCCAAAACCAAAAGACATTTAATAGCCATATGTCACTTTATGATAAGAATGTGTCCTGATAAAAGAATTCTATTTTTTTTTTTTTTGCTTTTTGAGTCACACCTGGCGATGCACAGGGGTTACTCCTGGCAGTGCTCAGGGGACCATATGGGATGCTGGGAACTGAACCCGGGTCGGCCACGTGCAAGGCAAACACCCTACCCACTGTGCTATCTCTCCAGCCCCATAAAGGAATTCTTAAGTAACTATGTTATTGTGTGAACATCTTCGAGCAAACATACATAAACCTAGATGGCATACCTAGGCTATGTACCCAGGTGACATACTTACATGATAGACCCTTCTACACACCTAGGTTGTATATTATATAAGCTATTGCTCCTGAATTGTTCATCTATATGGCATATTATTATACTGAGTACCATAGGCAGCCTCTCCTTACTCGTGACAGTGGCAGTGATACAGTGATATCATAGGCTATCCAATTGTACTTACATAACTAAGATTAAAATGGTGCACCTTTATGGATTGGCACCATTTTGGCTCTCATGGCCCTGGAGATTTCTTTGGATAAGTCAGTCAGTGAGTGGTGAGTGAATATAAAGACCCAGAACATTATACTACCATTGACTTTTTGAACACTCCCTTAGGTTTCTCTACATTCAATAATTAATTAACCCAGCTTACTATAATATTTTACTTTATAACATCTTTCAATGTCTTTAATATTCAGTCTTTTACTAACAAAATAAAAGACAAACACAAACACATTATATGATTATATAAGAATATTTTATATCTTTGTAACTTTTTTCAATTAAACTTATTTTTAACTTTTACACATTTTTATTTAAACTCAGGTGCAAAGAATTGGCTTACACAGGATTGGGAAGCTCAGTATCAATATTGTCCATCTCCACATCTGATCCCACTGGATGGTTTTCAAGGGACAGTAACCTGTAAGGAACTGTCACCTCCTATGATAATAATGTCTTTTCCAAAATTACACGCTAAAGGTCCTGCCCTCTTGAAGTGCGTCACAATTTCCAGAAATATGTTCAGAGTGGTTTTCTTGGCTTGTTTCTTTTATTACCTCTTAAAAACACTTGTAACTAGGTAATGTGCCACAAACACTGCTCTCTATTAAGGAAAGGATTTTTTGATGTTGGGTTATAAGTTCTTACAGACCCTGATGTTTGCAAAAGCTTCTGCTAAAGATGTCACTGAATTTTTCTTTGAGTTTCTTTTTCCTCTCTTAGTTTGTTTTTCTCTTGCCTCTTTCTTAGCTTTGTTGTTTTCAGTTTAGTTATAGCAATTCCTAACTCAGGAATTTCCTCTAGGAGCTTCTTAATGCCATCCTATCCACACCCAGGTTGAAGGTGTTTGCCATGTCAATCATAGCCTTGTTGATTCTTGCAACATCCTAATCCTTGACAAATCCTTTGAAGACATTGATAATCTTCTGGAGACATATTCTTCCAGATGTCATTCATTCAGACCGTGGTGACATCATCCTTTGCCCAAGAAAATTTCTTTGTATAGTCATAGATGTTGCAGTCCTTCCAGAACTTAATCCAGAATATGTCTTCTCAATGAATTCTGTGGTTTCAGCAAGAGCCTGGCAAACATCATGCTTGGGCTGTTGGCCTAAATATTGCTATAACTTCTTGCTTCTTCATTAGTCTAAGGGGTAATATTTGGAGAGAGAATTGCTACTTTGATATAGGATATTAATAAAAGATAAATTTCTGATATTATTTTATACAGTAGCAAAATTTTGACAGTATGCTTTCTTCAAAGAGTACTTCTCCATTTCACTGGCATACCAATTCAAAAGGCCAAATAAACAGATTAGCTGGTCATCCATGACTGCTTATTATACTTTTAAGTGCACTGACAATATGCACATACTGATATCCCTTAAGTCTTTGGACTTCTCACTGAGTCAATCATGAAGGGTACTCAATGTAGCCTGCAACACTGCTCTCATGTAAGACTGCTAGAATGTCCTGGAAAGTCTTGAAGTCTGGAATTGACGTGGGTAAAAGCCCTTTCAGGCATCTGTTTGAAAAATAGAGGTTTCAATCAACTTGAAGACTTATTCTAGCAAGCATTTTTCTTTTTTTAAAATTTTTTAAAATTTTATTGAATCACTGTGAGTTACAAGCTTTAATGTTTGGATTACAATCACACAATGATCAAACACCCATCCCTCCACCAGTGCACATTCCCCACCATCAATATCCCCAGTATAACCCCCCCCATCCTACCTTCCCCCTGCCTCCATGGCAGAGATGATTCCCCATAATCTCTCTCTACTTTTGGGCATTATGGTTTGCAGTACAGACCCTGAGAGGTTACCATGTTTGGTCCTTTATCTACTTTCTGCACACATCTCCCATCCCGACTGATTCCCCCAGCAATCTTTTTCTTAGTGATCCCTTCTCTATACCAGCTGCCATCTATCCTTTGCTCATGAGGCAGGCTTCCAGCTATGGGGCAATCCTCCTGGACCTTGTACTTGCCCTACTCTCCTTAGGTGTCAACCTCATGTTATGTCATTCTATATTTCCCAAATGAGGGTAGTCCTTCCATGTCTGTCCCTCTCTTTCTGACTCATTTCACTGCATGATACTCTCCATGTCTATCCATTTATAAGAAAATTTTATGACTGCATCTTTCCTAAAAGCTGCATAGTATTCCATTGTGTAGATGTAACAAAGTTTCTTTAATCAGTCATCTGTTCTAGGGCACTTGGGTTGTTTCTAGATTTTGGCTATTGTGAACAGTGCTGCAGTGAACATATAGGTACAGATGTCATTTCTGCTGTGCTTTTTTGCATCCTTGGGATATATTCCCAGAAGTGATATTGCAGGGTCATATGGAAGCTCAATTTCTAGTTTTTGAAGAACTGTCCATATTGTTTTCCAGAAAGGCTGGGCCAGCCGGCATTCACACCAACAGTGAAAGAACATCCTTTTTCCCCTATATCCATGCCAGCACTTGTTGCTTTTGTTCTTTTGAATGTGTGCCAGTCTCTGTGGTGTGAGATGATATCTCATTGTTGTTTTGATTTGCATCTGCCTGATGACTAGTGATGTGGAGCATTTTTTCATGTGCCTTTTGGCCATTTGTATTTCTTTTTTGAGGAAGCTTTTGTTCATTTCTTCTCGCCATTTTTTGATGGGGTAGGAGGTTTTTTTCCTTGTGTAATTCTACTAGTATCTTGTGTATTCTGGTTGTTAATCCCTTATCAGATGGGTATTGGGTAAATATTCTTTCCCATTCTGTTGGTTATTTCTGTATTTTGGTCACTGTTTCTTTTGAAGTGCAGAAGATTCTTAGTTTGATGTAGTCTCATTTGTTTATGTTTGCTTCCACTTGCATGATCAGTGGTGTTTCATCCTTAAAGATTCTTTTAGCTTCAATATTATGGAGACTTCTGCAAGCATTTTTCTTCTACGATCAACTTACTTAGAATTTACAGAAAAGATCCAGCTACCTTTACATGTCAGTACTTATATTCAAAACTCACTCATACCTTTTGAGATTTTGAATCATTTTGAATCATTTATACAGCAGGAAATTCAACAGAATTATTTTATCTAGCTTTTCTGCTCCTGTTGCTATGTTCCTGATCATCATGGTGCTCGGAAGGGTATGCTTCTGTGTCTGGTCTTTGAAACAGGTCACTTGAAGTTTTTCATATCTGATATGAGTCCTTTGAATTTTTATTAGTTTTATTGTTTTCAATGAAGCAGATATATTAACAGCTTCTTTCACTTTGTTCTTGTTCTTCAAGATCAGAACTTGGATGAAATGGGGCATGCCTGACTGTTAAGCAATAGTTATCACTGATTTTCTACCTTTGTAAGTCCCTAATCATTTTAAATTTTGTTTCCAAAATTCAATCCCTGGACATGGCCTTTTACTGGCAATTTGATCAGTGGCATTTGTATAGTGAGGACGCGTGATAAAACAAGCAAGATTAAATCAAGTACAAGGGAAAATTTTATCAAGAAATCTATTAAACACAAAACGCACGAGGCTGCCCTGAGTGTTACAATGGCTATGGTATTACCAGGCAACAGGGATTTTAGCACCACCATCATATATTCAACCCATCATTGACCAAACTCTGGCAATTGTAGATTCATTTAGTTGTCTTAGAAAATAAAACTGATAGTTAAAAATTAGTTGTGTTTCTATATGCTAGGGCTGGAGCGATAGCACAGCGGGTAGGGTGTTTGCCTTGCACGCAGCCAACATGGCCGACCCGAGTTCGATTCCTCCGCCCCTCTCGGAGAGCCCGGCAAGCTACCGAGAGTATTCGATATGCCAGACACAGTAACAACAAAGTCTCCAATGGAGACGTTACTGGGTCCGCTCGAGCAAATCGATGATCAACGGGAGGGCCTTTACCTTTACCTTCTATATGCTAACATGAACTATAAGAAAGTAAAGTTGCAACTTGAGAATAATAAAGAGCTTAAGGTATATGCCTTGCATGTAGTTGCTTCAATTCCCAGTACCACATGGTTCCCCAACCATCACCAAGTGCAGCTCTTGAGGCCCCATCACCATAGGGTTTGCCTAGGTAATCCTTGGTACCACAGGGCCTGAACAGCACCACATTCTTGGGCCCTTATATTGAACCACCAGCTTTGTTGGCTGAGGATTGCTTGGGGCTGGGGGCGGGGAGGATGTTCTGGACTTCGTGAGCACAACTTGAGAGGCTAAAAATGAAAAAGAAAATAATCCTGTGGATTTCTTCACACATACATAAAGAAATCTTAAAATGTTTATGGAACCATAAAGACTCCAATTAATAACAACAACAGTGAAGACCCTGAATATCAAAAGCTGTCACACTGTTACTGTCCTCCCATTGTTCATGGATGTGCTTGAGCGGGCCCAGTAACATCTTCATTGTGAGACTTCTTGTGTTTGGCATATTGAATACTCTTGGTAGCTTGCCAGGCTCCCTGAGAGGGGCGGAGGAATCGAACTGGCTGGGCCAGGCTGGCTGCATGCAAGGCAAACGCCCTACCACTGTGCTATAACAAAAGCAATCTTGGAAAATAACAAAGCTGGAGGTGTCTTAGTTTCTTATTTCAAAAGATATTGCTAAGTTGTATTAATCAAACTATATTGCAATGCATAGTACTGTCAAAAAAAGGAGTCAAAAAAAGTATTGCCAAAGAAATGTTTATTTATGGCCTAATGGAAAATAGGCCATAAATAAACTTTTGCATGATCAAATGTGGTCATTTAATTCATAACAAAAAATTATAAAAATGCAATGGGACAATACAGACTTTGTAATCATTGGTGGTGGGAAAATTGAACTGTTACAAGCAAAAGATTAAAACTGAACCCCTTGTTACAACATAAACAATATTTGAAACAAACTAAAGACTTTAAGGCCTGAAACCATGAAGAACCAAGTACAAATAAGTAGGACTACTTTAAACTAAAAATTTCTAGTTGATAGTGGGCTAAAGTCCAAAATATATAAATAAAGAATACAATCAACAGGGGAACAAAAGACTAAAAATAGGCATGGAAATTTTCTAAAATGAGCAATAGGTATGTGAAAATGTGCTCAGTATCACCAATCACCATGGTAGTAAATGCAAATCAAAGTCATAAAGAGCTATCACTCACACCTATCAGAATGGCTGTCAAAAAGATAAGAAATAACAATGGTTGATGAGATGAGGAAGTGGAAAAGAAGGAACGCTTTGGCCAGTTGGTGGGAATTTAAATTGGTGCAGCCACTGAGGAAAATAGTATGCAGTTTCCTAAAAATTAAACATTAAACTATCAGATGATCCAACAACCCAACATCTGTGTATATATTTAGAGGATATGAAAACAGGATATTGAAGAGGTTATCTATGCTCCCATGTTCACTACAGCACTATTCACAATGAATGAATAGATATATAATAACATATATGTATATGTATACGAACAGTGAAAGAAGGAAATCCTGCTGTGTGGAACAATACAGGTGGAACTTGAAGACATTAGTGCATTATATTAGGTGAAATTAGCCAGAGAAATATAAACACTGCATGGTATCACTTTCATGTGGAAACCTAAATGACAAATGTCAAACTCACAGAAGCAGAGTATGAAAGTTGGCAGAGACTGTAGGCAGAAAAATAGAGAGAGAGGTTGGTAACTTTCAGCTTTAAGATGAATGAGGTCTGAGGATCTAATTAAGTTCCCAAACCTAATATGGCCTACTGTCTCCCTCTCAGAAGAAAAACCAGTGCTCAGAATGCCCCCATCTTCCTTGTCCTTGGAAATCCATCTTCTTTAATTGAACTACCAGAAAGAAACACCCCAACCATTTGCACCTGAAGCTTATACCATACTATCAGAATTGTCAGAAATCCCCCACCCTGAGGTGGTATCACTTTTGATAATACGAATGTAATTATAAAGTATAACATGGGGACTATAGACAAAGTGGGTGATACTACTCAAGGAAGAGAAAAAGGGGAAGAAGGAGGAGGAAGGTAGTAAAGTGATGTCATAGATGTATTAACTAGATAGCAGGAATCCTTTCTTAATATACATGCATATAAAATTATCATGGTGGATATTAAATACCTTGCAATTTTTTCCTTTATACCTCAATATCTTAAGTTTTTAAAAAGTCCTATACAAAATAACTTTGAAAAGTGATGCACAAATATTTAAAATTATGTGAAAACTAAGCATATTCTAAATTTAAAATTGGTTCCTAAATTCATGCTTTTGCATGAAAATTAAATTCCTTGATAGCTATACTTTTGCTTTACAGTTCTCTATTCCTGGATGGCTCTGAACTTCACTAAGGAGGGGGAGTTTCCCTAGGGACATTGCAATAAGAAGGAAAGTCATAATAGCATTTATTCATTATTTGTTTTCTCCACTCATCTTCAAGTTCCCTAAGTTAAAGTTCAGGTCTATACTGTTCATCTTTTTACAACTATGCCTAGCATAGCACATGGCACCTGTCCTGCAGAGTGCCTAACATTTATTTATTACTTAATTATTTTATGTGTGTTGGGTGAGTGAATGAAAGATGCAGAGATCAATAAATTTCATCAAATCAAATAAATTGCTAGTCAACCATTGTAAAGCACATGACTTCTCTATTTCTCGGTCACAAGTGTGATCAACCTAACCTTTTAAGTGAAAAACACACAGGAAGGTTTTACTTTACTCAGAGAGCCAGAGAGGAAGTAATACATTAGAACTGAGCAAGTGGGATCCTGCTCACCTCAGGACTTGGTGATGTTTTAATGAGACAGATGGATATCTATTTCCTTTCTCCTTCACCTCGCTCCTATATCCTGTAACCTAACTGAATCTCATTCTCAGAAGTGCTTAATGTTGGTCTTAACTTAAGCAGCAGAAAGTGATCTTTTCTAGGCTACTTAGGTTTGGTCCTGTTCATACAATGTCTTTTGTGAATTGTTCTCGGCCTCAAGAGGCACTGAGTCACTCTTTCCTTTCCAAGCAACTTCTAAATCATGTGCCTTATTTTCTCAGAAAATGCACAGCTCTTCATCTTATCATCTCATTTAATCCTCCCTATGGCCCTATGAGGTAAGAGACCAGATGTCATAAGTGAAAAGATTAGTGAATCTGGAAATCAGAAGACAAGGATTTTCTTTTTTTTTCTCTACTATTTATTAGTTGTGTGATCTCAGCCAACTCTCTTGACATTCATATAAAGAACTGGATTTCATTAGATTCAACACTCAACAAATATTTAGTGGGTATCCTTTATGTGTTAGCAGTATAGAGGACATAAGATAGGTAAGCTCTTTTTCTCAAAGAGTTTTCATTCTATTGAGTTCAAATAAATGAAAAAAGAAGCAAACTGAGAACATTAGATTGAATAAATGATATCAAAATAGAAAATGAGTGACGTTTTGAAAAGACAAGTAGAAGTGATTTTGATGGGGAATCAGGGAAAGTCCGTTGTGAAGAAGAGAATTTATTCCATCTCTGAGACTCAAAAAGAAACCAACCATATGAAGCTGCAGGTAAGAAGCTTTCCAGACACAGGGAGCTGAAAATTCAAGCCAGAGGAAACAGTCTTAAGAAGGCACAAGCTTGGCAGCAGTTATTGACTCTTTTTATTACCAGGACTCCCATTTTACAGATGATACTCTCATAGCCAAGAACAATGAATCAACTTTTTCAGGAGACAATGTTTTGTTTATCTGTCTGGGTGCTACACTTGGCATTGCTCAGGAATTACTCCTGAAGAATACTCCTGAGGTTGCCAGACATCAAGCTCAGGTTAGTTGAGTGAGAGCGTGGCAAGCTCCCTACCCACTCTACTATTGTTTCTCCCCCTTCAGGAGATAAAGTAATTACAAGATCAGCTATCTTTTCTCACTCCTAAAGATAATGACCTCCATCATTTATTTCTTGAATACTCTATTTCCAATCCTCAAGACTACAGTCCTGTGTTATTTCAGTTGAATCCAAAATGGTCAGTCGACATCTACATCTGCTCCCAACCCACCCCACACCTTCCCATCCCAGCCCCCTCGCTCTTTTTTTTTCTATTTGGGTCACTCCTGGTGATGCTCAGGGGTTATTTCTGGCTCTGCACTCAGGAATTACTCCTGGCAATGCTCAGGGGACCATATGGGATGCTGGGAATTGAACCCGGGTTGGCGGCGTGCAAGGCAAACGCCCTACCAACTGTGCTATCGCTCCAACCCTCCCCTTCCTCCCCACCCCTTCTGTAGTGGAGGTGACTAGAGTTAGGTTTTCAAAACACAAGCCTATTCATGTTCTTTACACCATGTCTTTTTGCTTTCAGATTTCTCACGTGGCTGCCAACAGTCTAAGAATAATGTCCAGGCACTTGAACTAATTCAATCTGTCCCCAACATTGTTAGTCTTGTCTGACCACATCTTTCCTCACATCCTCCCATTAGCCTCAGTGAGTGGAATGCCAAGCTATTGTGTGCTCTCGTGTCTTTACAGATGTTCCCTTTCATCAGCTACCTCCAATCATTTGACAAAAATATAAATGCCATTTAGTGTTTCTGTTCCTTCCTAATCTATGTCACTTAATGCTTTGAGTCTATGAGACTGTGACAGTACTTTTCATATTTTTACTCAATGACTTATTTACTTGCTTCACTAGACTCTGAAATCCTAAATGGCAAAAACACACTTTCTTTTGCATGCCCGATGCTTACCTGTCTTTCACTTTGGATTTCCTTTTGCTCTTTTAGGAGTGTACTGTTTAATTATTGGGTATTTGGATATTTGTAAAGTTGTCCTACGTAAGTTATCCTATGATGTCTAGGCCTAAGAAAAATTCTGATTTTAATTTGTTAAGTCCTTAAAAAGAATACTCCTATAGTTTTACATTTTTCAACACTGAAAATTTTTTTGCTTCATCTTCAAAAAGACACATATATGTGATAGGTGGATTGTTCATAAATATAAATTAGGTCACATTTGCTGAAAAATGTTTGCAGTCTTTCGTATCTATACTAGTGTTCTTTCTGTCTATGATTTTGCCAATTACTGAAAGAAAGTTTCAAAATTTTGTCAATTTTGTTGCATATTTTAAAGTTTATTTATTAGGTGCATAAATATTTAGGAGTTGCATTTCTTAATTTATAATTATGAATACCTTTTTTATACTTGTAAAAAGAAAAAATATAAAGTCTTTTCTCATGTTTCCTTGGATGGGTACACCCATTTGCTTGATACTTATATTTTTTTGTTGTTTATGGGAATGTTTGAAAAACTATGATTTACAAAGATGTTTATAAAAGAGTTGTTTCTGTCACACAATGTACCATCACCAATACCACCACCAATTTCCTCTCGTTTGATAGATCTGTTGTACTTCATGGGCTTTCCACTATGTATTGGCTTTTCCACTGTTCCTTTTTTGATCTTGCTGCATTCAATATCCAGTCTAAATGTTTGGCTTTCATCATTTTGAGTATAGAATTCCTTAGAGTTTTTCTAATTCAGTCATTTTTTACTGGGACTCTTTGGGCCTCTTGGATCTTGATGCCTGTAATCCTCTGGGAAGTGATAACCAATAATTTATTTAACTATTTTTCTTCATTACATTTGTTTTTGCTTTTTTACAATTATTCTTATATTGTTCCTCTTGAAGTCATCTCTGGTATGTTCTCTAGTATGCTGTTCATTTCTTTTCAGATGATTTTCTACCTGTTGCTATTTCCTAGGGATTTTCTCCTTCTCATTATGGATGTCATTGATCTTTTGTTCAGTTTCTATTATTCTGCTGTTCAGAACTTCTATTGACTATTTTTTAATCATCTACCATGTTCATCATTTATATCATTTCTGACAATAGTTGTTTTTTCAACTTTCACACATTCTTGTGCTTTGCTGACTACCCATGCTATTGTTTCTTTGAACTCATTGAACATCCTCATCATCAACAATCACGATCACGATCATCCTGTTTTTCATTGATTGCCTCGAGCAGGCACCAGTAACGTCTCCTTCGTCCTAGCCCTGAGATTTTAAAAAGTGCCATACTCAAGGCTCTTTCAGGGTCAGAAGAATGAGACCCATCATTGTTAGTGGTATATTGGCATATTAGGTACGCCATGGGGAGTTTGCCAGACTCTGCCGTGTGGGCAGGTTACATTCGGTAGCCTGCCAGACTGTCCAAAGTAAGAATGAGATAATAAGATGTTGCATAGCCGCAAATGCGGCCACGCGCTTCCTGGAGCTGGGTTTTATAGTCTCTGGGTCTTGGCCGCTGATGGGATTACACGGTGCCAGTTGGTGGGTGTGAACTCTACCTACTGGAAGATGGAGGATCTGGGTGGAGGATGCTCAGCCCTGATCAGAGCAGGCTTGGAGATCTCAGCCCTGGGACCCTTCTTCATCATAGTGTCATTAAAAGCAATGTCTGAGGATTTAATGAAGTTTTTTATGTCTTCAGTGATGTTGAATTCATCCATTGAGCTTGGTAGGCATCTACCTGTTTTCCTCATTGCTTTCTAGTACTTTTGATGTGCTGGTGGTGAGTCTTTATAGCTACCCACTTCCCCTGCCTCCATATCTTAATCCCTGCCCAAAAGATGCTGAGGGATTAGACTGGAGATTTCTCTCTGTCTTCTCTGCCTCTTCTCACAGAAAGACAGGAAGGATTGTGAGATGCGTGTAATTTGTTGAGTAGATCTACTATATGACTTCTTGGTGTGGACTCTTAAGAAGGTGCAGGCCAAATATGGAGGCTGCTGGGACATACCAGGCAGAAAGTGATTCTTCCACCTATTCCAGAGAAGCTCCAGTGTTATGAACCAAAGGTAAGTTTCTCCTGACATGGTAAAGCAGCAGGCAGGGAGTCAGGAATTATAAAGTGTCTTTTTATTACTGAAAGTAGTTCTTGTTTTGAAGCTTATGTTAAATTTTTAAGATTTGGGGGTGCTATTAAAATAGGTGCTCAAGGTCCTGGGGATCTTTCTATGAGATACCCAGTTCAGCAGTAGATTGATTGCAAGGGCCAGATGATGTGAAGTTGCTCCAACCCTGGGGTGCTGGGCATAATGCCAACCTGGTGGTACCCAGGGTCCTCCAAAGCTGTATCTGTTAGTATTTAGGGAATCATGGTGTGCAGGAGATCAAATTGGGGTCAACCACAGGCACAATGTCTTAACTCAGTATTATCCCTCTGACACTTAAATTTATTGTTTTGTTTTTTGTTATTTTCCTTTTTCGGGGGTCACACCCAGCAAAGCACAGAGGTTACTCCTGGCACATGCACTCAGGTATTACTCCTGGTGGTGCTCGAGGGACCATATGATATGAAATGCTGAAAATCGAACCTGGGTTGGCCACATGCAAGGCAAACACCCTACACACTGTGTTATAGCACCAGTTCCTGAATTCATTGTTTTTAATCTATCCACCTATGGAGATGTTACTGGTGCCCGCTTGAGCAAATTGATGCACAATGGGAAGACAGTGTTTGTTTTGTTTGTCTTTAATCTATCCACCTAAGCTTTATTATGTTAAGTGTCTGCATGGCATATAATTTTACTTTCAATCTTCGTGTTAGAATTTAAAGTGGTTTTCTTATTATAGAATTCAGTCAATATTAGCACTGTAGCACTGTCCTCCCGTTGTTCAACGATTTGCTCAAGCGGGCACCAGTAACATCTCCATTGTGAGACTTGTTGTTACTGGTTTTGGCATATTGAATAGGCCACAGGGAGCTTACCAGGCTCTGCCGTGTGGATGGGATACCCTCGGTAGCTTGCCGGGCTCTCCAAGAGTGGGGGAGGAATTGAACCTTGGTCGGCCACATGCAAAGCAAATGCCCTACATTATCCAGCATAATATTCTCTGCATTTCATGCTGACCATGCATGTTTAATTAGTTATTTCTATGTTGAGTTTTAAATTTGCCTTTTGCTGTTTGCTCCTCATTGGTCCTATTCATTATTTGTTTTGATATCCCCTCCTTTCTAGACATCCTTTGGGCCGAATTATTTTGGCATTCTATTTTGTGATGTGTTAATTTTATGTGTCAAATTGGCTGGGCAAAGGATGCCCAGATATTTGTTTGAGAAGTCATGGAGCGCTACTATGAGTGTTTTTGGAAGAAAGTAACATTCTTGACTCTAAGTAAAGTTGATGTCATTTAAATGTGCACTTGTGTCTCATCCAGTACCTCCAAAGCATGGATGGAATAAAAAAAATCCTGTGTGAAATAAGGGAGAATTCTCCAGTATATTGCCTCTAGATTTTAATCATTTCTTCTTCTTTTCACAGCCAGCTGTCTGAAGGACTTTTAGGCTCAGGTTGAAACATTGGTATACCCAAATCTCCAGCCCACTCTAGATTCTCATATTGAAACTTCATAACTGAGGGCACCAATTGCTTATAATCCATCCACACTTATTTCTTTATCTCATATTCTTGTGGTTCTTTTATTTTCTTTGGTTTATAGTTCTTACCTAATTTGAAAAATTTAGGAATCCCTCCCTCCCTCCTCTCTCCTTTCTTTCCTTCTCTCTTCATCCCTCACCCTCCATCCCTCCATCCTTTCCTTTTTTCCCTCCTTCCTTACTTCTTCCTTCCTTCCTTCCTTCCTTCCTTCCTTCCTTCCTTCCTTCCTTCCTTCCTTCCTTCCTTCCTCCTTTCTTCTTTCCTTCCTTTCCTTTCCTTTCCTTTCCTTTCCTTTCCTTTCTTTTCCTTTCCTTTCCTTTCCTTTCCTTTCCTTTTTGGTATATTATATAATATACATAACTTTATAGTAAATTTTTGAAAATTAATTGAATAGTGAAAATAATATACATAACAGAAAAAAGTATGTAAAATGTGATATATAAAAGTATATTTATTATAGACCACTAAAGTTTTATGCCTTTAGCTTCAATGCTATGAAGAATTCTGCCTACATTTTCCTCCAGGTACTTGATGGATTTAGATCTGATAGTGAGGTCTTTAATCCAATTTTGAACTAACTTTGTGCCTGGCTTTAGAAATAGGTCTTAAATAGCCCACAGCAAGCATTATCCTCAGTGGGGAAAAACTGAAAACCTATTCTCTATTATCAAGCTTGATTGCCCACTATATTCACTTCTATTCAAGATAGGACTGAAGGTACTTGCCATAGCAATTGGGCAAGAAAAATATATTAAAGGTATTCAGTTAGGAAATGAAGAAGTCAAACTCTATTTGCAGATGACATGATACTGCACTTACAGAGTTCTAAAGTCTAAACAAAAAAGCTCCTAGAAATAATAGATTTGTATAGTAGGGTAGCAGGTTATAAAATCAATACGCAGAAGTCCATGGATTTCCCATACACAAATAATAAAAGAGAAGAGAGAAAGATTAGAAAAACAATACTATTCACAATTATGCCTCAGAAAACCAAGTACCTTGTAATCAGTTTAACTGAAGTGGTGAAGAACCTATACAAAGGAAACTATAAAACACTACTTCAAAAAATAAAATAGGACATGATAAATGGAAACACATACCTGCTCTTGGATTGGAAGAATTAATATTGTCAAAATAATATGAAAATATTATGAAATAATATGAAAATATGAAAAAAATATGAAAATATTCCCCAAAACATTCTATGATTCAATGCAGTCCCTATAAAGATATCCATGACATTATTCAAAGAAATTGATCAAACACTCCTACAATTCATACTGAACAGCCCTAAAAAGTAAAGGCCTGGAGCGATAGCACAGCGGTAGGGTGTTTGCCCTCCACGCAGCCAACATGGCCGACCCGAGTTCGATTCCTCCGCCCCTCTCGGAGAGCCTGGCAAGCTACCGAGAGTATCTCGCCCACACGGCAGAGCCTGGCAAGCCACCCGTGATGTATTCGATATGCCTAACACAGTAAAAACACTGAACAGCAAACCCCCACAAATAGGTAAAGCAATCCTTGAGAAAAAGAATACGAGAGGCGTCTTCTTCCCTAACATCAAACTGTACTACAAAGAGGTAGTAATTAAAACAGCATGATATTGGAATAAAGACATACCTTAAGATCAGTGGAACAAAGTCGAATATCCTGTCATCAACCCTCATATATATGATTACATAATCATTGATAAAGGAGCAAGAAATATGAAGTGGAGCAAGGAAAGCCTCTTCAACAAGCGGTGCTGGGAAAACTGGGAAGCTACGTATTGCTAATCTATTTTAATGTGACTTTAATCTTTTAAAAGCTAACTAGTATCCTCTATTATAAGTGTATATTCTCATATGTAGAATACACACATGTAGAATCCCATCAACGTGTAATTCCATCAATGGCCAAGACCCAGAGACTATATAACCCAGCTCCTGCAAGAGAACAGCACAGAGTCTCCTGCCCCCGTGCCTGGCCGTGAGCGTCCTCCACCCAGATCCTCCATCTTCCAGTAGGTGGGGTTCACATCCACCAACTGCCTCCCAGCACCAGTAATCCCATCAATGGCCAAGACCCAGAGACTATAAAACCCAGCTCCCGGAAGCGTGTGGCCGCATTTACGGCCGTGCGACATCTTATTATCTCATTCTTGCTTTGGAAAACCTGGCAGGCTACCGAATGTAACCTGCCCACATGGCAGAGTCTGGCAAACTCCCTGTGGCATACCCAATATGCCAAATACCAGTAACAATGATGGGTCTCAATCTCCTAACCCTGAAAGAGACTTGGATGTGGCACTTTTTAGAATCTCAGGGCTAGGACAAAGGAGACGTTACTGGTGCCTGCTTGAGGCATTGACAAACAGCAGGATGATCGTGATCGTGATTGTGATTCTACATGTATAATCCTACCACACCTTCTTTTCTGAATATGATAAGCACTGTATTGTGATCTGGAAGCAGAGACTAAATAATTCTCTTTAACTATTTTAAGGTTTATGGACTGTAGAAAGAGTACAGGTCTTAAGACGCTGCTCTGCATGTGGCTAAAGAAAGTTTAATCCCTGGAACTGCTTCTGGTCTCCCAAGCACTGCTAACAGTGGTCCCTGAGCACAGAATGAGGAGTAAGTCCTGAGTACCTCCAAGTGTGCCCCTTCCCCCCCCAAAAAAAATCAAGCAATAACAACTACAAAAACTTAAGGTCTAGATTGTGATCTAAATTGGTGAATGTGACAGCAGAATATTCTGCTGCTGCTCTTGTTGTTATTGTTGTTGCTGTTGTTGTTGTGTGTTTAAATATATAACGCTGTGACTTCTGTATTTGCCTTTATATCTCTACAAGTCCTGTGATGACTTGTCCTGATTTCTACACTGTACTGGGGATATAATAAATGTTCATTTCCCAGTGTTTTTAGTTTCTTAATTTGTTATTAGGAAGGAGCAGAGATTTTCAAGTTCTTTATTTGTGGAACCAGAAACTACAGTTCTGCATACTGCTAATTTTTGATTGGTTGATGGATACTGTGAATGTTCCATTACTGACTGTTTGTGTATATTGTCTTCCTTAACAAGTGCTGAGAAATAATCTAGGTGTTCCATTGTGTCTCCATCCTGGCTGTTGGGTACTGGAAAAGAATTTTGTGTGCTCTGTGATAATTTCTCAGCATACTAATCACTGTTTTTTTTTTTGGCCCTTGCTCACATTTCTTCCTACACGTTAATGATTTTCAATATATATTACTATGCTATAACAAAAACTAACTGTGCAGTTTTGGGGAGACCTTTCTCTCCCCATGTCTCTTGGGATGTGTCTTTGCAACTTATTTTTTTATAGTTGCTAAATATGAATATTAAAAATAATTAAAATACTTAAAATCACTTCACTTTTCTAGTTGTTTGCTATGAGAAAGAAAACCTCATTCAGTTCCTCCATCATAGTCAGAAGCACATGTTCAAAACTTTCAATTATTTGGGTATTAGAGATTGTGGTTTAATTTGCATTTCTCTTACTGTAAGGGGCTGGATCAATAGCACAGCGGTAGGGCATTTGCCTTGCATGCAGCTGGTCTGGTCAACCCAGGTTCGATTCTTCTGCCCCTCTCGGAGAGCCCGGCAAGCTACCAAGAGACTCGCCTGCATGGCAAAGCTTGGCAAGCTACCCGTGGTGTATTCGATATACCAAACACAGTAACAACAAGTCTCACAATGGAGATATTACTGGGCCCACTTGAACAAATCCATGAACAATGGGAGGACAGTGCAGTGCTACAGGCTTACAGTAAGGAAATGAAACATCTTTTTCTATGTATATTGGTCAATGTACTACTGTCTTGCTCAGATTTTTTACCTATTTTTAAAATTGTATATCTTTGTCTTATGAATGTACATGAATACTTTGAATATTCTAATGGTAATTTTGTGCCATTTATAGTGCTTCATATATGTGCTTCAATTCCTTGTTAGTCTTAATACTTTACAAAATATTTCGTTCAATAGAAATTTTTTTCAAATAAATATAATTATATCAAGGTCATGATTTGTATTCTTTTCTAAATAGTACTTTAAATTTTGTCATCAAAATGTAATGGAGAATTATGAATTATATTTCATATATAATTCATAGGGCTTTAGTTGACATATAGTAATTGTTTTATTAAATTTGGTGTGATATGGAAGTCTAGTTTAATTTTCCCCTGAAATAAATACAATAGCATTTGTTTAATTTATTTTTAACTTTAGTTATCTACAATAAATATACTTTGATACATCAAGTTTCTGGCTGGAGCGATAGTACAGTGGGTAGGGCATTTGCCTTGCATGTGGCTGATCCAGGTTCAATTCCTCCGTCCCTTTTGGAGAGCCCGGCAAGCTACCAAGAGTATACTGCCCACATGGCAGAGTCTGGCAAGCTACCCATGACATATTCGATATGCCAGAAACAGTAACAAGTCTCACAGTAGAGGCATTACTGATGCCAGTTCAAGCACATCAATGAACAACGGGATGACAGTGCTACAGTTCTATATGAAGTTTTGTATACTTTTTCTGTTACATATATTCTTTTCACTACTTGATTAATTTTCAAAAATTTATTATAAATCTTTATAGATTATAGAATAAATCCAGAATTTTATTTTGTTCTTTCAAAATTATCTTTGCAAATTTGGCTTCTGTGTTTAGTGGAAATTTGATTTTGAGTTCACAAATGTATTAAAGAATTTATACCTTTATTGAATATTCAACCACAAAAATTTATTTTTGTTTATATTATTCAATAACTGTTTATAATTTCCTCAGTAAAGGGCATGAATATGTTTTAATTATATTTATTCCTATAAAGTCTATAATTACTGGCATGATCTTAATTTTTATTGCAATCTTTTATTGCTTTGTTGTATATAAATGTATTTTGTTTCATAGATATAAATCTTGTGTCAATCAACATTGCTGATTCAATTAGATCTGATACAGAATTTATAGATTTTGAGGTTTTTAAGAAAAAGATAATCAAGTTTACAGATAAGAATTGTTGACTCCTCCATCATAGTTTCTATTCCTATGTTTTCAATTTTCTCTTTTATTGCAGAGAAATACAATTTTACTTACCATAAAATAAGTAATTGAATAAGTGTTGAATATAAGCAGACATAATTCTATTATTCCACCATTAAGTATATCATTTGGTATGTTTTGATATGCTCTAATCAAATTTTGAAAGTTCTATTCTAATCAGTTGATTGGAATATTTTTAATTTTGAAAGATTACTAAACTTCTGAAATGCATCTATTGAGATGGCTCCTCATTTTTCTCTTACATTAAAGCAAGTATTATATAATAGATTTTCTAGTTGTAAAAGTACCTTCTTTCTGAATACACAGTACTTAATGATATTTTTTTAAACTTAGAAAATCTTTTAACATTTTATGTATTATTATATTTATGGTTTATGTTATTTGCAGTCCAATTTTCTTTAGTATCAATTGATTTATTTCTATTTTTTCTTTAGTCAATGATACTTTATATTTTGTCTTGATATGTAACCACCTCAAATGACTTTGAGAATATATTCATCTAATATTGTTTTTCACATTTTATTCTTCATGTAAAACTATGTTGAGGGAGATAGTTGGTTATTTTCCAGTGGATGGAGGGCCTAACCATCTGCTTCATGGAAGTGGTGCTACGATGAATTCATCCCTAGCTTTCCCCGTAGCTCAGTTGCCAACCCAGTGACATCCCTGCAGACTACCACCAGAAAGTTCATCCTGTGTGGAAACATAGCCTGAGTAAAACTTTAAAAAAATTTAAAGCCAGAAGTCACAAATCAGGTTCTTTTCACAAAAGTGGCCTTTCTCTCTGTGCGGTCTGACATCTGCCTCTAGCAGTCACCGAGGGTATTTGATTGAAAATGATCATTCCCAAGCTCCCTCTTGGATAGATTGAATCTGAAACTGGTGGCTTCGAGCCTAGGAATCGACTCTGTAAATAAATTTCACAGATTATTTTACTCACTAAACTTTGAAAACCCCTTGTACCTAAAGTAGCTTTCTTACTAAGTCGCTCAACAAAATAGAATACTTAACAAGTCATTTACTACTGAATTTCTATCCCTGGTGGCTGGCTTTCTTGGTTCAGGAAATTATAAGTAAAGTTTTTATGCTTGTACCCCCATTTAAAAGGGGGGGTGGTGAGGCACAACTGACTTCAGTGTAAATTTTCCAAACAAGGCATTTCTACAATTGGCTGAGAGCCCCAAATACACACATGGCATCAGGAAAGGATTTGCACAAACTTGGGGTCATGGAAATAATAGCAAAGGAAATGAAGTAAGAAAACGGATGTGAGAATGGGACTGTTACAGGCTTCTATATTACAATGAGAAATATGATACCAGAGTTCCAATAAAGAAGCCTTTACAACTCTTCCTTCTTTATCAGCTGAGAGAGTTTTCTGTTATCGGTGGTTCTGTTTGCTCTCTCCTTTGTATTTGTTTTCTTCCTCTATCCTAAGAAGTTCCTGTATGTTGATTTTCTGGAAAAGGTTTAAAGCAGAGAACTCTCTCTTCTTCATTCCATATTAATCTTTCCTAAAGTGGGGGATTCTTTCCCATAGGGGTCATATTGGCATGATGGTGGGTGGGTAATGGAAGTCTTCGATATGATTGGGGGGCATTTTCTGCTGCTTTACATAAAGAAAGCAGTTTTTTATGTTTTTTTATGTTTTATTATTTTTTTCTAAAATGAGACAGGCAGTTGGCCAAATTATTTTGAGAACCTCTAGTCTGTATCTTCAGACATAATTGCCATCCTCTGTGCCCCTTCATTTAGAATTTATCCAGTATCACACTTATCTATTAATGAGCTAATAAATACTGAGCATCAGACACTGTGATGGGTACTACAGCCCTTGCCTGTGATGATGGCACTAAGGGCAAATCATATGTAATTATAATCAGTTGAATGACTAACTACATAAACATTAGGCTCCAAACTGTCTTGTTTACCATTACTCATACTCTAATGCCTAAACTCGAACCTGGTTCAAAACATGGGCACAGTAACTGACAGTATTATTAAAGAAACATAATCAATGGAGGTTAAGAAGGGAGAGGGAGAGACAGTGAGGCAAATAGGGAGGCAGACAGAAACAGAGCAAAAAGTTAGCTCATACAATTATGAGGGCTGGCAAGTCCAAATTCCGCAGGCAATCTGGAGGAAAAACTTCCTTCTTCTGAAGGGAAGTTTTGTAAGATTTTCAACTGACTGGATGAAGTCAACCCCATTATGAAGTATAATCTGCTCTACCCAAAGTCTTACCTTATATGCAGCTGATCATGTGACTGACATAGGTTAGAATCCCTGACAGTGCCTAATGATTCCCTGAGCATTGCTCAGTATAACGTCTGAACAGAGAGTCAGGAAAAGCTCCTGAACACTGTTATATGTGACCCAAAGAAACAAAAGTCCATTGATTTAAATATTGACTACATCTTAGGATACTTCCAAGGCAACATATACGCAAATGTTTGAGCACATGGCTTCCACATATCTACCAAGCTGACATATAGCATTTACCAGCACAGTGATAACAACTGCTTTTTAAAATAAACAGTAAGTTACCCAGTAATGGAGATGCTCAGTTAAAATGGACCAAAATACTGTCAATGTCATTCAGCTATCAGAGTGAATTAGATTGATGTAATTTTTTTCTTCAATTTGTTAGCTTAAGAAATGGCACATTTCATAGAATATCCTGACGCTGCTCCAGGCTGTCTTCACTAGGACAACTCGGAAGGTGGCAGGTTGAGTTTCCTTCCCCACCGTAACAGAACCAGGGTAGCTGAAAAGCTCCAGAACTCAATAGCAGCCATGCTCAAGGCCACATTCCACAAGCTGGGATGAGCCTCACCCACCAGGGAACCTGCAGAAGAACCCAGGCATGTGGGACCTGTGACTGAAATCTCCAACCTCGCTCAGTGCTGGACTGAGTCTCCTCCTCCAAGCTCCCAAGTTTTCCAGTAGCTTGGTAGTCATACCCACAAACTCCGCTCCCCCCGACTCCCCCACAACATATAATCTTATCAATGGCAGAGACTGAAATAAACCTTCCAGAAGAGAGTGACACAGGACTTATCCATGTGTGATTCTGCTCTATAATTGTATTATAAATTTCAGAATTTCTGGAGCGTGCAGCCATGAACCTCTTATACACTACCCCACTGATGTAGCAAAGTGGAAAACATTTGTTTGGGTTTAACATCACTGTCACTGTCACTGTCCTCCCGTTGTTCATCGATTTGCTCAAGCGGGCCCAGTAACGTCTCCATTGGAGACTTTGTTGTTACTGTTTTTGGCATATTGAATACATCACGGGTAGCTTGCCAGGCTCTGCAGGGTTTAACATATCTATCTTTAATCTTTTATACAAGGGCTTCATGGCCCCAGGACGAAATACAACAATCTTCACACACTTTCCTCTTATGGTGATGGAAAGGTACATGGTGGTAGGATTGGTATTTGAATATTAAATGTCATGACAGCGGGTAGAGTGTTTGCCTTGCATGGAGCCAACCCGGCCAATCTGGGTTTGATTCCTCCATCCCTCTCCGAGAGCCTAGCAAGCTACCGGGAGTATCTTGCCTGCACAGCAAAGCCTGGCAAGCTACCCGTGAAATATTCGATATGCCAAACACAGTAACAACAAGTCTCACAATGTTACTGGGTCTGCTCAAGCAAATAAATGAACAATGGGAGGACAGTGACAGTGACAATGAATTATTGTGAACTACTTTATAAAAATAAAGAAAATATAAAAATAAAAATAAATACAAAATAAAAGAAATTGTATATCGCACCAGAAAACTATTAGAGTCATACTAATCATACTAATCATACTAAACAATTTTAGTATGATTCCAATGGAAGTGAAGACATTCTGACATTCCTCCAATTTGCACAGCCATTTATTTGTTGTCACACATAAAAGCCATGGCAGTTTTTATGTTTGGTTTCCCTTCCTTCCTTCCTTCCTTCCTTCCTTCCTTCCTTCCTTCCTTCCTTCCTTCTTTCTTTCCTTCCCTCCTTCCCTCCTTGCCTCCTTGCCTCCTTCTTTCCATCCTTCAGATGCATTATCCTTCAAGCAATTTTCTATTATACTGAACTTCTCTCTCTCTTTTTCTCTCTCTATATATAAAATACACACATGTATATATAATGTATATGTGTATGTTGTGATCAATAAAACAGCAATCTCAGCCTTTGATGAGTTTATATTGTGATGGGAGGCTTGGAGAGGAAACAATAAATAATAAGTAACAATAACTAAGCTCTACAGAATGTCAGGTAATGATTAAAAAAAGTAAAGGCCCTCCCGTTGATCATCGATTTGCTCGAGTGGGCCCAGTAATGTCTCCATTGGAGACCTTGTTGTTACTGTGTCTGGCATATTGAATACAACACGGGTAGCTTGCCAGGCTCTGCCGTGCGGGCAAGATACTCTTGGTAGCTTGCCGGGCTCTCTGAGAGGGGCGGAGGAATCGAACTCGGGTCGGCCATGTTGGCTGCATGCAAGGCAAACGCCCTACCGCTGTGCTAAGTGTCATAAAAGTCATTAAAAGAATGGACAGAAGCTGAGTAAGAGAGGTTGAGGTGGAAGCAAGAGCATGCCATTTTCAAAGGACATGGGTTGAGTTAGAGGACTAGAATAAAAAGCTAGAAGTATATGATCAAGACCAAGTTCGACATTAAGAATCAAAAGAATTTCAGACAGAAAAAGTAAGTGAAAAGACCTTGAGGTAAACTTGCCATTCTGGATCAAGAATGTTAAAGAGATCAATGTAACCAAGAAGTGGAAAGTCACAGAAACCAAAGGCAGAGCAGTCAGCAGGCTTGAAACACAGGACTTTTGGGGGATTATGTAAGGATTTTACTTTGACTCAAAGAGATACTGGAATCAGTGGAAGGTCTTGAGCAGAAGAAGGCATGATCTTATTTAATATATATATATATATACATAAATGGGTGTGTGTGTATATATATGGACCTTGAGAGCTTGTTTGGGGCTGGAGCGATAGCACAGCGGGTAGGGCGTTCACCTTACAAGCGGCCAACATGGCCGACCCGAGTTCGATTCCTCCGCCCCTCTCGGAGAGCCCGGCAAGCTACCGAGAGTATTCGATATGCCAGACACAGTAACAACAAAGTCTCCAATGGAGACGTTACTGGGCCCGCTCGAGCAAATCGACGATCAACGGGAGGGCCTTTACCTTTATATATATATATATATATATATATATATATATATATATATATGCTGTGGGAGCAGGGGGAAGGTGAGGAGGTGTGGGTACATCCAGTAGCGCTTATCAAGGGGTTATTTCCAGCTCAGTGCTCAAGGGACTCTCTGGGTAGTTTTTGGGAGACTGTGCAGTACTCGAGATTGAACCCAGGCTTGCCCCTTCCAACATGTAAACGTTAATGCACTCCGCATATTGAACTATCTGACCCTCTTTTCATATTAATGTTTTTTATGGGGGTCTTCCCAAGGAGTACTCAAGAGGCCCGGGAGGTACATTGAGGTATCCAGTGATGCTTGGTCAATGGGTCTGGATGGCTCAAGTTCAGATATAATAAGACGGTACTGCTCAGTGCTCTGGGGTCACTAGAATCACATTCAGTGGTTCTTGGAGGTCAAGGTGGTAGCAGAGATGTAGTCCAGTCCTTGTACGTGCAAGGTATGTAGCCCCAACTCCTAAGATATCTTTCTGTTTCTTGATTTACATTATTGCTTTCATTTAATTTGAGTGATATGCATGACTTACTCCTGGTTTTGTGCTCAGAGATCATTCCTGGTGGGCTTAAGGCACCCCGTGCAATGCCAGAGTTTATTTACATTCTTAAGAGACAATGCAGACAGTAATGAGAGTATGACTGGAAGCAGTTATGTAAGTCCACAATCTTTATTTCTCTATCAGGACCATGCTTCTGTTTCTTATATGGCGTGGGGTATGTGGACTGCTCGTACACTTTGCTGTGGCAGGATCAGTACAGGGATCACACTGAGGGTGGTGTTGGGGATTGAATTTCTGGCTTTACACATAGGAGGTCTGGGGTACTCAACCACTGAGCCACCTTCCTGGGGTTTTGCTTTGTTTTATTTCAAATTGGTGGTTAAAAAGAACAAGAACAACCAGTGCTGATGTGGATGTGGGGGTAAAGAGACTCATTCACAGGAGTCCCGTTCTCATTCAGTGTGAATATCAACTGGTCCAGCCTTTTTGGAAAACAATATGGACATTCCTCAAAAAAACAGAAAGTGAGCTTCAATACAACCTAGCAATTCCACTTCTGGGAATATACTCTGGGAGTCCCAAAACACACTATTCACAATAGACAGAATATGGAAACAATCCAAGTGCCTGAGGACAAAGACTGGATAAAGTAACTATAGCCACACAATAGAGTACTATGCAGTCACCAGGAAAAATGAAGTCATGAAGTTTGCTTATAAGTGAATGGACATGGAGAGTATCGTGCTGAGTGAAATGAGTCAGAAGGAGAGTGACAGACATAGAATTATTGTACTCATTTGTGGACTATAAGAAGAAAAAACATAACATGAGACTATTACTCAAGGACAACAGATACAAGAGCTGGGAGGACAAGTCCATAGTTGATAACTTGCCACAAATCGGGGATTGGGGGCAGTTAGGATTATGATGATGATAGAAATAATCACTCTGGACAAGAACTGTATGCTGAAAGTAGGCAAAAGGATATGCATGACAACCTTTCAGTACCAGTATTGCAAATATAATGTCAAAACTGAAATAGAGAGGAGAGAGAGAGAAAGAATAAAAGTATCTGCCACAGAGGCGGGGGTGGAGGGAAGGGGCAGTGGGCAATGGCAAGAGAGAAACTGAGAACACTGGTGGTGGTGGAAAATGTACACTGGTGAAGGGATGGGTGTTGAAAAATTGTATAATTTATATGACTGAAACCCATTCATGAACAACTTGTAACTATCTCACGTTGATTCAATAAAAAGTAAAAATTAAGAAATAAATAAAAGCAAAAACATTGGTGGAGAGGGTTAATTTTGGAGCACCACAACCTCTATGGTGCACAAGACTTACTCATGCCTCTGTGCTCAGGAAATCATTCCTGGTAGATATTAATCCAGGGTCTGCTTCATGCAAGAGAAGTGTCTTAATCCCTTCTGCTATGTTTTAAAGAAATTTACTGAGGGATTTTGGCATTTGGGGCCATGCGACATCTTATTATCTCATTCCTACTTTGGACAAACTGGCAGGCTACCGAATGTAACCTGCCCACACAGCAGAGTCTGGCAAACTCCCCGTGGTGTACCCAATATGCCAAATACCAGTAACAATGATGGGTCTCATTCTCCTAACCCTGAAACAGCTTTGAATATGGCACTTTTTAAAAAAGTCTTGAAGGAGACGTTACTGGGGCCTGATGGAGGCAATTGATGAATAACTGAGGGATAACTACATAAAAACAAGCTCTGCTTTGTGCAAGTACATAGTGATATGCTTGAGCATGGTCATGAATTCACTATATTTGCAATGGTAAACTCTCCATTACCCCCTGAGTTTTGCATAAAGCTTGCTTTTGTTTTACTAATTGCATCACCCAGTTGCTGTTTGAAAAGTGGGGTGGGATGAGTGGAATGTGGAATAAAGGTCATGGCCATTGGCTCAATATGCCTGGCAGGAACCCTGACAGCCTCCCATGTGACTTATAGTGAATTGTAGTGGGTTACCCTCCTCCTTTGCTTACTTTAGGAATACCTAAAAGGACATTTACAGGGCCAGCTTCAAGTACTGCAAACCTTTTATTGCAATTTCAAAGGTGTGGGCAACGTTCTGAGCAAAAAGAGTGTGGGACCAATGCTATAAATGGCAAGTGTTTCTGCCGAGATTGTTTGATGAAGGCACAGCCAGACTTTGGTAGCTATTTTGGTCTTTCTGGGGAAAGTAAGCTATTAGTCTGGAAATTGCCTAGGTTTCTGACAGACAAATATCTACCAATTAAAGTGCATAAAAAGATGTGGCAGAAGGAGAAATTTTCTCTGGAGGAATAAAGACATTCCAAGGACTGCATCATTATCTTTGGCAAATCTCCCCTACTCCCCATCCATTGAAACTAAATAAGAAATGTGGGTGAGTTTTTTCCTAACTTCCTGAATGCTACCTTTGATTCTCCTTCCACCTTCCATTTTCTCCCTATGGAGCAATATATTTTCTAACTAGGTAACGGAAAATTCCTAAATAACTTAATAGTTCACCTTGCCAAATGTATCCAGAGGACCTTGGAATTTCCTTCCGCCCAACGTGCTGCTATCCAAATTCCTTCTCCCTGCAGGTAGATGATGGATTCTTCTCCCCTTGCTCTGCACTAAAGCCTCAAGTATCTCATGACTTTAATTATTAATCAAATAACTAAAAAAGATTCACTGCCTCAAGTTCAGATCCATCTACCCATCTATCCATTCTTCTGTAAAATTATTGTTCCATATTTATTTGCTAAATACTTATTATATCAGGGTCTTGGTGGAAAGACAGGAAACACACAGACTAGGTGATTGGAAAATAGTTTAATGTAGATATAAAGTACAAAAGCATGGTAAGGGGCTGGAGCAATAGCATATCAGGTAAGGCATTTGCCTTGCTTGTGGCTGACCCAGGTTTGATCCCCAGCACCCTATATGGTCTCCTGAGCACTGCCAGGAGTTATTTCTGAGTGTAGAGCCAGGAGTAACCCCTGTGTATCACCGGGTGTGACCCAAAATGCAAAAAAAATTTAAAAAAACAAACAAACCCCAAAGCATGGTAAGTATGAAGCACCCACAGGAGGAATTTTTGTAGATTTCTGGACGTAATAAAAAGAGGATTCTTTACCACCCCCAGGTCTAAACACAGATGGTATTTCATATCAGTGGACAAAGTATGTTAGTAATGTGATGACTCTTTACTTCTTTTTAGCTATTCTGAATGTGTTAGAATTTGAGGAACAATGTGGGAAGTCTATATCTTGTCACAGACAATCTATATGTTCTCATGAAGATTTAATATGATACATTGATTTTTGCTTCTCTCATTCTTGTCTTATCTCTTGATTAGAAACTCAGAAATGGGGAAGGAAGGAAATTATAAATTAGTATCAACTAAACTTTACCTTCTAAAATGAGGATACTGTTATATATACTATGTCAATGAGTGTTGTGAGCTTGGAGTGAGTTCATGAATATTACGTGGTATAACCACTCTAGCTGAATTAATGTTTGTCATTAGAAATGCTGCCAAACCACATTCCTCTGCTTGTTATAGATGCAGTCCTGTTCAGATCTTATGGTCTTTAGCCATTTTGCCACTTACAAAAAAGGTATCAATCCTACACAGCATTGCATACTTGCAAGTTGCTAAGAAACTAGTTCTTAAAAGTTTTCCCCAAAATAAAGGAAAAAGAAAACGATGTGAGGAGATCGGTTTCACATAATTTGATTTTGTCATAAGAAATAATGAAGGATTTCAGTTAAACAACTGTACCTCATGGTGTTTCACTAAAAGAAAGAAAGAAAGAAAGAAAGAAAGAAAGAAAGAAAGAAAGCTTTCTGAAAATCAATGGGAAGTCAATTAATTTGACTCTTCCTTTCTTAAGGTCTAGATTATCAATACATATAAACTGTCATCTTGCTGCCTGGGAGAAATTATGGGCTTGTGAGCAATATTTTTGTAGACTTATAATTCTCCTCACTAGATCTTATTTATAGTATTCTTTTATTTACTTAGAAACACTAATGCAGAGCCAGAGCAATTGACAGTGTGTAGGGCATTTGCCACACCCAGTGATGCTAAGGGTTTACCCTGGCTCCCCACTCAGAATTACCCTTGGTGGTGCTTAAGGGACCATCTGGGACGCTGTTGATAAAACCTGGGTTGGCCACATGCAAGGAAAAAACCCTACCTGTTGTACTATTACTCTAGCCCCCCAGTAATATACATTTCTGAATGGTTAATATTCTCATGAAATAGATTGCCAAGATAAAGATACAACATAATATTTTATTTCCTTTTTGTTTATTTTAGGCAATACCTGAATTTTCTCTGGGTTTATTTCTGTCTCTGTGCTCAAGATCACTCCTTGCAGGACTTGTAGGACCACATCTAATGCCAGGGATTGAATTCAGATTGGTGTATGCAAAGTAAGTACCCTACTCACTATTCTTTTTGGCCCCAATACAGCATATTCCTTGATGCCGAGTGTCACAGAAATCTCACAAGAGAAAATTTAGAATTATATTAAAGGTATTCATCAAGTGGGAAGCACAGAAGATATCAGATGAGGTTTCATAGAAAATTCTAATAGGATTTTAGAGGCATAACTGAAGTTCACTAACCAGGGAGAATCTTGTTTGAAAGTATTAAATTGTAGAATAATAAACCATCCTTTAAAATTAATAGGTAATAAATTTGCTAAAATTTTATCACCAGCTATAGACATATGAATTTTGAAAATAAATAACTGCCATGTACCTTGAACAGGTTAACTTAGTATGATAAAAATCATGTCAGGGGCTGGAGTGATAGCACAGTGGGTAGGGCATTTACCTTGCATGCAATCCTCCTGGGTTCAATTCCCAGCATCCGATATGGTCCCCTGAGCACTGCCAGGAGTAATTCCTGAGTGCAGAGCCAGGAGTAACCTCTGTGCATCACTGGTGTGACTCAAAAAGCAAAAAAAAAAAAAATTATGTCAAAGTTTAGTAGCTAAAAACAGATCACTCATGTGTTTCCAAGTCCAGGGAAGGACTGACAACTGATAGGTACAATTTTGTTCTAGGTGTTTCCTGTAACCCCTGGGATACTTGAGCTTGTCTTTCTCATGGTGAAGGCAAAGGTATACTACTAGGGCAAGTAGAAACTGAGACTTCTTAAAACCTAGAATTGTGCTTCCACACTGTCATTTCCACCACCTCTCATTATCTTAGGATAGTTTATGGCCAAATGTGAAGACAAAGGGAGCAAGCAGTGTACTCTACCCAAAGTGAGGCCCTTGCAAGGATGTGTGTGTGTGTGTGTGTGTGTGGTACTTCATGAAGAACCAAGGCTATTAAAGAATCTATTTTATATCTCCACCAAGGAGTTTTCATTGCTTCCAAGGCATAGGAGTTCTGTTACTAAACATCTCAATTAATAGAGAACATTCCAGTGCAAACTCAGACCATGGGAAAATTATAATCACGCATGAGCATAAGTTCTGAGATTTCTGAAAGTTGAAAGGATAAAGAGAATAGGATATCTGAGAAAAAGAAGTACAGCAATTTATGATGGAAACTACATTTGTGCACATAACTATATCAATGACATAGTTACCCTATCTGCATGATTTCCATATATTTTGTGTGGTTAAAAATGATAGATTATGCATTAAGAGATAAATTCTTAATCCGTATAATCTCTTACAAGATTTTATTCATCCGTTCTCAGTTTTCCTGTGTCTGCCCCTCTCTCTCAATGCACACATATATTATATCCTTTGTGTGGGGGTCCCTTTTATCTATAAAGCACAGATCATCTCTTTAATCCTGTTTTTCAGCCAAGAGACACCAGATAAAGATAACCAGGCAGATATGTTTTCCATCTCTAGTGTCTGGATGACAAAGAAGTCTGGTACTATAGCCAAGTTGTCTGCCAACTTTTCAGTTTCTTTGCTTACTATTAGTCGCCTGGCTGCAAGGAAAAAAAAAACAAAGCAGGACAGTTTTTAGCAAAATCTGGACCTTTTAGCCCCACTTAATAAATATTTATGTCTATCTGTTGCCTCATATCCTGTGTGTTGGTATGAGTTAGGCTGTTTGTTTCTTTTTTAAATCGAAACAAACACTCAGCTATGTGCCTTTGAGCTAATAACCAAACTGATGGTGATGCCTTGGATATACATACTTTTTTAAACTCTCAAACAAGTGGTAACATGGTACAATAGAAAAGTTTGGATCTTTGACAGTCCCTAATTTTATAGCCTAGCCACTTACTCTGTGGGAACCTGAAACATGAGTTAACATATATGAATATCAGTTTCTTCATTTAAAAAATGATACCAATATCTATCTCAAATCATGGTTATGAAGAATAACATTGAGATTGTGTATAAATATGTGTGTGTGTGTGTGTACATGCATGCATTTTCCAGAAGCAGTGTTAGGTATTCAATAGCTGCTAGACACAATTTCACTGAAGTTAGGAGGATGTCTTACTTTTGCTAACCCCATGCCATAAGCTGTATTGGCAGATAAAATTCAATATATAAGAAAATAAATTATAAAAGAATCAATTGAGTTTCTAGAAATTCAAGATCAGAAGTTAGATTTCTGTGTAATTACTTAATTGCTATAATTTCCACTAATTCATTTACTCACCAATTATTCCTGTATATTCACTCTACACTACACATTCACACATTCTATGTTCTATATTACACATTCTGCTCGACACTGCATATTTAAATACTTAAATAAGTCAAAGAGACTTGCCATCAACGAGCTTATAGACTGGAGAAAAAAGATGAAGAAATAATTATGTTATCTAGCAACGAAGCTTAAAACAGGATTTAAGAAAGAAAATATTTTAAAAAAAATCTAAAATTACTTTTGCGACTATCCCTTTTTCTACTATTATCTTCTTGAATATTCCCTACAAACATCTGTTTTGACATTAGTCTCAGTATATGACATACCTTTCAAAGGCACTAAATGGAAGATTTCCTGATGGGGAATTTTGTATTTTAAATTTAACTTTGAATTAAATCTTGAGCAATAAGTTTAACATAACATGCTTTTGAAAAGTTGTTTAGAGAATGTAACATTAAGATTTTGATATTTCCTATCACTGAAATTTTTCATAAGATAAAAAGATGGTAAGGGTGGAAATTTCATATAATTTAATGTTAATTGGGCACAGTCAATGATATATTGGGTTCTGATGTCATCAAAGTCTTAAAGAGAGAATATGGTTAGAACTGGAGAAGTGAATGTTTTTTTCTCTGACTTGGGGATCGAAGTATTTTAACCAGATGATGGTTAGAGTAGGAGCGTTGGTTTGCTTCTTTTGCATACTGGTAAATCTGTTTCAAAAGAAACTGATAGTTTTTTCTATTATTAGCCACCAGTAAAGATATGTTCAAGGTTAACTGACATATAACTCAGCATTTAATGTTGGGTTTTCTTAAAGAGAAGTTTCAGCCCTCAATGGGTTTATAACAAATTGGTTTGCTCTCAGTGTTTGATTGTTCAATAATGTAAATGGAGCTGATTTTACCCTGGAGAGATGAACCCAACTGGAAACTCCATTAAGTTTATGGCAATAGGATATCTTGATAATTTTCCTCCATTTAGACAGTAGTTGATCAGAAGGGGATCCAGTTTCTCAGATTTATAATTAGGACCCAATTACCAGGCTAAATTTTGGTTGGGGTTAATTTCCTATTTGGGTGAGTAAAATAATGTTTTAATATTCTTGAATTGTCTACTGCACCTGTCTTAAATTAATAACATAGTGAGAGTGAGACTCTACAAACTTATAGAAGCAGTGTCTGTGCCCTGTGGTCAGCATGAAGAAAATTACATAAAGATGGACTTTTATCCATTTGCCCCTTAAAGATTTAGGTGGGAATATATATGGGGAGCAAGGACAAAGGGAGGGGCAAATACACAGGAAGTAACAAGTACAGATATATATATATGTATATATATTTAAATAAAACGTAAGAAGAGATTGCCTAGCACTGAAGTAGCTCAAAGGCATGAGGAAGACATTCTTTTAAAATGCAAAATTCTTAGCTTCTTTGAGAGAGAGAAACTGAGGCACCACCTAGAGAAGGGTAGACCGCTACAAAGCTATGGAAGGATCTAAAGGTCATGATGAAATTTTAAAGACTATCATAGTATCTAAAGGTGTGAGATTGTGAAAAAGACTATCAGTGCAAAGCCTTCCCTCTGACAAAGCCCAGATTAATTTTTATGTATGCAGAAAACTCCAGGCTAAAAAACCATTTGGAAGAATTGTATATCACCTCCTCCACAAGCCATTCAGGGTTTGCTTTTTTTGCCCATATTCCCTTTTTTTTTTTTTTTTTTTTGGCTTTTTGGGTCACACCGGCAATGCACAGGGGTTACTCCTGGCTCATGCACTCAGGAATCACTCCTGGCGGTGCTCAGGGGACCATATGGGATGCTGGGAATCGAGCCTGGGTCGGCCATGTTGGCTGCGTGCAAGGCAAATGCTCTACCTGCTGTGCTATAGCTCCAGCCCCCATATTCTTTCTTGAACATGGATCTCTGTGCCTCTTTACTTGCGAGCTCTTCAAGGCTGTGTGGCTTGCTTGTTTGCTTGCTCTCTCAAGCCTGTGTTTAACCTACCCAGCTGCACAGGTGCTCTTGAATTAAATTAAAAAAATACTACTTAGGTGCCCCTTTAATTTTACTAAACTATTTTTAGTTTTGGATAATATTCTAAAAATCATAAAAATGCTCACTTTAAGCAATAAACTTGTACAACATAAAGAAATACACTTCAATCTCATCCACTACTTTCCTGAATTCCTGCCCTTTGTTTCTCTCTTATAGTTGAGTTCTAAATGATCTCTTAAATTTTGAAAACGGAGCTCTCTGGAGAGGGGCTGGAGCAACAGCACAGTGGGTGGGGTGCTGCCTCACACAGGGTCCACCAGAGATCAAGCTCCACCACCACAGACAGTCCCTTCAGTCCTTCCAGGATAATCCCTAAGTTCATAACCAGAAGTAAGTCCTGAACATTGATGGTGGGGGAACCACCCAAAACCAAAACAAAAATCAAAAATGAAAATATATGAGCTGGAGAGTTAGTAAAGAGGTTAAGATGCTGACTTTGCCTATGGCAGACCTGGGTTCAATTCCTGGCACTAGATATGGTCCCTGAGTCCTGCCAGGAGCGATCTCTGAGCACAGAGCCAGGAGTAAGCCCTGAGTACCACTGGGTATGGATACAGAACAGACATACAAAAAATTTCAAAATAATTATCACTGTTAGAAAAGGACTTGGAATGTTCCCACTCTCACTTACAAATTTTATTTTCTCTGCCTGTAATACTCTTTCTTTACTTGAGATGCTGGTACATTCCATTTTATTACTTAATCTTGGCAAAAGCATCTGCATCCGTATAAGATATCTATTGTATTCCCACAGAAACTACAATTTTTAGCTCTAGACACCATATTCCCATATCTAACTTTTCTATATGTTAGGCCTCAAGGATCTTTAAAATTAACACACTCGAAAGAAAAATCTGTGGTGGTTCCCTGTAAGCTTTATCTGTCCAGACTCCTTAGTTGGTGACTATACAATGATTTATTCAATTAAGTAAGTGTTGGAGGTAGGCAGAGACAGTAAATGGGCTAAGGTACTTGCCTTGCACATGGCCAACCCTAATTCTATCCCCAGCAGGACATGTCGTCCCAGGAGCACCACCAGGAATGATCCCTAAGAAAAGAGATGTATGTGACTCAACAGAAAACAACAACAGAAACAAATTAGTGAGAGGCCTGGGAATCAGGAGACACTTCTCTCTCCCTCACCTTCACATCTTTCCCTTCTTTCAACTTCTGCCAATTTTATCTTTTCACTTTTTCTTCAATCAACTTCATTCCCTTTAAATCTATACCATGACCAGAAGTCACAATTACATTATTTCTTCTCTTTATGAACTATGACTGTAATTTTGTTATTAATAAATAGACATCTAATATTTTACTGTATCCATTCTTCACAGTGCATTATAAAACATCTTCTGAAAATACAAATCTAGTGTGTCAACAATTTCAGCAAATTTGTCCATTACCTATGGAAAACAGCATTGAGACTTTTTAATATTAAAAATAGTTTTATAGGACTGATTAAATAGTACAAAAGTTAAGGTTCCTGCCAAAGGTTTGTTTGTGGCTATAACACTGGTTCAAGTCCTGGCTCTACATATGGTTCCTGATTAGGTGTTTTCCCCAAGCTCAGAACCTGGTGTGGCTCATCAGTTTTGCTGGGTTTGGCCCCTAAACTAATTTTTAAAATAGAATAATTGGCTGGAGAGATAGTACAGCAGGTAGGGCGTTTGTTTGCTTTGCATGCAGCTGACTCAAGTTTGATCCCCAGTGCCACAAATGATCCCCAAGTCCACTAGTAGTGATCCTTGAAACCCTGAGTAAGCCCTGAGCAAGCTGAGAGTGGTCCAATACCCACTCTCCCCCCAAATAAAACAAAACAAAAACAAAAAACTGTCATGTCATGCAATAACTATTATTAGTTTTCTATCCAAAGAATATAAAATACTAATCTGAAAAGATCTATGCACCCCTATGTCCATTACAGTGCTTTTTACAATTGCCAACATCAACCAAGTACAGATGAGTCCATAAAGATGTGACATGCAACACAATGGAATATACTCAGATACATGAAAAGTTGAAATCTCATTTTCTGTGAAACATGGACGAAACCAGAGGGGTCATGTCAAGTCAAAAATATAAAGATAAAGATAAAGATGGATGATCTCTGCAGTTCTTGAGGGAGGGAGATGGATACACTAGTGATAGGTGTGGTATTGGAATTATGATCATGTGAAACCATTATTAATAATGTTGTAAGCCACAGAATCTCAATAAATTTTTTTTAAATTATGATCTCACTCATGTGTTGGATATAAAAAAGCAAGCAAACAAGGGAACAGATAAAGCCAAATGAAAACAAACTCTGGTATTCTGAAGAACTAAGTTCATCAAGAGGGCAGATGGAAGGCTAGAAAAAAAGGAGGGGACCCAATGGACTGTGGTAGCAGACTACTGGCACTTTAGTAGTAGGTGCAAAGTGATAACATATGGTTTGAAGAGATATAAAATTCCACCTGTAAAACATATATAGTACTGTAAACAATTTTTACCTTGATGATAAATAAAAACATGCACACATAAATAAAAACTTGGCATGGTCTGTAGCATATTTGGCTTCATTCCTTTACATAAGGCCCTCCCGTTGATCGTCGATTTGCTCGAGCGGGCCCAGTAACGTCTCCATTGGAGACTTTGTTGTTACTGTGTCTGGCATATCGAATACTCTCGGTAGCTTGCCGGGCTCTTCGAGAGGGGTGGAGGAATCGAACTCGGGTCGGCCATGTCGGCCGCTTGTAAGGCGAACAAGGAGGTCTTGTGTACTGTCGCTGCTTCTATACTTCTTTTTGTTTGTGGGGCTCACACCTGGTGTTGTTCAGTGATTACTCTTGACTCTGTGCTCAAGGATCACTCCTGTAGAGCTTAGAGGACCGTCTGCTATACCAGGGATTTAACTAGGTCAGCTGTGCTCAAAGCAAGCACGTAACCTGCATCTCTCCTGCCTTCAAACTTCTTGACCACACCTTTCCAAGCTCTTGTTTCCCTCCCATTTTAATTACACTGTTCATCTTTGAATTTTATGCATTTTTTTATTAAAATAGCACCCTATATTATTAGTTTATTTTCACCAAAGAAAATCATGAAAATCTTCACAGGCAAGACTTTATGTCTCCCACTCTTCTAGGCATTTTCACTTTCCTAAAATCAGTGTTTCCTAAAAGGGGGTAAAGCCACTCCCCTGGGGAGTGTTGGAATGATGGGAATGGCAGTAGTAGTCTGAGATGTAGTTGGGAAGTAGGGGGATGCTTTCTTTATTTTTCCTTTCTTTTATTTTTTTAAATCAAGTCACTGTAAGAAATATAGTGAAAAAGCTAATAATGGTTGGGTTTCAGGGTTTCAGTCATACAGTGTTTCAGCACCCAGTGTTCCACCTCCACCAGTGTACATTTCCCACCACCAATGTCCCCAGTTTCCCTCCCACCACTCTCCTCTCAGACTTTCTCTATGGAAGACTCTCTTTCAATTTTTCTCTCTTTCTTTCTTTCTTCCTTTCTTTCTTTCTTTCTTTCTTTCTTTCTTTCTTTCTTTCTTTCTTTCTTTCTTTCTTTCTTTTTCTTCTTTCTTTCTTTCTTTCTTTCTTTCTTTCTTTCTTTCTTTCTTTCTCTCTTTCTTTCTTTCTCCTCTCTCTCTTTCTCTCTCTCTCTCTCTCTCTCTTTCTTTTTCTCTTCCCACCCCTATGGGGCATTATGGTTTGCAATACAGGTACTGAGAGCTTATCATGTTTATTCCTTTACCTGTTTTCAGCATGCAGTTCTTATCTAGAGTGATCATTTTTAACTATCTTTGTCCTGAGGGACCATTCTCTATCCCAACTGCCTTCTACTTTAGCATGGCCAAAAGCACATGAAAAAATGTTCTGTATCGCTAAACATCAGGGAGGTGCAAATCAAAACATCTAGATATCCAATCGCACCATATAGCACAGCGGTAGGGCATTTGCCTTGCAAGCAGCCAACATGGTCAACCTGAGTTCGATTCCTCCGCCCCTCTCAGAGAGCCCGGCAAGCTATGGAGAGTATCTCGCCTGCACCGCAAATCCTGGCAAGCTACCCGTGAGGTATTCGATATGACAAACACAGTAACAATTGTCACAATGGAGACGTTACTGGGCCCGCTCAAGCAAAATCGATGAACAACGGGATGACCGTGACCATAGAGACTGGCACACATCAAAAAGAACAAGAGCAACTAATGTTGGTGTGGATGTGGGGATAAGAGAATTCTAATTCATTGTTGGTAGGAATACTGCTGGTCCAACCTTTCTGGAAAGCAATATGGCTATTCCTCAAAAAGCTAGAAATTAACCCAGCAACACAACTTCTGGGAATATACCTAATAGGCCCCAAAACACACAGCAGAAACTCTATCTGCACTTCTATGCTCATTACAGCACTATTCACACTAGTCAGAATCTGGAAACAACCCGAGTGCCAGAGAACAGAAGACCAGTTAAAGAAAGAAACTATGGTACGTCTACACAATATAATATTACGCATCTGTTAGGAAAAATAAAATCACAAAATTTACTTAAAAATCGATGGTCATGGAGAATTTCATGCTGAGTGGAATAAGTTAGAAGGAGAGGGATAGACATAGAATAGTTGGACTCATTTATGGGATATAAAAATATACATAATATGAGACCAAAACCCAGGTATAGTACAAACAGGAAACATGAGAATTGGTCCATGATTGGAAGAATGCTTTCTGTTTGTTCAATTTTAAAAGGGAGATGGAGGCAATGAGTGAGGATAATTTTTTTTTAATTTAGGAGGAGGTAGATCATACAAGTTTGAGAACTTGGACATTATTTCAATTGTAGTCACTCAATGTATTAGTCTGGACACTTGTAGATGACCCAAATTGGAACACTGTTTGATTTAAACATAATTAAACAGAGAAGCAAATATTAGCAGCATGTCTATGATAACAGTTAGTCCTTTCACTTTTAAGAAAGAGGACTCCATTACATTCACTTCAAACCTAATAGAACAATTTCTGTTGCTCTGGGCTCGACTTATCACTGTCTTATCCAAATTCCTATTATCTCTTTATAAGCTTCCTGTTCTGAACCTATAAACTTTATTCTGAGGTAGCACTGTAGCACTGTCCTCCTGTTGTTTGTCGATTTGCTTGAGGGGGCTCTGTAACGTCTCCATTGTGAGACTTTTTGTTACTGTTTATGGCATATTGAATACTACTCCACACCATTTAAGAGAACAGCTGAAATGCTTATTTGTGATGTTTTTAGTTTATAAATTATTCCTATGTAGAATTGATAAAGAGGCTTTGCTTGCTTCTAAAATAATAAGTAAAATTACTGATTAGTAGATCTTGATTCTGCATATAGGATACTCCAGCCTTTTGATAATTTGTACATTCAGACCAGCTTCCATATTATTTTTCTTTTAGAGCGTAAGTGCAATGTTTATATTTTTATTTCTTTAAAAAGTATTAGTCTTTCTGTTTTATTTCTGTATGGCAGGAGGAAGTATACTAAGACTCCTTTATTTAGGAAGGGTAAGTTACTAAATGAGGCTCAAGATTACAGTAATCTTCCCTATTGTGGAGATAACTGGACAATATTAAATTTCCTGTGGAACATCCTTATACATCTTCCTTGTAACCCTATTTCTTTTAGAGTTTAAGTGCAATGTTTATATTTTCATTTCTTTAAAAAGTATTACTCTTTCTGTTTTATTTCTGTATGGCAGGAGGAAGTATACTAAGACTCCTTTATTTAGGAAGGGTAAGTTACTGAATGAGGCCCAAGATTGCAGTAATCTTCCCTATTGTGGAGATAACCGGACAATATTAAATTTCCCGTGGAACATCCTTATACATCTTCCTCGTAACCCTAGTTTCTGATTTTTTGTTTGTTTGTTTTTGCTTTTTCGGTCACATCGGCAATGCACAGGGGTTACTCCTGGCTCATGCACTCAGGAATTACTCCTGGCAGTGCTCAGGGGACCATATGGGATGCTGGGAATCAAACTCAGGGGTCGGCCACATGCAAGGCAAACTCCCTACCAGCTATGCTATTGCTCCAGCCCCCCTCGTTTCTGATTTTATTCTGTAATGAGTTCTTGCTGACAATCTTCTGCATTATAATTTTATCTCACTGCCAAGTGTATATTGTTTCCATTATAGTACATTCCATTATGTTTTCTAGATGCAACTGTTTTAAATGATGCCAATGAAAAATTACTAATTATATTTCTCTTTAAATCTGCTATTATTTTTAGAATTCCTTCCCTCCCTCCAGCAAGAGATGTGCTAATTTCTTTTTACCTACTTTTGCATCTGCATTTTCTAATCTCTCTAAATCTCAAACAGAATTTTCAAGACCCAGTACCTTTATTCCCCTGGCATTTCTTGCTGTTTTGATACTAGATAATCTTTAGCATATACTTAGTTTTGCATATTGCTGAACTCAGAAGAATAATGCCCCTTAGTAACAATCACATAGTTGTTTATATTTTTGGATGGTTCACACTGGTGTGCCAATAAATTTCTTTCAATTAAATTGCTAATAGCCTCATGGATTGAAAATGATTTTCTTGAGGATGGGAACTGGGTCTCTTCTTTGAACAGATTCTTAATATATGTCCAAAAATATGACAATAGGTAGTATCTCAAAACTACTTGTTACTTATTCAGTTTAAGTTAAAAAATAACCTTTGATTTGTAGTCCTTAAAACATGCAAAGAAAAAAATAAAAATTTAAAAAAATACGCAAAGAAATGAAAGTTTGAAGGAGAAAGAGTGATTTGTATATTCATACTTATACTATATGAAGTGTAAAAAGTGGTCAAGAACATAGATTTCAGAGTCATATAGACCTAAGTACAAATTCTGACTTGTTACCAGAAAATTGTGCCCTGAATAAGTTGATAGTATCTCTATGTTTAAAGCATCATTATAAAAACTTAATGAAAACATATGTAATCTAATCACAAACCCTAGTTTAACAAGTGACATTGTATTTACATATGTATTTAAAGGGTTGATTATTATTAGTAGAAGTAGCAATACCTTTAGCATATTAATGTCTATACTGGAAGAGTAATGACTTTGATAACAGCATTTAGTCCTCACAGCTATTAGTTATGTGACCTGTGTCAGGTCAGATCCTTTGAGAAGCAAATGACAAGACAGGATGTGCAGGAGACATACTGAAGAAAATGATATTGAAAGATAAAGATGGCAGCAACTAAAGGACAGAAGATACAAATCTGAGCCCAGGGAAACAAGAGTGGGTAGGAAGTAGCATCAGCTAGGAAGCATTTCTAAGTACAGTTTCCTAGGCCAAGCCAATGCAGATATCAGAGCCAGAGTTGGAGGAACCTCGTAATGGGCAAGGCCTGACTCATTCTCCTGCCACGGTTCCAACTCACTGCCCAGGGACAGCCCTGGCCAAAGTTTGGCCTTGGTGAAATGCCCATGATATCTGGAACTGGGGCAGCATTGCTGCCTATTTGTGCAGAAGCTTTCCTTGATCGGTGGTCTGAGCAGTGGACCCTGTGCCAACCACTTAATCTTATACCTATTATTGTACCTCTTAGATGTCTCTGTTATCCATGACCTGAGAAAAATAAAAAATACCCGGTAAATTAGTACAAGATGCTACTTAGTTTATTTGCATGGAGAAGTTGAAACATAATCAGTTTAGAATATGGTCCTTTCTCTCCTTTCCCACTAGTTATGCCTTCTGTCTTTATCTATTCATCTTTAAAGAGAGACGCCCGCTTCTTTTTGCTGAGTATTTCTAGCATTAAAGCTCCAACTAGTAATTCAGGGTTTTAAAAATCTTCCTTTTTGTCTCAGCTATCCCATATTTGGCAGGATGTACTAGAATTGAATTATTCAGATAATGATTCTAACCATCTTATTCTTTTATCTGGATAGGAACAGTCTCTGAAAAAAAAAAGGACAAGGGGGAGAAATGGAAAAGAAATTCTGTTTGGCATGAGGTTTGTTTATCCTTGAGGGAACAAAGTTTGCTTCTCTTTGAGATTAAATATTTCATTGGAACACTATGTCTTGAATGCTTCATCTTACTCAAGTCATTGGGAGACATTCAAGGAAAAGACTAAATCAGAGAAGATGAGCCCAGTTGAGAAGATTCCTATCTTAAACCTACTAGAGTTCTTAATAAAATGAAGAAGAAAGCTTCTGAATCTCAGTCTCGCCATAGACAACACAAAGGGGCAGAAGTTGAAATAATTACATACTTCACAGAGAAATGGAAAAACATAAAATATTAATAATGGGATTGGAATTCGACAGAAGAATTTTTTATAAGCTAAGGCAAGCAGAGATAAAAATATACATAGTTTTTAAGTGATTCTTCCTATGCACAATATAAAAATGGAGCTTTGGATGAAAATATTCTGTTTAGCTTCTGCTTAATTATGTAACCTATCACAAAGGTATTCTGTCTCAAAACTCCTTTCATGGAGAAGACTTAATTCTTCCAGCTCCAAATACTACCTACCAGTTTAAACTAGTTCATTTTTTCAAAGGTTTCACAATGTTGTGTGGTTGTCTTTGGATGCTTTGAAGTATAAACAAAATTAAAAGTTTAATATTTCTCTTTAGAAAGTTTCTCAATAAAGCGTCTTTGTTCTGTGTCTGTATTAGTAAGGCTAATCTTGTTTGTACCTGTTCATCCTGGATATTTATATGAAGCAAGCAGTGTGGGGATACATTCTGTGAGGTGAAAGAGAGAGTGCTCAGTATTATGTTGAAGTCCTGGGGGGCTGGGGGAGTTAGGATTTCCTACTAAAGAGCTTTAAAATTTATTCACAGCATACAGTAAAAAGACAGGATATTTGTTCTAGTCTTCTCAAATTTGTGACATATTTCAAGATTCTGAAAAATACAATGAAAATGAATGGATCCAAGAATCATTGGTGAAGGAAATACTGGCACTTTGGTGAAAGGTTGGAGTTGTACTGTTAAAACATGAACACGTATTCATTTATAAACATTTATAAACCAATGTTGTCTCAATATCTTTTTAAGTAAAGGGACTGGAGATATAATGCAAGGGTTAGATACATACCTTGCATGCAGCCAACCCTGATTTGATCCCCCAAGATCCCCTGAGCATCACTGGGTGTGGTCCTGGAAGAACCTGAGCAATGCAGTGTCAGACTGGCTAACTTCTGACATTGCAGGGCCCGAGCTGAATCTCATACTTGGAGACTCATAATGAAATTCTGTCCCAGTTGGCTAAAAATCACTGAGAGGAGCTCTCTGGCCTCCTGAGAACCAATTGGAGGACCCAACCCCCAATTCAAAAGAACACAATTATATAGTAAGTATCCATGTAGTCACAATGTAGTCGCCTTATCAATTTTTCACTTTTACTATCAGTACATTTTTTTCTTTCAATAACACTAAGTTCTCCTGAGGGTAATGGATCTTAAGAGGGAAACTTGGGACAATGTGCTAGAATCTTGACCCTGTGGAGGTGGGTACGGTGTAGCAGCCCAACCAGTATAAAATACTAGTATAGATACTACTGTAAACTATTATACCTCAATTAAAATTGATTTAGAAAAAAATGACATAGAAAAATTAAAGCCATTAATTTTTTAACAGTTACCTCTTTTCAATATTCTTTTTATCAAAATTCTGAGATATCACTCTTGGTGGTGCTTAGCTGGTGCCCAGGATGGAATCTGATTCAGCCACTTGCAAGGCAAACTTCTGAACTCTTATACTCTCTTCCTAGCCCAACTCATAGGTCTATTCAAACCCAAGCACAAGTGGTTTTTGGTAACAATAAAATGACAATTTTGTTTTAATGTTGAGGTGCACCAAATGATTTTACTTGTAAATTCTTATGTCAGTAGATAGATTTCTCAAAGCCCTACTTTCAGGGCCCTTAAGAGGTTCTTACTGTGTGGGATGATACCAAACATGAGAACATCTATTCCCAAGACTTGAGGCCCAATGTCTAATTCATTGTCTACTGAGACACACAAAGAGTCGCAGGGTCAGTTTATGGGTCTTATAGTTAAGGTTTGCAGGGTTTTTTAAATTTCTTGTGAATTTTCTTTTTTGTCAGAACAGTAATATATTTTAAGAACATTCATTTCATTTTATGGCACTGTCTAATGTGACCTACTAATAAAAATGAAAGTGTACTGTTCATAATCTGTTAACAATTTAATTTATATTTATAGTTTTATATTCCATTAATCACCTACAGTTGCTTCCAAAGTTGGCAAAACTGACATATTATTACTTTGCTTCTTATAATTTTCTCTCCTGGTTTCTTTCCTACTTGTCTCATATACAACTAAGTCTTATGTCATACCTGTCAGAAAACTTCCCTCACCTGCCAAAGGGAAGTGAAATTCTCTCCAAGGTCTTGTCTGTGTCCCCCTATTTACTCACTGAGACTTCCACATCTCTGGTACTAATTGTTATGCTTTTATATTCTCTAGTTCCACCCAACTCCCAGCAATAAAATGGAAACTTCTGTGCCACAACAAGATTCACGGTTAATTTGTTCATATCCCCAAAGTACACTTTGCTTTTCAGAGACTAAGTGTATATTTTTAAAAATGCTTTTCAAAATTTAAAGTGTATAGTTTCAAGTGAAAGCTATAATATAAATATGCTGTACAATAGGATTAGTATATATCCAGTGAAAATTTATACTAGATATCAGTTAATCTATTCCAATATTAAGACCTAATAAAATAATAATAATAATAAGACCTAATAAAATAATAATTATCAAACCTGCTATATTTCTTGTTGCTAAGTTAAAATATTTGCGGGTAATTTATTTATATGGTCTCTGATTCTCAATATAATTCTGAGAAACAAATGTGGGTAAGGTAGTTGCTCAAGATCACATAAGCAGTAAGAAACAGAGTTGAGATGTGAATATAAGTCTATTTTGTTTCCAAAGACAGCAAAAGATAAATACACAAAAGCACTGAGATAGAAGATAGACCTGCCTTATTAAAGATAAATATAGTTTATTTCACATGCACTGAAGTAGATGAGATAGAAATAATGGTACTCTATGAGCTCTGCCAAGGGTAGCATCCCCTACAGCCTTAATTTCTTTCTACTGAGTTTCCATAGTGAGTCCTCTGTTTACTTTAATTACTATATTGAGTTTAACTACTTAATTTTAACAATCTGTTTATGGGACTGTTTTGCTATTGGGAAATGACTGACTTGAAGATGGGAATTTTTGTTTTGTTTTGTTTTCTGGTTTTCAATTTTATTCTTGTAACATATGAATAGCATATAAATAAGCACTCTTATCAAAACTTTTACAAGCCATAGCCTTTCCTTGGAGATATAAAAATCATGTTAGCAGGCAAAGTTTTCAAGAAATATCTGTTCAACCTTTATTCTATTCTTAGTAAGGAATCTTTATTTATCAAAACAGAAATACACCTTGTTGCACCCAATGTTCCAGGAAATGAACACTGGAAAATAGTGCTCTTCCTTGACTTTGTTGGAATGTTCCTTTCCTTCTTGTTTTGGAGGTTATTGGTGAATAGTGATAGCAAACAGTGGGTGGTGGCGCCAGTCATTTTATAACATATAAGGAATTCACCTCATATCAATTGCCAACAGAGAGTATTTTATGTAGCAGGAGATAAACGGAGTTGTTTGAAGACCAACAACAGCAACAACAAATAATGGCTCTCTTGGAAGGAAAGCCCCGAATCTAAACTTTCTGATGGCTTGAGTCTACCCTTTAGAAAGTGGTTCTTTTTTCTTCAGAGGCCTGGGCTTCTTTGTCCACTCTGCTGAAACACATAAATCCAAATTGTATTTAGAAATAAGAAAATGCAAAGGATCAAGTTTAACATTTTTTTCCCCCCAGTGCTAATGGCAGCTAAGGACTGAGGCCTTGGTCAATGATAGGATAATTCAGAGGAAGAATCCTTTGTAGGCAGTTTTTTTTAAAAAAAATTTGTTTAAAGTCTGGTTTTAGAGTGGAATATTTCAGTAGCAGAAGTGGTTGCAATCAACCCCCACCTGTTTTTTATATCTCCCAGCTCCTTGGGGAAAGAGAAAATGAAGATGACCTGGGAGGCAGAGGACTGAAGATGCCAAGTTCTGAGCTGCACAGTTTTCTAAGAGCTGTACTATGCAGAGGTGCTTGACTTTTTATAGCTATGTTGGTGTCTCTTGCCACAAGAAATGACTCTTGAAAAGTCTCTTTTTTTCCGAAGTCATAAATACCTCTACTATGATCCTCAGGAAAGCACTCGTAAAACACACTCATGTGAGGAATTCAAGGTTATTTGCCTCCTGGGCCCGCACTATACTCCATACAGGGACAGACTTATATTTATTAGCAAAACTTTTTTTGAAGTAGTGCACCCCGAGATTCTCAGTATTTCGTATAATTATTAAACATTTGCTGAAACAGAGTTACAAAGATGTTTTTATTCGTCAAAGTTGATTTCTTTCTTACTTGCTTTCCTTGGTAAGTAATCAGACTCTTAAATCAAAAATGAAATTTAATTAAAAAATATTGTTGGTCACATTTTACTAAAGAGAAAATGGTCATTACTGAGGCTCTAGCGTTCTAACATGAATCAACATTATGTATTTTTACTTGAATAAATTCTCACAGTACTCCTATAAGGTAATTATTATTCCCATTTTACATATGAGGAAAATAGAATTCAGAGATTCAATTCCTTGTGCTACAAAATAGTGAAACCAACCTTTGAAATCTAGGTCTATAAAATCTTCTATGGTGTAATAGGATATTGTGGAGGGGTGGGGATATTTTAGGTCAAGTTACCACTGCATTAATATTCACATAAAGATGTGAAGGGCAGGAACTCAAGTCTTTGTGGGAATCTATAAATGAATGAATAGGGAGACATGAGAAGGTGGGACTGTAATGCAATATGGCTACCACCCTGGTAACCAGAAAGACTAAAGCTAGGGTGCAGACAGTGCAGGGCCTTATGGGGTGTGCTAAGGAGTTCTGGTTTCATTTTAAGATCAAGAAGGATTGGACTAATGGGAACCAGTGAAAACAGGTAGTAATAGATCAATTTAATATATGTATATATGGATAGATAGGTATATAGATAATAGATAGACGGATAGTCCTTGATGAATGAAGATAATTTGGTGATATTTCCTATGTATTCAAATAACAAATAATAAACACACAGCTCTCACTCACCACCTGCATTCGGTGGTCTCGGGCCACTTCCCCACCCAGGATAACCCATGCCAAGACTGACCAAGGAGGAAATGAGGGCCAGGCCGGTTGGTGATCAGCTGCCGTTTATTCCATTCTTCCCACACATCTGTTCCAGTCTCACTAAGCTCCCAATTCCAGTCTCCTCCTGTCCCCCTTGCTAGTCTCTCCATGTCCCTACTCACTGTCCTGGTCTCTCTAGTTTCTCCTCTAATCTCTCCCAACACCCCAAACCTTGGCAGTAGCAATCACACCCAGGTTCCCAGGTTCAGTAGTACAATCAACATATAAAAGCCCTTCCTGCAGCCAGGAGATTAGCTCAAGGGTGAAATTCCATGTAGGGTTTTTTCTTCTTTCCTTAGTCCAACAATTTTGCTTCGTAATAATATTAGGCATTTTGTATGGACACAGTAAAAGATGCATTAAGCTCATAGGATGGCTCTCCAGGGGAGGGGGGTGGTTATCTCACTATAGATATCACACTACAGTGCTCAGGCCAGATTTTCCTAACCCTAGCAGTGTCCTAATCTAGTTGTTACTTTTTAGATCATGACAGAATTTGTCCATGACCATGCTTTTAACTTATAATTAAGTATTATGGCGCTTTAAGAAAAAAAGTTTAAGAAGAGAACTTCCAGAATGACCACCAACTGGGAGCTCGTTGACACTATTGCAGCAACATGGGAAAAATGCTTACATTGACAACATTGATGAGGAATACCATCGACTAGTTCAGCAACTCCATGATTGTGCGAGGAATACTGAGAGAGATAGACACAAAAAGATGCCTGTCTTCGAAAACTCTTGAGCTCATTCACCAACATGGCTTGGCGCAAGCCTCAGGCAACTGCAAGCAAACATCCGAGCTCACAAAGCAGTGCAGAGAAGCGATCAAGGAAGACCTCAAAGAGAGAAGAGCAGAAGTGCTGGCAGATGCGGTAGAAGCTGGGAAAAACATCCGCAATGCCCGCCTGTCCTTCACCAACTACAAGACCAAGATGACTGCACTCCAACGTCCTGATGGATCTATCACATCTTCCATAAGGGCAATGGAGAAGATTATCCATGACTTCTACTCGGATCTCTTCAACAGCCAAGTCCACCTGCCCATATACCAAATTCCGCAGGATGTATATGTCGTTCCCAAAGTTCTCCCTTCCAAAATTCAACATGCCATTTCGTCAGTAAAGAACTGAATAGCACCTGGCCCAGACAAGGTCAGACCTGAACACCTGAAGAACTTGCTGCCAGTTCTCATCAATATACTGGCTCGACTCTTCACATGCTACCTGTCTGAATGCAAGGTTCCATCCCAATGGAAAATCAGTAGGACTATACTACTGTACAAGAAGGGAGACATCCACGACATTGGCAACTATTGTCCGATAAGCCTATTGTCTGTCATCTACAAGCTGTTCACTTGAGTCATCCTGAATAGGATTGGAAGAACACTAGACGAAGGACAACCATGTGAGCAAGACGGGTTCCACAAAGGATTCAGCACAATCGACCATATTCAGATGGTAACCAAGCTCATTAAGGTTTCTCAGGAGTTCAAGATGCCGCTCTATCTAACGTTCATTGATTTAAAGAAGGACTTTGATTCTTTTGAGACTGAGGTGGTCATCAAAGCCCTAGCCGAACATGATGTACAAACTCAATACATCAGGATCCTCCATGAGCTGTATTGTATTGGATTCACTACCAGGATCTCACCATTCTACAAGGAAGTGATCATCGATGTCAAGAGAGGGGTTCAGCAGGGTGATATCATTTCACCAAAACCCTTCAGTGCCACCCTCGAGAATGTCATGCAATGACTGGAATGGGAAGGAATGGGAGTGAAGATAGATGGTCGGCAACTACACCACCTCCGCTTCACTGATGACATTGTTCTAATAACACCAAACATTAGCCAAGTGGCACAAATGCTGGCCGATTTGACTGTGAGTGTGGAAAGGTCAGACTACAACTGAATCTCACAAAGACAATGTTTATGAGAAACGGTCTCATTCCTGATACTCCATTCACTCTCAATGGAACGAACATCTTCGAATGCAACAGTTATGTGTACCTAGGTCGAGAAGTCAGCATGATGAATGGCCTGGCACCTGAGTTGCGCAGAAGGAAGAGAGTGGCTTGGAACACCTTCAAGAGCATCTAAGAAATAGCTAAGAGAATGAAGAACCTCTGGCTCTGAGCACATCTCTTTGATTCCACTGTTCTTCCTGCATTAATATATGCCTCAGAGACCTGGGCCCTTCGAAAACAGGATGAGAATGCTATTCGGGTCTCCTGAAGAAGAATTGAAAGAACTATGCTTGGAATATCATGTTTCATGCAAATGAGAGAAAGAATCCGGAGTTCTGACCTCCATCAATGATCGAGATTCAGTGACGCTGTCTCATTTGCCAATGCCTCAGAAATCAGATGAGCTGGACACAATGAGATTTGGAGACGACCTCTGGACTAGAGCCATTAACGACTGGATTCCACGGGACTTGGCCACCCACCTAGAGATGCTCAGACTTCTTCATCAAGACCTTGAACCATTGATTTGAGGCTCTTCATGTTCCTAGAAAGAGCAGACACTGTTGGGCCACACTAGCACGTGAGAGGGATAAATGGGGATGTACTGGCGCTTGCTTGAGCAAATCGGTGAGTAATGAGATAGCAAGTGATCAAGTGATTATGTCACTTTGGTCTGGTCCATTTTGATGCCAGGGTAGCTCAGAGCTTGTCCTGGGTCCAACCAGTCTCTTGTCGGGACCCTGCTTGTGGAGTGCTAGGAACTAAGGGCAACTGAGGTTTAAGTAGAGAGAACAGATGCCCAGGAGTGAATATTATTCATAGTCAATTAACTCCCAAATTACAAAAGCATAGTATTATCTACCTTCCTGTGTCTATACAAAAAGGCCATTGCTCTGAATTAACTATGCAAAGGACATAAGGAGAAGAGAAATGCAATATTAACAAGTTAACAGAGCCTGATTAAGAGATAAAGGTGATTGACCAGTTGGGGAAGCAGAACACAAAGAAAGACGTTACACATAAACACAGAGGAATGGGAGTGCCTTGGGGCACTGTGATGAGTATGACCCAATAAACCTAAGCTCCATGTGGCAATGCAGAAAGGTTGAACCAATGTTATCCTACAATTTCCAAATTATTTGATTTAGGTGCTAAAGGACACAGGATTCAAGAATCATGTTGGAAAACAAACAAACAAAACAATCATGTTCGTTGGGTCTCTGACTTGATTTCATAGCTTTTCATGAGATAGAGAACAGAGAATGGGCATAAATAGGGATTTAAGGAGAAGGGACTGAGTTTTGTTGGGGACATTGTTTAGTCAAGTTATGGGTTAGAAAAGTAGAAGCTACCCAAAGTTTCACCCAACAGGAAAATTTTTTTTCCTTTTTGGGTCACACCCAGCAATGCTCAGGAGTTACTCCTGGCTTTGCACCCAGGAATTACTCCTGACAGTGCTCAGGGGACCATATGGGATGCTGGGGATCAAACCCAAGTCAGCCACATGCAAGGCAAATGCCCTACCCACTGTGCTATCTCTCTAGCCCCCCAATGGGGAATTTGTTGCTGAGAAGTGCTTATAAGATTATAAGCATTACTGGAAAAGGCTCACATTATAACTTTCATAGAAAATTTTGCTTTAATGGCCACCTTTTTTATTCACAAGTTTGTTTCTGAATTTTAAGGCTGATGGAAGAAATAATAGCCAAGAATTTCTCCAATCTGAGAAGGGAGACATTGTGCAACTTATCCAGGGATCCTAAAGAGTTCCAAATACATTAAACCTAAGAAAAATAACACCAAGACACATTTTAATCAAAATAACAAGAATCACATGGACTTTTACAAGAAGCAAGAATCATAGTCTCACATATAGGGATCCCCTCTCCTAAGATACACACTAAATTTTTTAAATGAATCTCTATAAGAAAGAAGAAAATGTGCTGATTTCTTTAAAATACCGAATGAAAAGAACCTCCAATCAAGAATCCTTTGTTCTGCCAGGTTTTCACTAAAATTTAAGATAGTGATAAAAACATCTGTAGAGAAAAACAATAGCTGAGGACATTTCACTGCCTCTAAACTCACTCTTTACAGTATACTAGATGAGATTACTTTTAATATCCTATTAAAAGCAATAAAACCCCGAGTCATCAGAAAGATACAAAAAAGTGGTAAAATTATGGGGAGGATAGGAAGGGGTAGGAAAGGAGGACCCATATACAAAGTTTTAGTCATATGTGCTTCCAATGTGAAAAGGTAAATATTTTAGGAAGTCATCTTAAAATGTCAGCTATAAATTGCACCATCATCTCAAAGCAAAAACACTTCAAAGAAAGTAACAATTAGGGGCAAATAGAAGCACATCATAACATAAAAGACTTGCATCAAAATACAAGTGGATAAAATGAGGAAAAATCAAAGGAGTAATGTCATACAGCATAGATACCCAAGATCATCATAAAATGGCATCAACATCAATATTTTTTCTAAATGTCAATGGATTGAACTGTCCTATCAAAATGGCATAGAGTAGCTGGATAGTTCAACAAAATCCAACCTTCTTTGCTTATGAGACACGCTTGAATTCTCACAGAAACAGGCTCAGAGTGAGTGATATATTGAAAAATAATCATACAGGCCAATGCTAAGCTACAAAAAGGCAAGAATGGCCATATTTTTATCAAACTAAAGAAAGTAATATGAAATAAGGATGGATATTAGTTACTGGGCAAAAGAGTAATAAGATAACTTATCTCTTATTAACACATATGCATCAAAAGAAGAGGCAACAAAGAGTCTATTAGAGCAATTTCTAATAGATCTGAGGAGTTATATCAAAGGTAAAAAAACAGTATCTGGGAAACTTTAGCATTCCATTCTTACCATAGGATAGATCAACCCAGCAGAACATCAATAAGGAAACAAGAGTCATAAATTAGAAATTAGAAGAAATGAATTTAATAGACGTGTGTAAGACCGTCCACCTCACAAAACCCTGATGTATTCTTCCCTCAATATCTTTCCATGAAGGTTACACATGGGGCACAAGTCAAATATCCATAAATTAATTAAAACAAATCATATGTAATCATTTTCATTTCACCTACCAAGTTTTTTAGATCTGTCATTTCTGTTTGTAGTTTTTTTAATTTCTGCTCTCATTTCCTCTTATATTTTATTGGCAGTGTGTTCCATTGTTTCTTTGAGCTCCTTTTACATCATCAACAATTCCTCTCTAAAGTCCATATCAGAGAAGTTATGTAGCTCATTACTGGTGAAGTCTTCCAGGCTAACATCTTCATTCACTAAGCCTGTTGGGTTTCTGCAATGCTTTACCATTGGATCCCTTGCATTTTGGAGTTGTTTCTTGTGAGTTATTATGTGGTTAGTTGCCTAAAATTAGAAATCTTGCTATGTTTACAGTTGGTTGTGGGGAGGTGAAGAAATGTGTGGCCACCAAGCATTGTGGAGCCAAGCTGGGGTGGCTAAGCAGCCCTCCCCCACCTTATCCACTTTGCAGTGCAGTGGGTGGGTTCCTGATTTGGCGGCAAAATGGCAATCCTGAGTAAAGAGCAACCCTACCCCTCCACCTTCATGCCTAGGTGTCCTCAGTTGCTTGGGATGGGGCTGGTTGGAGCCAAGCTGGGGTAGCTAAGAAGCCTTCCCCTCCTTATCTGCTTTGTGGGTGGGGGTTGGGAGGTGGGTTCCTCATGTGGGGGGCAAAATGGCAGTCCTGAGTTATTAAGTCATTTTCGGGCTGTAATGTCATATGGTAAAAATTAATAAAATTGAGAAAAGTTCTATTTGAAAATTAAACAAGATACTGCTAAACAATTACTATGTGACAAAGGAATCCTAGTAGAAAAAAAAGAGTTCTCGAAATTATTGAGTCTAAATACACAACTATTAGAACTTAAGAAACACAGATAAAGCAGCTAGAAGAACTTAGTAATAATACAGGCTTGTATAAGGATATAAGGGAAAAAAAACAAAGAACAGCCTAGCATTTAAGAAACTAGAAAAATATAAAAAGATGGATCCTAAAATAAGTAGAAAGAAGAAAATGATAATATCAGAGTAGAACTCAATTATTTAGAAATAAAGAAAACAGTTTAAAAATGGGGGGAATAGTGAAACTAGAAATTGTTTTTTTAAAAAGAAGAAACAAGATTGGCAAACCCTTAACTAGACTTAAAAGGAAATAAATAAATAGGATCAGAAATGAAAGAAAAGAAAATACCATAGATACCTCAGAAATACAAAACAATCATAGAAAGCTACTTCAAACAAATTTATGTCATTGAAATGTAGAACTTAGAAGAAATGGATAAAATTTTAAAATCATACGTTCTTCCAAGACTGAAACAGAGGAGGAACCAACTGAAACACTAACCAAAAATCCCCCTAAAACCAAAAGCCCAGGTCAAGACAGGTAACTAGTGAATTCTATCAAGCCTGGAGTAATACTAATTAACAATACTTCTCAAGCTTTTCTCCCCAAATACCGAAGACATAGAACTTCTTGCTAATCACTTCTAAAGAGTTAACATTACCCTGATAAAAAACATCGGGCATAATTGTAACTGAGAGAAAGAAAATTACAAACCAACATTCCTCATGAATATAGTTGCAAATATTCCCACGAAAATCTTAACTGAGGGGCTATGGTGCCGCCAGCAGGTCAATCTGTACCTGTGAGGTGAGTGCATCAGCAGCCTGATGGCACCATCAGACTTTCAGATACCACAAAATTGCTGCTGTGCCTTTGGCCAGACCCCAAAAACTTGGGGCAAAGTTTACCAAGAAAGTAAATAGCCGAGCTCCATCTCCTAGAAAGCCGGTTTTCTCCTCTGATCTGTGCGGGACGGGAACGGAGGCCCAGCTCTGGGCAACAAAGCTGAACGACTCCTATTCCAACCAGGTACAGCCTGCCCCCAAGGGCCTGGGACTCTCTCTGGGCATGCGCAGCTAGCTCCATCTCCTAGAAAGCCGGTTTTCTCCCCTGATCTGCGTGGGACGGGAATGGAGGCCCAGCTCTGGGCAACAAAGCTGAACGGCTCCTCATTCCAACCAGGAGAAGTTCCTAACTCCTCGCCCAGTGCCAGGGACTCTTTCCGGAGCCGCGGCTGCGTTAGCAAAATGCAAATATTTTCCCACTATATATGCCATAGGAACCATAAGCTACCTTCTTAGATGAAAACTTCTCTAGTTTAGCTCAGCCACTAGAAACACAGTAGCCAATAACTCATAAGCCTATCTTAATTCACACTGCATATCAAGCAGAATAGTAACAGTGAACGTGAAGGACTAAACCACACTTGTCACAATGGTAAAGCAATGCAAAATCCCACCAAACTTTCTTATTGAAGAGTCTAGCCCAGATGACACCAACAGTACTGTAGTGTTAGACAACCTCTCTGACAAGGAATTCAGAAGGGAACTACTTAGGATTCTTAGGGAACTAAAAGAAACAACGGAAAGCAATGCCAATAGAAGACAAGAGGATTTGAAGGCAGAAATGAGGAAAATGCAATCGGAAATGTCGGACCTGAAAAACCTCGTAGGCAAATTGAAAAACTCAGTGGAAGGCCTCAGCAGCCGAGTAACAGCTGCTGAGAACAGAATCAGTGAGCTCGAAGATCAAGTTCAGAGACTCTCCAGAAAAGAGCAGAAATGGAAAAGAGACTCACAATTCGGGAACAGATGGCAAGAGAAGATCGTGATGAAGCCAAGAGGGGTAACATAAGAATTATTGGAGTCCCACAGGGACAGGAAGAAAACCTTGATGAAGAAGAAAGTGTCAAAGACATCATTGCTACAACGTTTCCAGAGCTGAAGAAAACTTGTGACCACGTTCAGGAGGCCCGAAGGGTACCAGCTAGAAGAAATCCGAATAAAAATACCCCACGACACATCCTGATCAAAATGACCAAAACCTTAGACAGCGACAAAATTCTGAAAGCAGCAAGATCGAAGAAAGAAATCTCTTACAAAGGAGCATCCTTAAAGTTCACAGCTGATTTTTCTGATGAAACCCTCATGGCCCGAAAACAGTGGTGGGACATAGTGAAAAAACTCAATGAAATAAATGCCTCCCCAAAAATACTTTACCCAGCAAGGCTCTCATTCATAATAGAAGGAACAACACACAGTTTCACAGACAAACAACAGCTCAGGAACTTCATAGACTCAAAACCATGGTTACAAGAACAACTAAATGGGTTACTTTAAGGCAAGAAAGGCCCCTCACATACACCAAATTTCAACAGAACAATGGGACAAAATCCCATAACAATAAACTCTCTCAATGTCAGTGGGCTAAACGCACCAATTAAAAGACATAGAGTGGCAGGATAGATTAGAAAATTGAACCCAACATTCTGCTGCCTGCAAGAAACACATCTCAATAGTCAAAGCAAACACAGACTCAGAGTCAAAGGCTGGAAAACAATCCTACAGGCAAACAGCTCCCATAAAAAAGCTGGGGTAGCCATCCTAATATCAGACCACATCGATTTCAGAGTGAAGAAGGTCATAAGAGACAGTGAAGGCCATTTCTTATTGATCAAAGGATCTGTACAACAGGAAGAACTTACAATAATAAATATATATGCACCTAATGAGAGACCTGCAAAGTACTTAAAACAACTACTCATAGATTTGGAAAAAGACATCAATAGCAACACAATACTAGTGGGAGACTTCAACACCGCTTTGTTACCTCTTGATAGATCAACCAGACTCAAGCTTAGCAAGGACATACTTCATCTGAGGGAAACATTGGAAGAAAGTGACTTAGTAGATATATACAGGACACTTCATCCACAAAAAGCTGAATACACATTCTTCTCAAGCGTACATGGAACATTCTCCAAGATAGACCACATGCTGAGCCACAAAACCTGCCTCCATAAAATTAAGAAGATAGAGATTGTATCAACAATCTTCTCAGACCACAATGCGCTGAAATTAGAAGTAAATCGCACACAAAAATAGAAAACTAAATCAAACACATGGAAATTAAACAGTGCGCTATTGAACAACGAGTGGCTTAGACAGGAAATCAAAGAGGAAATCAAAAGATTCCTAGAAACGAATGAAAATGAGAACACGAATTACCAAAACTTATGGGACACAGCAAAAGTTGTGTTAAGAGGAAAGTTTATAGCTCTACAAGCATTCCTCAGGAAGGAGGAGCGAGCACACATAAGTATCCTAACCTCACAGCTTAAGAGCTTGGAAAAGGACCAAAAAAAGGAGCACAACCCGAACAGGAGAAAGGAAATAATAAAACTCAGAGCAGAGATTAACGAGATGGAAACCCAAAAAACAATCCGAAAGATCAATGAAACCAAGAGCTGGTTCTTCGAGAAAATTAACAAGATTGATAAGCCTCTAGCAAAACTCACAAAGAAAGGGAGAGAGAAAACCCTAATAAACCGAATCAGAAATGAAAAGGGGGTCATTACAACAGAAACTACAGAAATTCAAAGGATCCTCAGGGAGTACTTTGAGAAGCTTTATACCACGGAACATCAAAACCTCGAGGAAATGGATAAATTCCTAGACTCCTACAGACTCCCAAGGCTGAACCAAGAAGACCTGGAATACCTGAACAGACCTATCACCATCAAGGAAATTAAAATGGTAATAAAAAGTCTCCCCAAGCACAAAAGTCCTGGCCCGGATGGATTCACTAGTGAATCCTTCCAAATCTTTAAAGAGGACTTACTCCCAATCCTCTTTAAGCTTTTCCACGAAATTGAAATATCAAAAACACTTCCAAACAGTTTCTACGAAGCACATATCACACTGATACCAAAAGCAGACAGAGATACCACAAAGAAAGAGAATTACAGACCGATATCCCTGATGAACACAGATGCAAAGATCCTCAACAAACTACTAGCAAATAGAATCCAACTACTCATCAAAAAGATCATACACCATGACCAAGTAGGATTCATCCCAGGGATGCAAGTATGGTTTAATATTCGGAAATCAATCAACATAATCCATCATATCAACAAAAGAAAAGATAAAACGCATATGATTATATCAATAGATGTAGAGAAAGCATTTGACAAGATCCAGCACCCCTTTATGATGAAAACCCAGCCAAAATGGTTATTAAATTAAAGCCATCTACCACAAGCCTACAGCAAGCATCATCCTCAATGGGGAAAAACTGAGAGCCTTCCCTCTAAGATCAGGGACGAGACAAGGATGCCAACTATCTCCACTGCTGTTCAATATAGTACTGAAAGTACTTGCAATAGCGATTAGGCAAGAAAAAGATATTAAGGGCATTCAGGTAGGAAAGGAAGAAATCAAGCTCTCACTATTCGCAGATGATATGATACTCTACTTAGAGAACCCAATAACCTCCACCAAGAAACTCCGGGAAACAATAGACTCGTATAGTAAAGTTGCAGGCTATAATATCAATACCCAAAAGTCCATGGCTTTCCTTTACTCAAACAGTGAAAGAGAAGAAAGCGACATGAAAAAAACAATCCCGTTCACTATTGTGCCCCAGAAAATCAAGTACTTAGGAATCAGCTTAACTAAGGAAGTAAAGGACCTGTACAAAGAAAACTACAAAACGCTACTTCAGGAAATAAAAGAGGACATGAGGAAATGGAAAGATATCCCCTGCTCATGGGTCGGGAGACTTAACATTGTCAAAATGGCAATACTACCGAAAGCATTGTATAAATTCAATGCAATCCCTATAAGGATACCCATGACATTCTTCAAAGAAATGGAGCAAACACTCCTGAAATTTATATGGAACAATAAGCCCCCACGAATAGCTAAAGCAATTCTTGGGAAAAAGAAAATGGGAGGAATCAACCTCTCTAACTTCAAACTCTACTACAAAGCAGTAATAATTAAAACAGCATGGTACTGGAACAAAGGCAGAACTGCAGACCAATGGAGCAGGGTTAAATACACTGACATCTCCCCTCAATCATATGATCATCTAATCTTTGATAAAGGTGCAAGTAATGTTAAGTGGAGTAAGGAAATCCTCTTTAACAAATTGTGCTGGCATCACTGGACAGCTATATGCAAAAAATGGGCTCAGAACTCTGCCTAACACCATGTACAAAAGTAAGATCAAAATGGATTAAAGACTTCAACCTCAGACCAGAAACTATAAGGTACATTGAAGACAAAGTTGGCAAAACCCTCCATGACAGTGAAGCTAATGATATCTTCAAAGATGCCACGCCACTGGCCGAGGAAGTGAAAACAGAGATAGATAAATGGGACTATCTTAAACTAAGAAGCTTCTGCACCTCCAAAGAAACAGTGACCAAAATACAAAGACAGTCTACAGAATGGGAAAGGATATTCGCCGAATACACATCTGACAAGGGGTTGATATCCAGGATATATAAAATACTGGTTAAACTCCACAAGAAGAAAACATCCAACCCCATCCAAAAATGGGGCAATGAAATGAACAGAAACTTTCTCAAGAAGAAATCCGAATGGCAAAAAAGCACATGAGAAAATGCTCTATATCATTAATCATCAGGGAGATGCAGATCAAAACCACAATGAGATACCATCTCACACCTCAGAGACTGGCCCACATTTAAAAGAACAAAAGCAACCGATGCTGGCACAGATGTGGCGAGAAAGGGACGCTCCTTCACTGTTGGTGGGAATGTGGACTGGTTCAGCCCTTCTGGAAAACAGTATAGACAATTCTCAAAAAATTCGAAATTGAGCTCCCATTTGACCCAGCAATACCACTCCTGGGAATATATCCCAGAGAGGTAAAAATGTATAGTCGAAGTGACATCTGCACTTGTTTGTTCATTGCAGCACTCTACAATAGCCAGAAACTGGAAGAAACCTGAATGCCCAAGAACAGATGACTGGTTAAAGAAACTTTGGTACATCTACACAATGGAGTACTATGTAGCTGTTAGAAAAGATGAAGTCATGAAATTTACATACAAGTGGTACAACATGGAAAGTATCATGCTAAGCGAAATGAGTCAGAAAGAGAGGGACAGACATAGAAAGATTGCATTCATCTGGGGGATATAAAGTAACAAAATATGAGATTGATACCCAAGAATAGCTGAGATCAGCATCCGGTGGATTACTCCATAGCTTAGAGGACAGCTGGGCATTCTAGGGGAAAGGGCAGCTCAGATAGAGAAGGGAGCACCAAATAAAGGGTGTTTGGAGGATCCTCCCAGGAGGGGAGATGCATGTTGAAAGTAGACTATGGACTGAACATGTTTGCCACTCAATGCCTCTTTTGCAGACCACAACACCCAAAAGGAGAGAGAGAACACAAGGAATTGCCCTGCCACAGAGGCAGGGGGGATGGGGAATGGGAGTGGGGGGATATTATCCATGGTGGTGGAAAATGGGCACTGGTGGAGGGATGAGTATTTGATCATTGTATAATCGAAACCCAAGCACAAAAAATTGTAAATCTACAACTGTACCTCATGGTGTTTCACTAATAAAAAAAACCAAAACAAAAAAAGAAAGTAAATAGCCAAAATTGTGGGAGACACACCCACAAACCACCTCTGGCTCAGCTCTATAATTGGAGGCGTGGCCTCTCTGGTTCCTAATCAAACTGCCTAATGGCCATGTTCCCAGAAACTCAGAAATGAATCTTGGAACCCAAAGGCTTTTTGGCAGAAATGCGTCCTGTTCCTGTAGTGGCACAGGGAACTCCAGGTGAGAATAGGTTTTGTGACTTGGCTGTTCTCCTTGGCGACCCAGTGACCGCCATCCTCCAGAGACCACTGGACAGTCAGGTTTGGGCCTGCAGTGATGAGACAAGCGGGGCCTCACCAGATGGGGGTGGAACTGGCCATTTCTTCCCAATCCCGGTGAGACCCTGAGTCTCTGCCTACAAATGGCCTCTCTGGCACCTGATCAAGCAGATTAATGGCCATGATCCCAGAGACTCAGAAACAAATATCAAAACCCAGCGGCTTTTGGCAGAAATGCATCCGGACCACATACAAGGTGGCCACCGCCTCAGAACTTAGTGGAAAGCCAGGTATGAGCCAGTGGTGATGAGGCAACTGTAGTCTCATGGTAGGAGGTTGGTACCAGCTCGTCCTTCACACCCTACTGAGCTCACGAGTTGACCCCCATGAGTGGTTCTCCAGCACGGCCATGGCTCCAGAGGCAAAAGGACTTAGTCCAGAGCACAACAGCTTGCAGCAGAAAAGTGAATGGACCATGTGTTAAACTACGGCACCATGCCTTCCTGGGAGGGAAAGGGTGTTGCTCCCTTCCGCCTTTTACCCCACCTGGCAGCTAGGTAGCCGCCGCCTCAGAGCTTATAGGAAATCCAGGTATGAACGTGCGGTGATGGGGCAACTGCAGTCTCATGGGAAGGGGGGAGTACCGACTCGTCCTTCACGCCCTACCGAGGTCAAGAGTTGCCCCCCACGATTGGCTCTCTGGCACAGCCATGACACCAGACATACAGAAACCAATCTCGTAACTATCTGGCTCTTTGCAGAAATCCAAAATCCTGCGCGACACTATATGATTCTTATGACCAGCTATAGAAAACAAAGTATTTCACAATGCCTTTTCAGCAATTCTGATTGTTGGGGGGAGGGCAAATTCTAAACAATAATGGTGCATCTTTTGTCGAAATAATGAATGTAATCAATGTAGAGAAGAGTTCAGTGGAAATCATCTACCTCACAGGCATCAGGACGGGTGGGAGGGGGGATATATTGGGGTTCTTGGTGGTGAAAATTGAGTACTGGTGAAGGGAGAGGTGTTTGATCATTGTATGATGAAGACTTAAACCTGAAAGCTTAGTAACTTTTCCCACAGTGATTCAACAAATAAATATAAGAAGATAAATAAATAAACAAAACTATAAAAAAAATCTTAACTGAATTTCACATCATATAAAAAGGATCATGCATCATGACCAAGTGAATTGTCAGTAGAGCAAGTATTGTTCTATATAAACAAATTAATTTGTCAATACACAATGTTAATGCAAGGAAATATTAAAATACATGATTAGATAGATACAATAAAGCTTTAAGTAAGTTTCAATATTCATCTCTGTTTAAAACTCTCAACGAAATACTGATTAGAGAAAGCATATATGGTGCCGGTGATCAAACTGGGGTCTGCCACAAGCAAGACAAGTATCCTGCCCACTGCACTATATGTCCAGCCTAAGAAACAATAAACTCTGTCTTCAGAAACAATAAATCAATATTAAAAATTTGCAGGAAGAAATATTGCACACAAAACTCTGTTGTACTTTTATATGCACAGAATGAACAAGAAGAGAGATAAATACAAAAGAAAACTGTTGAAAATTATGATTGAAAACATCAAGTACCCAGAGGCCAACAACAGATGTGAAATACTTTTACAACAAAGCTACACCAAAACTTATAATATTAACTATTAAAGGAAATAGGAAAGGACACAAGGAAATGAAAAGATTGCTTATGTTTATTGAAGGAAGAATTAATATGGTCAAAATGACTATAATGCCCCCAAAGTTACATAGATTCAAGTAATCTCTATCAAAATTCCATTGGCATTATTTAAGCACTTAAAACAAATTAGAATACTCTCCAAATAAACAAAGAAATTCTGCGGAAATTACAGGAGTCATCGTATTCTCTTTCTTTAAACAGAGAAAGCTACTTTGAACAAATTTATACTATAAATTATAATAATCAGAAAAGTGCAGTAGTGGGTAAAGACAGACTTTCAGACCAATGGCACAGAATTGAGATCCTGAAAGTAAAACTTACGTAATTAGTGATAAAGTTATTAAGTGCATTAAGTAAAGAAATTAATGTCTCTTCAACAAATAGTTTGGAAAATTTGCACAATAGCATAATATATACATACATACATATACCTATATATGCGGGTACATATGTATGTATGTATGTGTGTATTCCTGTCTCACACCATTCCCAAAAGTTAATTTAAAATGAATTTAAATCCTTGATATTAGACCCAAATCTATAAAATTCATTGACTAAAACATAAGCAAAATTCTTCAGGATATGGACTTCAAGATATCTTCAATGGTTTGACTATATTGTCAAACATAAGCAAATGGGACTATATAGAACTAAAAATTTTTGCACAGTAAAAGAAACTTATGATAAAATTAAAAAGGTGCCCTACTGAAAGGGGGAAAATATTTGTGTACCACACATCAGATAAAGGGCTACTGTCCAAAACACATAAAGCACTCACAAAAGTCAATAATAAAAGAACAAATAATTCCAACAGAAAATGGGAGAGTGAGCCATCATTTCCTCTAAGAAGGCATACAGATAGACTATAGAAATATAAAAAAATATTTACTATCACTTATTATCAGGGAAATGAAATAAAAATGTAAATGAGATATTACATCACAACCAGAGAAAATCACTGTCACTGTCTTCCCGTTGTTCATTGTTTTGTTTCAGCAGGTACCAGTAATGTCTCACAACAAATTGTGAGACTTGTTGTTACTGTTTTTGGCATATTGAATACGTCACTAGTAGCTTGCCAGGCATTGTCATGTGGGCAAGATACTCTCAGAAGCTTGCCGAGCTTTCCGAGAGGGGCGGAGGTATCAAACTGGGGTTGGTCACATGCAAGGTAGATGCCCTAACCGCTGTGCTATTGCTCCAGCCTAACCAGAGAGAATATATTGTAAAAAGACCAGAAACTACCAATGTTGGCAGAGATACAGTAAAAATGGAACTCTCATTCATCAACTTACAATCCTGGTTGTCAGGAATGTAAATTGGTTCAGTGTCTGAGGGGGATATTTTGGAGACTTCTCAAATAATTAAAAATAAAACCTCCATGTGGTCCAGTGATCCTTTCTTGGGTATCTATCCCAAGAACTTCACTTAATCACTTAACTTCCCGTTAGTCGTCGATTTGCTCGAGCGGGCGCCAGTAACGTCTCCATTTGTCCCTGTCGCGTGCTAGTGTAGCCCAATGGTATCTCTTCGCTCCGGGAACATGGAGGGCCTCAAACCGATCGTTCATGATCTTGACAAAGAAGTCTGACCATCTGGTAGGTGGGCGGCCACGCGGTCTCTTGACATCCCGTGGAATCCAATCAGTAACAGCTCTAGTCCAGCGGTCATCTTTAAATCTCATTACGTGACCAGCCCATCTGATTTTCGACACCTTGGCATATGAGACAGCGTCCCTGATCCTTGATCGTCGACGGATGTCAGAACTCCGGATTCGTTCTCTCATTTGAGTGAAACGTGATATTCCAAGCATAGCTCTTTCTATTCTTCTTTGGGAGACCTGAATGGCGTTCTCATCTTGTTTGCGTAGGGCCCAGGTCTCTGAGGCATATGTTAATGCAGGAAGAACAGTGGAATCAAAGAGATGTGCCCGGAGCCGGAGGTTCTTCGTCCTCTTAGCTATTTCTTTTTATTAGCTATTTCTTTTTATTAGTTCTACATGGAGCTGGAGAAGTTCTATAAAGAAGACCACACCTTCTACAAGATCATTGTGGGTGATTTTAATGCCAAGATAGGACCGAGAAGATCAGCTGAAGAACTTCACATCGGGACCCATGGCCTAGAATGGAACGAACAGGGTGAGAGACTGTCTGAGTTCATCATGTCGACCAAGACCATTCATGGTAACTCACAGTTCCAGAAGGCAGAATCTAAACGATGGACATGGGAGTCTCCCGGTGGACGATTCCACAACGAAATAGACCACATCATATTCAATCAACGGTTTTGCCTGACTGATGTCGCTGTTGTCCCAAAATTTCGAACGGGATCGGACCACCGTCTCCTTCGTGCAAAATTCTACTTCACAGAGCGGGGAGAAAGGGCTGCAAAGTTCAAAAAGAGAACTCCCAGAATGACCACCAACTGGGAACTCTTTGGTACTATTGCGGCAACATGGGAAGATGCCATTGTTGACAACATTGACCAGGAATACGATCGACTGGTTCAGCACCTCCATGAATGTGCGAAGAACGCCAAGAGAGAGATAGCCACAAAAAGTCGCCTATCTTCGAAAACTCTTGAGCTAATTCGCCAGCGTGGTTTGGCGCATCCCAAGAACACAAAACATTAATTCGAATATATATATATAATATATATATGTATATAACATATACAAAATATATAATATATATTATATAATATATAAGGTATATAATATATATTATATGATATATATAAGATATATAATATATATTCGAATATACATATTTTTGATATATATGCGATAACACATGGACTGGGGTAGGGCATTTGCCTTGTATGTGGCCAACCCGGGTTCTATTCCTCTGCCCCTCTCGAAGAGCCCAGCAAGCTACCAAAAGTATCTCACCTGCATGGCAAAGCCTGGCAAGCTACCCGTGACATATTTGATATGCCAAAAGCAGTAACAACAAGTCTCACAATGGAGGCATTACTGGTGCCTACTCAAGCAAGTCAATAAACAATGGGAGGACAGTGCTACAGTGCTACATATATATATATATATATATATATATATATATGTGTGTGTGTGTGTATATATTTTACATATTTAAGTATATATATGCACACCTTATGTTCATTGCAGCAATATGCCATGACATGAACAATACCCAAATGTCCAATGATAGATGGGTGAATAAGGAAGTTGTAATATATAACTATAAGGGAATACTACTCAGATATATATGTATGTATACATACATATGTTGCCTATAATGGAATATTACTCATATATATGTATATGTACATATATATATATATCTTGCCTTTTGCTGCAGTGTGGAGAGTTAGAGAGAGTCATGTTAAGCAAAATGAATCACAGGGAGAAGGATAGATACCGAATCATTGCACTCGTGCTATATAAAGCAAGTAAGTAAGGGAAAACAGTGCATCTAATGATAATACTTCTTGGACTTTGACTATAGAACTAAGGAATAAATAAAGTAGAAAGGGCATCAGAATAGTGGTGATCGGGCCTTTGGTACTCTGGTGATATTGGATGTACAGCATTTCTGTACATCAAAACATAAATGCTAATGCTATTATAAACTTACTGCCTCAACTACAATTAAATGCCCCCCGCCCAAGGGTCTTGAAACTATTGTGCGCCCTTGGTCCTATTCCTACTATGACTGATAGGTAAGTGCACGGGACCTGGTAATGAAAGGATTGAAAAGCAAACCATAAGTGAGATATTATCTAGAGATCAGAAAGTTAATGCTACCAGTAAGCTGGAGTTCAGTCACACTCCAACACTGATGATGCTGAGGCCAACACTCTGACTGCTAAGAAGCCTTAGCCTTTGCTGCATTCTCTAATGCTTGGAAACCTCTATTCCTGATACTGTTTAAACTCGTATCAGAGATTACAAACCTCATGACTGGTGCCACCGAATAGTGTTGGAGTCACATTAAAGAAGCACTTCGAGGAGCATAGTGGTTTATATTTCTTCCCTGGTAGGATAACGTTGGTTGTCCTTTCTCCCTTGCTACAGAGAGCTTAGGGTTTTGGGGTGATACTCATTACAGTGCTCCTGAAGCACCTCCATTCCTCTGTGTATATTGTAATGTAGCTCTAAACGTTTTCGGATTACATTGGTATGTCCTGTTTCCCTTGCCACTGGGAGCTCAGGTTTATCATAGTGCACCTGTGGCACTTCCATTCCATTGTGTTTATCTGTAAACTCTTCTCTTATGCTCTCCTTCCTAACCAGTTAATCAGCTTTTCCCCTAATCAGACTCTGTTAACTTGTAAGGTCAGATTCCTCAGAAATCTATGATTTTATATGTCTGAGTGAAATGTTGCCTTTCTCCCCTCCTTATGTCTTTTGAATAGTTTACTTTAAAACGATATCCTTTTTGTATAGACACAGGAAGACAGTTATTATTATGGTTTTGTAACTTGGGATTTAATTGGCTTTGAATATTATTCACTCTTGGGCATCTGCTTTCTTAATTTAAGCCTCAGTTGCCCTTAGTTCCTAGCACCCCCTAAAGCAGGGTCCCGACGAAGGACCGAATGAACTCAGGGCAAGCTTTGAGCTACCCTGGCATCAAAATGGGCAGGCCAAAGAACCACAATACTCAACTATAAGTTGAGAGCTTGGTCATGGACAAATGCTGTCATGATCCAAAAGGTAACGAAGAGATTAGGACCCTGATAGGATGAGGAAAGACTAATCTGGCCTGAACACTATAGTCTGAGATTGAGATGAACCCAGGAGAAAATTCTTTAAGCTTAATGTATCTCAATGAAATGAACATCTCCAAATGCAGCAGTTATGTGTATGTAGGTCGAGAACTCAACATGACGAATGATCTGGCACCTGAGCTGCACAGGAGGAAGAGAGCAGCGTGGAATGCCTTCAAGAACATTGAAGAAATATCCAAGAAGACGAAGAACCTATGGCTCCAGGCATATCTCTTCGACTCCACAGTTCTCTCTGCACTAACATGTGCCTCAGAGACCAGGGCCCTACGAAAACAGGATGCAAACGCTATTCAGGTCTCCCAAAGAGGAATTGAAAGAGCTATGCTTGGAGTGAGAGAAGGAATCCAGAGTTCTGACCCTCATTGATGATCGAGAATCAGGGATGCTGTCTTGTTTGCCAAGGCATCGAAAATCTGATGGGCTGTAATGCAATTTGAAGACAACATGTAATGCAATTTGAAGACAACCACTGGGCTAGAGTTGTTACCAACTGGATTCCAAGTGATGTCAAAAGAACTCGTGGCTGCCCACCTACAAGATGGTCATACTTCTTTATCAAGACCCTGAACAACCGGTTTGAGGTTCTTCGTGTTCTGTAGCGAGCAGGCACCATTGGGCTACACTAGTACATGACAGACAAATGGAGACGGTTCCTGGTGCCCAGCCCACTTGAGCAAATCGATGAGTAACGGGATATCAAGTGATCAAGTGATCAATGTATCTCTTACTGTGTCCATACAAAATGATTAGTATTATGAATGTTTATATGTTTGTTGGACTAAGGAGAGGAGAAACATACCCATATTTGCCTTTAGGCCAGTCGTCTTGCTGGATAGGAATCTGTCCTGGAAGTAGCTTCCCCTAAGGGAAGGACCTTCCATCCACTGATTGTATGATGATACTATGTGTAATTGTTACCCCAACCCCTCATGCTGGGGTATTTAACTAGGTTGTAAAGAGGAGAAACGGATTCCAGAGCCAGAAGGATAATGAAGGGGGATCGAGGAGGAGAATGAAGTAGCATGGGGGAGAAAGAAGCAGGAGGAGAATCAGAGGAGAATGGAGAGGAGAGTGGAATAAACTGCAACTGACTCCCACCAAGTTGGCCCTCATTCCTTCTTTTGCCTGCCCATCACTATTGACCTCCCAGGGGTGGGGAAAGTGGCCCAAGACTACCAAATGTGGGCAGCAGGAGAGATAGAGCGCTGCTGACCCTCTTTTGTGATTACACATTCCCCCTTCTTTGCTTCATATAATACCTTTTATGGTGGAATCTGATGTGAAGTTAGCAGGTTGGGGAGTCTAGGCAGTGTCATTTGTAGGCTTCCAATCCTAACAACATCAAGAGAACATGAAATAGCAAATGTGGCAGGAGTGATAGCACAGCGGGTAGGGCGTTTGCCTTGCACGTGGCCAACCTGGGTTCGATTCCTCCCTCCCTCTCAGAGAGCCCGCAAGCTACTGAGAGTATCCCGCCCGCACAGCAGAGTCTGGCAAGCTTCACGTGGCATATGTGATATGCCTAAAACAGTAACAACAAGTCTCACAACGGAGACATTACCGGTGCTCACTCGAGCAAATGGATGAACAACAGCAGGACAGTGCTACAGTGCTACAGTGTAAGTAATATTCAGCCAACAAATACCTCACACATGCATAAAGTCAGGGTATCTGTAAATCATACTAGTGGAAATGTCAAGATCTACTAAAGGGAGGGTGGAGAAAGGACAATAGTCAATACAGAACAGGACAAAGATCACCGATGTTACCATTAAACCAGTATTGCCTAAAGAAAACCATTGGCCCCATGGGAGTGTTTGAACAATGGGTACAAGAACAGCCTCAGATGCAATGGGAAAGTGCTTTTTGTTTCCTTTAAAAGGAAATTTTCTAGGAGAGCACTAATTGATTTTTTTAAGAGGCTGATAGGCCATAAATGTTTGGGAACCTCTGCTTCAGAAGAAGGAAGAGAAACTAGTAAGTCAGAGAGAAAAAAATATAGCTGCTGCAGCAACCCAAAGAGCAGAGTGTTTGCAGAAAAATTCAACGGCTTAAATATTGATAAAAGGTTGAATATGAGAGGAACATAAAGATGGCATTATATTTCAGACTGAGAACTTCATCAGTAAATTTATCAAAGGTAATTTCAATCAAGCAGAAAGAACAAAAGCCAAATTATTTCATGTTTTCTGATTCATTTTATTAAAAAAACACACCTGTGACACATGTATTATTACCCTACAAATCTTCCTCATTGGTGGAATCTAAGTCTGTACTCAGGTTTCTGACTTTAGTCTAGTGATTTACCTACAATCTAGTGATTTACCTACAATCTCAAAAATTTAGAAAATAATCACTGTCTTTCATTTAAAACCAAAGGCACTTAAAAATAAAAAGTTCTGACCTATTCTTGTAGAAACTCTGTCCACATGCAACTTTCCCCTTATGGAATTTTAAATTAAAAAATAAAGTTCAGTACAAATTCCATGGTCTGTAGGATTTCTCACCAAGAAGCATTTTGAGTGTGTACAGATGGAAACCAGGAGTAAGTATGGTCTTCCCATTACCACTTCCTCCAACACTTATTTTATCATCCTTCTCTTAAAGGGCAGGGATGATTTTTGTGTTCTGGTCCCTTTGTTTTAAGGCAATGACAAGGAACTTTATATCACAGCTGTCAACAAAAAATTCCAAGGAAGCTGTCTGCTTGCTTTTCAGGCTTCAGAAGATGAAAGGTCAAATAATAACTGGTGAGGTGAGAAAAACTGCAAAAGAAGAAAATGAAAATCTATTGAAAAACGAGTTGTTGTGGAAAGTTAAGTAGCTGAGAAGGCCCCAGGTGAACACTCCCAGCAATTCTAAAAAGTCACTGGTATGAATCATCACCAGGAATTAGAGGCACCAGCAGCAATATTAAGAGAGAGAGGAAGAGTCTGAGGAAGAATAACAACATGATGACTTAAATTACCTTGCAAAAAGTAGGTATCTTCCTTCAGCCAATTCTTAAGTTCATCTATTGCCTGAATTACCGCAAAGGCTTTGGTATGACTGCCATGTTGTTCTCTATTCAAGAACCATGGTGCTTTTCCAAAATCAAACTGTTTTAAACTCTCATTCTTCTCACTTTGCTCAAGATAATATAAAAATTCTGTAATAAAAGTTACTCTTTCTGTCTTCTCCACCCCCGTAACACATACACACACACAGAGTGAACACTCACAATACACACTCTGACACACCTAATATTTTAACTATAATAACCTTTCCCCCTTTGCCTTGGATCCTTTTCCTTTCAGCTTAGATATCATCTCTAATACAAAACATTACATGATCAACAGGCAGTAACCCAGTGCCTCCAAGTCTCCATTTCTGCCTGTAATGTATTTGCCTGACTTCCTCATTAGACTATAAACCTCTTGAGAATGGGAACTGCCGTAGTCACTACAATAACTCGAATGCCTGGCACAATGCACTGTGGTTATTACACTAAAAAGGAGCTACTTAAAGGAAAAATAAATAAATGAGGACACTACTTGGAACTTAGCTGAACTTAAATGTACGTGGCCCAGGATAACTCAAAGCAGTACAACTAGGATGGAATCATTGCTGAAAGACACATGATTAAAGGCAGAAAGATTTGTTCATAGGAAAGGTTTCAAGAAATAGGATAAACACACAAGATTAGCACTGTAGCACTGTCCTCCCATTTTTCATAGATTTGCTTGAGCGGGCACCAGTAACATCTCACAACAAATTGTGAGAGGCTTGTTGTTACTGTTTTTGGAATATCGAATACATCACAGGTAGCTTGCCAGGTTTTGTCATGTGGGCGAGATACTCTCAGTAGATTGCCAGGCCCTCCAAGAGGGGCAGAGGAATCAAACCCGGGTTGGCTGTGAACAAGGCAAACGCCCTATCCGCTGTGCTATCTCTTCAGCCCAAACACACAAGAATAAGTTTTCAAGTAAGGATTTTGATAAGCGGAGAAAAAATGTGATGAGGTATAAGGAATGACTATAGGAAAAATGTTGAGGAGGAAAATGCAGAATCATTTTGTTCCTCTTTTTTTTTTTTATTAAGTCACAACCAATGGTGCTCAGACACTATTCTTGTGTATATGCTGAGGATTGACTCATTTAGTGCTGAAGATTGATCCAGAGATGACTGCATTGCAAAACAAGAAACTTAGTCTCTTCTTGGTCACTCAGTTTGTTTCCAGATTCTGGTTATTGTGAATAGTGCTCCAATGGACATAGGGGTGCAGATTGTATTTCTGCTATGTGTTTTTCTTCGGCCCCCAAGATTTATTCCCAGAAGTGGTATTGCTGGGTCAAATGGGAGCTCAATTTCTAGTTCTTTGAGAAATGTCCATATTGTTTTCCAAAAAGGCTGGGCCAGTTGGCATTCCCACCAATAGTGAAGGAGAGTCCCTTTCTTCCCAGATCCCTATACTGTATGAGCCTATTCAAATAATAAAAACCTTTTATATATATATAGGAATTGAATTCAGAAGACATCATTTAACAACATTGTGTAGCATTTACATGAAACTGTCAGGGATCTATCCATTCTTACTGCATAGGCTTACTATGTTGGACAATTTTGTCCTTTTCACTGAGTATTTCTGCTGTTTCTTGCCTTGGAAGCTAAAGCCTACTCAGCAAGAATTATGGCACTATGCAAAAATTGTACTTGGCAACCAGACCCAAAGCTAGATATTATAACTTCATGTCCTTGAGAATCAAAACTATCAAGTTGATGATACAGATAAGAAAATGCAGTTCTTTAAACACATAACTTTGGAACTTCTATGTGATGTCCAACAAAGCTATCAGCAAAATGTAATGCAGCAAATTGAGAAGGGTCTTCTGAAGCCTCCCTGAGCTTCAAGTGGTTGATTTTTGTTCCATTTTCCTCCAAATCCTCCTCATTTCACTATTGGTTCCTTTATTTTAGTCCTAATTCCATAGTGATCCTTGTTTATAACATTGTAATAAGGATAAGTTAAAAATTTTCTGGCATTCTTCAGGCTGATGTATTAGTGGTAATGGAATTTGAGGATCTTAGCTTTTTGGTACAGATACGGTAAGCATAAATAAATAAATTTATAAATAAATTCCAGGTTGTATGAAGTCCTTTCTCCATTTAAAAACCCTTGAAGCCCTGTATAAGTTTCATTCACACTTAACAGTGTTCACATGTCTAATAAATAAGACATGATAGAAATTATACTGCATGGCATTTGAAGTAAGGTCCTTCTAAACGTCAGTATTACATTTGGTTGGGATACCGTGCTCTAAGAAATTCACCTCATGTTAGACAAAATCATGCAGACATAAAGAAGCCCACAGGAGGAGAACAAGATAACCTTCCTATAGTGCACCATAGGGCGGTCATTTTACAAGTAAATCTGAGTCCAGTCAAGGTTGACCGCCTGATCTATCTTATGGTTACTCCAAGACAGAACTACCCAACAAAGCTACTCCTTCCACTGTCACAGAGATAGCGTGATATAATGCCTATTCTTTGTGGTGTTACATCAGTAGATTTTGATTAATTGGTTCTGTTGGTAATCTATTAAAAACCATTTGATTATAGTTAACTGTGTGGAGAACTGACCTCTTCATGATATTACATATACCTATAAAAGTATTGTGTGTATGTCAGTGTAAGTGGTACTTTTAAACTGCAGTAAATATTTTAAGGTGTATTAAAAAATATTGGTCTCGGCCTTAAGCGTAAGAGAAAGAACACATGGAGGGTGCGGGATCCCGGAGGAAAAAAAAAAAAGAAAAAACAGGTTCCAAAAAGAGCCGAGTTCACCCGCAAGTTCCAGATGGAGTAGGCGCCGCATCTCGCCTCCCCCAGATGGAACCCTGGTGACCAGAAGCCTCTACAAACACAGCTCGAGTATGCGGGAACGAGGACTTTTTCTCAAATCTGCCGGACTACACCTCCCAGGTAACCTCTGATTCCGGAAGTCACGCCCACAGCCCGCCCCCCAGCGCCATCTTTGAAGCCTTAAGCATAAGAGAAAGAACACATGGAGGGTGCGGGATCCCGGAGGAAAAGAAAAAAGAAAAAACAGGTTCCAAAAAGAGCCGAGTTCACCCGCAAGTTCCAGATGGAGTAGGCGCCGCATCTCGCCTCCCCCAGATGGAACCCCGGTGACCAGAAGCCTCTACAAACACAGCTCGAGTATGCGGGAACGAGGACTTTTTCTCAAATCTGCCGGACTACACCTCCCAGGTAACCTCTGATTCCGGAAGTCATGCCCACAGCCCGCCCCCCAGCGCCATCTTTGAAGCCTTAAGCGTAAGAGAAAGAACACATGGAGGGTGCGGGATCCCGGAGGAAAAGAAAAAAGAAAAAACAGGTTCCAAAAAGAGCCGAGTTCACCCGCAAGTTCCAGATGGAGTAGGCGCCACATCTCGCCTCCCCCAGATGGAACCCTGGTGACCAGAAGCCTCTACAAACACAGCTCGAGTATGCGGGAACGAGGACTTTTTCTCAAATCTGCCGGACTACACCTCCCAGGTAACCTCTGATTCCGGAAGTCACGCCCACAGCCCGCCCCCCAGCGCCATCTTTGAAGCCTTAAGCGTAAGAGAAAGAACACATGGAGGGTGCGGGATCCCGGAGGAAAAGAAAAAAGAAAAAACAGGTTCCAAAAAGAGCCGAGTTCACCCGCAAGTTCCAGATGGAGTAGGCGCCGCATCTCGCCTCCCCCAGATGGAACCCCGGTGACCAGAAGCCTCTACAAACACAGCTCGAGTATGCGGGAACGAGGACTTTTTCTCAAATCTGCCGGACTACACCTCCCAGGTAACCTCTGATTCCGGAAGTCATGCCCACAGCCCGCCCCCCAGCGCCATCTTTGAAGCCTTAAGCGTAAGAGAAAGAACACATGGAGGGTGCGGGATCCCGGAGGAAAAGAAAAAAGAAAAAACAGGTTCCAAAAAGAGCCGAGTTCACCCGCAAGTTCCAGATGGAGTAGGCGCCGCATCTCGCCTCCCCCAGATGGAACCCCGGTGACCAGAAGCCTCTACAAACACAGCTCGAGTATGCGGGAACGAGGACTTTTTCTCAAATCTGCCGGACTACACCTCCCAGGTAACCTCTGATTCCGGAAGTCATGCCCACAGCCCGCCCCCCAGCGCCATCTTTGAAGCCTTAAGCGTAAGAGAAAGAACACATGGAGGGTGCGGGATCCCGGAGGAAAAGAAAAAAGAAAAAACAGGTTCCAAAAAGAGCCGAGTTCACCCGCAAGTTCCAGATGGAGTAGGCGCCGCATCTCGCCTCCCCCAGATGGAACCCTGGTGACCAGAAGCCTCTACAAACACAGCTCGAGTATGCGGGAACGAGGACTTTTTCTCAAATCTGCCGGACTACACCTCCCAGGTAACCTCTGATTCCGGAAGTCACGCCCACAGCCCGCCCCCCAGCGCCATCTTTGAAGCCTTAAGCATAAGAGAAAGAACACATGGAGGGTGCGGGATCCCGGAGGAAAAGAAAAAAGAAAAAACAGGTTCCAAAAAGAGCCGAGTTCACCCGCAAGTTCCAGATGGAGTAGGCGCCGCATCTCGCCTCCCCCAGATGGAACCCCGGTGACCAGAAGCCTCTACAAACACAGCTCGAGTATGCGGGAACGAGGACTTTTTCTCAAATCTGCCGGACTACACCTCCCAGGTAACCTCTGATTCCGGAAGTCATGCCCACAGCCCGCCCCCCAGCGCCATCTTTGAAGCCTTAAGCGTAAGAGAAAGAACACATGGAGGGTGCGGGATCCCGGAGGAAAAGAAAAAAGAAAAAACAGGTTCCAAAAAGAGCCGAGTTCACCCGCAAGTTCCAGATGGAGTAGGCGCCGCATCTCGCCTCCCCCAGATGGAACCCTGGTGACCAGAAGCCTCTGCAAACACAGCTCGAGTATGCGGGAACGAGGACTTTTTCTCAAATCTGCCGGACTACACCTCCCAGGTAACCTCTGATTCCGGAAGTCATGCCCACAGCCCGCCCCCCAGCGCCATCTTTGAAGCCTTAAGCGTAAGAGAAAGAACACATGGAGGGTGCGGGATCCCGGAGGAAAAGAAAAAAGAAAAAACAGGTTCCAAAAAGAGCCGAGTTCACCCGCAAGTTCCAGATGGAGTAGGCGCCGCATCTCGCCTCCCCCAGATGGAACCCCGGTGACCAGAAGCCTCTACAAACACAGCTCGAGTATGCGGGAACGAGGACTTTTTCTCAAATCTGCCGGACTACACCTCCCAGGTAACCTCTGATTCCGGAAGTCATGCCCACAGCCCGCCCCCCAGCGCCATCTTTGAAGCCTTAAGCGTAAGAGAAAGAACACATGGAGGGTGCGGGATCCCGGAGGAAAAGAAAAAAGAAAAAACAGGTTCCAAAAAGAGCCGAGTTCACCCGCAAGTTCCAGATGGAGTAGGCGCCGCATCTCGCCTCCCCCAGATGGAACCCTGGTGACCAGAAGCCTCTACAAACACAGCTCGAGTATGCGGGAACGAGGACTTTTTCTCAAATCTGCCGGACTACACCTCCCAGGTAACCTCTGATTCCGGAAGTCACGCCCACAGCCCGCCCCCCAGCGCCATCTTTGAAGCCTTAAGCATAAGAGAAAGAACACATGGAGGGTGCGGGATCCCGGAGGAAAAGAAAAAAGAAAAAACAGGTTCCAAAAAGAGCCGAGTTCACCCGCAAGTTCCAGATGGAGTAGGCGCCGCATCTCGCCTCCCCCAGATGGAACCCTGGTGACCAGAAGCCTCTACAAACACAGCTCGAGTATGCGGGAACGAGGACTTTTTCTCAAATCTGCCGGACTACACCTCCCAGGTAACCTCTGATTCCGGAAGTCACGCCCACAGCCCGCCCCCCAGCGCCATCTTTGAAGCCTTAAGCATAAGAGAAAGAACACATGGAGGGTGCGGGATCCCGGAGGAAAAGAAAAAAGAAAAAACAGGTTCCAAAAAGAGCCGAGTTCACCCGCAAGTTCCAGATGGAGTAGGCGCCGCATCTCGCCTCCCCCAGATGGAACCCCGGTGACCAGAAGCCTCTACAAACACAGCTCGAGTATGCGGGAACGAGGACTTTTTCTCAAATCTGCCGGACTACACCTCCCAGGTAACCTCTGATTCCGGAAGTCATGCCCACAGCCCGCCCCCCAGCGCCATCTTTGAAGCCTTAAGCGTAAGAGAAAGAACACATGGAGGGTGCGGGATCCCGGAGGAAAAGAAAAAAGAAAAAACAGGTTCCAAAAAGAGCCGAGTTCACCCGCAAGTTCCAGATGGAGTAGGCGCCGCATCTCGCCTCCCCCAGATGGAACCCTGGTGACCAGAAGCCTCTGCAAACACAGCTCGAGTATGCGGGAACGAGGACTTTTTCTCAAATCTGCCGGACTACACCTCCCAGGTAACCTCTGATTCCGGAAGTCATGCCCACAGCCCGCCCCCCAGCGCCATCTTTGAAGCCTTAAGCATAAGAGAAAGAACACATGGAGGGTGCGGGATCCCGGAGGAAAAGAAAAAAGAAAAAACAGGTTCCAAAAAGAGCCGAGTTCACCCGCAAGTTCCAGATGGAGTAGGCGCCGCATCTCGCCTCCCCCAGATGGAACCCCGGTGACCAGAAGCCTCTACAAACACAGCTCGAGTATGCGGGAACGAGGACTTTTTCTCAAATCTGCCGGACTACACCTCCCAGGTAACCTCTGATTCCGGAAGTCATGCCCACAGCCCGCCCCCCAGCGCCATCTTTGAAGCCTTAAGCGTAAGAGAAAGAACACATGGAGGGTGCGGGATCCCGGAGGAAAAGAAAAAAGAAAAAACAGGTTCCAAAAAGAGCCGAGTTCACCCGCAAGTTCCAGATGGAGTAGGCGCCGCATCTCGCCTCCCCCAGATGGAACCCTGGTGACCAGAAGCCTCTACAAACACAGCTCGAGTATGCGGGAACGAGGACTTTTTCTCAAATCTGCCGGACTACACCTCCCAGGTAACCTCTGATTCCGGAAGTCACGCCCACAGCCCGCCCCCCAGCGCCATCTTTGAAGCCTTAAGCATAAGAGAAAGAACACATGGAGGGTGCGGGATCCCGGAGGAAAAGAAAAAAGAAAAAACAGGTTCCAAAAAGAGCCGAGTTCACCCGCAAGTTCCAGATGGAGTAGGCGCCGCATCTCGCCTCCCCCAGATGGAACCCCGGTGACCAGAAGCCTCTACAAACACAGCTCGAGTATGCGGGAACGAGGACTTTTTCTCAAATCTGCCGGACTACACCTCCCAGGTAACCTCTGATTCCGGAAGTCATGCCCACAGCCCGCCCCCCAGCGCCATCTTTGAAGCCTTAAGCGTAAGAGAAAGAACACATGGAGGGTGCGGGATCCCGGAGGAAAAGAAAAAAGAAAAAACAGGTTCCAAAAAGAGCCGAGTTCACCCGCAAGTTCCAGATGGAGTAGGCGCCGCATCTCGCCTCCCCCAGATGGAACCCTGGTGACCAGAAGCCTCTGCAAACACAGCTCGAGTATGCGGGAACGAGGACTTTTTCTCAAATCTGCCGGACTACACCTCCCAGGTAACCTCTGATTCCGGAAGTCATGCCCACAGCCCGCCCCCCAGCGCCATCTTTGAAGCCTTAAGCGTAAGAGAAAGAACACATGGAGGGTGCGGGATCCCGGAGGAAAAGAAAAAAGAAAAAACAGGTTCCAAAAAGAGCCGAGTTCACCCGCAAGTTCCAGATGGAGTAGGCGCCGCATCTCGCCTCCCCCAGATGGAACCCTGGTGACCAGAAGCCTCTACAAACACAGCTCGAGTATGCGGGAACGAGGACTTTTTCTCAAAACCGCGCGGCCGCTTACGCGGCCGCGCGACATCTCTCTATATACAAAGTGATCAATGAGAAGTAAACCACCCAATCTTTCTCCCTGAAAGTCAGAGTTAAGTTTGGAGCACGGCCACAGCCCCAGAAACACAAGGACTTAATGCAGAACCCAGCAGCTTAGAGCAGAAAAGTGAAAGGACTATGCGTTAATCCAGGCCATCAAGTCTGCCGGAGGGGAAAGGGTGTTGCCCCATTCGCCCTCTCTTCTCTGGAAAGAAGGATGGAGGCCGCATGGGAGCCTTGTGGACAGCAGGTATGAGCCGGGGGTGTGGGGGCGACTAAAACCTCATGGGAAGGGGGGCGTTCCGGTCCGTCCTTCACGCCCTACCGAGGTCACCAGTTGCCCCCCACGAGCGGCTCTCCAGCACGGCCACAGCCCCAGAAGCACAAGGGCTTAATGCAGAACCCAGCAGCTTGGAGCAGAAAAGTGAAAGGACTATGCGTTAATCCAGGCAATCATTTCTGCCCAGAGGGGAAAGGGTGTTGCTCCCTTCCGCCCTCCTCCCTCTGGAAAGAAAGATGGCGGCCACATGGGAGCCTTGTGGACAGCAGGTATGTGCCGGGGGTGTGGGGGCGACTAAAACCTCATGGGAAGGGGGGCGTTCCGGTCCGTCCTTCACGCCCTACCGAGGTCACCAGTCACCCCCCACGAGCGGCTCTCCAGCACAGCCACGGCCCCAGAAGCACAAGGACTTAATGCAGAACCCAGCAGCTTGGAGCAGAAAAGTGAACGGACTATGCATTGACCCAGGCCATCAAGTCTGCCGGAGGGGAAAGGGTGTTGCCCCATTCGCCCTCTCCTCTCTGGAAAGAAAGATGGCGGCCACATGGGAGCCTTGTGGACAGCAGGTATGAGCCGGGGGTGTGGGGGCGACTAAAACCTCATGGGAAGGGGGGCATTCCGGTCCGTCCTTCACGCCCTACCAAGGTCACCAGTTGCCCCCCACGAGCGGCTCTCCAGCACGGCCACAGCCCCAGAAGCACAAGGGCTTAATGCAGAACCCAGCAGCTTGGAGCAGAAAAGTGAAAGGACTATGCGTTAATCCAGGCAATCATTTCTGCCCAGAGGGGAAAGGGTGTTGCTCCCTTCCGCCCTCCTCCCTCTGGAAAGAAAGATGGCGGCCACATGGGAGCCTTGTGGACAGCAGGTATGAGCCGGGGGTGTGGGGGCGACTAAAACTTCATGGGAAGGGGGGCGTTCCGGTCCGTCCTTCACGCCCTACCGAGGTCACCAGTTGCCCCCCACGAGCGGCTCTCCAGCACAGCCACGGCCCCAGAAGCACAAGGACTTAATGCAGAACCCAGCAGCTTGGAGCAGAAAAGTGAACGGACTATGCATTGATCCAGGCCATCAAGTCTGCCGGAGGGGAAAGGGTGTTGCCCCATTCGCCCTCTCCTCTCTGGAAAGAAAGATGGCGGCCACATGGGAGCCTTGTGGACAGCAGGTATGAGCCGGGGGAGTGGGGGCGACTAAAACCTCATGGGAAGGGGGGCGTTCCGGTCCGTCCTTCACGCCCTACCGAGGTCACCAGTCGCCCCCCCGCGAGCGGCTCTCCAGCATGGCCATGGCCCCAGAAGCACAAGGACTTAATGCAGAACCCAGCAGCTTGGAGCAGAAAAGTGAATGGACTATGCGTTGATCCAGCCCATCAAGTCTGCCGGAGGGGAAAGGGTGTTGCCCCATTCGCCCTCTCCTCTCTGGAAAGAAAGATGGCGGCCACATGGGAGCCTTGTGGACAGCAGGTATGAGCCGGGAGTGTGGGGGCGACTAAAACCTCATGGGAAGGGGGGCGTTTCGCTCCGCCCTTCACGCCCTACCGAGGCCACCAGTTGCCCCCCACGAGCGGCTCTTCAGCACGGCCACGACTCCAGAACACAGAAACCAATTTCTTAACTATCTGACTTTCAGTAGAAATACTTCCAGGGTCAATAGGTAAAATAGCAGAAATCCAAAACCAACATTTAATTCTTGAACCCAGCTGTAGAAAGCAAATCACTTCACAATGCTTTTTCAGCATGTCTGATTTGGGGGGGGGGGGAAACTCTAAATAATAGTGGCGAATCTTTTATTGAAACAATCTAATCAAAGCGGATAGAGTGTTAACTAGAATTCATCTGCCTCACAGGGACGGGGAGGGGTGGGGGGTGGGGTTTTATTGGGGTTCTTCATGGGAAAAAATAAGTATTGGTAAAGGGAAATGTGTTTGATATTTGCATGACTGAGACATAAACCTGAAAGCTTTGTAACCTTTCCCACAGTGATTCAATAAATAAATTAAAAAAAAAAAAAAAAAAAATATTGGTCTCACATACTTCTCTTATTTTGTAGCTGTTATAACACTTTCATTTTTAAATTATTATCAGTACTATTAAATTTTTTACCTTAAAGTATTTTTAGTTACCATGATTTATAATACCATTAATAATTTCAATACATACAATGTTCCAACACTGCACCATCCCTTCACCATAGTTTCTACTGCTCTATACCCTGCCTTGGGGTACTCCCCTCAACATTTGTCGTCTCAACTTCCCAAAAGTTCCCCACACCTCCTGGGAAGTTCAGTTAAGCAGACCAGTCCTTAGTTTATGTTGCCTTTGGCCACTTGTTATTCCTTTACTATTTTTTTTTATATCCCACACATGAGAGAGATTATTTTGTATCTGTCTTTTTCTGGCTGACTTTGATCAGCATGATATCCTCCAGTTTAATCCTTGTAATGGCAACATCTTTTCTTATAACCAAGTAGTATCCATTGTGTAAATATGGCATAGGTTTTTTTAAACTGTCTTTAGTTCTTGTGTACTTGGGCTCCTTCCAGATTTTGGCCATTGTGAATGATGAACAATTGTGATGAAAATTGTGGTTCTTGTGATGTGAACACAGGAGTGCAAATGGATTTTCTGAATTGTTTCTAGTACTTACAGTAGATCAGAAGTAGAATTTCTGGTTCACATGCAAATTCATAGGTAAGTTCAAGGAAGTTCAATTCTTAGTTTTTTGAGAAGTACCCATTTAGTACTATAAATTTTAATGTTATCAATCATGAGTTAATTTTAAATCAACCCATTTGCTGCATTCTTTCCTTTTTTGTAGTTATACAAATCATTGTTTTGGTAAAAGGAAGGTTTTATGATATGAAGAAAAACCAGAGAATACAACTGATTATTTTGGATTTTTAAGGTCTATAATCATACATCTGTGAATAATCATAGTTTTGTCTTATATTTTTCTTACTGTTATCATTTATTTCTCCTTTATAATTGCATTTGTCTTGAGTAGTGCTTGTCTCTTTTCTGCACTTAAAAATTATATTCTTAAATAATCACACTTACTTTATTAGTTTTCTAGGGCTGCCATAACAAAACATCACAGACTGGATTGTTTAAATAATAGGAATTTATTTATTTTCTCACAGTTCTGCGAGCTAGAAGTCCAAGATCAACATCCCACAGGCTCGATTTGTTGTGAGACCTCTCTCCTTGGCTTACAGAAGGCTGACTTCTCACTGTGTTCTCTCATAGATTTTACTTTTTGCTCAGGCATCCCTGTGACCAAGGGTTCTTTCCTTTACCAGTCAGATAAAACTAAAATTGAGTGAGATTTACTGTCATATCCGCATTTTAATTTAAAAGGTCTTTTTAAATGATCTACTTCCAAATACAGACATAGTCTGATACACTATAGGTTATGGCATCAAGATATGAAAGGAGGGGACATATCACACTATAAACAGTATTGGGGTTTATTTCCTCATTATATGCACGTGCTATCCTTCTCAAACTTTGGACACTCATTGTCACATTATTTCCCTGTTTTATTGACTTGAAGCTTATTTCCATAAATCTATGACATCTTCAGAATAATCTGATGTTGAAACTCTAACAATCCAGTGCTAGCTCTTAAATTGAGGTTCAACATGTGTTAACTTCACCTGTTTCTCTTGAAATATCTGAGATGGTCTCACAGCTGTGTTGGGGACCCAACATAAATTATCACACAGTTTGAGAATTATTGTGATATATGTTACATATTTATCATATTTGGTCTTACCAGTAATTCGGGGTTAAGTAACTCTCCATTTTAGTGTTCTGATAGGAGGCAAATTTTAGGTTAAGACTGGGTATGTTATTTTACCAAGGTACCACAGAGTAAAAACACCATGTTCAAGCTATCATAGAATTAGATACATCTCGTTCAAAGTGTTTTCCTACTTTTCTACTAGGATAGATTGTGTTGGATCGTATTCAACGTTCAGTTCCATCTCCTTTTAATGTACTATAACTTTCTGAAGTATTTAAAGCTAAAATTAAAAGTTATTTTCTAGATCCTCATTCCACAACCTCTGCCATGCAAGCTCATCTAGCTGCCAAGCTGCACAGACTCAAGAGATTAAATCTCAGAAGAGATCAAGAAGCCTCAAGTATTCACAATATACCAGTCTTCCAGCTGAAAACTCTGGGGAGCCCTGGAGAGGGCTGAGTCCTTGACATGCAGAAATCCCAACAGCTGCACTCACACCATCATAGCAGCTGCCATGCCAATAGTCCTACCTCAATGCCCCATAATTAAGCTCTGCAGAGACACCAAACTGCCAAAAATTCCAGATATACCATTCTTTAGGCTGAGAACTCTTGGGTCTTCTTGAAGTGAGGGCAGGCAGCCTCCCCAACCTCCCTCCAATGCCTCTCCTTTCAGAAGCCCCAGCAGCCACGCTAATGTTCCATAACTACCATCAGCCACATGACATCTCCAAATTCTAAATTATTGACATCTAATAGGAGCAACACCAAATTAGATGGAAAAATAACATAGAAGCCAACTGAGCTCAATAAACAAAAATATTGACACAGAAATCTTAGTAAACCCTCAGACAAGAATTTGATGATTTCATAGTAAGATATAACAATATCCACAAATTTTCTTTTACTGAAGTATTTCTGATAATTGGGCTGGAGTGATAGCACAGCAGGCAGAGCATTTGCCTTGCGCATGACCGACATGACCCAGGTTTGATTCCTCTGCCCCGCTCGGAGAGCCCGGCAAGCTACGGAGAGCATCCCGCCTGCACAGCAGAGCCTGGAAAGCTACCCGTGGCATATTTGATATGCCAAAAACAGTAACAGCAAGTCTCAGTACCGAGACGTTACTGGTGCCCACTCGAGCAAATGGATGAACAACGGGAGGATAGTGCTACAGTGCTACAGTGCTTTCTGATTATTATTTTAGCCATTAATCAAAAAAAGCAATAGAAATAAATTATTTTGTGCCTGTCAATGGGGAAGGCTTGGGAGTGGCTGGGAAAATGGGGGCAATGGTAAAGGAAGGTCACACTAGTGAAGGGAAAGTCACAGTAGTAAAGGGTCACACCATCACACTGATGGTGGGATTGGTGTTGAAATATTGAATGCCTGTAACAAATATATCATGAAAAACTTTGTAAATAATGATGTTTAAGTAAAGATAAAAATAATAAATATTTCTTTTTATTTTTTAAAAGAATCCATTCTTCTAGACGCCTTCACAACTACACTTCAGAAGGCAAATTAAATACAGTGATGCTTGAGGTTTTAAGATCGGATGCTGGAGATCTCAGTATATTTTTCTGTAGTCATTTCATCAATAACTCAAGTTTCTAGACTTGAGTGTCTATATCAGACTATTACCGAGCAGATTTAGAGTTGGGAGAGGGAAAATTTTTGTAATGTTCCCAGATATACAAATACACATTTTTGTCCAAACTATAAGAGCTGCAATGGTTTAGAAAGTCTTAAGCTTCCATTTAAAACTTATTTAAAAAATCCTGTCTCTGAGCACCACTGAGTGCAGTCCAAACATCCCCTCCCCCAAAAACATTAATAGGAAACTTCACTTTTGTTTTCACAATTCCTTAAACATTTTAGATGGGTTATTAAACATATTTTCTATATTCACACCACTAACTTTGCCCTGTGGAAAATTCACACAGAAGTGTTTACATGTGTGTGCATTTGAACACAGACACATATACACCTAATGGTGGATAATAAAATAAATAAATAAACTGGTTAAATAAACTGACATTTATTTTACCAAGACTATGCAGAAGAAAAAAATTCAATTTAACACAGATATAAATGAATTAATAAATTAAACTTGACTGAAAATCAAAAAATAAAATTACTCGGGGCTGGAGTGGTAGCACAGTGGGTATTTGCCTTGCATATGGCCGACCCGGATTCGATTCTCAATATCCCATATGGTCCCCTGAGCACTGCCAGAAGTAATTACTGAGTGCAGAGCCAGGAGGAAACCCTGTGCATCGCCGAGTATTACCCAAAAAAGCAAAATAAAATAAAAAAATAAAATTACTCTGACTAATCTTGAATTTAAAGACCTCACCAAGCTTCTATATTGTCATGCATCAGGGAAATTATCTTCCCTAAAGACTAGTTCTAACAAAAATAATTGGTATATGCATTGGTAACTGTTTGTATCAAGAAAGGGCAGCCTCTGTTTAATATCCAGCCTTAATGTCATTTAGACCCAAATTTTCCTTGTAAATCATAGAAAGGAAGCAGAGATGCTTTTTGTCCTGGGGTCAATGGTATCTGTCAAGGTCCTGGCAGGAAAACAGAAGGCAACTCAGAGGGATAATTGAAGGGGGTTAATGAAAAGGCCTATTTACAGTGAAGGTCAGGGTTAAGGGAACCAAAATGCAATGGTAACAGACTCAGGGGCTAGTAATAATAATTAGCTACAGCTTTCAACAGGCATGCACTCTCCTCACCACCAACTACAACAGGAGGTCATCATGCCTCTAATTCTGAATGGGTGTGGAAGAAGCTCTTCATGGAACATGCAGTGATTTAGTCACTGGAGAAGTGTGCCCTATAGGACCTGAGCCTAGTCTGAGAAAAACAGCTACTTAGAAGCCAGCAGGACAAGGAAGCTGGAAAAGACAAGAACAAATGCACCCCCAAACCATACTCTCAGCAGAAAGTTTCTATTTTGCACTTAAAAAACTAAACACAGTATGAGACAATGACCAAATATTCTTGGAATGTTCCTCAAAATATAAAATTGTATTTTAACCTTAAAAAATAAGAGTGAGGGGGCTGGAGCCATAGCACAGCGGGCAGGGCGTTTGCCTTGCACGCAGCCAACATGGCCGACCAAGGTTCGATTCCCAGCATCCCATATGGTCCCCTGAGCACCGCCAGGAGTAATTTCTGAGTGCATGAGCCAAGAGTAAACCCTGAGCATCACCGGGTGTGACCCCCCACAAAGCAAAAAATAAATAAATAAAATAAAATAAAACTGTTCCTTGTTAAAAAAAATAATGCCAAAGATGCCATCTTCACCCATTTAATGAAACATTTTTATGACAAAATTGTTTTCTACAATCCAAAAATACTTCATAGTTTACTCACTGCTGACTACTAACATTTAAATCTAAGAGATACTTTGTACTAAGCCTTATGAGAGGTTTTGAGATAGTAAAATGTAAATGTATTAGAAGATACAGAGACTCAAAAAGCAAGAATTGTTAGTTTTTATCATTCTAGTGATTCCATGTGAAAACTTAGATGATACTTACTTTTAAGGTATGAAATGTGTTACTACTATTGCTACCACTACCAATTCCATTACCACCACCAGTAGCACTGCTACTTCTGCTACCACAGTCATTACTACTAATATCACTACAAGTACCAACTATCAATACCTACTACTACTGCTGTTTCTACAATCACCACCATCTCTAATACTATTACCAACACTCGTCTTAAGAGGTGCTACTACTATCATTCCCTCCTCCAGCTCTCAGAGAAGACATTGCAGACTCCAGAGATAATATTAGGCTCTCCTTCAATCTAGCATCCCAAGCACACATCAGTGAGGGATAGATTGGTGGTGGTACATGAGATGAATCATATTCACTATCACTGGACATCCAATTAATAAGCAGGTGTTGAAAGGGACTAAATACTTGGATATTCATCTGGGCATCACAGTTTATACAGGATTTTGATAAATTAGAAAATGTCTCAATAAGAATAATCAGTTTAGTTGAAGTACCTGGACACTTTCTGAAGAATCAGAAGACTACAGAAAGACAAGAGTAAACTCTTCAAATATATCTAAGATTATGCTCTAAAGAGAACATGGCTTTGTTCATTGTCGCCTCACAGAAGAGAAATGAAACCAATTGGGAGCACTGTCCCAGAGACTGTTATCTATTTAACATTTAGAGTTAAACAATAATGCTAAAATAGTAAAAGTACTAACTCCAATTAAATCTTGGTAAACTATTATCATAGGTGTTTTGAATAATAATTCCTGGATTTAAGAGAGTGGGTAAGCTAGATGACTGCTCATATTCACTCCAGGTGTGTATTACCACAATTCTTGGTCATTTGGGTGTTGGGTGATACATACCAGTTCTCAGGGGCAGCTGTAAGGAAAAGTCAGGCTCAGTTGGGAATCTTCGGTAGATATAGGATTGGCAAAGTCCCATGCAATCCATTTGCCAGCTTTATTTTACAATGTGTTAGCCAGAACTCCCCTAGCCAATACTTTGCACCCCCCAAAAGGAAAACCTATGATGCCATAAATTACTGATGATGCTGCCAAAGAAGAATTTCACTCTAGTAACAAATTTGGATTAAAGGTACTAAACCCAGAGCATTAGTTTTTAATAATCAAAAAGTCCTGTCAATGAGCTTTAGAAGAATAAATTTCTCCCCTTCTAAAGATCTTTTTGATGTAATGCTTGAAAGTTGAGATGCAATCAATCATTAACAATGTTTAATATTCTCTACCTTCTAGAAATACAATACGGTCAAGGTGCTGAGCTGTGAAAGCTGGCCAAAGCCCAAATTTCATATTAGATGAAACCACCTTTGAGGTATCATTTTCTTACTCTCATTCAATTTTGCCATTTTCCCCCAGAATATCATCTATAGCCACCATTATTTCTTTAAATTAAAAGTGTTTACCAGATACTTGGATCTCCAACACATGTTTGAGAAAAGAATACATGATATATCCTTTGCTCTAGGAAAGGCAAAGATTTGATTTTCCAGTCTCTGTATAACTTCCTAGGAAGCAAAATGGGGTTTTTGCCATTTCCATACAGAATGAATAAGAATTTGTTCATCAACAAATTTTATCAATGCTGCCATTTTGGAAGTGCTACCCTTATATGATAACTCTTATAACTTCCCTCTATTTATTTCAAGCATGGTGCTTGGAACATAAGAAATGAATAAATACAACATGAACTGAAATTCAAACTTCAACTTCTGTTCTCAATAATTTAATACATATAGTTACCTTGTTTTCCCATTTTCTTTTTTAGTTGAAAAGAATTTTTAAAAAATTATTTCTAAATTTCCTATTTTTATATAATATACATGGGCTGGAGGGATAGTACAGTGGTAGGGCGTTTGCCTTACAAGTGGCCAACATGGCCGACCCAAGTTCAATTCCTCTGCCCCTCTTGGAGAGCCTGGCAAGCTACCGAGAGTATCTTGCCCGCATGGCAGAGCCTGGCAAGCTGCCCGTGACGTATTCGATATGTCAAACACAGTAACAACAAGTCTCATGATGGAGACGTTACTGGGCCTGCTCGAGCAAATCGATGACCAACGGGAGGACCGTGAATATATATACATATATATGTATTGTACTTGATTTATGGTACAGTGAAAACTATGTATCATCAAGAATTATGAAGGCAGTTGGCCAGTTATAAATTTGTTTTCTGGACAAGCCAACACTTAAAATAGAGAAATCTGTGATAATTGAGAATTTTCCATTTGATATATCATGTCATATATAACACTGTCACTGTCCTCCTGTTGTTCATCGATTTGCTTGAGCGGGCTCAGTAACGTCTCCATTTTGAGACTTGTTGCTACTGTGTTTGGCATATTGAATATGTCACGGGGAGCTTGCCAGGCTTTGCCGTGCAGGCGAGATACTCTCGGTAGCTTGCCAGGCTCTCCGAGGCAGAGGAATCGGACCCGGCTCTGCTGGGCCGGCCACGTGCAAGGCAAACACCCTACCTCTGTGCTATCACTCTAGCTCGTTATATATATAATATAGTATATAATATATAAATATAGCATATATTTATGTCATATTCCTGATTTATAGCATGGATATGATATCAAGTTTGGGCAAAACATTCTTCATATTCAATAAAACAAATTTAATTAAATTGCGCTTCTGCTATGAACCTGTTCATTAAATGCTGTTATCATCCAGTCTCCTTGCACTTATTATGTTTACATCTTCCCTTGGTCCACTGATGATCTCCTAATCTTGTGTGTAAGTTCTCAGTATTTTACACTCAAATCTGTCCTGAAGTAATATGCATAGTTGCACATGTGTGCAGGGAATGAGAGGAAAGCTGGGATCTAACATTTTATCCCCAAAAAGTTAAAGACCCAATACAGTTTCTTGACTATATCAACTATCAAATTTTTAACATTACACATTTGCATTATGATTAGTGTTTGGAATTATTTATAACCAAATTTATGGTAGGAATTTAATTATTCCCACATCTGTTGGAAAAAGTAAGTGACACACCACATGAAAATGAGCATGTTGAAAGGTAATTGTGGTGGAAAATGGCAAGTTGATGGTGGCAAAATCTCTCATGGTCATTTCCATAGTAAGTGAATATCCCATAATTATCAAATATTGGGCTTTTGTCAAATTTGGAATTTATGTCTGACTCCTTGATTGTTGAAGCACTGATGGAAAATAGGAATAACTAAGCTCATTGCTAGAGCAGGAAGCAGAGGGCATAGTTATTTAAAAGATATTTTAAAAAAATTAGGGTCCTAGAAATAAATTTGACACGAAAGTCAAAAAACAAGAGCCTCAGAGTATACCATTAATGCAGAAGAGAAGCAAATAGTCATTGAATGTAATAGGTGAGACTTTTTGGTTTGTGTGACAAATGATTTCATTAGCATTCCAGAGATCACATGTTTTTTAAGCATTCTAGAGATCACAGCCACACACTTAAATAGGCTGTATAGACGGATAGCACTTATTAGTAGGGAATATTGGCTTCCAGTGGCAAAAGTCAGCCTCCACACTCCTGAGCTGTCCATTTGCTAACCCTTTGGCAATTTGTTTAATCTCTATGATCATCAGCATTCTACTTGTAAAACAAGAATAGTAAATTAAATATATAATACCTTATATGACTCTTTCTTAACACATGTTGATTCTATTTCATTTTCCTTACTATACACAGGCGCAGTCTAGGCATGTAAAAATGAAGGGCAAAGACTTTCAATGTGGGAAACCAGCCTTGAGTCATTAGATTTGTGAATTTGGGGAACTTCTTCCCATTTTCATGCTTCATGGGGTAACAATTATACCTATTTCACAGATTTTTGCATTAAGGGCACAAAGAATAGTATCTGATCATAGTGTACAGAAAATTAGTATTATCTATTAATATTTTTATTGCTGTTATTATTTCTGCATGTCTCCCTTTTAAAATAGAACTTAAAAAGATGCCATATATTACTTAGATAAACATTTAGGAGTTAATATTAGAAATATTTTTCTTACTTGTATGCTGTTGACCCCAGTTCAGGCCTCCAGTATCACCTATGGTCCCCAGAACCCTGCCAGGAGTACTCCCTGAGTTCAGAACCAGAAGTAAGTATAAACACTGCCAAGTGTTACCCTAAACTTTAAAAAATTTTAAAATTTAAAAAAATAGCATTTTAATTTTACCAATAAAATTAAAGAGGCCCAGGAGTTCCTGCAGGTCAACGTTCAGGTCAATGGGTCAGAATTTCAATACAAGGACCCAAGAATGCAGCATTGCTTAAGCCTTGCAGTACTAGATATTACCTGGGTCAATCTAGTGATAGGGGACCAACATGGCTGCACCTAGTAATGCAGTGCCAGATATTGAACTGGGGTCAGCCACAAGCAGGTAATATGCCTTAACTCTTACACAATCTCTCCAGGTCCTCAGGAAATATTCTTACTCATTCTAGTGGCGTTTTCTTTATTAAATGAAAATGACATTGAATCTATGACATCAGTCTATTTCTTCTTCTGTGTTAATTTGCTGCACTCCAAAGCTGAATCCCAACTCCTCTCATTCTAGGACACTTGAAATAATACAAACCAGTTATCCCTGATATCTAACCTATTTCCAGGTACATGAACCTGAGCTAATTTCTCTTCTATCTTTCTACTTACTCTGATGTAATATTTCAAAATTATCTTCATCTACTCTTTCTCCCTCACCAATTTTGTCTTTGTATCATCATTTTCTCTCAAGCGTTTTACCAATCCATCCCTGTTGCTTTATTCCCCCTACTGACACTATGATTTGAGTTCACTCTTCTTTCACTTAAGCAGTTTTATCAGTTCCCTAACAGATCTTTCAGCTTGCACGTCTTTAATCTCCACTCCAAAGCCAGAAGACTCTTTCCAAAATACTACTTCAGTCTTATAATTAACCCCTGAACATTATTTATTGGTAAACAAAATGGCAATCATTGTCATAGATTGCTGACAACGTAAATATGATCACCTTCAGGTTGAACCCCATAGTTTTCTTAATATGCTGTTTATCTTTAGGTTTTTATTTTCAGCAAAGGATGGGAAGGAGAACCAAGAATATTCCTTAAGGTCGTATTGAAGCAAGGATAATGCTATAAACTCTTTTTTCTTTTTATTTTAAATTTAAAGTATCATTCGGGCCATCTCCTTCTTTCACTTCACAGAAACCCAGATGGTCAAAAGTGCAATATGGGAAGCTGAATGGATGAACAGTGATGCAGCACTCTGACTGGGACCCTGCTGTAAAAGAACCAGCATGGGAGAATCTCCCCAGTCACAGTGACCACAATGCAACTTCGGGGGCCATCCATAGGCTCTCATCTCAACTGACACTATTTTTAAATCCTCCCAACCAGGTGTGTTGATGGAACCTGGGAAACTGCCGCTTCCATGTACTTTGTCCCAAGGAGACCTCCCCCAGCCTCAGAGGCTGTGCCCAAACCAGGAACTGTACAGATCTGATGTTTCCACACTTCACACACATTTTAAAGGCTGGCAGGAAACTACAGTACATTCATTCACTTCGAGAACACCCCTGCAGAAGTCCTGGTAACTAAACAGAAGGAACAAGATCTACACCTACCTTGTCCTGCTGAAATAACTTCCATGTCATGAAAAAAATTCCAAGTAAAAGTAAAAAGTAAAGGCCCTCCCGTTGATCATCGATTTGCTCGAGCGGGCCCAGTAACGTCTCCATTGGAGACTTTGTTGTTACTGTGTCTGGCATATCGAATACTCTCGGTAGCTTGCCGGGCTCTCCGAGAGGGGCGGAGGAATCGAACTCGGGTCGGCCATGTTGGCTGCGTGCAAGGCAGACGCCCTACCCGCTGTGCTATCGCTCCAAAATTCCATGTAATGGAAATAGAATAACTGAGACATTAGCAGTAGCCCATTAGAGTAAAATAGTGAAACAGATTAGTACTCATACAATCAGTAATCTAAAGCTCCACTGTTATCTCAGAAAACTCTAAAAACAATGGAGAAACAAAGGAACTCAGCTGTATTGGCAGAGTAGGGACAAAAGTCCATGCACGTCCTTCAGTTCATTCTCTATCCATCTTGAGGAGAACTGAAACAACACTTTATGCAATGGCACTGGAAATTAAGCAATCACTGAAGAGAAATTTAATAAACTCAAAGAAGAATTGATTCAGAGTATGAAAGAATTCATACAAATGGAATTGAAGAAGCTAGAGAACACAATAGAAAGCCACAACAACAGAATTCTGAATGTGGAGAGAATATTAGTGAATTTTAAGACAAAATACAAGTCAGCAACAATAATGGAGTGTCAAAAGAAAAAAAGAAGAATGGAAGAGAATGAAAATATTCAATGGATAACAGAAAGAGAAATAATCTCTGAGTTATAAGATTACCAGGAGAAGGAAAAGAGAAAGGGAAATAATGACTGGTAGATAGAAAACAATTCAAAACTTTTACATTTTGGGGGAGGTGTTGGGGGTTAACTTCTGCACAGATTCAAGAGTCTAAGAGAGCACCAAACAAAATAGACTCAAACAGGACAAGACCAAAACACAGGGTAACCAAAATGGCAAATGAAGAGAGAGATGTATAAAACTAAAAGCATAAATAAAGAGGAAAAACCTCAAACACAAGTGAAATTACTTAAGAATCACAACAGATATCCCATATGGGAGAGAAGAAAGTGGAATGACATATTCAAAAAGCACTGAATGAAAAGACCCTACACTACCCTGCAAAGTTGTTGTTACAACCCTTTGGAGTTATTTTTCTCTTTTATGTTAGTGTCCTGAAACAAGAATCTATTTGCATCCTCTTCTTTGAGTATTTATGTTGTGAGGGAAGGTCCACACTAGGAAGTGATTAGGGGCTTGTCCTCAGGAGTGGCCCCAGCAGCTCTCTGGGGACCCTATGCTGTGCTTGGGATAAAACTAGGGTTGGTGGGATGCAAAGAAAGGGCCTTAACTCTTGTGTAACCTCTCCAGCATTTCTATTAGTCTTCATTTCAAGTTATCCTTAATTACTGATTCAGACAAAACTCTTCATTGGTGATTCTTAACTTAATGTACTGTTCAGAACTCTCCTGAGTACAGAAACCAGAGGTCTAACTGATTTCTAAACTTCTTTATCCAATATTAAACCAAACATGTCCATAGTTTGATCTCCTCAGATTTATACTCAAACATCAACTTACTAATATGTATTTAGATTTGTTTATTGTATGTACTTAAGTTCTGGGTTCAAGTGGATTTTTAAATCTTAACTAAGAGAACAGTGCAGAGTCTCCTGCCCCCGTGCCTGGCTGTCCTCACCAGGCTGTCTGCCCCTTGGAGGGAGGCGGGTTGAGTTTCCCTTCCCCCCAACCCCCACCCCAGAGCAGAGCCTCAGCAGCCGAAGACCTTCAGAACCAGCCACAGCCATGCTGAGACCACTCTCCACATGTCCGTACAAGCCTCATGCATGAAGGAGCTGCAGAGGAACCCCAGGCATGTGGGTCCCGGGGATGATATCTCCAAGCCTCCTCGGATTGGGACTGGGCCTTCTCCACCCAGATCCCCCATCTTCTAGTAGGTAGGCGTCACACCCACCAGCTGCTGCCAGCGCCAGGTTGTTCCCATCAACAGCCAAGATGCAGAAACTATAAAACTCGGCTCCCGGAAGCACACGACTGCGCGACATCTTATTTTGTTTTTCATTTGGAGAACCCAACAGGCTGCCGAAAGTATCCTGCCCACACAGCAGAGTCTGGCAAACTTCCCATGTCGTACTCAATATGCCAAATACCAGTAATAATGATGGATCTCATTCTCCTAACCCTGAAAGAGCATTGAATATGGCTCTTTTAAAATCTCAGGGCTAGGAAGAAGGAGACATTACTGGTGCCTGCTCAAGACAATTGACAAACAACAGGATGATCGTGATCGTGATCGTGAACTAAAAGAAATAAGAATTCTCAGAGCACACCTGGTCCTCGCAAACACGAAGAATCTGATTGGTTTATGCAAGAACATAATATTCCATTTTAAAATAATAAACATTTTTACATATAAATTATGTACAAATTGCCTTCTTTTTCATAGTATGATACAATAATAAGTTAAGAACAATTTAAAAAGTTAAAATCTGGGAAATATATAAAAGAAGAAATGGAGTTCAGTCATCAAACAGTAAGCAGCACCACACTGAGAGAAGAGAAATAAACAAATGTGTTCTATAATTAATGTATTCTCTGTCTAGAGTTTTAGAACATGGAGGAAAACTGAAAATTCATCAGAGTTCGGTAGGCAAAGCTATCTAGAATTTGGTGAACATAGGATTAAAGCGGAAAGAGGTACAGAGAATGAGAGGTCCAGGTTGGTCCTTTAGAATCTTGATTGAATACTATTCTACACATGTATTAAAGTAAACAACACAGGAGGAGTCAGAGCCAAACCAGTGCTGAGAGAATTTGATACCACCTAACAAGGGTGGAGAAATGTTGAAACAGTTTAATCATCAAGTTCTCCGCAGACTCTGTCAATAAGTTAATGGCGACAAACTAGCCCTACGTATAAAGATAGTTTGGATATGCCTTAGAGAAAGGTTAATGCAAGCCTGGAAGGATTCCACTGATTCTAAGCAACTTAGTGGCATGTTAAACAAAATACAGGACTATATTAAAAATATACAAAAAAGAAAAAGCCTAGGTAAATTCACAGTGCCCATAATACAATATAAAATCAACAGGTACTGAGAAGCAGAACACTGTACACAAGTTTCTCAACTTTTTGTTACATTGACTCCCTTCTGAACTGTTTTCTTTCTTTATCCCCCCCATTCTACCAGTTGGTCACCCATCATCCATTAATGTGATTTTCACCTATGGCCCCTTGGAATTTCCTGAGAGACAACTTAGAGGGACCATATTTCACCCCAGTTGCAAAACCCTTCTATATACCATAATCAAAAGAAAACCAACAGACTCAAGTGGGAACTAGAGGTAGTACAAGATAAGGCACTTGCGTTGCACCTAGCCAATCTTCAGCACCTCATATGGTCCCCCAAGTCCCTCCAGGAGTAATCCTTGAGAACAGAGCCAGGAGTAAGCCAGAACAACATCAGGTGTGGTCCAAAAGCAAAACAAAAAAGAACAGACTCAATTGACAATGATGCAGAATAATTGTAAAAAGATATGTTCTATATAATCAAGTAGACAGCAAAATTATCAACAGCATTGGAAGAAAAATGTTGGATGTATAATCAAAACAAATTTATTTTTAGAAGTAAAAATTCAATGACTTAAAAATATTAAAGAAGAAAAATAAGATTGAAGATATAATTACTGAAATTTCCCTAAATGATAAAGAGAAAATGTCCTCCCTAATAGAGGCAATTGCCAAAAAAGAAAAAAAATTAAACCAATAAAGAGGTGCATGGTTAATTTGTAGCATATCTGTATTGGAATAATGCTCAATGTTAAATATATTAAAACATTTTTAGGCAAAGGAAAATAATTATCACATGGATATACAGACTTAAACTAAAGAAAGACTCCCCCTTACGATATGGAAAATATATAACTATGTTTTCTCTTTGTTCATCCCTTTAAAAACAATTATCTTTATAAAATAAAAACTACATTTAGGTTGGAGAGATAGCACATCTTATAGGGTGTTTGCCTTGCACATGGCCGATCAAGGTTCAATCCCCAGAATCCCATATTGTTCCCTAAAACCTGCCAGGAGTGATTTCTGAGTGTAGAGCTAGGAGTAACTTCTAAGCATTGTCAGCTGTGGTCCCAAAACAAAGCTAAATTAAATTAAAAGTACATATTATTGTGGATTATAGGTCAAAAGTGTAAGTAAAATGAATTGTATTACTACATGATGTGTAAAAATAAAAATAGTGCTGTAAGTCTCTTAGACGTGCTTAAAGTGATGACTAATAAAATTTGAATGTGGGCAATTAATACTAAGTCATGTATTATATATCTAACAGCCTCTAAAATCATAAAGCAAAATCAATAGTGGAAGAGAATATACAAGAAATATTCAATACAAAATACACCATAAGAAAATAGAAAGGAGAAAAAAAGTATTTAATTTCATGTTTGAGAGTGCATAACTCAATAATCTATATGCTCAAATTAAAAAAGAAGGATTTTCAGACAAATTTTTAAAAAATGGACCTAAGTCTATGTTCCCTGCAAAAAGTTTCTGTTTTGTATTGTTGACTATAAAAACATAGAGACAATTAAAAAGACATACCATGTTTACAACAAAAAGAAATTCTTGGGTAATTGTAACAATAATATAAAGCCAAGTAAATTTTAAAAGAAGGAATTTTATGACTTAAAAAGGAACATTTTGTAATAATAAAGAAGTTCCTTCATCAAGAAAATATATAAATATATTAGGTACTATACAGCACGGTAGCATTGTCCTCCCGTTGTTTATCGATTTGCTCGAGCAGGCCCAGTAACATCTCCATTGTGAGACTCATTGTTACTGTGTTTGACATATCGAATATGTCATGGGCAGCTTGCGAGGCTCTGCCGTGCGGGCGAGATACTCTTGGTACCTTGCTGGGCTCTCCAAGAGGGGTGGAGGAATCGAACCTGGGCTGACTGGGTCGGCCGCATTCAAGGCAAATGCCCTGTGCTATATATTGATATATAACTATATACAAATATATATATACAAATATATATATATATATATCACCCTGCATGTAGCACAAGAGTTTCAAACTTTATGAAATAAAATTGAAAGTAGGAGCCTGAAAAATTCATGGTGCAGTTGGGAGTATCAAAACTCCACTCAGCAACTGAGAGAACAAATAGAAATAAAATCATCAAGGGGACAAAAACATGAAAATACATTCAACCCACTTGACCTTAATCACTTAATCACTTAACTTCCCGTTAGTCGTCGATTTGCTCGAGCGGGTGCCAGTAACGTCTCCATTTGTCCCTGTCGCGTGCTAGTGTAGCCCAATGGCATCTGTTCGCTCCGGAAACATGAAGGGCCTCAAACCGATCGTTCATGATCTTGACGAAGAAGTCTGACCATCTGGTAGGTGGGCGGCCACGCGGTCTTTTGACATCCCGTGGAATCCAGTCGGTAACAGCTCTAGTCCAGCGGTCGTCTTTAAATCTCATTACGTGACCAGTCCATCTGATTTTCGACACCTTGGCAAATGAGACAGCGTCCCTGATCCTTGATCGTCGACGGATGTCAGAACTCCGGATTCTTTCTCTCATTTGAGTGAAACGTGATATTCCAAGCATAGCTCTTTCTATTCTTCTTTGGGAGACCTGAATAACGTTCTCATCCTGTTTGCGTAGGGCCCAGGTCTCTGAGGCATATGTTAATGCAGGAAGAACAGTGGAATCAAAGAGATGTGCCCGGAGCCAGAGGTTCTTCGTCCTCTTAGCTATTTCTTCGACGTTCTTGAAGGCGTTCCAAGCCGCTCTCTTCCTCCTGCGCAGCTCGGGTGCCAGGTCATTTGTCATGTTGACCTCTCGACCTAGGTACACATAGCTGTTGCATTCGGAGATGGTCGTTCCGTTGAGAGCGAATGGGGCGTCAGGAATGAGGCTGTTTCTCATAAACATTGACTTCGTAAGATTCAGCTGTAGTCCTACCTTTCCACACTCACGGTCAAAGTCGGCCAGCATTTGTGCCGCTTGGCTGATGTTTGGTGTTATTAAAACAATGTCATCAGCAAAGCGGAGGTGGTGTAGTTGCTGACCATCTATCTTCACTCCCATTCCTTCCCATTCCAGTCGTCGCATGATGTTCTCGAGGGTGGCACTGAAGAGTTTCGGTGAAATGGTATCACCCTGCCGCACCCCTCTCTTGACATCAACGATCAAATAGAGAACAAATAGAAATAAAATCATCAAGGGGACAAAAGCATGAAAATACATTCAACCCACTTGACCTAAATAAAATTTATTGGACAGCCTACCTGAGTAGCAGAACACAAATTCTGCACAAGGTAAGACATATTCTATCAAGTCTCAATGAATTCAATAATACAACTGTTGTCTGACCACAAAAAAAAGTAAACTAGAAATGACTGTCAAAGCAATATCCGAAAAAAATTACCAACTATTTGGAAATTAAACAATACAATCTAAGTAACCCAATGAGTGAAAGAACTGAGAATTTATGGAATAGGATTAAACTAGTACTTAGCAGGAAATTTATAGCACTAAATACTTTTGTTATTAGGGTTTAAAATGATCAAAGCTTCTACTTAAGAAGTTAGGAAATGAAAACATATAAATTTAAAAATAAGCACATTCATTTAAAGTGTATAGATCAATCAGGATGTAACAAGTCCATGTATCTACAATCATTTCCACTCCAAAGCACAATTGAAATATTTGCAAATAGACATTTCTCCCATCCCTATCTCTAATACCATCCCAGAGATAACACTGATCTGCTTTTGGCTATTAGACTTTACTTTGGGCTATTGTAGAATTTCATATGGATGGATTCATAGATGTAATTTGTATTTCGTGCCTTCTTTTCTCAGATGGTTTTGGGAGTCATCCATGCTGTTGTAGTAAGCAGTAAAAATATATTGTAATTTATTTATTCACATATTGATGGACATTTATCATTTCTAAACTCAATTACCATAAGTAAAGACTGCCATGAACACTCGTGCATAAATCTTTGTATGAACACATGCTTTAAATACTGAGGATTAGGATTGTGGATCATTTAAGAAGCATATGTTTAGTTTTATAAGAAGCTGTCAAATTATTTCTCAAAATAGTTGTCCAATTTTACACTCTCATCAGTAACATATGAGAACTTGAACTGCACCCTAACCTCAGAAACACTTGGCACTATTGGTCTTTCTCATTTATCCATCCCATTTTGTGTGCACTCGTATAACATTTTATTTTTAATTTGCATTTTATGGATGACTAATATATTAAAACATGCTAGTTTTTATGTGCTGCTTGGTAATTTATATGACTCCTCTGGTGAAATATCTGTACATTTGTTCTAAATTTCGCTTCATTTGTGTATTTTTATTAATGTGCTCTATGTATACTTCATCTAGTCTCCAAACCCACCTTACGTCAAATGTCAGTAGTGCAGATATTCTGCAACACTGTGATCTGAGTTTCCTTCTTTTTAAAATCCTTTTTATTAAGTTAGTCACTATAAAATTCCAAAATCATTCAAGATTGGGTTTCAGGCATACAAAGTTTCAACACCAATCCCTTCACCAGTATCTACTTTCCTGCACCCCTGCTCCCTTCCTTTCTTCCCACCACACACACACACCTGTCCCAGTTTGCCTCAACCCACCAGTCAGCTTCTATGAGGGATACTTTCTTTTTTTGCACTGTGGTTTACAGTGCTGTTGCTGATAGAACTCCAGATATAACACTTTTACACTGTTCAGCACCATCTTCTCCTAGCTGAAGGTTTGTCTTCAAGGCAGTTGTTACCCTCTCACTGTCCTATTCCTATTTCCCGGCAGCCTTCACCCACCCCAAGTGTCATGTTTCCTAATAAGTACCAAGTTTTGTGTTCTCTGTTTCCATTGTCTCTGGGCATTCACTATTCCATTATGTTTCTTTATGTCCTCCATATGAGAGGGATCATATGTCTTCAGCCTGTCTTCAGCCTGTTTTCCTCTAGTTTTACTCAGCATGATACTCTCCAGGTCCCACCTTGTAACAGCAAATTATATGATTTTAATCTTTTGTTATGGCTAAGTAATATTCCGATGTGTATATGTATCATAGTTTCTTTACCTAGTTATTTGTTCTTGGACACTTGGTTGTTTTCAGATTTTGGCTATTGTGGACAGTGCTGCAAAGAACTCGGAATATTGGGATGAAAATGTCTTTTCTCAATTTCGTTTTGGGACCTTTGTACCATATGCCAAGAAGTGGAGTTGCTGATTCCAATGGAAGTTCCATACCTAGTTGTTGCATTTTTGTTTGTTTGTTTTTAGTGATGTTCATATTTTTTTCTAGAAAATTTTTTTTCTAGGCCAGTAGATATTCCCACCAGCACTGAATAGCAGTCCCTTTCTCCCCACATCCATGTCAATACTGGTTGTCCTTGAGTGACCTGAGTTTCAATTTCTATGTTTTATTTTTGAAGAGGGGATGGGTTCATGCTTCTTGTGTTCTTTCTGATCCCAGAAGTTTCTTCTGTGTTTTCTTTTTCAGAACTAACTTTTTCTATGGAACATGACACATTGCAAGTAAAGAGTTTAAGGTGGAATTTGAGAGTCATAATTTTTACACACATATTCAAATCCTCTATCAGCATTTATTAAAGACTACAATTTTCTGTTCTGTCATCTTTGTAACTTTGCTAAACACAATTTTTAATTATGTGTTGTTAAATTTTGAGACATATATTCTTTTGGATTCACTTGCAATTTTATTTTTATTTGATACAATATTTTTATCTTGCAGATGTAGAGTAAATTTTAATATATCAAATACTTTTAGATATTCTATTTTGCATAATTGTTTGGTTATCTGAATAATGTTTGTGTTATTCACAATCCTTTGTGTTTCACACAAATTTTAGAATTAAATTGTCAAGTATTGTCTTATTATTTTTAATAACTAAATTTTATATTTTCAATTTTTATACTTTATTTGAAAACTGTGGTTTACAGAGTGGTTCTTAATACAGTTGTTTTGGGCATTCAATGTTCCAACACCAGTTCCACCACCAGCGTGACCTTCCCTCCACCATTCTTCCTAGTTTCTCACCCACCCCTCAAGCCTGCTCTTTTCGCAGGCACAAAATTATTTATTTTATACTACTCGTTACAACTAAATGACTAATGGAATTACTGAAATATACTTCAGTAAAATAAAACTTGCGAAAATTGTTATATCACACCACAGAGTCATTAATTCATTGAGGCTACACTGAGCTGTTTGTTGCTAGTTTAGCTTTCTATTTTATTGTTTCTGTTTATTGAACTCAGTTGAGTTTTATACTGTTTTCCCATCTAATTTGGTGTGCTTCTTCTGGGATATCAGTAGTATGGAATTTGGAGGTGTTGTATGGCCCACACGCAGCCTCTTGTTCCAGGAACGCCAGGATCTGTACAACTCGGCTGAATTTGCATGGCAGCAGTTGTAGGGTTTGGTTTTGACTACTGGGGCTTCCGGCAGTAGAGGGGCAAGAGGGTGAGACTCCAATCCAAGGAATACCTTAGAGTTTTCAGCTTAAAAACCAGGGTACCTGTTCTTTTTGCCAGTTTGACGTCTTTGCAGAGATTAGTTGTGAAGCAGTGAAGTTGGGCTGTTGACCTGGAAGGGACTCTGAAATAACAGTACAGCTATCAGGGCTTCAACAGGGCAGAATCTTGATCTACAACCCCCAGGGGAACTTGATTTTCATCTGGAAGACTGGTGTATCCTAGCGGGTTGACTTGCATCTCTTCCAAGATAAATCTTGAATCTGTCAAGCTGAACTAATTAGTCCACTTTGTATTAGCTGTGCAATGTAGACTCAAGTTTTAAAAAACCTGCTGACATTTTGATTGGGATTAAATCAAATCTTTGTGGGGACTGGAGCAATAGCACAGCAGTTAGGGCGTTTACCTTGCACGCGGCTGACCCAGGTTCGATTCCCAGCATCCCATACGGTCCCCTGAGCACAGCCAGGGGTAATTCCTGAGTGTAGAGCCAGGAGTAATCCCTGTGCATTGCTGGGTGTGACCTAAAAAGAAAAAAAGAAAAAAAAATAAATCAAATATGTGAATTGGTTTTAGGAGGTTGAAATGTTAAAAGCACTTTCTTTGAAAAATTAAGCCATTCAATTTGCTCATGTTTCATGTAATTTCCCTCAGCAATGCTTTACACTTTTTAATGTAGAGGTCTTAAATATATTTGATGCTTTTATATGATCTTTTAAGTTTTTATTTTATAAATTTTTTCATGAATACATATAAATACAATTGATTTTGCATGCTCGAGCGGGCCCAGTAACGTCTCCATTGGAGACTTTGCTGTTACTGTGTCTGGCATATCGAATACTCTCGGTAGCTTGCCGGGCTCTCCGAGAGGGGCGGAGGAATCGAACTCGGGTCGGCCATGTTGGCTGCGTGCAAGGCAGATGCCCTACCCGCTGTGCTATCACTCCAGCCCGATTTTGCATACTGGTCTTATTTTCTATGATATGACTAAATTAATATATTATGCAATAATGTGTTATAAAATATCTTGGAAATTTTTAGCCAAATAAATTATAGATAAAGAAAAGTTTACCAAGATTTAAGCACAGTAGCACTGTCCTCTCGTTGTTCATCGATTTGCTCGAGTGGGCCCAGTAACATCTCCATTTTGAGACTTGTTACTGTGTTTGGCATACTGAATATTCATGGGTAGCTTGCCAGGCTTTGACATGCGGGCGAGATACTCTCGGTCACTTGCCAGGTTCTCTGAGAGGGGCGGAGGAATCGAACCCGGCTAGGCCAGGCTGTCTGCACGCAAGGCAAACGCCCTACTGCTGTGCTATAGGCCTCCTTAGAGCAGTAGGCAGCACATTAGTCTCATAACCAAAATTTAAACTATAGAGAAAAATATCTTTGCTATAAAATATGTACATTTCACCTTGTTATGATATATTTTAAAAACAAAACATAAAAAATAGTAAAAATATCAATTTAATTTTACACTAAATATTAAGGGACAATAGTAGAAATAAGTTTAAATAAAGTTACAAACACATAAAAGAAATTAGTTACAAATATAACCAATAAAGATTCGGTATATTGAATAAATAACTTGTAGAAGGAAATATAAAAGGTAAGTTACCCAATGGAAAAAATTCAAAGGCCTGAATAGGTATTCTTTAAAAGAAAAAACAGTCAAACATATTATGTGCTCAATGTCATTACATAAGGAACATATTAATTAACAGATATAATTTTATAATAACTCAAACAAAAATATGTCAATATTACAATATCAAATGTTGGCAAGGATATTGAAATTGTAATGGTGAGAATCTAAATTTGCATTACCACAAAGCAATATGGGATCATAATCAAACTTTTACAAATTTTCACGAATACATAATTTTGTGCTAAATGAACTGTCCAAAAATAACATATCATATTTATGAAGGAAACATAATCTCAACATTAAGGCTGTTATTGAAAACATAAAAAGAATAAAGTACAACTAATCTCATTGCAAATATTTTAAATAAAATGTTAGGAACATTGGTTATGCCTATTATGGCAATCATTTCACAATATATGTAAATCAAACCATCATGCTGAATGTCTTAAACTTGCCAATTATTTTTCAATAGAACTGGAAAAAGAAACAATGTTTATGAATGAGGATCATGTTAAATCATGAGATGATTCTATGTATAGTAGCACTGTTGACAATGTGGAAAGACTTCTTTTGCCATCTCTGAACACCAACTCTGTGGCTTCTGTACACCTTACTACTCATGGCTCCTACTATCACCTTCAGAGAACAAGAATACAACCTTTTATATTGTTTTACCCATAAGATGAGGCTGAAACTCTTCCCTAAGAGAAGCAATAGCTCATGCCAGATTGGCATAGGTAGAGATTAGGTACTTTGGCCCAAAACAACAAATCTCTCCCTATAGATAAGATGAGAATAGAACTTGACCTGAAATTGTTTATTTGCTTAGCAGCTTCTCCTTCCTTTTTCAGCAACTCCCATTTATTTACTGGTGCCTTTAAGATATTTTGATTTTCTAAATCACTTGCACCAGAATTTTTTGAATACACTTTTAGAAAAACCCAGCTTAAGGTATCACACAAGTCAAATATCTCTTAATATTTATTTCTTGGGTAGAGGGATAGCACAGCGGTAGGGCATTTGCCTGTGCATAGCCGGCCCTGCTGAACCGGGTTTGATTCCTCCACCCCTCTCGAAGAGCCCAGCAAGCTACCAAGAGTATCTCGCCTGCACTGGCAAGCTACCCGTGACATATTTGATATGCCAAACACAGTAACAAGTCTCACGATAGAGACGTTACTGGGCCTGCCCGAGAAAATCAATGAACAACGGGAGGACAGTGCTACACTGCTATTTATTTCTCAGATCTGCCTCATCACTTTTATTGTCTCCAAACTAATAAATAATTTCAAGTCTCAACACAAACTAAAAAGGGAATTACAAACTTTACTTCCAGGAGGAAACACAAACATTCGTAGGAACCACTCACTACGCATGACTGAGAATAAATCTTGGGTGTGGATCATTAGAGTATCAGACTGGCTAGGTGAGGATTAGATGGCTAATGATTTTAACATTCTCATGAGAATAAAAGGACCAAGTTCTAATTACTTAGCTTCTACATAGCCAAGGACAATAATAAATGAGATGGAGATACAAAAATCCTTAGCATATGAGATCAGCACCAGGAGGATTACTCCATAACTTAGAGGCCAGCCGGGTATCCTAGAGGAAAGGGCAGTTCAGATAGAGAAGGGAGCACCAAATAAAGGATGTTTGGAGGTTCTTCCCAGGAGGGGAGATGCATGTTGAAAGTAGACTATGGACTGAACATGTTTGCCACTCAATGCCTCTTTTGCAGACCACAACACCCAAAAGGAGAGAGAGAACACAGGGGATTGCCTTGCCACAGAGACAGGGGGGATGGGGGGATGGGGGTGGGAGGGATATTATCCATGGTGGTGGAAGATGGGCACTGGTGGAGGGATGGGTATCTGATCATTGTATGATTGAAACCAAAGCACAAAAAATTGTAAATCTACAACTTTAAAAAAAAATAAAATAAAATAAAGGGAAAAAAAAATCCTTAGCATAGAATAGAAAAACATGACTAGAATGTAAAAGAACTGTTCACCCATAAAAAGAATCATCTTGGATATATTTTTCTCTTTGTATATCTTTAATATGAATGATCCGGAAATGCAGAACATGATTCACAATCAGTCCTATGGAATCAGATAACTGGAAACCTAAACTGTGCCCCACCCAGTAACAAATTCATTAGTTCCCTTGCTCTGCTCTGTTCCACAGAGAACTGCTAAAAGGGATCACACTCTCTAATGGCCCACCAAGTGATTCATACATTAGCTACCAACTGATGCTCTGAGTTCTGGGAAATCCAGGTTTAGCGTGGTGGTGAAAAGCTTTCATTATAGCCATACCTCATGTACCTGTGCTTTATGGGTAAGGCATTTTTTCTACAGGTTGAAGATTTATAGAGACTTTGTGTCAAATACGTCAGGCAAGGCCTCTTTGCATCTGTGTGTCACTTTGATAATTCTTAAAAGAGTTCTAATTCATTTCATAACTTGCTATATATGTCATGATGAACTGTTGTCAGCAATATTTGATATTTTTATTATAATTATTTTGGAAGTGCATTTAACCAAAATAAATTGTGTACTTTGTGACTGTTTCAAATGTTGTGAATACTATGACTGGCCCATTGATCATCAGACATCCTTCATCTCTCTCCTTCTACTCAGGGTTTCTATTCTCTCACATACAACACTACCAAAATCAGGTCAGTTAATAACATTACAAGGACTTTTATGTATTCACATGGAAGAGTTACAGATCTCTTGCTTTAAATCAAAAGCTAGAAATGATTCAGCTTAGTGAGGAAGATATATTAAAAACCTAGATAGGCTAAAAGCTAGGAATCTTGCAACCAAGTTAGTGAAATTGTGAAATCAAAGGGAAAGTTCTTCTTTTTTTTTTTTTGTATTGAAGGAGGTTGTTGGACCACACCCAGCAGTGCTCAGGGCTTATTCCTGGATCTGGACTCAGGGACCATTCCTGGAAGTGCTCAGGGGACCAAATGTGCAGCTGGAGATTGAACCCAGGTTGGCCATGTACAAGGCAAGCACCTTATCTGCTGTGATATCTTTACAGCCCCACAAAGGAAATGTTTTTAAAAGAAATGAAAATTACCACTCTAGTGAATACACAGATGATAAGAAAACAAAAACAGCCTTTCTGCTAATAAAGATGTTTTAGTGTATAGAGAAAAGATCAAAGTAGCTACAACATTTCCTTAAACCAAAACCTGATCTTGATCTAGACTCCATCTCCCTGCAAATCTCTGAAGGCTCAGAGAAGTGAGGAAGCTGCAGAAGAAACATTTGAAGCAGAAGTTGAGTTATGAAGTTTAAGAAGCCATCTCAGTTTCATAATTGTGTTAGTTGGAGAAATTGCCACAGCCACCCCAACTTTGAGCATCCAGGGCTCTGATTACCAGCAAGAGTCTCCACCAGCAAGTGTGGTGGGAGAGATTGCTTAGTGGGCTGGAGTACATACTTTGTGGCCAGGAGGAGAGGGTTTCGTCCCCAATACCACAGTTCCTCAAGCACTGTTAGGAAAGACCCCTGGGAAATGACTTAAGAGTCGCCTCTCAGCACCACCAGAAGTGGTTCCCACACCCACCCTATTGAACAAGGAAAAAAAAATGTTTACCTTTCTGAATGCTCAAATGATGAGCAGCATTTTTAGCAATAAAGTATTTTTCAATGTTCCTTATCTTGCTTGTTTTGTCATCATATTTCACGGGATTTCTCACTGCATGGTGGTACATCACTAGCTCACTTGGTTGTGGAGTATCAGGGGCAGTGCTTGAACATTTGGATGAGGCACTAGAAGTGACACTGGAAGAACTGGGAGTCACATTTGAACATTTACATTGGTGCCTGGCATCAGACCTATTCTCATTCATGCAAAGTAAGCTCTCAAACACATTGAGACACATAAAGAATTTCCAACCTACTGTGTGTCTGTGTTGTTGCTTTTACAAAATATGATTGCACAGTCAACACATGACAATGTAGTATAGATGCATTTTTTTTTTGTGCACTGAGACTCTTTATTTTGAATTATTTTATTTTGACTCATTTTATTTTGATATTTATTTTATTGTGTTATATGAGAACAGAATTGCATTTTAGAATAAGACCTGTAACAACTCTGATATCTGCCTTTGAAGCAAGAGGATGAATGTCCAAGCAAGGATAAAAAGAGATCTAACAATAGGACCAAATAATTGACTTAAGATAAAAATACACAGAAATGAGAGTTTGTCTATATGCCAATATTGACTTCATAAAAATTGTTTTAATATGAATAATTGAGTCAACTTACAGAGGACAAATGACAATATTCTGAGTCATAAAAGGCATGAGTTATTGGGAAGGCAAGTCATGTTCCAAGATGGAAAGACTTAACACTGTAAATATGTTAATACTCCACAAATTAATCTGAAAATTTCATGAAATCCCAAATAAAATTATATTTAACCCAACAATTTAATTCAACAGATGCCTGGAAGGAAAACCCCATGAAAATAACCAGGAAAATGAATTTAAAAGAGTTATTAAGGATGACTAAGCCCAATAAAGAGGCAAGTTTGCCATAACACTGTAATTTTAAAATTGTGTATTACAACTTTACACAGTCCAGGAAATTGACCTGGGAAGAGACAGATTAAAATGACGTAGTATATCAATGGAAAATTAGTGAAACAATTTAAAATAACAATAGCACTGTAAAGTGTTCTATCTCCCTATCTATCTATCTATCTATCTATCTATCTATCTATCTATTTATCTATCTATTGCCATGTACTCCCTAGCCTTTCACAAAGAAATAAGCCCCATATGTAATAATAGCATCTTATTTTTTGTGTGTATTCCTCCATAGAGATGTGCCCGGAGCCAGAGGTTCTTCGTCCTCTTAGCTATTTCTTCGACGTTCTTGAAGGCGTTCCAAGCCGCTCTCTTCCTCCTGCGCAGCTCGGGTGCCAGATCATTTGTCATGTTGACCTCTCGACCTAGGTACACATAGCTGTTGCATTCGGAGATGGTCGTTCCGTTGAGAGCGAATGGGGCGTCAGGAACAAGGCTGTTTCTCATAAACATTGTCTTCGTAAGATTCAGCTGTAGTCCGACCTTTCCACACTCACGGTCAAAGTCGGCCAGCATTTGTGCCGCTTGGCTGATGTTTGGTGTTATTAAAACAATGTCATCAGCAAAGCGGAGGTGGTGTAGTTGCCGACCATCTATCTTCACTCCCATTCCTTCCCATTCTAGTCGTCACATGATGTTCTCGAAACTGAAGAGTTTCGGTGAAATGGTATCACCCTGCCGCACCCCTCTCTTGACATCAACGATCACTTCTTTGTAGAATGGTGAGATCCTGGTAGTGAATCCACAATACAGCTCACGGAGGATCCTGATGTATTGGGTTTGAATGCCCTGATTGGCTAGGGCTTCAATGACCGCTTCCGTCTCAACAGAATCAAAGGCCTTCTTTAAATCAATGAACGTTAAACAGAACGGCATCTTCAACTCCTGAGAAACCTCAATGAGCTTGGTTATCATATGCCTCAGAGACCTGGGCCCTACTTAAACAAGATGAGAACGCTATTCAGGTCTCCCAAAGAAGAATAGAAAGAGCTATGCTTGGAATATCACGTTTCACTCAAATGAGAGAACGAATCCGGAGTTCTGACATCCGTCGACGATCAAGGATCAGGGACGCTGTCTCATTTGCCAAGGTGTCGAAAATCAGATGGGCTGGTCACGTAATGAGATTTAAAGACGACCGTTGGACTAGAGCTGTTACTGATTGGATTCCACGGGATGTCAAAAGACCGCGTGGTTGCCCACCTACCAGATGGTCAGACTTCTTCCTCAAGATCATGAACGATCGATTTGAGGCCCTTCATGTTCCCGGAGCGAAGAGATGCCATTGGGCTACACTAGCACGCGACAGGGACAAATGGAGACGTTACTGGCACCCGCTCGAGCAAATCGACGACTAACGGGAAGTTAAGTGATAAGAAGTGATTCCTCCATAACTTTTACTTTGGCATCAACTTATTCCTTTGTGTTTTCACTAAGGATTTCTCTATATAATGTTCTGTAATGTGCTTTCTTCATTTTCTATAAATGGTTTATAGTGAATGAGGAAAATCCTGAGTTGGAGAATGATAATAAAGGGAGCTTTTGTCAACAATTATTAAGTTCATCCAGTGAACAATGATGGAGTTACTCCCAGGTGCAAGGCAAACTTCTTGGTGTGACACAGCAGTGAACACCAATGGTTAACTCTGCTGTCATGAAGTTAACCTTCTGATCAGGAGCAGACAGACCATAACCAAAAGGAATCAACTCTACCATATGCCAAATGGTGAAAATGCTGCAAAGGGAAATAATAAATCAGGAAAAGAGATGAAGAGGGATCTGATAAAATGTATGTCTGGGGTGAGGGAAGAATCATACACATTACAAGAGGCAGAGAGAACAGTCAGCACAAAGGACTAAGGAGGTCCTGAGCTTGGCCTGCTCTATCCTGATTTAGAAGTTGTCTGGAGAGTGAGTAGTAGAAAATGGGGTAGGGCAGAAAGGGCATTCCACACAGGGCCGTATCATTTCGTATCATTTGATAACTGTGATATTGCCTTTAAATTAATAGAAAGTTGTTGAAGGTCTTGGAAAGGTTTTAGCCAAGAACAATCACAATCACAATCACAACCATCCTGTTATTCATCGATTGCCTTGAGCAGGCCCCAGTAACATCTCCTTCATCCTAGCCCTGAGATTTTTTTTAAAAAGTGCCATATTCAAGGCTCTTTCAGAGTTAGGAGAATGAGACCCTTCATTGTTACTGGTGTTTGGCATATTGGGTACGCCACGGGGAGTTTGCCAGACTCTGCCATGTGGGCAGGTTACATTCGGTAGCCTGCGAGTTTGTCCAAAGTAGGAATGAGATGATAAGATGTCGCGCAGCCGCATTTGCGGCTGCGCGCTTCCGGGAGCTGGGTTTTATAGTCTCTGAGTCTTGGCCGTTGATGGGATTACAAGGCACCAGGAGGCCAGTTGGTGGGTGTAACCCCCGCCTACTGGAATTTGGAGGATCTGGGTGGAGGATGCTCAGCCCCGATCCGAGTAGGCTTGGAGATCTCAGCCCTGGGACCCGCGTGTCTTTGTTCCTCTGACAGTACCTTCATGTGTGCAGAGAGTGGTCTCAGCATGGTGGTGGCTGGTTCTGGAGGTCTTCAGCTACCGGAGCCCTGGTCAGGGCGAGGAGGAAAACTAAACCCGCTTCCCTCCAAGGGACCCCGGCGAGGACAGCCAGGCGTGGGGGCAGGAGACAAGGACAAACGTTTTATATTCTAACTTGTTCTTCTTAACAGGATCGCTGTGTGGTTACTATATGGAGAATGGGCTGGGAGAAAAGCAGGCTATTGCAAAGCCAAAGAGATGAAAATGATCAAGACAAAGAAGGTAAATGGGGGACATTGGTGGAGGGAAGTGAACACTCTGAAACAATTGGTGTTGGAACACTACATGACTGAAACAGGATCGTTAAAAAAAAACCCAAGGTGGAGATACAGCCAAAGGCAGAAAGGCGCATAGTTTCAGCATATATTTGAAGATAGAACTGGCAGAATCTGTTTATTACTTGGATGAGAATCATAAAACAGAATATTTAAGGTTCTGAGGATTTTATGATGAGCCATTATAAAGATGGGTTTGCATGTGACTGAGATGAGATGGTATCAGGAGAGCTGCGAAAAGGATGTTAGGGCTTAGGTTGGGTCAGTTAAATTTGAGTTGCTTATCAAATATTAAGATGGAGCAAACAAATAACCAGGGAGATATGTGACTCTGGAATTGAGGGGGCAGGTCGGGAATGGATACTTAAATTTAGATATCTGGACTGGAGAGATAGTATAGTCCTCATGACCTAACTTGGTTTCAATCCATGGGGCCCCACAGGGTCTCCTAATTACCACCAGCTATGGCCCCAAAACAAACAAATTAAGAAATCCTCAGGTCACTCTTTTGAATGATAAGACCAAGGAAATCAGAGTTTGCTTTAGAGACACTTACTATAAATATTTAAATTTTCACAATAAAATTAGATTTGCATATTATTTAGACAACTTACCCTTCCTTCTCTTTCACTGAATAGGAAGTGAATTGTGATTCCTTAAAGTAGTAGAAAAATTCAAGTGAGAAATGACACTATTATGACAGAGAATTCACTAAAGAAAATTTGCAACAACCATATGATATTATTCATACACGTGAATCAACTTTTTGAACAATATTGATAAGAATATTTGTACCAGAGAGATAGTACAGAGATTAAAGTGCTTGCCTTGCATGTGGCCAACCCTGGTACAAATCTGTGGCACCATGTCTGGTCCCCCAACTACCACCAAGCATCACTTCTAAGCACAGAGCCAGTATTAGCCCCTCAGCACTATTGGTTATAGTCCCAGATCTACTTTCCCCAAAATTATCTGTACATATAAATGAACATAATTGATAGCCAAAGGCTAAAAAAGTTATGTAACTATAGTCTTCATAGAAAAATCTGAAAGAAAATACTTAAAAATGTAAAAAAAAATGTGTAGTGGGAACATAGCGGGAGCATGATTTTCTGCTTAATTGTACTTCACAGTCTTTTACCACCACCCTCCCCCCCCAAAATTTTTTTTCTAACTTTGTCTGGTTATGAATGAAACCAATATAAAGAGGAATAAAAGAAGAAGGTCCAATAAGCCTGTTGTTTCCAATGTTATAAAATCCTGGTATGCTTCAAAACCACCCTGCTATGTGCTGACAACTTGTCCAGATGTCTGAGATGGGAGTCACAGAGCATCTTTGTCCCCACAAATGGGATAGCTGGGCACACAAACAACTTGCCCTTTATTTTATTTATCTGCACTTTGACAGGGCAATTCTCCCTGTCATCATCATTTTGCTCTTCTGTTATGAATCCGTGGCACTTTGCAAGGTATTTTACACTTTATTGCATCCATACAAATATCCTCCTACTCAAATGTTAATATATCATTTGACCAAAGGGAAAACCGAGGCACAAAGAAAGAATGAGTAACTCCTTCAATATATTTGTCAAGGATGGAGTGGTGTTGAATTTCAAATGCTGATCTACTTCCAAAACTTGGCTCTGTTCATTGTAATTTCCCTAAGAAGGAGTGAATGCAATGAAAGATGATTTAAATGATAGAGGGACATAAACTAAATGACAATAAATCTAACTATGAAGCAATTTGTCTCTTTTCAATTATATTCCAAACCTGGCTTCAGTAAGGACAAAATCTCAGTGTTGTAAAAGCATATCTACAAAACCCGTTAACATTTATTGATTTCTCTTTTTTTATAAAAAAGAATTCATAACATTAGTATTATAAATCTACTTTCACCTCTTATCTGAAGAAAATAAATATTGTTATTTTCTATTTACAGCTGTAATAATTTTAGAATAAATTTTTCAGAAGTAGATTTTAACAATAGGGTCACCCCTAGTGTTGCTTAGGGGCTATACCTGTGCTTAGAAGTAACCACTTACAGTGCAGGGGACCATAAGTGATGCCAAGGATTTGTATTGGATTGGATGAACACATGACTAGCACATTGCCCTGTACTAGCTGTCTGGTTAATCGGGAGTAGATTTAAATAAAATATTCAATAATTGGGCTGGAGCGATAGCACAGTGGGTAGGGCGTTTGCCTTGCAGGGAGCCAACATGGCCAACCCGAGTTTGATTCCTCCGCCCCTCTCAGAGAGCCCGGTAAGCTACACTGAGAGTATCTTGCCCACACGGCAAAGCCTGGCAAGCTCCCCGTGACATATTTGATATTCAATATGCCAAACACAGTAACAACAAAGTCTCATGATGGAGACGTTACTGGACCCGCTCGAGCAAATTGATGAACAACGGGAGGACAGTGACAGTGATTCAATAATTAGGGAACAAACAGTACCCCAATATTTTCTTGTTAACTTTTAATATTATTTTTAAATTTTATTTTATTCTTATTTTTTTACCCTCTACTATCATTTTTTCCTTCCATACCATCACCTTAACTGCCTCCTCAACCCATTTTCAGGTTAGTGCTATACTACTGTCAGTATAGTAGTATATATTTTGTTTGTTTTCACTTAGTTTTGCCTGTTGATTAATTTTGTATCCTTTGATTGCACACCTAAGTGAAACAACCTAATACTTTTCATTTTCATTCTGTCTTGTTTTGCTCTGTGCAAATACCTTGTGCTTCTTATATTTTGCTATTAATAGAAAAACTGAATGGTTTAATTTCATCGTTACTAATATCACATTGTAGAAAGGCATTGTATCTTCTTATGCAGTAATCTTTCAACAGGCACGCTGAAGTGGATTTATGTATTTTAATTACTGTGAATAATGTTGTAAAAAACATGGAACTGGATAAAATCTTTGCTAATATTTTCATATTCTTTGAGTAGATATCCAATGTGGGAGCACTAGCTTATATGTTATCTCTAACTTTGACTCCTTTTATTTTTTTCACTTTTTTAATTAAATCACCATAAGATAGACCCTTCCAAAGATGTCCATGATTTCTCTGTCTCTGTCCCTCTTTTTCTGTCTCTTACTTTGTTCTCTCTCTCTCTCTCTCTCTCTCTCTCTCTCTCTCTCTCTCCCTCTCTCTCTCCCTCCCCTTTTGGGCATTGTGGTTTGCAATATTTATAGTGAACAATTATCAAGAATATCCCTTTACCTATTTTTTTTTAGTTTTTTTCTATTATTACATTTTTTTTTATTATTAGTGAAACACCATGATGTACAGTTGTAGATTTACAATTTTTTGTGCTTGGGTTTCGATTATACAATGATCAAATACCCATCCCTCCACCAGTGCTCATTTTCCACCACATGGATAATATTCCTCCCACCCCCATCACCCCCATCCCACCCTGCCTCTGTGGCAGGGCAATCCCTTGGATTCTCTCTTTCCTTTTGGGTGTTGTGGTCTGCAAAAGAGGCATTAAGTGGCAAACATGTTCAGTCCATAGTCTACTTTCGACATGCATCTCCCCTCCTGGGAGGATCCTCCAAACACCCTTTATTTGGTGGTCCCTTCTCTATCTGAGCTGCCCTTTCCCCTAGAATGCCCGGCTGGCCTCTAAGCTATAGAGTAATCCTCCTGGTGCTGATCACAGCTATTCTTGGGTATTAATCTCATATTTTGTTACTTTATATCCCCCAGATGAATGCAATCTTTCTATGTCTGTCCCTCTCTTTCTGACTCATTTCGCTTAGCATGATACTTTCCATGTTGTACCACTTGTATGTAAATTTCATGACTTCATCTTTTCTAACAGCTACATAGTACTCCATTGTGTAGATGTACCAAAGTTTCTTTAACCAGTCATCTGTTATTGGGCACTCAGGTTTCTTCCAGTTTCTGGCTATTGTAAAGAGTGCTGCAATGAACAAACAAGTGCAGATGTCACTTCAACTATACATTTTTGCCTCTCTGGGCTTTCTAGGAGATGGAGCTAGCTGCGCATGCCCAGAGAGAGTCCCAGGTCCTGGGGGCAGGCTGTACCTGGTTGGAATGAGGAGACATTCAGCTTTGTTGCCGAGAGGTGGGCCTCTGTTCCCGTCCTGCCCCCTTTACCTATTTTTAACACTCAGTTCTTGTCCAGCGTGATCACGCCCTGCTCTTATTATCATACTTGTTTCTTTATCTTACCTACCCTCTGCCCCACACAAACTTGTGATTGGTGCAACCATCGACTAGTCCTTCTAGCCTCTGTTTTCCCTGGTCATGGATATCAGTCTTCTACTATATATCTTTTATATGCCACAAATGAATGCAGTCATTCTATATCTGAACCTCTCATTTCACTCAGCATGATACTCTCCATGTCCATCTATTTATAGAAAAATTTCATGACTTTATTTTTCCTAATAGCTGCATAGTATTCCATTGTGTAGATGGGCCATAGTTTCTTTATCAGTTCATCTGTTCTCAGGCACTCAGGTTGTTTCCAGATTCTGGCTATGGTGAATAGTGCTGCAATGAACATAAGACTATAGATAGTGTTTCGGCTGTGTATTTTTGGACCCCTGGGATATATCCCCAGAAGTGGTATTTCTAGGTCATATGGAAGTTCAAGTCTAGTTTTTTGTGGAATGCCCATACTGTTTTCAAAAAAGGCTGAACCAGTCAGCATTCGCACCAACACGGAAGGAGAGTCCTTTCTCCCCACATGCGCGTACGCACTAGTTGCTCTTGTTCTTTTGAATGTATGCCAGTCTCTAAGGTGTGAGATGAGAACTCATTGGTTGTTTTAATCTGAATCTCCTTGATAATTGGTGATGAAGTGCATTTTTTCATGTGCCTTTTGACCATTCAAATTTCTTCTTTCAGAAAGTTTCTGTTCATTTTGTTGCCCCATTTTCTGATGGGTTGGATGTTTTTCTCTTGTAGATATCAACTGCCTTGTATATCCTTGATATTAACCCCTTATCAGAAGGGTATTAGGTGAACAAACTTTCCCATTCTGTAGAACGTCTTTGTACCTCGGTCATTGTTTCTTTTGAGGCGCAAAAGCTTCTTCGTTTAAAATAGTCCCATTTGATATCAAGGATATACAAAGTGCTGGTTAAACTCCACAAGAAGAAAACATCCATCCCATCAAAAAATGGAGCGACGAAATCAACAGAAACTTTCTCAAAGAAGAAATATGAATGGATAAAAGGCACATGAGAAAATGCTCTACATCATTAATCATTAGGGAGATGCAGATCTAAACAACAATGAGATATCATCTCACACCACAGAGACTGGCCCACATTCAAAAGAACAAAAGCAACCAGTGTTGGTATGGATGTGGCGAGAAAGGGACCCTCCTACACTGCTAGTGGGAATGCCGACTGCTTCAGACCTTTTGGAAAACAGTATGGACGAGTCTCAAAAAATTAGAAATTGAGCTCCCATTTGACCCAGCAATACCACTCCTGGGAATATATCCCAGAGAGGCAAAAAAATATATTCGAAGTGACATCTGCACTTGTTTGTTCATTGCAGCACTGTTTACAATAGCCAGAATCTGGAAAAAAAACATAGTGCCTGAGAACAGATGACTGGTTAAAGAAACTGGTACATCTACACAATGGAGCACTATGTAGCTGTTAGAAAAGATGAAGTCATGAAATTTACATAAAGTGGTACAACATGGAAAGTATCATGCTAAGTGAAATGAGTCAGAAAGAGAGGGACAGACATAAAATGGTACTACATGGAAAGTATCATCCTAAGTGGAATGAGGGACAGACATAGAAAGATTGCATTCATCTGGGGAACATAAAGTAACAAAATAGGAGACTAACACCAAAGAATAGCCGAGATAAGTACCAGGAGGTTCACTCCATGGCTTGGAGGCCAGCCGCACGTACTAGGGGAAAAGGCAGCTCAGATAGAGAAGGGAGCACCAAATAAAGGCTGTTGGGAGGATCCTCCCAGGATGGAAGATGCATGCTGAAAGCAGACTAGAGACAGAACTTGATTGCCACTCAATGCCTCTTTTGCAAACCACAGCACCCAAAAGGAAAGAGAGAACAAAAGGGAATGCCCTGCCACAGAGGCAGGGTGGGATGTGGGGATGGGGGAGTATGAGGGATAATGGAATCATTGGTGGTTGAGAACGGGCACTGGTGGAGGGATGGGTACTCCATCATTGTATAACTGAAACCTAAGCACAAAAAAATTGTAAGTCTACAACTGTACCTCATGGTGTTTTACTAATAAAAATTTTAAAAAATAATAATGAAATAATAATGAAACAGTCCTATTTGTTCACTTGTCCTTCCGCTTGCTTGATTAGTGGCATTTCATCTTTGAAGATGCCTTTTCTTCAATATTGTGGAGGATTTTGCCTTCTTTTTCTTCCATGTACCTAATGGATTCTGGTCTGATGTTGAGGTCTCTAATACATTTTGATCTGACTTTTGTGCATTGTGTTAGATACGAACCCCCCCCCCCCTTATTTCTTTGCATGTACTGGTCCAGTTTTGCCACAGCACTTGTTAAAGAAATTTTCCTTGCTCCACTTTATATTTTTTCCTCCCTTATCAAGTATTAAATTATCATATATTTGAGGGCGTGTGTCAGGATATTCAAATATATTCCATTGATCCGTGGGTCTGTCTTTATTCCAATACCATGCATGCTGTTTTAATTACTGCCACTTTGTTATCTTTGACTTCTTAAGATCATTCTATACATCTGAAAAATTAAATAATTCTATGCCATTTTCCAAAAGGGTTGCAATATTTTTTTAGTCTCATCAAAGAGCATTGGAATTCATTTTCTACCCTCACTAACACTTATTTCTGCCTTTGATGCATAATAATCTCACAGGTATGAGGTGGTTTATCATTGTGTTTTAATTTGCATTTCCCTGAAGAGTGTGATAAACTTTTTTCCACATGCCTATTGGTCAGCTGAAAGTCCTCACTGAGAAAGTGTTCATCCAAATGTTCTGCGTAGTTTTTAATCAGATTTGTGGTGTGTATCTGTGTGTGTGAGTGTGTCTGTGGTTGTTAAGTTGTATGAATTCTTTATATATCCTAAATATGTGCTTATCAGATGTGTAATGTGCAAATGCCTTCTAACAAGTAAGCTGAATTTTTTATTCTCTTTACATTTTCCTTTATTCTACAGTATTTTTCAATTAAATGTGGTCCCAATTGTTTATATTTACTTTCATTTCCTTTACGGTTGAGGTTTAGTTCTCCCCAAATATTGATAATGTCATGAATCTTTTTTGTATCTTTGTTGTTGTACCCATATTTTATGATTTTTGTCCTGAGATATTTAACCCATTTAAAATATTTTTGTTCATGGAAATAGATTAGTTAACTATCATTCTTATATATGTGGTGAGCCAGACTTCCTAGCAACATTTATTGGATATACTTATATAAAAGTATATCCAAAAATAAAATAATAATAAAATCACTTTAAATTTCTTCTTCTGGGGAGAAAGAGGTAGCTTAATGGGCTACAGCACATGCTTTGCATGAAGGATGCCATGGGCCAATCCCTGACACCACATGATCCCCTGAGCACTGCATGGAGAAAGCTCCAACCGAAGAGTCAGAAGTTTTCCCCAAATCACCAGATGTGACCCTAAAACAAATGAAACCGAAGACAAATTGAAAAGAACTAATGCATTTCCTCCTCTGGTCTGTTATTTGCACTAAGGAATGCAACAGACTTTTATTTATTTTACAACCTGTTACTTTACTGTATTCATTAAGTTTTTAGTAGACTTTCAACTGTTTCTTTATCCTCTCTTATGAGAACAATAATCTTTATTTTGAGTTGGATTTCTTTAATTTCTGTTATCTGGCACTAATAATGGGCTGGAGCGATAGCCTTGCACGCAACCAACATGGCCAACCCGAGTTCGATTCCTCCGCCCCTCTCAGAGAGCCTGGCAAGATACTGAGAGTATCTCGCCCGCACGGCAGAGCCTGGCATGCTCCCTGTGACGTATTCGATATGCCAGACACAGTAAAAACAAAGTCTCCAATGGAGACATTACTGGGCCCACTCGAGCAAATCGATGAATAACGGGAGAACTGTGATAGCACTAATAATAAATTAGTAGAAATAGTGATGATGGATAATCTTCTCTTATTCCTGATTTTAAAGTTTTCAATTTTTTACTACTATTATTTTAAGTGTGGGTTTTTATATGTATTCTGATATATCATATACTATTTTTGTGCATGATGTTAATTTTTATATGCTGAAGCATCCTTGCATCTCAGGAATAAACTCTAATTGTTGATGATGCATGGCACTTTTAATGCATTGCTAAATTTGATTCACTGATTTTTTCTCTAATTTTACTTAAAGTGTGTTTCACACAGTTGTTCATAATACAGTTGTTTTGGGCATTCAATGTTTCAGCACCAATCCCTCTACCAGTGTGATCTACCATTTATCATTGTCTCCAGTTACCCACTCACACCCCCAAAACACACCCCCAATATAAGGAACAAAATATTGTATTATATATTGCTTGTTACAACAAAATGGTAAATGGAATTATTAAAAAAATGTTCAGTAGAAGAAAATTTGTGAAAATTGTTATATTTCACAATGGTGCTGTTAAAATCATTGTCTGAGGACTTGCTGACTTTTGATCCTTTTGGTTTTGTTTATTGATTATAATGATTATTTTGAGTTGTGGTTTTGTTTATTGATTATAATGGGCTTGCTACTTTCTCATCTAATTTGCTGTGCTCTTACTGTGCTGCCAGTATTGTGAATTCGAAATTGTCACACAGCCACATATGTGGCTTCGTGCTCCAGAAGCTTCAAGATCTGTAGAAATGGGATGATTCTTGGCCTGCCTTTCCTGCAAGGAGGCCCGCATTCCCTGATATTTTGTAGAAAATTTATGAATTGATGTTAATTAGAAATACTGGCATTTAGTCATTGCCTTTATGATGATGCCCTTGTTTTGGTTTCAGGATAATGTTAGCTTCATAGAATATTTTTGAAAATATTCTTTAAAAAAACTTTTTTCAGCTAAAGGAGAAGTTCCTCTCTATGGGCTAGCATAATGCATTGATACAACATTTGGTATAGGACTTTGTGTCTTGGAAGTTTTTGCAATTACTGTTTCAATTTTCATAGTTAAAACAGCTAATTCATATTTTCTATAATTTTCTTATTTTATTCTTGATAAATTATACTATCTAAAATTTTATTGATTTCTTTTTAGATATCAAGTTTATTAGGATAGTTGTTCATGGTAATTTCTTATGATCCTTTGTGTTGTATGATATCTGTTATAATTTATCTTCCTTCATTTCTGAATTTATTTATTAGTTTTCTCCTTAACTTCATAAACCTAATTAAATGCTTATCAGTTGTATATCACTTTAAAAGAAAAACATTCATTGTTTCATAAATCAGTCCATAGTTGTAAGTAGGGTGTAAAAATGACCTACTCTTTGTCTAATCCAATTGATAGCACCTTTTAAGTTTTTAAATAGCAATTTAGGGTTTTTCTAGGTTTATCATTTTCTTTTTTTTTCTTTTTGGGTCACACACGGCGATGCACAGGGTTACTCCTTGCTCTGCACTCAGGAGTCACTCCTGGCAGTGCTCAGGGGACCATATGGGATTCTGGGAATCGAACCTGGGTCAGCCACGTGCAAGGCAAACGCCCTACTCGCTGTGCTATCTCTCCAGCCCCTAGGTTTACCATTTTCTTGAAAGATTATTTTCTAAGATTGTTTTCTATCTTTTTACTTTGAGCCTGTATTTATCTTGGAAAGAAATGTTTGTTTCCTGTAGTCAGGGAACTGTTAGGATTTGTTTTTTTCTCTGGCACTCTGTGCCATATAATTGTTGAATTCAGACCATTAAAATTTCAGAGAATTACTGAAATATAAGAACTTATTGTCATTTTTTTGTGTTCTTGCTATCTTGACTGGTGATTGTCTTTTGCTTTTATCATTCTTTGTTCTCTTACATTATAATATCATTTTTTTATGCTTCAGTTGCTTCTCCAGTTTATATTTTTCTTACATAAACTTTGTTTTAGGATTTTCCTGAGGCTTATATGCAAATTTATTTGTGGTAATTTAAGTACACTGATCTTATATTCATTTTAGAGATCATATTTTTACTTCCCACCCCCCCCCCCCCACCGCCTATATTGTATAGCTGGTGTTTTACTACTTCTAGGTGAGATGGGTTTTCATTTTATTTATTTTTAATTATATTTATTTATTTTTTTATTTTGAGGTTACACCCAGTAGTGCTCAGGGCTAACTCCTGACTCTGAATTCAGAGATTCTCCTGGCAAGGCTCAATGAAAAATTTGGGATGCCAGGGACTGAACCTGGTTGACTGTGTGCAGTATATGATCTCTCCATTTCCCTGGTTTTCATTTCATAAAAGTTCCTTTAAAATTCCTTGTGTGGTCAGTTTATGATGATGAATTGCTTTAATTTGCATTTATCCTTAAAACTCTTTATCCATTCTGCTACTCTAAATGGCAATCTGAAACAGTACATTATCCTTGTAAGCGTCCTTTTTCTTTAGAAGTCTTAGTTTGTCCCACTCTCTTAAGCCCTTGTATGGTTACACTGAAAATTCTGTGAATAATTATATAGGCATGCCCTTATAGGCAGATTTCTTCCAAATTATCATAGCATGCATTTTTAGCTTTTATTTCCTTTTATTTGAGGGGAGCTCCCAACCAATGCTCAGAGGGATAGTCCTGGTAATACTACTTGGTAATCAACCAGGTCAGATGATTTAGTATTTAACCCAGTGTTACTGAGGGTTATTAGTGCAGCCCTGAGAGTTCTTGGGGGGCCCCAGAGCTATACCCATCTGGAGTGTTATATAGTGCCAGCTAGCAAACCAGTTATTAAATTTGTGTTCCTATGTGTTCAAACATGCACCCCTGACTGCTGGTCACCTTTTCAATCCCTTAGCTTTAGTTATGAATGCTTCCATTATAATATGATGTTTTTATATATCTGACTCCCTTTATTCTGTTTGAGTCTCTTTGATCATCTTATATTGGGATGCTTAGTTCCTTTACTAAACTAGGAAATTTCTAGTATTTTATTTATTTAAATAAGATTTATTTTCTTTCTTCTTCCGAGACCCCTGAAATGAGATAACATTTCTCTTTATGTGGTCCCAGAGGACTCTTCCAAGTTTTCAGTTACTCCATTCTCTTCTTCATGCTGTTCTGTGTGAGTGTGTTCCAATGTCATACTATTCAACTCATCAACTCAATCAACAGTTTCTTCTTGTGCACTATAAAGCCATTTTATTGTATTCTTTAGCTCGATTATTGTACTTTTAAGAGCATTATTTCTTTTTACCTCCAAAAGTTGGCTTATTTTAATTAGCCTTAACTCTTCAGCTTTTATACGAGCAATGAGGGAAATCATTACAACACCCTTATAAATTCAATTATTTTTAGTTTCTTCTCTGGAGTAAAACAGGCTCTTATTGCTTATAAAGCCTTCGGTTTGCATTCATTCCATGCTTTTTCCCTTTATTTCTCCATTTAATCAGACATAAAAAATGTGAAGACACTTTTTTTCCTTGTATCTGTAATGGAAAGCCAGCATACAGTCTAATATTTATATTTGAACCTTTTTAATAGTTCTACTATATTTGCTGTAATTCTCAATTCATTTTCCATCGTTTATATTATTTTATTTAACACTGTTATAATACTTTTAAACTTGTTTAGGCAGGCTGTTCAACACCATCACATTTGAACTTTCGCCCAAGTTTTTGTTTTGTTTCATCGTTTGTGGAAAATTCCTGTTTCCTCCTTTTATTTAATACTATATATTGGCTACTGTGTGTTGAGTTGCACATATATGTTCACACTGATTGCTTTGTAGGCTTTATACATGCTGCAAGATGACTGTTTGCCCAGGATAAGGTAGTCATATATTTTGACATTTCCACACCTAGGATTGGAGGTCAAATAAACAAACAGAAGCCACAGCAGCAAAGAACAGAGGTTATGTTGGAAGGAACTATAAACTCAAGTCAGCCAAGGAGTAAACTAGTGTCTGAGATGATGGGGGTACAATATGCTACTCCCTCTGCTGTAGGCTAGTTATACAGCTTGAGCTTTCCCAGGAACTTCTGGTTATCAGTTATTCCTTGACTGTGGTCTAGTATGATATACAGGTTCTGCTCCTCAAATCTTTCACAAGGGTATAGACAGGAGGAGAGAAATTTAGAAGATGCAAGTCTGAACTGTCATCAGGCCCAGTCTCAATAGTATTCCCAGGTGTATACAATGAGGATGGTCCTCAAAGACTGTAGGTACAGTTAGTTAAATTTTTTTTAAAAATTGTCTTCCTTACAAAGCACTTTCAGTTCCAGTATTTCAGGCTCTAACTAGATGGAGTAAGTACTATGGTTCCAGTCCCAGTGATGGCCCCAGTCTGGGACAAACAAGTGTGCTACATAACCAAGATAGTTATAAGGAGGAGACACCCATAGTAGAGCTTGTTTAGTTACCAACAAGCTTCCAACTCCAGCTCCCTCCACTCAGAGGTGGCTTCTTGGTTGTTTGGTGGTTGTCTGACATCTAGCATTGTAGTATCTAACTGCTCCCAGAACTTTGCTGGGAAGCTCTGCTTGTTAGTTCTGCCCTGACTGATGACTGTCATCACTTCTCTGTGACAACACTGTTACACTGGCCATTGGGACTCCTTTTTAGGATCTCTACGATAGCACAGCAGGTAGGGCATTTGCCTTGCATGAAGTTGACCCCAGTTCAATTCCTTTGCTCCTCTCGAAGAGCCTGGCAAGCTACCAAAAGTATCTTGCCCACATGACAAAGCCTGCCAAGCTCCCCGTAGTGTATTTGATATGCCAAACGCCGTAACAACAAGTCTCACTATGGAGACGTTACTGGTGCCTGCTCGAGCAAATAGATGAACAACGGGAGGACAGTGACAGTGACAGTTTTATAATGAAGCATTAAGTATAAAATTTAGGGAAGAGGAGAGTCCAGCGTCCTTACTCATTAGCTAATTTGTCCAATCCTTGAAGCACACCAATATTTAAAAAATTGCAAAGTTTAAATGCAAATGCCTAGGTCTTTAAAAAATATACTGTATTATCTCTTCCTACCATTTTAGGCTTTTGAAAGAAAACTGTTTAATTTAAATTAACCCTTTGTTTTGGCTTGGTAATTTCTCTGTATAACATTATAACATTATTAAGTTTCACTGTTGATATACATATGCCCAATTTAAATTGATATACATATGCTCAATTTAAAATTCTGAAGCTAAAATAAAACTATGTGGTGATGGAGCTTAAGGGCACTCAACCAATAAATGGTGAGTTTGGAATAGGTAGTCAAAATCCTGGGTCTCTAAGGACACAGTTTTAGCCTCTTCCATCAAAGGGGATTTTGCCATTTGCAGTTCTATAGGGTTCTCAGTTATTAACATGAAGATAATCAAAGAAAGGTTCAATGCAGAGAAGACCACTGTTGGTCAGAATTGAAAAAGAAGTCTCTGCAAAGCAATGTTTGTGATGATTTGGATTCTCTGAAGAACAGGTTAGCCCTGGAAGAGTATTCAAATGTATATATGATGATGTACCAGATGAAGTGACTTCCATGCCACTAAGGACAGTGTCTGAAACACAGTATCTCACACTACTTTTTCTCTAAAAATGCACAATAAATTTCTATCAAAAGTTCACACCTTTCCATGAGTTAATTTTCAGCGCTTTGATGAAAGCAAATTGGAATAATAAAAAGCATTCTAATCTTTTGAGTTGATCAAAGAACAGATACTACCAAACACACTTTGTGGAAGCAATAAAGCTGACTCTCAAGCATAAGCCTTGCCACGGTTATTTCCACACAGCTGTGAAAATTTTTTGCCATTAGTGGCCCACATATCAATGATATTCTCTACCAAGCCCAGGACAGTCTGGGTCCCATACACTTCCAATACACTTCTCTCAATGATAGTATAAAAAGGAGTCCAAATACTTAAGGAACCTAAGGAAACACACAGTTAAAAATTCCGGCAAAGTTTTCCAAACTGTGAGCATAAAAAGTTATAGTCAAGGCATCAAGGACCATCATAGAACTCCACTGGCTAAGGGTCCATGTTTATTATTGGGAAGATCACTTACAACCCCAGGGAGGTCACGAAGTTGAACTGACATGCTTCCCATCCTTTCTGCTCTTTAGCTGGTCATTTTAGACATTTAAACCTGACACCTCAGATCCTTTCGTCCTGAAAACCAGATGTGCTCAGCAGGAGAGAGGAAAGGGCTCTTTTGTGCTCAACAGAATCCAAATGTGAGCAGGGCCAACTCAACAAGTAAGCCAAAAGTTTGTTTTCTCTGCCCCCTCCCTGGCCTTTGCCTCTTTCCTCCTCTTAGACTGGTTCAGTCTTCTACCTAGAAAGTAGATCATGTTTTATCAAATACCTCAATTTTACTAGACAATCTATTTTTATCTGTGGACTATTTACTTAATAACTTATCTCTTCTATTCAATTATTGCCTTGGCCTTATTCAGACTTTCCTCATGACTACTTCACATTTATGAAATAATCTTGAGTGATCTCCTATCTCTTCCCCTTTAAAGGCAGCTCTCTGTATTATAATGTTTATCAGAAAAGTAGTTATCAGGGTCCTAGGGAAATGGTTCAGTTGTGGAGCAGTAGGCACTGCATGTGTGAAGTCTTGAATTCAACCCCCCAACAGCACTTCTTAAGAGGTCCTTCATATTAATTTGAGTATCTTCCAATAATTCAAGATAATCTCCCCACCTTGAGATCCTTAGCTTAAACACATCTACAAAGTCCTTTTTGACATGTAAAATAACAGTTATAAATTTTGAGGACTTACACAGAACCGTATCATTGGTGAAGTCAAGGAATAATTATTCTCTCTACTACATTTGCTTGCACATGTCAATGCCATCTTGAAAAACAGTTCTTTTTGTTTTGATAGAAGAACAGCTCAGTAGCTCCAGGGACTGCACTTCAGTTCCCTTACCAGGAAGAATGGAAACTGTTCTGATCTTTCTGTGGACCCCAAAGAAGTTTCTTTCCTAAGATCCTCACTAACTTCTACTCTAAGTGATCAAGTGATCAGAATTTGGTCATATGCTCTTCCATGAACCAATCATAAAGGCCTAGGAGTTAAACACTGATCAGTTTATGCCAAGAACAGCAGTTGAAGGGGATGCCAAGTGCCATGGATAAAAAATGGAAGAAAGTTGAGAGTATAAATCTGAATAAAACCATAACTTTTAACTCTGACAAAAACCAGTGGGTTGGGTGCTCTGAGAAGACTACTTCAATTATAAGAAAGCCTCAGACCTTTCTTATAAATGGAGTGATTCCACGGTTCATCTAACCCGTGGTCCCTGCCTGTTCTTATAAAGACCTACCCAAGACTCTTCTGACTTTCAAGTGCAATTTTAAGGATTGCAAGGATAGCAAGGCTCTGAAATTATAATGCTCAAGTAACACTCCAGGGTGGACCATTAGTGGTTGCTCTTCTAGTAACCACACTGGAAAAAATAAAATGTTCACACCCTGTTTATACTTATACATCAGTTACACATCCCTTGGGGTGCACTTCAAAATTGACTGAATTACTCAGAGGTGTTATGAGGCAGTGGCTGAGATCACATTTCTCAGGATTCAGGCTCTGCTTTTTTCCTCTGTGCCTGTTGACAATGTTTTTGTGGTCTTTAAACATGTTGCTCTCATTTCCTGCCTCTTTTCTCACTTAAATTTTATTCTAGAGAGCTTTGGAAACTTTGTCTTACTCTCTCTCTCTTTCTCTCTCTCTCCCTCTCTCACACACACACACACAAACACACACACACAGACTCTTCTTGATAATGTTTGCGGGCAATATGCATTTTACTTTTCTCCTGATCAGAAACTTCTTGATTTAAGAATTAGGGATGTTTCATTCTTTTTTCTAATCTCTGGAACGCTAAGGAATCTCACTCTCATGATATTTCCTTAAATATATACTTTAAGGGGCCAAAGAGATAGCAGGTAAAACATTTGGGCTGACCTGGGTTCAATCTCTGGTACTGCATAAGGTATCCTGAGTCACACTACCAGTGTTTCTTAAGCACGAGCCAGAAATAGCCCTAGAGCACCGTTGGGTGTGGGCTCCCCCACCCTCCCTTCTCCCCAAAGAAAAAAGCCCTATATTTTTGGTGGTGGTTATGGTACAGTATATACGGGTAATGAAACATAATATTGCAGTCCTGGAATTTACACGATGTCATAAACCAATGTTACCAAAACAAAAATTTAATTGAAAAAATTTGAGATTTTGAATATGAGAGTCATATGTAAAAAGTAATTAAATTCTCAAAGACCTGTAAAGTAAATGTGACTTCTACCATTTTAAAGATTAATAAACAAGTTCAGAGAAGTTTGTTTTATAAATTATGTTTAATATGAAGTCATTTTGATAGAGGGCATAAAAGATTTGACATAACAAACATGGATCCTTTACCTGCATAAATCTTTAATACAATATTTTATACTCCATCTTAGACCAGCAGTACTACAGTGACCTTCATAAAATAATTTCCCAGTTAAATATCTTGACTGAGTGAAAATCCTCACGATGCTATGAGAAACTTAAGAACCAGGACTATTTTAAAAAGTTCTTTATTACATTTCTCTGTGCTCATTAAATGAACGAGTTAATGATCAATGTATGCTCAGTAGATGCTTTGACTGGCAAACACCTTATTCATCTAAATTCAATATAGAAAAGTCTAGATTCTTTATTTCTATTTTGAAGAAGAGGTGAGTTTCCAGAATAGTAATATGTTACAAGTATTTCTCTCATGGCTTAAAAATAATATTTGACAATAATCATTCAAGACATGCTTTGAGCCATACATAGTCAAAAGTTAGTGTGATTTGGAGAATCGTATAGGAAACATGAAGCAGATTGTCTGAACTACCACTTGCTCCTTAGATCACCCAGGGCAAGACCTATAAACACCTGGACCTTAGTTTTGTCGTCTGTGGAATAGGTAGGACCAGTTTGTTGCTGCCTCTTGAGTTTTGACTGTACTGAAAATTGGAGTTAAAATTATTGACGTATCTTCCCCACACATTTGTTTTATAAATCCATCATATTGTAGCATATGAACCATTTTTATTTTGCTAATATCAGTAGAGAAGACATAGGAGAATAGTTGAAAGAGCAAAGACCTTAGATTCAGGCAGGATTTAAATCCAGTTTAAAATTCAATATCTTTTACCTGTATGTCTTTGGACATGTTACCTAATTTGTCTAGTCTCATTTCCCTCCCAAAAGTAAATATACTTATTTTACTGGATTTGAAAGATTTTAAAAGATAGGATGTTATAAATTAAACTTTGGTCTGGTTTCCTTCTTACCTTTCCCCCTGATTAACTCTTTATCAATATCTCTTTCAATGTAATAAAGAGATCTAGAAGTGGGTTTTCAGCATTTTTTATGAAAGACATTTACTGGGTCATAAAAACAATGTTAACATTTTACCCACTTGTTGGGACATTCAATTCTATGATTTTGTTTTATGGGTAAGCTTGTTTTTCTTCTCCCCCACCCCTCTTCTGTATTCAACTCAAAGCAAGTCCAGATATACTCACAGTAAATCATTCAAAGAGAGCTCTTATAGGTTTAGATACCTCTCAGTCCCATTGCTCATCACTGAGACTGAAAGAGAATTAGCTGAGCTTTCATTAGATCACTGCTTTGCACATGAAACCCTTGAGTACCATGTAATGTGATCTCTGTTTTCTTCACCTTTCAATTCTCTGGCTCCAGGGAAACCACAGCTCTGCCGGTTTTTGTGAAACAGACCACAAGGAAGTTCTGTAACTTTTATTAATTTCACTTCCAGCTGCTCTTTCTTTAAAAAGGCACTTGTTAGCTTCTGCTATTCCCTTCCCTCATTGAAAAGTGAATATGCTCAATTTGTTTCTTTCATTGCGCCAGGCTAAAGCAACTCCTCTGCTGAGAACTTTGACCTGCCCTTCATGGACCATTTGCTGCATGCAGTGCCCTGATGAGAGCAGAATTCTGAGAGTGGAATCTCTGGTTTCAAATTTCATGTATGGTAGCCTCCCAAGGAATGAAAACTTTGGAAACAGTTTTGTCCTGAGATAAAATACAGAGCTAAAATTTTAGTTGCCTAGTCCATCCTCCTCTATGCATTGCTTGTGGTCTACCTAAAACATGAGAGGCTATATTAGACCCTATTCTGAATAATTCCCTTAATGCTCTATTAGCATGAGTTGCAAATGTTCGCTGGATCGATATTGGCAGAAGTTTCAAAATTCAGTTATCTAAGCTAATAGAAGTCATGTGATCTGAGTGGCTCGGTGACTTCCAACCACAGTACATTTGATGGCAGGAGTGTAAAAGTAGTATAAGCCCAAGAATAGCATCAAATCACAAAGTAAGAAAATTATTTCCTTTTCTGTTCTCTGTAATAATTAATAGGAATCATAATCCTGGAAGTTAAGTTTTCTGGATTTCCCATTCCCTCTTTTAAACTCAGAAACTCAACAGAAAACAACAAATAGGGCTGAATAAAGAGATTGTACTTGCATTTTTTATGATAGCCTTTTAAAAATTGCTTTTATGGTTTACCGGATCTCTTCTGTTTGTGGTAATAATATCAAGCATATTTTTATAAAATATATTTATGTGAGTAGAAAAATAGATGAGGCAAAGGAAACATTTTCCAAATAAAAATATTAAGGAAATACTGGTCTAAGTGGCACAAATAGGTAGTAACAATCATGAAAGTGACACAAAATAGTGGAGTTAAAAAATTTCAGTGCAGCTGAACAAACAAATGGGAATTTTGGTAGGCAACTAGAAATTTTAAATCCTACCCCTCCTACTTATTAGCTATATTTATATTAGATCAGTATCTATAACAATTTACTGATTTTATATGAATTTTTCTTTTTATTTAAAACGAAGAGAGATCTATTTCAAGGATCAAGTTAAATCAAAAATATCCCAAAAAATATAGCTGTCATTGCAACATGGACCTATTGTTAACTACTAATTTTAATTCAAAGACAGGGTGGAGGTTTACAGGTAAGTCAATGGAATTTGCCTCTCTTGTTAAGTGTTTACTTTGGTGTTCTTCTGCAATAACCATCATGATTTCTGAAAAGTGCATTCTAAATGCAGCAGAGCATTTCCTGTCTGAGTGAGTGAGTCAGTGAAATCAGTGAGATCTGCACACAGAAAGCCAGGAGGTAGTTTGCCTCACTATCCTCTTTTTTTATTCACCTGTCTATATGAGTCACCACCCAACAAGTCCTATCTCATTAACCTTCTTAGCATCCTCCCCCTTGACTTTATATCCAACCTATTTCTCTATATTATGTTGTGCTAATGGTAGTCACTCCCTAAATAGGCCATATTCTTCTTCCCCCTTCCTCCCCTCAAGCTCACTTGCTGCCTCCTCCAGAGCATCCTAATGTTTCAAATGCGCAGTGCACTTTGTTCCTTATGTTTGGCTCTTGCTTTTTTTAAAAAATTTTTGTTATTCAAACACCAAGAGGTACAGTTGTAGACTTACAAATTTTTGTACTTGTGTTCAGTTATACAATGATTGAGTACCCATCCCTCCACCAGTGCCCATTCTCCACCACCACTAATCCCAGTATCCCTTGCACCCCCTATCCCCCAAATCCCATCCTGCCTCTGTGGCAGGGCATTCCCTTTTGTTCTCTCTTTCCTTTTGGGTGCTGTGGTTTTCAAATAAGGCATTGAGTGACAATCATGTTCGGTCTATAGTCTACTTTCAGCATGCATCTCCCATCCTGGGAGGATCCTCCCAACACCCTTTATTTGGTGCTCCCTTCTCTATCTGAGCTGCCTTTTCCCCTAGCATGTGTGGCTGGACTCCAAGCCATGGAACAAACCTCCTGGTACTTATCTCAGCTGTTCTTAGGTGCCAGTCTCCTATTTTGTTACTTTATATTCCCCAGATGAATGCAATCTCTTTATGTCTGTCCCTCTCTAAGTCATTTCACTTAGCATGATACTTTCCATGTAGTACCACTTGTACGTAAATTTCATGACTTCATCTTTTCTAACAGTACTCCATTGTGTAGATGTACCAATGTTTCTTTAACCAGTCATCTGTTCTCAGGCACGCAGGTTTATTCCAGATTCTAGCTATTGTAAACAGTGCTGCAATGAACAAATAAGTGCAGATGTCACTTCGACTATACTTTTTTGCCTCTCTGGAATATATTCCCAGCAGTGGTATTGCTGGGTCAAATGGGAACTCAATTTCTAATTTTTTGAGAATCGTCCATACTGTTTTCCAAAAGGTCTGAAGCAGTCGGCATTCCCACCAGCAGTGAAGAAGGGTCCCTTTCTCGCCACATCCATACCAACACTGGTTGTTTTTGTTCTTTTGGATGTGGGCCAGTCTCTTTGGTGTGAAATGATATCTCATTGTGGTTTTGATCTGCATCTCCCTGATGATTAATGATGTAGAGCATTTTCTCATGTGCCTTTTATCTATTTGGATTTCTTCTTTGAGAAAGTTTTCGTTCATTTCGTTGCCCCATTTTTTGATGGGGTTTGATGTTTTCTTCTTGTGCAGTACTTTGTATATCCTTGATATCAACCCCTTGTCAGATGTGTATTGGGCGATCATTTTTTTTTAAATAAGACATCATGATTGATAATACTGTTAATAGAATAGTTTCAGGCATACAAGTGTAACTCCACCCTCATCACCAGTGTCAGCATCCCTCCACCAATGTCTCAATACTATACCTACACAGCTCTCCTGGCTCCTGTCCTCCTTGCAAACTCATATATTTATAAAAAAAATTATTATAGTTTGGATGACATGTTTATAATTACATCAATGCTTAGGGTTGTGATGTTCATAGTTACCTTTCTTCTCATTCACCAAAGTGTCCCAAACCTTTGACCAATGTCCCTATATCAACTCCAAACTGTCGCATCAACACCAGCTGCCTTACTTGGCATTCCCAGTTTTGTGATTTTGGGTCAAATGTTTGCTAATATATGACACCATGAAAACATAAACACTTATTATTAGAAATAATATCAAAATGACACTAAGGTGTCATATACCAATAAGAATAACATATATCAAGAGGACTGGAAGCAATCAGGTTGGTGGACTGTGGTTAAAAAGGATCCCACAAGTCTTATCACAAACTAATTTTCTTTTTTCCTTCTGTGCTTCTTCATTTCTTAGTCCCTTCTCCTTCCTATTAATCCTTCAAAGTTCAGATTGTTAGTTGTGTCCACTGAATGTTCTTCTCTAGTCTTTGTCTTAAACCTTCAATAAAGCCGATTTTCTTGCTTAAAAATTTATAATATTCACAGCATTGGTCTGTTCTTAAGCTTTTAACAATTACTTGTTAATATTCTGTTTTTCTAATAGGCATAACTCATGAGAGAGGTAAAGTAAACATGACAGTGACAGTCACATATTTATTCATTTATATTTGTCGAATAAATAAATTTATTTGACAAATATAAATGAAAAAAGTTTGCCCTTACCACACTGGGATTATTATTTATTTGTGATTTTAATATTTTTTCATTTTTGTAGAAAATATACCTAATATGACTGTGGCTGGATTTCAGAGATATTCAGGTGCTAGGGCTCTGCTTGGGGCGACGAGGGAAACTCAACCTGGCCCCCTCCAAGGGGCCCCGGTGAGGACAGTCAGGCACAGGGGCAGGAGATTCTGCATTGTTCTCTTCCAGGAGCTTGCTTTTATAGTCTCTGGATCTTGGCTGTTGATGGGATTACACCATATGCCACAAGTTGGTGGGTGTAACACCTAGCTACTGGAAGATGGGTGATCTGGGTGGAGGAGGTCCAATTCCAATTCGAGCTGAAGACCTCTGAAATCCAGCCACAGCCATGCTTAAGACCACTCTCCACACGCTTGGACAAGACTCACGCATGAAGGAACCGCCAGAGGAACCCATGTATGCGGGACCTGGACTGAGATCTCCAAGCCTGCTTGAATTGAGACTGGGCCTCCTCCACCCAGATCCCAAATCTTCCAGAAGCTAGGCATTACACCCACCAACTGCCCCCAGCGTCGTGTAATCCCATCAATCACCAAGACCCAGACTATAAAACCAAGCTCCCAGAAGGACCACTTATTGTCTATTTATCTCTCTCAGAGAACCTGGAAGGCTACCGAGAGTATCCTGACCACATGGCATAGTCTGGCAAGCTCCCTGTGGCGTATATGATTTGACAAAACAATGTCATATCAACAACAGTAACAATGATAGGTCTCATCCTCCTAACTCTTAGAAAGCCTTCAATGTGGCACTTGCTAAAATCTCAGGGCTAGGACGAATGGAGGCGTTACTGGTGTCTGCTCGAGGAAATCAATGAACAACGGGATGACAGTGACAGTGATACCTAACCTCTAATCACATGAAGTACATTCACAATGTTGTAAAAATTTCACCACTATCTAGTTCCAGAAAACTTTCATAACTTTCCCCAAAACGTCTATACACTTTAGGACCAGAGCAACAGTACAGTGGGTAGGGCATTTGCCTTGCACACAGCCAGCCCAGGTTCAAATCCTGGCATCCATATGTTCCCCAAGCACTGCCAGGAGAAACTCCTGTGTGTAGAGCCAGGAAGTCTATATACTTTAAATAGATATTCCCTAATTTATCACTCTATTCCTTGCCTTTAGCACCTCAGTCTTCTGGCTGTCCCCAGGGGTTTAATGGTTCTAGCAAATAACAAATATTTCATGTAAATGAATAATTGTCACACTGGTTTGCAGCCATTTCCTCCAATCTAGAATTAGCTTTATCATTTCAAAGCCCACGAATGCAGAAGGAAGAAAAGCTTATTAAAATTAAATATGCTTCTTTAATTCTGATGAAAGAGAAATTGAGAAGTTCTACATGGAGCTGGAGAAGTTCTATAAAAAAGACCACACCTTCTACAAGAACATTGTTGGTGATTTTAATACAAAGATAGGTCCAAGGAGATCAGCCAAAGAACTCCACATCGGGACCCTTGGCCTAGAATAGAATGAACAGGCTGAGAGACTGTCTGAGTTCATCATGTGGACCAAGACCATCCATGGTAACTCACAGTTCCAGAAGGCCGAATCTAAACGTGGGACATGGGAGTCTCCCAGTGGACAGTTCCACAACGAAGTTGACCACATCATATTCAATTGACGGTTTTGCCTGACCAGTATCACTGTTGTCCCAAAATTCCAAACGGGATTGAACCACCATCTCTTTTGTGCAAAATTCTACTTCACAGAGTGGGGAGAAAGGGCTGCAAAGTTTAAGAAGAGAATTCCCAGAATGACCACCAACTGAGAGCTCTTTGGCATTATTGCTGCAACATGGGAAGATGCCGTTGTTGACAACATTGATGAGGAATATGATCGACTGGTTCAGCACCTCCATGATTGTGTGAGGAACGCCAAAAGAGAGATAGTCACACACATAAAAAAAAAAAAAGTCTGTCTTCAAAAACTCTGAAGCTTATTTGTCAACGTGGCTTGGCACATGCTTCAGGTAACCACAAGAAAACATCTGATCTTGCAAAGCAATGCAGAGATGCGATAAAGGAAAACCTCAGAGAGAGAAGAGCAGCAGAGCTGGTAGATGCGGCAGAAGCTGGGAAAAGTATTTGTAACGCCTGCCTGTCCTTCGCCAACTACAAGACCAAGATCACTCCCTTCCGACGTCCTGATGAATTTCTCACATTTTCCAGAAGAGCAATGGAGAAGATTATCCATGACTTCTACTCAGATCTCTTCTGTAGCCATGTCCACCTGCCCACATATCAAATTCCGCAGGATGGATATGTCATTCCCAATGTTCTCCCTTCCAAAATCCAACATGCCATTTCGTTGGTAAAGAAATGAACAGACCTGACCCAGACAAGGTCAGACCTGAACACCTGAAGAACCTGCTGTCAGTACTCATCAATACACTGGCTTGGCTCTTCACATGCTACCTGTCTGAATGCAAGGTTCTGTCCCAGTGGAAAACCAGCAGGACTGTACTGTACTGTACTGTACAAGAAGAGAGACATCCACGACATTGGCAACTATCACCTGATCTGCCTATTGTCTGTCATCAAAAAGCTGTTCACTCGAGTCATCCTAAATAGGATTGGCAGAAGACTAGATGAAGGACAACCATGCGAGCAAGCCAGGTTCCGCAAAGGATTCAGCATGATCGACCATATCCACCTGATAACCAAGACCATTGAGGTTTCTTGGGAGTTCAAGATGCCGGTCTGTCTAACATTCATTGATTTAAAGAAGGCCTTTGATTCTGTTGAGATGGAAGCAATCATTGAAGCTCTAGCCAAACAGGGCATTCATACTCAATACATCAACATCGTCCATGAGCTGTATTACGAATTCACTACCGGGATCTCACCCTTCTACAAAGAAGTGATCATCAATGTCAAGAGAGGGGTTCGGCAGGTGATACCATTTCACTGAAACTCTTCAGTGCCACCCTCAGGAATGTCATCTGACGACTAGAATGGGAAGGAATGGGAGTGAAGATAGATGGTCGGCAACTACACCACCTCCGCTATGCTGATGACATTGTTCTAATAACACCAAACATTAGCCAAGCGACACAAATGCTGGCCGACTTCGACCGTGAGTGTGGAAAGGTCGGACTCCAGCTGAATCTTACAAAGACAATGTTTATGAGAAACAGCCTCGTTCCTGACGTTCCATTCACTCCCGATGGAATAACCATCTCCGAATGTAACAGTTATGTGTACCTAGGTCGAGAAGTCAATACGACAAATGACCTGACACCTCAGTTGCGCAGGAGGAAGGGAGCGGCTTGGAACGCCTTCAAGAATGTCAAAGAAATAGCTAACAGGATGATGAACCTCTGGCTCTGGGCACATCTTTTCGATTCCACTATTCTTCCTACATTAACATATGCCTCATAGACCTCGGCCCTATGAAAACAGGATGGGAACGCTATTCGGGTCTCCCAAAGAGGAATCGAAAGAGCTATGCTTGGAGTATTATGTTTCACTCAAATGAGAGAAAGAATCTGGAGTTCCAACCTCCGTCGACAGTCAAGAATCAGGGATGCTGTCTCGTTTGCCAAGGCATTGAAAATCAGATGGGCTGGCCACGTAATGAGATTTGGAGATGACCACTGGACTAAAGCCATTACCAACTGGATTCCACAGGACATCAAAAGATCGCATGGCCGCCCACCTACCAGATGGTCAGACTTCTTCAAGAACCTGAACAATAGGTTTGAGGCTTTTCATGTTCCTAGAATGAACAGATGCCATTGGGCTACTCTAGCATGTGACAGGGACGTTAGTGGCGCCAGCTTGAGGAAATTGATGATTAAAGGGGAAGTCAAGTGATCAAGTGATTTTTCTATTTTAAACTCTCATTTCAAATATATACACAAAACATATTTTTAGTTCTGAAAGCAAAGATTTTGTTCTATTTTCCTCATAGAAAATTGACTGAGAGCAGGAGATATTTCTAATGTGTTGATTTTTATTGTTATACTAAATAACCAATTTGTTTCCAAAAGTAAATTTAAAATACTGTGAAGTACTAGAAAATAGAGTAAGATATTAAAGTAGAAAGAATATAAAATGTACAGGCAGAAGTGAAAACAAATATTTAAACCACTTATGACAATAGATAATTGCCACAATTAAGGGCATTTCTAAGCTTTCTGCAAACCACAGTAGGAAAATACATTGAAAATCTTATGCGTATTTTAAAGTGATTTTTAAATGATCATAAAAATGTATTGTTATGTATTTCGAGGCATCTACAAGTAATGGATTTATGTTAGAAACTACCTTCAGGTGTGGCTATAAAGATGAATTGTTTTGAATCCTTGTAAATTTTTCCAGGGGTTCAGGTTAGAAGTTCTCACATAGGGATACTTGTGATAATGTATTCACTTGTGCTTTAAAAATGCCAAGTTTGAGTCCATGCATGAAACTTATAGAGCTTTTTATTTACTTAAATATTAAATTTCTATTCTATAAGCTTGTCAGTAAAGCCACAATCCAAAGTAATCCCAAAGCAGCAAAGTTTGCCAATTTTCAAAATACCTCTTCAATTACAGTAGTGGGTGTAGTTTAGAAATGGGTTTCCATGAAGACTGAGTTGACCCACAGGTCAGGTAGAGTGACCTGAGATCATTTATATATAGGCACTATGCTCATTTTTTCATTATTTCATACCACCTGGAAAAGACTGAGTCTAGAATATCCCACCTGCTAGATATTATACTTTGATCAAAAATCAGATCACATAAACTAGGTCTTGATTGAAAAATGTGCCCATGAGTCTGCAAAAACGGAGTTAGAGCTGTTTTTTGTATTTGTTAAAACAGACCCTCCTTTTCTGTAGCCTGGCAGAATGTAAACTTAATGTAAGGTTCTCATGGAAATGTTCAGGTTTCTTTAGCATCTGATGTTAGCTGAAAGTGCTCTGAGTCAGCTGAGAATAGTTAAAACTGCCCAAATGAGAGTCTATGTTGTACTTGGTAACAACTGCAAGGTTATTTTAGGGAAGCTGGTCTCGAAGGCTTCCTGACTTTTGGTCAGCACATCCCTGCAGCCTCCGGGCTGGATTAATTAAGGTCCTCCATGCACACACCCCCTCCCACCCTGAGAATGATGGTAAAGGTCATAGCCACAAAAACCACAGAGGCCTAAATGACATCCTATTTTGGTGTTAGAATTCCAAGAAAGCTTTTGTTAAAATAAACACCAAGAGATTTTAAATAAACTACAGTGATTATTAGCTGACAATGCATTTTTTTCCTCTTAAAAGCAATCCATTGAAATCCAATTCATCTGCATCCATTTTTCAAAAAGTATTTACAGTTGAACATTTACTAAGGGATGGTGTATGAAAAGTAAGACATTATATTTGGGGCAGGGATTCTATGATGGTCTAACTTCAGGGCATTTAAGGAGCTTATGTCCTTGAGTAGTTATACATTCAGTCATTCAGAGCATATCTGTTGTGCGTCTACTAAGTCCTAGATCCTGTACAATTATACCTCTCATATACCTCTTATGGTCCCCTAAGCACCACTGGTAGTAGCCCCTGTTAAATAAAACCCAGAAGTAGTTCCTGAACCCTACCAGGTATGCCCCTCCCCCACTCCCGACACACACAAATAAAACAAAAGTGAATAAACCCCTGAACACAACAAATCAAGTTCTTATGAAGACTGCATTTCAGAGAAGAAATGAGATCTGAGATCATTTATATATAAGCACTATGCTCATTTGTCATTATTTCATATCACCTGGAAAAGACTGAGTCCAAAATATTCCACCTGTTAGATATTATACTTTGATCAAAAAAATCATATCACATAAACTAGTTCTTGATTGAAAAATGTGCCCTGAACATAGTGTCTGCTCCTGAAGACAATCCTGGACAGTAGGAACTGCCAGAGAGGAACCCTGAGAGAAACAAGCCTGTTAGTTATACTTGAGCAACAGACAGAGACCAATATGGATAGAGTGGAGTGATCAATGTAGAAAGTGGTAGGAAATAAAATCAAACTGAAAAGGGAGGTGGTAGTCCCTGTAAAACTTTGTAAGCCATTGAAAGGATTCATGTTTTTATTCTACCTGAAATGGAAGCCAGAGGAGGTGCTGGATCTGATTTCTGTATATTTTAGAGATAAGTCTAGCTTCCATGTTGAGGCTGTTAAGAATCAACGCACAGGGAACTTATTTAGGAGATACCAGAAAAAGTCTTGGCTTGGGCCAGAATGTCTGAGACTAGCATCCTTAGGAAGATGATGAGAGTAGTTTGAAGGTAGAACCAACATATTTCCTGAAGAAGTGAGTGTGAGATGTAAAACAGACATATGCCTTTGTGTATCCAGTACTATTTGATTCCTTGACGTATTCCTTTGTTCACTGATTAACTTACACAACCCAAAGAATCTGAACTCTTTTGCACCAAATTTTGATGAAATGGAGGTGACATAGACACAGTTACTAACTTCATGTGCTCTGGTTTAGAAAAATATATATAATAATATGACACGGTCACGATCCTCCTGTTGTTCATCAATTTGCTCGAGTGGGCCCAGTAACGTCTCCATCATGAGACTTGTTGTTACTGTGTTTGGCATATCGAATACGTCACGGGCAGCTTGGCAGGCTCTGCCCTGCGGGCGAGATACTCTCGGTAGCTTGTCGGGCCCCGAGAGGGGCGGAGGAATTGAACTTGGGTCGGCCATATTGGCTGCGTGCAAGGCAAACGCCCTACCGCTGTGCTATAGCTCCAGCCCAATAATATGACAAAATCTTTTAACTCTACGTGGATTATTCAGGACTCCCTAGAGAAACATAATCATGAAGGATAAAGATACATACATGCATATACCTTTATAGATAGATGATAAATTGATCCATTCTATTACAGAATTGAGAAGTCCCAAAACCTACTGTTAGCATTGGAGACACAGAACTGGGGATATGGTTCTCCATAATATTAGAAGAAATGCCTGAGAATTGTAGTTTCAATTAAGTGCTAAAAATTCCAGTCTGAGATCCATTATGACTCCAGACTGACACTGAGATCCCTGGGTCAGCAGTTAGACTGAGAGAATTCTCCCTTCCTTTGTCTTTATGCTATTCATGCCTTCAAAGTATGAAATGATGCCCACCCACATTGGGAGGGCCATCTGCTGTACTTAGTTTACAATTGAAATGCTAATCTCATCTAGAAAAACCCTCACAAACACATCAGTAATAACATTTAGCTCAATATCTGAATACCCTACAGCCTTATCAGACACATGAAATTAACCATAACACACTTTCATTAATATCAATTAGCGATAAACTTTCTATCAAAAGTTGGGGAATCTCTTTAATTCCATCCATGAGTCAAACTGCATTTTTTTAAAAATATGTGTAGCGCTGTTACAAATCAAGTTTATAAAAAGACTGTAAATAATGTGTCTTAACTCAAAGTATAGGCAAATCTAGTCTGTGCTTTTTAAAACCTTGTTTTTCTATGCCAGTGATGCAACCCTGTCAATTCTAGAAACATATTGTGGAGACTGGCAGGTCTGGACATTAGTCTTTCCTGAGCACAGTGCTCGTCCAAATATGGTTCCCAGTCACATTGGTGATCTCACAAAGGCACACAGTAATCCCTGCTGAAACATACTAAATCGAATTTCTACATACGGAACCCCAGTTCCACACTAGCCGTTAAGGAGCGAAATTTATAGCTACACACAGTGGAATTGGGCAGTTCAGTTTCCTCATTTATATAATGGGAATGATTCTAGAATGCTTCCCATTAGGTTGTAGATAGTATTAAGTAAAGCAACTGTTAGCAATAGTTTTGGCACAATTCTAGAACTTCTGACATTTGATAAGTAATTTGAATCAACTAAAATACATGGTTAGTTATAACAACCAGTTTGATGGTGTACCAGCAAAAGCTACCAAATGCAATCCTAGCTCTGAAGAGAAAGTTCAGTTCTGTAAGAAGGAAGGTGGGACAATGTCCAAAATTTTCAATATTTGTGTTTTTCAAGTATGTGACACTGAATTGTGAATAACTTCTAATCTGACACCAGGCACAGATGCTTTCTTCAAGCACTACTAAAATCAAGCTGAGCAAGGTTGAGCTCTCCTGAACTACCACAAAATCTGCCATTGCAAGCTCTGAAAGGGAATGATGACAGTTCTTTGCAATGGACAAGCTCTTAATATTTCCGTATCTCATTCTATTGAACAATTATTTGCCATCTAACATTTAGGTCACATCTGAGGGGCTAGAAAATAATCAGGCACCCCCTCCTTTTTTTTTTACAAATGACAAGTCTAACACTTGGATTTTATTCATCAGAAAAAGTCCTGATAATATGAATAATATGAGTCTCTGTGAACAATTATGAAGCTTGGAATTCAGCACTCAGGGAATTGTTTAAATGATTTCAGATCATTATGTCTTCCCTTGGTGTCTGGCCAAAGGAAAGAAGAATTCAAGAAATACCCACAGAAAAAATTAGTTAACAAATCATTTCAATACTCACTGCAGTGGTTTCTGCCTGAATTTTTCACTTCAGAGTCTTATTTTCTATAGCTTCTCCCCTACATATTTGAGTACATCATTTGGACCCGCAAATTTGTCACCAAGAAGTCTCATATTAAATTGGTCTCTTTCAGCTTTCTGTGCTGAGTCAGCAGGAAAGGAGTTCGGTGGACCATAACCAGATAGGACTCCATATGCAGACAAGGCACAGAAATTGGAAATGAGTGTTAGGGATAGCAAGGCTGCTGCTTTGGCACCATTTACGCAGAAGACCATATGAATATATGGGAGTCATTTCAGGCTCATCATTCTAGAATTTGATAGATTTTATAGTATCTGATAAGTCAAAGAAAACAAAAGTTAAAAAGTAGAGAAACTGTGTTGTACTTCAATGTGTAAGCAATCCATGGGATTGCCACTCATTTTGATATAAGTCCTACTCTCAGCTATTCTGTCTTTTCCATACACTCTGGGGCCACCAAGTGTAACACCTTCCTCACACTGTAGGTGAAGGGTCTGCAAACTACAAAAGGTGGGCTAAATCTTGTCAGTTGCTATTTTGTATGACCTCTTAGATGATAAAACTAGATGTTTGGAAATATTTTAAAAGAAAAACCCTATTTCATGTTGTGAAAATTATATGAAATTCACACCCCAGAATCTATACATAAATTACAAACACAGACTCATTTATTTACAAGTCCTTTATGGATTTTCATGCTACAGTAACTGAAATGAATAATTGCTAAAAAGACCAAATACCTAAAGTATTTATTATCTGGTCTTTTGGTTTGTTGACTTCTACAGTGTATTTATAATTCCCCAAACATTAAATACCACATTCAATCTCGAATATATGTCTTGCACACCATTACCTTTCATCTCTGTTATGGCTGTTAATGGATTTAGTAAAAAATCTCCTTTACTTATGGGTATAATGCTGGACATCTTTATCAGGAAAGAGATATTTTGAACCAGATTGCCTCTCAATCTTACTTCAGAAATTCCTTGAGGTATCTAGAATATGAAAGGCATCTTCCTTTATTTTGGCTTTAATGCGCATTTTCACCCATTTTAAATTCCTTTGGCCATTTTAATAGTGGCTTGGGAGTAAGAAGAAATAGATTCTTCCTCAAGTTTCCTTCTTAGTCCTACTTGCGGTTATTTATGTTGAAATTTAATGGGGGTTTAAAGCAGGGTTCACACCCTGTAGTATTGGCATAAATTTCTTCCCATCCCATGATAATCACTATTGTTTAAAAATGCAGTTTGGCAGCAAAAACAATTTATGAAGCAATGATCTAAGTGAAAGAAAAATGTATTTGATACCCGATTCTTTCCCCAAGTTTATCTCACTAATATTTTTGCAAGGCTGAAAAAAATCCTAACATTTGAAAATTCATAATTGGCTAGAAATTGTTTTTACTGCATTGTTAAACCTAATAGTCTTGTTAAAGCTAATAGTCTGAATAAGAAACACAATGTCTATAGTCCATTGTCCTGGATCACCCACCACTGATTTGCAGAGGAAGTCTCATAAATGTAGTATAGATGTCAACGGATAGATACCCCTGGAACACCAATGTGAGAAAGACTAAAACATCAACAACAAACAAATGAGATTTAAAACATGTTTCCTACAGAGTTCATCTCAAAGAAAGCATTGATTGTACCTGAAAGGAATATTTTGATAAGCCACCGGGTAATTCTTCAGGATCAAAATATGAGTATTAAACATCCTTCTAAGGGTGAAGGATCGGTTTGCAGCAGGGCTCTATTGTCTTGCCTACAGGAGTTATATGAATGAAGAGCTGTGATTTCCTTTTCAACTTTCTGTATTAGAACTTTAAAGAGATGTCATAAAAATAAAGATTTATGTCGCTTGAATGGGCAGCAACTTTTCAGCCTTCAAACATGCATACACCCTCTCAGTCTGGGAAAGGAGATCTCCACACAAATTCATTGAAACATGCATCCTGAGTCTTTGATTTTTTGGACAAAGGATTTGATATGCCTTTATATCCATGGATCATAACACAAAATAACAAAAGAGGAACACTACTTCCAAAGAATGCTGAAATGTGTTACATGAGAAGAATCATTACGTGACCCAATGGGAAATCATTTCCACTTTCATTCTTTTCTATAAAATTGATATATTTAATAACAAGGACATCATTGAAAGATAGAATATTAAATGAAAGACACTTAACCTCTATACACACAAACATACACACACAGAGATAGAGAGAGAAAGAGACAGAACTAGACTCCCAGAATTATATGTAAGCCATGCAATCATTTAGCAAAACATGTTAAAGTGAATGACTAGACTTTAATTTTTGTCAGTTAAGTCAAAGGAAAATAACAGTAAAATAAAGAATATTTTAAAAGTAAAATCTATCCGCATGAGTACCTAGTGATGTAAGTTTATGTGTATACACACATAGTGTATATATACATGTAGATATCAAGGTAGGTCAGGCTATAGATATAGGTAGATATAGACATAATTATTCCATAACAAACTAATATATAATAATGCCTTATAGAATATACAGAAGATGACTTGGACCTCATGAAAAAAGTAATTCACAAAAATGAAATTATAGGGGCTAGAGTGATAGCACAGTGGGTAGGGTACTTGGCTCGCACATAATCAACCCAGATTCGATCCCCAGCATCCCGATGGCCCCCTGAACACTGCTAGGAACAATTTCTGAGTACAGAGCCAGGTGTAACCCCTGGACATCTTTGATTGTAACCCAAAAAGATAAAAAAAACCCTTAAATTTAACCAGAAAAGATTCTACCTATTTATTATTACTGATTATAATAAACATTAATCATGAGAAAAATATATTGATTTCCAAGTTCCATTGAAAGTAGACATATGCAGAGAAAAAGAAGGCAAAGGGTGGGGTTGGGAAGATGTCTTTACATTTGGGCTAGCAGACTACAATGGGTAGGCCACATGCCTTGCAGGCAGCCATTCTGAGTTTGATCCTCAGCACACCATGTAGTCCCCAAGCACTGTTGATTTTGATTCCCGAGTGCAGAGCCAGGCATAAGCCATGAGAACAGCCAGTTGTGGTCCCAAAATAGATGAAGTAAAACCAATTTCATCGTCCTTGTGTCCCAGGTTAAACTATTCTATCAAAAACAACCTGCGTTTTAGTTAAACAAAGTTGGGCTACATCTGGAGTCTAGAATATAGATTCCAGATTCTAAATAGCAAGGTACTAGATTATTCTCAACATGCTATCTTAAATAGATATCTAAATCTTCTTTTGCTCCTATAAAATTTTTTATTTTCTGATCTTTGGATAGTTTCTCATGACAGACCAGAAAATCAAAACTCTGTGGAAATAGATCTTTTAAAGCCTTGACTTACCTGACATCTTCAGCCTATGTTTCCTTATCTGCAAATTAACTAACTAAAGAATGTGATCAGGTTTCAACAAGACATTAGACCCATGACACCTACCAGAGTTCCTAGTTAGTTGGTACATCATTCTGAACTCATAATTTAAAATACCTGAAATTAATTCAGGGATTCCTTAAATCTGTGAAAGTGAGGTTCTGACATGATAGAATGAATTGTCTGATAGGTAAACTTTTTCCTAACTCCTAGTACTACTGACTTCTTGAAATCCCACATGGAACTTTGAGATTTCGCTTAAATAAAACAGTATCATTTGACATGGAGTAATAAGCTAAAGTAACAAGATAAAACCTCTTCAGATCAAGAGCCATATTATTCCTTTCTGTATTATTAGAGCAAGATCCACTTTCCCAAACTCATGGGGCTCCTCAGCCATGAGTTTCACGTTTCTTTTCTCCCTCTCCATATTGCCAGGATCTTTGTGTATCCTTAAACTTATTTTAATGGCATTTCTTTCTTTGGGGAATTGTGGGGGGGGGAGGTTTCCAAGTATTATTTAAGAAGCTGGGGGATTCAAGACTGAATTCAAAGCTGAATCAAGGGGGAATCAAGCTGGTGGTTCACTGCAAAGGACAAGGATTTGGGGCTAGTCAGACTCGGTGGTCCAGGTAATTACTCTGGGCCATGCTGGCAAGTATTCAGGGACTCCAGTTTGTACCCAGTGATGCTGGAAGACAATGTAGTATTAAAAACCAAATCAGAGTTTGCTGCTTGCAAGTCATAAATGTTAAGTATCTCTTGGCCCTGGAATAATTCTTATGATTTTCATATCTTCTAATAGGTAAGTGAGGTATTTTTATGTTTCTCATTCTTCTATTAAATAGAAAGTTTTTTTGGGATTATTACTGAAACCTTACTTTGAGGGTTCAAATATAACCCTTATTAATTAATTTAATTAATAAGCATTTTACTTTGACAACTTTGCCTAGTGCCTTTGTAGAGACATTTCTCTAGCCTTTACAAATAAATTAGTTTTGAAATTAGGATTGATTTTAAGAGGATTCAGCCACATGAGTAAATGGATGCAAGGAGGATTTTGATGACATTGTCACAAGAAAAAGCATATTTATACAACATATTCTAAAAAGAAAACCAAACAACAGATGCTCAAGTCATTTAAAAAACAGCAACTGGAATTTTAAAAAATAATTAGATAAGTTATTGCAGGCTAGCTCAAACCCAACAAAATCTCCACACCTATGGATACACAGGTTGTGAGAAATACAAGGGTTCATAGGATAATTGCCATGAAAAAACTTTTATTTTCTCGGAAAATCTATGACTATTAGAAAACACTGCTTTCAGCACCAACCCTGCTTAATATAGCTTCCTATTGTCTGCTAAGGAAAGGTTTTAAAAGATTCATTGATTCTTTCTGAAAGAAATCTGCAATATCCAGCCCCCACCCCTTGAACCTTTAACCTCTCAATTTTCCAAGTGTTTATGTAGGTAATTTAACCTTAGTCAAAGTCACCAGACTCCTAGTGTTTCTGTCACATTCCTGGAACAATCCCTGTCCCAGACACGAGGTCTAATTAATAGTCACAAACAGTATTATTATAAACAGAGTCACCATTATTCTTCTATTTCATATGCATGCCTCTTAATCTGTTCAATTTTAGTATTACACCTTTGACCACACGAGATAAAAATTATCTTTATGTAAAGGGCCATGAGATGTTTTCTTTTTTTTCCTAACTCATTCAGTGTTTATTGGGGCCTAATATATACCAGGCACCATTTTAGTTGTTTGGCTGTACAGATGAACTAAAACTGCCTTAAACATCCTACACTCTAGCTGGGGGAGCAAGACAGACAACAAAAAATAAGTAACTAAACAAAAACAAAAACAAACAAATAACAGCAACAAAACTGAATGTTCAGAAAGCATCTCTAGAATGGGGATATAAAAAAGAAAGTTGCATGCCATTGATCCCAGTTTGACATATACAGCTTATGGGTCCCAGAGTACTGCCAGGACTGATCCTTGAGCAGACAACCTGGAATAAGTCCTGAGCACCACCAGGTGTGGCTCCCAAACCCTAAATAAATAAAAAAATAGGTAAGTTTTAGTAGCCTTGCTCTTATGGTTTGGTTCACAAGTTGACCATCAAGAGACACTGTCATTTGTGGATCTATTGTTTTAAAATGGTGTCCTTTCCCAGGAGGACTGCAATTGAAAACAAAACAAAAACTGCACTGCAGTTGAAGGAAAGTGACAGGGACCCAGAAATGCTATTTCAATGCATTGTCCCTGCCAAAAACAGGCGAGGGAGGAAGCGGGTCTTTCGGCTCTCCACGTAGGTGGCCAGCTCAGTGGCCTGGGTGTGCTAGCAGTCATGAGGCTGAGGCTAGCTGCGCTGTCAGTGTCTGACCCTTTGGGGAGAACTGCCTGGGGAACCGCAGTGCCCACAGACTTTGCTGCAAGCCATTGAATTGCAGAGAAAAGCAAGGCTGTGTCAAACAAAGTTTACTAGGCAGATGCTGATCCGCCTTCTCTGTGAGCAGGGGGCGGTCCAAAGCTGGGCGCTCTGCATTGCAGGCTAGAGGCTTCTTTTGTACTGAAAGCCTAACCTTCAATTTGAAAATGCTCTCAAAGCTTTCCTCAAAATGAAAATATTTGTTCAAATCCTCAGAATGCAATAAGAAAATATCCTTCGAGCAAAAGCAATGACTTAGCATTTGGGGGTTGGCACCAAAGTAGGAAAACATTGCAGAGAGGATCACAAGCTGGCTGGCTATTGGCTGGGACTTGCTTCTAAGAATTAAATCGTCTTATGAACTTGGCTTACCTTCTCTCTTGATGGTTCTTGGATAGTATTCCCAAGACCTCACATCTTTATGGGCCCTAAGTTACTTGGATAATCTTATAGCGGCTCAGAATGCCATAAAACAGAAACTAGTTTTCATATACAATTTTTTTGGACATAGGGAAACTGAGGTCCAGAGCAGTTTTATGATTTTCCCCCAAGGCCACAGGGCCAGTACTTGAGCTGGGAATAAAACCTGTTCTGCCCCTGTAGCTGCTACCTCCTCTCAGCAACTAATACCCTCCTATTTCAATCTTTTTTTATTCTGAGGTCATAGGAGCAAGTTTGCATGAAAGTTAGTAATGATCTTGAAGCAAACTCCAGGGAAAGTTAGAACAAATTCCAGGGAAGGTGTACTCAAGTACAGAATCTTCAGGCAGACATATGACTTGAATAAGAAACTAGGTGGTCTGCAAGAGGAATTGTAAATGATGACACTTAGTCCAAGTTCTCAGTCAGGCAGAAGGAACAAGGGTGGTGGAGGGAGGCACTGGCTTGGTCTTTCTGGCTCCAAAGTTGCCAAACAAAGATGATCTGGTTCCATTTAGTGGTTTTTCTGTGAATTATTTGAAATCAATAATAGGGGTCTTTGGGGGCTTGGTACAAAAAAGAAGAGTGTCTGCCACTACCATACTACTATTCCTTTACTTGCTTAGATTGGCTATAACCACGCCGTGTGCTACCAACCACTTCCCCATTTTAAAACTTCATTTCCTTTCCTTCCTAATCACCCACTACTTCCTATATAAAAGGAAGAATTATGATATTTTCTAATATACTCCTGTGTTGCACAATAATTGGTACACTTAGTTCGGTCATTCAATGAGCAGAATGTGTGAATACTACAATATCACAGTAAGTGCTGACGTCATAACTGGCTTCTTATATACAATATTTGTATATACAACAAAGAATGCATTTTGTCAGTGTTTCCGATAGAGTTATTTCTTGGCTGAGTACTCAGTATACTTAGTCTCAAAGTTGAGACTAAGCTTGAGGGTCAGAAAGATAGTACAGCAGGCAGGGTGCTTGCCTTGCACAAACATGTTTGATCTCCAGCATCCTATATGGTTCCCTGAACTCATCAGGAGTGATTCATGAGTGTAGAGGGATGAGTAAGCCCTAAGTATTGCCAAGTGTGTCCGCTAAACCATACCAAAACAAAAACTAAACCTTGGGCTAAAAGGATAATAAAGACGTTAAGGTGCTTACCTTGCCTGTGGCGAATATTGATTTTATTCTGGGCACTGCATATGATCTCCCAAGCACTGCTAGGAGTGGTTCTTGAGCACAGAGCCAGGAGTAAACCTTGAGCACTCTATGTTGGGGCCCAAAAACTGAAGGGAAAAAAAAGATTGAAACTTGACCTTGAGGAATATCTCTTATGTGGAAGATAAAACAATATGCAAATAATCCTTAAACTGAATGTGTCACTACTTATCATATATTTGTTCTGGTAAAAATTATGTACATTTTCCAGTGTTTTTCATGAGATTTTGAGCATGACAAGTTGTCATATTTCTCATACAATATTAATTAAGTTACTAGATGGTGCTAACCTTGTTTTTTTTTTGTAATTTTTACCATGTTGTAGAATATTCATGATCCTTGTTTGTACTTTTTTCGATGTTAATAAGAAACATCTGTTTTACAAAACAACTGCTAGAACTCAAGTCCAGTCTCTCATTCTGAATCTTCCTAGCACCTGAGATTCTGTAATGCCCTTTTGTATTATATCTACTTTGTGGCAATGACTGCTCGTTTACTGCCTTAAGACCTCTAACTCAACCCCAGCCCAGCATATTCTCTGTACTATGACCAATGGATACTATTTTTCAAGAGCCAGAACAATTGCTAAAAAAGGGAAACTATAAGCCAATATCTAAACGGATGTAAAGATCAACAAAACTTAGCAAACTGAACCCAAAAATATATTAAGAGTATCATAGGTAATGATGGATTGGGATTCATTTCAGGGATCCATGGATGATACGAAATATGCAACTCAATAAGCGTAATATACTAATTGTAATAACAACAAAATGAAAGATAAAAATCATATTAGCATATAATAGATTTAATGAAAGCTTTTGACAAGATCCATATCCATTCATGAGTAAAAAAAACAACAAAATAAAGATTGAAAGAATGTACCTTGAAATAATAATGACAAACCTACAGTCAATATCATACTCAGAAAAAAAATAAAACTGAAAGTCTTCCCTATGAGATCAGGCAGTAACAAGAATGTCCATTTTATCCACTACTATTCAATGTCATTTTGAAAATCCTCACCACAGAAGTCAGGCAAAAAAAGAGAGAGAAATGGAATCAAAATTGGGAAAGTAGCCATATTATCACTCTTTTTAGATGACATGATAATATACATAAAAGACAGTAGTAATTCCAATATTCTTAGAAACAATAAACCAATGTAGAATGTTCCAGGTTATAAAATAAATATGTAAAAATAAATTGCATTTCTAAATGCAATAAAATAGAAAAGAAATAAATATATTTTTGATCTATAAGCTTCTTAAGCCAACAAATACCTAAAAATAAACTTAACAAAGGATGTAAAAGACTTATCCATTGCAAACCCTAAGTCATTATAGATAGAAACAGAAGAGGATATCAGGAAATGGAAAAATATTCTATGCTCATGGATTAGAAGAATTAACATTGTCAAAATAACCATCCTAACCAAGGATTCAATGAAATATCCATCAAAAAACATTATTAAAATTTTCTTGGAGCCATAACCAAAGAAATAAAACAGCAAGAAATATTTTTTTTGCTTTTGAGTCACACCCAGTGATGCACAGGGGTTACTCCTGGCTCTGCACTCAGGAAGTACCCCTGGCAGTGCTCAGGGGACCATATGGGATGCTGAGAGTCGAACCTGGGTCAGCTGGGTGCAAGGCAAATGCCCTACCCGCTGTGCTTTTGCTCCAGCCCTGACATATTTTATTTTGTGACTTTCAATGATGTACGTGGTACTGGAATAAAAGTAGACTCTCAGACCACAGAAATAGAATTGAGAGCTGAAAGCCCAGAGTTACACCCTCAGATATATGGACAATTAATCTTAGACAAAGGAGCTCGGTGCTTGAAATGGAACAAGGAAAGTCTTAAAAAATGGTAGTGATTTTAGCCGAAGAGAAGGACTACATGGAGGGCGGGATCCACAGATCCCGAAGGAAAAAAAAAAAAACAGGTTCCAAAAAGAGCAGAGATCATCGGGAAGTCCCAGATGGGGTAGGTACCGCATCCCGCCTCCCCCAGATGGAACCCCGGTGACCAGAAACCTCTACAAGCACAGCTCGAGTATGCAGGAACTAGGACTTTTCCTCATCTTTCTATATACAAAGTGATCCATGGGAAGTAAACCACCTAACGTTTCTCTCTGAAAATCGTAGTTAAGCTTTGAGCACGGCCACAGCCCCAGAAACACAAGTACTTAATGCATAACCCAGCAGCTTGGAGCAGAAAAGTGAACGGGTTATGTGTTAACCCAGGCCATCAAGTCTGCCAGAGGGGAAAGGGTGTTGGTCCCTTCCGCCCTCCTCCCTCTGGAAAGAAAGGTGGCGGCCACATGGGAGCCTTGTGGACAGCAGGTATGAGCCGGGGGTGTGGGGGCGACTAAAACCTCATGGGAAGGGGGGCGTTCTGGTCCGTCCTTCACGCCCTACCGAGGCCACCAGTTGCCCCCGACGAGCGGCCCTCCAGCACGGCCACAGCCCCAGAAGCACAAGGACTTAATGCAGAACCCAACAGCTTGGAGCAGAAAAGTGAACGGACTATGCATTAATCCAGGCCATCAAATCTGCTGGAGGGGAAAGGGTGTTGCCCCATTTGCCCTCTCCTCTCTGGAAAGAAAGGTGGCGGCCACATGGGAGCCTTGTGGACAGCAGGTATGAGCCGGGGGTGTGGGGGCGACTAAAACCTCATGGGAAGGGGGGCGTTCTGGTCCGTCCTTCACGCCCTACCGAGGCCACCAGTTGCCCCCGACGAGCGGCCCTCCAGCACGGCCACAGCCCCAGAAGCACAAGGACTTAATGCAGAACCCAGCAGCTTGGAGCAGAAAAGTGAAAGGACTATGCGTTAATCCAGGCCATCATGTCTGCCCGGAGGGGAAAGGGTGTTGGTCCCTTCCGCCCTCCTCCCTCTGGAAAGAAAGGTGGCGGCCACATGGGAGCCTTGTGGACAGCAGGTATGAGCCGGGGGTGTGGGGGCGACTAAAACCTCATGGGAAGGGGGGCGTTCCGGTCCGTCCTTCACGCCCTACCGAGGCCACCAGTTGCCCCCCACGAGTGGCTCTCCAGCACGGCCACAGCCCCAGAAACACAAGGATTTAATGCAGAACCCAACAGCTTGGAGCAGAAAAGTGAACGGACTATGCGTTAACCCAGGCCATCAAATCTGCTGGAGGGGAAAGGGTGTTGCCCCATTCGCCCTCTCCTCTCTGGAAAGAAAGATGGTGGCCACATGGGAGCCTTGTGGACAGCAGGCATGAGCCGGGGGAGTGGGGGCGACTAAAACCTCATGGGAAGGGGGGGGCGTTCCGGTCCGTCCTTCACACCCTACCGAGGCCACCAGTTGCCCCCCACGAGCGGCTCTCCAGCACGGCCACGGCCCCAGAAGCACAAGGACTTAATGCAGAACCCAGCAGCTTGGAGCAGAAAAGTGAACGGACTATGCGTTAATCCAGGCCATCAAGTCTGCCAGAGGGGAAAGGGTGTTGCTCCATTCGCCCTCTCTTCTCTGGAAAGAAGGATGGCGGCCGCATGGGAGCCTTGTGGACAGCAGGTATGAGCCGGGGGTGTGGGGGCGACTAAAACCTCATGGGAAGGGGGGCGTTCCGGTCCGTCCTTCACGCCCTACCAAGGTCACCAGTTGCCCCCCATGAGCGGCTCTCCAGCACGGCCACGGCCCCAGAAGCACAAGGACTTAATGCAGAACCCAGCAGCTTGGAGCAGAAAAGTGAAAGGACTATGCGTTAATCCAGGCCATCATGTCTGCCCGGAGGGGAAAGGGTGTTGGTCCCTTCCGCCCTCCTCCCTCTGGAAAGAAAGGTGGCGGCCACATGGGAGCCTTGTGGACAGCAGGTATGAGCCGGGGGTGTGGGGGCGACTAAAACCTCATGGGAAGGGGGGCGTTCCGGTCCGTCCTTCACGCCCTACCGAGGTCACCAGTTGCCCCCCGCGAGCGGCTCTCCAGCACGGCCACAGCCCCAGAAGCACAGGGACTTAATGCAGAACCCGGCAGTTTGGAGCAGAAAAGTGAAAGGACTATGCGTTAATCCAGGCCATCATGTCTGTCCAGAGGGGAAAGGGTGTTGCCCCAGTCGCCTTCTCCTCTCTGGAAAGAAAGATGGCGGCCGCATGGGAGCCTTGTGGACAGCAGGTATGAGCCGGGGGAGTGGGGGCGACTAAAACCTCATGGGAAGGGGGCGTTTCGGTCCGCCCTTCACGCCCTACCGAGGCCACCAGTTGCCCCCAACTAGCGGCTCTCCAGCACGGCCACGACTCCAGAGCACAGAAACCAATTTCTTAACTATCTGACTTTCAGTATAAATACTTCCAGGGTCAATAAGTAAAATAGCAGAAATCCAAAACCAACATTTAATTCTTGAACCCAGCTGTAGAAAGCAAATCACGTCACAATGCTTTTTCAGCATGTCTGATTTGGGGGGGGAGGGTAAACTCTAAATAATAGTGGTGAATCTTTTATTGAAACAATGAATCTAATCAAAGCAGATAGAGTGTTAACTAGAATTCATCTGCCCCACAGGGACTGGGAGGGGTGGGGGGTGGGGTTTTATTGGGGTTCTTCATGGTAAAAAAAAAAGTATTGGTAAAGGGAAATGTGTTTGATATTTGCATGACTGAGACCTAAACCTGAAAGCTTTGTAACCTTTCCCAAGGTGATTCAATAAATAAAAAAAAAAATAAAAATAAAAAAAAAAAAGAAAAAAAAGGAAAAAATAAAAATCCTACTTTAAAAAAAAATGGTAGTAAGATATGGGAGTTAGAACACCGTAGGACTAAAGCCCAATCATGAACAGCATCGTAATGATCTATTTCATTGTAATTCAAGGAAATAAATTTAATGGTGGTGAGAAATTGAATAGCCCAGTTTCACAAATTGAATAGATGTGAAAAAATTAAATTGGGTCCATGTCTCACACTATTCACTAAAGTTAATTCAAAGTGGATTAAACGTCTTTAAAATAGACTAGAATTCATAAAATACATCAAAAAGAACATAGGCAGAACTCTATAGTATTTGGACTTACAAAGTATCTTCAATGATTTGAGTTGGCAAAATTAATAAACAAACAAATGGAGTTAAACTAAAATAGTTTTTCATGGCAAAAGAAATGCAATCTATAATATAAAGACTCCCTACTGAACATGAAACACTATTTATGCATCCTATATCTAATAAAGTAGGGGTAGGGAACATCTGTCCTGGTATATAATGAAGCTGGAGCAATAGCACAGCGGGTAGGGCATTCGCCTTACAAGCGGCCAACATGGCCGACCCAAGTTCGATTCCTCTGCCCCTCTCGGAGAGCACGGCAAGCTACCGAGAGTATTCGATATGCCAAACACAGTAACAACAAAGTCTCCAATGGAGACGTTACTGGGCCCGCTCGAGCAAATCGACGATCAATGGGAGGGCCTTTATATGCCTCCTACCAGCTGCCCATAGCTCTTTGTTTTTATTTTGTATCCCACAAATGGTATCATAAATATCCAAATGGCCTTCGACAGAAACTTTGCTCACTTCCTTGATAAAAGGCTAATATCCAAGATTAATAAAGCAGTCACAAAGCTCAACAACAAAAATATCAAAACCGTATTAAAATATCTGAGAGGAGATAAACAAACACTTATTCCAAAGAGGACATAAAGACAGTAGTGCCCACTTATCATTAGAGAAATGCAAATAAAAATTACATTAAGATATTATTTCATACCAGTGAAAATGGCATTTTTGAAAAGATTGAAACAACCAGTTTAGCTGGGCATGTGATTAAAAAAAAATGGAAATCCTCATTCTCATTTCATGAGAATGCCATCTGATTCAGCCTTTACAGAAAATGGTATGGTGACTTTACAAGGAGGTCTGAATAGAACTTCCAAATGATTCAGAAATTCTATTTCTTGGCATCTACCACCCAACATAAAAAATTATTTGAAAATGCATACACATATCTTTTTATTAGCAAGGAATGGAAATGACCTAAATGATGAATCACAGATGAATACATAAAGAAGTTGTCATATTTATATGCAATGGAATACTAGTGACCTCTGAGAAAAGATAAAATCTTGAAGTTTCCTGCAATCTGGATAGAAATTAAGGGCATCCTATAAAGCAAAATAAGAGAGAGAAGAACAAATACTGGATGATCTCACTCATGTTTAGTATGTAGAGAAACAAGACAATGGAATATACAATATCAAATGATGACAAACAATTTACCTTTCATCATAAAACTGAGTTTACCAAACTGTGCAAAAAGGGTGAGGAGAAGGACAGAAAACGTGAGCTAAAAATGATCTACAGACATTGGTGGAGAGTTGGGGAACTGTAGTGGTGCTGAAGGTGTAATTATTTTATATATAAAAGGCATAAATGTTAACATTATTTAGCAATGTTATCTAAATGACAACAAATTTTTTTAAATCAACTGACAGTTTCCATTAAGATTCAGACATTTTTCTTCCCCATGGAAACAATAAAGTGAGAAACAAGAGGAAAGAAAAAATATTTTTTAAAATACGGGTGCCAATATCTGTTATTGTGCGTCTCATAACTGTGCATTAAGAAACTTCTAATCCTGTAGGCTTGCTTCTAAAAAAATCCAGAACTTTTCAGGAGGTTTAATTTCCTGAAATATCCAGCATAATAAGAAAATCTACTACATAAAAAGACAATTTTGGACATTAGTGCCTGAGTAATAAATTATTGTCAGCAACAACAAAATAGCTTTAAGATTTAGAAACGTGGCCTTTTAAAAATCGTGTGGGTATGTACTTATGAAGGTATTAGAGGAATAAAAACATTAGAGAAATAAAAGCAGGAGAATAAAAATGGGGAAATGTTTGAATTTGTAATAGAGGAGAGCTAGAGCTTGCTAGCTGAAAGCACCCAATGTTCTGATAAGGGATGGAAATTCTGGAAACAGACACTCAGTGATAGCCATCTTGTTTGTTGTTGCATTTCATGCTATGAAAACATAATCCCAGAACCAAACCAATTGTTTAGATGTGTCTTCAGAGAGTGTCAAACACCACTTTCTCTTAGTTTTGACTCTCCCAGAGCAGACCTTGAGATAAGAATTGAAGTACAAATGAAATATCTGGGTGATGGTAATGGGGATAGATAATTTGTGGGGACAATAAAATAGATAATGGAGCAGGAAAAATTAAGGAATGAAAACAGATAATAAATGATGCACTAAGTCAGCTGTCATAACAGGAAAGTGAAACTTAATCTCCTGGTACTTTAGGTGGGTATGCTGGATAGAGAGTCTTTTATGCTTTCAGAGAAAAAAAATTGTAAGTTTGTCTTCTGAGATTCTGCTGAATTGCATTAAAGGATATGAGAAATGGACTTCTTGGAGGGTGCAAAAGCAGCCGTATGATATCTTAACTCTACAACATTGATAAATCAGTTACTGGCACACCAGATTGGATGGAATGTAGTAGAGAAAGCAACCAATCTTGATTAACAAAACATAAACATAGAAGGCTTAACCTGCAACAACATATTAGTAATCTCATATACAAGGACTTAATGGCTCCATGGTGAGATACAACAGTTTTCACTAAATTTCTTCTAATGATACATTTTAAATCATTCTCCTAGCATATTACTAGCATATTACAATATAAAATAAATTGTTGTAGACCTGCTATGGGGGCAGACTGAAGAGGTGGCAAGGAAAATTGGAGACAATGGTAGAGGGAAGGTGTAATGGTGGTGGGATTGCTATTGGAATGTTGAATGCCTCTAACAGATCATCATGAACAACTTTATAAACCACAGTGTTTATACAAAGTGTGAGGGAAAAATTTACATATGTAGGCCTTATCTATTCCATGTAAACACCAAAATATATTCACACAGAATTGCTTTAAATGAGTTATTAGTGACAGGTGGACATAATTATTATAATAATTATTATCATATTATCATAGGAAATCCAAGTACAAAATAAAATTTAATGTAGTACACTTTATATTCCAGAGTTAAAAATGTGTATATGGGGGGTATGGTGCCGCCAGCAGGTCAATCTGTACTTGTCAGTTGAGTGCATCAGCAGCCTGATGGCACCATCAGACTTTCAGATATCCCCAAATTGCTGCTGTGCCTTTGGCCAGACCCCAAAGCCTTAGGGAAAAGTTTATCAAGAAAGTAAACGGCCAAAAGTTAGGTATGTGAGAGACACACCCACCAACCACCTCCAGCTCAGCTATACAATTGGAGGCATGGCCTCTCTGGTTCCTGATTGAACTGCTTAACAGCCATGATCCCAGAGACTCAGAAACGAATCTCGAAACCCAAAGGGTTTTGGCAGAGATGTGTCCTGTTCCTGCAGTAGGTTACTGGTGCTGGGCCACTCCAGGTGAGAATAAGTTTTGTGCCTTGGCCTGATCCCCCTGGTGGCCCGGAGACCGTCATCCTCCAGAGACCACTGGACAGTCATGTTTGGGTCTGCAGTGCCGAGACATGTGGGCCCTCACCAGATGGGGGTGGAACTGGCCCTTTCCTCCCCATCCCAGTGAGACCCTGAGTCGCTGCCTACAAATGGCCTCTCTGGCTCCTGATCAAGCTGATTAATGGCCATGATCCCAGAGACTCAGAAACAAATCTCGAAACCCAGTGGCTTTTGGCAGAAATGCATCTGTAACCGCATACAAGGTGGCCACCGCCTCAGAGCTTAATGGAAAGCCAGTTATGAGCCAGCATTGACGGGGCAACTGCAGTCTCATGGGAAAGGGGATGGTACCGGCCCATCCTTCATGCCCTACCGAGGTCACGAGTTGCCCCCCCCCCACACACACACACAAGTGGCTTTCTGGCATGGCCATGGTTCCAGAGGCAAAAAGACTTAATACAGAGCCCGGCAGCTTGCAGCAGAAAAGTGAGTGAACCATGCATTAAATTATGAAGCCATGCCTCCCTGGGGGAGAAAGGGTGTTGCTCCCTTCCACCTTCCCCTCTCCCCTCCCCGGCAGCACCTCAGAACTTATTGGAAAGCCAGGTATAAGCCAGCGGTGACGGGGCAACTGCAGTCTCACGGGAAGTGGGACGGTACTGGCTTGTCCTTCACACCCTTCCGACATCATGAGTTGCCTCCCACGAGTGGCTCTCCTGCACGTCATGGCTCCAGAGGCAAAAGGACTTAATCCAGAGCCTGGCAGCATGTGGCATAAAAGTGAATGTACCATGTGTTAAACTATGGCGCCATGCCTCCTTGGGAGGGAAAGGGTGTTGCTCCCTTCTGCCTTCCCCTGCTCCCAGCAACAAAGTGGCCACCGCATCAGAGCTTATAGAAAAACCAGATATGAGCTGGCAGGGACAGGGCAACTGCAGTCTCATGGGAAGGTGGACGGTACCGGCTCATTCTTCACATCCTACCGAGGTCACGAGTTGCCCCCTACGAGCAGCTCTCCGGCACGGCCATGGCTCCAGAGGCAAAAGGACTTAATCCAGAACCCGGCAGCATGTGACAAAAAAGTGAATGGACCATGTGTTAAACTAAGGCGCCATGCCACCCCAGGAGGGTAAAGGTGTTGCTCCCTTCCACCTTTTTCCCCCCTGGCAGCAAGGTGGCCGCCACCTCAGAGCTTATAGGAAAGCCAGGTATGAGCTGCGGTGACGGGGCAACTGCAGTCTCAGGGTAAGGGTTGCAGTACTGGCTCGTCCTTCACACCCTAACGAGGTCACAAGTTGCTCCCCACGGGTGGCTCTCCAGCACAGCCATAACACCAGGCGCACAGAAACCAATCTCATAATTATCTAGCTCTTTGCAGAAGTCCAAAATCGTGAGCCGCAATAATAACAATTGTGCAACATTATATGATTCTCATAACCAGCTACAGAAAACAAAGTATTTCACAATGCCTTTTCAGCAATTCTGATTGTTGGGGGGGAAATTCTAAACAATATGGTGCATCTTTTGTCGAAATAATGAATGTAATCAATGTAGAAAAGAGTTGAGTAGAAATCATCTACCTCACAGGGGAGGGGTAGGAGGGGGCATATTGGGGTTCTTGGTGGTGAAAAATGAGTACTGGTGAAGGGAAAGGTGTTTGATCATTGTATGTCTGAGATTTAAACCTGAAAGCTTTGTAAGTTTTCCCACAGTGATTCAATAAATAAACATAAGAAGAAAATAATAAAATTATGAAGAAAAAAAAAAGCAAGGTGGAGTACATGCCCAATTCAATCAGCTAATCAGTGGCTGAATAAATAGCAGTACTCCTACTTTTAAAAAATGTGTAGATGTAAGTGAGAATAGGCATTTTTATATTGTATTAAATGGTTTTAATTTTCTTATTTACATAGGTCAAAATCACGTAGTAATCACTAAATGGCCTTATTGATTTATTTTCTCACTCTATTTGCAATTCTTAAAGATTTGTTGTGATAAGCAATATAAAGTAAAAAGTGGGCAGGTTGGGGTTGGGAGGGAAATTTGGGTATATTGGTGGAAGGAAGGTCACACTGGTACTGTTGGAACACTAAATGCTTGAAACAACTGTATATTGAACATTACAAATCACAGTGTTTTTAATAAAAATCAGTAATTTCTTTAAAAAGGATACAAGAAATGTAGGATGAGGACAATGAGACAGGTGATCTAGAAGCTTCATTGAGTGTAGTCGAAGAGAGCCTTCCTTTGTATCATATTCATCCATTCCTGAGTATTGAAACACAGCATATTCATAAAGCCCTGATTTATTACTGAGAAAAATTCTGCTTCTTATGTGTCTGAACTGTTTTCCTCATATTTAAACATCTATAGGGGCTGGAGCAATAGTACAGTGAGTAGGGTGTTTGCCTTGCACACCCAGACCCAGATTTGATCCCCAGCATCTGACATGGTCCCACAAGCACCAACAGGAGTGATCCCTGAGCACAGAGCCAGAAATAAGTCCTAAGCTTTGCCAGGTGTGACTCAAAAACTAAAACAAACAAACAAACAAAAGAAAACCCCAACTATTACTATAAATCAATTAGGGATATCAAAATCACTCTTGAAGACCTAGGGGGTTCCCACCCCTTGACTGAGCTGATAACTAACAGCATAAAGAAGCATGATAATGGATTAAAATTGTATGGATAAGAATTGGAATCCCATTTCTCATGCGAATTCATAGATGATTTTAGCCCTCTAGACCTTGGTTTCCTCACATGACAAATAGAAGTCTGGTCATTTAAACTGTACTATCCCTCTGGTTCTTGGGAAGTCTGTCTCTGTAACCAATATCTGGTGATTTGGGTAGGAATGCCTCAAATGTAAACCCAATAACAAACAGCTTCAGAGGCCTTGTATTTCTTCTAAGGACTGAATTCCACTCTATTTGTTTCTTTTTGTACAGATATTACACAAAACACCTTATACAAGCCTTACTGATTCAGGCTGATCTGCCTTGCAGCCTAATTGAGAACACTATGCTATCATGTAGGGAACATCTCATGGTCTCTGGAAGAGCTCACAAGAAATGGTCTCAAATGCATTATCCTTTTGAGAAAAGGCAAAGCGGTTTGGATTTAGGCAGACTGGCTTTGTTACTTCCTATTATGCTGTTCAACAAGTGTTGGTTCAGTGCCTATTTGAGCTCCATATTAGGTGCTGCATGGTCTCGGGAAGATTCAGGAATTCTGCCAGAGACAAAACATTTGGGAATAGGGAATAGTAAACTCAGGGTCTGTTCCCCTTTGTAATGCAGCAGGAAAGATTCTTTGCCTCTAATCCCAACCATTCAAGAGACTGGCAAAAAGGGGTAAGAAAGGGCACACTTATCCCAAAGGGGGTTTCAGAATTAGAAAAAGGATGCCTGGGTCACCACAGAACCACAGCCCTCTGAAATTGAGAATAGCAAGAAAAATAATTTTAAACCCCAGTAGGTAAAGGGTGAAAGCAGTTGACTTATCAACATGCTTCCCTTTCATTGATTCCTGGAGAACATCTCTGGCTTTTCAAAAGGGCTCTGGTGTTAAGGAAAATAACTCTCTCTCTCTCTCTCTCTCTCTCTCTCTCTCTCTCTCTCTCTCTCTCTCTCTCTTTCTCTCCCACACACACACCCACCACACACACACACACACACACAAATTAATACTAGTACACAAATCACAAATCTCATGATAGAAACTAGGTCTTTCGATTTTTCGATTTTTTTTCTGCTTAGAGATTTTTCAGTAACCCATATAGATTATTAATTCCTTCAAGGCCAAGAATGTATCTTCCTTATCTAGGTTAACATATACATTTGACACAGAGTAAAGTGTGTGTTCTTCAAATACTACCTAATGGGGAGAGTACATAAAGAAACTTATTTTTACACTCTGCATTGCGTCTCTGAATCTCAAAACTAAAAGAGATATTAAAGTCATCAAGAATTGTCAAGTCATTAAATACAAAAATAACTTTTATCTTTATACCAGTAGTTAAATTTGTTTTATCTTCACATGAAGAAAATGATCTATATTTACAAATGCTCCCAAACTAGATACTTGATCATAGTCAGTAGAAATATGATACTTTAGTTTATTTTCTTATAAATTTTGAAATAAAATGATTTGCAAGTGTTCTATTGATATTTGATCTATTCAAAAATTATCTATTCTAATTCCAAAATTTGAGGTAGGATAAAATTTTAATAATACAATGAAATTCTGTCTTTAAAAATATTTTCGAAGACATAAGGACAGTGTCATAAGTAACCTTGATCTCATTGATGAGGTTAAAGAATAATAATTTTGTAGATAAGAAACCATAAATGCTAACACTATTATAACTATGTTATCTGAACTATAATAAAAGTAAAATTAACAAAATATATAAAAAAGAGAAAAATAAAAGATACCGAATCAAATTATCCAGTGGCTGAATCTCAACTACTAGTCTACAACCTTCCTCAATACAGCTCTTTAGTTTTTAAAACCTATGGTCTTTATCCCCAAACTTTGTCTTCTTTCAGTGAAGAATAAAATTCAGTTAATATAATGGTTTCATAAGGACCATGAGCTTGAATCTTTTATGGCCCAGAGTTCAGTCATCATAAACAATAGCATGATCTGCCAAACCCTGCGCTAATTCCTTTACTTAGGCTCTTTTATTTAACCCTCACTAGAAAGTACCAGAAAGGTGTTGAAGTTATCATCCCTATTTTAGGATAAGAAAACTGAAGCTTAGACAAGCTCAATTTCTTTTTCAGAGTTACAAAGCTAGAAAATAAGAATGCTATATCTTCAACACAAGACTGTCTTATTCCAGGCTCTGACACATGATAGCTCTCAAACATTATCCTTTGCTTGTGGCCTGACCAAGACAGCAGACACTGGAAACATTGATCATTTTAGAATGCTACACTAAAGGCTGCCTGCACCATCTAGGAAAATATCCATTTGTAATAAAAAGCAGATCCTTGCTTCTCTATCCTGAGCTGAAAATACAGACTTGTGGCATTCTTCATTTTCATGTGTGTTTCTCTTCCAAGCACTCCCGTTTCATGAAGCTGTTAGTTTTAAGAAACCAAAATATGTTTCTTTCACCATTAAGATCTGACAAGAAGAATGAAGTGCCAGCCCATCCAGCAACTGGCATGTCGCTGCTGCTACTAAAGAAGGCTGCTAGCTGAAAGATAGTTTGCGTTGTTTTGAATGAAGCCGAAGTGAGATACTTCTCTGTACCTTTACCATCCCTTAGAATCCTGTGCCCAGGAAGTATTTTTCTAGAGGGCTGCTGTGACTATGGAAGATACTCTGAAATCTGTGGTCATTCTGAGGGCAGCAATACTGATCAATTAAGCAGGGAGAAGCCTTATAAATAATTCACAGAGTTTCTCAACAAACGGAAGAAGACTCAGACACACAGGGCCAGCTACACATAAGCAAAATATGAGCCTTAGCTGCACAATTGGAATTCTTGCCACTAGACCAGAAGCTGACTTCTGGTCACCTGTGTTGACCTTACAAACCTTACATTTAATCAAAGTTTTATGCCTGCTATCTCCTAAATACCTGCCTCCTTCTTCCCCTCCTCACCGTCACCAACTTTGATTAAGACATCATCAGCTACCACTTAGATTGCTTATAAAAGATTTCTAATTTACCTCTCTACCTCTACTCTCCAACTTAGAGTGAGATTTTTGTCTGACCATCTAATTTCTCTCTTAGAAATGTACCAGTGATATCCTACTAGCTTTGGGACAAAGCCCCAAATCCTTAAACAGTATTCATGATAATCTCTGGAAACTGATATCTCTTCTCTTTTAAGGCCTCATTTTACCTCCCAACCCTCCTTTGTGCTTGGGGACATTTTTGCTTGGCCAACACTCAGATTTCATGTCTAAGCCTGAATTTCACTAATAGAAATTCAGATTTCTTCCCAATTGAGATTCCCTTTTTTTACACTCATGTGGCATCACTTATTTGTCAATGTCATTTAAAAACTTTGTAACACATGTTGCATATCTGACTTCTATTGTAGACCATGTGCTCTGTGATAAGTGGAGCTATGACTGTTTTTTTTTCTTTTTGGGTCACACCCGGCTCAGGGGTTACTCCTGGCTCATGCACTAAGGAATTGCTCCTGGCGGTGCTCGGGGGACCATATGGGATGCTGGGAATCGAACCTGTGTCGGCCATGTTGTCTGCGTGCAAGGCAAACGCCCTACCCGCTGTGCTATCGCTCCAGCCCCCAGGAGCTATGACTGTTTTATGTTCTTTAGTGTTCCTACCCATAAAGTCCAACCTTATCACACAGTGAATGTTTAGCTAATAAGGTGACTGTGTGAATAAAAGGATAAACTCTTCAACTGAGAGAAGTTTGGAATCAGGGCACTTATGCTAGTAAAACCTCTACTCAACTTCATTACAGGCAAAACACATGGGAAAAATAGAATCCAGGCAATAAGCATGAACCCATGTGTGTGTGCATGTGCATAATATTCAATATTTCTTTTGCTTTTCCAAAATGAGTGGTACCTTTGTAAATAATAAATGATGCAAAACTTGTTCTTGGATTCACTATCACTGGTTAACATGATGAACTTAATTATTACATGCAACATATTGGCCACATTTTTTCCTTCCTGTGGCCAAATATTAAATGTGTGCTGGCTTAACTTTATACTAATGGTCTTCTTTCAAAGATAAATAACCACTGGGCCAGCACATGTGTCTGAGTGTTGGCAGTGATATTTATATATAAACACAATGTGCCTAGATGTAGCAACTTAGAGCTGCAGAATGCTTGAAAGGATTCTGGGAATCATTACACACAGTCCCCTTGCTTTGCAGATGTGAACACTGGATTCACAGGTGAAGAGGGTAATATAAGTACATGTCAAAATTACCCTTTGCCACAGTTCAAACTCAGAAATTCTGGATAATACCTTTTTACAAATACTTAAACTACAAAGTAAGCAAGGGAAGTCTCCCTGTGACAGAAATTTTGTGGAAACACAGCAGTAAGTGTAAAATGAAGCGGACTTGGTCTGGAGGCTTCAGGTTCAATACAAGCTACAGGAAATGAAGTTTCCATATTCATTTTAGGAAAGGAATGGGTCAAGACTACAGAAATATATAGCTATGATCCTTGCATAGACCTAAGAGTTCGAATAGGTCTCTGCTCACGTAGAAAAATTTGAACATCTTAAATCAGAAATTCTAAGGCAGAGTAGAAGTAATCTTGCTGAAGGTGGAATCAGATGGGAATTCTCAAATTATGTTTTACCAAAAGCAAAACTGGATTGTCTTAGGAAGGAAATCAAAGTTGGAGACAGTAACAAAGCAACCAATTAAGAGGGAACAAATTCCAGTATGTCAAAGTCAACATTAGAGTATGCCATAGATTTTGGAAATTAAACCCAACAACTTCTTTAAGACATTCAGAATATTACCCTACTTTGGAAGGACAGCATGAACAAGGCCAGGGTGGCTCCTGCTGGATTTCAGTGTCTGTAAGTGGAGGAATCATCAGACTATTTGGACCAGTTAGCCTAGATGCCTGCAGTACAGAAGTGGGGTATTCATCATGCACAAATCAAAAAACAAAACAAAATTAAAAAAACAAAAAAACCCACCACAACCTGTAGGTAAAATCTGTTATTATGCTGACAATTAGAGAGGTGAGTTTCTAAAAATATTAATCTAATAAAGTAAAGCTAATATATATATATATATATATAGTCAGTAAAGTATATATGCAACAGATATTTGACATGGTCTGCAAAGGCTAAACTATCACTGTTCCTTTAGCAAGAAAATAATTGCTAAGTTTCTCCTGCTCACGATACTTTCAAGAGGGCACTGGCAATCCCCACCTTTTTTTTGTCTGTTAATAAATATTCTAGCATGTTCGAATAGCATTAAGGCTGGTGAGCAGCTTCTCTACTTTCCAAATCTTATATGAGTTCTTTACATTATCCAGATCTAGCCAAGAAATTCTGGAAAATGTAATTATCACACTTTAATCCTAGATGCAGTAGTATGTAGTAAGGGCAGGGATGATACTGAGGAGACAATCCACATACGAAGACAAGCTCATGACAAAGTTCAACGTTTGGAGAAAGACATTTTTATAAGGTAACACTTATGGAAGATAAACTTTGGGAGTAAAATTCCAACTATATAGATAGATAAAATTTTAGAGAGGTACCATGGGAATCAGACTTGTAAATTTCTGAGGTTCCATGAAAAGTTAACATATAATTTGATGGTATAGTGAAAAAAATTAAACTTTCTCTCTCTGTCTGTCTCTCTCTATAATATATGTGTGTATATATGTGCATATATATTAATGCATATGAAAAGGATTTAGAACACTTAAATTGAAACATTTAAATATAAGGATTAAAGTTAATAATGTGATTGGAAAATAAATTTAGCAGAAGAATGTTGACAATGTTCAAATAATGAAATGATAGTAGCACTGTCCTCCCATTTTTCATTGATTTGCTCGAGCGAGCACCATTAACATCTCCATTGTGAGACTTGTTGTTACTGTTTTTGGCATATTGAATACACCACAGGGATCTTGCCAGGCTCTGCTGTGAGGGCAGGACACTCTTTATAGCTTTCCAGGCTCTCCAAGAGGGAAAATGAGAGTAGAAATTGTAAAAGGGAGAATTATAAATAAGTAGTTATTAAAAAAAGTTAGACACCAAAATACTATTCACATCTACTTTATTGTTCTAGGAGTTGTGCTGAAAGTTAAGAAAAGTATCTGCATTAGAGATAATCGAGTGAGCATGATAATCAATTTTTTAATTTATTACTGTTAATCTAAATAAGGATTGACTATAACAGGACAAAAAGAATAACAATATTCAGACAACCACTTTAAATGCCTAGAAATATAAAATTAGACAGTGCCATGGAAGTTGGGACAGATTGTTGCCACAGAGTTATAAACATGGTCAGATCCACATTTTTTTCAACAGTAGAATTTTAGACACTGGTTTTAATCCTTCTTTTGAGAATTAAAATTTTACATATAACTATCAAAAGAACAACTTTGTAAGATTTCTAAATACAGTTGCAATTCTCATGAGCTTAAAAACAAACTTATTGTTCTAACAGGAGGTAAAAATCAGATAAATATCAAATAGTCCTACACTCAAGAAGGTGTTTTGCTGAGCCCAAGCCCACAGCCCAATTCATTCATTATTGAACCAGAACCTAGCTCAAGGTCATTTTGCTCCCGTTATGCCAAGTTGTCTCTCTCCATATTCCACTGGTCCCAAGAAAACATGAGATTCCCAATGCTAAATGTTTGCTAAATTAAAGTACAATTTAATGATATAATGAGAAGAAAAAAATGTACATGAATTTAAATATACATGATTTGAAATTCCAACCATGCCATTGACTGACTTGAAGTGGGCATCTTTATCTAGAGATAAAGTATTTAACCTTTCAGTTCCAAATTTTCCATCTGTTGAATTAAAGCAGTAATTGCTGTCTCTCAGAGTTCATGTCAATTCCAAATAATTCCATTTAGATTAAATAAACATAAAGTATCTATCCAATAACTGTAACTGGAATTTAATGAGAGAGAAATCTCCAAAGTAGGAAGAAGGATGTCAACGCTAGAAGGGAAGTGTTCAATATTAGGTACAAGGAATTTGGCAAAACTACTAACTACGTACACACACAGACACACACACACACACAGACACAGACTCAGACATTAATTGATGATAAGATGAGAAGTGAAGATGATCAAGTACAGCTTGGGAATTATGATCCACAAAGAGTGAAAGCACTCCTTAGTCTGGTTTAGTCTGAGCATGAGTCAATCTGCTAGGGTCTCACTTATATGAGACTAGTTAGGAATCATAGAGGTGGGTCTGATGGCTTGGCAGAAGTTGGCCCACAATCCAACATCTATTTTTATAAATATAATTTTAATGAAATGCAGCCACACACATTTATTTATATAGTCTTTGTCCATATATGTCTTCTGCACTTCAGTTGGAGAGTTAAATTGTATCAGAGACCATGTCTAGAGTAAAGCTTAAGTATTTATTCTCTGGCCTTTTGAAATAAATTGGCCAACCCCTGTCTTAAAGGAATATTGAATACTCAGACAACCTATCCCTCTAGGTAAATGATGATGTCAGTTCCATTCCTTTAAAACAGACTAACTTAATCATCTTGCTGTGTCATTGAAGATGAGCTCAAATCACCATCTGACTTATTCCACATCCCTTTAACTCCCTACTTAGTTCCTATTTCATCACAACCTACCTTCTTACCTCTCTGTTTTTCTCTAATTACCAATCTGTGCTTACCTGTTGAAAGTGAGAGTTGAACCTGACTTTCCCATTACATCACTGAAACACCCTTAAGTGTGTTCCTTTCTGTCTCATCCTGCTCTGTTTTGTGTAAACGTCTCTCCTACCATGATCTAGTCCTACATGAGGAAGAAAGATGTCTGATCACTCAGAGAGCAAGGACCATGTCTTAGTTCTGTTTTTCTCACAAATTCTGACACATCATCAAACCTGAGGAAATCTATTGAATAAATAAACATCGTGTAAAAAGAGAAAATCCAGACATTCATAGAACATGAGCTGCTCATCAGAAAGGAGACAAGGAGAAAGGAAATGTGTATACCTTGGCTTCCTAGGTGGCTGCTGACATGACAGAACTGGGAAGCATGAGAAAGGGATAGCAGGAAAAATTCAGATCCAAGAGCGTTTTATATGCATGCTAAGACTTTTGTTTATTTACTGCACTGTTGTGTAACCTCTAATGGAGTCCACATTTGTTTCATTTTTAAACTATACTAAAAATTATCTTATTTTCTTAAAAAGGAGTCGTTTTGTTAAAAACGACTGGAATGGGAAGGAATGGGAGTGAAGATAGACGGTTGGCAACTGCATGGAGTGCCTTCAAGAGCATTGAAGAAGTTGTAAAGAGGATGAAGAACCTCCAACTCCGGGCACATCTTTTTGACTCCACTGTTCTTCCTGCACTAACATACACCTCAGAGACCTGGATCCTACGAAAACAGGATGAGAACGTTATTTGGATCTCCCAAAAAGGATTCGAAAGAGCTATGCTTGGAATGTCACATATCACTCAAGTGAGAGAAGGAATCTGGAGTTCTAATCTCTGTCAAAGATCAAGAATCAGGGATGCTGTCTCATTTGCCAAGGTGCCGAAAATCAGATGGGTCAGACACCTAATATGATTTAGAGACGACCACTGGACTAGAGCTGTTACCAACTGAATTCCACGGGATGTCAAAAGGACGCGTGGCTGCCCACCTACGAGAAGGTCAGACTTCTTCGTCAAAACCCTGAACAAACGGTTTGAGGCTCTTCATGTTCCTGGAGTGAGCAGATGCCATTAAGCTACGCTAGCATGCAACAGAGACAAATGGAGTTGTTACTGGAGCCCACTCAAGCAAATCAAAGACCAACAGGATGACAAGTGATACAAGTAATTTTGTTAAAAATTCTTTATTTTTCTATAGCACAGAAATACAATATTATTGTTCTATACTTTCAGAGTTGCTACACTGTGCCCACCACTTGGAATGTCAAGATCTTTCCATCATGATTGCAAGAGCCACACCCACCTCCAGTCAGATCATAGTTCTGTGGAACATCTTATGTCAGGGAGCTGAATTCTGTTAGTACTCTAGCTCCTTGACTCCTGTGCTGACTTACTCCAGTTCAGTCTGGCAATGGGAAACACAGGTACAAGATTAAAGAGGGTGGAAGGAAGGTGCTAGGGTCTGTCTGACCCCCCCCCCTTTTTTTTAGAGACTCCTGTCTCTGAAACTGCCTCACCCTCCATGTCTGCCTCAGCACATGATGACTACTCCATATCCCAGTTCTTTCTGGGTAGTCCCTTCTCCTGGGTTCTGGAAACACTTTTCTTTCTCTTGGTTATTCTAACCCTCATGGCAGATACAACTTTCTCCTATGACTTTAATCTCTACGCCATCTCACCCTACCCATTTGACCTTTAATTTATAATCAGCTTCTCACCAGCTCACCCTCTCCCTCTAGCTTCCTAGAGTTAAGGTAATGGGTTTTTCTGACTGTACTCTGATTGAGGGAGGGCTAAAGGTGACCAAAAAACTCCGAAGCCTTGATCTCTAAATTCCTAGACCTTAGCATTGACTTGACATGGAGCAAGCACTCGTACCCATTTAATGAAACTTTGGAACAAAATAAAAGCTCCTTTTTTCTCCTTTCTAACTCCTAGAGACAAGGAATCCACACAGCAAGAATTAAATGAATAGCAATATAAGTTCTGAAACCCTTAAACTCCCTGTACCCCAGTGTGAGGATCACGGCAGGGCATGTTCCCATGGTTGGAGTTTTCACACATGCTGGTGGCCTGGGAAGCAACTTTCTCATCAGACATGACCCAGACAAGGCTGCTGGAACACAAAAGTCACTCCAAATACTTAAGATCAATTCAGATAAAATTCTGGAATGCTAAGAGCCCGATTGGGCAAGTCAGAAGATGGGGTAGCAGTTCAGAACTGCAGAGAGTCCAGGAAGAGCCAAGGAGACGGAAGCCCAGCAGAAACGGGCTGGCTCATGTGTTCCAGTATGGCACCCAGCCCCTAACCCCCAACCAACCCCTGGCTTTCCCAGGGCTCTATGTTTTGATCTAACTTTCTTTATGAGGCAGTGGCACACACAGGAATGAGCACAGAACTTGGAACCTCAAAACAGGATACTTATTTTCACTTTGGTGCTTAATCTTTTAAGTTCGATCAAGATAGCAAGCACTCAACATTTTATAGTTCTTTTACCTATTAGAGATAATAATAATTACATCATCAGGGAATTGTGACATCTGACTGAAGTGATCTCATATATAAATAAAAAATTAGAATCCTTAGCAATGAGCTATGAGTTCAGTTTTTGGTCCAAGTCTGTGTTCTGCCTCTTACTAATCTCTTTAAACCATAGTTCTTCCCTTTTAAATTGTGGGCAGTCAGACTGTACTTGACAGTGTTGCTGTAGAGATTAAGGTAAACAATTGAGAATTTCTCAGCAAGGAAACTTTAAGCCTTGCAAGCAATCAATACTACCAAAATCAATCTGTCCAGCTCACACATCTGAGGTGCATGCTCAGAGTCTTTAATAAATTACCATGAGCAGGGCTGTAGATATAGTACAGAGGTTATAGTGCTTTCTTTGCTTGTGGTCTATCCTGGTTCAATCTCTGGCACTGCATGTGGTCCCGAGGTACTGTCAAAAGTGAACCTGTACAGATATGGCCTAACCCATCCCCTCCTCCAAAGATATGGCCATGAGGAGACTACTGCTATCAATCTTACTTAAAGATGTTTATACTGAGACTTAACTTGCTTAGAAAATTACGGTTCATCCTTGCCAAAGATTACAAGCTATTTACACAGTCCTGACTCTGACTCTGACAATAAAACTCAACTCATAAATAATAAGCATATTGCCTTTGAATTATTTTTGAGTTTGTTATTTTAAAAATATAAGATACTTGGGCGCCTGGGTGTTCCTTCCTGGGGCCCCTTGGAGGGAAGCGGGTTGAGCTTTCCTCCCCACCCCAACCAGGGCTCCGGCAGCCGAAGACCTCCAGGACCAGCCACCACCATGCTGAGACCACTCTCCGCACACATGAAGGTACTGGCAGAGGGACAAAGCCACGCGGGTTCCGGGGTCGAGACCTCCAAGCCTACTCGGACTGGAGTCGAGCATCTTCCACCCAGATCCTCCAAATTCCAGTAGGCGGGGGTCACACCCACCACCTGGCCCCCTGGCGCCGTGTAATCCCATCAGCAGCCAAGACTCAGAGACTATAAAATCCAGATCTCGGAACCGCGCGGCCGCAAATGCGGCCGCGCGACATCTTATCAAGACATCTTCTATGACATCTTATTGTCTCATTCCTACTTTGGACAAACTTGCAGGCTATTGAATGTAGCCTGCCCACAGGGCAGAGTCTGGCAAACTCCCCGTGGCATACCAAATATGCCAAATACCAGTAACAATGATGGGTCTCATTCTCCTAAAGGGCCTTGAATATAATCTCAGGGCTAGGATGAAAGAGACGTTACTGGGGCCTGCTCGAGGCAACCGACGAATAACAGAATGATGAAATGAAATGAAATGAAATGGGGGCAGAAATTTAGTACACCTAGTGCACTTGCGTGGCACAGAGCTGACCAGGGTTCAATCCCTGGCATTTCTTATGGTTCCCTGAGTTCTAGGAGTGATCCCTGAGCACAGAGCCTTAAGTAAGCCCTGAGAACTGCTGTGTGGGCCCCCAAACAAAACAAAACAAGAATAATATACCTGGTATAGATCAGTTTTGTTTATCATTGTTGAGACTCAAGAGTAATTTCGTGAAATGAATTGAGACCATTTTTCAGACCAACAGATAAAGTAGATTTTTTGTTTTTCCTAAAGACACACACACACACACACACACACGTGATTTTTATGTCTTTGTGTGTTTGTCATTTTGACCTCACACAGCTGTGTTCAGGGTTTACTTCCGGCTTTTTACTCATTGAAAACTCCTGGTGGGCTTGGGGAACCATATAGAATGCCAGGGATCCAATCCAGGCAAGCCGCATATAAGGCAAGCGCTCTATCCACTGTATAGTCTCTCCAGCCTTATTTATAATTTTTAAATTTTAGTGAAGTATCTGAATTAAAAAAGGGGCATAGATGGAGAGATTTCTTGCAATAGTAATAGTGTTGTGTGTTCATGTGTGTGTGTTTAGAAATCTCAGGAAATAAGTCATGAAGTTGGAGTACAGAACTAAGAGATTCAGTCAAAGCCTCTGATCTGAGCACACTGCTCCCTTCCAGGTATTGCTGGGCCTCAGTTTCCTCATCTATAAAACAGAGTATTGAGTGATGTGTGACTTCTAGGACCCCTTCCAGTTCTAAGTATGAATATCATCTTGCCTACAAAGTCAATATATTTTATAATGATGATGGAGATAGAAGAAATTTCCTTAGCTGGGTACCTTCAAGCCTTCATGTGATAGCACTAATGTGGCTCATATCCTCCAGTGCTTGGCTTGCAGCAAAGTATTAGTCTAAAATTACAGCTCCCTCAAATCATATTATTTTTCTGTATAAAGCTGAACCCTCACACTTCAAGTTTGAAGTTTTTATGATTTTGGCCTGAGTAGATATCCTGTTTTGCAGGAGAAAAGAGCTTTAAAATTTGCTTCTCTGCAAATCTACTCTCTTTCAAAATCATATTTTGATGAGTTAAGTGCAAATGAATCAAAAACATACGGATATCATTCTTCTTGAAATCCACATGGGTTAAAAGTGGGGAAAGGCAAGAGAAGCTGAGGAGAAAAGAGAGAGGGCGGGCCAGCCCAGTAGGAAAGAGAGAGGGGTTCAGTTATGTGAAAGAAGCTGGCATTAGTTTTTGGAAAATCTGCCAAGAAAGGGTTGTACATGATTTGTGACAATTCTCTTACAGCTATCGGACTCTGTGTCCCTAAAGATTGTCCTCCAAATCCAGTGTTCTGAGGGGGAAGAACGTTGGCTTTGAAACCAGCGCAGAGTTTGGACCACTTGCTAGTAGTGCAACTTTGTGGAAGTCACTTATCCAAAGCACCCCACACCCAAAAATAGGAAGAATACCTGTGACATCTGGTTTTTATGATGCTTATTAACAGCATTTATAAAGTTCCTGAGAATGTACCTGGAACAGAGAAGCATCTAGTACTTGGTCTTGTTGCTACATGACTTGGCATCTAACTTAACTACCTGAGTAGAGTGGACTTCTGGTGGAGTCATCTCAATGCACTCATCTGTGAATCTACTTCATCAGTTCTGCCTTCCTTCCACCCATTATTTCTCAGATCTGTGAAATGTCAGCAACCTGCAAAAACCATTGCATTTATGCTTGAGAGTTAACCGTGACCCCCCCAAACAATACATCCACAATGTTACGTCTGCTGGGAGGAAAAAATGAGGACAGACAGAAGCCCCCATGATCTTCTCGGCTTGTGGTTAGACAAGTCACACATTTCATTCCTTCCGGGCAGTTCTTATGCTGCTCACCCACAGGCCTTCTCCTGGTCTCCATTCAGTCCCCATGGAGGGGTGGCTTTCAAGCTGTTTCCAGGGTTACCTTCTATTATCATTACTTCTTTCCCAGGCCTCTGGGGTGGTTGGAAGGAAGGAAAAATTAAGCCAACTCTCTCCCCACTCTGCTCTCAGACCTCGCACCGACCGTTATTTTTATGTTAATATTAATCCCGGCTCTATCCTTTCCCTTCACCCACTCCTTGTGAGTGGGAGGAAGGCAGGATACACTCAGAGTGTTATTGTTGCTGCTGCTGTTTTTGATAGGTTAAATGGGTTAAACTGACTCCCTAAAACCCAGACTAAATTGCTTTTCAAGGACCACTTTTGTTCAAGGTCTTACACACACACACACACACACACACACACACACACACACACCACACACCACACATACATTTATTCCATGGATTAGTTTTCTTATCTTTAAACTGCATTTAGTAAGTCAAGCTTGTCTGGTGCTAAGTCCTCAGACATTTGACACCAAGTCTTGAGAAGGTGGAATGTGGGGACCCCAGATCTCTGATCGCTCTGGGGAGTGCTAAGGCTCGACTAAAGCTGGAAGATAAGCCAATGGAAGACTAAAAAAAGACACCTAGGGTACTATTTTTCTCTTTACATGCATATTCCTATCTTTTCACATTAGTTATTATCACAGAAATATATAACAGGAACCATAAAAATGTATTAGCACCCACCATTTCCTGAATATTTGCTATTGTGCCAATGCTTTAAATGTTTTATGTATATCATTTCCCTCAACTTTCTCCAAAATTCTTCACAGTTTATATACTCCCTGTTACTGAGAGAAGAGAAACTCAGAGGGGTGGAGGGACTTGCCCAAGGCTATCCGGTTTTTTTCAGAGCCAAAACTGGATTGTCAATTTTTTTTTTTTTTTTTTGCTTTTTGGGTCACACCGGCAATGTGCAGGGATTATTCCTGGCTCTGCACTCAGGAATTACTCCTGGCTGTGCTCAGGGGACCATATGGGATGCTGGGAATCGAACTTGGGTCGGCTGCGTGCAAGGCAAACGCCCTACCTGCTGTGCTATCGCTCCAGCCCCCTGGATTGTCAATTTTTCAGAATTCAATATAACCTTTCCACTCATGGAGAGGACAGTTAGATCCCTAGCAGCTCTCTAAGAAAGCAAGATGGATTAGGTGGTTTAGAAAGACAATGAGAGATGGAGCAGTGAAAGTTTCTGCAGAAGACACCCTAGATATGAGCACCAGAAGCCAGTGGGAAGACTGAGGGAGTCCTGGATGCAGGGTGGCCTCGGGGTTCATGCCTAGCAGCATCTTCACCTTAGAGCCGTCATGCTGAACCATTCCCATTCAAAGAAGCCTCGTGACATTCAGTTCTAAAATTCCAGGACCAGGTAATACCCACAGCTCATGTCCAATCCCACCACGAGAAAGGAGTCTTCTCTGTACAGAGTGATAGACAATGGTAATTTATAACTGAAAAAATATTATCAATATTAATAAAAGTGAGCAGTATTGTGTAGAACTCTTAGTGTATGACAGGTACTGAACTGGACACTCAAACGTTTTCTTATATGAAATAAAGTCAGTGAGACTTTCAAGGGGTTAGAAAATAACATTTTTTGGTCAGCTATGCAAGTCAGAATAAGAATTTGGATGCTCAAAAAAATGCATCAAATGAAACTTTGGCTATGAGAGAGTAGGTATCCTAAGAAATTGAAAATTAGTAAGTACCACAATAATAGCTGTGGAACTTTTGATTTACCTCCTTGACAAAGGGGAAAAATTCAGTGATGACAAAGAACTATTGGGATTTATACCCAGTCAAGAGTCTTCACATAGCCTGACTTACTTCCAGGATCCAAAGCAATTACTCTAGTTTGTGGGAGAGTGACTACCAAACCCTTTTCATTCCTTCATACCCATCAATGAAGCAATATAAGAAATATGGGAGAGGAGCTGGAGAATAGAACAGCGAGTAGAGCATTTGCCTTGCACGCGGCTGACCAGGGTTCAATTCCCAGCATCCCATATGGTCCCCCGAGCACTGCCAGGAGTAATTCCTGAGTGCATGATCCAGGAGTAACCCCTGTGCATCGCCGGGTGTGACTCCCAAAGACCCCCCCAAAAACAAATAAATATGGGAGAAAGGAAGGTTTTTCACTTTAACTCAAAAGTATTTTAAAATTAACTGACCTCATTTAAACATTACCAAAAGAATCACCTTTGTCTACCTGTAGTAGTTTTTGTTGTGCACATCCTTCAAATTCATCTTAGATGTCACTTTTTCAGGGGTCTTACTTCCTAAGGAATATTACCAGTTTCACTCTACCTTTTATTTCTATACCCATTATCAATGCAATCCCAGAATTTAGGGTTTAGTTGCCCAATTATTATGTACACCTTGTTTTCATTGCAAATTTTATTCTGTAGACCCAATACAGAAATTGCCTTTTTTATCTTCGGACTTCAGTACCTAATGTTCATTTATCAATGAGAAAATGAATGGATTAATTTCTTATTGTGGCTCAAACTTGGTTTCCCTGTTTATCCAGAGCTCTATTTAAATACGTCCACAGCCATTCTTTAAAACTGTCTGTAACTAACCCACCACTAGCAATGTGAAATTTTGTGTTGATTCTTTATGTCAAAAGTCACAGTCAAGATGCCTCCACAAGCTTCCTAATTAAGAATATATACTTTCAAAGGTGATTGACTGGCATTATGTGAGGAGTGTAGAATCATCTAAGACAGCACTTAAAATAAAGCAGAAGTCTTTCTTATTTAGCAAAGTGAATGTGTTCACATTTTTTATTGGTAAAATAAGCAGGTTGAAGTGTTGTTAGAAATGGGCTGCTTTGGGAAAGTGCATAAGGATGAGCTAACGTATTTCAGAACTTCTTCCACACTCTTGAATTTGTGTCTTCCCTAAATGCTCTTGGAAAATAGGAATCTAACAAGGACTAAAATCTGTGCTCTTAAGAACTAAGCCTCCACCGGATATTCGCCAAATACACATCTGACAAGGGGTTGATATCAAGGATATACAAAGTACTGGTTAAACTCCACAAGAAGAAAACATCCAACCCCATCAAAAAATGGGACAATGAAATGAACAGAAACTTTCTCAAAGAAGAAATCAGAATGGCAAAAAAGCACATGAGAAAATGCTCTACATCATTAATCATCAGGGAGATGCAGATCAAAACCACAATGAGATACCATCTCACACCTCAGAGACTGGCCCACATTCAAAAGAACAAAAGCAACCAGTGCTGGTGCAGATGTGGCGAGAAAGGGACACTCCTTCACTGTTGGTGGGAATGCCGTCTGGTTCAGTCCTTTTGAAAAACAGTATGGACAATTCTCAAAAAATTAGAAATTGAGCTCCCATTTGACCCAGCAATACCACTCCTGGGAATATATCCCAGAGAGGCAAAAATGTATAGTCGAAGTGACATCTGCACTTGTTTGTTCATTGCAGCACTCTTTACAGTAGCCAGAAACTGGAAGAAACCTGAATGCCCAAGAACAGATGACTGGTTAAAGAAACTTTGGTACATCTACGCAATGGAGTACTATGTAGCTGTTAGAAAAGATGAAGTCATGAAATTTACATACAAGTGGTACAACATGGAAAGTATCATGCTAAGCAAAATGAGTCAGAAAGAGAGGGATAGACATAGAAAGATTGCATTCATCTGGGGGATATAAAGTAACAAAATATGAGATTAATATCCAAGAATAGCTGAGATCAGCACCAGGAGGATTACTCCATAGCTTAGGGGCCAGCCTGGCATTCTAGGGGAAAGGGCAGCTCAGATAGAGAAGGGAGCACCAAATAAAGTGTGTTTGGAGGATCCTCCCAGGAGGGGAGATACATGTTGAAAATGACTATGGACTGAACATGTTTGCCACTCAATGCCTCTTTTGCAGACCACAACACCCAAAAGAAGAGAGAAAACAAAAGGGAATGCCCTGCCACAGAGGCAGGGTGGGATGGGGGGATGGGGGTGGGAGGGATATTATCCATGGTGGTGGAAAATGGGCACTGGTGGAGGGATGGGATCATTGTATAATTTAAACCCAAGCACAAGAAATTGTAAATCTCCAACTGTACCTCATGGTGTTTCACTAATAAAAATTAAAAAAAAAAAGAACTAAGCCTCCACCTGTCACACTTGCTGACTGGTGTTGATTGCCAGGACTACAGAACCCTGCCTTAGGAAATTTACCTTGAGGGCCAAACTTTTTTCAAAATTCCATTTTCTAGTTTCCAAAATGCAGTGATCTAGAAATTTCTTAGAAATTTCTTAGAAATCAGTTTTAGTAAACAGGAATGTGAAATCTTTGATATCAGCTTTCTAATTATATATGGTTTTAAAGAAAAGTTTACAAAAGACCTGAGAAAGATTAAGGTACAGGGATTAATGTGCTTGCTTTGTCTGCAGCCAACTATGGCTTGATCCTCAGCAACATGTGGACCCCTGGGCACTGCCAGGAGCCCCAAGCACATAGCCAACACCCCTAACATGGACCAAACTCTCTCACCATTTGCAAAAAAGAAAAGAAAAAAAGAAATGTTTATATGTCTAGAATTAAATCTGAGGTTCACCAGGAGAAAAACCTGGTAGCAATGTTGTTGAGGGAACAGAAATAATCCTTCCACCCCAAACTCTCCAATTTACTATTTTCTACCAAAAGATCCCACGAAGTGTTTAACCTAACTTGCATAAGTCAGTTTTAGCACATGCATTCAGCAACTTGCCTTAACTAAACAAGCATTACACGTAAGAAGTGAGCTTTCTATAAGGAGACATAAATGCTGATCAATGTACATTTGACCAGAAGGCATTGTAACAAATTAGTACCTCCACTGAAAATTTCCAGGTTGTTCCAAACAAAATTTAGAACTTTGAGCTAAGGACTTGAACACTTGATAATATAAATCCCCTTTTGCTTTCATGAACAAAGATTCAAGGGGGTAAATGTGAATAAACTCTCTAGAATTTGGTCCCCTATTACCTACAGGTTCTACTATTTTCTGTTCTCCAAAAATCTTTTTTTTAAATGTAGGAGTACTGCTATTTATTCAGCCACTGATTAGGTGATTGAATTGGGCATGAACTCATCTTACTTTTTTTCATAATTTTATTTATTATTTTTTCTTCTTATATTTATTTATTGAATCACTGTGGAAAAGTTACTAAGTTTTCAGGTTTAAGTCTCGGTCACACAATGATCAAACACCTCTCCCTTCACCAGTACTCATTTTTCACCACCAAGAACCCCAATATACCCCCCTCCCATCCCTGCCAATGCCTGTGAGGCAGATGATTTCCACTTAACTCTTCTCTACATTGATTACATTCATTATTTCAACAAAAGATGCACCATTATTGTTTAGAATTTCTCCCCCAACAATCAGAATTGATGAAAAGACATTGTGAAATACTTTGTCTTCTATAGCTGGTTATGAGAATCATATAATCTCGTGTGGCTGCAACAGCGGCCTCACGATTTTGGATTTCTGCAAAGAGCCACATAATTATGAGATTGGTTTCCATGCATCTGGAGTTATGGCTGTGCCGTAGAGCCGCTCATGGGGGGCAACTCAAGACCTCGGTAGGGCATGAAGGACAAGCCGGTACTGCCCCCCCCTCCCATGAGACTGCAGTTACCCCATCACCGCCGGCTCATACCTGGCTTTCCTATAAGCTCTGAGGCTGCGGCCACTTGCTGCTGGGGTGGGAGGGCGGAAGGGAGCAAAACCCTTTCCCTCCCGGGGAGGCATGGCCCCATAGTTTAACGCATGGTCCATTCACTTTTCTGACACAAGCTGCCAGGCTCTGGACTAAGTCCTTTTGCCTCTGGAGCCATGGCCATGCCAGAGAGTCACTTGTGGTGGCAATTCATGACCTTGGTAGGTCCTGAAGGACGAGCAGGTACCACCCTCCTTCCCATGAGACTGCAGTTGCCCTGTCACCACTGGCTCATACCTGGCTTTCCAAGAAGCTCTGAGGCGGCAGCAACCTTGTACGTGGTCCAGATGCATTTCTGCCAAAAGCCGCTGGGTTTCAAGATTTGTTTCTGAGGCTCTGGGATCATGGCCATTAATTAGCTTGATCAGGAGCCAGAGAGGCCATTTGTAGGCAGCGACTCAGGGTCCCGCTGGGATGAGGAGGAAAGGCTGGATCCACCCCCATCTGCCGAGGCCCCGCATGTCTCGTCAAAACTGACTGTCCAGTAGCCTCTGGAGGATGGTGGTCACCGGGCCGCCAAGGGGAACAGGCCAAGGCACAAAACCTATACCCACCTGGAGTTGCCCTGTGCCAGTAACCTACTGCAGGAACAGGATGCATTTCTGCCAAAAGCCTTTAGGTTCTGAGATTCGTTTCTGATTCTCTGGGATCAAGGTCATTCAGCAGTTTGATCAGAAACCAGAGAGGCCATGCCTCCAATTATATAGCTGAGCCAGAGGTGGTTTGTGGGTGTGTCTCCCACATACTTAACTTTTGGCCTTTTACTTTCTTGGTAAACTTTGCCCCAAGTTTTTGGGGTCTGGCCAAAGGCACAGTAACAATTTGGGGGTATCTGAAAGCCTGATGGTGCCATCAGGCTGCTAATGCACTCGTGTCACAGGTACAAATTAACCTGCTGGCAGCACCATACCACCTTCTAAAAATCTTTTTTTAAAAGTATAGCATGCTTCTTCCTTACCCCTAGAAAAATACTGATGTGTTTATATAATGAAATTGTTCATTGCAGATAATAAACTCTGGCTATATTCAGCAAGTTTAAAGATGCAATGTTTCATACTTAAATGTTCAGGGTAAAATGCAGTTAGAAAAGTTGTGAGTGGCACCCTAAATGTGGACCAGGGAACTCCAAGGAGTAAGGAGCTTCTTAGATTTTTAATCTGTACTCACTTCTTCTCGATAGGATCAATACAAATTTTGATTCTCCATTTCTAGGATGGGGTTGACTTTCTTATTTTGTAACAAGATCTCTCATATCATCAAATCCACAATGCAGCCCCTTCCTCATTAGAAACCACCATTTTTTGTTTTCTGAATCTAAGAAGGTTCTCTTGGGTGTGTTTTATTAGCTCACTTGCTTATACTCTGCATACATATGAAACTATATGATTTTTGTTTTTTTCTCTCTGGCTTATTTCACTTAGCTTAAGCCAGTTAATTTCTATCCATATTATCACAATGGCAAGGTTTTATCTTTATTTAATAGATGAATATGTTTCCATTAAATATATCTATCACATCTTTTTTGATTTATTCTTATTTTGATCATACTTAGAGATCCTTAGGGCTTACTCCTGATTCTGCACTCATTGGTCACTTCAAGTTGTCCTCAGGGGACCATATGAGTTTCTGGGTATAGAACCCATGTCAGCTCTGGGGAAGTAGCTAGCCTCCTTAACCTGCTGTATTATCTCTCTAGTCCCTATCTCATCTCCTTTAGTAATCATTTATGGGCATTTTAGATGTTTCCCTATCCTGTCTATTATGAATAGCACTGCCATGAATATAAAGTTCTACTTTTCCAAATTTCTTTTTTCATATTCATCAAAAACATCAAAAACATTGGGGCTGGAGTGATAGCATAGTGGTAGGGCATTTGCCTTGCACGCAGCCCACATGGCCGACCCGAGTTCGATTTCTCTGCCCCTCTCAGAGAGCCCGGCAAGCTACCGAGAGTATCTCGCCCGCACAGCAGAGCCTGGCAAGCTCCCCGTGACGTATTCCATATGCCAAACACAGTAACAACAAAGTCTCCAATGGAGACGTTACTGGGCTCACTCGAGCAAATCGATGAACAACGGGAGGGCCTTTACCTTTTACCTTTACCTATCAAAAACATCCCAATAAGTGAAATTTCTGGATCATATGTTTTTCCATTTTGAACTTTTTGCAGAATTTTCATACAGTTTTCCATAAAGGTTGCACCAATATATATCACACAATAAAAATTAATCTACAGGAGTTCTTACTTTTCTTTTCTCCACACCTTTGACAACACTTGTTTACGATCTTTTTGATATAGGTCATTCTCATATATGTGAGATGATGTCTCAATGTAGTTCTGATATGCATTTCTATAATAATAAGCTATGCCAAGCATTTATTTTATTCCTACAATTTCTATGTTTGTATTTGCTACTTATTTAATATAGTTTATTTAAAAAATTTTTTTCAATGAATCACCATGAGCTACAATTAAAGACTTACAAACTTTTATGATTCGGTTTCGGTCATACAACGATCGAGTACCCATCCCTCCACCAGTGCCCATTCTCCACCACCAATGTCCACAGCATTCCTCCTGCCACCCCCATGCCATTGCCCCTCACCCCACTTCACCTCTGTGGCAGGCACAAGCCATTTTACTCTCTCTATCTTTCTCCTTTTGAGTGTTATGGTTTGAAATACATGTAGTAAGTGGCCATCATGTTTGTCCAGAGTCTACTTCCAGCATGCATCTCCCATCCCGAGCTACCCTCCAAGTGTGATTTACTTAGTGGCCCCTTCTCTATTCCAGCTGCCTTTTCCCCAGCCCTTAATATATATGATCATCTAATCTTCGATAGGAAGCAAGAATTATAAAGTGGAGCAAGGGAAGCTTCTTTAACAAATGGTGTTGGCAAAACTGGACACAGCGACATGCACAAAAAAAAAAAAATGGACTCAGACCTCTACCTAACACCATGCACAAAAGTCAAATCAAAATTGATTAGAGACCTCAACATCACACCAGAATCCATAAGGTACACTGAAGAAAAGGTTGGCAAAATCCTCCACAACATTGAAACTAAAGGTATCTTCAAAGACGAAATGCCACTGACCAAGCAAGCGGAAACAAAGATAAACCAATGAAACAATCTTAAACTAAGAACCTTCTGCACTTCAAAAGAACAGTGACCAGAATACAAAGACATTATACAAAATGGGAAAGGATATTTACCCAATAACCTTCTGATACGGGGTTAACATCAAGGATATACAAGGCACTGGTTGAACACTACAAGGAGAAAACAGCCATTCCCATCAGAAAATAGGGTGATGAAATGAACAGAAATTTTCTCAAAGAAGAAATCCAAATGGCCAAAAGGCACATGAAAACATGCTTTTCATCACTAGTCATCAAGGAGATGCAGATCAAAACAACAATGAGATATCATCTCACACCACAGAGACTGGCGCACATCCAAAAGAACAAAAGCAACTGCTGTTGGCATGGATGTGGGGAGAAGGGACTCTCCTTCACAGCTGGAGGGAATGCCGAATATTTCAGCATTTTTAGAAAACAATATGACCATTTCTCAAAAAACTAGAATTTGAGCTTCCATTTGACCCAGCAGTACCAGTTCTGGGAATATATCCTGGAGATGCAAAAAAATACAGTAGAAAAGATCAACACTGTCAAACACTGTCCTCCCATTGTTCATTGATTTGCTCGAGCAGGCCCAGTAACGTCTCCATTTTGAGACTTTTTACTGTGTTTGACATATTGAATACGTCATGGGTATCTTGCCAGGCTTTGCCGTGGGGGCGAGATACTCTTGGTAGCTTGCCAGGCTCTCTGAGAGGGGCAGAAGAATCAAACCCAGCTCGGACAGGCTGGCTGCAGGTAAGGCAAAAGCCCTACCACTATGCTATTGTGATGAAATTTTGAAATTTGCATATAAGTGGATCGACTTTTTTATACAAAGTTACCACACTTTCACCACCACCAACTCGCCCAAGACCCTCCACCACCATCCAAAATAATAGTCTACTTTTCTTCTCTTGTGTGTGGGTTTCCAGTTTTTCTGATGTGACTTGAGGAGACTTTCTCCATGGCATGTAATCAGCTACTATATCAATAATTATACAATGGTAAAATGAAATTAGCACATTTTCTCTGTTAGGGACAAGACAAGGCCATTATTACCATTCAACATGGTTTGGAGCTCTTAGTCAAAGAATTTTTGCAAAAAAAAAATATTAAAGAAATCCAAAATGGAAAATAAGTTAAAATGTTACTATTTACAGATCATAAAAGTAAAGTTACTTTTTACAGATCATATGGTAATGTGTCTAGAAAACTCCAAAGATATCACTAGGAAACAAACAATAACATGTGAAAAAAATTGAGTATAATAAAATGGTAGGATACAGAATCAATATAAAAATCTGTTGCATTTGATACAATCGATTAGGAAAAATAACTTTTTATTTAAATAATAAAATTGTTATATTTTATATAATCAACTAGGTAAATAATTAACTAGGTAAAATAAAATTTTAAAACAATCCTTTTCATTGTCATATAAAAAATTTTTAAAACGAGATGAAGGGGCTGGAGTCACTGGCATGGCACTAGCCTTGCATGCACAGACCTGGATTCAATACACTGCACCCAAATAATAATAAGGAAACCTGGATTCAACCTCCTGCAAGGAGGCCCATCAGGGGTGATTCCTGAGCTCAGAGTCAGGAGTAAGCCCTGAATTGCCTGTGGCTCAAAAACAAAGAAGGAACCCTGTTGTAAATGTAAAGAAAGTGAGAGACCTTTACACTGAGAACTAGTAAGACATCATTACACGAAATAAAAGGTACAAAGAAATGAAAATATAGTTTGTACCCAAAATTCCAAAGATTTTTAAAAATTAATGTAGAGTAGTATTTTACCTTTATACCAATTTCAGAATGCATGATTATAAAACAACATCTTATACCAGATACCAAAATATTTTGATGTACTTTCTTTTCAAATCACCATAAAACTCCATTAAAAAGGCACAAATATTAGGAAGGTTGATTCCTCCCATTTTCTTTTCCCCAAGAATTGCTTTTGCTGTTCATGGGGGTTTATTGTTTCATATGAATTTCAGGAGTGTTTGCTCCATTTCTTTGAAGAATGTCATGGGTATCCTTATAGGAATTGCATTGAATTAAGCTTCTTTTGCAAACCACAGCACCCAAAATGAGAGAGAGAACAAAAGGGGAATTCCCTGCCATAGAGGCAGGGTGGGATGGGGGAATGGGGGGGTTGGAGGGATACTGGGATTATTGGTATCATTGGTGGTGGAGAATGGGCACTGGTGAAGGGATGGGTACTTGATCATTGTATAACTGAAACCCAAGCACAAAAATTTGTAAGTCTACAACTGTACCTCATGGTGTTTCACTAATAAATTTTTTTTTAAAAAGCACAGATATTACCTACTTAGAGATTAGGAAAGGAGAGACATTTTTGTTTCTGACTTGTCCAAATTTACAGATATAAGGAATCTGAATACAACTGTTGAGACAACAAAGGCCATGCTCACTGTACTACCTCACATAAGAGAGGAAAATCATAACCCCTGAGACATATATATAGAAAAAGAGAAACCAGTCTAAATGTGTTTAACCCAATGTTTCATATATACATATATATACATATAAACATATATATATATATAGAGAGAGAAACTTTTACTTTTTCAAGGGTTTTTATTAACATTTAAATAGCAGTTTCACAAAACAAACTTGGGAAAAGGTATTTTTAAATAAACACAGCTATTTATTTAGGCACAATTTAGAATTTTAAGGCAGAAAGACACTGCACTGCCACTTAAGACCCTGGATGGGCAGTCCCAGACTCTGATATGTATCTGAAGCACCTGCATTTCTGATGTTATGGGTCTAAAGAATTTCCTTTCCCAAGAAATTCCTGTATCCCAGGAATGTGTATCCCAGGGACCATGCTGTGAGATTACTGACTTGGACAATGGAAACATCACTATTCTTGGAACTTTAGTGTCCTTATTTATGAAATGTAAATAATGTCTGCCTGTAGTCTCATTCATTTCCCCAACAAACATTCATGAGTGTCTTCTTTGTTGTAGAAGCTATTTAGAAGCTGTTGTAGATGTTGTAGAAGCTGTTGTAGATGCAGGGATAGAATAAAAGACTGTTCTCATGAGCTATGTGTATAATGTGAGATACTTAAATGTAATGTATATATAACTATGCATGGCCCAGAGCAGGGTTTTGTTAGGCACTAATTCCTTTATTTACTTCTTTGTTACCTCTAAATAAAATGTACAATTCCATCTGTATCTATCATCTACATCTTTCCCCAGCTCAATCATATTAGTTCTTTAATCCAAAACGCAGAACTCAATTCTTAAGAAACTTTTCTTGACTACATCATCCAGTGATTACTTTTAACCATGCTAACTTTCTCGAACATTTGTGATCTATGGGACTTCACATGTAATAATTTATTATATAAATGTATATATACAAATATATCATATTCTTGTTAGCATATGTGGATATATTTATGTAAATATTCTTAAGAAGATTGTAAAATCCAGGGGAGCTTCATGCCTATTTTGTGTTTCTAAGTACACACTCAAATACCTACTATGTAAAAGATACCATAGTCAAGATTTTGCTTCCTTAGGAGTGCACTTATCATAAATAGTTTATAATAAGTAGTTTATCATAAAAAGTTTATCATAAATAGAATGTTGGCATTGTATATTTGACTCATTTAGTAAAATTTTCTGAACCTCTATTATTTAGTACAAGATGTTAGAAACTTGAGAGAGACAGAGAGAGAGAGAGAGGAAAACTATTGTCTTCTCCCACCATTTAAAAATCACATTGAGTGTTCCTTGGGAAAATAGAAAATGTTGATTTTATATATGAATGAGTCCCCAACAGTATATCTGTGTGATATAAAAGAGAAATCCAATCCATTTTAACAAGAAGATAAATAAAACAATGCTGTAGAAAAGCTTACAGAAGGGTGATTATAACACCTGGTTGCAAGAAACTGAAAGAAGTCCACACAGAGTTGTACTAGGTCCAGAAGCAATGAAATGATTTTTCTATGAAGTTGAAACACTTATAGGACACAGAGAAGACACGTGAATCTGATAATGAAATATGAGAGAAGTTTTCACTTCATAGAATGATAAAAACCCATAAAAGCAATAGCTTTTACAGAACATAGGCATGAGGTTTTATTAAAGAATGATGGAAACTATAAGTAGTTTCCAAGAGTGGTAATAACTAATCTGTTGAGATTATAGGCAGGTACCAATTGAAAGGCATGGATTGTATGCAGAGGAATATATGTTTTTCCTTAGGTCAAAGCTTTTTGCACCTAAAAGCCTGTTATATTTTCTAGGTCATATTTTAAACAAATGCTATAACAATGTTTTAAATTATGATATTTTGCATAAACATTTAGATCTGTTCTGATCTTCTTGAAAAAGTGGAAGATATGGAAACAGTAAACAAGCATTCATGGTGCTCACAGATAACATGAAGTAAACATCGACTCTAATTTGGGGTAAGTAATTAGGTCTTTATGCATTAGTTTTTACAATAGTTATTTTTTATTTTGGATGCATTCATTTGTTCTTAATTAAACATCCTGGAGTAAATACCAGGCATGTGACCTCTTCTCGGCATTAGGGAAGTGGATATATAAGCTTGTAAAGGTTCACAATTTAGCAAGGAATATGAACTGCATAAATAAATGTTTATCATTATGACCAGTGCTTGGATAGAACTGTTCAGTTGTATGGGGTGGAGAAAGTCAGATAGGTCTGGAAACATCCTTGAAAGATGTCAGAGAAGAGAAGAGACATGAGCTCATTATTAACGTCTGAACAAACAAGTCCTTCCTAAATGGAGAAATGAAGAATAATTTCCAGAGAGAGCAAATGTGGACATGCCTGAGTGAACTGAAGAAATTTTGCATGCTGTGGGGTGAACAATGGAAATGGGGAGGGCCTGGGGTGAAGAGAGATGGGATGAACAATAGACAGGGCATTAGAGCATATAATGTTAGAAACTCAGAGGAGGGGAGGGAGAGAGAGAGGGAGAGAGAGAGAAAGAGAAAGAAGCATGAGAAGAGAGAGAGAGAGAGAGAGAAAAAAATCTAGACTTTCTCACCAAGTATATCATGGCTGGATAACTACACATTCCAGTGTACTTCAGGTGACTCTACAACTAAAAATTCTAAAAAAAAAATTTAGATTATTTTCATTTCAGTAAATTATCTTCAAATTATATTAGGGAACTGGAGAGATAGTACAGGGGTTAAAGTGTTTGATTTGCATCCTACTGACCCCGGATCAAATCCTTGGGACAACATGTGGTTCCCCTAGCACAGCCAGAAAGTCACTCCTGAGCAGCGAACCATGGATAGATCCTGAACAATGCTATGTTTGTCCTCCAAAACCATAATATTAAAAGTAATCACTGTCACTGTCACTGTTCTCCTGTTGTTCATCGATTTGCTCGAGCAGGCCCAGTAACATTGTGAGACTTGTTACTGTGTTTGGCATATCGAATACATCACGGGTAGCTTGCCAGGCTTTGCTGTGTGGGCAAGATGCTCTTGCTAGCTTGCCGGGCTCTCTGAGAGGGCTGAAGGAATTGAACTTGGGTCGGCCTTGTTGGCCGCGTGCAAGGCAAACTCCCTACCCGCTGTGCTATTGCTCCAGCCCTTTAAAAGTAATAATGATATTAAAAGTAATAATAATATTAAAACATTAGGGATAAATACCTTTTATTGAAGAATTGAGTTTACCATGTAGTCGGGGGAGGCGGTGGGAGGGAGAGGAAGCATGGACTAGGGCTAAAGTGGAGACTGGGTTGAAGGTCCTGGGCACTTTTGTGGTGTGGGTTAAAATGTGTGGTGTAGATGAAGACCAAGAAAGTTTATGCTACTGTTACCCTGTTACTTAAACTTCTGAAAATAAAAATAAAATCAGTAAATTAAAATTAAAAAGCGGCAGCTAGGTCCCTTTCCATTTGAATCCAAGCCGCATGATAATATAAGCAACTCATAACTTCAGCAACACATGATGTTGCCTTGAGTTCTGTGGAGCTCTGTGGCAATGTCCAGGGGAAGAATCTTGGCAGCTTGGCCCGATGGTGCTAAGAGGCCAGAATCACCACCCAACAGGGTGGGCACATTGAAGACAATCGAACTGGGTCATACACTCCAGCAATAGGTGAGCAATAGATATGTTAAGGAGATGGGGCCTGAGAGATAGTACAGCAGGCAGGGTACTTGCCTTGCATGTAGATGGCCCAGGTTCAGTCCTAAGTACACCATATTGACCCCTAAGCCTGCCCTGAGCATCCTGGTTGTGGCCAATACCACATATAAATAAATAAATAAATAAATAAATAAATAAATAAAAATTAAGAAGATTAAACAATTAAGTCTATAATTTTAAGTAATTGACCTAGAATAGTAAAAGTGCCTGGATTTTAGAACTACACAAGTTTGAGTTTCTGCTTTTTCACTTCCTAGTTTGAGCCTGATTTCAAAATTCTTTAAAGATAATTTGTTTTCAAATGGCCAAAAGAAATGGTACTACTTTGGGACAATGTTATTATATTTACATGCTTACATAGCTATCACAGTCATGGTCATGGTCCTTCTGTTGTTCATCGATTTGCTTGAGCAGACCCAGTAACGTCTCCATCGTGAGACTTGTTGTTATTATGTTTGGCATATTGAATACATCACGGGCAGCTTGTCAGGCTTTGCTATGCGGGAGATACTCTAGATAGCTTGCTGGGCTCTCTGAGAGGGGCAGAGGAATCAAACATGGCTCTGCCAGGCAGGCTGGCTGCACACAAGGCAAATGCCCTACTGCTATGCTATCACTCCATCCCACATAGCTATCATTACTAGATTATATTAGAAAAAGTCTTAATTTTTCTTTATACTCATGTGTTAACACAAGGCACGTATCATATTCTAAATGAATTTTCAGTGAATAACCTAGTGAAAAAAATCTTCTTTCTTTCTTTTTCCTCCTGTTGTTCGTCAATTTGCTCGAGCAGGCCCAGTAATGTCTCCATTGGAGACTTTGTTGTTACTGTGTTTGGCATATCGAATATGTCACGGGGAGCTTGCCAGGCTCTGCCGTGCGGGCGAGATACTCTCGGTATGCTATTAAATAATAGTAGTGTGTTTTGTTTTTGTTTGGTTTTGGGTTTTTTTTTTTTTGGTTTTGGGTCACACCCAGCACTGAGCAGGACTTATTCCTGGCTCTACGCTCAGGAATCATTTCTGGCTGATCTCAGGGGACCATATGGGATAATGGGGGGGATCAAATCCATGCAAGGGCTGCATGCAAGGTAAGAGTCTGATCTGTTGTGCTATTTCTCCAGCCATTATGGTGAGTAAATTTTAAGCATCAAGGAACAATCTCAATAATAACTATAATGATAATAACTGATTTGAGACTCTGTAAAAGAATTCAAGGGAAAAATAATTTATGTATACTCCATTGATTTTCATATGAATATATTTCATCAATATATTTTTATCTAATGTATTTATATATACATTATTCAACACATTGTGAATAAGTTCTAAAAATTCCTCTGAAATTATGCTTGTGAAATATATTTAAATGATAAAGAGAACCTACATATATTTATTATAATAAAAATCAAGGAGAATATTATGTAAAAATAACCAACAGTCAAAATATACTTCAACATGCTTTCTGCTTAATTAATGAACATATATAGTGCTATTAGATTTTATTTTATCTTTCTAGTATCCCAGAAAACTAAGATGGGAATATTCCACTAGGCATCTAATATCTCCTACCTATTTGAGAAGTAGAAGTAGAGAGGGAGAGTATTTCTCAAGGTTGTACAGAGTTTGGGTAAAACTGACTATACCCCAAGTTTCTTCCTGTCCCCAGTGCAGAGCTGAGATATAATCTCACTACTGAGAGACAGCCCTGAGCATGACCAAGCTGCATTGCTGAATTTTTCTGAATCCTGTTTTCTATAACTAAAGGCTTTGTTGAAATGCTTTGCAAAAAATCCTGTTTACAAGATTTTCACTTAAAAAAATGGGAATTGTGTCACACAGAGCGGAAAAATTCTGACTTAAAAACATAAACTTAGCCTTCTGATTAAAAACACTCCATCAGAGGTTCTTTGGGACAAATAAGAAATCATGAAAAAAGAAACAAAAGAACCGCATGTTTTCGGGCACAATTCCTGGGGGGGGGGGGGTTGAGTGTGGGCAGGAGGGATTAAGTACGCTGGAGAGGAGTTACACCTTAGCCATGCACAGTGGCTGAAGTCAGGTCCTTCAATTTAAGGGTCTTCAGGAAACACAAGCAGGCTGCCTGACTGAACAAAGAACTGGATGGAAAGTTTCTCTGCTTCTGGCGGTTCTCACTTTTTCCCTCTCAGCAGCATTTAGTGGATTTGGAGGAAAGTCTTGTTCCCAGAGCATATTGGGAACAAAAGCTTAGAATAAGCATAAAATTTGACCCAGTGATGAGACATAAGGAAGGTTTTAGGAACTGTGTGGATATCAACCAATCTGAGAAAACTTCCCTTCTCTGAAGCCAGGGACATATGGTAGATGACTTGTGGAACCAGTCGGGATGGGAGATGTGTGCAGAAAGTTGATAAAGGACCAAACATGATAACCTCTCAGTGTCTGTATTGCAAACCATAATGCCCAAAAGTAGAGAGAGAGAATGGGGAATATTGTCTGCCATGGAGGCAGGGGTAGGGTGGTAGAGAGGGTTTATACCGGAAATATTGGTGGTGGGGAATGTGCACTGGTGGAGGGATGAGTGTTTGATCATTGTGTGATTGTAACCCAAACCTGAAAGCTTGTAACTATCTCAGGGTGATTCAATAAAATTTAAAAAAAAATAGTCTTGTACATATCTTCCAGTTTGGGTAGAACAAGGAGACCCTCTGGAAAGATGTCCCTGCTTGAGGGTCTGGAGGTGCAGCTTAGGGGCTACTCCTGGCTCCATGCTCAGAGCCAAGAAGTGCCTGGGATGGAACTTGGGCTTCTTGTGTGTAAAGGGATGCTCAGCTTCTTGTGCTCTCTCTCTTCAGTCCACTCAGTTTTTGGCTCTTATCTTGTAAAGAAGTATACTTTTCATGCCTAATAGCACCATGTTGGGTACATTTTGTGTGAAACCTTCAGGTGTTTCACCCATTGAAATGGTTCCCCAACAATAGTGTGGAAGTGCTAGCGATGTTCCTAATTGTGCAAAGTCTGTGCTTTGCCTGCAGAGATGTGTGCCACAGAAAATTTAAGAAAAACAAACAAGGCAGGAGATACGGTGAGCCTGATATTAATGATTCAACACTCTATTAAATAAGGGGGAATGTCTTTAAACAGAAGCACGCATAAAACCAGGTTACGGGTTGGTGAATTGACCATTGTGATCAGAGAAAGACTCCCAGGAACCTAATTCTGTCCATCCCCTGTGAATAATGGCCCAATGCTCACTAACGTGTCCTTCCGCTGGAAGCAATGGCCCGGTGATCTCAGTCTCTTTAGAGAGCAGAACTTCACAAAAAGAAAGCATGAGAGCAATTCCTACACAGCTCAAAAGTTCCTATGTCAGAGACTTTTGCTGACCTCTAAATTTAAACCACCTGGCCCCTTCCCCAGGACACTTCCCATCCCCTTTGCGGTCATTAGTTCTCTAGTCACCTTCAGATATGGTATGGATTTTGCTGTGAGGTTATTGTCTACCTTTCTGCTCTAGAATGAGAAATCTATGAAGGCAGGGTATCTGTTATTAGTTCTAAGCTCTTAGCTCTAAGACCAGCTCTTACCATAGTGAGTGTAGTACAGAGCAGGAATATAGGAAATAGTCTACTACACTCATCAAGGTTTTTAGAAAAGAAAATATAATCCCCGTTTTACTTTCTGTATCTATTAGAATCTGATGACTGTTACACATATATATATATATATATACATATATATATATATATATATACACACACACACAAACATATATATTTGCGTGTATATTCTTTAGGCTTTATTCAAGACATAGTTGATTCATAACATTTTTGTTGATCATGTTGTACTTTGAAAATATTACAGGAAAAAGAGTTATGGATGTTTTACATGGAAAACGTGAACACTCAACATTCATTAGCAACACCCCATCCATATTTTTCAGTGGTTCACAGAACACTATATTTTGTGGGATCTCATTTTCAGGAATCACAACATTGGCCTGAAAGAGTATCTAAGGTCCCTTTGAATTCTTAATATCTATTTTCTTTTCCATTCCCTAAAGGAAATAAATCCTAGGAAATTTTCATGTACGTGGCACTGGACTAGGTGATAAAGGAAAAATATAAGAGTGGTAATAGAAGTAAGATTTAACTTTCAACCCTGGTAGTATAGAACAAGAGAAGGGGCAATCAAGATAAAGTAAAAGAATTTCAGGAGGATGGCAAATATTGGACAAACGTGCAGATAGGGGAAATAACGGCATGTTAGGAGAAGAGTAAATCATTCTGTGAGTTCGTGGTTGGATTAAAGACACACAAAGGTTAGGGAAAGGCAAGTTCTGATATTATGTTAGCAAGATCAAGAAAGACTGCTGTCATCATCAACTAAAGCTATAATGAATCCCTAAAGTCCTTTTCTACCACATTTGTATCACCTAAGAGCTGGTGCTCAGCACCTGGAAGCCAAGAATTGTTTTGTGTCTTCTCTCCAGCCCTATAATTCTTTATGGGTACACTCAACATTAACAGTGAATATTTTCTGTTTGTCATACACTGTCTTTATTTCTTTGCCCCAGTTTCCAGATGAGGAAGCTGAGAGAGACAGAGACAGAGACAGAGAGACAGAGAGGGACAGAGACAGAGAGAGAAAGAGAGACAGAGACAGAGATACAGAGAGCAGGAAAGTGCCTTCCATAGAGATAGGCCATCTACCACAGAGACATCCTGGGGAGAGGGGGCAGGAGGGAAACTGGGGACATTGGTGGTGGGAAATGTACACTGGTGGAGGGATGGGTTTTGAAACACTGTATGACTGAACCCTAACCATAAGCAGCTTTGCAACTCTGTATCTCATAGGGATTCAATAAAAAGGGGGACCACAAACAAAACAAAACAAACAAAAAACAACAAGAAAATAAAAACAGTAATCATCATGCAAAACAAAGAAAGAAAGAAAGAAAGAGTGTTCATGGCCACTCAATCCGTAATGGGAAGAACGAGCATTAAAACGAATAACTTCTGATTCTAAACCCAACATCCTTTCCCTTGCACCATGCTACTTGTGCCTGAGCATGTCCATTCTTCATTTCAGAAGGGGGAAGTTAAAAGATTTATTGGGAGGATGCAGAGGTGGAGATGTAGCCTGAGGAATTTGGAAAGAAATAATTGACATATGTCAGGATGTTATTTCAATCAGAGATAGTAAGTTAAAATTACATTCCAATGAGAACAGATGAGGAATTTATACCAGGCTGCAGTATTTTATACTGCTTCAGTATTACTCCACACATACAAGATTTAAACGTCTCTTCATCAAACGTCCAGCTATGATGTCATTAAAAAACAAGTATTATCTTTATTTTATAGATGTGGAGATAGGAGCTGAGAGACTAATGACTTATGTGAGTCTTGTATTTAGCTGGAAAAAGACCCAGACTTTGGAGCCCAGAGAGAAGGACTCCACAACCCTTTTCCTTCCAGGTAACACTGACTTTCAGGGTTGAGGAGTATTTGTGGTAAAGAAAAGACTCTTCAGATGAGCATTCCATTCTGCACACAGAAAAGTCTTGCAGGTTAGGGCAGAGGCAATTTATTTCAAATGGTTAATTTGAGTAGATACCTCCACAACTTCCAATTTTCAACTTGTTTTATAGACATCTTCTGATTCTACACATCTTTTCACTTTTATATGAAGACATCTGGCTTTCCAACTGGAATTCCTTCTCTACAAGTCAACGAACTTTGATTGGACAGGAAATTAAGTTTCTTCCCTCCAGTTTGCATGATTACCAGCTGTTTCCCAGCTTTCTCTCACAGCCCTGAGACTATGTAATGCATGTCTTCTCAGGCCTTGCTAGTGAGAAATGACATAACGACCTATTGACTAAAACTAAGGAATGGTCCTATGAAAGTCTCTGTAGCCACTGTCTTCCATATCCTATTCAGTGATTCCAGTCAACTAACTCCTAGTTCCACATTTAAGGCACCAAGACACCTCAACTTGGTGATTCTGCTCATATCATCCCAGGTCATCTGTGACTTCCTAATTTAATTCATAATTTTAAATCCTTTTGCTCAAAGCTTTCTTACATTTTACAAATCTACTCAGATGCTACTTCATCTGAGAAGTCTTCACTCATTTCTTACAAATAATATTTGTCTTTTGTTTGGGGGCTAAATTTGGCAGTGCTCAGGACTTAATCTTGACTCTTTGCTCAGGGATCATTCCTGGCAGGGCTTGAGGGATCAGATCAGACCCAGGTCAAATGCATGCAAGGCAGGTGCTATGATCCTGTACTTTTACTTGGTTTTCCTACAAAGAATTTTAACCTCTCTCTCTTAGATCACTGTCACCTGTGTACCTAGAGTGTCTTACATCTCAATTTATAAGCGTGTTTTATCCTCTCCCTCTCCCACTTCCCTGACTTTGCTACTTGAGCCTTCTTTTCTCTTATAGTAGGAAGAACTTGGGACTCTGTTTGTATTCTCTACAACATAATAACTTAAATATATTAGTTAAATGTCTCTCCAGAATAATTATTGTCATAATGGCCATAATGTAATAAGCACTTACTGTGAGCCAAGCATTATTCATACATTATTTCTATTCCTCCTGATACTCTGCAGGGTATTTTCTATCATCCTCATTATTTAATTGAGGAAACCAAGACATAGTCACTAAGCAGAAGAAGTTCAAATTGATTTTTCTGCTTCCAAAGTCCTTTGATCTTTGCTCTGTGTTGATCAGTGCTAAAAAAAAAAAAAAGAACTCTGAATGAGAAAGGCACTGCAGGCACTCTAAACTTTAACCCTTATGCCCTTGCCATCTGAGTAAAGTTCAGACTACCTCAAAGAACTGTCAAGGAGCTATTACACGAAAGACATTCATTTTAAAAATTATTATTGAATGATGCTTATGACTATAAATCCTGTATCAGTTAGTTTGGATTGAATGCCAGCAATGAGATAGCTTTCTGGTATCTCATTTCTTTATTTGTAAAATTAGTATCATAATCATCATTTTACCAACCCTGCCTCTAAAAGTGAGAATGAGTTGCATGAACTATGCTATACATGTAAGATCGTTCTCAACAGGTTTAATTTAGCTCTAATTTTAATTGAGTCAATTGTTGTAAACTGCTGGAAGGTGCGATCCAATCTGTGGATTATTTTTAATTGCTTCACGTGGCATATTGTTTGGAAGCAGTGACATTCACAGCACTAAGAACGTTTTAGTTTCCTACACACAAAGAAAAAGGCTGTTTTCCAGCTTCCCTTGGAAAATCAGAAGATCTAGTAAGTCTGGAAACCCTTTTCTACCTGTCTGTAATCCCCATGCTTTCCTCCCACTCCCTGTTAATTAAATGCAGACACCTCTCTTGTGTGTTTTTTTGTCCTTATGAACTAGTGATCCCATGTTACGCACTTGCTAAGAACGTTAAACTATTATCTAATCTACCACACACTTCAATGAGTTATTACATTTTCCAGTCCAGATACAATTTTAAGCAGCAAACTAGGTAAGCACTTTTATTCTCCAGTGGATAGGAAAGGAAGATGGAATAGATATGGCTCATATTCAGGAAAAAGAATAAAACAGGCTTCAGAGGTAGCCTTCTATCATAATAAAGCTTCACATTCAAAATCCTGTTCCAGGGACCAGAGAGATGGATAGTGGGTGAGGCACTTGCCTTGTATATACCTGACCTGTGTTCTATTTCCTGCACCATATAAGGTCCCCTGAGATTGCAAGTACGAACCCCAAACTAAAATAATATAATTAGTTATATTCAAAAGGTGGCATCACAATTTCATACTAGGCTATATACTTTCATTTTTAAATTTACTTTCATTGAGGCATCATAATTTATCAAAGTACTTGATAACTGTTTTATATTTGCAGTGTGGTAACACCTATCCCTCCATAAGAGTTATTTTACAAAGATCATTTCCTTCTGCTTCTAACTTTAAGGTCTTATTCCAGTATCATTCTCTTAATTAGATGTAGGAAGTTGTCCCCTAAAAATAACTCCAAGATCAGGATAACCCCCCAAGGCAACACAGTTTAGGCTTTTGAATATGATCAGGCAAGCAGAATTAAGCCTAAGAAATAATAGAATAGATAACAGGGCCAGCAAAAATGTGCCCAGGAAAGAACAGAATAAAAAGTTTAGTGTCGTTTAGATAGGCAAAAATAGAATAAGAAATTGGCAGGAATTTATACTTTAAGGGTATCTCCTATTTCAGCCTCTGCTCTTCAAGTATTGAAATTTTATACACTTACTAACTTACTCTCCTTAATGTCTCTGTCAACTTAAGCAGTGGAAGCCAGGGTGGAGGAGTAATATTATACTGAATAAATGATCTGCCTGTGAGTACACTTGGGGCTGACCAGGTGGCCCTAAAATGTGAATAATCCTTACATGTGTGTTTACCAGCTTATATACTTGTTTCTCTCATTTTTTTGTGACTGATGTTAGCTGAACAGAGATCAAAGATGTCAATCTGATTGAGTTTAGACAATTTTTCTTTTCAAATCTGCTCAATCATCCTGAGATTTACACCAAAACAGAAGAAAATTTTCTAATTATTTCCTATTCTCACAGAGTGCAACTTGACGTAATCTATAATAGTCCTTCTCATAATTTCCACCTAATTGTGAGTCCCAAGAACCTAGAGGCAGTGAAGAATTGTCTTAGCACTGAGCCACCTTCCTAGTAATTATTCCAGTATAGGTATATTTGAATTAATTTTCTTAAGAATCAGAAAAGTTAGAAAATAGAACTTTAGAATCTATACAAATATTTCAATTTTCTGCCCAAATATTTAAAAAGCACTGTGCACCTAACTGAGTTATTCCCATTAGAGACTCTCATTTATGTAACTTTTCCCTTTGGACCATATACAAGCTGGTCTGAACTTTTTTTATTTATATTTTTTGCATGTGACAGGTCAGTTTGCTCCAACTCTCTAAATGGGATTTTTTTTACTTTAGAAAGGACAGTGTCTATTCATCTCATGGTCTTATCTTGGGCCTCATCTCCTATATTCTTAATATCTGAGACTTGACGTAAGGTTTCCCCAGAAGTTAACAACCAACAAGCAGTACCAAACTAGCTTGAAATTGCTTGGACTATCAACTCCAAAACTGGAGATGGCACCACATTTGGCAAAAGATCTGAACAAATTAAGTACTCAAAAACAATTACTAAAAGAAAAAAATTAAAAAACAGAAACATGGGTGATTGGATCAATACTTCAGGGACTATGCTTTGAAAGTAGTATAAGAACACAAAGTTACCAGCAGAGAGCTCAAAAAATCAAGATCACCATCCCCACCATCAGCAACATTAAACCGAGGAGAGCTGAGTTGGAAAAAGTGCTTTGACCAAACCCTCTGTGGCCCATCTGTCCCTGTTCTGGCCCCAGCCCTTCTCCCATTACACTCCCACTGAGCTTTCCTAAAGCTGACCCCATGCAGGCAGGACTAGAGGGGTATTTTTCAGCCTCACCAACCTAATTGTTCCTCATTTCCTGCCCATAAATGGTACAAGGTGTGGAGCTGCACCACCCAATGTCCCGATTTCAATCATTTGTCTACATTAATCGACACTAATGGCTTTTACAAATGTAAATCTTTAAGTTCCAGTAAGTTACATGTGTTTGAGGGGCCACTGAAATAAGGCACATTCCCTATTCCTTTAACTTTCAGGAAAATGTTCTCCAAATATCCTGAAACTATGGGCAGAGCCTTGCATTCCTAAGTTCTGTCCCTTTGTTTGGCAGTTCCTCAAGGATTGGGTTGTTATTATTAATAAACTGTGACTTTTTCTAAAGGAAAGAACAAAACCCGGGGTGACTGATTGCATGAAAAAGACAAGCACAATGAGATTTGGAATCACAGTAGTTTTAGACACCAAAAATGGCATGTTTCTTTTATTTGTTTAAACATACTAAGAAATATAACAGCATTAGATAATATTTAAAAAATATTTTTGTACTTGAGCCCAAGAATAGAATACTGTAGCTGTTATCTTGGAAGAGTCACCCCCAATATTTTCTCATATGATTGTCCTCAATAATATAATGTTCTTTTAACCTGCTTTTTCATGTAGTATTATGCCAGAAGTATATTTTTTTCTGGTTATAATTATACCTAAGAGCTAACATTATTTAGTACATACAGTTTAATAATATTAATTCTTATTATTTAATATTAATTCTTATTATTTAATATTAAAATGAAACAATTAGAAAACAAATGTTTACAAAGGGATGAAGGGGCAGAAATGAACCTGGAGACGTTGGCAGCAGAGGGTAGACTGACATGCTGATGATGGGGATAGGGGTTGGTGTAACATGGCATGCCTGAAACTCTTTTTAACAGTATTATAAATAATGGAGCCTAAATATTTTTTACGTGAAAAGAAAAATAGATAACTAAAAACAGACAGCAAATGTAAAAAATTATAAAAAGTTTTCATATGGGTACTGATCACATGATTGACATTGAATATATGACTAGCAACCTAAACTATCTTGAGAAGTCCCAAATATCTTTATTGTTAGACCCAAACATATGAAGGCAACTATCTGATAAGAATAGAAAGCACAGAATATCATTTAATTGTCAGAAAACAACAAGGACAATAATAAATGTGAGTAACTTGAAGCCCCAGAATCAAAAGTTGAGCACAAAAGAAATAAGTGAAAATTTAGTACGACTTAAAATGAAACTGATTAATGAACTACATCAACTAGAAGAAAGTTTTAAAGCCACAGTGTTTTGGTTTGAACTTCTCCCAAAGGAGATACTAAGACAATGGTATATCTGCAGAAAATTCATTAGAAAAGTGATTTCTGGAAACAGAAGTAAGGATCTAGGCAAATGAAACCTGAAAAGAGAAAAGACCTACAGGTTCATCGTTACTGGCCTGGCCACCACTACAGAAGCATGTTTTCACGTTTGTTTGTGTTTGATCCTACCAACACTCCTAAGGAGCCTTCTACAGTGCATATCAGAACTATTCCTCTAAGACCTGAATGCATTTATTGGCTCTAAATTCCAGTGGTTAAACACAACCCCATGGGATTTATTCCAGAATTGTCAATTAAAATACTAAAAATACTACTTTCACTTGATTGAACTGGTTGTCACACAGCAGTTGAAGTAAGAAATGATTTGAGAGGGTTTTCAGTGTCTCACAGGAGAAAACTGACACAATTCATCCTGAGCATTACTCAGAGTTGCTTGTGCCTTCCATCAAATTCATCGCCTTCAAAGAGAAGTATTCTTTTCTGGAAGAAAAACAAGTTAGGCTGTTGGGGTCACAACTATATCAGATCTTAACTATCGCAAATCTTAACTAGGACTCGTGATCTCCCTTCTCCCTCTACAGATTTCTCTCTGCTCCAGCAAGTACTTCAACTGGCTTAGGTCCCCTTCCTCATGAAATGCTTCAGAATGCAAACCCTAAGTGGTCTGGGCTCTTGGCTGCATCACTGCATGGCTGCTTCAGCGATTTTGTTTGCCTTCTTACCATCAGCGCCACACATGAAATTCCATGAGTGCCTGATTGATTCGACCCTGCCTCCATTCTGTGGTATAAATACTAACTCTGCACAGGAAGTAGGGTCTCATCACCCACACCAGTAAGTACAATAAGTACTATTCTGCTTTTATGAGCACAAAATGACCAGGCAGGAATATAGACTAGATTTTAATCAGCTGACTTTGTCTCCTGGTAGAAAGTCCCCTCCCACCCCCAGCTGAGAAACTAGACTTTAATTCTGTAGCTTCTACTGATCAAGTTCCCAAATCTCAACCTGAAACTCCATCTTCTAGAAACTCTGTTGCAACCAGCTATCTTACCCTGAATCTCCCCCAGATATGGCGCCTGAGATAAAGTGTGTGCAGGTAGTTAATTTAGGAAGTGATTCTAAGAAAGATGAGAGATAGATGAGGTAAAAAAGAAGAAAGGATAGAAGTCCTCAAAAGGATGAACTGTTGACCTGGTCATCACTAGAGTAAACAGGTACTTATTAAATACTTCTTGATAACATCCACCTAGGAGTCAAAGAGGAAAGAATTTCTAAACAGATGAGGTTAAGTGTTTTCATTTGCATAAGTAGAACTAAATCACCAGTCATTGCCAAATTTCCCTTTCTTTAAAACTTCATTCCCAACATGCATTGCAGGCTAATTTTATTTTACTGTCCAGGTCAGAGACATTTTCCTGTATCATGTGTCATTTTCTATTTTTCTTGCCCTGAACTTCTAAATTATTCTGCCTTGAAGCTGCAGTATTAGATTTCCCTCAAGTTCCAGGACTTGCCCAGTCCTCCTCTCTGCTTAATGTAACTTCCAATGATTCACATGGTGCTCCGTGTCCACAGGGGCTTTGCTTACCCCTCCCCTTGCTCTCTGCAAGCTGCCCCCTACCCTGCATTCTGGATGCTGTCATGCTTTGCCATCCCCTTCAACCCATTAGAAGACCAGAACATATTGTGATGATAAAAATCTTTGCCAAAAATTTCTGGCAATGATCATATTGAGCCCTGAAGAAACACTATTTTTTTTTCTTCAGATGGTTTCATACAAACATTAACTCCAAATAAGCCCTGGATTCTTCCCTGGAGAAGAGTTTCTGGCTGAAGAGAACCCTGGAGGGGGTAAGAAAAAAAAAGAGGTTTTGAATATGGTGCTGACACTAATGCGACGAGGAAACATTAGGGACAGAAAGTACCAGAGGAGTCACCTCATCCCCCCATCTATAAAATGATGCGCATTCCTTTATCTCTTAAGTCCTGGAAGATCAGATGCAGAACACATAACATTTACATAGCTAATTGTTATCATATATTGCTTACATTCTTTGAGTCTAAACAGGTTAAAAACAAAAACCAAAACCTACTTATTGGCCTTTTCTACCACATTTTGATGGAGAATTACTTATTTCCATGTCTGGATATAAACGTTAAGGCCTATAATAAAGGTCAAAATCCCTTGCTCCAATATTAGTTGGCTTGGGCTTCCAAAACAAAACACAATAAATTGAGTAACTTAAGCAACAACAATTTACATTCTCCATTTCTAGAAACTAAATATCCCAGATCAAGGTGATGGCAATTCATTTGCAAGAGGAGGGGTAAGAGAGATTTCTTCCAGACTTGCAGACAGCTGTTTTTTCACATGGCCTTCCCTGTGCATGTGCAACATATATGTGCATGCACACACACACACACACACACACACACACACACACATTAACACAGTGGAGAAGGAAGAAGAGAGGTAGTGTCTCTCCTGCTCTCCACATAAGGATACAAGCTCTATAGCATTAGGTTTCCACCCTTATGATCTTATTTAACCATTACTGCCTGTCCTGTACCGATCCTGTCTCCCTATATAGTTACACTGTTAGGTTAAGTTTTCAGTGAATCTTAGGGGGCCATAATTCAACCAATTATCTCTCACAATCCTGTAGTATAAACAATCAGGCAAAAGGACATGGCCTCTCCATTTCTTGAGATTCATGTACTCAGCAGATCTGCAGATTCTCCCCCAATTCATCGTTTAAAAAAAGAATCTCTATCGAAATACACCTCCTCCCAAAATTTCTCACCCAGAAACTTCATCTAGCTTTTCTAGCATGTCTCATTTCACGCTTCCTGCATTCTTCTCTTCTGCAGACCAACTTCAGAGTTCCAAGGTATAGATCTTACCCAAATAGCTAAGAGGCTCTTTCTACACTTTTCTTTGTCAGTCTTCTACTTTTGATAGCTTTTTCTTTTTACCTATTTGTCTATCTCATTTTGAAACTTACCTACTCTTATTCTTTCCTCTCCAGGATATCAGTATAGCACTGTCCTCCCGTTATTCATCGATTTGCTCAAGCAGGCACCAGCAATGTCTCCATTGTGAGACTTCTTATTACTGTGTTTGGCATATCGAATATGCCACTGGTAGCTTGCCAGACTCTACAGTGCAGGTGGGATACTCTCAAACACTTGCCTGGCTCTCCGAGAGAAATGGAAGAATCAAATCTGGGTCAGTCACATGCAAGGCAAACACCTTACCCTCTGTGCTATCACTCCAGCCCAGGATTTCAGTATGCAAGAAATTTTAAAATATAAGGGAACAGAGTGTGTTTATTTAATTTTTTATATTAACAATTATATAAGCCTGCTCGGATCAGGGCTGAGCATCCTCCAAATTCCAGTAGGCAGTGGCCACACCCACCAACTGGCCCCCTGGTGCCATGTAATCCCATCAACGACCAAGACTCGGAGACTATAAAACCCAGCTCCCGGAAGCGGGCAGTCGCATTTGCGGCCGCGCAACATCTTATTGTGACATCTTATTATCTCATTCCTACTTTGGACAAACTGGCAGGCTACCGAATGTAACCTGCCCACATGGCAGAGTCTGGCAAACTCCCCGTGGCATACCCAAGATGCCAAATACCAGTAACAATGATGGGTTTCATTCTCCTAACCCTGAAAGAGCCTTAAATGTGGCACTTTTTTAAAAATCTCAGGGCTAGGACGAAGGAGACGTTACTGGGGCCTGCTCGAGGCAATCGACGAACAACAGGATGGTCGTGATCGTGATCGTAATTAACAATTAGATCAAATACTTTAAATGGAGAACTTTACCTGAAAGGGTTTCCAGAGGTTCAAGTACAAAAAAATATTTCTTGTCCACAGAAATCCTTTCCACAGAAATCCTCCCTTTCCACAGAAATCCTTTATAAGAAGTGGTATCTCGCTTTAAGTTTTCAGCATTTGAGGAGCTCTAATTTCTCCATTTTTTTGAAGTAAGATCAACAAGGTTTAGAGGATAGTCTGGCTAACTTTCTTGTGAATAGAGGAGGTGTTATATAAGATCCATCATGGATTCAAAAAATTAGTTCTTCTCATCATGCTCTAACAAAGTGGTTCATGCCTAGGCTGGTGACATGATTCGCTTCATTTATGAAATGGGAACTGCATCTATTGACTGGGTCTTACAAACGGCTCTCAAACAAAGGCAAGTACTTGGTAGCCAAGAGCAGCCCTGGCTATTATAAAAGGTCTTATCTTCTAAGACCTCTCTGGGCTATAGCTTCCCCAACTCTATAAGAGGATGAAAATCACCATCTTTTATATCTTTGATTTGTGATTCTTTTATTCTCTTTTATATATTACTACACCTCATATGCCCTCATCTATGCATGTGTGTGATTAAGATGTGTCAAGCTATATGTATACGAAACACACCTGCAAATGGATGCGACTCTATATTTAAAAGCACATGCACACATATGTGAACTTTGGAAGAATCTCTTTGGAAAGTCATTCTGGAAACTCTTTCCTCCAAGCTACAATTTGTCCCAGGTGGGAAGACATTTTCAGTCTTCTCATACACTACAAATAAAAAATCAGGAAAGCAAATCACAATGAATGCAAGATTAGTCATCGAATATTATACCAAAGAAGCATCTTTCTTTGTTTTATACTAAAATGTATGTATTGTATTATAAGACTGGTTCAAATGCTGACACAAATATTTTGAAGTTTGTACTTATTAAAATGCTATTATCCCACTGGATTTGGAGAGTAACAGGAAATTAACAGATTTTATTAATTGTGATTGCAGGAAAAATATGTTCTATATGCTTTTATTTTTCTTTTTGATGAGAAGGCATCTGCATGGCTGGGTGGGTTTATGAGTGCAATGGCCCTAAGGAAGAAATGGTGTCATGAATTAATTACTTCATCAGTTAAGTAGCTAGTACATGTCTACCATATGCTGTGTTTTAAAGATATTTTACTTGGTTCTTGGGCTGGAGCGATAGCACAGTGGTAGGGCGTTCGCCTTACAAGCGGCCAAGATGGCTGACCCAAGTTCGATTCCTCCGCCCCTCTCGGAGAGCCCGGCAAGCTACCAAGAGTATTTGATATGCCAGACACAGTAACAACAAAGTCTCCAATGGAGACGTTACTGGGCCCGCTTGAGCAAATCGACGATCAACGGGAGGGCCTTTACCTTTACTTTTACCTGGTTCTTACCCTCTGAGAAATGTACAATAAATAAATATCAATATAGAGTATCAGGCTGAAAATGTGAACATCATGCATGGGTGAGATGTGCTCTGCACACCTTTCTCATCTGCCATCTCAAGGCCAATAAAGAAACAAAAATCTCCTTGCTCAACAACATAGGGAACTGAAATTAAGCTGTGGTATTGTTAAGCAAGGCCTTCCCTCCAGCTTTAAAGAAAGGGTAAGATTTCAGTATCATGAGCCAGGGAAAATAGCTCTAGGAGCAGAGCATATGACTAACATGTACAAGACTCATGTTCAATCCCTGGGACTGCATGCTTCCTCCCTAGAACTCCCAGGTGAGACCCTAGTGACTGATGTACTACAGAAGACCCAATCTGGCCTGCACAGACCAGTTAGCTGAGTAGAGTTTCCTGGAACCAAGTGTACCATTTCCTGGCAACAGACAAGGAATTTGATGGATTGGAAGTTTGATTTCCAATTAGGGTCAGAACTTCTAAGCAGACTCCTTTTAGGGAGCCAGAACACTCTGCCTAGGATGCCTTCCATTAGGACAGGCACAAGTGCCTCCCCTGTCCTTCCACAAGCCACTTTCTCCAGTGAATTCTGCCGGGGAAGGAAGTTCTGGCCTCTTTTAAATTTCCATTTTTTAAGAGCCAAGGAAACCAGGCATTTGTAACACTAGGGACTTTTGATCTACTGTCAGTGGGTCAAAATCACAGAAGAATTTGGGTTTGGGGCAGGAGAGATAGAACAGCAGGTAGGAATGTTCCTTGCATGTGACCAGACAGGGTTCTGATTGATCCTCAGTTTTGCATATGATCCCCTGAGTGTTGACAGAAGTGATCCCTGAGCACAGAGTAAGAGGAGTAAGCCTTGAGCACTACCTGTGGGACCCTGTCAAAATAAATAAATAAATAAATAATAAAGAAAATCGAAAAGAATATGGGTTTGCACTTATCATCACCTGAAATCTAAAGGATAGTGGAATCCCCAGTCTACAGCTGACTGGTCAGAAGAGCAGGGAACACAGGGTGCATCTGAAGTGGATGGAGATGTTGGGAGACTGAAAGTTTCACCTGGGGCATCTGATACCTTCTCTGAGTAGATTCACAATCCATTCAGAACTTAGCTGAATGCTTGGACAACCTGCAGGTATGTGAGACCTATTTCTTGTGGAGGGACTCTGGTAAGCACCCTGGTGGATATTGGGTCAACGAATCCAGCACAGAGTCCTCTGTCTCTCTATTATGATTTTGTATCTTCTGTTAGAGCCCTGAATACAAAGCTCAAAGAAGTGTTGTTTCCCAAATCTCTGACGTCACAGGAAGGAGTTAGAGCGAGTGGGTCCTTCCCCCTGCTTCATATCCATCTTGTACCTCCTTCTCCTCTGGGCTTGCTCTTTTGTTTTAAATCCACAAACCCCAAGGCCTGGATGACCCCAGCATAAGGAGTAACTTTTCTACAACTAGAAGAAAACTCTGTGTGTTCAGATATGCAAGCTGAGTTATTCAGAAGACAAGGGACTTGTCTTCAAAAATCCTCTTTGTACTCACCTATGTACTTCCTGTTTTTTCTTTATTCCTTATACAGATTCCCTGTGTTATTCTGGCTCGATTTGCTCGAGCGGGCCCAGTAACGTCTCCATTGGAGACTTGTTGTTACTGTGTTTGGCATATCGAATACAGCACGGGGAGCTTGCCAGGCTCTGCCATGTGGGCAAGATGGTGTGCCCAATTGAAATCACTTCCTTCTCTAGGCCCACCTGGCTGTGGCTGATAATTCTTACAACGGTAGGGCGTTTGCCTTGCACGCAGCCAACATGGCCAACCCGAGTTCGATTCCTCCGCCCCTCTCGGAGAGCCCGGCAAGCTACCGAGAGTATCTCGCCCGCACGGCAGAGCCTGGCAAGCTCCCCGTGACGTATTCGATATGCCAAACACAGTAACAACAAAGTCTCCAATGGAGACGTTACTGGGCCCGCTCGAGCAAATCGATGATCAACGGGAGGGCCTTTACCTTTACCTTAAGGGTTGAGGAGCTTTTGAGAAAGAACAGGCACTTGCCTTACAAATAGCCCACCCAGATTATTATCCTTAGCACCTTAGGGCCTTGCTCCAAGCACCTCCAGGAGTAAAGAACACCTCTGGGAGAAATTCCTGACCTCAGGCCAGAAGAAAATCCTGAGCACCTCCAGGTGTGGTCAAAACAAAACAAAATAAAGCAAAACAGAAAAGAAACAGGGTTTTTGTCACTGGCTTCTTGAGTTTTCCCCTTTAACCTGTCAAGGATACTGACTGGGTAGATGCCTGGTAGTGCTGTGGAAGCCGGCTTGAAAGCAGCACATGCAGTGTCACTCCCACACGCAGAAGTCACGGAGCTGACTGTGAGGCCAGCCAATACAGCTCTCTCTATGTCACTTATTGCGCACAGTCTGAGGAGGAGGCCGAGGCTGAGTCGTGGAGGTGCAAGACAGACATGCACTCCGTGAGCGCTCGGGAGAGACAGCTCTTTTGCGGCAAGCAAAGTCAACCTTATGTACTATAAGGGGCAAAAACAAACAACTTAGGGGGACTTCCAAAATGTACTTGCACAAAGTAAAAAAAAAAAATGCACTGGTGCAAAATAAGAACAAGGTAAGACAGGGTATTGATTCCTTTTGGCTGGGCCCTGATCACTCAAGCATCCCCTAGCATTATTCTACTGAGGTCATGTTTACTGAAGAGAAGGAGAGAGGGACCATTGCAGGGAAGCCAAAAGGGGAGCTTCGGGGGACCTACCACTTGTCCAGTTCGGATCAAATCTCGGGAATCAATCCTTACCTCTATCTGCCCCCATCTATGCTTTGCAATGTGTCCCACAATGTGGCGTCGGAGCGTAACAGAAATCTGGGTCTGTATCTGCTTCCACTAGAAAGCAGAGACACTGACTAAAGCTGAGTAAGGCCGAGGAAGACTGGAAGAATTTCTTCAGCGCTTTGTGGAAGCTGTCCAGGCAAGCATGAAGCCTGTAGGGCAGGCAAACTTTAGGAAGTGCCAGCGGAGGCTTTGGGGCACAGGGCAAGACTGCAGTTCACAAGTTGACTTTCTTTTTCTTCAGTGAAGCTTCAGTTCTCTTAGATCTTTCCATAAATTGAATCAGGCTCACCCAGACTATCTGGGATAATCTTTAAGTAAAGTAAAATGATAATAGACGTTAATCACAATTACAATGACTTCAGGGCACTAGATGAGTGTAGAAGTCAATAACAGGACTATTGAATAGCTGAGTTGATACATACTACCAGTAACTATAAGGTCCTACACAGCATTGGGTTGCCTCTCGACTCACTCTGGATAACTAAGTCTCTGAGCTGTTACGTTTTAGTAGCAGGTTTCTATTACTTGAAACAAATGCAAGTAATCCTTTTATTTTATTTTGCTTTTTGGGTCACACCCAGCGATGTACAGGGGTTACTCCTGGATCATACACTCAGGAATTACCCATAGTGGTGGTGCTCTGGGGACCATATGGGGTGCTGGGAATTGAACCCTGGTTGGTCAGTGCAAGGCAAATGACCTACCCGCTGTGCTATCACTCCAGCCCCTACAAATGCAATCCTATGTGATATATTCTTCCCCCATAAAACTCAATTTTAAGCTTTTGTCTTGCAATAGACAAAAAGCACATCTTATTTCAACTCAAAACTAAGCAACCCACTGCTCTGTTGTTTTAGAGAATCTGCTTCTCCCCAGGGCTTTCAAATGCATCTCTCCTAAGAGTAATTATAGAAGCCTCGAGGCAAGAAGATTCCTAAGATATGAAAATACAACTGAAAAGCTCTGACAAGAAATTAGTCCCATTTTATGTGGAAAATAATCTGATCAAGGCTGCAGCCCAGAACAGCCTGAGGCTGAAATCTCTCCCTTGTCTACTAAGCCAAACTCTGCGTGGTTTCTCTGGGAAAGAGATCTGTTTATTAATTTATTAGGCAAATTTCTTTAGAACTTCATATTCATATGAAGCATCACAGGATGACTTCCAGAAATATTTAGCACAGTCAATTATATTTTCTATTCATTTTCTATTTGTTCTCACCATTGCTGCTAAAATAGAAATTCCAATCTTATTCAGTCTTATTTTTTTATCTTATTCAGAATAACAGACTAGGCAAATCTATAACTTGATGAAAAACAAAAGAAAATGCAAGCTGACCACTTCTCCAGGTGAGCTGTCAAGGAACACAAAGCTACCATATGAGCGGGACAACCAAAGCTTTAGTGTTTTGACTTGCCCATGTAGAGTGAGTGTGCCATGTTGAGTGTGTATGCATTGACTTGATTTGGAACATATGAGTGCTATTCCATAGACTCTCCCCTCCTTTCAAAGGTTCCTGATTAATAAAGAACCCTTACATTTTTTTTTTTGGTTTTAAGTGTTTTTTTTTTCCTTATTTTGATTTTTTTTTTAATTAGTGAAACACCATGAGGTACAGTTGTAGACTTACAAATTTTTGTGCTTGGGTTTCAGTTATACAATGGTCAAGTACCCATCCCTCCACCAGCGCCCATCCTCCACCACCACAGGTCCCAGCATCCCTCCCACCCCCCCAACCCCCCCCCCCCCAACACACCCTGCCTCTGTGGCAGGGCATTCCCTTTTGTTCTCTCTCTCTCTCTCCTTTTGGCTCCTGTGGTTTGCAAGAGAGGCGTTGAATGGCAATCATGTTTGGTCTATAGTCTACTTTCAGCATGCTTCTCCCACCCTGGGAAGATCCTTCCAACACCCTTTATTTGGTGCTCTCTTCTCTATCTGGGCTTCCTTTAAGTGTTTATTTTTATTTATCTTTTTATTAGTGAGGTACATTACAGATTCACAAATTTTCATGCTTGTGTTTCAGTCATACAATGCTCAAGTACCCATCCCTCCACCAATGCCCATCATCCACCACTGATGATCCCAGTATTCCTCCACTTCCCAGTATCTACCTCCCCACCTCACCCCCACCCCCCATTCACCTTCCTCTGTGGCAGGGTATTCCCTTTTGGTCTTTCTCTCCTTTTGGGTGTTGTGGTTTGCAATAGAAGAACCCTTACATTTTCATAGGTTTTCATGGGATAGGCAACTCTTGGCTTATTAAATTCCACAGTGTCAAAAGGTAGGCAGAGTATAGACTGACTCCCTTTTTCTACATGAGGGAATGACTTCTGAGATACTAGATCAATAGCTTGAGTTCACCTAGCAAGCAAACCATACCACCCTCCAAGATCCCTGGTAACCAAAGAAGCAGCAGCAGCTTAAAATGCAGAGAAAAATAAATTTGAAAAGTAGATTAAAATTTGGAATATCTTGCTAATGCCAAGAAAATAGAATATATGAAATAGCATGACCCCTATTTCCATTTTAAGGAGGACTCATCTATACAACTTGCCCATGTCAATATAGCTCAACTCTTTTAAATATAAATTTCATATGAAGACATTGAGGGACACATTTAGGGAAAAAGAACATGTCTACCTAGTAGTTTTCCATTCAAATTTTTAACTGGGGAGTGAGGGTTGCGGGAGAGGAATTCTCCCAAGTGATTCTAAGGAGGCCTAGAAGCCCTTCCTGGTGGTTCAATAATAGAGGATCTTTGTTATTCAGACCCTGTAGTGCCAGGGATTACTATCACTCCAGTGGTGCTCAGGGGACTTCAGGACTACACCTAGCAATGCCCAGGGCACAATGCAGTGTTGGAAATAAAGCAGGGTTGTACACGAGCAGCACATAGGCCTTAACCTATGTACTTTCTCGCCAACCCTGATTGTTACCCTTGAAATGCCATAGCAGTCTTGACTGAATTGTTCTAAATCCATGTGTATTTTCAAGTCTTCATTATGCTCTTTGGATCAAATTGGGGTGAAGCATGTATAAATTTAGTCACTAATGAGGTCCCTTGTGATTGGTCATAAATGTTGGGAAGAATACAAATTCTTTTCTTTTCACAGTCTAAAATGAAATTAGACCTAACCCCAAAATAATCTAGCTCCAAGATAAGTAAAAATATCTTAACATTTCATTTCTCTTGGTTATCCTATTTTAAAAATAGGCAATATTTATTAGCATTTATATGGCATTTTACAATTTATAAAATGTCTTCAGAGGCATAATTTTCATCAATCCAACTTCCATATAATAAAGGATCTTATATAGAATGTGGGATTAGGAGTTACGTTTCTGAGGCAGAAACGTAATTTGTTATCTCACACAATAGTTGAGAGTTTACATTTTATTTTGCTTCATTAAAGAGTATTATTTCTCTCTTTAGTTCTTGCCATTCTGTTTACCATGTTTCTTGGTGATTTTTAATTTAATTTTACCTCTGGGCTTTCGGGCTCAGTCCACAAATTTCCCTTCTCAGATTGGAGAAATTTAGCTTTTATCTCTTTTTAGTGGAAGAGATTTTTCCATTTTCTCTCCTTTTCATTCTTCTGGCTGCCGGGGCTCTGCTTGGGGTGAGGAGGGAAACTCAACCCGTCCCCCTCCAGGGGGCCCCGGCAAGGACAGCCAGGCGCGAGAGAAGGAGACTCTGCACTGTTCTCTTCTGGGAGCTAGGTTTTATAGTCTCTGGGTCTTGGCCGCTGATGGGATTACACGGTGCCAGGGATCAGTTGACAGGTGTGACCTCTGCCTACTGGAAGATAGAGGATCTGGGTGGAGGATGCTCAGCCCCGATCCGAGCAGGCTTGGAGATCTCAGCCCTGGGACCCACATGCATTTGTTCCTCTGCTGGTACCTTCATGCGTCTGGAGAGTGGTCTCAGCATGGTTGTGGCTGGTTCTGGAGGTCTTCAGCTGCCGGGGCTCTGATTGGGGTGAGGAGAAGGAAATTCAACTCGCTTTCCTCCAAGGGGCCCCGGCAAGGACAGCCAGGCACGGGGCAAGACACTCTGAAGACCTCCAGAACCATGTTGCAGCAATAGTGTCAAAGAGCTCCCAGTTGGTGGTCATTCTGGAAGTTCTCTTCTTAAACTTTGCAGCCCTTTCTCCCTGCTCTGTGAAGTAGAATTTTGCACGAAGGAGACGGTGGTCCGATCTTGTTTGGAATTTTGGGACAACAGTGACATTGGTCAGGCAAAACCATCAATTGAATATGATGTGGTCAATTTCATTGTGGAACCATCCAATGGGAGACTCCCATGTCCAATGTTTAGATTCGGCCTTCTGGAACTGTGAGTTACCATGGATGGTCTTGGTCGAATTGATAAACTCAGACAGTCTCTCACCCTGTTCGTTCCATTCTAGACCATGGGTCCTGATGTGGAGTTCTTTGGCTGATCTTCTCGGTCTTATCTTGGCATTAAAATCACCAACAATGTTCTTGTAGAAGGTGTGGTCTTTTTTATAGAACTTCTCCAGCTCCATGTAGAACTTCTCAATTTCTCCTTCATCATAATTGGATGTTGTTGCGTAGACAACAAAGATAGAAACTGCCGGCAGTGAGCCACATCTATTCAAGTGTAATCATCCGATTAAGGTTGTTAGGCATTCGAATGAATCAATGCTCATGGCCAAGTTCATGTTGACAAGGACATTGACGCCTCTGACGCCTCTTTTGTTGCTGTTCTGAGGAACAGTTCTCCAGTGTCGAAAACGGTGTGATGTGATTGATGCCTTCTTGTCTTAGTCAGACTTATGATGTCATACTTGATCTTTCTTGTTTGTACCATCAGGTCCTTGATGGATGCATCTGATGCCAGCTTACGTGCATTAAAAGTACAAACAATCATTTTTGTCTTTCTTCATTTTGGCAGCCTAATTCGGCCTTGAGATTTTATCAGCCTCTCCTTCCACATCCTTCTCAATGCTGCCGTATTGCTGATGCCTTCAGGGTCAGGGGAATGAGACCCATTGTATTTACTGTTTTTGGCATATTGAATATGGCACAGATAGCTTGCCAGGCTCTGCCGTGCGGGCGGGATACTCTCAGTAGCTTGCCAGGCTCTCTGAGAGGGATAGAGGCTTTTTAGGCGGCCTCTAATCGCCCTTGTAGGTGTTTCCATGGTTCAAACCATATTTGAACCCTATCAAATATGGTGCGGCAATTCTGGAAGATTGGTATTAAGTGTCTTATGATGTGTCCAGAAAACGTCCTGGTGTGTGGCAGCAGCTGGGTAGTGGAGGTAGTAGAGGTCTGCCATACCAGCAGTTATTTATTTAGTACCCGTAGGGTGGGTCTTCTGTGCATAATCCAATCCCTGAGTCGCAGACGGTTGGTGGAAGCAGACAGGGCAGGGTAGGGTGGGGCTCCTGGTTTTAATCCCTTCCTCACCTGTGGTTGGTGGGAGCAGGCAGAGGATCTCTGTTCCCAGGTCCCTTGAGCATGGAGTCCAAAGTTTCAGAGTTCTGCTTTTCTTGTTCTGTGGGGCTTTACTTGTGCGTGAGTCTCAGTCCGAGTGTCCGGAAAGCGTCCTAGAGCATGGTGGCAGCTGGGTAGTGGGGTAGTGGAGGAACAAATAAAATAAAATCATATAATTATATATGATATATTGAATTAATTCAATATTACACACATATATAGAATTAATATATAGCATTCTATTCTACTTTATTTATTTCTCTCATACCCTTTTCCTTTCAACACCAGCTTCAGTGTTTGGTGTCATTTTATTTCTTAGGCATTTGGTAAAATAAAATACTTCTTCCTCATTTCCTGCTTCACATGATTACCTTTAGTACCAACTTCACTCTGTTCATAGATGTCAGCACACAGTAAGCAGTTCAATAAAAACTTGATCAACTGAACTGAATAGACCTCTTCAATCTTTGTTGCCTGGGTTCAAACAACTTCACTGTCAACATAGCTGAGGCAATTTGGGAGCTCACCTTCCTATTGCCAAAAAGGAGCAAGTAACGTGATGCAGAGGAGTCCTAATTCTGACAAGTCTGTGGGAGCATCCAGTTTCATGGTCTAGCTAGATGACCCAGCAATCAATTAAGGAAAAGGAGACTGTTGCTATTGGAAACCCTGAGGCCCTATAGCTGTCAGAGGGAGTGAAAGGCTGGAAGCTAATCAGGCATAATAAGCTTACAGTACCATAGATCATTTCAGCTGGCATTCTTATTAATTTCCTGCCCAATAGGCAGACACAGAGGACTGATTCATCTACTGGTCCTTCCCTAACCTGGGACTCTAAATCACCTGTCAAATCAAGAAAGCAGTGATGAAAATTCAGGAATGACATTGTGGCAGAAATATCATCCATCATCTTTCTATATTCCACCTTGGGAGAACATCTTAATTCTGTTTCCTTTTGATTGTGAGGCAAGATCCAAAGAATAGGAAACTGTCAAGGACAACGATGAATATTTAGCTCAAGGATGGTGAGTTTAAGACTCATTGAGAGCAGCGAAGGCTGGGCTAGATTAGTAATGGCATAAATATGGCATGCGTGCTACTACACTCTCCCCTTTCCTGTGTCCTAGACAGACACTGCAAATCAATTACTCCATCTTATCCTGGGAATAATTGCAAAAGCCTTCTCACAAAGGCATGCCACAAATCTAGTACCAATAAATCTTCAAAGAAAATATCCTTTCGTCACAGATACTATGACTCGTATTTCAGAATCAAGGTAGCAAAGTCCAGTGAAGTTGGATAATTCACCCAAAGTCACACGTTTCACTGCAGACTCAGAAAAATAGCCTATATTCCTAGATTAAGAGCTCAGGTTCTATTCATCACATTCTCTGCTGCCAATCAAAGGGTTGATAACACCACTTTATATTATCTCTGGGTGGAGAGATTCTTAATGAGTGGAGAACCAATAAAGAAAACAGCACCATATCAAGTTATTACTTAAGAACTAGTAAGGATATGAGATCAGAGTTGGCAGGCAGCCCCTGAAAGGGGGAAAACATTTATATTAAGTTCAAACATGTCAACAATTTAATCCATGTTGATTTGGCCTTGTTATTGCAAGACCCACAGTAGTCTGCTATGAATGTTAATAGATAATTTCCTTTTTGTTACTTGAAGTTAGTGCCTTTCCCCCACAGGGACTGCTGCATATTGGCAGAAATGTGAACACTTTTTCTTTCTTCTGTTCATTTATACTTTGAACAAAGATAACTGGGTTTCCCCCTGCACCAGTCACAGTAATAAGCATTGAGGATACAGAGATGAATCAGAAACTTTTCTTGTAATAAAAGCTCAAAATAGAAAATATATATAAAAAGGACCACACAACAAGAAAAACACTAAGGAGATCAATGTATTTTTTCTAGAGAAGTCTAGAAAAGTAAGTGACCTATTCAGCTAAAGGGCCCTGGAGCAGATCTTTGAAAAAGATGACTTTTAAAATGGACTTAAAAATAATTCTAAATGGCCAGTGGTAGAATTTTAACATAAATTAATATAATAAAATTATAATGTATAGAATAATTAAAAATAAATTCATGATTTAATAAAAGATCTAAGTAAGTAGGCAATTGGCAGAAAAGGGAAAACTCTTCCTTAGAGTAGAAAGTTAACTTTAAAATATCAAAAAATACTAAAGCAAGAATATCATCAGTTGGCAACCACAGCAATAACAATTCACTCAGCAAGAATTACTTATAGGTCCTAAAACTAGTGGGAAATCCGATGAGAAATAGGATATTTGCATAGTTCTGAGGCATCTTTTTAAAAATCATTTATGAATTAAAAAGGAGAAGATGGAAACTTCAGAGTTGAAGGAACTTACACCAAAAAAAAAAAAATCCAAGTTTGTGGCATCAATCATGGGACAATACCTTTTTCTGCCTCTCCAGAAATAAAATATAGAGACATGCATCATGTCATTTGTGTGAAGTTGAGAGAACAATGCCGAAAATGTTTCTCAAAAACTGCACAACCTAAATTTAATCAATAGGAAACAGATAAAACCAAACAAGATAATTTCACAAAATAATTGAAGTACACACTCAAGAAATGTAAATTCCATGAAAGATTGAGAGAAACTAAAGAAAACCATTCTACATAAAATAAGACTAACAAGATAGGACAATGGTTTTCTTTCAGGGAAATTCTGTGAATTTTGATAAATTTTATAGACTAGTTAATGGCTTTTTATCAATGCTATCGTCTTAATTTTGATCACTGAATTGTGATTACAGAAATGAATGTCTTTGTTCTTAGTAAAAGCATGCTGAAATGTTTAGGATAATGAAGTATCATGAACACATCTTATTTACAAATTTTTTAAAAAACATTAAAGGTGTAGAGTGCAGCATAACTGGGTCTTAATCATGTAATCTTACTGTAGTCCGACACATGAGCACTAGGCTAGATATAAGGAAGAAGACATGAAAGCTGGCGTTCTGCTATGCTAAACACCACAGGGGCTGAGACAAAGTCTCCTTTCTATGACCTGTTTTCCCAGTGAGACTGGCAAGGATGCCTGATCTTTGGGAGCTCTCCAACCTTTGCTTCTATGATCCGGAGGAATAATGAAGCTCACTATCATTTTTAACACAAAAGCTTCTGGATAAATCATAATGTCAGTTCTGAATACCTTATGATAGAGAATAATTAATTATTCAATGACTAAAGAACCAGCACAGAGGTAGCAGCTGCACAGACCCTGATGCTCATTATAATCAAGACTGTGGAAACTCAGATGCAGCACTAATGCAACTGATTTATTGCAGAGTGGAAGATTTGAGACAGAAGAGGAACATATCAATAATTATCTAAGAATAAGTAGCAGCACCTGGAATCATTCAGGGCAAATGTCGCCATACTGAAAGCCAGAAGTCCCTCGAATTCACTCAGGATGCCAACCACAATGGTACTTTCAGCTGCCTCAAGTGTATCAGATCCAACATTTCATACGATCTTCTGTCATATTCTCCTTTATAAGAAACTAAACATGTTCATAAACATCAGTGAATTGCTATCTGATTTCAAAGAGCATGTTCTGGGGCCAGAAAGATAATGTAGCAAGTAAGGCACTTGTTTTGCATGCAGCCAACTTGGTTTGATCCCCAGCACTTATGGTCCCCTGATAACTGCCAGAAGTGATTCTTGAGTCAGCGCCAGGAGAAAGCCCAGAGCACTATGGGGTGTGACCCCAAAACAAAACAAAACAAAGAGAATGTTCTTTCCAGGGTGCCAGAGCAGAAGGGCCAGTACATCAGGCAGGGCAGTTAAATCCCAATTAGGAACACTGAACAAAAAAGAAGCTGAGTAGTAATAACCATCTAATTTTCATGCAAAACTTTAAAAATCCTATGAGAAGGCATCAGAGCTTCAGTTATACTTGGTGATATGGGTGGGTGAGATAGCTGTATATCCAAAACACAGATTCAAAAACACTGAAAACATGAGATCTAAGATGTAACCACTGAAAATTTGCAATGTACCTGTCAAGTTGACAGGTGGAGATAGGGTGGGAGTGGGTTGGGAGGGAATACGGGAACACTGGTAGAAGAAAGTTGACACCACTGGTGGAATTGTTGTTAAACTATTATATGCTTAAAACTCAACTGTCAATAACTTTGTAAATCATAGTTCTTTAACAAGAAAAGGGGGAAAATGAACTTTTTAAAAACTAATAAAAATGACGCTTTTAAGTGGAATAAAATTATGAAGATTATTGCTGAAAAGATCACATTTCTCTTTTTTGGACAGGATATTATCAGTTAAAGGTCAGCACATCTTTGTTCCTTCTTGTTTGGGGGTCTTAATGGTATATTAAGTATATTTCTACATTTATTTAAAAAAGTTAGGGAACTGATGGTGATTTAATTTACTGAATCAATTAGAACAGGTGAGACTACACCATGATAACAAATAACCCACAACCTCAGTGCTTTAAAATAAAAATTGTGTTATCTTCTACTGCAAGACCCAGTCTGCAGAGAACTCAGCTCTACATTACTCCTGAACACACAAACTGGCCAAGCAGTTTAAAAGTTTTTAAAATGTATTTACTTTGACTATGGACACAGTGACATAGATCAAATTACAAGGGGTTTTGCCCCATTAAGATCTATGGAATGGAGCAATTGATGGGAGATACCTCATGAACAGTCTAGGAGTCTAGGGTAGGTAAGAGGACTTCGAATTCCAACAGATTTGCCTTTGAATCTCACCTCTATTAATAACATTCTATGAATCCCCTTTCTTTGTTTCAGAGGCCTCATTAGTTAATCAGAAATCATAGTCGCTATCATTGTGACTACCAAAAAAACTCCAGGGTAGGAATTGTGTGATGTACTTGCTGCTTGCCAAGTGTTAGTTCTGGTATTAGTGAGCATAAAAGAAATGTTAGTTTCTGTTAGTCCTTACTTGCATAGCTCAGCTGAACTAGTGTAAAATTTTCTGGACAAAAGATTACACTTGCTTATGTGCCCAACATTGTACTAAGCTCCATTGTGGTAGCAAGTAAAATATATTTCAGTGGCTTAAGACAATTGTATTTCTTGCTTACCCAAAAGTCCTTAGTGAGTGTTGGCAGGATTGCTCCATACTGACAGAAACTGGCATATTTGCTTTGTGGCTTTCAAGGTTAACCGATGGGTCAACAGCTAACTGTATCAGAAGAGAGAATGACGCAGGTGTAGGAAGATATGTAGCGAAGGTGGTGGCTATGAAGTAGAGCCTACATATGTGCCATGTCTCCAATGAAGAGACCTTAGTTACAGGGTCACACCTGCTGCATGAATGGTAGGAAGCGCTTATTGGGTCAAATGTTGGAGAGAGAATAGCTTTTGAATATTTCTCTTAATAATAATCTTGAATGCTCATGAAAAGCTATGCAGCATTTATTGTTATCCATTTTTCCAGAAAAAGGTGAGAGAGGGTTGTCTAAGTGAGTCTAAGAAGGTCTTAGTATGGGACAAAAATAAAAGTCTTTAGTATAGATTATTTGATCTGGGTCTTGGGTTTGAGAAAAATAAAAAATTACAAACTATGATACTACAATATTAATGATATTTTTAACAAAGCTCCTAAAAACGCTCATTAGGTCTTTTATGCTAGAGATACAAAGAGGGGAGAAGAGACAGCAATGTGAGCTGAAGAATCTGAAAGTAATAATGTTTACTAAAAGAGCATGATGAAATAGAATTATTTTAGAAAAATCATGCTTGATAAATTATACTTGTCAAACCAATTTTTCATTAAAAATTATTATGTAAAAAATTATTGCTCAATAATTCTTTATATATCTGTATTTGGATATCAGGTGAAGAGATTGTATATATGATATCAAATCTAAGTCTGTTCTTTTCTTACTCTTGAAAGAAGTACTGTTTAGTGAAAGCAATTCATATCATTTATATTCAGCAATCTCAAAACGTTTTATTATATTCTACCAGGTTCTCTATATTTTAATGTCCTAATTGGACTGTTTTCTGACTTTATAATGATATCTTGAGATAGAAAATTTATGAAAAATAAAATTTAAGAACACACAGTTAAAGCAGAAAAATAGAAAGGAACAAAGGAAGAAAAGATCAAGGGAAGAAGATGCTGTGTGTGACTGAGAGCATGAGAAAGAATAGCACCCATATTTCAACAAGCATATAAAAAGAAGATCATCCTCAGTACAGTAGGGTGCTTGCCTTGCACATAGCCAAACCAGGTTCATCTCCAACACTGCACATGGTCCCACAAGTTCTGTCAGGAATAATTCCTAAGGATAGAACCAGAAGTAAGCCCTCAGTATGAACAGATGTAGGTTATAAAGTTGAAAACATCAAAAAAAAATGGTCAGAGTTAATAAGTAGTGGGACTGAGATTTAAAGACATCATATTCCATGTTTTAACCACTTTCTAAGTATAACCATCATGCATACTGCTTCAATGAGGTTCAAAGCACTTAGCCTTGTGCCAAGGGTATTCTGCTAAGCAGTAGCCAGAGCAGGACTAACCAGGGTGACTGACTATGAAGCCCATTTCCTCCCAACTCTACACTCTCCAGAAAAGCTAAGGCACAGTGTGAAGAGGGAACATTTTGGTGAAGGTGGTAAAAGAATAGAAAAGAAAAGAAAAAACAATTTGCTTTTGCATTTTCCAGCCAGCCCACAAGGGCCAGTAGTACAGTTTGTGACTCAGCAGAAATCTGTTCTTGGTAACACAGGTCACAATTTCTTTCTATTTTTTTTTGGTCAGTCACTTCTTTTATTATTAATTCCTTTAGACTTTGTATTTTCTGTTGCTGCCATAAGGTATTTTTAACATTTTTTAATAACTTTATTTATTGAATCACTGTGAGAGCAGTTACAAAGCTTTCGGGTCTAAGTCTCGGTCATACAATGAAACACTCGTACCTTCACTAATGCCCATTCTCCACCCCCAACAACCCCAGTATATCCCCATCCCACACCCTTCCCCTACCTGTGGGGCAGATGATTTCCACATTACTCTCTCTCTCTCTGCTTTGATTACATTCAATATTTTGACACCAGACCCATCATTATTATTTGGGATTTTACCACAATACTCAGATATGCTGAAAAGGCAACAATAGACAAGTTGTTCTCTATTGCTGGTTATTAATAACACATGATGTCATGTGGCTGCAGTAGTGGCCACACGAGTGACTTTGAAATTCCGAAATTTTAGAAATTAAATCTGGAGGGATTTCTGCCAAAACCTGGTGGGTTCTGAGATTTGTTCCTGAGTCTCTTGGATCATGGCTGTTTAGCAGCTTGATCAGGAACCAGAAAGGCTGTTAGTGGGCAGCAACCCGGGGTCTCGTTGGAATGGGGAGGAAAGGGTTGGCTCCACCCCCATCCTGTGAGGCCCTCTGTGTCTCATCACTGAGGGCCCAATCCTAACTGTCCAGTGGCCTCTGGAGGATGGTGGCCACTGAGCCGCCAAGGGGGAGCAGGTGTAGGGACAGCACCCTTTCCCCCCTGGGGTGGCCCGGTGACAGTAACCTACTGTGGGGTCCGCACGTATTTCTGGCAAAAGCCACTGGGTAACAAGATTCGTTTCTGAGTCCCTGGGATCATGGTCGTTAAGCAGCTTGATCAGGAGCCAGAGAGGCCGTTTGTGGGCGACGCCTCAGGGTCTTAATAGGACAGGGAGGAAAGTGACGGCTCCACCCCCATCCCGTGAGGTCCCGCATGTCTCATCACTGCAGGTCCAAACCTGACTGTCCAGTGGCTTCTGAGGATGGCAGCCACCGGGTCACCAGGGGTAACAGGCTAAGGCACAAAACCAACAGGCCACAATTTCTGGTCCAAGATACACATAAACAGCCAAGGTGTTTATTCCCATGGAGAGAGGCTTCCTCAAGGTGAAGCCTGAGTTTCCATCATTATAAGAAAAAAAAGTAGAGCATTGATAAGTATTGAGAATTCAAGATGAGGGTATATGGCTAGGAGAACAGGCAGCCAGGAGAAAGTTAGGATCCTTGGTGGATTCCAAGAATTTCTGGGTCAGAAGGGATCCATTAGTTCATCTATAAATAAAGAAACCAAGTTTCAGGAAAGAGCCAGGCACTGTAATAATGCTTTCACTAGGTTACATGAGTCATTTCTAGTGACGTCCAAGAATTCCTACTCAAAAATGAGACTGATATGCATAGATAAGATGCAATCTGCTTAAGATGGGTCTATGAACAAATTCCAGAATAATTCCAGGGTTTATGTTTTTAGTTGCAAAGCCAAATTCCTCAAAAACTGTGACTTGCCTAATGAATACACAACTATGCAAGTGTCAAAGCCAACGGCCTTAGCTTTGCTTGGCTATCAAAATAGTAATATCCTCATAGAACCCATGCCCACAGAGAGATCAGTCATGTATTTCGTCAGCACCTCTTAACATTTTGCCCTTCATTGCCCTGGAGTCGATCTTGTTCAAACTTTCCTTCCACCACTCAACAAATAAACAAAAATAAAAAGATTAACTTTCATCGAAAGGGCAGTGTAAATATCTGGCAGGCTTCCTGGGTCTTGGTTTCTCGGGCTGGGTCTAAGTGCACAACATAAGTGTATTTGGGTTTCAACAGAGAAGGCCTTGCTAGACATTACTCACCCCCCTCTCCCCTGCAACTCACCCCACCTCCTAACCCGCAATAGCAAAGCAGTCCCAAATCTTAGTGATGGAAATACAAGTACTCTTGTTTGTTGACCCCAAACTAAACAAATCATTTGAGGTTTTGGTTTCAATTTTTTTTTTTTCAAAAATTTAGTTCCCACATATTCAGTTGGCATACAAGTGAGTATATGTACATGTTTGCTTAAATCTTGTCTGGAATAAAATGGAGTATAAATATAAATATGTGCAAATAACCTGAAATGAATAAATTCAAGAACAGTGCTTACTTTCAGGCTTATAAAATGTAACAGGTCAACCTCTACCTCAAACATGAGTCCAGCTTTGACAAGGGTATGAATGGTCAAGTTTGTATGGTATGTAGGTAACATTAGGAGTCACTTAAGCTCTCTGGGTTCTTAGTATTCATCTGTAAAATGGAAATAGTACTAGAACAGCATAAAACATCTACTTGACTGTGGAGTTAGATGCTGGATTCAAAAATGATGGAAAACTTTACAAACTGTAGAGTACCACACACAGGGGAGAGAGGTTATGCTGACTCTTCCTTTCCTTGATTATCATCTGGCTATGATTGTACCTTCTTGTCCATCACCCACCATCCCAGCTAGCATGGTGCTGACTGGCTGTGGGTGGTCTTTGCTTTAACTCAGGCCACACAAGCCTCTCTTGCCACCTGACATCATTGCTGAAATTCTCTGAGGAACAGCCAATTATGGGTCTAAGTCTGATATTGGGCAGGGAGAAGAAAGATGATAGATATGAAAATGTGGGAGAATACAGATGATAGATGTGAAAATGTTACTGTTTTAACAGGTATAACAAAAATTCCTCCTAGGAGGGCCTCTTTCTCTCTCTCTTTTTTAATTAACATTCTTGGAAAGTTTTTTAATTGTGGCACTATGGATTACAATACTGTTTGTAATAGGTATACAATGTTTCCATTCCACCCCTCTACCATAATGTCAGCGTTGCTCCACCAATATCTCAAAGTCCCCTTCAGCCACATCCACCCTCACCCTCTTAGTAAATTCAGACACTTTGGGTTTGATGCCACTGGCCAGTTGTTATTTCCTTACTGTGTTTCTTTATATCTCACCTATAGCAGGGGTCATTCTTTATTTGTTCCTCTCCTTCTGATACCCTTTAGTTTCACCCATGTAGTGGTGAAATGCATAACTTCATCTTTTCTCGTTGCTGAGTAGTATTCCAATTTATCCATGCAGGGACACAATAGTAGAAGCTAAGGCATCCAAAGAGAACAAAATAGTACACTACATCACACTTCAAATCACTAAGTGATTGAGTAAAGGAAAGATATCAAAATAATGAGGATGGAAAAATGGAAATCAGGTAGGTGACAAGAAAGAAGGCAACTTCGTAGAATAGAGAGCAGAGGAAGTTCCCAGTGCCGAGGTTCTGGTAAGATGCTAAGACATTTTTTTTTAAATTTTTATTAGTGAAACACCATGAGGTACAGTTGTAGACCTACAAATTTTTGTGCTTGGGTTTCCATTATACAATGATCAAATACCCATCCCTCCACCAGTGCTCATTTTCCACCACCATGGATCCCAGCATCCCTCCCACCCCCCACCCCCCACCCCTCGTCCCACCCTGCCTCTGAGACAGGGCATTCCCTTTTGTTCTCTCTCTCCTTTTGGGTGTTGTGGTCTGCAAAAGAGGCATTGAGTGGCAATCATGTTCAGTCCATAGTCTACTTTCAACATGCATCTCCCCTCCTGGGAGGATCCTCCAAACACCCTTTATTTGGTGCTCCCTTCTCTATCTGAGCTGCCATTTCCCCTAGAATGCCCGGCTGGTCTCTAAGCTATGGAGTAATACTCCTGGTACTTATCTCAGCTATTCTTGGGTATTAATCTCCTATTTTGTTACTTTATGTTCCCCAGATGAATACAATCTTTCTATGTCTATCCCTCTCTTTCTGACTCATTTCGCTTAGCATGATACTTTCCATGTAGTACCACTTGTATGTAAATTTCACGACTTCATCTTTTCTAACAGCTACATTGTACTCCATTGTGTAGATGTACCAAAGTTTCTTTAACCAGTCATCTGTTCTTGGGCACTCAGGTTTTTTCCAGATTCTGGCCATTGTAAAGAGTGCTGCAATGAACAAACAAGTGCAGATGTCACTTCGACTATACATTTTTGCCTCTCTGGGATATATTTCCAGGAGTGATATTGCTGAGTCAAATGGAAGCTCAATTTCTAATTTTTGGAGAACTGTCCATACTGTTTTCCAAAAGGGCTGAACTAGTCGGCATTCCCACCAACAGTGAAGGAGTGTCCCTTTCTCACCACATCCACGCCAGCATTGGTTGCTTTTGTTCTTTTGGATATGGGTCAGTCTCTGAGGGGTGAGATGGTATCTCATTGTGGTTTTGATCTGCATCTCCCTGATAATTAATGATGTAGAACATTTTCTCATGTGCTTTTGCCATTTGGATTTCTTCTTTGAGAAAGTTTCTGTTCATTTCATTGCCCTATTTTTTGATGGGGTTGGATGTTTTCTTCTTGTGGAGTTCAACCAGTACTTTGTATATCCTTGATATCAACCCCTTTTCGGATGGGTATTGGGCGAATATCCTTTCCCATTCTGTAGACTGTCTTTGTATTTTGGTCACTGTTTCTTTTGAGGTGCAGAAGCTTCTTAGTTTAAGATAGTCCCATTTGTCTATCTTTGTTTTCACTTGCGTGGCCAGTGGCATGAGATATTTGAAAATATAGTTAGCTTCAATGTTATGGAGGGTTTTGCCAACTTTGTCTTCAATGTACCTTATGGTTTCTGATCTGATGTTGAGGTCTTTAATCCATATGCTAAGACATTTAAGAACAAGGAATCTTCAGATCATCCACTTATCACTGTCTAACTAATGGTCCCAGTACTCAAAACAGCAAATAGTAGTTATTTCTTGCTTGCACATCTGTGAGTTTACTCTAAGTAGAGGCTAAGAGGAACTACAGTCTCATGTATTTGCTCCAGGTCAATAGCACATAAATCTCATTCGTCCTGGCCTAGGAGGATATTTGGTCTATATCTTTTTCTTAGTTGACTTAACTGAGTCAAATTTCTCTTCACAAACATGTTAGGTGCTGGCTTATGTTTTCTCTGCTAATGATCAATTAACTGAAACAAATCACTTGATCACATCTACTGTCAACAAGCTGAGAAGGTAAATGCTTGTAATGGAGGAGCAGGTGGTGGGAAGAAGTAAATATTTGCTAAATAATGAAGGAATATACCAAAAGCCTTGTTACTGTGTTTGGCATATCGAATACGTCACGGGGAGCTTGCCAGGCTCTGCTGTGCGGGTGAGATACTCTCGGTAGCTTGCCGGGCTCTCCAAGAGGGGTGGAGGAATCGAACTCGGGTCAGCCATGTTGGCTGCATGCAAACATGAGCTTTTATGAAGACTTGCTGTTACTGTGTTTGGCAAACGCCCTACCGCTGTGCTATTGCTCCACCAAAAGCCTTGTAATAAATTTAAAACAGTTTTCACAGCTATAATGTAAATCTCTTCTTACACTCCTCTGTCAATATTCAGTAAATATACCACAAATACTAATCCTTTGAGCAGATTTTGTACAAAAGTTAAGAAATAGCTGCAGCATTATAGAATACAGAGAAATTTGTTATAGGTGACCTCTAACAGAGAAAGCAGTCACAGGCGGCAAGAGCATATCAGGTGCTGAAAATTGCAGATCCCACAAGTAGGGATATGAAATGGAATTAGTGCATATAAGGTGCTGAGAATTGCAGACATCCCACAAGTAGGGATATGAAATGGAATTAGTCTTCATAAAAGCTCAAAGAACACTCATGCCAACTGTGTTACTCACAACTGTTGCTAACATCCATTGGTCAAAAGAGGTTAGATTGCCACTCATTTCCTGGCTATGGCTGGACAGGGCTAGCTACAGGATATACAAAACACCTGAGAGAAATACAAAATTATAACAGGAAAGGCAGAGTGGTCCAAGGTTCTGATTTGAGAATGGATAAAAGTATTTTTGTTTTGTTTTTGCTTTTAGCAGCTTTTAACAATAAGCTAAAAACACCTAGTCTTTATAAATGAGGTATAATCATTACAGAATCATCAGGTAAACTAACTTAAAGTTTAGTCATAGATACTTGTAAAGCACTTCAAATCCTGATGTAGCACTGTCGCACTGTCCTCCCGTTGTTCATAGATTTGCTCGAGCGGGAACCAGTAACATCTCACAACAAATTGTGAGACTTGCTGTTACTGTGTTTGGCATATTGAATACGTCATGGGGAGCTTGCCAGGCTTTGCCGTGCGGGCGAGATACTCTCAGTAGCTTGCCAGGCTCTCCGAGAGGGACGGAGGAATAGAACTCGGGTCAGCCATGTTGGCTGTGTGCAAGGCAAATGCCCTACCCGCTGTGCTATCACTCCAGCCCAAATCCTGATGTGGACAATATTAAATATAGAATCTCAAGATAAGGTATGCAGAGATGGGAAAAAGTATCATTATTAAAGCATAATCATTCAGGGCAACCGGGTTGGGGGGGGGGGGGCAGGTGAGGCCTCTCTCCTCCCCAAAGGAGCCAGCCCCAGCAGCCAAAAACCTCCAGAACTCAACTGCTGCCATGCTCACGACCACTGTCCATACACTTGGGTCAAGTCTCACCCATAAGTGAATCCACAGAAAACCCAGGTATGGGGGACTTGTGACTGAAAACTCAAGGTTCAATGGAATGGGAAATGGGTGACCATCCCCCATCTCCCCGTGTTTCCAGCAACTTGTCAGTCATGCCCATAAGCCACCTCTGGCTGGCGTCATATAATCTCATCAATGGCCATAATCCAGAGACTCAACAATAAATCTCCTAGAAGAGAGCACAGAGCGATACACCATAGCCATGCCTCCAGACCCTGCACCAGGATGTTTCATTCAGGGCAACCCAGAAAGGGGCAGGTGAAGTCCCCTCCCCGCCTTAACAGAGCCACTCCAGTAGCTGAAAACCTCCAGAACTCAACCTCCGCCCTGCTCATGGCCACTCTCCACATGCTTGGGTCAAATCTCAACCATGAGTGAATATTTTCCTGCACATCTCATACTTTGCACCAGTAATATACCAAGAGTAGCACATCACATTTGGTGGGGTTTAAAGTAGAAGGCAATCAATCATAGGGGGAAATATAGTTAAAGAGATATAGATATTGTGTGTTTTCAAAAGGTCTGGTAGCACTCTGTCTCTCCCGCCGCCTACGTTCTGTGGTCTCGGTCTGTTTCCCCCACCTCGGGGAGGTCGGTGGCCATGGGCAGGTGAAGGAAGGAATGAGGGCCAGGCTGGTCAGTATCAATTGTAGTTTATTCCATTCTTCACTCTCACTTCTGACTCTGCCTTCTGGAGCCTAAGCTCCCTGAGCCCGAGCCTCAGCTTGAGACTCTGCCTGAGCCTCAGCCTGAGCCTGAGCCTCAGTCTCCTCCTCAGCCTAAGCCTTCTCGCTCTCTCGAGACCAAGCCCCCTCCGAGCTTACAGTCTTAGTTTATATAACAATCATGTAGGGTGGTGACACAAAGGTGGGCTGAACATTCAAAAATCAACAAAGAGAGGTAAGACCACTCCTCAAGGAGATTAACTCAAGGATAAAATCTCATCTAAAGAGATTATTCCAGATTACTAGGAGATCTGCTGAGTCTCCTGCCCCTGCATCTGGCTGTCCTCGCCAGGGCCCCTTGGAGGGGAGCAGGTTGAGTTTTCCTCCCCACCCCGACCAGGGCTCCGGCAACTGAAGACCTCCAGAACCAGCCACCACCATGCTGAGACCACTCTCCGCACACATGAAGGTACTGGCAGAGGAACAAAGGCACACGGGTCCCGGGGCTCAGATCTTCAAGCCTACTCGGATCAGGGCTGAGTATCCTCCATCCAGATCCTCCAAATTCCAGTAGGCGGGGCTCACACCCACCAACTGGCCCCCTGGCGCCATGTAATCCCATCAACGGCCAAGACTCAGAGACTATAAAACCCAGCTCCCGGAAGCGCATGGCCGCATTTGCAGCCGCACGACATCTTATCATCTCATTCCTACTTTGGACAAACTGGCAGGCTACCGAATGTAACCTGCCCACATGGCAGAGTCTGGCAAACTCCCCGTGGCATATCCAATATACCAAATACCAGTAACAATGAAGGGTCTCATTCTCCTAACTCTGAAAGAGCCTTGAATATGGCACTTTTTAAAAAAATCTCAGGGCTAGAACTAAGGAGACGTTACTGGGGCCTGCTCAAGGCAATTGACGAATAACAGGATGGTTGTGATTGTGATTGTGACTAGGAGATCTGCTAAAGGGTGGGATCCCAACAAGGGTGTGTTCTTTCCTCAGCTAGTAATCTACTTAAATAGTTGTAGTAAATCTACTTCCAATATTTCTAGCAATGCCATTCTATATGAGCACATTCAGGATCACGATCACGATCATCCTGTTGTTCATCAATTGCCTCGAGCAGGCACCAGTAACGTCTCCTTTGTCCTAGCCCTGAGATTTTAAAGTGCCATATTCAAGGCCCTTTCAGGGTTAGGAGAATGAGACCCATCATGGTTACTGGTATTTGGCATATTGGGTATGCCACGGGGAGTTTGCCAGACTCTCCTGTGTGGGCAGGTTACATTCGGTAGCCTGCCAGGTTGTCCAAAGTAAGAATGAGATAAGATGTCCGGTACCTGGGTTTTATAGTCTCTGGGTCTTGGCCGCTGATAGGATTACACAACGCTGGGGTGGGGGGGTAGTTAATGGGTGTGACCCCTGCCTACTGGAAGATGGAGTATCTGGGTGGAGGATGCTCAGCCCCAATCCTAGCAGGCTTGGAGATCTCAGCCCTGGGACCCACATGCCTTTGTTCCTCTGCCGGTATCTTCATGCATGTGGAGAGTGGTCTCAGCATAGTTGTGGCTGGTTCTGGAGGTCTTTGGCTGCCAGAGCACAGTAAGAGATATAAACTTACAGTTTGGTTCTTCCTGAAGACAGCTCACTATATATTCTGCAGTCCTCAGGCTGGGTTAGTCTTCCTAGCTCCAGCAGGGTCCTAGTCTCGTTGTTACTTACTTTTGGATCATGACAGCATTTGTCCATGATCATGTCCTCAACTTATAGTTGAGTATCGTGGTGCTTTAGCCTGGCCCAATTCAATGCCAGGGTAGCTCACAGCTTGCCCTGGGTCCATTCAGTCCCTCGTTGGGACCCTGCTTTTGGGGTGCTAGGAACTAAGGGCAACTGAGTCAAGAAAGCAGATGCCCAGGAGTAAATATTATTCGGAGTCAATCAACTCACAAGTTACAAAGCATAATATTAACTGTCTTCCTGTGTCTATACAGAAAGGACATTGCTTTAAGGTAAACTATTCAAAAGACATAACTTACAATATAAGTTCAGTGTCCTTAGAAGGATCTGATCTTACAACTAACAGAAACTGATTAGGGAGAAAAGGTGATTAACTGCCTGGGGAGGAGAGCACAGAGAAGAGTTTACAGATAAACAGAGGAATGGGAGTGACTCGGGAGCACTATGATGGGTGTAACCCTATAAACCTAAGCTCCCTGTAGCAATGTTATCCTACAGATATAAGCACACAAGATTCAACCTTTAATATGTTAGTAATAGTGTATAGAAGGGCTTAATGACTCCTGGGTGAAATTTAACAATCTTCACACACTTTCCTCTAAGAAATATTTATTGGATCATTTTTAGTGGACTATTCATAACAAATAGTACAAAATAAATTACTTCTGTTCTGCTTTGGGAGCAGGGGTTGGGGTTCGGTATGGAAACATCCGAAATATGGTGGTGGGAAGGTTTAATAGTGGTGAGATTGGTGTTTAAATATTAAATGTAATCAAATATTTTGCACTACTTTTTGAAACTAAAATATAATTTAAAAAATAAAACATTCAATATAAGAAATGAGATATACAACCTTATTAATAATCTAACTTAATCTTCATAAGACTGCCTCTTCTCAAATGTAGGATTATTTCCTCCTTTATCAACAAAGAGACATTAAAAAATGTCTTTCAGGAATGCCCTGCCACAGAGGCAGGGTGGGATGGGAGGGATGGGGGGTGGGAGGGATACTGGGATCCTCGGTGGTGGGAAATGGGCACTGGTGGAGGGATGGGTACTCGATCATTGTATAACTGAAACCCAAGCACCAAAATTTGTAAGTCTACAACTGTACCTCACTAATAAAAATTTTAAAAAATGTCTTTCACATTTTTAAATATACAAAACAGTAGTGAAGCCACAGCACTAAAAAGAAGAGCATGGGGCAAAGAAAGTGGATTGTCATATACAATTTATCATGTATGATAAATTTATGAGGATTTTTTTCAGATTTTCAGAGATTGAAAAGTAATAGAAATCCTACACTATTCAATCCTACTGAGTTCTATACCATTCTACCATTTCAAAGCATTTACAGTTGCAAAGCAGTTAAGCCTGATCTTTGGCTTGAAAAAAGAAAACACATCGAAGTTATACATTAATTTTACTGACTACCTAATTTTACAGGTAAAGGTAAAGGTAAAAAGGTAAAGGCCCTCCCGTTGATCGTCGATTTACTCGAGCGGGCCCAGTAACGTCTCCATTGGAGACTTTGTTGTTACTGTGTCTGGCATATCGAATACTCTCGGTAGCTTGCCGGGCTCTCCGAGAGGGGCGGAGGAATCGAACTCGGGTCGGCCATGTTGGCCGCTTGTAAGGCGAACGCCCTACCGCTGTGCTATCACTCCAGCCCAGGTAGCTTACACATTAGTAGCTTTACTCACCTACTCAATTTAAATACCCAGAAAAGAAAAATTAAAGCAAAGGAAAGGAAATTTAAAATTTTTTAATACTTAATAAACACTAGATTGTGCCATCAGTGCAGATGAAAAGGTAAAGGCCCTCCCGTTAATCGTCGATTTGCTCGAGCGGGCCCAGTAACGTCTCCATTGGAGACTTTGTTGTTACTGTGTCTGGCATATCGAATACTCTCGGTAGCTTGCCGGGCTCTCCGAAAATGTGCCTAATAATAAACTATATAAACACCTCTACAGTATGACACTATTCAGATCAGTACATTTAGGAAGAAGGATAGAAGTTACAGCAATTATGTTTTTGGCTTGAATATGTCTGTGCTTGGGATTTCAAAACTGTCTTGCATAAGTTAAATAAACACTTATTGACACCCTCCACTTTGAGACGTATCCAAAATAATCCTAGTGTTAACAGTTTGATAATTTCTGTTTTCCCACCAAATGGCTTATAATTAATGTAATCAATGATAGCACATTTAGATTAAAAAATAACACTTTCAATGTCATGAAAGAGCATCTTTCTAAGCAAATGAGATGATCTCAAATTTCATGACAGCTCTTATACATTTGTTTCAAAACTGCCTGAAGAAAGCCAGTAAGTGAGCATTTTTAGAGACCGTAGGTATGAAATTATCTTTTACATTGACTACATACTAACCATATGTTTTATTTTGGTTTTTTTTTTTTTGAAAGCCTTTGAATATGTATTCAAACCTGTGCTGCAAATCGTTTTCTGGACTCAGTTTTTTAGCTTGATTAAATTCAGTTTTCGGAAACAACTGAGACTTCATAGATGACAGAAACTGTCTACAATTAAGTCAAACATAAAAACAAAAGGCACCTTTGGAATTATGGGAAGAAGAGAAAAATGAATTTCTTTGGAAATGGTTCTTTCTTTACCATGATTTTCCGATACTGTCTTTCCCCCTAATCTCCTTAACTCTTAGAGAACTAGTTTGATATTATATTTATCAAAAAAGCAAAAACAACTCAGAATGAGACCTTTTTCAAGTAGGAGATCAAGTACATTGATTTCCACTCTATTCCCAGGTATTTTCTCCTGGATTAATTTTGATTGTTCAAGAACTGTAAGAACTGGTAGATGGCTACTTATGATTTATCAATCGCCAATAAAAGAGAAACTTCTTATGGCAGTTTTTAAATTTGATCCTGATCTATTTATTACCAATAACTAGCCATCCAGAACAAACATAATTTCAAGAAAACTACCTGGATAGTAAAAAGAAAGTATTGGGAATATTCTGAAGACAAAGATCATGCCTTATTCTACTTTATGGTATATTTACTAAGCTCATATTAACTTAGAAAAAAGGAGAGAAAAATTACAGATATTCAATTTTTTCCTCCCTTAAATAAACACTTTTACTTCTTATAAATCCTATGAATCTATATGATTAAATTCTGTGTCCACTTTCAGTTGTAGGCTTTAGACCTCTTTTAGGAGATATTTGTATTTGCTTAGCTCATAGTCATAAAGAATGTGTTCTTTACCTTTTTACGTCTATTCTCCTCTCCCTTGTCTTGAGACATAACAGAGAAGAGGTTTTAGGTTTTATTTGCAAATAACTTAAAGTGATTTGGATACACTAAGGAAGCTGCTATGCTACCAGCTGAAAATTCTTGCCTTCTCTTCTGCAGGGAAGCTGCTGAAACAGGTGTGTTCATTGTAAGTCAGTTCACAATTTCTTTCACATCACCAGCAGAAAGTGCTTCTAGATCTTTTCCTTGATTACTCCTGTGTTGCTCTGTAAGTGTTCATTATTTGACAATCCTGCACGAATAATCATTGAGATAACATACAGGAAAAGAAAGACCATTAAGGAGAGTTGCAACTAAACCTTAATTAATCAAATTACCTTAAATCACCTTCATGGCAGAGCTCTGTGATATCATAAGTTATTAGCACCAGTAACATCTCCATTGTGAGACTTGTTATTGTTTTTGGCATAGCAAATAGGCTATGAGAAGCTTGCCAGACTCCGCTGTGCAGGTGGGATACTCTTGGTAGCTTGCCTGGCTCTCTGAGAGGGACAGAGGAATTGAACCCAGATCATGCAAAGCACATGCAAAGCAAATGCCCTACCCGCTGTGCTATTGTTCCAGCCCATATCTATCTATCTATCTATCTGTCTGTCTGTCTGTCTGTCTGTCTGTCTGTCTGTCTATCTATCTGTCTGTCTATCTATCTATGTATGGGTTTAATCCCTAACCAAGGCACACAGCTCTTAAAATCTAAGAACTTCCCATGAAAAAAATCCAAAACATCTTTTGTTAATGAAATGCCCCAGAAAACAGTTAAGGATCCTAGGGTTGGAAGAGAGAGGATTGCTTACCTGGGCAGCCAACCATGATATTCAAGATGTGAACATTTCTGTCCTATCATGTATCTGTCTCTCCCAGATCTCCGAGGTGTTAGGTGAAATTTTGAAGGTTGAGTTTAATATCAATGGTGATCTGATCAAGCACCAATATGAAATGATACCTCAAAAAATAGGGCCAAAGAGATGGTACAAGGGTTAAGGCACATCCCTTACAGGCAGCGGAACCTGGCCTAATCCCCAGGACTGCATATGACCCTCTAAGCATCACCAGAAGTAGTCTATGAGCACAGAAGGAGAAGTAATCCTTGTGTATTGCTGATAATGGCCTCCAAACCAAAGAACAAAAATGAGAACCCCTCAAAAGGATATGAGAGCTGTTGTATTGATAGACACATGGAAATCGGGGAAGAAAGGTCCTTAGAGAGGACATGAAACTCCATTACACTTTCCACCTAAATTGACACAAGCATTTCTACCACCTGGCTATTTTCTAGTTATATTGTTTTATATTAGACTGGTGGGCTGGAGCAATAGCACTTGCACACGGCCAACCCGGGTTCTGTCTCTCTCGGAGATCCTAGCAAGCTACTAAGAGAATCCTGCCCGCATGGCAGATCCTGGCAAGCTTCCTATGGCATATTCGATATGCCAAAAACAGTAACAACAAGTCTCACAATGGAGACATTACTGGTGCCCGCTAGAGCAAATAGATGAACAATGGGAGGACAGTGCTACAATGCTATTGTAGAAAGCAGAAATGTTTGAGTTTTATAAACCACCCTAGTAAATTAAGCAAACCCAAGGAGGAGGAGATTATAGGTTAGTTACCAGAAGTACAGGTGACAACTTGGACTTGTAATTGACTTCTGATGTGGAAATGTATCTAACTCCTGAACCTGGGAGATCTGATACCAACTTAGAGTAGAAGTTTTAAACTGAGTTGAATTGTAGAACATCCAGTGGTCTTCCAAGAAGAATCAAAACAATAATATAATAAGTTTATTTGTATGTTTGTGCTCTCAAGGAATCTTTGTGACTTGTCACATTAAGAGAGTTTTCTTTGAGTATGAATTTCCTCCTACGCTAGTTCTGGAAGTAATAAGACTTGTAGCTTCACGGGGCTGCAATGCTTTGCAATAGATGTGAAGGGCAGAGGAGCCTACAGTCCAAGATGGTGTTTTTGAAGCAGGCTGGAGGATGGTAATGGGATTGGGTAATGGAAGCTATTTATTTACCACCAGCTGCCTCCAGCTGTGTCACCCCGCTAGGTTAAGGAATAAAGCACAGTAAATAAACACCCCAAGAAGACATGCTGAAGCACAGCACACATGGAAATCCATCTCCTCGCAAATCCTAGAAAAACATGATGAACATGTCCAAAATAAACCATCCCCCGCCAACAAACTGGGATGATTTTCACATTGCTCCCCCAGGAGCTATCTGAAGAATCAAGCAGGGTTGTTAGACTCATGGCTCTGATATGGGTAAAGTGTTCTTCACCTCTCCTTACCTGGTTGACTCAAGTTCCAACTAGTCCTTCCAGACTCAATAGAAGTATCACCTCCTTGCAGGCATCTCTGACATCTGCCACCAAGTCACTTCCCCAGAGCTATCACTGCTCTGGGACCCCACCACTTCCTCTCCCTCACAAACCAGCACCCATATTACCCTATAGTTTCAGACCTTGACTCTGGTTTTTCCCACTAAATAGCAGAGGATACTGGAGTCATGGCGCACGATCTACAGTCATTTCCATTATCCCTTGCACTTAGTGTAATAGTTTCTTGTTGCTGCTTAGTAAACTGCTTAGCTGAGTTCCTTCTTTCTAGAAGTGCCATTATTTGTTGACAATTAATTTTTAAGACACTAATGGCAAAGGAAGGAAAGGTGATAGAAGGAACCAATCATTACCAGAGCACAGAACCAAGAAATAAAATACCCTCATGTTTAACCTGCCCAATCTTGTTCCTCTTCACAGAGAATAGATCTAGTTTCTCTCTTATTCATTCTTTCTTATCATCTCTCTATTAAGGCCGATGAAGAAAATGGAGACAATTTGCTGCTCTGTAGTGAAGAACTTATTTCCTTCCACCTATTTATGCTACAGAGGAGGAAACAGATCTAAGGACATCCTTTTCCAATTTTCTATTTTATCTCTTATTTTCTCTACCCACAGAATAGCTTTTCCTGTGAGAGATCGCTCTTAATCTTCCCATTCATAGAGTGCACCCCCTGTCCTTCACTCCATCCCATACAATAAGAGAAATGTGGCTTTAGATTTTTGCCTTATATGATACTGTTGAAAAAGAGATTAAAATGTAAGTGAATGTGATCCTGATACTTTCTGGATGTCATCTCTTCCCTTGTAGCTTGTAAAATATGTCCAAAGAGAGCTAGTCCTCCTACTACCCTTCTCTGAAGTGAAGAAAATTAATTGATAGATTTCCAACAATAACACAAAAAGTGTCACCTCTATTCCACACCTGCTAAACACGATGTGCTCTGCTTAATGTTCTGCTTTGGGGATTTTATTATTATAAAAATTCTGCAAAAAACATTTCATCCTTATTTTATAAAAAGAGTGTTCAAACTCAGAGAGTTAAAGCAACATGCCTCAAATCTTATGGAAAATAGGCAGATGGATCAGATTCAGACCCAGTTACCTGGCCGCAACATGCATAATATTCCTACCACTCAAGAAGAAAGATGTTTGTGAAGGTGAATCCCTATTTAGGGAAACATAATTTCTATATCCCCCTTCTAGAAGCTATCTCCTTCAATTTCCTGCTCTCCAAAACTTCTCTAAGAAAAGCAGGTTGCTGAAAAGATAAGATGCCTCAAGCCACAGGAGGCCCATCATTTAACCTAGGGATCAGAAGGCAGGGACTTGGTCAAAGAAAAGAACTATGAGAAAGAGCTGCAAGGAACAGCCAGCGCAGTTCATTCAGTAATTGTGAGGGAATGGTTCTCCCCTTGTCAGAAAAAAACTTGTAATGGATTTCTACCCAGCACTTCAACTCTTGCCCAGCAGCATTTTAAAAACAGCACTAAACACCTGCCATAGTGCTCTCATCCTGCCTTGAAGGATTGCCCTGCGGTCTCTGCAATTATAATTGAAACTGTGGGAACTCAGTAACTTCCTGGAAATTACAGGTTCCGTCATAATGAAGTGACTATTTTAGCCAAACTAAATAACTTCCCAAACAGTATTCCCACTAACCCCAAATAGTACTCCTGCTAACCCAAACTCTCTAGACATAAAGTCAGAGAATGCAGACACTGCAAGGCCACTGTATTCCTTCCCAAGAGCTATTCCTAAAGAGCCAGATTCATGGTTAGCTTTTAATCTCTGACACTGCTTGTGTCACTTAGAATCATATCAGTGACTGATCCTGAGACCAGAATTCAAAACTGATGCTGCAAACAAGGTTATTTCAAAAACTTGGTGCTAAAAGGATTGTGCGAGAGGACTTCACATCCATTCCTTCATTTATCCTCACAACAGCCTTTATATATATGATTTTACTTCCATATTGTAAATGAGGAACTATTATATTGCCCACTATTAACAACAAAGAAAATTGGAGCAAATTCCTATAAGATATTTTCTGTTTTGGTGTGGCTCTTGGTTTGGTTTTGAAACACATTTTACCTTTTTTATATGGGAAGGAAACAGCAACATTCCAATGTAAAGAGATGATGGGCAGTTTCAGGAAGTAAAGTTACTCATCATGGTCATTGAGACATGAAACAGCACTGTATGTCTGATCAGTGCAACAAGAAATTCCTGGTAAAAAAAGGATAAGAATCTGTACAGGAAGTAAGATCCAGATCATTGAGAAATACATTAAGGCACTTGGGCATTATGCAGAGTGTAATGTATAGAAAGGTCTAACTAATTGATACATCATTCTTTCAACAAATATCTTATGTAGTACCAGCTATGTGTTAAGCTGTGGGGACAAAAGTGTAAACAGAACAGATGTTTCCTGTCTTCATTGGACTGAGAGCCCAACAGATGATGGGTCATTTTTTATACAAAGCAGAAAGAGCGCTACTCTAGGGGATGAATAAACTACTAGAGATGTATAAGGAGGCCCGATGAAGGAAACACTCCCAGGGGAAAACATACTTAAGTGAAGACTTGAAGAAGTTAAACCCAGGGAAAGAAGGGAGTCAAAATGGTTAGAGTCAGAAGAAAGAGCAAGCCTAAGGGAGAAAAAGAATGGCATGTTACCGGAACACGGTTAAAGATGAGTCTGGAAGGGTTTTATAAGCAAGACCAAGGAATCAGGCAATATAAAGAATATTTCCTGCTTCAGAAAATCACTTCTAGAGTTATGGCAGCTGAATACATAAAGCTATAGAACATAAATTCTTTGCCCCTAATAACATTATAGGCATGTAGTTAAAAAAACTGATGGGATAGGAAGAAACAAATTTTGTTCCTCTCCCAATCACAATATGGTCAGCTACATGTAATAAAAATTCAAGTTGATTTAAATAATAAGGAAATGCAGTATTTACACTGGAAAAAAAACCCAAGAATAAGTAAAGCATTTGTACAATCAGAAGTTCAGTTAAATACTTTAATTGGGGGACTGGAGAGATAGTACAGTGGGTAGGGCACTTGCCTTGCATGCAGCTGATCTGGGTTTAATTCCCAGCATACTATGTGGTCCCCTGAGCCTGCCAATAGTAATCCCAGAACCCAGAGCCTGGAGTAAGCCCTGAGCACTATCAGGTATAGGTCCAAACTAATCAACCATCCAAAAAATAACCATGAGTACTTTAATTTTTCTATTTCTCCATTCACTCACGTTCAACATAATTTTCATTCTAACTTGATAACCCTTGATATTGTAAAACATATACCAATAGAAAGAGGGCCTCAACATCTCTAACACATCAGAGGAGCGTGGAAGCACACCAAGTATGAAACTGAAGTCGTTTCTTTTGTCCAATTATCGTTGATAATCATCAGATATTCTTGTTTCACAAATCAAGAAAGGGAGGGATATGGTGGGGAGAATTATATGACTTTATTGATTGAAATTGATCAAGATCTGTGTCAAAATTGGTGAATATTGTCAACTTTCTGTGTCTGAAGGTACTGAAGAAAAGAAAAACACAAAAACAAAATCAAGATTGTGTTAGGAAGAAGTTAAGGAATGAGTTTAATGTCCATTGTATTTCCATCACTAAAAACTGGACATTTTTGCTTTTAAACCACAGTTCTGATAACCTAGTACATTAATCTGGAACAAAAAAATATAAGGTCAATCCCTTACCCAAATATCCATTAAACCACAACAAAATGGTGATTCTTGTTTGTTAACTTGAGTTAAATTATATCCAAGTAACCATATACCTGAAAAAAACCCTCATTTGACACAAGCAATTCTGGATAAAACAGAAATTTATTAAAAGAGTCTCAATATTCACATAAATTAAAAAATTATATTATTTAGGCCAAAACCTCTTTTCTGTTTCCTTTCACAGAATATTGTTGAGGATCAATTTCTCCAGCTTAACATCACCAGCCTTGGCAGCAACTCATATTTGGAATATAAATGATGTCATTTGGTTGGCCTTTTCCCATCACAAACAGTAAATCTCTGAATCTGGAGATCTTTTATTTGGTTACACATATTGCACAGCATCAAGGGGTTAGAACACATGTGCTGAGATTATTAAAATCATCTGGAGGAGAATAGCTTATTATTGGAAAGCCCAGAACTTACGACCCTTTCATGCCTGGTATCTCCATCAACTTTACTTTTGCTCCCTCCTTTTCAAAGCAACAATTGTGGCATATTGTTTCATGATCCTTTACAGATGAAAGTTTCTCTGGTATACTATGTTTCTTATTCTCCAGAAATAGTTATCCTTAATATAATGAAAGAACAAGAAAAACAGTTTTCAGAGTCAGAAGGCCATCTTCAACCCGGCATTCTCTCAGCTTAAGTGCCTCATCTGTAAAGTGAAGGTGAAAATACCCATCCTCGCAGAAATGTTTGAGGATGGTAAATTTGATTATTTGCTTATTATCAGTAAATTGCATTAAAATATCTCAATTCCATTATATGTATAAAATTTGAATTACAAGTGACTAGGTTTGGTAAATTATGATTCATCAAGTTACCTTACATCTCAGAACTTAGTTTTCTTCAGGTATAATATGCATTAAATTGTATCTTTCTTTTAGAATTGTTTTTTATTTAATTAAAAAATGCACATAAAACACAAGCACTGTGATGGGCACCACCTCTAGGTGGTTAGAAGTAGAAGTTTCTATTTCTCTATAGAGTCTCATGTTTCTCCTCCAACAGAACTGGTCATAGCACTGATTTTCTAGCAATTAGAGGACAAAGCTGTATTTTGGAGACAATAGTAAGCCCAACTTTCCAATTTTCTAGTTGAATGAAATTTGACAATTTACACTGGTCTCTGTTTCCCATTTGACAGTGAAGAAACAGGTCTAAATCTGAAACTAGTTCTGAAACTTTTGAAATCCATAGATCAAATGATCAAGCAAAACACCCACAAAGTAGAAGTCCAATTTAACATGGTCAACTTTTTTTATTTGATGCTTTTTTTTTTAAGATAACTGCCACGTACAATTATAATCCTTTCAAACAAAAGGATAAATGACACCAAAGAAGAAGAACAAAATTTAAGAATGGAACACATCTCTTTAAATGTAGTAGTGCCAAAGAAAATCAAGTACCTAGGAATCAGCTTAACTAAATCAATACACAAAAGTCCATGGCTTTCCGATAGGCAAACAGTGAGAGAGAAGAAAGCGACATGAAAAAAACAATCCCGTTCACAATTGTACCCCAGAAAATCAAGTACCTAGGAATCAGCTTACTAAGGAGGTAAAGGACCTGTACAAAGAAAACTACAAAACGCTACTTTAGGAAATAAAAGAGGACAAGAGAAAATGGAAAGATATCCCGTACTCATGGATCGGGAAAATTAACATTGCCAAACTAGCAATACTTCCAAAGCATTGTACAAATTCAATGCAATCCCTGTAACAATACCCATGACATTCTTCAAAGAAATGGAGCAAACACTCCTGAAATTCGTCTGGAAAAATAAGCCCCCACAAATAGCTAAAGCAATTCTTGGGAAAATGAAAAAGGGAGGAATCAACCTCCCTAACTTCAAACTCTATTACAAAGTAGTAATAATTAAAACAGCATGGTACTGGAACAAAGGCAGAGATGCAGACCAATGGAACAGGGTTGAATATACTGACATCTCCCCCCAAGCATATGATCATCTAATCTTTGATAAGGGGGCAATAAAAGTGAAGTGGAGCAGGGAAAGCCTCTTTAACAAATTGTTCTGGCAAAACTGGATGGCTACATGCAAAAAAAGTGGGCTCAGATCTCTGCCTAACACCATGTACAAAAGTAAGATCAAAATGGATTAAAGACCTCAACATCAGACCGGAATCCATTAAGGTACATTGAAGACAAAGTTGACAAAACCCTCCATGACATTGAAGCTAACCATATCTTCAAATATCTCACGCCACTGGCCATACAAGTGAAAACAGAGATAGACAAATGGGACTATCTTAAACTAAGAAGCTTCTGCACCTCAAAAGAAACAGTGACCAAAATACAAAGACAGTCTCCAGAATGGGAAAGGATATTCGCCCAATACCCATCCGAAAAGGGGTTGATATCAAGGATATACAAAGTACTGGTTGAACTCCACAAGAAGAAAACATCCAACCCCATCAAAAAATGGGTTGACGAAATCAACAGAATCTTTCTCAAAGAAGAAATACAAATGGCTAAAAGGCACATGAGAAAACGCTCTACATCATTAATCATCAAAGAGATGCAGATCAAAAAAACAATGAGATATCCTCTCATACCACAGAGACTGGCCCACATCCAAAAGAACAAAAGCAACTGGTGCTGGCGCGGATGTGGCGAGAAAGGGACCCTCCTTCACTGCTGGTGGGAATGCCAACTGGTTCAGCCCTTTTGTAAAATAGTATGAATGATTCTCAAAAAATTATAAATTGAGCTCCCATTTGACCCAGCAGTACCACTCCTGGGAATATATCTCAGAGAGGCAAAAAAATATAGACGAAGTGACATCTGCACTTGTTTGTTCATTGCAGCACTCTTTACGATCACCAGAATCTGTAAAAAAAAAAAAACTGAGTGCCCGAGAATAGATGACTGGTTAAAGAGACTTAATCACTGTATAACTGAAACCCAAGTTTTGTACACAATGGAGTACTATGCAGTTGTTAGAAAAGATGAAGTCATGAAATTTACATACAAGTGGTAATACATGGAAAATATCATGCTAAGTGAAATGAGGGACAGACATAGAAAGATTGCGTTCATCTGGGGAACATAAAGTAACAAAATAGGAGACTAACACCCAAGAATAGCTGAGATAATTACCAGGAGGTTTACTCCAAGGCTTGGAGGCCAGCCGCACATGCTAGGGGGTAAGGCAGCTCAGATAGAGAAGAGAGCACCAAATAAAGGGTGTTGGGAGGATCCTCCCAGGATGGGAGATGCATGCTGAAAGTAGACGATAGACCAAACATGATTGCCTCTCAATGCCTCTTTTGCAAACCCCAACACCCAAAAGGAGAGAACAAAAGGGAATGCCCTGCCACAGCGGCAGGGTGGGATGAAGGGGGTTGGGGGGATGCGAGGGATACTGGGATCATTGGTGGTGGAGAATGGGCACTGGTGGAGGGATGGGTACTTAATAACTTTATAACTGAAACCCAAGCACAAAAATTTGTAAGTCTACAACTGTACCTCATGTGTTACACTAATAAAAATTTAAAATAAAGAAATAAATAAATGCAATAAGCATTGCACTGTAGCATTGTCATCCTGTTCTTCATCAGTTTGCTCGAGCAGGTACCAGTAACATCTCCATTGTGAGACTTGTTGTTACTGTTTTCAGCATATTGAATATGACACAGGGAGCTTGCCAAGTTCTGCTGTGCCTGGAGGGGTACTCTCGTTGATTGTCGATTTGCTCGAGCGGGCCCAGTAACGTCTCCACTGGAGACTTTGTTGTTACTGCGTTTGGCATATCGAATACTCTCAGTAGCTTGCCAGTCTCTCCGAGAGGGGCGGAGGAATCGAACTCGGGTTGGCCATGTTGGCCGCTTGTAAGGCGAACGCCCAGCGATCTGGCTGCGACATCTGTCACCCCATTGATTGCTAGGGTTGATTCGGCTGATCTGGCTGGCTAGGCAGTTGTCCCCTTCCTCCCTCACCGCTCCATATGCGTCCCTCCCGAATCTGCGCGCTCGGTCGAAGAGGACGGCCTTCCCCGATAGAGACGGAACAGTCTTGGTTGAGGGTACACGAGTAGCTGCACTCCCCTGCTAGAACCTCCAAACAAGCTCTCCAAGCATTACCAAGAGAAAAAAATAATACATGCAATCAGTGAGTTTTATGGGGAAAAAAACAATGATTTTTCCCCCTACATACCACTGAAAATTTGTCAGTACTAACATGGGTCTCGAAAGTAACACTTGGGAACTGCTGGTCTTTAGGTCCTGGAAGGTTCTTCTACTATAATTGTCCTATATTCTATCATGACTCCGCTAGTGGAAGAAGCTAGGGTGCTAATATAAGTTAATTTGGGGAAATTAGTGAAACATTGAAATGGGAACTCTGGACACTTTCACCCCTAATGTTACTTCTTCTTACTTAGGCTCTATTCTCTGCTGGTTATAAGATAATGATCACCTATCTATATCAGTATGAGAGATATTTGAGCAGACCAAATACAGCCAACATAGCCTAACTCAGGCACCACATGTTCCTCTGAGGTCAATTACACTAACACCTTTCACTCTCTAATCTCAAGCCAAGAAAGATCTCTAAGCTTTGCCATGGAACTCTTAAAGCCCCTACACAAATGCCACGTATCTTATTACAAAGCTTCTAAATAAAGATGTGCTGATCCCGAATTGGCATTTCTAACAAGATTTGCTTTCTGGCTTTGACCAAGTTGGAATTGGACAAGCAAAAAAAAAAGGTAGGAGAACTACCTTGGAAAGGTAGCTCTATTAAACCTGTAGAAGAAATTAAAAAGAAATTATTTCCACAGAAATCAAAAATCAAAAATAAATGAACATATCAACACTAACTTGATTGCCTAGCATAACAGGTGTTATTCATGACTTTGGTATTAAGTAAGCAGGAAAGTTGACAGCAATATGTATAACATTTTCATGGAAGTGGATGATTGTAAAAATTAGCTAAATGGTATACTAAATAATTCTAACGGCACACTTCAGTTATCAGCAAATTCACATGAACTAGCTGAAAGCTAATCCTCCAGTGTCCTCAGTCAATGATGGAGTAACGAGGATAATTATTGTACTTAGCTTTTTCTCATTTAATATTGATATTAGTACTGTACAATAGTTATCATTATCTTCTGAAGTCTCCACATGGGGAACCCAAATTCAGCATGGTTATGCATCTTGCCCAAGACAGCAGAGCTGGTAATGTGGGGTATACAAACCCCAGGCTTCTGATGTAAAGTCTTGTGATTTTCCCACCCCCTGTTTATCACTAATTCTTATAAATAGCTATAAGATGTTCAGAGTAACGTCCTTCCTGTTCTCAGGCCCATTACAAATGCCATTGCCCCAATGAAGAAAAAAAAAATGTCTATGCTCGTTGCTGCCCTATGTGATAAGTCATTGGCGCCCAGAAATAACCTCTTGTATTTACCACAAAGCAGTGGGTAAATAACTAGTTGATGTTTTCATGTTTTGTGGCCACTTAATCTGTTGTGTTCCTTCTCAAGACTCTGAAGGTTTCCTTTTTCAGTTAATTTTTATTTACGTTTCTGAGGTCTATGTTGCTTGGGGTTTGGTTCATTGGATGTTTTTCTTGGAATGTGTTGCCATTTGATTCAGGATGTTCCTGCTCTGCTATTTCATGGAATTTTCCCTGAGTGTGGATTGCCATGTATTTCTTCAGGGCAGTGAGCCAAGGCAGTGCTGGTATGTAATCTGTTCCTCTAGCCAGAGAACTTCTTGTCACCCATCCACATGGTGCTTGATTGTATTTCTCCACTGATAATTCCCCTCCTGTCTGTTAATGTTCAGTGACCTTGGATTTCAGCCATCTTGTGTGTTGTGCATCATTGGCTCTGGATAAGACGAGCCAGTTGCTTCTGATAAAGATTGTGTCAACTGATACAACTAGTTTGTTCTATCATCCAAAGATTTGAGAAGGAGATACATGCTAAATGTTATGGAGAAAGTGGAAAAATCTCAGAGGGTTAATGCTACAGACAGAGCAAGTTGTGTGATTGAGATGGTCCAGTCCTCCTCACAGCTCCATACTCCAGGAGGAGGCGAGTTGTGAATGCCAGGTGCACTGTAAGCTCTGTAGCTCCTGTGATCCCCAGTGAGCCTTCCTTCCCATAAATGGATATGCCAGAGAAAAATAAGAGGTTGTTCCACATCAGAAAGTTGTGTCCTTTAGATATTTCCTTTGTGGACAGAAAAACACATGAGAAAGGTCAAGTAATGTTTGGTCATTAAGTTGGTATGTTTCTCTCAAGGCTTTTGGCCTAATTAAGATGCAAAGCACTCACTCAGGCAGAAAGTTGCCCTGGAAAATCCTCTTCATTGGCTGCTTTATTTATTGTACTCTACTGTTTTGTTTTGTTTATGTGTGCTAGATCCCTACTCTTTCCACAAAATATTTGTGATTGCTTATAAAAATATATCCATGCAAGATAAAATATCCCTAAATCATTGCAATAAGCAGGGTGAGTGGATAAGATTAAAAACATGCATAAGATTAATGTTTAGGATTTCCTGACAAATCCACATTTAAATTGTTAGAAGCAATTCACAAAATTAACTCAAAAGACCACTATCACTTAAAGCGGGCTGTGACTCTCAAAGCTATAATCTGCATTTAAGAATCTATGACCACTTCACTTAATTGAAAAATAAAGGAGATACTTCTGTTTCCAGGCAAACTGCAGGTACTCTCAAATACTCCTGGTGGCTACAGTATTCTTATTTTCAAAGAGACAGAAGGAGAACTAAAAATAACTGGCACTTAACACATACTAGGCATTGAGTCAATAACTTGACATTTAATAACTCTGAGTTCTCTCAAACCCTCTTTAAGATAGGAATTATCTCCAGTGGACAGATAAGTTACTCAACTAGCAGCAATAAAATAAAGATCAATATAGGAATGTCTGATTCAAACCCAACATTCTCATTTCATTAGGCCATGTAAGATAGAGGTAAAAAATGTGGAATATGTTTCCTTCACTGTCACTGTCATTGTCCTCCCATTGTTCATTGATTTTTCTAGAGCAGGCTCAGTAGCATTGTGAGACTTGTTACTGTGTTTGGCATATCGAATACGTCATGGGTAGCTTGCCAGGCTTTGCGGTGCTAGCGAGATACTCTCGGTAGCTCGCCAGGCTCTTCGAGAGGGGCAGAGGAATCAAACTCAGGTCGGCCACGTTGGCTGTGTACAAGGCAAATGCCCTACCTGCTGTGCTATCAGTCCAGCCCATGCTTCCTTAGAAATCCTTAAGTGAAGATGGTTCAGATCAAAGTTTGCCTTAAGACTTTAGTCTTTAAACTTGAAAGCTTTGTAACTTTTCTCATGGGGATTCAATAAATAAATTAAAAAATATTTCTTAGTTTAATGTACTAATAAATAAGCATTCTGGGACCTGTGGTGATAGATGGGTACTGGTGAAGGGATGGGTACTTGATTATTGTATAACTGAGACCCAAGCACAAAAATTTGTAAGTCTACAACTGTACCTCATGGCGTTTCACTATAAAATAAAAAAAAATAAGCAAGTGAAAAAAAACACTTTATTTCGACCAGGCAACAACCGTAAATTGAAAAATTATCAGAGTATTTTTGGGTCAAGGATAGAAAAAAATAGAAGAATGTGTAGATTGGTGGTCATCACACCTAACACCATATAAAAACATCTTCTAACCACCCAAAGAGAATATATCCCAGATTTCCTTCAATTATTTAAAAACAGAAAGTGAGAAATCAGTAGTCCTGATAGAAACATTAATATTACAAATCAGAGGGATGCTAGTTCTTGGAGTTCATCAACTTAGACTTTCAAGAACTACAAAAGTGACAAAAATGTAATTCTGCCATGTGTGATAACAGCTGTCACATTGCATGTCTACAAAATTTCACTAATGGGATTTCACTAATGACAATATTGATGGAATGCACTGCACACTTTGATTCTTATCTCCTTTTTCCAAGGAGGAAGTGGAGATGCAGAGAAGTTTAATAGATGGCATTGGTAAAACTACAAGTAAGCTAAGATCTATAAAGCTAAGGTAAAAGGTAAAGGTAAAGGCCCTCCCGTTGATCGTCGATTTGCTCGAGCGTGCCCAGTAACGTCTCCATTGGAGACTTTGTTGTTACTGTGTCTGGCATATCGAATACTCTCGGTAGCTTGCCAGGCTCTCCGAGAGGGGCAGAGGAATCGAACTCGGGTCGGCCATGTTGGTCACTTGTAAGGCGAACGCCCTACCGGCTGTGCTATCGCTCCAGCCCTAGATATTTTAAGACTGATTTGTTTTTACTGTGTTTGGCATATCGAATACTCTCGGTAGCTTGCCAGGCTCTCCGAGAGGGGCGGAGGAATCGAACTCGGGTCGGCCATGTTGGTCACTTGTAAGGCGAACGCCTTACCCACTGTGCTATCACTCCAGCGGGTCATAAAGCTAAGATCTATAATGTATTTACTTGCTTTACTACTTCTCTGGGTTCTCCCTGAAAGGCTAAGGCATATTTAGGGACATGGATGCCAATGATCATAGAAACAATAATATCAACTGCTGGACTTTCTCTAGGCAATAGAAAAACCTATGGACAAAACACTAGTAACTGTGGAGAAGACTTGATCTCCAGTCTTCAGCCAGACAAAGGAAGATTATCCTGAAGAGGGGAAGGTAAGTATTTTCTGCTCCCTTAATTCAGTGATCCTTTCTTAGGTGGGGAAGCCTGAAGAAGTGCATAATGCAAAGGGAAAGGTATAGTTCAAAGTTTTATTTTTTTTCCCATCTGTTTTGGTTGCCAAAGCAAAATGCCACAGGTTGGGAGACTTGAATAGCAGGTACCTTTATTTCTTACACTTCTGGAGATAGGCAAAGAAAATCAATAATATTAGAAACCCTTGTGTTCTCCAGGATTCTCATCTCTGAGCCTTTTCAAGTATCATCCTGACTGGATTTTTGTATTAGTCTTCCCTATAGAACTCCTATACCTCCTAAAACTTTTCAAACATCATTTCTGCAGACTTTACTTTTTCTCTCCCACAGCCTTAAAAACTATCTTTTCTGCAGGAACAACTGAAGTCATCCATATATACAATATAAAACCTTGTTGGTATAATATATGTATGTTTTTCTGACATAGTGTGAAAGGAAAAAATGGCAAAATGTGTTTTTCATCTTCTTACTTCTAATTGACCCATTCAGTATTTTAGTTGCTTACTATAATAACCTTACTATTATGTACTGGATGAGGCTGAGCTATAAAGCAAGTAAGGGGCAGAGCTAGGATATGCTTCTATAGGTGGTAGGTTCAGTATCTACTATATAAGAATCCTCATTAGATATGCCTGATCCCACATTCTACTCTTATTGAATTACTGTGAATTACAAATTTACAATGTTATTCATGATTAAGTTACAGGAGTACAATGTTCCAACACTAATTCCTTCACTAGTGTCCATTTCTCTCCACCAACTACCCCAGTTTCCCTTCCCCACTTCCAAGTGGGAAGCTTCCTAGGAAGTACCCATTCTCTTGCTTTTCACTCTCTTTTTATTGAGGATGATGGTGGTTGGATCACACCCAGTGGTGTTCAGGACTCATTGTTAGCTCTGTACTCAGGAGTGAACCTTGGTGATGCTGGAGGAATATATGTGGCATCAGGGATTCAAACTGGGGTCAGCTGTATGCAAGAAAAGCACCTTAAGCCCTCTGTTATCTCTCTGGCCCTCTTTCCTCTCTCTTATAGGGGCTCCACCTTCCCCAAGATCTCTCTTGATTGCCTCATAATTATAAAGATTGGCTAGTCTCTCCTGGCGCTCCAATATCCAAAGTTTACTCCTCAGGTTAATCAGTTACAGGCCCCATATCTAGTAGGTTTCACTCATCATAAATAATTATTACTAAATAATCTACTTCAGTACTGGCAAGCTACCCGTGATGTATTCGATATGCCAAACACAGTAACAATAAAGTCTCCAATGGAGGCGTTACTGGGCCTGCTCGAGCAAATCGATGAACAACGGTAGGACAGTGACAGGTAAATCTGCTTCAGACTGAGTTTTCCAGAAATGAGACTCTGAATCGAGGCTTTGAATACAAGACTTGACTTAGTAGTACTCTGCAGATGACACCATATGGAAGAAGAAGGGAAAGACATAGGGTGGGAGAGGGAAGAGGACAGGTGGTGAGACCATCCCAATACAGATCACAAGTGGACATGAACATGTGCTAGCATAAAATGTCCTTTAAGAACCTTGCCAAGTTGAGATGTGGCTGCCAGATCATAGACCAGTGACTGGAAGCAGTAAAGTCCAGGATGTGTAACTCTTGCCAAATCTCTTTTCTCCTTTTGCACCCAAACCAAGGGTCATTCTTAGCAGCCCTCCTTGAAAAGGGCAAAGAAAGTTATCTGAGAGGGAGTCTATGTGGCCCTTTAGAACATTTACATGACATTTTATTCTTTAGATACCCAGACCAGGGTTTCTTAATCTTTTTCCAGTTTAAGTGGAACCCCCTTTCCACTCAAAAAATGCAACCTGATGGTGAGTGCAAACAGAAACACCTTGGTTTCATTCTGAGCATTTGATTTTAAATTAATTTTTGGTGCCACGTGTTCACAACCTTTTTATTGTTCACAATTTTTGTGACACCCCCACCAAACATTTAGTTGCATGACCCCACATAGGTTTGCAATCCACAAAGTTAAGAACTTGGGCCGAGATCACAATAGTCTAAGCAGTGTGGACTCATTTTCCAGAAGAGACCATTAAGGTTGAGCAAAATAAAATAATTTGGATAAGATCACATAGAAAACAGCATCTGAGCTGGTACTGGAACCCAAACCAGAATGAGTTCAAAGCCTATGTCCCTTAAGCTACCTCCCTCAAACACACTATAAATTGTATGAAAGCATCTATGTGGTAATCATTTAAAGACCAAAAATATACATTCATAGACCTGAACTCCTTCCAGAATGGCCCTCACCCATCATCCCCCAAACAAGCAATTCTCTCAGAACCCACACACCCACTGGCTCTCCTTTTCCACATGTTCACTTGGATGCAATCACCAATTACATATTTGGCAGATGTCATCTGGCAAAGAAGCCATGGGCATTGTCGATGGAAAGTGAGAATTGCTCTCAAATGGAGCTTGATATCTACTGCATAGTGATGGCTAGCTCACCTTTTAAAACACAAACACAACTATGAGCAGTAGTTCCCAATCCATTGTCAATGAACTCTAGGGATTGCCAGGATTCTTTCCAGAGTTCTGTAAGGTAAAAACTATTTTAATAATAATAATGAAAAAATTTATTGCTTTTTTCATGGTGTTGAGGTCTGTGCTGACACTGTGTTGACTGATGGTGCAAAACCATGTAAGTAAAATTGCTGATGCCTTTGTAAAAGTCAAGGCAATGGCACCATGCTGCTTTGGTAGTTTACTTCTTATATCCTGGGCTCACAGTTATAGAACAAAAATAAAACAACAGCCAATCTAACTAAAGAACTAAAAACTCTAAAAATTACTTTAGAGCAACTGATGGTTATTCCGACTTGGGAAATGTCATACACCTTCTAAGAGATGAATAAAATAAAGCTACCACTTCAAGGGGAAAAATTCACAGAATATATTGTTAAGAATTGAATTCAAGCTTTCAAGCAAAAATTTGAATTTTAGAAAATTTGTATCTGCCATCATGATTTTGATAAAAGTCAAAAACTCAGACTTTCCTGATGAAACTGGTGGTGATAACAAAGAATGTGCCTTTTTTGGTATTGTATTATAAAATCAGTCAACATTGTGAAGTTCTGCATAACTCTGCATGCTGATTTTTTCCATATGACCAATACATTGATGTTACAACACTAGTATGGGTAAAAGCTCAATTCAAGTAGACAGGTGGTTTTTCAATGTAGTATAATGTGAAAGTCTCATTGGTATGACTTCAGATTTTACATTTCACATATGCTATAAGAAATTACAGCTTGCCATGTTATAGTGTAATATCAAGTAAGACTATCTATGGTTATCTGAAAATTTTATGAAAAATAATTCAGTACCCAACTGCATACCTGTGTAAGACTGGATTATCTAAAGACTCCAACAAAACATTGAATTGCAGGTTGGAGCAATAGTACAATGGGTAAGGTACTTATTTTGTAGGCAGTTGATCTGAGTTCAAGCCCTCATACCTGAGTGCAGAGCTAGGAGTAATCCATGAGAACACCTTGGTATTCTCCCCAAAACAAAACAACACACACAAATACACAAACACACATTGAACTGCACAGATTCTTCCAGGAAAGCATATTGGAGAATCCAGCTGTCTTCCAGGAAGAGATGCTCACACTACTTTTAGATGCTTTCTGGGGATTGCACCCATTCTGTTTACTATGGTGCAGATGGAAATTACTTTGGTGCTAAGATTTCAGACCAACCATTGACAGGTTCAAAGATCTATCAATTGTGCTTGGTGCAGATAGAAAATCAAATTTGAACTCATGACTGCATTCTGCCCATGCTAGTACTCTGGATCTTTTAATGGGTTCTTGAAAAAACAATTTGTAGACCATACTTTGGGTTTCAGTTAGAGAAAACTTATGGACAATAATAGTAGCTCTCCATAAGTTTCATCTGCATTCCTTAGCTTAGCATATTAAACAATTGGCTCAGGGCCAGGGATGCAACCCAATTGGTACAGAGTATGCCCTGCTTGGGTAAGGCCCTGAGTTTGACTTCATACTCCCCCCACAACTGTCAGGTGGACTCCAAGTACGATCAAGCTCCTAAGCACCTCCAAGCTTACTATGTATGTATCAAAACAAGGTAAAGGTAAGGTAAAGGCCCTCCCGTTGATCGTCGATTTGCTCGAGCGGGCCCAGTAACGTCTCCATTGGAGACTTTGTTGTTACTGTGTCTGGCATATCGAGTACTCTCGGTAGCTTGCCGGGCTCTCCGAACAATACATAAAACAAAATATTGAATGAATAAATGTGACTAAATGGAATCTTTTTACTGAATTGTGAGGAAAGAATTAAATAATGTATTGGAGGAAACAGAATATTAACTTTGTTGAACTGTGTGTAGGTCGAAATGTGGGATCTGAAAAGAGGAGGAAGAAAGATATCTTATGGAAAAGACATAAGGTGAGTTATTCAGGATGTACTTAGGGCAATCTCACACTTTCCCCCATATTTTTACACTGCAGTGAAGATTAATGTATATTCACCTCTTCTCACACAGGAGAGGGGCTGAGGCTTGGTGTAACCTGTCAAGGAGTACACAGGGAAGGAAAAGATGTGTACCCAGATCTGCCTCATGCTGTTCTGTTTCTCCTTATCACATGACTTCTCACAGTGTCCCCAACACTTTCTTGTGCTTATATTGCAGAGGAGTCTCATAGAAGAAAAATCAAAGCCGTAAAATTAATTTGAGTGCAGTCAATCCAGAGAGTGCTTTGGGTACCCCCCCCCCCCAATTAGTGCTCCTTCTTTTTACCCTGTAAGTCTTCCTGAGTAGGAAGAATTTTTAGGATGGGTTACAGTACAGGATGCCCTGATTCTGAGGACTGAGAGGCCCTACTACAAAAATCAAGAAGAAATCTCTTCCAGGAGAAGAAATATAAGCATACATGGAGTCAGGAAGGAGGGAAGGAAGGAAGGAAGGAAGGAAGGAAGGAAGGAAGGAAGGAAGGAAGGGAGGGAGGGAGGGAGGGAGGGAGGGAGGGAGGGAGGGAGGGAGGGAGGGAGGAAGGAAAGAAGGAAGGAAGGAAGGAAAGAAGGAGAGAGGAGTGAGGGAGAGAGGGAGTGAGGGAGAGAGGGAGGAAGGAAGGGAGGGAGGGAGGAAAGAAGGAAGGAAGGAGGAAGGGGAGGGAGGGAAGGAAAGGAGGGATAGGAAGAAAATGGGAGGAAGGGAAAGACATGAAGAGAAAGTGGATCACACTTCCAGTCCTAACAGAGCCTTCTTACACTTCCTTGCTGCAACCACCACCCAGAAGCTCCACTCAAACTTCAGTCACATCTTTTCCTTCCCACATGAGTTTGTCATGATTCTTAATTTTTTATTTCTGAGCCCACTGTGATTCAAAGGAAAATATAAAGAGGACTCCGCAAAGAATGTCGACTCCAAGTATAAGAAACTGGGTATGAGCAAGACACTGAGGGGTGATTCAGCTCCCCAATGAAGGCAGACACAGGATCCTTTCACCAAACTCCTCCTCAATTTCCTTTTTCTCCACCCAAGCAGAGCACACAATGAGCTACAGACACTGATAGACTCACGGAAAAGGCAGACAAGATAAGACGAATCTTGAGTCCTTAAAGTGTCCAAGAGGAAGGTGATGTGAGGGAACTTTCAGCTATTGCTAACATGATAGTTTCTACCATTTTCAATGGCACCTGGTTAAATTGTCTCTGAAATCTTGCTCCATCAATCATCTCATTTTTGTGATACAACTTTTCTCTTTTCCCACAGTGAATATAACTCTGAGTATCTGTTATCCGAAAGAAATATTTTTAAATGACTGACCAGCAACAAAAATTGCAAAAAAATTAAATAAAACTGATGATTTCTTTATCTTTTCATCTAATTATCTTCTTTTTCATTCACTTTGCATTCAAGAGTGCTATATTCTGCCTATACAGCCTCACTTACTCTTTTTTTTTATTTTTATTAGTGAAACACCGTGAGGTACAGTTGTAGATTTTCAAATTTTTGTGCTTGGGTTTCAATTATACAATGATCAAGTACCCATTCCTCCACCAGTGCCCATTTTTCACCACCATGGATCCCAGTATCCCTCCCACACCCATTCCCCCATCCCACCGTGCCTCTGTGGCAGGGCATTTCCTTTTGTTCTCTTTCTCCTTTTGGGTGTTGGCCTCACTTAGTCTTACTGTGTTATAACTTATACTCTCATCCTCTCTTGCTTGGTGGCAAATTCCACTGTATGTATTTCTGCCCTTCTCTTGACATATTAACAGTGTTTGTCATTCCTCTCAGTCATTCCAATCTTCCCATGGTCCTGCTGTGGTTTTTACATCATTATTCCCTAGTTACTTTTGCTGTATTTCTGACCACGTAGAATTCCTCACTGATTTTATCACTTTCACCTTTAAGATTGGTGTTTCCAGTATTCCATTCATTCCAGTCTTCGTTTATGTTTTTTTCCCCACACTTCACTTAACAAAGAGTTATATGAGGCCAAGAGGTACTTGAGTGACTGGCCCTCTTTCCATTGCCAGCATCACATGATCTGAGCATTGCTGAGGGTAGCCCTGGAGGTCCCTGAGAATCAACAGGTGTGGTTCCTAGATACCTCTTAGTACTGCCAGAAGTTCCTAATAGTTACAGAAGCACTACATCCTTAGGTCCTAGCATTGAACCACTAACACAGTTGGCTAGGTATCACCAGGAGTGGACTCTGAGTTCCCTGTATATCACTTGGGCTCCCTCACCCAAAAGACATACTTTTATGGTCATAAGCTATACAACCAGTAGCGCAATTGCCAGACCCTATGGCATACTTTTTAATATTTTGAAAAATCTCCTTACTATTTCTCATGGGAGCTGAACTCTCTTACATCTTCACCAATAGCCAGCTAGGAATTCTTTCTCTCCACAACCCCACTAGTACTTGTTGCTTCTGATTTGTTTTTGTTTTAAATATATAAGTCATTCTCAGTAGGCCTTTCCTTTGCACTTTCCTGATGATCAGTTATGTTGAGTACTATTTATGTCTCTATTGAACATCTGTGTCTCTGCAGAAATATCTGTCCAGTTCTCTCCCACTTTTGCATGGGTTGCTTTGATTTTTTTTGTTGTTGTTGTTTTTGAGTACTGTGAGTTCTTTCTATGTTTTAGATATTAGCTCTTTGGTATGGCGTGCAGATATTTTCTTCTATTAGAAGGTAGTCTTTTGTTATCGCTGCAACCTCTTTTCCTGTGTCGAAACTTTTTTTTATTTTAATTAGACCCATTTGTTAATTTTCCCCGTTGTTTTCCTTGTTAATGGAATTAAATCAGCAAGAAACCACTGAAGTCAATATCATGAAGTCTTTTGTCTATGATTTCTTTTATCTAATTTATGATTCAAACCTAACATCTAAATCCTTAATCCATTTTCACTTACCTTTTGTGCATGGTGTGAGATAGTGATGAAAATTTCATTCTTTTTTTTTCTGATTAGGGAAATGCCATTGAATTGTTTATTGAACTGTTTTAAAACTATTTACTGAGCTACTTTTTAAACAAGCAGACCTTCATCCATGGAATGCTCTTGGCTTCTTTATCATAATTAGTTGTCCTTACATGTGAGGGTTTTATTTCTGGGACATCATTATATTCTAGCTGTCTGAAATCTGCTTTTATTCCAATATCACATTATTTGGGTTCTTATAGTTTTATAGTATATTTAAAGTCATAGTGCCTCCCACCTTCTTTTTCCTTAAGATTTCTTTGGCTATTCCAAGAATATTAATAGTATTTGTCTTATGTACTTGCAAATACTATTGGAATTTTGTCAGTATTTTCCCCTTTTTTTGGTACTTTTTTGGTTTGGGGGTCACATCTGGCTGTCTTCAGGGCTTACTCCTGGCACTTTGTTCAGAGATCATTTCTGGTGGGGCTTGGGGACAATATAGGGTATAAGGGCTCAAACCTGTTGACCACATTCAAGAAAAATGGCCTACACACTGTACTATTTATTGCTCAGGCCCCAGTGATATTAAAATTGTGATAAACATTACACTGGATCTGTATAACGCCTGGAGTAGGATGGTCATTCATTTCAACAATGTTAATTGTCCTAGTTTATGATCATGGAATATTTTTCCATTTCCTTTCAGTAGAGATTTATCATTTTCAATGTATCTATCTTTCACCCTTACTGAGGTGATTCCCAGGTGCTTATTTATTTTGATACAATTATAAATGAAATTTAAATAATTTCTTTCCTTTTAATTAATTTTTTCATATATAAAGGCACTAGATATTTAACAATAAGATTTGTTACTTTGATATTTAAGGAAATATCTAGCTGAAGTATGGGCAGATATTAAAAAAAATAAGCAGAAGACAGTTATAATTATTTACTTAGTTCTCATGATTTATTACACAAAAACTGAGGCTGTTATTTACATGATCATGATCACGACCATCCTGTTACTCGTCGATTACCTCGAGCAGGCCCCAGTAACGTCTCCTTCATCCTAGCCCTGAGATTTTTTAAAGAATGCCATATTCAAGGCTCTTTCAGAGTTAGGAGAATGAGACCCATCATTGTTACTGGTATTTGGTATATTGGGTACGCCACGGGGAGTTTGCCAGACTCTGCTGTGTGGGCAGGTTACATTAGGTAGCCTGCCAGTTTGTCCAAAGTAGGAATGAGATAATAAGATGCCGCGTGGCCGCGAATGCGGCTGCATGCTTCCAGAAGCTGGGTTTTATAGTCTCTGGGTCTTGGCCGTTGATGGGATTACACGACGCCACGGGGCCAGTTGGTGGGTGTGACCCCTGCCTACTGGAATATGGAGGATCTGGGTGGAGGATGCTCAGCCCTGATCCGAGCAGGCTTGGAGATCTCAGCCCCGGGACCCACATGCCTTTGTTCCTCTTCCAGTACCTTCATGCGTGTGAAGAGTGGTCTCAGCATGATGGTGGCTGGTTCTGGAGGTCTTCGGCTGCCGGAGCCCTGGTTGGGGTGGGGAGGGAAACTCAACCCGCTCCCCTCCAAGGGGCCCCGGCAAGGACAGCCAGGCGCGGGGGCAGGAGACTCTGCACTGTTCTCTTCCGGGAGCTGGATTTTACAGTCTCTGTGTCTTGGCCGAGACTATAAAATTTACACATTTATTTAAATTAATTTATCTATTGCTCATTTCCACTTTTCTCCACTAATTGTAAATCTGGTGATGACTAGTATATTTTCAAGTTTCAAATGGAAATATTAACAAATTTAGATTTTCATATAATCATTAGAGTAACTGATGAGATTTTAATGTCTACTTTTGGAGCACCAATATTTTACCTGGACAAAGGTAAGAAGGATACTAAATGTTAAGCAGAGCCAAATATTTTCAATTGGACATTTAGAGCCATTCTCTATTCTTCTTCAGGCTCCTTTATACTTCTCAACACTAGCACTTTGAGAGAAAGAGTTTGTGAGAAGCACTATAATTAGAGACACTTCAGGGTTTAGAATAAGACAAGCAGAAGATGAGAGAATGAAATATAAGTAAAACTAGGTATTTTCCCTCTTAAGTTCTTTCTGTGGCAGATCAACTAAGTTGGCTAGATCCCCAACTTAAAAGTCACATATCCTGATAGGTATCCTTTCCTAATTTAATCTTCTCTAGGTTCTGGCAATCAACTCCTATTAAACTTCCTTGGCCTAACCTACCATCACTTCTTATTACTTGCCCCAGGACATTCCCCCATGCTCTGTTTCTCTTATCCATGAACTATACCACTGTGATGATTCTTTTTTTTTTTTTGAAAGCTGTCCTCAAGTCCTCTACTTTGAAAGTTCCATCTGTTTTTAAGTGGATGCTGACTGATACAGCTGGTGCCCTTGCATCATGAAAGGATGGTTTTGATTGCCTGAAAGCCTCGGAGGAACTGCTGGTACAGATTTATACTCCGATGGAGGTCCCAAATTTCTGATGAAATACACTTAGGGACATTTAAGAAGGAAAAAAAGTCATATTATTGTGTTTGATGGCACTGCTAATGGATGCCCCACTACTATCTCCCCTCCAAAGCAAGACATTTTCCAGGAGACACAAAACTAAGGTTTGGATTTGTTTAAATTCACTCTGACACTGAATTTTATAGTTATGGGCCTTGGTCTAGATTATCTGTCAAATAGCAGAGAACTGACAGCAGCTGCTCATGGCTGTCTCAAATGTGCTTCTCTGAGCAGCTGGCCACAGGGTCAAGCTATAATAAAGCATAGAAAGGAGATGACGTGCTATTCTTACCAATTGTTAACTAGCTCTAATAAAATTATTTTTCTCTGTATGCTAATAATGAGAACTTAATAATGTGTGAACTAGACCATAGGGAGAACTGGGTCATTATTTGAAATTAAAAAATGTTAAGAATTAAATTAGGGGCTAGAGCAATAGCACGCCTTGCATGCGGCTGACCCAGGTTCGATTCCCAGCATCCCATATGGTTTCCTGAGCACTGCCAGGGATAATTCCTGAGTGCAGAGCCAGGAGTAACTCCTGTGCATTGCCGGGTGTGACCCAAAGAAACCCAAAAAAATTTAAATTAACTTACTCCAAGATATTCGTCCCAAAATTATGACCATTTCTACCCTGTTAGCAACATTCCAGAACATTTTATTATTTAAACCAGACATTCAGGGACATTACTTGCATTTTGTTGTAAAGGAAATTACTTTATAATGAAACTTCTGAATGTGCCTGGAATAATCTTGGCAAAATGGGTTCAAATGCAGTTCTAATACTCAGAAGTTGTGACTCTGGAGAATAAATAGTTATGCTCCTAGCTTAAATGTGTTCATCTGCAAAATGGGAATAGTGATGTGTAATGCTCTTCATTGGATATAATGTGTGAAATTAATATGCTGAAGGAGTATTATTTACAGAGTAGTCAAAAACCCCACACTTTTCCATTTTCTCTTTAAAGTATTTTCAGTAGAAATAAGCTTGTCATCCCCTCCCAAATATTCAACTCTCACAATTTATCTCCTATTCATTATTTTGTCTTAGGTACTAGACAGCCCAACAGTTCTGTAAGAAATAGAACATTGTTTCTTAAAGATAGGGGCAAAAAGGTAGAAAAAAACTTTTCTGTCTAGAGGAAAAGTATCACTGTCATCCTGTTATTCATCGATTGCCTCGAACAGGCCCCTGTAACGTCTCCTTCGTCCTAGCCCTGAGATTTTAAAAAGTTCCACATTTGAGGCTCTTTCAGGGTCAGGAGAATGAGACCCATCATTGTTACTGGTTTTTGGCATATTTAATACGCCACGGGGAGTTTGCCAGCCTCTGCCACGTGGGCAGGATACTTTTGGTAGCCTGCCAGGTTCTCCAGAGTAAGAACTAGATAATAAGATGTTGTGCGGCCACAAATATGGCTGCGTGCTTCCAGGAGCAGGGTTTTATAGTCTCTAGGTCTTGGCCATTGATGGGATTACATGGCGCTGGGGGCAGTTGGTGGGTGTAACGCCTACATACTGGAAGATGGGGGATCTAGGTGGAGGAGGTTCCGGTCCCAATCCGAGCAGGATTGGAGATCTACACCCCGGGTTCCGCACACCTGAGTTCCTCTGCTGGCTCCTTCATGCATGATGCTCATCCTAACGTGTGGAGAGTCGTCTTAAGCATGGCTGTGGCTGGAACCGGAGGTCTTCAGCTGCCGGGGCTCTGCTCAGGTTGGGGAGGGAAGCTCAACCCACCCTCCATCAAGGGGCCCCGGTAAGGACAGCCAGGTGCGGAGGCAGGAGACTCTGTGCTGTTCTCTTTCAGGAGCAGGGTTTTATAGTCTCTGGGACTTGGCTGTTGATGAGACTATACAGCGCCTGGGGCAGTTGGTGGGAGGAAAAGTAAAGAAAAAATATTTTTACACTTGAGATTTACTTAACTACAAAGAAATTTAGAATAATCTATATCCAAGTTTCCATAAATAATTTCAAATTGTGGTTATTATAAGGTTAATTTTTAAAATTTTTAATTAAATACATGTTATTAACAGCACTAATTCAATTTCTAAAAATTCTGCATGAAGAACAATAAAATAATAAGAAAAGGTTTAATATCTAGGAACTATACCTCAAATGACCTGCAATTAATGAAGAAACATACCATATTTGGAAATATGGTCACATACCATATGGAAAGAAAAATAAAGTAATTATGATATTCTCTCTGAATTAATCTATAGATTTACTATTATGCCAATGAAAATTGCATGAGGATGTTCTAAGGAAATTGACTCCCTAATTCTAAATTGTATATATAAAAAAAGGAAAGGCTAATAATCATCACTATACTTTCAAAGTGGAAGGATATACTCTATCAGATATATAGAGGATATATATATATCTTCTTATAAATATATAATGCTTATATATATTTATATCAGATATCACGGTCACGGTCACCATCCTCCCGTTGTTCATCGATTTGCTCGAGCAGGCCCAGTAATGTCTCCATTGGAGACTTTGTTGTTACTGTGTTTGGCATATCAGTACGTCACGGGTAGCTTGCCAGGCTCCGCCATGCGGGTGAGATACTCTCAGTAGCTTGCCGGGCTCTCCGAGAGGGGTGGAGGAATCGAACTTGGGTCGGCCATGTTGACTGCATGCAAGGCAAACACCCTACCCACTGTGCTATCGTTCAGGCCCATTATCAGATATATAATCAGATATGTATTAGTATAAAGCTTATTAAATTAAGGAGCAAACTATTGGTGTAGAAACAGACAAATAAACTATAGGATTAGAATAGAGAGTCCTGAAATGAAATTAACCATATGAAAAACTGTTATCTGGGAGAGGGAATCATAGACTACTTGACAAGAGATCATTTATTCATTAAACAGTGCTCGGGCAACTGAATTCAAATGGACAAAAGTTAAATCTGATCTATCCTTCATATCCTACACAAAAATCAGTTCCAAATTAAGACTCTATGTGATGAACAAAACCGAAATACATAGTAGATGATCTAGGAAACTATTTTAGTGAAAGTAAGCTAAAAAGATTTTCCTTTTTTTGTGTGGGACATGGGAAGGTTGTTTGGACCACATCTGGTCAATGTTCAGGGCTTATTTCTGCTCTGAACTCAAAGGTCACTCTGGTGGTGCTCAGCAGACCATAGGTGATGTGAAGCTACATTCAGGCAATTTACTCAAACCTCTGTTCCTCTGTATTATCTTTCTGGTCCCAAATTATTTCTTAAGACATCAAAACTGTTAAGATAAGAACTAAAAGTGATAGGCTGAAAAGATAGTACAGGTGGTAGGGGTCTTGCCTTGCAAGTTGCCCACCCCAGTTCAATACCTGCATCTCCCCTGGTCCCCTGAGCTTGACAGTAGTAATACTTAAGGTCAGAGATGTGAGTAAGCCATGAACACAGCTGGGTGTGCCCTCAATCAAAAATATGGTAAGAGTGCTGCACCCAAATATAGTGGAATGAAAGATGCATCATCAAGATACAAAAAAAAAAGTCACATCTTGGAGACACATTTGGAATGTTTTGAAATGACAAGGAATTAGTATATGGATTATAAATGAAATGGCTACGAATTAATGAAAATACAAATAAACCAAAATAAAATTGAGCAAAAGATAAAAAATGGTGGTTATGCCTGTGTGTGCACGTGCTCACGCACGCACACACATGCACACACACGCACACACACACACACTCGCACGTGTGGCAAAGAAACATTTGAAAAGATTGGGATGGAGAGGGGATGGGGCTAGAGCGATAGGAGAGCATATTGGGTGCTGGCCTTGAATGTGGTCAACCCCCTGTGAATCCCTGCCACCACATGTGGTCCCCAGAGACGCCAAGGAGTGATTCCTGAGCATAAAGCCAAGGAAGAGTAAGCCCTGAGCACTACCAGGTGTGGCCCCTCAGCAATAACAACAAAACCATGGAAAGATGTTCAACATTCGAGATGTTTCAAAACAGCCAATTGTGATATGATTTTTACCATAACACATTATTAAAAATGTCATTAAGTCTGACATTTGTTGATAAGAATATAATGGAAAATTGTTAATAGTTTGTTGTCATCATCTAAAAAATTAAATATTGCATGCCCTATGGTCCAGAAGAACTTGCATTTCTATGGATTTCTCCCTAAATACATCACAAAAATAGGCATCAGAAGATAAAGAAAAGAATGTTCATAATCATGTTACTCATAATATTGAAACAAATCAATAAATAAAAAGATAATATGACAGAAAATATCAGAAAGTGATATTTTAATGATACACACACTTAAACATTATAGAATAATAAAATTAATAAATTACACAGTTATATATTACTTCATCTTTGGCTGCTGGAGCTCTGCTCGGGGTGAAGAGGGAAACTCAACCTGTCCCCCTCCAAGGGGCTCTGGCGAGGACAGCCAGTCATGGGGGCAGGAGACTCTGCCAGGTTACCGAATGTGGCTGCCCACATGGCAGAGTCTGGGAAACTCCCCATGGCATACCCAATATGCCAAATACCAGTAACAATGATGGGTCTCATTCTCCTAACCCTGAAAGAGCCTTGAATATGGCACTTTTTAAAATCTCAGGGCTAGGACAAAGAAGATGTTATTGGGGCCTGCTCGAGGCAATATTACTACATTATGGCAGAGCCTGGCAAGCTACCTGTGACATATTCAATATGCCCCAAACAGTAACTATCATGGGCTTCATTCTCCTGACCCTGAAAGAGCCTCCAACATGGCGACACTGGGAAAGACGAATAAGGAGAGGCTGCTAAAATCTCAGGACTGGGATGAATGGAAATGTTACTGGCATCTGCTCGAGCAAATTGAAGAACAATGGGATCACAGTGATACAGTGATATATTACTGCATAAAAAAATTTAGATATTATACTGTAAAATGAGTTTCACATCATATTCATCTTGTAACAAAAGAATTGAAATATATAACTTGGAAAATAAACATATAACTGATAAAACTATGGGGAAAGAGCAATAATAAAAATAAGAAGAGTAATTACCCCTGAGAAGTAGCAAATACAATGGAGAAGTAGGAGATATAGGTAGTAGATATATGACCACGTCCAGCTGCCTACATTTGGTTATAGAATCACATATTCATGTACTGTTTTGTTCCAAAGAGATATCCTCAGTTACTTGATATTTGTTTTCTTACTTTTCCTATCTGTTTTCCCTTTCTTTTATTCTATTTGACTAGATCTTATAGTGGAGTGTATATCTCAGCTATTAAATATATCAATTCTAAAGTACTGATTTCATTATTACCAGTTTTATTTGTCTGAAGACAGCTTCTAGTTTGTACTTATTTTATGTGTCTTCACTTTCACCTCATTGAGAAGGTTCTAAAAGCTGTCTAATAATTCAATTATCCCAAGGAGTGATGTCTATTAATTGTCATTTCCACTAAGTATGTGTCAGATTTTCCTGGTATTTTGTATGCAAAGTCATCTTGGATTTTATCTTGGGCATTGTTAGTATTTGTTGTGAGGTCTTGTTAAAAAAAAGTTACAAATTTTGACTTGTTTCTCTTATTTTACTAAGTAATCAATCCAGTTATGTTAAGACCACAAGGTCTGTCTCACCTCCTGTGAATGTGTCACTTCAATTTGCAGTCTTTCTGCTTCAATTAGGTTGTTCCACACATTCCAGGGATGAAATGTACTTTTAAGAGGTGACTAGACACAAGTGCCAGTTCCTACATAGACTTAGGAGACCTCCCTCTTTTATTCAATACTTCCCCATAATCCTTGGTTCCCGTGGAAACCAGAGGACCCTTTCTGCCCAATCCTCCGTGTAGAAAGTCTGGTTTCAACCCCATTAGCAATTGAGAAATCAAATGAAATTTCACAGTACTTCAGTTATAAATCGGGGTTGGACTTTTTTCTCCAGAATTTTTATAAGGGGCATCCTCACTGCACATACAGGAAGGGCCCTTTCTGTCAGGATCAAAGTCATAAGAGACAACAGGAGGGAAGGCCACCTGAAATGCTCCCTCACTAGGACTCAGATTCAAGAACAGATTTCCCTCCACAATCTGTCTGGTGTGGTTAAACTTCAGAGTCCTTACGAGATTATTTTTGTGGGTTTTGTCAGAAGTTTTCTATTGCAATCAGTGGGAGAGAGAGAGAGAGACTGGAGTGATTGACTCCATCTTGACTGGTAAAAATACCCATATTTCCCTTTGATGTATAGAATAGTGTCTATCACAATTCAAGATAGTAAAAAAGTCTCATTCCAAACACTTTCATATTGTACTTGAAAAGACAGAGTCTAGACATACTCTTTTGGGAAATTTGGTTTTAAATGGGTGAGGGCAGGTAGAAACAATGGAATCAGAGGTAATGAGGACAACAGGTAAGAATACATGAAAGTTGTCAGTTAATAAGCTAACTAAGTGAGGTCATAATCCATAATCTCTTCCCAGATGCTTAGAGTATTTCAATTATTTAATTTTTATTCAAATCACTTATTTTATGTTTATTTAGAATAACTTATTTCCCTGGACACACAGCATGAAGAAGGATGAGGAGAAAGAAGAGAAGGAAAAAGAGGAAGAAGAGGAAGAGGAAGAAGGGGAGGAAGGAGAGAAATGAGGAGGAAGAGAAGGAGGAGGAGAATTCACTCTAATCATCCATAATAGTAACTGGCTCAGTAATGGATAATTTATTGGCCACCTGCTCTTCTCTGACTCACTTACTGACCTTTTTGTGTTTCTGTAACCTTTCTGATTTTTTGGTAGGGGTGGGCTACATCTGGTAATGCTCTGGGTGTATTCTGGTTTTTCAGCTCAAAGATCACTCCTGGTAGTACTGGGGGAACTTATGCAATGTCAAGGATCAAATTAGTGTCTCAGTATGCAAGGCAAGAAACCAAACCTTTTCACAATCTCTCTGACCTTCCTTATCCTTTCAAAATAAATAAATTCATGTAAATCCTGTTTTATATTGCTTCTGGAACAACACAAACTAACCTCATTGCATACACTACATAAATAAGCATATTTCTTTGATTAAGAAGCTTCATTGATGGGGATAGAGCAGGTAAAGCCCTGATTTCCAAGTCAGAAGTTCTTAGCACCTCCGTTTATGCCCTAAACAATTCTGAATGAGTCCCAAGATTGCTCTGAAGCTTATATCATTTTTCACTCTTAGTGTAGAATTAATGAGCCAGGATATGTTTTTAGTTGTTTTCTGTTTCTTTTTTTGTTGGGAGGGATGAGGGAGTGAGCTACAATGGAGGTTTCAGGGTTTACTCCTGGCTCTTCACTCAGTGCTCAGTCCTGGTGAGGCAGAGGGAAACATATGGGCTTTGAACCTGGCTTGGCCACATACAAAGTAAGTGCCTTATCCACTGTATTATCTCTTTGGCCCAATCAGGTAGATTTTATTAAGAATAAAATAAAATATATTTTAAAATGATCCCTGAAAGGAGCGATAGCACAGCGGGTAGGGCGTTCGCCTTACAAGCGGCCAGCATGGCCGACCCGAGTTCGATTCCTCCGCCCCTCTCGGAGAGCCCGGCAAGCTACCGAGAGTATTCGATATGCCAGTAACAACAAAGTCTCCAATGGAGACGTTACTGGGCCCGCTCGAGCAAATCGACGATCAACGGGAGAGCCTTTACCTTTACCTTATATTTTAAAATCTATGGGGGAGACAAGCACATAATGAGTATTTAGCAGTCTAGTATGTGCTGGTTGAATATAAATATCAAGAATTCTTTCTTGTCCTGCATTTTATACTTAGCACCACAGGGTCCCATAAGCACTGCTCCGGGAGACTTCCAGGAACTAAGCTTTGAGTAGACCCTGAACACTGTCAGGTATGACCCTGAAAACAAAACAAAACAAAAGAATTCTTACTTGTGCTGTGAACCATCATTTCTACTTTTTTTCTAATACAGAGTGGGGGTTGTATCAGCCTGTCTAGTCAACATCAGGGATTACTAGTGGTGGAGAAAGACTGGAGAGCTGGTTCTGTTTCATCCTGAGGAGCATGCTTCCAATTATCCAGGGCCTGTTTTATCTCAACATAAATGGGCAATGACTCAGCAGAGGGTCCCACTTTGCCTGGGCCCCAAAGTGCTCTAGAGGAAATGTACAACAGAAACTCTTCAGAGTCGACACTTTGTTTTTCAATTTATATGGATTTCTCTTTTATTTGAGAATTATTCTATGAAGTCCATGTGGCTTCAAAGGATTATAAAGAGACTCTAGTAATCAAGTGTGGACAAAATTCATTGTTTTATAGTAGGGGAAGCAGAAACTCCAAAAGCTTCCCCACCTGATAATGTTTCAGGAACAGTGATAATTATCTTTAAGTGTCTATCAGATTAATCAATAAAAGAGTAGAGAGTCTTAATAGAGTGACTCCAAAAGTTAAATGAGGTGGGAGTTTCTGAATTCAATTGTTCAGGGAAAATTCTATTAACTTGAGCTGAGAAGTAACTAAAGTGACTAGCTCACAATCACTTGAGGGATGTACAAGGGAACTGATCCTATGTGGTTTATTCTCCAAAGATTCCTGCTCATGCAAGTGAGGCTAACTGAGCACAAAAGTTCTTTTCAGCTTAATGATTCTTACAGTTGAGAGCTTCCCATAGCAAACACATTTCACAAGACAGAGTGTAAAGTGAAAATATGATGAATGATTACTACCAAACTTCTATGGGTCTCTGATGGTTACCTGAGAGATAATGAATACTTGTCTTAATTCTGATTACCTTATTTCTTCATAGAGGCCCTCCACTTAGGACCAATAAGTTCCCTGTTTCAAAGCAAACTGGAGACTTGGTATCTGACATAGTGGGGGTCCAGGAGACCATGCCCGTCAAGAAGGGATGAAGATGGTTGTGTGTACACTGCTGGTACCTTTCTTCAAAAAAGAACTTAAAATACTGAGAGTTGAATGTCTTTTACAATTTGAAATCCTTAAATTCCTTTTCAATGCCTAATTTCTGTGACAAGGATTTTCAATATTATGGTGAAGCACAGTGATGGAAGATGATATCCTTATGCAAAAATGATGATGATGATGATGAACTATCACCTAACTTCAGTGATAATGGCCTATATCAAAACATTTGGAAACAACCAGTGTTGCTTGCATGTGGTTAAAAGGGAAACCTCATTCACTGTTGTTGGGACTATCAACCATTTCAGTCTCTATGAAAAAGAGTATGGAAACTTCTAAAAACATTAAAAATGAACTACCATGTTATTCAGCAATTCCACTCCTGGGCATATACTTCAAGAAAACAAAAATATTCACTCAGAAAGATATATGCATATCCATGTAGACTACAGCACTATTGACAAGAGCCAAGACATGGGGAAAAAGTTCAACTACACATGAGTAAAGAAATTGTGATATATGGATATACTGGATACTTCTCAGCTATGAGAAAATATGAAATTGGGTGGGGGAGACAAGATAGAGAGTACAATGGATAGGGAGTTTACCTGGAGCCCAGTCAACTCAGGATCAATCCCCATTGCCCCAAATGATCCTCTGAGACCTGAGAGAAGTAATTACTAAGAGCAGTTTAGGAGTATACCCTAAACACTGTTGATTATAGCAAAGAAGAAGGAGGAGGAGGAAGAGGAGAGAAGAGGGAGTAAGAAGGAGAAGGAGGAGGAGGAGAAGGAGAAAAAGGAAGAAGAAGAAGAAGGAAAAAGAAAGAGGAAGAATAAGTAAGAAGAAATAAGAAGAGGGGAAGGAGAAAGAGGAGGAAGAGGAAGAAGAAGAAGAAGAAGGAGAAGGAGAAGGAGACGGAGGAGAAGGAGAAGGAGAAGGAAGAGAAGGAGAAGGAGGAGGAGGATAAGAAGAAGGAGGAGGAGAAGAAGAAGAAGGAGGAGGAGGAGGAGAAGAAGAAGAAGAAGAAGAAGAAGAAGAAGAAGAAGAAGAAGAGGAAGAAGAAGAAGAAGAAGAAGAGGGAGAAGAAGGAGGAGGAGGAGGAAGAAGAAAGAGGAAGAAGATGAAGAAGAAGAAGAAGAAGAAGAAGAAGAAGAAGAAGAAGAAGAAGAAGAAGAAGAAGAAGAAGAAGAAGAAGAAGAAGAAAAAGAAAAAGAAGAAGAAGAAGATGATGATATCATTTTACTACAACTTGGGTGGAGGAGGTCAAGTTAATTGAAATAAGTCAAAGGTATAGGGACAAATGTCAGATGATCTCACTCACAAAGAAACAAAGCAAGGAAATGAACAATGGGCAATAAAAATAAATCCTTAGGCTAAAGCTTCTAACAAAAGAATTGAAGGTACAAAGAGTAGGGGACAGGGAAGGTGGGAGAGAGAGGGTAATCCAGAAAGGAGCTAGAGTTAGAGGTGGTGTTTTGGGGGCATGTTGTGGTGGTGGTGCAATAGCAATGTAAATCAAAAGTAAAAACAACTACCACACACACACACACACACACACACACACACACACACACACACACTAAACTAAAAAGAAAAAATGCTGCTTAGCTGCAAAGAGCAATGAGCTGACAGTCTCTGGCCATTACATCTTTACGTTCCATCTCAGATTTTAAGGATTTCCAGGATGCCCTCACCAAATCCTCACATAGCAAAAGTATTAGGGCCTGAACATTTCATCCTGAATTGGGTCTTCTCTTTCAGGTTCACTTTGCCCTGAAGATCTCTGCTGGATCAATGACAATGTTCGACGGGCCTCAACGGCTGAAGCTATTCCAGCTAGTATTGCTGCTTCATTTTCTTCTCAGAGCTGAAATCTAAGTCAGTCCACAGGGTTTCCCCTGAGTAAACTTTTCTTCCTGTTACTTTCCACAGATGTTACCCTCAATAGAGACATTTTCTGCAGACTCTAACTCCATTGAAACCTGTTTCTAGAAAGCTCACTGATTTGATTCATAGGATAACCCTGCGAACTGCGAAGCTTACAGTCAATGGGAAGAGTCAACGTTTACATCCTAAAGAAGAATCTGGATTGTCAATATGGGGGAGAAGATCAACAAGACAAGGGAGTAATGAAAAATAATTATGGTAAAGACCAGAAGGCAACAGTGAATATTTCAGTGAAAGAACTAAATGTCATTAAAAAAAATGCTGAAAATACTTTCTCCTACCTGAACAACACTCCGGAGAGAAGTTTTACTTTTGTGGGGAAGGGGATGGAAGTGAAACTGCTCATGCATGATCCACTAACATTAACTGTGCCATAGCCCAGCAGTCTAAATATAGGCAATTAGCTTTGTCCAGGTGGCAGTGCTGGATTTTAGGGGGAAGATGATAAGACACCTAATATTTTACTGCATGCCTAGTCTACATCAGACACTGTTTACAACTTTGAATTCACTGATTATTAAACAAGAAATATCTGGAGTCTGAGGGGAGTTTGCTGAATAGTTTTGGTTCAGGGTATATCTGAATACCACAGACACACTGATAGGAGTGCAAACAATTTTAACACCCATAGACAGAGCTTCCCCTTTAGGATCATTCATGTAGGTCTTGTCTTGTGAGCTTTTTCATGGGCTGCCTCACATATACACTGACATCTTCTACACTAAGATCAGACAGAGAGATCAATCAACCACAATGAAATCCCTTAGGCCATATTTACTCTACTACCACAAAATAGGATGGTGACAGTATATGTTTTTGTTGTTGTTGTTTTCTTTCTTTTCATTTTTTTTTTTTTTTGCTTTTTGGGTCACACCAGCGGTAGGGCATTTGCCTTGCACGCAGCCAACATGGCCAACCCGAGTTCGATTCCTCTGCCCCTCTCGGAGAGCCCGGCAAGCTACCGAGAGTATCTTGCCCATACGGCAGAGCCTGGCAAGTTCCCCGTGACGTATTCGATATGCCAAACACAGTAACAACAAAGTCTCCAATGGAGATGTTACTGGGCCTGCTCGAGCAAATCGACGAACAACGGGAGGGCCTTTACCTTACCTTACCTTACCTTGGGTCACACCAGCCATGATCAGTGGTTACTCCTGGCTTTGCACTCAGGAATTACTCCTGGCAGTGCTTGGGAGATCATATGGGATTCCGGGATTGAATCTGGGTCAGCTGCATGCAAGGCAAATGCCCCATTCGCTATACTATCACTCCAGCCCAGGATGGTGACAGTATGTTCTGAATAAAACCCTTTGTTCTGCCTTTCTGCCACTAGCCCCTATCATAGGATGATGGACCCTAAGCTTGTATGGCAGAGGACCATGCAAGAATAGGATAACTGGGGTCATTTTGGAAGTTATCATAGTCTACAGAGGAGCAATATGACATAGATATTTCTCCATGAAGGAAACTGAGCACAAAGAAACTCTAAAACAAGTGGCAGAGTCTAGATTTAAAATGAGTACATACTCCTAATCATTAAAATATACTGTTTGTCAAAGTGGAGGACAAGAAGGAAGAGAAGAAAAATGATGCATGTGTTTAAGCTTGATCACTGCACATGGCTAAGAAGAGAATGCAATGTTTCAAAGTGAGGAATGCCCAGATCAACCTTGGCCTCAGAGTACAGACGAGGGCTAGGTCAGGGGAATCAGGTACATCATTGGTGTTAAGGAAAGATAGAGCCAAATATCCAAACCACAGAGTCAACAATACTGAAATCATGAGACCTAAACTCGAACAACTCAATTTAGAAAGGCGCTTGTCAAGAGGGCAAGGTGGAGGGGTCAATGGGAGGGGAACATTGGTGGAGGCATGTAGGCACTGGAGGTGGGATCAGTGTTTCAATATTGTATGTCTAAAGCTTAACTATAACTTTGTAAATCATGGTACTTTAATGAAAGGAAGAAAGAAAGAAAGAAAGAAAGAAAGAAAGAAAGAAAGAAAGAAAGAAAGAAAGAAAGGAAGGAAGGATGGAAAGGAGGGAGGAAGTAAGGAAGGAAGGAAGGAAGGAAGGAAGGAAGGAAGGAAGGAAGGAAGGATGGGAGGAAGGAAGGGAGGGAGGGGAGGAGGAAGGAAGGAAGGAAGGAAGGAAGGAAGGAAGGAAGGATGGAAGGGAGGATGGAAGGGAGGAAGGAAGGAAGGAAGAAAGGAAGGAAGGAAGGAAGGAAGGAAGGAAGGAAGGATGGGAGGAAGGAAGGGAGGGAGGGGAGGAGGAAGGAAGGAAGGAAGGAAGGAAGGAAGGAAGGAAGGAAGGAAGGAAGGAAGGAAGGATGGAAGGGAGGATGGAAGGGAGGAAGGAAGGAAGGAAGAAAGGAAGGAAGGAAGGAAGGAGGGAAGGAAGGAAGGAAGGAAGGAAGGAAGGGAGGGAGGGAGGGAGGGAGGGAGGGAGGGAGGAAGGAAGAGAGGGAGGGAGGAAGAAAGAAAGAAAGAAAGAAAAAAGAGAGAGAGAGAGAAAGAAAGAAAGAAAGAAAGAAAGAAAGAAAGAAAGAAAGAATAATGTCATTCGTAGTAACAAATTGTTTAGAGTATAAAGTCTTAACAGAATATCTCCTCACCCTCAGGAGTAATCTTTATATAAAGTAGAAAAAGAAACAACTGTTTTTTCATTTTCCAGGTAATAGAAAATTCAGAAAGATTAATGCTTGTTTATTGTTACAAAATTAATACCCAATTGAGTTTAACTCTGTTCTTTATTAGCCTGGCAAGCCACCCGTGATGTATTCGATATGCCAAACACAGTAACAACAAAATCTCCAATGGAGACGTTACTGGGCCCGCTCGAGCAAATTGATGAACAACGGGAGGGCCTTTACTTATTTACTTACTTACTTACTTTATTTCTAACTCTAGTAGGACTCTAGTAGGACTCTGCTCTTTTGACGTAGCAAACTAAAACACTAAAGTGTTTTAGTCTCTGAAACAGAGCCATGGTAACCAATGTGGGCAAGGACACCTAGAAACCTGTCTATTGGCTGTATGAAGTTGAGAAGTTCTGAACTGAAGGAAGAGAACTGATTGGAGATGTTTTGTTGTCTACACAGCATTGTAAAAGTATAAAAAACCTCAGTAAGTGCCACACTAAGCTTATAGCTTGTTGAATTTCCATAAACTGAGCTAAATGAAGCAGACATTACCATTCACCCGCTAATCCCCTTTGTTCTGCCTTTCCTTCTACTTCTACTCACACTGCTGCCTCACAGAGCACAGATTCCTCCGGCCTGCTCTCATCATCCGCCCAAATGTAATCTCAGATATTTTTGCACCTGGTTCTTTTCACTGACTATTATGTTCATAAAAGTCATCCATACTGTTGGATATATTCCTAGTGTAAGATTTTTTTTTCTGTTGGAGAGTATTCTACTGTAAAAATATATAATTATGCATCCACTAGACTGGGGCCTGGAAAACTATATCCAAATGTGGCCCACCTCCTATTTTTGTAGAGCCTGTAAACTCAGAATGGCTTGTATACTTTTAAATGCTTTAAAAATATCAAAAGAAGAATGTTTCATGGCACAAAAAAATTATTTTCAATTTCAATTTCTGACCACAGGTTACAGTTTGTTGGACCACGCAGAGCTGGTTTTCTCTGGCATCCATGGCTGCTTCCACATTGCCATGGCAGTGAAATGATTGATTCCGAGACCTCATGCAGGTTTTGTCTATTGTTTTGCACTGTAGCTAAGACTCCACAGATATATAAAGAGATGCCCTTATAACTTTACTCTGCCTCCTAGCCTGCAGAGTCTAAATATTTATTATATGGCATTTAAAGTGGGCTGGAGAGATAGCACAGTGGGTAGGGCGCTTGCCTTGCAAGCAGCCAACATGACCGACCGAGTTTGATTCCTCCGCCCCTCTCAGAGAGCCTAGCAAGCTACCGAGAGTATCTTGCCTGCACGGCAAAGCCTAGCAAGCTCCCCGTGACATATTCAATATGCCAAACACAGTAACAAGTCTCACAATGTTACTGGGCCCGCTCTAGCAAATTGATGAACAATGGGAGGACAGTGACAGTGACAGTGATGACATTTAAAGTAAAGTTTTGTTAAATTCTGTATGTGTTTATTACTGGGCACTTATTTAATTTCCACTTGAATAAGACTGAATTTTGCTGCATTGAGTTTTCTAATTCTTGTCTTTGGGGAATCCCTGTAAGCATTCATCTTGGGTACATATCTGGGAATGGAATTGCTGAATACTAGTTTGTGTTCAACTTAGTAGAGTCTGCCAAGGGAGTGGTGCTAATTCTATACTCTAACCCACAGTGATGAGTGCAAATCGTAGGTATTTTCTACTTTGTTTAACTACATGGGGATGTGTAGTGGTAAAAGAAAAATGACTTGAAGTGAGAGCTAAAGTAATATTTTCACTTGGTCAGTTCACCTACACTATCACTTTGAAGACAATCCCGTTTTACTGATGTGGAATCAGTGTACAGAAAGCCTCAGCACTCATGTGGTCACACAGATATAAAGTGGAAAAGCCAAGAATCAAACTTCGATCTAATTACATATGTTGTATAAAATCCTCTCACTGTAACAGTTGCCTCTTATGTGACAATTTAGTAAGACATGACACTCTTGGAGAATATTAGCAATAGAAGTGTCTGTAGATTCCAAATACTTGGTCAGGAAAGGGGTTTTAAGCTATTGAAAGTATATTTAGGGAAAATATTGGCAAGCATACTTTCACTTCTGCCGTCTCCTGCCACAGTGGTTAACTCTATGCTTTCTGCCTCTCTCAAGCCCTCTGGCTGGTTATGTTTATTACATGATCTGACAGTTGAGGTCCATGGTGAAAAATGATAACAGATTTGTATTCTCAAGATCATCTCCAGATGCTCGCCAGAAGTATCTCTGGATTCATGAAATATTTGTCTTTAGTATTTCTTGAAGATGGATGATTGGGGGGAAAAGTTCTAGGAACATTTCATTATAAATCATGAGGAATTCCTTTCTTTGGCAATCTGGAATGCATTTCTCTATTTCTTTAAGAAGAATAATGTGTGTATTAATAACTTGGTTGGAATAGAGTCTGTGCCAAGATGAGATGATCACGGAAATCTTATTGATGGTTTCTTGTAGCCAAAAATATCTGTTCCCCCAAACCTGGAGTTTGTCATTTCTAGGTGAATGACAGCTGAAAGGCCACTTCTAAGTCTCCTGCATGAATCCCCTACTCCCTGTCCCTACTGCTACCCATTCTACCAGGTTTTGGTGAGATATTTCTTGGGTACAAATTGTAAAATGTTCATAATAGATTTATTCACTTTGTCTCTTGCTTCCAATAAGCATTCAAAATGACACTAGAATTTCCCTGCCAATCTAATTATGCCACTGACCTTGATGACATCTATCTGTGGACTCATAGCTAAGAACAGACCTCTCCAATTTTTAATTATGTCTCAACATACATGGAACATGGAAATTGTATTTATTTATGAATACATATGTTTACATTTATATGTGAGATGCTAATTCACATATTTATACATAGATTTAAATAAGACACATATCTTAAAGAATGATTAATATATACCAGGGGAACCATGGAAATTTTCTGAAAAGAGACAGATAATAAATGTACTATTCTTTACATGCTGTAAATCTCTCATGATGCTTCAACTCTGTTGTTGTATCATAAGGATAGTCATAGACCATATATAAATAAATGGATGTGACTATGTTCCAGTATAACTTCCTTTTTAACAAAATAAGATTATATGCTAAATGTAGTTCATGGTCCACAGTTTATGGATGCCTTTGTGTATTTCAGATGTGATCAAGGTAACAACTAGATCCAGGAGTTCAAATACATCTAAATTTCTTCCTTCATTCCTGCTGTGCATCTACTTCATTCTCCCTTATAACTTAAGACTAGCTATTTCTGCTCTCTGCTGCTAAAATGGTAAGCACTGGCTAGCAACACGGACCAGACTTGACAAAGTTTAATGGTTCTTTCTATCATACAGAGAACCTTATGCTTCATTCCAAAAGGAATTCCTCAGAAGGAACTCACTGTTTCACCACCATATTCCCTGTGAACAGTCTTGCACTACATCTCAACTTCTGCCACAAGCACTCAAATGAAGATAAAAGATAAAACACCCCCTACCCTCTAAAGTTCATGAAAAACATGTAATCTTCCTTCCTTCGTATCATCTACCAAACACATTCCCACAAGGAAGTGATTAGCATAATAGTCAAGATTAATTTCACAGAATAGCAGTAGCTATAAAATTAATGTGAGATACATTGTCATCCCATTAATAAGCACTTATTACATAGGAATCGTAGATTTTAAGGCAGTGTTCCTCAAACTTAGTCCCTTTGTCAGAGTGAATGAGTTATGCTATGCATTATAATAATTAACTCTAATATATATGTCATATAGGGAAAAATTTATTGTTCATACTATATATCTATTAAAAATTGGCCAAGGGTGCTGCTCCACTTTGTCCATCAATGATATTGTGATGATGAGGACTCCCAAACTTTATTCCTTATCAAGAATGTGAGTTTCCAAAGAAAAAGCGTGGGGGCATGCATGGGACTACAATGTTTGGTGGCCAAGAGCCCTTCCTCTGGCCAGCCCATGGCGACAGATAGACAAAGGACTGGGAGAACAGAGGAACAGGGCATCAGAATGGTTGGTAGGCAGTTTATGTCTCTTTCCTCCCCAACGTAGTCCAATCTTCCCTTATAACACAATCATAGTTGTAGTTTTGGTCATAACCTCAGTCATCATAGTTCCTTCATCCTCATCCTAATCATAGTTCTCTTAGTTCTCCTCTTTCTCAGTCTTCCTTATATCCTCTCTTTCCCCTTACATCATAATTATATAGAAGGGTGGGTGTACAACTAGGTGGGGTTGAACATTGTCATAACAACAAACAGAGGTAAAGCCACTCCTTCAGGGAAAGTTCTAGATTTTGTTCTTAAGGACAAAATCTCATCTGAGGGTTCAGCACTCCAGATTACTAGGAGATCCACTCAAGGGTGGAATTCCGTCTAGGGTGTATTGCTTTCTCCTTTCCTCAGTTAGTAACCTATTTAAATAATCAGAGTGAATTTACTTCTTAAAATATTTCTAGTCATTTTTTATGAACACAGTAAGAGATATATTAAGTTTAAAGATTAGCTCATGCTATATCCCAGACTATAGTCCTCAGACCAGGTTACTCTTTCCTAACCCCATCATGGTCCTTATTCAGTACACTTCTTCTGGGTAATGACAGAGTTTGTTCCAAAACCATGCTCTTAACTTATTATACTTATGGCACTTAGTTTATTCTCTTTTGATGCCAGGGTAGCTTACAGCTAGCTCTGAGTCCATCCAGCCTCGTTATCAGGACCCTCCGTTTGGGGGTGTTAGGAAGTAAGGATAATATTTAAGTCAGGTAAATATGATGGATGCTCAGAAGTAAATATCATTTGGAATCACTTAACTCCCATGTTGCAAAACCATAGCATTAACTGACTTTCTGTGTCTATACAAAAAGTACATTGCTGAATAAACCACACAACTGACATAAAAGAAAGAGAAAAGCAGGGCTGGAGAGATAACACAGCAGGTAGGGCATTTGTCTTGCACGCGGCCGACCCGGGTTTGATTCCCAGCATCCCATATGGTCCCCTGAGCACCTCCAGGAGTAACTCCTGAGTGCAGAGCCAGGAGTAACCCCTGAGCATCGCTGGGTGTGACCCAAAAAAGCAAAAAAAAAAAAAGAGAAAAGCAATATAGGATTATTAGTGCTTTATGGAATTGGGTGTGCCTCAGGGCACTATTGTGGGAGTAGCTCACTAAACCTACGCTCTCTGCAGGAGGAACAATGACAACTCAATGTTATCCAACAAATAAAAAAGGAAAATGGAGGCTGATGTAGTTGTCTTCAGAAGTTTTCTTCCCCCATAATACATATAACATTTTCTCACATTTAATTTACTATTCAGTTAATTTCAAAAAGAGAAAGATGAGCAATTAAGCTGTGTATTTATATTGCATTGTTGATAAGCATTTCTTGTAAGAGAATTTTATGTCTCCACCTTTTGTCAACTGACTGTTGTTCACATGGAAAGCCCCAGTTATTTGGTATCAGACTGGACTCCAGTAATTGTTTGGTCAATTAGATATAAACAGAACTTGCATGTACTCATTTGAGTGCAAAGTCTAAAACATCTAAGCACTTGATGTTGTTTAAATGATGTGGGGGCTGAAGAGATAGATAGTACATCAGGTAGGATGGCACTTGCTTTGCACATGGCCAATCCAAGTTCGATCCTGGCATCCAGGCCCTGCCAGGATTGATCCCCATGCACAGAGCCAGGAGTAAGCCCTGAATACTGCCAGATGTGGAACAAAAAAAAATTTAAAACACAGAAGAATAATATGTCCCAAATAGAAGCTGTTTCTCAAGTCTCAGTTCTAAACTGAGGAAGAGACATTCAACTGAATCATGTCCTACCTAAGGCCAACATGGCTAGAAGCCACTGACAGTTATGGTTTGCAGTCACTTGTTATAAAAGAACATCCCAGAAAAGCATAAATAATTATACACAAGAACTAGAAATATCAATAAATAGCTCAAATGACTAACAAAATCTGTCCTTCTAACAAAATTTTTATTTGGCTCTGTACACACAGTGTGTATATAGCCTCTTAAAGGAACTATCCCCCAAAGTCTGAGAAAAACACCAGTGTCATATATCTGTGCAAGCTATTTTACTTGAACTCCATAACAAATATCATAGACTACGTGGTTTAAACAACAGGAATTAATTATGAACATTTTGAGGCTCAAAGTCTAAGACTAATGTGTGGGCAGGACTGATTTCTTTGAAGACCTCTCTACTTTGCTTGTGAACAGCAATGTTCTTGCCTTCACAAGGTTTTCTCAGTATTACTAACAGTCTTTAACAGGACACCAGTAAGACTCAATAAAGACCCACCTATGGATTTTTTTTTAGCTTTTTGGGTCACACCCAGCAATGCACAGTGGTCACTCCTGGCTCTACACTCAGGAATTACCCCTGCCGGTGCTCAGGGGACCATATGGGATGCTGGGAATTAAACCTGGGTCAGCCGTGTGCAAGGCAAATGCCCTACCCACTGTGCTATTGCTACAGCTCCGGACCTATGTATTTTTAAGGTACATAATGAAGTTGTGGTGGACCATGGCTACGCTGGGCACTCTCTTCAGTAAAGGACAATGTAAGAGAGTTCAGTAGGACCAGATGTGGTTTTACTTGATCTGAAGACCTTTGTACTAGAAAGACAAATTATCTGTTCTCCAAACCCTCAATATACAACAGTTGAAAAAAACCCACAATAAACAATTCGATCCAGAAAGGGAAATAGTAAGAGACACATAGCAGGCACTGTCCCGTAGTAAATCTGAAATCATATAGAATTTTCAGTAGGTCTTGAAGGGCTGATCTTAAAGGCCCCTACTTAGGAATGAGGACAATGCTGAAATCTTGCCCTGACTCCACACTCTTGTCTTTAATGCTCCATTGTCTTTAACTTGACCTCTGCAGGCTTCTCTTTTCCATTATTCTTCATACCACTGGTTAAAAAAAAAAAAGGACTAAACAATAGATTCTGAGGTTTACAGGTACTTAGCAGTTTTATCAGCACACTGTATTTAGTGGCCTCAAATATTACTTAAAATTACAAATAAAGTCTATTTACTACACACAACTTTTTTTAAATTTTTGTTTCTAAGGGTATTTTTTTTTTTGGTTGGGGGGTAGGCTTCCATCAAGGGAAATAAAACTAAATCAAAAAGTTTGCATTATCTGTCACCTTGAGATGCAAATATCCAGTTACCATACTTTTGGAGAATGCATTTTATATGCAAGAAGTATATGAACTGTGTTGAGAGTAGGGTGAGGGAGAACAGAGAGAAGTTTATGAGATGAATTATATTTTTCTAAAATTTATATGATGAATACTTAAAAGCCTTGTAAGAAGAAAATATTCATACCTAAATAGGAGACTAATTAAAATACCATAAGATGGCCACCTACAAGTAAAGGAGTGAGATCTCAGAATAAATAATCTTGCTAATTTCAGGGTTGAATGGAGGCGTTACTGGAACCCACTCGAGCAAATCAACAAACAAAAGGATGACAAGTGATTACAAGTGATTACAAGCTACTTTCTTCGTCTCTGATCTCTCATCTTCAGAACTGTGAAAGAAAATTTTTATTTTTCTAGGACACCCAGTCTGTAGTACTTTGCTATGGACATTCTCACAAATTATACACACTTTCATTTCAATAAAAGATTAGAACAGAAATTTTTTTAAGATGACCTAACGATGCCCAGTATATACATGAAAAGATACTCAACATCACTATTAGTTTTCAGGGAAAATCACTCACTTAATCACTTAATCCCCGTTATTCATCGATTTATTCGAGCGGGTGCCAGTAACGTCTCCATTCATCCCGGTTGCGTGCTAGCGTAGCCCAATGGTATCTGTTCGTTTTAGGAACATGTAGAGCCTCAAACCGATCATTTAGGGTCTTGACGAAGAAGTCTGACCATCTTATAGGTGGGCGTCCACGTGATCTTTTGATGTCCCGTGGAATCCAATCAGTAATGGCTCTAGTCCAGCGGTTGTCTGTAAACCTCATTATGTGTCCAGCCCATCTGATTTTTGATGTCTTGGCAAATGAGACAGCATCCCTGATTCTTGAGCGTTGACGAAGATCAGAACTCCGGATTCTATCTCTCATTTGAGTGAATCGTGATATTCCAAGCATAGTTCTTTCGATTCCTCTTTGAGAGACCCGAATAGCGTTCTCATCCTGTTTTCATAGGGTCCAGGTCTCTGAGGCATATGTTAATGCAGGAAGAATAGTGGAATCAAAGAGATGTGCTCGTAGCTGGAGGTTCTTTGTCCTTTTAGTTATGTCTTCAATGCTCTTGAAGGCATTCCAAGCCGCTCTCTTCCTCCTGTGCAACTCAGGTGCCAGGTCATTCATCATGTTGATTTCTCAACCTAAGTATATATAACTGTTGCATTCGGAGATGGTGGTTCCGTTGAGAGCGAATGGAGCGTCAGGAACAAGGCTGTTTCTCATAAACATTGTCTTCGTAAGATTCAGCTGTAGTCCTACCTTTCCACACTCATGGTCAAAGTCCGCCAGCATTTGTGCCGCTTGGCTGATGTTTGGTGTTATTAGAACGATGTCATCAGCAAAGCGGAGGTGGTGTAGTTGCCGACCATCTATCTTCACTCCCATGTTTTCCCATTCTAGTCGTCGCATGATGTTCTCGAGGGTGGCACTGAAGAGTTTTGGTGAAATGGTATCACCCTGCCGAACCCCTCTCTTGATATGGATGATTACTTCTTTGTAGAATGGTGAGATCTTGGTAGTGAATCCGCAATAGAGCTCACGAAGGATCCTGATGTATTGAGTTTGTACGCCCTGATTGGCTAGGGCTTCCATGACCGCTTCCGTCTCAACAGAATCAAAGGCCTTCTTTAAATCAATGAACGTTAGACAGAGCGGCATCTTGAACTCCCGAGATACCTCAATGAGCTTGGTTATTGTGTGGATATGGTCAATGGTACTGAATCCTTTTCGGAATCCAGCTTGTTCACAGGTTGTCCTTCTTCTAGTGTTCTGCTAATCCTATTCAGGATGACTCGAGTGAATAGTTTGTAGATGACAGACAATAGGCAGATTGGGCGATAGTTGCCAATGTCGTGGATGTCTCCTTTCTTGTATAGTAGTACAGTCTTGCTGGTTTTCCATTGGGATGGAACCTTGCATTCAGACAGGTAGCGTGTGAAGAGTCGAGCCAATGTATTGATGAGTACTGATGGTAAGTTCTTCAGGTGTTCAGGTCTGATCTTGTCTGGGCCAGGGAAAATACAAATTAAAAATATAATGAGATCTCTTCACTGACTCATTTAACCGATGAAAATTATAATGACTAATGATGTCAAGAACTAGTAAGGTAATAAAGCAAGTAGAACTCTAACACTGCTCGCACCAAGGCAAAGTAGTGCATCTCATGTGGGGAAATGTTTAACAGCTTCTTAAAATGTTGACACCTACCATAAAACCCAGTCATTCATTCTAAATATTTATTTGAGTATTTAAAAACAAATTGATAAGTGCCATACACAACATTTACAAATTTCAGTATCAACTCAATGTGATAAAAATAACATTAATGCAGCCTAGAGTTGAGTGACAGAAGAAGAAATAACTGCAAAGAAGAATAAAGTGTTCTTTCTGAATGATGTAGATTTTCTATACCTTAATATTTGTAGTATAAACCAAAGCAGTTTTTTTTTAAATTTTTATCAGTGAAATACCATAAGGTACAGTTGTAGACTTACAAATTTTTGTGCTTGGATTTCAGTTATACAATGATCAAGTACCCATCCCTCCACCAGTGCCCATTCTCCACCACCACAGATCCCAGTATCCCTCCCACCCCCCAGATCCACCCTCCATCCCATCCTGCCTCTGTGGCAGGGCATTCCCTTTTGTTCTCTCTCTCCTTTTGGGTGCTGTGATTTGCAAAAGAGGTATTGAGTGGCAATAATGTTCAGTCTATAGTCTACTTTCAGCATGCTTCTCCCACCCTGGGAGGATCCTCCCAACACCCTTTATTTGGTGCTCCCTTCTCTATCTGAGCTGCCTTTACCCCTAGCATGCGTGGCTGGCCTCCAAGCCATGGAGTAAACCTCCAGGTACTTATTTCAGCTATCCTTGGGTGTTCGTCTCCTATTTTGTTACTTTATGTTCCCCAGATGAATGCAATCTTTCTATGTCTGTCCCTCTCTGACTCATTTTGCTTAGCATGATATTTTCCATGTAGCACTACTTGTATGTAAATTTCATGACTTCATCTTTTCTAACTAAAAGTAGTTTTATATTAAAAATCATTCCTAGAGTTAATTTTTTTTAATTTTTCTTTTTTTATTAGTGAAACACCATGAGGTCTACAGTTGTAGATTTACAAATTTTTGTGCTTGGGTTTGATTATACAATGATCAGATACCCATCCCTCCACCAGTGCCCATTTTCCACCACCATGGATAATATCCCCCACCCCCATCCCCCCATCCCCTGCCTCTGTGACAGGGCAATCCCCTGTGTTCTCTCTCTCCTTTTGGGTGTTGTGGTCTGCAAAAGAGGCATTGAGTGGCAAACATGTTCAGTCCATAGTCTACTTTCGACATGCATCTCCCCTCCTGGGAGGATCCGCCAAACACCCTTTATTTGGTGTTCTCTTCTCTATCTGAGCTGCCCTTTCCTCTAGAATGCCCGACTGGCCTGTAAGCTATGGAGTGATCCTCCTGGTGCTGATCTCAGCTATTCTTGAGTATTAATCTCATATTTTGTTACTTTATATCCCCCAGATGAATGCAATCTTTCTATGTCTATCCCTCTCTTTCTGACTCATTTCGCTTAGCATGATACTTTCCATGTTGTACCACTTGTATGTAAATTTCATGACTTCATCTTTTCTAAGAGCTACATAGTACTCCATTGTGTAGATGTACCAAAGTTTCTTTAACCAGTCATCTGTTCTTGGGCATTCAGGTTTCTTCCAGTTTCTGGCTATTGTAAAGAGTGCTGCAATGAACAAACAAGTACAGATGTCACTTCGACTATACATTTTTGCCTCTCTGGGATATATTCCCAGGAGTGGTATTGCTGGGTCAAATGGGAGCTCAATTTCTAATTTTTTGAGAATCGTCCATACTGTTTTCCAGAAGGGCTGAACCAGTTGACATTCCCACCAACAGTGAAGGAGTGCCCCTTTCTCGCCACATCCGTGCCAGCATCGGTTGCTTTTGTTCTTTTGAATGTGGGCCAGTCTCTGAGGTGTGAGATGGTATCTCATTGTGGTTTTGATCTGCATCTCCCTGATGATTAGTGATGTAGAGCATTTTCTCATGTGCTTTTTTACCATTCGGATTTCTTCTTTGAGAAAGTTTCTGTTCATTTCATTGCCCCATTTTTGGATGGGGTTGGATGTTTTCTTCTTGTGGAGTTTAACCAGTATTTTGGATATCCTGTGTATTCGGCGAATATCCTTTCCCATTCTGTAGACTGTCTTTGTATCTTGGTCACTGTTTCTTTGGAGGAGCAGAAGCTTCTTAGTTTAAGATATTCCCAATTTTCTATCTCTGTTTTCACTTGCTCAGTCAGTGGCGTGGCATCTTTGAAGATACCATTAGCTTCAATGTCATGGAGGGTTTTGCCAACTTTGTCTTCAATGTACCTTATGGTTTCTGGTTTGATGTTGAGGTCTTTAATCCATTTTGATCTTACTTTTGTACATGGTGTTAGGCAGAGTGCTGAGCCCATTTTTTTGCATGTAGCCGTCCAGTGATGCCAGCACAATTTGTTAAAGAGGCTTTCCTTACTCCACTTCACATTACTTGCATCTTTATTAAAGATTAGATGGTCATATGATTGAGGGGAGATGTCAGTGTATTCAACCCTGTTCCATTGGTCTGCAGTTCTGCCTTTGTTCCAGTACCATGCTGTTTTAGTTATTACTGCTTTGTAGTACAGTTTGAAGTTCGGGAGGTTGATTCCTCCCATTTTCTTTTTCCCAAGAATTGCTTTAGCTATTCGTGGGGGCTTATTGTTCCATATAAATTTCAGGAGTGTTTGCTCCATTTCTTTGAAGAATGTCATGGGTATCCTTATAGGGATTGCATTGAATTTATACAATGCTTTCGGTAGTATTGCCATTTTGACAATGTTAAGTCTCCCGACCCATGAGCAGGGGATATCTTTCCATTTCCTCATGTCCTCTTTTATTTCCTGAAGTAGCGTTTTGTAGTTTTCTTTGTACAGGTCCTTTACTTCCTTAGTTAAGCTGATTCCTGGGTACTTGATTTTCTTGGGCACAATTGTGAACGGGATTGTTTTTTTCATGTTGCTTTCTTCTCTCTCACTGTTTGCATATAGGAAAGCCATGGACTTTTGGGTATTGATTTTATAGCCTGAAACTTTACTATACGAGTCTATTGTTTCTAGGAGTTTTTTGGTGGAGGTTATTGGGTTCTCTAAGTATAGTATCTTATCATCTGCGAATATTGAGAGCTTGATTTCTTCCTTTCCTACCTGAATGCCCTTAATATCTTTTTCTTGCCTAATCGCTATTTCAAGTACTTCCAGTACTATATTGAACAGCAGTGGAGATAGTGGGCATCCTTGTCTTGTCCCTGATCTTAGAGGGAAGGCTCTCAGTTTTTCCCCATTGAGGATGATGCTTGCTGTAGGCTTGTGGTAAAGGTAAGGTAAAGGTAAAGGCCCTCCCGTTGATCGTCGATTTGCTCGACCGGGCCCAGTAACGTCTCCATTGGAGACTTTGTTGTTACTGTGTCTGGCATATCGAATACTCTCGGTAGCTTGCCGGGCTCTCTGAGAGGGGTGAAGGAATCGAACTCGGGTTGGCTATGTTGGCCGCTTGTAAGGCGAACGCCCTACCGCTATACTATCGCTCCAGCCCCGGCTTTAATTATGTTGAGGAAGGTCCCCTCTATACCCATTTTGGCTAGGGTTTTCATCATAAAGCGGTGCTGGATCTTGTCAAATGCTTTCTCTGCATCTATTGATATAATCATATGCTTTTTATCTTTTCTTTTGTTGATATGATGGATTATGTTGATTGATTTCCGAATGTTGAACCATCCTTGCATCCCTGGGATGAATCCTACTTGGTCATGGTATATGATCTTTTTGATGAGTAGTTGGATTCTATTTGCTAGTAGTTTTTTGAGGATCTTTGCATCTGTGTTCATCAGGGATATCTGTCTGTAATTCTCTTTCTTTGTGGTATCTCTGTCTGTTTTTGGTATCAGTGTGATATTTGCTTCAGAGAAACTGTTCAGAAGTGTTTTTGATATTTCAATTTCGTGGAAAAGCTTAAAGAGGATAGGGAGTAAGTCCTCTTTAAAGATTTGGAAGAATTCACTAGTGAATCCATCTGGGCCAGGACTTTTGTGCTTGGGGAGACTTTTTATTACCATTTCAATTTCCTTGATGGTGATAGGTCTGTTCAGGTATACCAGGTCTTCTTGGTTCAGCCTTGGGAGTCTGTAGGAGTCTAGGAATTTATCCATTTCCTCGAGGTTTTGATGTTCCGTGGCATAAAGTTTCTCAAAGTACTCCCTGAGGATCCTTTGAATTTCTGTAGTTTCTGTTGTAATGACCCCCTTTTCATTTCTGATTCGGTTTATTAGGGTTTTCTCTCTCCCTTTCTTTGTGAGTTTTGCTAGAGGCTTATCAATCTTGTTAATTTTCTCGAAGAACCAGCTCTTGGTTTCATTGATCTTTGGATTGTTTTTTGGGTTTCCATCTCGTTAATCTCTGCTCTGAGTTTTATTATTTCCTTTCTCCTGTTCGGGTTGTGCTCCTTTTTTTGGTCCTTCTCCAAGCTATTAAGCTGTGAGGTTAGGTTACTTATGTGTGCTCACTCCTCCTTCCTGAGGAATGCTTGTAGAGCTATAAACTTTCCTCTTAACACAGCTACTGCTGTGTCCCATAAGTTTTGGTAACTCGTGTTCTCATTTTCATTCGTTTCTAGGACTCTTTTGATTTCCTCTTTGATTTACTGTCTAAGCCACTCGTTGTTCAATAGCTCACTGTTTAATTTCCAGGTGTTTGATTTAGTTTTCTGTTTTTGTGTGTGATTTACTTCTAATTTCAGCGCATTATGGTCTGAGAAGATTGTTGATGCAATCTCTATCTTCTTAATTTTATGGAGGCATGTTTTGTGGCTCAGCATGTGGTCTATCTTGGAGAATGTTCCATGTACGCTTGAGAAGAATGTGTATTCAGCTTTTTGTGGATGAAGTGTCCTGTATATATCTACTAAGTCCCTTTTTTCCATTGTTTCCCTCAGATGAAGTATGTCCTTGCTAAGCTTGAGTCTGTTTGATCTATCAAGAGGTGACAAAGCAGTGTTGAAGTCTCCCACTAGTATTGTGTTGCTATTGATGTCTCTTTCCAAATCTATGAGTAGTTGTTTTAAGTACTTTGCTGGTCTCTCATTAGGTGCATATACATTTATTATTGTAAGTTCTTCCTTTTGTACAGATCCTTTGATCAATAAGAAATGGCCTTCACTGTCTCTTATGACCTTCCTCACTCTGAAATCGATGTGGTCTGATATTAGGATGGCTACCCCAGCTTTTTTATGGGAGCTGTTTGCCTGTAGGATTGTTTTCCAGCCTTTGACTCTGAGTCTGTGTTTGCTTCGACTATTGAGATGTGTTTCTTGCAGGCAGCGGAATGTTGGGTTCAATTTTCTAATCCATCCTGCCACCCTATGTCTTTTAATTGGTGCGTTTAGCCCATTGACATTGAGAGAGATTATTGTTATGGGATTTTATCCCATTGTTCTGTTGAAATTTGGTGTATTTGAGGGGCCTTTCTTGCCTTAAAGTAGCCCATTTAGTTGTTCTTCTAACCACGGTTTTGAGTCTATGAAGTTCCTGAGCTGTTGTTTGTCTGTGAAACTGTGTGTTGTTCCTTCTATTATGAATGAGAGTCTCGCTGGGTAAAGTATTTTTGGGGAGGCATTTATTTCATTGAGTTTTTTCACTATGTCCCACCACTGTTTTCGAGCCATGAGGGTTTCATCAGAAAAATCAGCTGTGAATTTTAAGGATGCTCTTTTGTAAGAGATTTCTTTCTTCGATCTTGCTGCTTTCAGAATTTTGTCTCTGTCTAAGGTTTTGGTCATTTTGATCAGAATGTGTCTTGGGGTGTTTTTATTCGGATTTCTTCTAGCTGGTACCCTTCGGGCCTCCTGAATATGGTCACAAGTTTTCTTCAGCTCTGGAAACGTTGTAGCAATGATGTCTTTGACAGTTTCTTCTTCATCAAGGTTTTCTTCCTGTACCTCTGGGACTCCAATAATTCTTATGTTACCCCTCTTGGCTTCATCACCATCTTCTCTTGCCATCTGTTCCCGAATTGTGAGTCTCTTTTACATTTTCTGCTCTTTTCTGGAGAGTCTCTGAACTTCATCTTCGAGCTCACTGATTCTGTTCTCAGCAGCTGTTACTCTGCTCCTGAGGCCTTCCACTGAGTTTTTCAATTCGCCTACGAGATTTTTCAGGTCTGACATTTCCGATTGCATTTTCCTCATTTCTGCCTTCAAATCCTCTTGTCTTCTATTGGCATTGCTTTCCATTGTTTCTTTTAGTTCCCTAAGCATCCTAAGTAGCTCCCTTCTGAATTCCTTGTCAGAGAGGTTGTCTAACACTACAGTACTGTTGGTGTCATCTGGGCTAGACTCTTCAATAGGAAAGTTTGGTGGGCTTTTGCGTTGCTTTACCATTGTGAGAAGTGTGGTTTAGTCCTTCACGTTCACTGTTACTATTCTGCTTGATATGCAGTGTGAGTTAAGATAGGCTTATGAGTTATTGGCTACTGTCTTTCTAGTGACTGAGCTAAACTCAGCCCTCAGCGGGCTGTACCTGGTTAGAATAGGAGCCATTCAGCTTGGTTGCCCAGAGCTGGGCCTCCATGCCCGTCCCGCGCAGATCAGGGGAGAAAACTGGCTTTCCAGGACCTTCTAGATTTAATTTTTTAAAGGGTGAATTACAATGACATATTTACTAAAAGTTATAAACATTTATTCCTATATTTTCATCTATGAGTTTTATAGGTTTTGCTCCTATATTTAGCTCCGTGATTATTTTTTAGTTAGTTTTTGTGTATAGTGAGAAGAAGGTTGTCTACTACATTCTTTGGCAAGAAAGTTTATCTCATTGTGCCAACTCCATTTATTGGAGAGATTCTGTTTTCCCCACTAAATGATCTTAACTAGCATGCTAAAAAAGCAATTGACTTTATTCTTTTTATTTTATGTTATTTTTATGAAGGAGTACTGCTATTTATTCAGCCACTGATTAGCTGATTGAATTGTGTATGAAACTCCACCTTACTTTTTTTTTCAGTGACGGTAACCTATTGTGGGGTCCAGACGCATTTCTGTCAAAAGCCACTGGGTTTCAAGATTTGTTTCAAGTCTCTGGGAACATGGCCGTTAAGCAGCTTGATCAGGAGCTAGAGAGGCCGTTCATGGATGATGACTTGGGGTCTCGTTAGGGTGGGGAGGACAGGACCAGCTGCACCCCCATCCCATGAGGCCCTGAGTGTCTCGTCACTGCAGATCCAAACCTGACTGTCCCGTGGCCTCTGGAGGATGGCGGCCACCGGGCCTCCAGGGGGAACAGGCCAAGGCACAAAACCTATTCCCACCTGGGTTGGCCCAGCACCGGTAACCTACTGCAGGGACTGGACGCATTTCTGCCAAAAGCCTTTGGGTTCTGAGATTTGTTTCTGAGTCTCTGGGATCATGGCCATTAAGCAGTTTGATCAGGAACGCAAGTGGCCATGCCTCCAATTATATAGCTGAGCCGGAGGTGGTTTGTGGGTGTGTCTCCCACATACCTAACTTTTGGCCGTTTACTTTCTTGGTAAACTTTGCCCCAAGTTTTTGGGGTCTGGCCAAAGGCACAGCAGCAATTTTGGGGTATCTGGAAGTCTGAAGGCACCATCAGGTTGCTGATGCACTCACCTCACAGGTACAGATTGACCTGCTGGCGGCACCATACCCAAAGCAATTAACTTTAAAGGAAAAATTTCTTATGGCTCATCAATTCCTTCCCTTCCTGTTTGACTCTTGCTTCCCTTCCCTTTCCTTTTCCTTCCTCCCTCCTCTTCCCTTTTCCTCCCTCCCTCCCTCCCTCCCCCCTCCCTCCCTCCCTCCCTCCCTCCCTTCCTTCCTTCCTTCCTTCCTCCTTCCTTCCTTCCTTCCTTCCGTCCATCCTTCCTTCCGTCCTTCCTTCCGTCCTTCCTTCTCTTTCGTTTTTATTTTTTGTCTCTCCTAGCAGAAATACTAGGGTAATGTAGAATAGAAAGAATAAAAATGATCAGCTTTGATTTTCCTTTCATCTTAGGAGCACTTATGAATAATACTTCAATTTCTAGTTTTGTGTAAAGTTATACCATAAATGATTGCTGCCTTTTTAAAACTTCTCTCTCTCTTTTCAGCATCTAGTAGAATTATATTTTAGTGATATATCCTATCAATAAGTAGAGATGTGTTAATTTTCCAAAGTTAAAACGACTTTGTATACCTGAAATAAACCCATTTGATCAAACTCTCATTTGATCCCTTTGTTTTAGTGCTAGGTTATATTTTCTAAATTCTTCTAAAGGAATTTTGTGTCTGTAATCATAAGAAATAATGTATTTTCCATTAATGTCTTTTCCTGGTTTTGTCAATGATAATAATGAACATGTGAATTAGGAAGTGTTTTCTCATGCTCATTTGTGAAAATAATTACATCAAATTCATATTACATTTTTCCATAAACATTTTATAGGATTCACTAGTAATTTTATATATGCCTGCAATTTTCTGTGCAGGAAAATTTTATGAAAACAATTCAATTTCTTTGACTCAGAGAAATCCATATTAGCTACTTCTTCATAAGGAAGCAGTTTTTGTGATTTTTAAGGAATTAGTTCATCTACATGTCTAATTTTGGTACCAAACCATTAATAACTATTTTCACTGTCCACTCATTCAGATTTGCAGTGATGTTCTTTATTTTTGTGCTGATGGTTTTCATTTTATTCAGTATTCACCTTTGCTAAAGTTTTACCAATTTATCTGTGTTCTCAAAAGAACCAACTTTTAGATTACTTGATTTTTTCTATTACTTTCTTTTTCACTTCTGTTTCTTTTATTTTCTGTATCTAATTTCGTCTTTTGCCTCTAGATAATTTATATTTTATTATAAATATTGATATTTTAACAGATATTTCAATATTGATTTCTAACTCAATTCTAGTTTGGCAAAAAATGTCGCTTCATATATATTATCTATGTATAATATACATAAATTTTTGATATATTTATATATGATGAAATATTCAGCATATCTATAAATATTGTATGTTACATATATCACAATAGATTATAAAAAATAAACAACATACTATTTAAAATATAATACATGGCATAATGCTAGATATTAATTGGATCAAAGCGGTTGATCATGTTGTTCAGATCTTTCAGTTTTTTTTCTCTATTTGAGTATTTTATTTTTTGACCTCTTATATTGAGTTACTGGGACTTATACTTTCATCAGATCCTGCAGCTCTTTAACAACCTTTTTGGTATAATGGATCCATTGTCGAATAAAGGGTGTTAAAAATTACTTAATAAAATTTTGGAGTTGTCTTTCCTCTCTTTTAGTCTGTCAATGATGGATTCCTGGGTTTTGAATCTCTGTTCTTCAGTACATACATTATTGATGTCATATGTTTCTGATGAACTGGTGTTTCGATTACTGTTTGGTAACAGTCTTATCTTGAAATATAATTTCTCTAATAACAATATGACTAATATGTCTTCTTATTCACATCTACCTCTTTATTCCTTTTTTATGCTATATGGACCATGTCTAGTAGTGCTCAGGACTAAGAGGTGGCAGGGAAATAAAGTCAGGGGCAGAGTGCGTGCTTTGTACAAGCTAGCTATTAATTCAATCTCTAGAGCCCCTAGAATATTTTAATCAACATTGAATCACACTTTATTTTTTTCCATAAAATTTCAGTAGAGACAATGTTGCTTTTCTAAAACTAATTTTAAAAAGCTACCTAATCAATGGGATATATAACTCATTAACATTTAATTTTATTTTATATTTGAATTTGTTTTCTGTTATCCCTCATGTTTTTCTTCCTATTTCTTAAAAAATTTCTTCCTGAAATTACTCACATGTTTTCTAAAAGTTTGCAGTGGTGAGAATTTTAGGTTGAATTGCTATTGAAGTCGCTACTTAGAGTTATGACATATTGCCTAAGGGCTAGTAACCACTATGATTCCTAACACATTTTTAAAATTTAATGTTAATTAATTTATTGATAATTTAGTCACTTCTTTTATTTATTTTTTAATTGGCATCCTAGGGATTACAATATACATCACTGATCTTTTCACATTTCCTAGAGTTGATATTATATTACTTTACGTATATTCTACTATTTACTGTTTTTTGGCATATTGAATACACCATGGATAACTTGGCAGGCTATGCCGTGCGGGCAGCATACTCTCGGTAGCTTGCCAGGCTCTCCTGGAGGGAGAGAACATTTTAGGGTGACCTCTAATCGTGATGCAAACAGCATCCGGCCCAGACAAGGTCAGATCCGAACTGAAGAACCTACTGCCAGTACTCATCAATATACTGGCTCGGCTCTTCGCATGCTACCTGTCTGAATGCAAGGTTCTGTCCCAGTGGAAAACCAGCAGGCTGATCTACTGTACAAGAAGGGACATCCACAACATTGGCAACTATCACCCGATCTGCCTGTTGTCTGTCGTCTACAAGCTGTTCACTCGAGTCTTCCTAAATAGGATTAGCAGAACACTAGATGAAGGACAACCATGCGAGCAAGCCAGGTTCCAAAAAGGATTCAGCATGATTAACCATATCTACACGATAACCAAACACATTGAGGTTTCTCGGGAGTTCAAGATGCCACTCTGTCTAATGTTCATTGATTTAAAAAAGACCTTTGATTCTGTTGAGACAGAAGTGGTCATCGAAGTCCTAGCCAAACAGGGCATTCAAACTCAATACATCAGAATCCTCCATGAGCTATATTACAGATTCACTACCAGGATCTCACCATTGTACAAGGAAGTGATCATCGGCATCAAGAGAGGGGGGTTCGGCAGGGTGATACCATTTCACCAAAAGTCTTCAGTGCCACCCTTGAGAATGTCATGTGACAGCTGGAATGGGAAGGAATGGGAGTGAAGATAGGTGGTCGACAACTACACCACCTCCACTTCGCTGATGACATCGTTCTAATAACACCAGACATTAGCCAAGTGGCACAAATGCTGGCTGACTTTGACCGTGAGTGTGGAAAGGTCAGACTACAGCTGAATCTCACGAAGACAATGTTTATGAGAAATGGACTTGTTCCTGACATTCCATTTGCTCTCAACAGAACGAACATCTCTGAATGCTGCAGTTATTTGTACCTAGGTTGAGAAGTCAACATGATGAAAGACCTGGCACCTGAGTTGTGCAGGAGGAAGAGAGTGGCTTGGAACGCCTTAAGAGCATCAAAGAAATAGCTAAGAGGATGAAGAATCTCCGCTCCAGGCACATCCCTTCAATTCCACTGTTCTTCCTGCATTAACATACGCTCCAGAGACCTGGGCCCTTGGAAAACAGGATAAGAACATTATTCGGGTCTTCCAAAGAGGAATCAAAAGAGCTAGGCAGGTAGTATTACACTTCACTCAAGTGAGAGAAAGAATCCAGAGTTCTGACCTCCATCTATGATCAAGAATCAGGGATGCTGTCTTGTTTGCCAAGGCATCGAAAATAAGATGGACTGAATACATAGTGCGATTTGGAGATGACCACTGGACTAGAGACATTACCGACTAGATTCCATGGGATGTCAAATGACCGCATGGCCTGCCACCTGCAAAATGGTCAGACTTCTTCATCAAGACCCTGAATGATCGGTTTGAGGCTCTTTATGTTCCAGGAGCGAGCAGATGCCATTGGGCTACACTAGCATGTGATAGGGACAAATGGAAATGTTACTGGTACTTGTTTGAGCAAATCGATGAGTAGCAGGATGTCAAGTGATTAACTGATATTCTACCATTCGTATTGTCTTTAATGTTTTAGCTGCCCACATTTATGTCTGTATATATTATAAATCCATTAAAGCAATACCTTGCACGCAGCCAACATGGCCGATCCAAGTTCAATTCCTCCGCCCCTCTCGGAGAGCCCGGCAAGCTACCGAGCGTATTCGATATGCCAGACACAGTAACAACAAAGTCTCCAATGGAGACGTTACTGGGCCCGCTCAAGCAAATCGATGATCAACGGGAGGGCCTTTACTTTACCATAAATTTTACTGTATATATTAAATGTATATTTGAAATCTAAGAGAAAAGAAGATTGTTTAATATTTAATCTTGATCTATTTTGTAAAATATTATTTATTCCTTTCTAAGGATGTGAGTTCCATCTGGTACTATTTCTATTTTGCTCTGAAAAAAATTTCATTTTCATGTCTGGAAGGGCAGTGTAGGTGGCAACACACTTCCTTAGTTTTTCTTTATCTAAAAAATGTTTTACTTCACCTTTAGACTTAAAAAATATTTTTTCTTTTGCCACTTTAAAATATTTTTCCATTGTCTTCAGGTCTCTTGATTATGAAAAGTCCACTGTTATTCAACACTGGTGCCCTTTCCGGTGGTAGGCTATTTTTCATTTGGCTCTCTTCCAAAATGCTCTCTTTATCTTTCACTCTCAGAAATTTGACTAGGTATCATTATCATTAAAATTAGACTGTTTGGAATCCAGTGAGCCTCCTAGATTGGTTTGCTTTTGTTCATTTGTTATGAGAAATGTTTGGTCATTGCTTTTTTTTTTTTTGAGAGGGAGAGGTGAGGATGGCCACATCTGGTGATTCTCAAGGGCTACTCCAGGCCCAGAGGTCACTCTTGGCAGCACTCTGGGAACCATGTGGTGCCTTGATGACCAATGATTTGATATGTGTATAAATTGTAAAATGATTATCACAATAAGTTTAGTGAACAGGCATCACCTCACACGTTTCTTTTTATTTGATGAGAAGTTTTCAGATCTACTTTTTAAAAGCAACTTTTAAATAAACAATACAGTATTTTTATTTATTTTTTTATAAACCTAGGACAAGGGTTTTTTTTCTTTTTTTATTAGAAAATATTTTTAATAGTGAGACATCATGAGGTACAGCTGCAGACTTACACATTTTTGTGCTTGGGTTTCAATTATACAATGATCACTAGTCAGTATTTGTACATCCCATTCTAGAATGTATTTGTTATAGAGACTTACAATTTTAGAACAACTTCATTCATTTTCACAGTCCTTTACTTATAGGAACACAGATCTCTGTTCTGTTGTCATGAGTACTTTTACTTTAATATTCTACCTATAGAAGTGATCACTGTCACTGTCATCCTTTTGTTCATCAATTGCCTCGAGCAGGCCCCAGTAATGTCTCCTTCATCCTAGCCCTGAGATTTTAAAAAATTCCACATTCAAGGTTCTTTCAGGGTTAGGAGATTGAAACCCATCATTGTTACGGGGTTTTGGCATATTGAATACACCATGGGGGGCTTGGCAGACTCTGCCGTGTGGGTAGGAAACTTTTGGTATCCTGCCAGGTTCTCCAAAGTAAGAACTAGGTAATAAGATGTTGTGCGGCCGCAAATGTGGCTGTGTGCTTCTTGGAGCAGGGTTTTATACTCTCTGGTTCTTGGCCGTTGATGGGATTACACAGCGCCAGGGGCAGTTGGTGGGTGTAACGCCTACAGACTGGAAGATGAGGGAATCTGCGTGGAGGATGCCCCAGTCCCAATCTGAGCAGGCTTGGAGATCTATACCACGGGTCCCACACACCTGGGTTTCTCTGCTGGTTCATGCGTGAGGCTCATCCAAATGTGTGCAGAGTGGTCTTAAGCATGGCTGTGGCTGGAACCAGAGGTCTTCGGCTGCCGGAAACCCTGCTCCCGGAAGAGAACAGCACAGAATCTCCTGCCTCCGCGCCTGGCTGTCCACACCGGGGCCTCTTGGAGGAGGGTGGGTTGAGTTTCCCTCCCCACCCCGAGCAGAGTCCCAGCATCTGAAGACCTCTGGTTACAGCCACAGTCATGCTTAAGACCACCCTCCACACGTTCAGATGAGCCTCAACATGAAGGAACCACAGAGGAACCCAGGTGTGCAGGACCTGTGGTGTAGATCTCCAAGCCTGCTTAAATTGGGACTGGGGCCTCCTCCACCCAGATCCCCCATCTTCCAGTCTGTAGGCATTACAGCCACCAACTGCCCCCCGTGTGTAATCCCATCAATGTCCAAGACCCAGAGACTATAAAACCCTGTTCCCGGAAGAGAACAGTGCAGAGTCTTCTGCCTCCACACCTGGCTGTCCTCACCGGGGCCCCTTGGAGGAGGGTGGGTTGAGATAGAAGTGATATTATAGACATTTTAATGATTGAGGGGAAGGAATGGGCCACACAAAGCAGTGCTTAGAGCTTACTCCTAGTTCTATACTCAGAAATCATTCCTGGCAATGCTCAAGAAACACATGCAGCGGTGGGATAAAACCAGGATCAGCCTATAACACCAGGACCTTACTCACTGTATGATCTCTCTGACTCAATCATACAGCTTTTATTTTTCTCTGTCTAACTTCTTGCATTTAAGAAACAAACAAACAAACACTGTCCTCTCATTGTTCATCAATTTGCTCTAGCCAGCCCAGTAACATCTCCATTTTGAGACTTGTTATTACTGTGTTTGGCATACTGACAGGCTTTTGCTGTGCGGATACTCTCGGTAGCTTGCCGGGGCTCTTCAAGAGGGACAGAGGAATTGAACCCAGCTCAGCTGGGCTGGCTGTGCGCAAGGCAAACACCCTACCACTGTGCTATTGCTCCAGCCCTAACACAATGTTGTATTCATTCATGTTACTACAAATGGCAGACTTTTTTCTTTTTTTTATAACTAAGTAATATTTCATTGTGTACATTTTGATCATAGATGATGGTGGTCCCAATCAGCTATGTCACATGACCTAGATATGTTGGTATGTACTTACTCAAAGTAAACTTCTAGGTTTGATTTAATATATTTGAGGACCTTTGCATTTGATGAAATCACCTATTGATGTCTATCTCAAAATGTATCCCTGTCCTTTTGTCACATATAACTGCTTGAATTTTTTTTTATCCATTCATCAATTGATGGACAGTTAGATTGTTTTCAAGTCTTGGCTATCGTGGATAACATTATAATAATCATGGAAGTACAGTTATAATTTCAATATCCTATTGCATGTGCTTGCATGTTTATACACAAAATACATTTCTTATATCCCACAAGACTTAATGTGACCTTGTTTCAAAAAAGTCTATTTCTTTACTCCCATCCAAATGTCAAAATAGATGCCAGTGTAGCTAAACTGGGTTTAGGAATATAAGAATTCTCAGACTACTGGTCAGGTAAGGCCACCAGTATCACTATAGATAATAATCAAAATTGTGGCAAGGGAAATGGTATTAAATTACAGGAAGAAAAGGTAAAGGTAAAGGCCCTCCCGTTGTTCGTCGATTTGCTCGAGTGGGCCCAGTAACGTCTCCATTGGAGACTTTGTTGTTACTGTGTTTGGCATATTGAATACATCACGGGGAGCTTGCCAGGCTCTGCTGTGTGGGCGAGATACTCTCGGTAGCTCGCCGGGCTCTCCGAGAGGGGCGGAGGAATTGAACTCGGGTCGGCCATGTTGGCTGCATGCAAGGCAGACGCCTTACCGCTGTGCTATCGCTCGTCCTGCTAAAGGCCCTCCCGTTGATCGTCGATTTGCTCGAGCGGGCCCAGTAACGTCTCCATTGGAGACTTTGTTGTTACTGTGTTTGGCATATCGAATACTCTCGGTAGCTTGCCGGGGGAATTCGGCAGCAATATAAATTCCTGGGAAGGTCAAAAATAATATAGAACTGGGAATAATGAAAGTAAGGGAAAGCAGTTAAAAAATAAGATCATTTTACAAGAAATTCAGATCAATGAGTAGACCTACAGATCAATGAGTATCACCATTTTAACATACTTCTTAAGAAAATATATAATAAATAATGAAATTTCAAATGAGCACTGTAGAATAAAATTCCTTAAGGGGATTGTAGGAGGCAAAAAAAAAAAGCTATAAGCTAGAGAAGTTATTCATGGAGTTATCATTAAAAATCAGGAAATGAATAAACTCTTAAATTCAAAAGAGAATTTCAATGACAAAGAACAGGACGGCAGATATTCACAAAATAACATTTACACAGCTGTCAATAATTTTACCCTTATCTGTCAGATGGCACATTTGCATTCTTACTGTATAAATTTCCAGGAGAATAACTTGAGAACTTCAAATTATATTGAGGACTTACTATGTGAAAATTTTAGTATATCATTTATATTCCAGTATTTTAAATAATAATGATAAATTGTGCTTATGAATTCAAGTGATTTTTAGAAAACTTTGTTTTTCATTCTTCAGTTCCTTATGGTCTGTATATGTAAAGTATATCCTGTGGAATGGTTAAAAAATTAGACATTTGGTATAATCCAGAGTACAAGTTTCTGGCTTCAAAATCAGTTTCTACTCTAAAATTATCTTTGCAAGACAAGTGATAATTTATCTTACGATAATTTTTTCAAGTGGGAACTTGATTTTTCCTGAGTCTTAAATTCTAGTGAAATGCTTTCTAGCTTCAGCGTCTTCTACTGATGACCTACTTTCAATCATCAGTTCTTTCAATGTGGGGAGGTTCTCCCAAGCAATGTTCAGGGGAATAAGAACCACACTAAGTCATAATCAAGTCAGCTGTACCAGGCAGTTCAATGTTAGGCTGGCAATATAATGCTACTCAGGTGAAAAGATGCTGAGGGCCATCAGGTTTACTCAAGTGGTGCTTGAGGATGGGACCTATAGCATCTGTGATCAAACTTGGTTACACTGATCTACCTAGGTCTTTGAGTTATCTCCCCAGCCTGGAAGGCCATCATTTTGAAAGTGGTTATGGAAGACAAATGTTTCCAAAACTAAGGATATATGGGAAGTGCCTTGAAAAACAAACATTGACTAAGACCCAGATAATGACAGGTAGTTACTTCAACAAGAAGGAAGAGCAGCATATAGGAGGAAATAGTGTGAAATCAGGCATAGATACAGAAAAATTCTAGGTCAGAAAGGATCTTATGAACTTTGCACAATCACCAATCTTTATTATAAAAAAATAGCAGTTAATTGGAAGCTTTCAAATATGGAGGCAGCATGAGCAGATCTATGTGCTGAATGATAACAATGACTGTTGGGTTCTGATGAGACTGAAAAGGTCAGAGTGGACATAGGGTAGCTTTAACTGGAGCAGTGATGATACAGAGACATGAGTAATACAGCCATGTCCCTAGTGGACACTTTCTCCAACTCAACAAACCCCTAACCCTAACCCTACCCTGAAGGTGAAGGGGGATCTAGCAGATTATTTGCTCCTGCTTCCAGAATGATCTGTCACTGTCATTGTCACTGTCCTCCCATTGTTCATCGATTTGCTCGAGCAGGCCCAGTAACATTGTGAGACTTGTTACTGTGTTTAGCATATCGAATACGTCATGGATAGCTTGCCAGGCTCTGCCCTGTGGGTGAGATACTCTCAGTAGCTTGCCGGGCTCTCCTAGAGGGGCAAAGGAATCAAACTTGGGTTGGCCATGTTGGCTGGTGTGCAAGACAAACGCCCTACCCACTGTGCTATCGCTCCAGTCCCCAGAATGATCAGATGAAGCATATTCAAGGCCAAATACCCTGTGGATAGGATATGGAGGCTATGCAGGGTATGGAGCTCAGTAGAAGAGCAGATGCCTTGCATATGTGAGGCCGTAGGTTGGATTCCTGAAACTATGTTGCATTCATGTTTAAATCTCTTCACTAATTATGCTGTTGTTAGGTTTTAATTATACAAGTCACATAAAACTGAATAGAGTTGCTTAGCAATAAAAATGTGGCATTTGCATAACATGCTCAGGAGTTATATTATTCGGGAGCAGTTTTTCTATAAGAGATGCGGCATCTGTTCAGTTGCTGAATAGGTAATTTAATATTCCCTACATGCCACATTACATTCTCCACACAAATCCAGATCTGTATTTTATGTATTTTTAAAAACTGACTTTCAGAAACAAAGAGATAATACTTGCCTCATAAGTTGCTGACTCCAGTTCAATCCCAGGCACCAATTATGGTTATCCAAGCACCAACCAGGAATCATCCCTGAGTAGAGAGTCTTGAGCAAGAGGAATAAGTCCAAGCATCGCTGGGTGTAGCCTAAACCCAAACTCAAAATAATAGAAACTAAGTTTCCCCTCCTTCCCTCTAATTTAAAAAAAAAATTCAGTTTTCCTTAATTTTGAGTTTTGATTACAATAGCTCCCTTTCCCCCAGATCTAAGATATCTAAAATTCATGTAAAGAACAAGTAGATGTACAGTACTTAGGATTTCAATGGCAAACTCTTACACATTCACTCCCTATTAGTGACAGAATTACTTCACTGTATTCTGTGATCTCTCTCTCTCTATATATATACATTGGTATGTATACAGCAATGATGTTAGGAAGCTGCTGCTATTCTTCCCATTTCACAGAGGCTGATCCCTGAGGGCTAAAGCACTATGCCAGGCTGGCCCCCATCCTCCTGTGTGATTCACTCCAAAAATTAGCCTGTGTGTCAGGGCCCCCACAGGACTGTGAGCAAGAAGAGTCCTGTCTCCTACATTTCCCCTGTTAGAACACACAACAACCTCTCCCAAAAACATGATAACAGAAAGGAGAAAGGTACCAGTTTCACTGAGAATTTGTACACGTAGCATTTTTTTTTTACCAACACTAGTCCTTTATCCAATTTACTCTATAAATCTGTTGAAATAATAAAGTAATAGCAATTCTGGGAGCTAAGCAATTATGTTCAGCAGTAAGAAGTAACAAAAGGACCTGAACAACGCTTTTATGGAACTTCTAACTTCTTTCCAATAGGCCACACTGAAGTTTCCAAGAGTCACTGTGCCTTAGAAATAACTAAGTGCCTGGCTACCCATCCAACAGATGTGGTCCAGAAGTATCCTCACTGATATGACAAGTCTCAGAAGCCCCAAGAAGGCTAAAAGGGGCACAAGGCCCTAGGACAGGAGAGATGGCTGGAGTTTACCTGACAAATAGAACAATAAACCCCACAGGAGTCTCTAAATAATGGCCTGAGTTACACACTGGCAAATCAAACCCACCATTAAGCCCCTGGGTCTAGCAAGAATTCTTCGCTATTGCCAGAGAATCACAGGAGACCACTTTTCAGGAATGTCAGGAGGCTAGAGAAAAGGTAGGCAGAGGACATCTAGAGAACTAGACATTTATAAGAGGTCAAGTCACCCAAATGGCATGAAACCAAGATGGCATTCTCCATATGTCCTCTCTCTAGGCAGAACATTGGTGCTGCTGAGTCATTATAGAAAATGAGGCTGCATTTTCTCATGCAGTTGAGTATAAATTCAGAGCTCTGTGCACTTAAAAATTGCATTTTCCTAAAGCTAAATTAGAATTAATTAAATTCCTATACACTTGAGAGAGAGAACAAGAAAACATTTCTGTAGAAAACCTGTAGATCTGTCTGTTAAAAATCATTGTACCCTCATCTAAAGAATATTGTTGTCAGGCCAAAGACATAGTATTGTAGGTACAGTGCTTTCCTTGCAAAAGGCTAAAACTGATATGACCACCAGTAACCCACATGGTCCCTTTTGGCACCACCAGGAATGATCTCTGAGAACTACTGGGTGTGGACCCAAACCAAAAAATGGAAATATTTTAAATTTTCTAATACTATCTACACATATTAATCATTGGAGACATAATTATAAATAAAACATAAAAGGTGAATTCACTGTATAAGGTAAAACTGAGGAATTTGTTCCAGTTCGAAGAGTCAATAATTTTTAGAGCTCTGGGATTTAAACTCACATCCAACTCCAAAGCATATACACTTTCAGTCCCACCAACTAGTTAAATATGGATAAAAAAAGGGAATTTCATACTTATATCATGACTTAATTTTTTTAAATGACCAGATGTATAACCTTTGCTATTTAATGAATCTCCAACCTCCCTTAACCTTCCTTAAATTAGTTTAGGGCCCTCTGCCTACATTTTTGTCAGTTACAAGGCTTGTGATTGTTTCAAGAAAAGCAAACTAACCCACACACTGACCTCACCATAAATCTAATGATAGAATAGTGGTTCAAAAGTGTGGTCCCTGGTCCCACAGCATCAGCCTCACCCATGGTCTTGTAAGAAATGCAAATTCACAGGTCATATGCCTCATTCACTTCCAAAGAAGAAACTGGGTGTGGGTGTCTATATTTTGACAAACTCTCAAGGTAGCTAACACACACGGCAGTTTGAGTGCCACTGGCCTATGATCAAGAGGAGGGATTCTGATTCTAAGATGAGCATGCCTTGAATCCTTCTCCACAGACACCCAAGAAGTCACCATCAGTGGTTCTGAATTGGAGTTCACAAAGAGAACTTTTTATCATTATTGGCTGTTCACAGATGAATTCAAGAGATGAGAAGGGAGGGGGCCGGAGCTATAGTACAATGAGGAGGATGTTTGCCTTGCACATGACCAACCCAGATTCAATTCCCCGAATCCCAAGTGGTCCCTCTAGCACTGCCAGGAGTAATTTCTGAGTGCAGAGCTAGGAGTAATCCCTGAACATCGCTGGGTGTACCCAAAATACCAAAAATAAATAAATAAATAAATAAGATGAGGTGGAGTGAGAGATAGTGAGAATACACAGGGTCACAAACAAAAGAATGGCAGAAATAGTCAATCTGGTCAGCAGTTCGAAACACCATGGTGGTTTGGCTGAGTAGTATTTCCTGGTGAATGGAATTTGGAAACAGTTCGACAAGATGGGGGTGAGGTGGAGACTTAATAACTTTTATAGACCAAGAGTTGTCTCTGGTTTGGGAACCAGCACACAACCAGGAGTTGAGATGGAATCTGACACCCAGTTTGGGATTAGAATACCCCAGCATTAAGTAAAAGAGGCAAACAGAAATTTAATCTGGAAATGGAAGGGCATCTTTCCCTCTTACCCTGATTGGGCTGCTCCAGTTTCCTGATATTCCCCCTCTACTTTGCCATTTAAATGAATTACTTCGCTCAGTAGCCTGCTTCCTGCATTCTCCTCCACCCACAGCTGCTGAATCTAATCTCCATCCATCTTCACCCAGGCTGTGAACCCCAGGGAGCAATGAGGAGAACACAAACCACAGTATGAAAGAGAAAGGGGATATCCAGGAACACTCATACTGAGTGGATCAGGGAACAAGATCACCTAATTTTGGTGAAATTTCCAAGTTATAAAGGAGGTGAAGAATGTTCTGTTGGCTGTAGAGGACCTGGAAAAAGAAAAAGGAAAAGGAAAAGGGAAAGGGAAAGGAAAAGGAAAAGGGAAAGGGAAAGGGAAAGGGAAAGGGAAAGGGAAAGGGAAGGGAAGAGAAAAGGGAAGAAAGGGGAGGGGAGGGCAGTGGAGGGGAGGGGAGGAAAAGGAGGGAAGAGGATAGAAAAGCCCTTTATGGCTCAGAATCTACCAAGCTTTCCAAAAGAATAGCTGTTGCTATGTTGTTTTCCGATCAAGTCAATAGCATCTAAATTGCTCATTCAACACACACACACACACACACACACACACACACACACACACTCACACACTCACACATACACTCACACACTCACACACACACTCACACACACACTTTTCAGTGAAGTCTCTGCATTGGCAGAAATAACAGGACTTTTTTTTTTTAACTTTTGATCCAGATGCTAGTGATTTCATACTAGTTGGAATTTCCATCACCTAACCAGTCTGGTAAGATACTTAATATCTTTAAACTCCAATTGTTTCATGTGTAAAATTAAGATAATAGTTGATCTAACTCCTGCCCTATCCATCTCAAACGATGAGGTCAAGTGAGATAATGGCCAAGACTGTGCTTTGCAATCTATGAAATATCAGACAGATGTGAACTATATGCTATTATTATCACTCCCAATTTCCTCCACCGACAGCCATAGCCCCAGTTTACAAATGTGTTTCATGACTACATCCTGGATCTTATCATTAAAAGGAAATGCTATACCCTGACATCTTAAATTCTAACACACCAATCTCTGACTCCAATTTCCTATTAGTCCAATTTTCCCTTTCTTAGGCCTACCACACGTATATACATTTTTAATTTTAGCACAACTTTCTAGTTCTTTGGCGTTATTATTATTATTATTATTATTTTATTAAATTCTGCTTTGATTTCCTTACCATCCTCTGAAACTATATGGTCTATCACTGTAATTGTAATTTTTTGTTGCAAATATCCTCATCATCCCAGTGTCTTGTTTAACTTCATTAGAACTCAGATACAAGATATAGGATACGAGATAAGCACTTGGAAACACTTCTTCCCAAATCTCAGACTTTAAATATTCACTTCCAAACCTATTATCTCCTAGGATCTTGTGCCAGGCCAATTGACCTTCTTTTCCTATTCAAGGCAAATTCTTCCATTTATTCTCCCATTTGATGTTCACCTAACTCCTCCAGAGACTTCTTCCTTCCTGGATATTTAATCTCTAAAAGGTTAAAAGTTCCTCTCAAGGCTTCCTCTCAAGGCTTTTGCCATTCTCTTCACAATCAATCCCTCCCAGAGATTTCTCTATACTTAGGACCTTTACTTCCTTAAATCTTATTCAGGCTCTAATCTATGACCTAGTGCCCTCTACTGCTCTTGGTTAAAGTTACAAACCACTTCTATATGCAAATTGCCTGTGGTTCCCCATCATTAAGGAGGTTGATGAAATTGTTGCATTTCACTTATATTCTAAATTCTTTTTACAATAATATTCTTCCACTGATTTCTGAATTACTCTTTGCTCCTTACTCATTTCCTGACCCTTTCTGATATTATTAGTTTGTCTCTTTTTTTCACATCCAACTCTCCCTGAAATATTGTTTTTCTCATAACTACCCAGACATATTTTAGGCTCTTCATCAAGAGCCAGGAGTTTTGTTCCAGGAGTTATACACTGATCTTCTTCCGTTGATGATGATTCCCACTATCAAACTGCAACCTAAAGTATGCAGTTAACTACTAGACATTTCTACCTAATACATGTGTTCAAAAGGAATGCAACATTTTCACTTCCCTCCTGTGTTCCTTAACTCGGTAAACTGTGTCACTGGATAAGTAAAACGCTGAAGGTGATTATGACCCTGCTCTCTTGCTAGTCATATTTTCCTTCTCCTCATCTTCTTTCCTCCTGAGTTGAGATTTCCTTTTCTTTCTCATTTTCCTGTCATTACTTCCTAATTGCCTTTTTGGCTACCAGTACTGGATTCTTCTAATATATTTACCATACCAGAGTAATATTTCCAAAACAAAAGCTACTCAAATATTCCTTCCATTTAGTAAGCATGATTATATCAGGAGACATTAGAAAGTCTTTACATTCTCTGTTTCTTTTGAGTCTCACAGAAACTCTATGATGGAAATACTGATAGACATCTTTTCAAGAGATGACAATACCACAGAACTACTAGAGGGGAAATACTAGTAATTAAACCAAAGCCTATGTTCTGTCTGTTTAAATACTGATATTCAGTTTTTACATGAATAAAAGGATAAATCCAAACTCCTTAGCATGCTAGCTCTGTAGAAACCCACCTCATGTTCTACTTTGCCTCTGCCTCTACAGTAAGCCTTCACCCCTCCCCACATCCCACTCCACTCCCTTCATCCCTAAAGAGTTGCTTATCCTTGGTCTTGTACCTCCATTATATTCCATTCACCAAACTTCCATCAGTGTCAGTTAAATTTATCATACGTTTCTTTCCTTCCCATGAGACTCTGTGTTAGCTTTTCAAGATCATCTTTAGGAATCTAAACCCTAATTCCATCTTTGGCACTTTAATAAACAATGTCTTATTTTTTGTTTTGTTTTGTTTTGTTGGGGGCTGGGGGTGGCTTGGGCTACACCCAACAGTGCTCCCTGGCAGTGTTTGGGGGACAATATGTGGAGCAGGGGATAGAACAGACTTGGCTGCATACAAGACAAGTGTTCTACCTGGTGTATTATCTTTCTCTCTGACCCTCATACACTGCAATGTCAGAGCAGAGTAGCTCCTAGCAAGATTATAAGTTTCAAGATCCTAAATACTTACTATTTAACCTAGACATAAAAAAGTATCATCTCTGGTAATAGATATAATTAGCACTGTAGCACTGTCCTCCCGTTGTTTATCGATTTGCTGGAGTGGGCACCAGTAAAATCTCCATTGTGAGACTTGTTGTTATTGTGTTTGGCATATCAAATACACCATGGAGAGCTCTCCAGGCTCTGCCATGTGGGCGAGATATTCCACCCACCCCTCCCCCACCGGGGCTCTCCGAGAGGGGCAGAGGAATCAAACCCGAGTTGTCCACGTGCAAGGCAAATGCCCTACCCGCTGTAAAAATATGTATGAAAGAGTGGTGAATTGACTCTGAATAATTGTATAATCACACTGTCACTGTCACTGTCCTCCCATTGTTCATGAATTTGTTCAAGCGAACCCTGTATTGTCTCCCTTTTGAGACTTGTTACTGTGTTTGGCATATTGAATACGTCATGGGTAGCTTGCCAGACTTTGGTGAATAGTATAATCATTATTTGAATTTAATTCATGTGTTTCCTAACAATCAGCAAGGTCTGACTGCTCTTGGTCTTTTTTATCTGTAAAATGGGACTAATCATAAATTAGAGGAATGTAAAACTTAATTGTAGTACTTAAACTCATTGCAAAATTCAAATGGGAAATGAATCTGACAGTCCTAGTAAATTCTAGAAAATAATTTCAATGAGTATATGTAGCAGAATAAGGAAGGATTTTGAAGTTAGCACCCTAAGTTCAGAAACTATTTCATCTTCTGTCTACTTGTTGTAGTATATTGGTAATCTACTAGCTACAGATATCATACCTGATCCCTTGGTCAGTGATTGTATTTAATCTAATTGACATGATTCAGATGTCAAGAAATCTGACTAGAGATAATAGTTTTGTAATTCAATTGTGTAGTTCAAAACCCAGCTTTAAAATTTACTAGTTACTTAATCTTGGACAAGTTCTTTAATTTCAGTATGTTTATTTATGTTTAGCATTAGAATCAAATCATCTCTCATACACTCATGTATAATATTAAATTGATTACATTCTATTAAGAGAATTAAAGTCATAATGTATAGGCAATACTAGCTGCAGACTGAATATCTGTGTCCTTTCAAGTATACATGTTGAAGCCCCAGCCTTCAGTGTGGCTGAATTAATTGATGGGGCGTCTAAATAAGTAACTAAAACTAACTGAAATTACAGGGTGGAACCCTGATCCCATTGGATTTGTATACTTATTTAAAATACACACACAAACACACAACAAACACCAGAAAGACTTCTCTTGGGAATCTCTCTCTCTGTCTCTCTTAGAAAATTTCAGATTATGGCAATACACATTTTAAAAGGAGTTTTCAACAATCAAGCAGAGTATCAGGCAATAATCCTGTTTCCTAGCCTTCCCTTTATCTGGACTTTCAGCATCCCTGAGAAAAAAAATGTATTTCTACTAAACTCACCCACTCTATAGCATTCTAAAGTTCTATTATTGTAATAACCACCAACATGGGCATAGTAGACTCCCTGATATATTAGGCAATCAGCAACATTTGCTTATTATCATTAAAACTGCTATTAAAGTAAAAATTAATGGAACTAATTAAGCCAATAAATATTCTTCAAGTCTCAGGTCAGCATTCGTGTATTTGGGATAAATAGAATCTTGTTTAAACCACAGCTCTCTCTGATGAACAGAGTAAGTGCAACTTCTGCCATTTTTATCTCTTTTACAGTCAAGTAGAGACTTGTGAAAGGAGAGTCCTTGGACTATGGCCAGATGACGAGTAGAGTGAGCACCAAAGTCTAGAGTTCCTTGGTGTTGGGAAGTCGGGTGACTGGGAAGCATACTGGATCCCGTGACACCATTCTCCCACGGCATGGAGTGGGGCATAAAAGAATGGAAGCAAGTCCAGAGGGACAAGATAAAGCATCCACCATTAATAACAGAAACTTGTCTTGCCCTTTGCACCATGAATGATCCTTAGTATTTAGAAAACATAAAACCATGAGCGCATTTCAGAAATGGAAAGGGACCTTTTTGTTTTGCTTATCTTACCACTCTTTCAATCTCTAAGATAATGCTTCTGTGAAGAAATATGCAAGTGAACTTAGAAAAGTTCACTTTCATTCCAGTCACCAGGGTACAACTCTGAGGTTTCAACTCTAAAATCCTTCCTCCTTCTGTCACACCAAGCCAGCTCTCCTGACATATGAATACATACACCACTTGGAGCCTGATGAAAGACCCAGTCTCTAGGAGTATCACTACTCACTCATCCTTGTGTGGCCTGCTCCCTTGAGAGAAGCAGGCAAGTTTCACCAGGCCTTTCTGATGAGCTCTCATAGTGGAGTGCTGGTCTTGTTTTTTAAGCACTCTACATTAGAGCCAGCTGGTCTATTTGGACAGAGGGTGTGGAGGCTTCCTTAGTCGCATCACCCCACCTAGATAAGAAGACCGGATGCCCCATGACCTTCCAACATTTGCCAAAGTTCAGACTAGGGCTGGGTTGTAGAGATCAAGAGAAGGAGGGTGTGCCTCACTAATCCAGCAGTGCAGACTAAACAAGCCTAACATTCTGACCTTTTCCTTCCTCTGACTTGTTAATGAAAGTTCTTTCTACCCAAAAGTGAAAACAGCCATTTATTCATTCATTTCACATTCACAAAGTGCCTAACCCCATAACTTACCTTGTGCCAGGTGTAAGAGATGAGGAGATAAATGGAATACACTTCTTCCCCTCAAGGAGACTAAAATGTAGTGAACAAAACTAAAAATACTATGTGATGCAACCAAAGAGATAGTACAGCAGGTTAAGGTGCTTGCCTTGCACGCAGCAAACCCAGGTTACATCCCTGGTACCCCTTATGGTCCTGTGAGCATCACCATGAGTGGTTTCTGAGCACAGTTAAGAGTAAACCCCGAGTACAGCCAGGAATGACTCAAAAACCAAAACAAAATCAAAGGAAACATTAAGTGGTAAGAAATTAGAACAAAGCCCTAAAGAAAAGAAAATCCCTTACATTTCAGAGATCATCACACTGAGTCTTAAAAGAGACATAGGAATTCACTAAAGAAGAATAACAACTGTAATAATTCTAGCAACTTAGGGTCTATTAGAAACCAAAGTGAGGATAGCCACTTCATATCTTCATCACCAATTCTAACTATGAGCACATTTTAGAAACAATGAAAATGGAACTCAGAATAGTTGGAGAGTATCATGCGAAGTGAAATGAGTCAGAAATACAGGGACAGACATAGAAGGACTGCACTCATGTGTGGAATATAAAATAATACAATGGGAGACCCCTAGGAGAGTAGAGATAAGGACCAGGAGGATTCCTCCATGGCTTGGAAGCTGACCTCACATGCTGAGGGAAAAGGCAGCTCAGATAGAGAAGGGACCATCAAGTAAAGGATGCTTGGAGGGTCAGCTCAGGATGGGAGATGTGTGCTGAAACTAGTCTATAGACTGAGCATGATGTTCACTTAATACCTGTAATGCAAACCACAACACCCAAAAGGAGAGAGAGAGAGAGAGAGAGAGAGAGAGAGAGAGAGAGACAGAGACAGAGACAGAGACAGAGAGATAGTAAAAGGGAATCTTCCTGCCACAAAGGCAGGGGGGGTGATGGAAATGGGGATGGAGGTGGTGGGAGGGGTACTGGAAACATTGGTGGTGGAGAATGGGCACTGGTGGAGAGATGGGTTCTGGATCATTGTATGACTGGAACTTAAACACGAAAGTCTGTAACTGTACCTTACAGTGATTCACTAAAAAAAAAAATTAAAAAAGAAAAAAGAAAAAAAGAAACTAATATTACAGAATGCACGAGAATTCAATTTTGTTCTACATAGCAATGCTGTCTCTTACTTAAAACGGACAACTGTAGTTATGCCATTTATAAAAGTCGGCTATAATTTAGTCAAATTCCAATAGATTTAATTCAGTATTTCACATTGATTATATGATTAAAAGTTATTTCAATGTCCAAACTGTTTTTCAATGACATTGAGTTGTTTCTTTAAGGTTTCAAAGTAAACCCATTGTAAGTCAATGAATGAGTCCAAATCATAAATATTCAAATCATTGTGGCTATCAGCAGAATAAATCCCACATTAGGGTTTGTAGTGGGATGTGGACAATAAATAAATTTATATTAAAAACTTTTTAAAAAAGAATAGCAATACAACATGTCCATGGAGATACACAAAGGAAGCAAATGAAAAAACTAAGTTTGAACCCAAGTTTTCCTAAAGGGTAAAAGGTAAAGGCCCTCCCGTTGATCGTCGATTTGCTCGAGCAGGCCCAGTAACGTCTCCATTGGAGACTTTGTTGTTACTGTGTCTGGCATATCGAATACTCTCGGTAGCTTGCCGGGCTCTCCGAGAGGGGTGGAGGAATTGAACTCGGGTCGGCCATGTTGGCCGCTTGCAAGGCAAACGCCCTACCCGCTGTGCTATCGCTCCAGCCCAAGTTTTCCTAACTCCAATTATTATTTTGGCTCTTTTTTTTTAAAATATGGTAACAGACACAGAACGATATATTCAGGGTTTTTTGGAATACCTTCAACATCAGTGATGGAGGAAGGTCAGGTAAGCAGGTACCAGAAAATGAATAAGCTCACTTTTTAAAAAAAAAGTAAAACTGCATATGTGCCTTCCAGTTAGACTTTCCCTGGAAATTACTGGGAAGTCAGAATACAACCTTTGATTTATAAATGCCATTCTTGGGGAGTAATAGCACATGATTAGGGCATTTGCCTTGAACATAACTGATCTGAGTTTGATCTCTGGAACACCACATGGTCCCCCAAGCCTGCCAGGAACAATCCTTGACTGCAAAGCCAGTAGTAAGCTCTGAGTACTGCCGGCCATGTCCCTCAAAACAAAACCCCAAACAACAAAACAAAACAAACTGTCGTTTTGTACTGAGGACAGTGTTTGGAACATCACTAGCAGAGACGTGTCTGGCTTGTGGTCTCCAATAAAACATGAGGGTGCTTCCATCAGAAGAGTCCTTGAGATCCCCTGCATTTGTAGATGGAAAGTCGAGGTCCAGAGAGCGGATAGGAAAGGGCACAGAGGGTGCCAGCCCCAGAGCTCAAGCTTCATCTCCCAGTGTTTGCTGTCCTTCCTCCCCTCTGGAACACCTTTCAGGAAAACTATGACACCGGCTCTCACACTGCTTCCCTGCATCCTGCTCTCTGCTGGGCTGCTACGGCTGCTCTCCTCCCTCCCTCTGAGGATCTCCCAATATGTGGACAAGATCCAACCATCTAGGGAAGCTGGCAGGAGGAAGCCCTAAACAATGAGCAAATGTTCAGGGGAAACCCCTAGTGATTCCCCTAATGAGCTGAGGCAAAGCAAACCTTCCTGGAGTTCACGCTTCACTGAGCAGGCAGATTGTCTGAGCAGAATCAGGTGAGCCGGAAAAGCAAGAGAGGCGAAATGGGCAATTCCTATAATAGGCTTTGAAGCAGAGCCCAGATGCAGTCATTACTGGGAATACCCCATGCCTGGCCTTGCATGACAGTGGAGGGGCAGGAGGTGGGAGAAAAGGGTGCTGAGCAGAAGCCCTCCCTTGTTGGAGAATAGCTTGTTCAAGACTCAGTGAACTGTGGTCTGCAGTGGGCACATTAACAACAATCTCTGAAGCAGACCCCCGCTGACTTGGAGACCGGCTGTGCAGAGGCCCAGGAAGCTCCACTGACTGCCTTGCCATAGAGGGCAGGTCACATGGTGACCTTCTACTTTGCTCCCTGCTCTGAAAGGGGCAGTCAGCCACAGGAAGACCACAATCTAGGTGCAGCAGTGGGGTGCCCTCCTCCAACTAAGCAAAACTCCAAGGGCCTTGTTCTTCTCCCTATAGGGAAATTGAATGAACCCTAGGTGGCCAAGTGAATGGCAAAGAATAAAGAAATTAAGCCTGAAGCTAAGGACCAAGCAACTTTGAGGACAGTTGGAGACTTTCAGACCCTGGTGCAAGCATGTATACTGGCTTTATAGGAGTCTCAGATCTGCTTACTCAGGTGACACAGTATCTTTTCCGGAGGCCAAGAAGAGAAACAAAGGCTAGCTTTCTGATCTTCTCCATCTCAGCTTTCCACCAAGAACCTTCCAAGAGAATCAGTGGAAAATATTCTAACGAGTTTCACCTCCCTGCCTTTAGTCATTTCCTTTTCCTGCCTGGCATCTTCTCAGCGATTCCCTTCACCCTGGCCCACAGTTCATGTTCCAGCCCAGTTCACACCTTCATTCCCATAAAGTGCTCTGCGTTGGTTGGGTTTTCTCCGAAAACAACATCCCAAGCCAGATGTCTGGAGGCTGGGCTTTCCTGGAGGCTCATCCCAGTGTGCCGAAGCAAGATGCATGATGATCGAAATAGGGCAAGGAAGTCATCCTTAGGTGGACAGTCCAATACTACCAGGATTTTCTGAGAAGTACAGAGCATTCCTCCCAGAATTTTCCATTAGTCAAAGAGAAGAATGGGCCACTGACTCCCTATTTTCTCTCCGACTCCCTTTCCCAGGGAACACATTCCATGTGGCTAAGGTGTTTTTTTTTTCCTGTAACCCCAATCTAGTTCATTTAAATTCCCAAAGAAATGGACTCTGAGTGCTGCTCTAAGCGAGGACCATGTGAGAAGTGCCCCGCCTGTAGATAAGTGGAAAACGGATCCCAAAAGGTTTGAAGGAAGCCAGTGAATGCCGTGAGCAGGCCAGCTACAGCTGCTATTGCAGAAAGCTGGAGCTTCGTCATGCCAGGGAAGTCTGGCATCCAGTGAGAAGTGGGGCCTTCCAGAATAACAGCAGCAACAAACTCAGTGCTCATGACTTGAAGTTTTCAGCCTTCCCCCGGGTGGGAGTTCCCATGTAGAGCCAAGTGGGGTCTGGCTTTTAGAGAAGCCCACTGGCAGAGAACAGGAGACACTGGCTGTCGGACTCCAGATCCATGAAGCTAGGGGACATAGATGTGGAATGGCTTCTGCCTGTGTTTGTCGTAGACTAGAAAATGTCCCTGGGTCTAGAAGGCACTCAGGTACAGAACTGAATGGCAACAGTCTGCCATTGAGGAAGGAGGGGACAGTGAGTCTGAGCCCACCAACGTGGTGGTGGTTGTCACTGGAGGTGGGCCTAATGACATATCTTCATGCATCACCTTTGCTGGAATATACTGGTATTTTCCTTCCTCCTTTAGGAACCAACTGTCTTTGTCATCATTACACATGCATGCATGGGTTATCACACCTGAGTAAGTCAATACTTGAAAGCAGGTCACAATTCTTTGGGGGTTTAGGGTCAGCAAGTTGATCCTTTTCTTTCTATCACTGTTAATCAAACATTTCCTGACTGTACCTGCTCCCTTTCAACCCGGTTTTCTAATTGTGCCCATCCAACTGTGCCACCCCTACTAGTTGCTCCCCTATGCCTTGGCCCTCCACTAATTTCACTTGTGGTCCTTTGGAATATATTGGGAAATCAAAGGAAGTCAGTCATATAACCCGACATTGAAAAACACGGCTTTAGAACATAACACAAAGGGGACTGGAGACATAGTACAGCAGGTAGTAGGTCTTTTGCAAGTGGTTTACTGGGATTTAATTCCCAGCACCCAGATAGTTCCCTGAGTCTTACAAAGAGTGATCTCTGGACACAGACCCAGGAAAACATCCTGAGTACTACTGATATGTCCCAAACACTTGTCAAAAAGAACTTAACACAAAGCCTTTGGCCTAATTATGACACTGTCAACAGTTTAACAAACACAATTTTTTAAAGATGTTCATGCATGAATTGCCCTCTGTTCTTTATCTTTGGAAGTATCTTGGTGCATTTAAGCCTGGCTTTTCATCAGTTATTTCTGTCTAAAGAACAATAGGAATGAGAATTCCTCTTTCCTGATTAAGGTGAATGTATCTGCTTATGTTCTCTATGGTATCAACTTGCTTCTCTTCCAGAATCTTCACTCCTCAGATTTCTCTTTTCTAAAATTGAGTAGCAGGTATTTGTGCTGGATAGGAGTCCTGAAATTCAAAGCATCCCACACCACTGTCATTCAGCTTCAAGGCTGAGAAGAGTCCTTCCAGAACACTTGGGAGGAAGTATGGGATCTGGCATGAATGCCGACAGGGAAGCTCAAAGGCGCCACATCCCACCTGGCTTGGCACAGGACTCCATTGTGAACGAACAAACGTGTACCACTAGCTGAGAGATGGGGCACCTGCTCTCTCCTTCCCTCCCGTCCTGACAGGGCAAGGACACACCGGAGGAGTTTGCAGCACTGGAATGAGGCGTGGAAATGCCTCAGTCACACCCAGCACATGCTCTGTCCTCAGCTTCTCCCTGGAATGCAAGGTCTGCTGCTGCCAAAGACTCGGCTGAACCTCCAGAAAATAAATTGTTCCTTGTCAAAATCAGTTGGATTCTTTTACAATAGAAAATATTCCGGTGGGCCCCCTAGGAATCGAGAAAATCGAGCAATTCAACAAGTGGGATATGGATCTTGGAAGCACAAGTTTTTAGCCAACATTTTCTGCCTCCTCAAATCCTTTTGGGAACAGGGTTGGAAGTAAATGAATAACCCTATATAACTTAATGAAATTAATTCCAGCATGGTACTTTTTTTTTGTCCCTGCATCATCTTTTTCCTTAATTTAATTCTTAGTTCCCCTTTTGCCATAGGTCCTCAGGAGAATAAGTTTGAAATCTGTCTATAAATATTTGTGTATACTTTAAAAATATGTGATATTGGTTTGGATGCATATATGTCTTTAATTTATATAAATCATACGGTATTATAAATCTCACTCTGTTTCTTGTTTTTGTCACTCAACAATAGTGGTTTTTGGAGTGGAGAGAATGTGGTGCTTGTTTTGTTCTGTTTAACTTTTTTTGGAAGCACATCACACATATGAGTGCACAGATTTTGAAAGTTCACTGTCTTCACTAGACAAAATACCAGAAACTAAAACTTCATGTTGATCACTTTTCTATTGTTGTTACATCTCTGCACAACATTTAAAAAAAAAATTTTATTAGTGAAACACCATGACGTACAGGTACAATTGCAGACTTACAAGTTTTTGTGCTTGGGTTTCAATTATACAATGATTGAGTACCCATCCCTCCACCAGTGCCCATTCTCCACCACCAATGATCCCAGTATCCCTCCCAACGCCCTCCCCCCCATCCCACCCTGCCTCTGTGGCAGGGCATCCCCTTTTGTTCTCTTTCTCCTTTTGGGTGCTGTGGTTTGTAAAAGAAGCATTGAGTGGCAATCATGTTTGGTCTATAGTCTGCTTTCAGCATGCTTCTCCCATCATGGTAGGATTCTCCCAACACCCTTTACTTGGTGTTCCCATCTCTATCTGAGCTGCCTTTTTCCATAGCATGTCTCTGCACAACATTTTACATTCCTGGTTCTACCTTTATGTCAATGAATCTTACAGAACTTTATACACGTAACTTGCTCATTTAGCCCCACAAAGAAAGGGACTTGCTTAGTTGGCTTACATACTTTATCCACCTTGAAGATATAGCTGTGGTTTATTCAGGTTCTTCGTAAATAAATTGTTGTATGACTCTATTATACTTTATCAAAGGGAGCCATACGGGCTTGGTGTTGTTGTTAGTCTGAATGATGTGAACAGTTTGACAGTGTTTCCATGTGCAGTTGGTTAGAGGTTTGTTTATGGAATATATCTTGGGTCAGAACTGCTGAATCACAGTGTAGAGTACACTCTTGATCTCAGCAATGCCAAGTTCCTTTCTAAGGTTATTCCGTGAACTTACATTATCTCCCACAGGTTTGGTAGTTTCTTTATTCCACATTGAACACGCTGACATTAATAATTCTCTACTGTTGTCCAGGTGGTGACCATGAAAACATAGACATTTGGATTTTAATGCCCATTCCTAAATTGCTAATGGACTTCCATTTCTTCCCATCATGTTACAGAATACTCATACTTACTTTTTTGTAGAATTCCTGTTTGTACTTTGGCCCATTTTGTTTGCCTTTTTAAATATGCTTTGAAATAAATAGGAGTTTTATAAACTTGCTGTATATATGACCTTGTCAAGTAGATGCATGTCAAGTATCTTCTCCCTGTTTGAGGCTTTAGTTTAGCTCTGGTTATAGTGCCTTTGAAATAGACATAGCTAATTTATTCTTTTTATTGTGGGGAGGGCACACCTCGTCATGCTCAGGGCTTAGTCCTTGTAGTGTTCTCAAGGATCACAACTGGTAATGCTTGGTGGACCATATGCGGTTTTGGGGATTAAGCTGAGGTCAACTGCCTACAAGGCAAATGCCTTGCTCCCTCCATATAATATCTCTCTGGCCCCTGAAGAAACTAATTTATTTTTGCTTCTTATAGGGCTACACTTTTTCAGGGTTAGGGGAATGAGACCCATTGTATTTACTGGTTTTGGCATATCAAATATGCCACGGATAGCTTGCCAGGCTCTGTCGTGTGGGCGGGATATTCCTGGTAACTTGCCAGGCTCTCTGAGAGGGATAGAGGCTTTTAGGGTGGTCTCTAATCGCCCTTGCAGGTGTTCCCATAGTTCAAACCATATTTGAGCCCCATCAAATATGGTGCGGTAATCTTAGAAGTTTAGTATTAAGTGTCTTATGATGTGTCATGTGTCGAAAATAAAATGGGCTGGACATGTAATGAGTTTTGGAGATGACCGCTGGACTAGAGCCATTATCGACTGGATTCCACCAGATGTCAAAAGATCACATGGCTGCCCACCTACGAGATGGTGAGACTTCTTCGTCAAGACCATGGATGATCGGTTTGAGGCTCTTCATATTCCTAGAATGAACAGATGCCATTGGGCTACACTAGCACCCGACAAGGACAAATGGAGATGTTACTGGCATCCGCTCAAGCAAATCAATGAGTAATGGGATGTCAAGTGATCAAGTGATCAAGTGATAGGGCTACGCTCAGGAGCTCTCAGGGCTAACTCCTAGCTCTGTGCTCAGGAATCACTTCTGGTGGGGCTCAGGGCACTGTATAACCTGGGTCTGTTGCATGTCCTGCAACTGTCTTATAGAAGTACATAATTTTGATGAGGTAGAATTTCTCAAGTGTATATGTGATCTGGCACTGAAACATTTCTTTTCCTTGTAGTTATTAGGTATTGTTCAGTGTAAGTCAAAATTTAAAGTGCTATGTCATCATAGATTATGTTATTTACCTTCTCCAAACACTGATTTTTATAAAACATATGTCCTAGGGTTTATTATGAGAGTTACACGTGGTAAGTGTGTATGAAAGGGGCCATTTTATGCATAACAGGAAGCTGGGCTGTGTTAGCTCATCCACTAGAGTGGAGTCTAATTCAATATTTCACAGCTATTAGAGTTTTGTGACTAACTTAATTTTTGTTTGTTTGTTTGGGGACCACACCTGGTGGTGCTAAGGGATTACTCCTAGGTTTGTACCCAGGGACCAATTCAGTGGCTCAAGGGGCCATATGAGATGCTGGGGATCGAACCCAAGTCAACCACATGCAAAGCAAGTGCCCAACTCGCTGTACTATCACGTCAGTCCATCAACTGACTTAATTTTTAGACAAAAAATATTTGGTGTGTGGTATTTATATGCTTAATTTTTGTTAATTTCTTTTTGGTTCACAGTAACTCTGTAAACAACATTAGTATCCTTGATGTTATATAGCTGAGGTGATTGAGAGTTGAAGAATAAGTCATCTCTCTTGGCTGCAGTCACAGAATGGAAAAATCATAATTATATTTTCTATCTGCCTTTTGTCTAATACACATAATTCTATCTACTGAGACTAGGTAGCACTTCATGGAGAAGGGGTACTTTGAGCAAAGCAAAGTTCCTGTAATGTTTGAAAGTTATATATACTGACACATAGTACTATCAACTGAGACTAGGAAGTACTTCATGGAAAAATGGGTTTTTAGAACATAGCAAAGCCCTTGTAGTGTTTGAAAGACTTATCTATTAAAGCATATCTGTGATTTGGGAGTAAGGTGCTAGAGAGGAGAAGAAAAGGGTGGTCCATATACTTTATTGCTAATCACTCTGTAAAACATATGACATGATTTGCCTTGATCTGCATTTCCTATTCCCCAGACCTGACTCAGAGTCTCTTGAAACCACCCATTCCCCTAAGTGTCTGCCTTGAACATAGGGCCCTCCTGATTTGCATCATAAAGATGATGCCCATAATTAACCAACCACATTGCTCCTCTCTAAGGAATTCCACATCCAGTGGAATATTGTTCTAGTCACAGTGTAACTGGACCCCAGTGATTATCTCCCTCTCGGAATCTTAAGTCACCCAGGATACATGTATCCACAGGATTTAAAGCTCTGTTTGTTTGCCACTCCAGACAGATATTGAAACAGGATCTACCACTGCTGGTCAAATGACCCAGACAATCAACAAACTCAGTAACCACTTGCTAAAGCCAACACTACTTTGGCACTCAGTTTCCCACTAGATGAATTATAACAGAGTGTACACTGAGTTCATTCAAGTCACTCAATGCTAGATCTGAAAAGAACTTAGAAATCATCTATTCACCTACAATAGTATAGCGGGAAGAGAACAATAGTCAAACATTTATTGTTGTCCTTAGTTGAAAGACACGATATGACTGGTCTACATCTATGAAATAAAGTTTTAAAAAAAATTTAAAAAAACTTTCTGCTTCCTAAAAATTTAAGAATCAAATCAAATGGGCTGAGTAGTAGCTCAGTGGTAGAACATTTGCCTTGTATGTGTGAAACCCTGGATTCAATCCCTAACACTGCCCATGCACCCTTGCCCTCCCACCCCAAATCAAATTAAATCAAATAAGATAGAAACTTCCAGGATTCTCTGCTTTGACCTATATAACCATTGGTTGGGTTAGTCAAACTCTTTTTAAAATTCAACTTTAAATAAAATGTTGTACAAAATATGTAAGTATTAGAGATTTGAAAAGCTTTTCATGATGTCCAAAAAATACCGCAGAGCAAGGTCATAAAGTATGCAGCATATTCTACAAAAGGGTCACTTTTATTTTGAAATTGAATCTACATATATAACTACTGAAAACACTACTAAGTACTAAGCTATCTTTCAAATGATAGACGTGTGGTTTTAATCATCAATATAGTTTTCACCACACTATTTCATGAGATTAAATGCTTTTTCCCCCCTTGGAGGACATAACTGGTAGTATATTGGTCTAGTTATGTCTGGGACCAGGAGGGCTAAACCTCTCTTTGCTAGTGGCAGATGGCATGTGGTATTCAGAATCAAACTCACAGTTTCAAATATGTTAAGCCTGTGTTTTACTACTTGAGTCATACACTAAAACTTGAAGTTAAGTTTTTTTATACTGTTGAGAAACAAGGATAAATTTCTATTGTAAATTTTAAAAATATTTTTAGATCTAATTTAAAGCCTCAAAATGATAATATTTGATTTCATAGGCTAGTTTCAGAGTTTCTTGGGTTGATTTTCCTGGCCTTCATTGTTGAAAGTGCTTTTACCTAGAGATCTGGCTAGAATGAGGTCCTCCATCCAGGAGGACTTCACTTACAAGACCAACAACTGATGTTGGCTATTTGGTGGTGTTTCTCATTTCTCCTCTATGTGTGGTGTCTCATTTCCTCCTCTAAGAGACTTGATTGACTTTCTTGATGGCATCTCAAGACAGAACTCTAAAGTGGTAAAGGCAGAAACAAAAAGCCTGACAAAGCTAAGATTGAGAAATGTCACTTTTCTTCTGCCACATTCTACTAGAAAAAGCAAGTTGCTGTAATATAAAGATTAAAGGGGGAGGAGAGGAAGATCGTGGAATGATTCATCTTTTGGAGGAGCAGAAAATTCATATTACTAAAGGGACATGAACACTGGAAGGAATTTATGACCATTAAACCATCTATTGAAGTCTGTGCTCTGATTATAAAAGATTATTCATTTTCTTCTAACATAAAAAGTATTATCACCTCCAAAGTACAACCTCTGAAAGTTTCCTCCAATGTTTGCAAGTTGTCTATTTCCCCATAACAAATTATTCTGTAATTTAACTGGCTAAAACAACAATTAACATTCATTATCTCATGCGATAGCACAGCGGTAGGGCGTTTGCCTTGCACGCAGCCAACATGGCCGACCCGAGTTCGATTCCTCCGCCCCTCTCGGAGACCCCGGCAAGCTACCGAGAGTATCTCGCCCACACAGCAGAGCCTGGCAAGCTCCCCGCGAGGTATTCGATATGCCAGACACAGTAACAACAAAGTCTCCAATGGAGACATTACTGGGCCCGCTCGAGCAATCTCATACAATTCTGTAGCTAGCAACTTGAGAGATTGAGCAGTTCTATCTCAGAGTCTCTCCTGTGGTTTCAAGAAAAACGTCATACAGACATGTAGTTATATAAGGTCTTAACTCAACCAGAAGATCCACATTCAAGAGGGTTCACTGATATGTCCTGAAAAAAAGACTTCAGTTCCTACTACAGAGACCACCCTATAAAGTTGCTTATGTGTTCTCTTAGCAAAATTGTTGTCTTTCCCTAGAGTGTGACTAGGAAAAATATTGAAGTGTGACTTGACACAGTCATTAAAGATATACCATAAACAGTTACACTGAATATATATATAAAGGTAAAGGTAAAAGGTAAAGGCCCTCCCGTTGATCGTCGATTTGCTCAAGCGGGCCCAGTAACGTCTCCATTGGAGACTTTGTTGTTACTGTGTCTGGCATATCGAATATGTCACAGGGAGCTTGCCAGGCTTTACCGTGCAGGCGAGATACTCTCGGTAGCTTGCCGGGCTCTCTGAGAGGGGCAGAGGAATCGAACTCGGGTTATATATATATAAGGTATATATATATATATATATATATATATATATATCTTATATAAAGTTTATGAAGTTATTTCTATAAAACCTCACTCACTACCTGGGCCAGCCACACTCGATATATGAGACTTTACAAGATCCTTATACAATTTTAGGAATTGAAATCCACACCAATTTTCAAAAATTTTCAAATTTTTCACCAAGTTTAAAGTTCAAAATATTTCTGTCTGATCAGTTTGGCTATAATAGAAACTTCTTAAATATAGTTTTCAAGTACAACAACTATTGAACAGCAACAACTATAGCGATCTGTAAATAAAAACATTACAAATCCTCACTGGACATACTCAACATACCTTACTAAAAGAGGGGAAAATGGCTCTCAATTTTACACTTGCGTCGATATGGCTTCTCAAATGCGGAAAGTCCTGGGTTGAATGTCTGGCCCTTAAAAAAGAAATCTATAATAGACAGTCTTACTCATAATGCATTCATCAGATAATGGCATATACAGAAGCCCTGAATCAAAGTTGTTTCCAAAATCTTGATGTCCTAAATGGTCAGGTCCTTTCAGGAGGGGTGGAATGTGTTTCTTCATCAGGGGAATGTTCTTCCAAGAAAGTGGTCTTTCTGTGCTCTTGAGTTCTTCACTCTACCTTCTGAGATTGTTTTCTACCTTTCTAAACGGCCCTTTAAAAACTATGTTTCCTACTACCCAGAAGCCTTTTTTCCTTAGCAATATTGCCATCTTTTTCAGTTCAAGTTACCAAAATTCAATGCTAAGGTTACCAATGCTACTGACAATATAATTTTCTTTAAGACTGTGTGGATTTCCCATTAAGCTCATGAACATTCACTCTGTATTCCCAAAAGCCAAACCCAAAATTCTTTTCAAAACTCTCTCTACTTTATAAATAAGATGCCTTTGAGACAAAAATTACTAAGATTATTAGAAGCTCTTTTATTTAGCAAGAGAACTAACTCAAACTTTAAATATTAAGAGATACTTAATAAAAGATATTGCAACAATACCCTTTATTTTAAGCTTTGCCCTTTGAGAAACAAAAAGCCTTAAAAGCCTTAAGTTAGTTTTCTTTCCTAGTCAAGCAAGTCATTGCTCCCTTAAACTTCCTTCAAATTATTCTTGTACATGTTACAGTTCTCTCATTAATCCATCTCTTATTCCATAATATATTACATGCAGTTAAAGACACCATTTGGTATTTTTATTCTTCGAAGTATCTCCTTAGCTAGATGCAACAAGTTCAGTTGGACCATTTTCTATCTTCTAAGTTTCTCCAGTCCTGCCACAATATACTAAGGATTACTATTTCTTTGCCTTCAGTAGCAATTTCCTTACTGATCTGCTAGTATCTTTCCAGCCTTTACCACCAACCAGTTCCAAAGCCAATGCCACATAGTTGAGGGTTTTGTTATGGCAGCTTCACACATCTTGTTACCAACTGGTTTCAGCTTTCTATTGCTGCATAGAAAATTATCTAAGATTTAGCAGCTCTAAGTAACAGTGATTTATGATTTCTCACAATTATGTTTAGACTGGGAGTTTCATTTGGTGTTTTTGGAGAGTTCGGTTATTTAAATTTGTTCTTTATTTGCACTTTTTTTTTCTGGATGTTGTTGGCTGCGTGCAAGGCAAACGCCCTACCGCTGTATCGCTCCAGCACAGCTGCAGGGCGTTTGCCTTGCACGCAGCCAACATGGCCGACCCGAGTTCGATTCCTCCGCCCCTCTCAGAGAGCCTGGCAAGCTACCGAGAGTATCTTGCCCGCACGGCAGAGCCTGGCAAGATCCCCATGACGTATTCGATATGCCAAACACAGTAACAACAAAGTCTCCAAATGGAGACGTTACTGGGCCCACTCAAGCAAATCGATGAACAACGGGAGGGCCTTTACCTTTACCTTTACCTGTTCTGGATGTTTTGGACCACACCCAGCGGTGATCAGGGCTTACTCCTGGCTCTGCATTCATGGATCACTCCTAACAGGGCTCAGAAGACTACATGAGGTGTCAGGGATCAAATCTAGATCAGCTGCATGCAAAGCAAGTGCCCTACCCACTATACCATTTCTCTGGCCCATGCACATTTTTCATACATTATTTTATTACAACAGAGTAGGAGTTACTTGCAACTAGTGGTTTGAGGCCAGGGATATTAATAAACTTGCTAGCATATCTTCTACAACAATAACCTAGGTCAAAATATCTAACTTGCTTACATTGAAAAATCCTTGTATGAGTATTTTCATATGTAATATCTGAACTGATCTTCACAATAGCCCTGTTATGTAAGAAAGAGTACAAATGAGAAGAGTAAAGCTCAAAGGTGTTAAGGAACTTGAAAACGATCTCACACAGCAATGGGTGTATTGCGTTTTATTATCGGAGCTCTTAACCACTAGGCTATATGATGTACATCCCACCTAGATGGCTGATCTTCAAAAAAGGTCAAATTTTCTAAATATTAAAACCAGACAAGGTAATAGCCTAAACTCTTTGCTATACATTCCTTTATTAATGTTTTCCTTTCAGTGTTGCTGCTTTTCCTAGAAACAACCATCAGCTAGGGCTTGTGTTAGTGCTTATTAAGGGAACACAGCACAACTCAAGTTCTTCTATTAGAGGCTGCTAAATAGAGGGACTTGAGGCAGAATACGGGAAACAATGGAAGATGACACATTTCAAGCCTCTGTATGAGAGAGCAATAGGACGTATTTCCAAATAGGTTCTGCAAAGGGAAGAGTCTTCGTAGGCCCGTCAATAAAAGGGAAGAAAGGACAGAGAAAACTATTAGCTAACCCTTGCCCTAGCATTTAGTTCCCTAAATTGCCCTTCAAGGCATTTTAACTACCTCACTACTTCTACATTACCAGAATCATCAGCAGCTGCACAGGAAGCTAGATACTATGCTTGCACCATGGTCTTCATCTGAAGTCTGCAAGTTCTATGAGATGCAATGCAGGGTATTGTGCTTGACTGATCTCAAGTAGGAAAATATGATGGATCAACATATTCAGACAGCTATAGCAGCTGGGGTGGCAAATACGCAGGTAAAGTAAGGAGAATCAGAGATGAGACATCAGATGTTTCTGGTCCCACCATTGCCTGTTTTCAATGGACTAATATGTTAACTGGGATATTTTAAGGTATAAGAATCAAAATACCAAATCTGACTAAACTATGAAGGAAAGAAGGACAGTATCTGCTCCCATGTCTGAAAGTCCAAAAGACCAGCAAGTTTCAGACTTAACTGAATTCTGTGGCTCCACTATGCCGTACTTTTCTTGACTGAGACTTCTATCGTGAGTCACCATCACATTTAGCTCAGTACCAAAATGATTTCAGGAATTCTGGGTCTCACAGTCACCTTTGACCACGTCAAATACTTAAATAATATTTCTCTACTTGGTCCTCTCTTATAAACAAAGAAACATTTCCCTCCTAAAAAGCCCCTCAGCAAATACCTTCTTGAACTTCCCGTTACCCAAGTTAGACAAATAACTCCATCCTCTACCAGCCCATTATGCACACTGATTCACTGAGGCCTGGCTTCCTGAACCAGTCTAGGTCATGAGAAAGGAATCATCACAACTGCATAAACCAACTAGGACCCACCTTTGGCAATAGGCCACTCCTGACAATGCATATCTACCATAAGACAGAAGTGGAGAAATTTAATTTCTAGAAGAGACAGCCTTTCAAACTGCCTAGAAAAAAATGAAAACAAAGACCAAAGCTTCCATCTACTTTTTCTCAAAGACAATGGTCATGAGAGGTATGAGGTCCTGACTCACTCCAGAAAAAGTATAGAGTAAGTTTCTCTGGCTCTTGTTTTACCATACCCCCTGGACATCTCTCCCTACTCCTCCTCCTTGCCTTAAGAGTCCACTTTATCCTCAAGCTCATCTAATAAACTTTCTTTTCTGTGGCACAGCCCAAATCCACAGGTTACAGAAAATAAAGGCTTTGTAATTAGATTGAGTTTCCCTCCCCGCCCAGAGCAGATCCCCGGCAGCCGAAGACCTTTGGAACCAGCCACAACCCACGCTGAGACCACTCTCCACACTCATGAAGGAACCGACAAAGGAACCCAGGCATGCAGGACCCGGGACTGACATCTCCAAGCCTGCTCAGATCGGGACTGGGCTTCCTCCACCCAGATCCCCCATCTTCCAGTAGGTAGGCATCACACCACCAACTGCCTCTGGCACCAGGTAATCCCATCAACGGCCAAGACCCAGAGACTATAAAACCCAGCTCCCAGAAGCACTTGGCCACATTTGCGGCTGCATGACATCTTATTATCTCGTTGTTACTTTGGACAACCTGGCAGGTTACCAAATGCATCCTGCCCACATGGCAGAGTCTGGCAAACTCCCCATGGCGTACCCAATATGCCAAATACCAGTAATAAAGATGGGTCTCATTCTCCTAACCCTGAAAGAACCTTGAATATGGCACTTTTTAAAATCTCAGGGCTAGGATGAAGAAGACGTTACTGGTGCCTGCTCAAGGCAATTGACAAACAACAGGATGATCGTGACCGTGATTGTAATTAGGGGAGATCTTAGAACTCTAGATCAGACGCTTTTCACACAAAGTCCCAAAGGCTCTGTGGATACTTAGGTGTGACCTTAGATGAAAAAAAGAGAGAAACAGGTGACCATGCAGACACTCTGCAACCCTGCAAACAGATCTTCTGATGTATTTTACACAACTCTAGTGTTTGTGCAAGATTTATGATTTGTTTTTACTGATGTATAAAATTCTCTCTCTACATATACATATACATATATTATATATTAGGTATTTATTTTTATATATTAGGTATTTGTACTTATTGTGAATAACTACCACCAACAAAATCTAGTGAACATCAGGTAAAGGTAAAGGTAAAGGCCCTCCTGTTGAACATAGATTTGCTCGAGCGGGCCCAGTAACGTCTCCATTGGAGACTTTGTTGTTACTGTGTTTGGCATATCGAATACATCATGGGGAGCTTGCCAGGCTCTGCCATGTGGGCGAGATACTCTTGGTAGCTTGCCGGGCTCTCCGAGAGGGGCGGAGGAATCGAACTCGGGTAGGCCATGTTGGTTGCGTGCAAGGCAAAGGCCCTACCGCTGTGCTATCGTTCCTTCGCTAGTGAACATCAATCACTGTAAATAGTTCCAAAAACTTGTTTTGGTGATGAGATCTTTCAAGATCTGATTTCTTACCTTTCAGACATGCAGTACAATATCATTAACTGAGACATTGTGCTAAATGTTACATATCCATGAATTACTTTTGTTATAACTGGAAGTTTATATTTCTTTAAATTCTTATTCTGTTTCACCAACCCTCTTCACTCCAAGTCTCATACAGTCTCTACTGCTGAATTATATCCCTGGAAACCCAATCTTTTCATTGTTAGCTATAAGCTTAGTTTTGTTTCCTTGTTCATCTTTAGATTCTTTCTGTAGGTAATTCATGTGCTATTTAACTTGTCTTTTTATTTTTTTTTCATTTAGAATTTATACCCTCATTTTATCTATAATGTTCCAGGTAGCAAGATTTCATTCTTATGACTGATGACCATTAGTATATATATATATATATAGTTATATATAGTTATATATAGTTATATATAGTTATATATGTACATAGTAATGGTCATATACACATACATAATACATAATATATAAGCAGTAGGGCATTTGCCTTGCTTGTGGCCGGGCTGGCCAAGCCAGTTTCGATTCCTACGTCCCTCTAGGAAAGCCCAGCAAGCTACCGAGGGTATCTCGCTTGCATGGCAAAGCCTGGCAAGCTCCCCGTGATGTATTTGATATGACAAACACACTAACAAGTCTCACAATGGAGACATTACTGGGCCTGCTCAAGCAAATTGATGAACAATGGGAGGACAGTGCTACAGTGCTACATATTACATATACATGTACATAATATGTATGTATATATTATATATCATATGTGAATATAAAAAAGAAAATGTATATATGTACACATATTGTATTTTTTTGTTTCAGGGAGGCCACACTTGGTGGTACTCGGACCTTTACTCTTGGCTCTGCACTCAGAGATCACTCCTGGCAGTACTGTGGGGACCATATGGGATGTTGGGGATCAAGCCCAGGTTGGCCACGTGCAAGGAAAATGTCCTACTAGCTGTGCTGACTCTTTGGCCCAACATATTCTTTATCCATTCTTCCATCAATGAAAACCCAGTTGCTTCCACAACTGGGATATTATAAGTAATGTGACAAAAAGTATGTAGACACATAAATATCGAAAATATGTTTCAGCTAGACTTTTTGCCTTCTTTGGATAAAAGCCCAGAAACTGAGTTTTGTTTTGTTTTGATTTTATTTTGCTTTGTTTTCAGAAAAGAACTGATTTAGGAGAATGGGAAGGGGTGCAGAAGAAGGCAGAGAAAGAAATGGAGAGATAGTACAGCAAGTAAGTTTCTTGCCTTGCACTTGGCCAACCTGGGTTCAAACCCTAGCATTCTATCTAGTCCCCCAGCATTGCCAGGAGTGATTCCCGAGTGCAGAACCAGGAGGAACCATTGAGCATCACAGGGTGTGGCCAAAAATCTAAAAATAGATAAAAGAAGGCAGGAGAGATCCAAGATTATGGGTGGGACCTCCTGCAGAAAAATCCCCCAAAGCCCGGAAATTGTTAGGTAATATTATATTTCAGGGCTGGAGTGACAGCACAGCTGATAGGGTGTTTGCCTTGCACGCGGGTGACCTGGGTTCGATTCCTCCATCCCTCTCAGAGAGCCCGGCAAGCTACCGAGAGTATCCCACCCACACAGCAAAGCCCAGCAAGCTACCCGTGATGTATTCAATATGCCAAAAATAGTAACAATAACAAGTCTCACAATGGAGACGTTACTGTTGCCCGTTTGAGCAAATCAATGAACAACGGGAGGACAGTGCTACAGTGCTATTATATTTCAAAAATAGATCTTATTTTTAATTTTCTGAGGAATCTTTATAATGTTTTTCATAACGGGTCCACCAATTCACATATCCACAAACAGTACACCAAAGTTTTCTTTTTCCTCATCCTCTACCACACTTATTATTTCAGGTATTTTTGATAACAGTCATTCTAACAGGTGTGAGTTGACTAGCTCTGTGGTTTTGATTTGCAGTTTCTGGAGTTTAGTGAATTTTACTGTACTTGTTGGGCGCTTTTGTTAAAAAAATGTAAATATCTCATTGTCTTTTTTTTAGGGGTAAAGGTAAAGGCCCTCCCGTTGATCGTCGATTTGTTCGAGCGGGCCCAGTAACGTCTCCATTGGAGACTTTGTTGTTACTGTGTCTGGCATATCGAATACTCTCGGTAACTTGCCGGGCTCTCCGAGAGGGGCGGAGGAATCGAACTCGGGTTGGCCATGTTGGCCGCTTGTAAGGCGAACGCCCTACCCGCTGTGCTATCTTTTTTTTAAGTGATTCATAAATTGGGAAGCATCCTATCTACCAAGTAGCAAGTGATAACAAAAATTAAACAAAATGGAAGGTTTTGGCAATCAGAAAAGTGTGAGCTAAGTTCTTAGAAAGAAAGAAGGAAATTATTTCAGGTAAATTCAGCAGTCGTAGCATACAGGTTAATTTACTGGAGACCAGGAATCTCCAGATTGGTTTTACAATTAGACTTTGATGAGAGGGTGAAACTGCAATCAGTTTAGGTAGTAAATCTGGGGGAATTCGGCATAAATGAATCTGACATTTTTCCTCTATTTTTAAAATCAGCTCTTTATTCTTTGGAAAATACCTGTTCAGATCATCTTCCCACATACTTTTTAGTTTGTACACTGTTCTGGGTTTTCTTTTGTGTTCATTGTTGTTTTATATTGAATTGATGACTTCTTTCACCTTTTAAATATTACCCCTCTCATATATGATAGATATGAAATATCAAATGCAAACATTTTCCCCCACTGGGTAGGTCAGCTTTTTAATTTTGTTAATAATATTTTGTTTCAAGATTCATTTTTCTTTCATTTCATTTCATTTTCATTTCATCATCCTGTTAATCGTCGATTGCCTCGAGCAGGCCCCAGTAACGTCTCTTTCATCCTAGCCCTGAGATTATATTCAGGGCTCTTTAGGAGAATGAAACCCATCATTGTTACTGGTATTTGGCATATTTGGTAGGCCACGGGGAGTTTGCCAGACTCTGCCCTGTGGGCAGGCTACATTCGACAGCCTGCAAGTTTGTCCAAAGTAGAAATGAGATAATAAGATGTCGTGTGGCCGCGAATGCGGCCGCGCGGTTCCGGGATCTGGATTTTATTGTCTCTGAGTCTTGGCCGCTGATGGGATTACACGGCGCCAGGGGGCCAGGTGGTGGGTGTGACCCCCGCCTACTGGAATTTGGAGGATCTGGGTGGAAGATGCTCGACTCCAATTCGAGTAGGCTTGGAGGTCTCGGCCCTGGAACCCGCGTGGCTTTGTCCCTCTGCCAGTACCTTCAGGTGTGCGGAGAGTGGTCTCAGCATGGTGGTGGCTGGTCCTGGAGGTCTCCGGCTGCCGTAGCCCTGGCCGGGGCGGGGAGGAAAGCTCAACCCGCTCCCCTCCAAGGGACTCCCGGAAGGAACACCGAGGCGCGGGGGCAGAGACTGCACTGCTCTCGTCCGGGATCTGGACTTCATAGTCTCTGAGTCTTGGCCGCTGATGGGATTACACGGCGCCAGGGGGCCAGGTGGTGGGTGTGACCCCCGCCTACTGGAATTTGGAGGATCTGGGTGGAAGATGCTCGACTCCAATTCGAGTAGGCTTGGAGGTCTCGGCCCCGGAACCCGCGTGGCTTTGTCCCTCTGCCAGTACCTTCAGGTGTGCGGAGAGTGGTCTCAGCATGGTGGTGGCTGGTCCTGGAGGTCTCCGGCTGCCGTAGCCCTGGCCGGGGCGGGGAGGAAAGCTCAACCCGCTCCCCTCCAAGGGACTCCGGGAAGGAACACCGAGGCGCGGGGGCAGAGACTGCACTGCTCTCGTCCGGGATCTGGACTTCATAGTCTCTGAGTCTTGGCCGCTGATGGGATTACACGGCGCCAGGGGGCCAGGTGGTGGGTGTGACCCCCGCCTACTGGAATTTGGAGGATCTGGGTGGAAGATGCTCGACTCCAATTCGAGTAGGCTTGGAGGTCTCGGCCCCGGAACCCGCGTGGCTTTGTCCCTCTGCCAGTACCTTCAGGTGTGCGGAGAGTGGTCTCAGCATGGTGGTGGCTGGTCCTGGAGGTCTCCGGCTGCCGTAGCCCTGGCCGGGGCGGGGAGGAAAGCTCAACCCGCTCCCCTCCAAGGGACTCCGGGAAGGAACACCGAGGCGCGGGGGCAGAGACTGCACTGCTCTCGTCCGGGATCTGGATTTTATAGTCTCTGAGTCTTGGCCGCTGATGGGATTACACGGCGCCAGGGGGCCAGGTGGTGGGTGTGACCCCCGCCTACTGGAATTTGGAGGATCTGGGTGGAAGATGCTCGACTCCAATTCGAGTAGGCTTGGAGGTCTCGGCCCCGGAACCCGCGTGGCTTTGTCCCTCTGCCAGTACCTTCAGGTGTGCGGAGAGTGGTCTCAGCATGGTGGTGGCTGGTCCTGGAGGTCTCCGGCTGCCGTAGCCCTGGCCGGGGCGGGGAGGAAAGCTCAACCCGCTCCCCTCCAAGGGACTCCGGGAAGGAACACCGAGGCGCGGGGGCAGAGACTGCACTGCTCTCGTCCGGGATCTGGATTTTATAGTCTCTGAGTCTTGGCCGCTGATGGGATTACACGGTTCCAGGGGGCCAGGTGGTGGGTGTGACCCCCGCCTACTGGAATTTGGAGGATCTGGGTGGAAGATGCTCGACTCCAATTCGAGTAGGCTTGGAGGTCTCGGCCCCGGAACCCGCGTGGCTTTGTCCCTCTGCCAGTACCTTCAGGTGTGCGGAGAGTGGTCTCAGCATGGTGGTGGCTGGTCCTGGAGGTCTCCGGCTGCCGTAGCCCTGGCCGGGGCGGGGAGGAAAGCTCAACCCGCTCCCCTCCAAGGGACTCCCGGAAGGAACACCGAGGCGCGGGGGCAGAGACTGCACTGCTCTCGTCCGGGATCTGGACTTCATAGTCTCTGAGTCCAATTCGAGTAGGCTTGGAGTGACCCCCGCCTACTGGAATTTGGAGGATCTGGGTGGAAGATGCTCGACTCCAATTCGAGTTGGCTTGGAGGTCTCGGCCCCGGAACCCGCGTGGCTTTGTCCCTCTGCCAGTGCCTTCATTTTTCTTTAGAGACAGAAATTCTATGTACAAGGAAGGTAAAATCCCCTTACCATGAAACTGAGAAACCTGAAGTTTGGAGAAAAGCCTAAGACATAATTAAAAGTCACATGGCTAATCTGATACCAGCCCTCCTCAGTAAAACTATGCTATATCCCTTGGAGTTCACTTTCCTCTAAAATAAGTTTCTAGAGCATTTGCAAATCTCACTCACATCAAGACATTCCAAGTGTCTTCATCAACCCATTGCCCAACTCCTTGAGAGAACAGTGCCAAGAAACTAACATGATGATTCAACTACAAGTGAGCAGCAGAGTGAAGAAGAGCAGTTGCTTCTCCTCAGAGAACTGCAGTCCTAGTAATGCAGCCAGGAACCACATTAGCTAGTTGGCAGTCATAAAACATCATTGCCTCACTCTGTTCATTAAAACCCTGAAGCCTTGTTCATAAACTGCTGCAAAGACTTTTTCCCCCCAGATTATTCTCATCCTCTTGTTTGCTTAGGCCCAACTGCAAGACAGCATTTATTTCACTCATTTAAAGTTCCATAACTCCTAGTATCTGGTTCTGAGCATTTGAGAGTGCTAGGGACAAACTGAGAGTCCTGTGACAGAAGGAGCAAGCTTAACTGCCTACAGAAGTAAGGCAGTCAGAGAGGGAGGACAATTAATAATGGTGGTCAGAGAGGGAGGACAATTAATAATGGTGGTCAAGGCATGAAGCAAATCTCTGAGGTCAGAACTTGGTTACAATTAGAAAATTCTGGCTCTTCTAAGGGGTGTGACAGACACTTCTCACCATTGCTACTCAAAATTAAAGTCTATGTTGTTCAGTCTTCTGATTTTTCTAGAAAAGTTAGAAATGCAGATGTTTACTGGAAATATCCAATCTTTTAATTTTCAAAGTTCTATTACACTATAGGCCAAAGAAAACACACCTGCAGGCTGGGTTAAGTTCACCAACTGCAAGTTTGCAACCTTTTCCCTCCAGGGATATGGGAGCTGGGCCGTTCTTGTGACTGAGACAAAAAAGAAAAAATAAAAATTTATTTGTGCTATCTTGGATTTAATAGCATAGCATTTAGTTTTAATATCCCCCTGTTAATCATAGTTTGAGCATTAGCTGGAAAGAATGTCTGAGATTATATGGTTTGATTTTCCTGTTTCATATGCATAAACACACACAGAATCTGCAATCCAGTGAGAACTGATTTGGATTTTAATTAAATATTCCAGTCAGATTAATAGAAAAATCAGATTCTCAAAAATGGAAGGAGCCATCCTGATCTCTTGGTGCAAGGATTTTTAATTTGGCACAACTGGCAATATGGTTTGGATCATTCTGTGCTATGAGCATTTTTTGTGTTTTGTAAAATGTTTACTTCTAAACACACACACACACAAACATACACACACACTTGCTCACACACATACACTCACAGTTGTGAGACAAAGTATAGACCAAAAAAAATTTTTTTTCACCTAAAGATTGCCAATGTCCCAGGTGGACAACATTACCACTACCCATGAAAACCACTGTCTTTCTCCCTCCCTCTGTCTTAAAAATTATGACTTGGAAAATTTAAGACTTTGCTCTAAGTTGCATGGCTATTGCACAACTAGAAAGAAAACTTGGACATCCTTTCTTTCCATAGAATGTTCTCTCTTCTGAAATCTGCAAAGCTGGATCACAATTTTATTAGGCTAAGAAGTGTCTAAGATTGCATTGTTAAATTAGGAGTGACATAATGCAAATGAACACAATTTTCATCTAAGCCTGGCAGATCTGATCCTGAATCTCAGTTCCTCTATTTATTAATACTGTCATGCTGATAGAGAAACATCTCCAAGGGTTTGTTTCGTCATCTGAAAAATAGGCCATTCTAAAAAACAAAGCATCTTTTAAACCATGGTTGGGTAAATGTACTTAATGTTTGCCACACACTAGGTCTTCTTAGTAAATAGAAGTTATTAACTTATTCTGGAATCAACAACTAGCGCCTCAAAATCTAATATGGTTATTTTAGGTTTAAAAAGCAGGTGTACCTACTTTTGTTTAGTTAGTTGGTTTTTTGGCTTGGGAGCCATGCCCAGCAGTTCTAAAGAATTTTTCCTGGTACTGAGTACTTTGAGACCACATGCAGTGTCAAGATCTAAGGTGGTACTGGTGCAGGCTTAGGTAGTTGTTGGGAAAATTAGAAATAATGGTGGTGGAAAGGTGTAATGTCTAATGGTGGTGGGATTGGTGTTGAAATATTGAATAAAATAAATTATCGTGAACTTTATAAAAAAAACTTTTAAAAAAACAGGGTAATTTTCATGCATGTAAACTGCTTTAACCCTTGTAATATCTCTCTGGTTTACCTATTTTTATATAGCCCGTGAGATAAGAATAATAATTTTTTTAAGTCTAAGACTTTTTTTCTTTTGGGGTCACACCTGGAAATGCACAGGGGTTACTCCTGGCTTTGCACTCAGGAATTACTGCTGGCAGTGATCGGGGGACCATATCGGATGCTGGGAATCGAACACAGGTTGGTCACGAGCAAAGCAAATGACCTACCTGCTGTACTATTGCTCCAGCTCCTCTAAGACTTTTTAAAACAGTACTATGTTATGATACACAAAAATCATGTGAAGTCAAATATCAGTGTCTAAATAAAGTTTTATTGGAACATATTCATGTTTATTCATTCACATTAAGACTAACACTGCTTATATATTACAACAGCAGAATCGACTAGATACAACAGAGATCGTATGGCTGGCAAAGTCTGAAATATATATTGCCTCACCCTTCACATAAAGTCATTGTCTATCTTTTTAATTTTGTTTTTCATCTTTAGTCTTTAGGTCACATCAAGCTATGCTCAGGACTTACTCCTGGATCTGCACTCAGTGATCACACGTGGCAGGCTCAGGGGCGGGTTTCAGGGATTGAACCTGGTTTGGCCTTGTGCAAGATAAATGATCTACCCCTAGACTATCGCTCTGCACCATCTATCTTTTAACTAAACCTTCCTTAGACTAGCAAAGAAAAAAAGCAGACCTTCACAATTTGTACAGAGCCCTCTGGTGTACAGGAGGAAACACAGAATGATGATTCATCATTTATCTATTTATTTATTTAGTTAGTTAGTTATTTGCAGGCCCTCTTGTACTTCTAATACCTCTAAAGAGCACGTTTAACTCTGCTCACTTAAGAGGCTTTTAAGCATCTGAATACATCCATATTTTCATAAATAACCACCCTGGGGACATGAAAAACCTTTACCTTTTATTAGATGTACTCTGAGATAAATCCTATTGTAAACTTGGTACTTGGAGGTGTTTTTCAAAATCTGGAATATTTATCAAAAAGAAAGGAAATGTTTTGTGCAGTGTTAAGCCAACCACATATTTTTAAGTGTTGCATGATTTAGACAGGATAATAAAGAGGGATATCCGGTTAAAAGGAAAAATAGATAAGAACTATCTGCCAAGACCAAAATTTAAGTAATGTTATTTGTCATTTTTTAAGTCTTTCAGCATCTTATCATTTAAACTAAATATATATACAGTTCAAAACTCAGGATACCTATTTATTGCTCTGGCCTTGCCATTAATGATATCTGTACTCTCCGGAATTCTTTTTCAATTTGAATGTGTGTCAGACACTGGACTGAATATCAGGAGTACAAAGATAAATCAGGCATGGTCTTTGCCCTCCAATATTTCACTGACAATCTGGTTAGTTCATTGAACTTGTCTGAGGGTTAGTTCTCAATTGTATGAACAGGGTATTGAATTAAATAGTTAATCCATGAAACTTTACTGAGATCATTTTCCCTGCCAAACCCTCTAGCAGATTAGAAGAAATTAAGATAGAACTGAATCACTATAAGTATTCCATTACTAAGTAGGACTAGTGGCCATGCACTGAAATAGTTTATGGGTAATTATAAACTTAGTAGTACAAAATGGAGCATGTGAAAAGAAATCATTAATTTTTCCTGACAAAAAAAGACATCACAGGACAAAATGTTAGGTGAAGTTCTAATTTATAAGTTGATTGTAACAATATGATGTGTTGTCCCAAAGGGAGAGAGAGAACGAAAGGGAATGCCCTGCCACAGAGGCAGGGTGGGATGGGGGGGGTAGGGATATTATCCATGGTGGTGGAAAGTGGGCACTGATGGAGGGATGGGTATTTGATCATTGTATAATCGAAACCCAAGCACAAAAAATTGTAAATCTACAACTGTACTTCATGGTGTTTCACTAATAAAAAGAAAAAAAAAAACAATATGATGTGTTGTGTGGCCTCAACATGACCGCGCATTCCAGAAAGCATCCTGGAGGCCATCCGCGTCTGGGTAGTGGAGGTAGTGGAGGTAGTGGAGGTAATGGAGGTCTGCCGGGTTGCTGGGAGCAGGCAGAGGATCTCTGCTCCCAGGTCCATTGAGCCTGGAGTTCAAGGTCATAGAGTTCTGCTTCCCTGGTTCTCTGGGACTTCACTCCTGCGTGAGTCTCAGCCTGAGGGTCCGGAAAGTGTCCTGGAGGGCATCTGCGACACATCATAAAACACTTAACACAAGATTACTGCACCATATTTGAATGCGTTGAAATATTGTTTGAAGCATGGGAACTCCTGTAAGGGTGATCAGAAGCCACCCTAAAAGCCTCTATCCCTCTAGGAGAGCATGGCAAGCTACTGAGAGTGTTCCACCCGCATGGCAGAGCCTAGCAAGCTGCCCATGTTGTATTCGATATGTCAAAACCAGTAAGTACAATGGGTTCCATTCTTCTGACCCTAAAAGAGCCACCAATATGGCAGCGATAAGAAGGATGAAGAAGGAGAGGCTCATAAATCTCAGAACCGACCTAGGCTGCCAAAACAAAGAAGGACAAAAATCACTGTCTGTGCTTTCAATGCATGGACGCTGGCATCGGATGCATCCATTGAGGACCTGATGGTGCAAGTGCGAAAGATCAAGTATGGCATAATTGGTCTACCCGAGAAGAGAAGGAGTCAATCACATCACGCCATTTTCGACACTGGGGAAGAACTGTTCCTTGGAATATGCAACAAAAGAGGTGTCAGTGTCCTTGTCAATGTGAAATAGGCCATAAACATTGATTCATTTGATGCCTAACAACCCAAATTGGACGATTACACTTGAATAGATGTCGCTCACTGCCAGAAGTTTCTAACTTCGTTGTCTACGTACCAACATCCAATTATGATGAAGGAGAAATTGGGAAGTTCTACATGGAGCTGGAGAAGTTCTATAAAGAAGACCACACTTTCTACAAGATCATTGTCGATGATTTTTTTAAATTTTTCTAAGTTTTTATTAGTGAGACATCATGAGGTACAGTTGTAGACTTACAAATTTTTGTGCTTGGGTTTCAATTATACAATGATCAAATACCCATCCCTCCACCAGTGCCCATTTCCCACCACCACTGATCCCAGTATTCCTCCCACCCCCACCCCCCCCATCCCCCCTGCCTCTGTGGCACACCCTTACAGAAAGATGACTCATTGTCAGTGATTTTAATGCTAATATAGGACCAAGAAGATCAGCCGAAGAACTCCACATCAGGACCCATGGCCTAGAATGGAATGAACAGGGTGAGAGACTGTCCAAGTTCATCATGTTGACCAAGACCATCCATGGTAACTCACAGTTCCAGAAGGCCGATTCTAAACGTTGGACATGGGAGTCTCCCAGTGAATCGTTCCACACAAAATTGACCACATCATATTCAATCGATGGTTTTACCTGACCAATGTCGCTATTGTCCCAAAATTCCAAACAGGATTAGACCACCATCTCCTTCATACAAAATTCTACTTCACAGAGCAGGGAGAAAGGAATGCTAAGTTAAAGAAGAGAACTCCCAGAATGACCACCAACTGGGAGCTCTTTGGCTCTGTTGTGGCAACATGGAAAGATGCAATCATTGACAACATTGACATGGAATACGATCAGCTGGTTCAGTACATCCATGATTGTGCAAGGAACGCCGAAAGAGAGATAGCCACAAAAATAGACTGTCTTCAAAAACTCTCAAACTCATTCGCCAATGTGGCTTGGTGCAAGCCTCAGGCAACCGCAAGCGGATGTCTGAGCTCGCAAAGCCGTGCAGAGAAGCAATAAAGGAAGTCCTCAAAGAGAGAAGAGCAGTAGTGCTGGCAGATGTGGCAGAAGCTGGGAAAAGCATTCACAACACCCGCCTGTTCTTCGCCCACTACAAGACCAGGATCACTGCCCTCCAACGTCCTGATGGATCTTTCACACCTTCCAGAAGGGCAATAGAGAAGATTATCCATGACTTCTACTCAGATCTCTTTGACAGCCACGTCCACCTGCCCACATACCAAATTCTGCAGGATGTATATGTCGTTCCCAAAGTTCTCCCTTCTGAAATCTGACATGCTATTTCATCGGTAAAGAAGCGAACAGCACCTGGCCCAGAGAAGGTCAGACACAAATACCTGAAGAACCTGCCATCAGTTATCATCAATACACTGGCTCGGCTCTTCACACACTACCTGTCTGAATGCAAGGTTCCGTCCCACTGGAAAACCAGCAGGACTGTACTACTGTACAAGAAGGGAGACATCCACAACATTGGCAACTATCGCCCAATCTGCCTATTATCTGTCATCTACAAACTGTTTACTCGAGTCATCGTGAATAGGATTACAGAACACTAGATGAAGAACAACCATGCAAGCAAGCCGGGTTCCAAAAAGGATTCAGCAAGATCGACCATATCCACATGATAACCAAGCTTATTGAGGTTTCTCGGGAGTTCAAGATGCCGCTCTGTCTCACATTCACTGATTTAAAGAAGGTCTTTGATTCTGTTGAGACTGAAGCGGTCATTGAGGCCCTAGCCAAACAGGGCATTTAAAGTCAATACATCAGCATCCTCCGTGAGCTATACTGTGGATTCACTACCAGGATCTCACCATTCTACAAGGAGGTGATCATTGACGTCAAGAGAGGGGTTCGGCAGGGTGATACCATTTCACCGAAACTTTTCAGTGCCACCCTCGAGAATGTCATGCAACAACTGGAATGGGAAGAAATGGGATAGATGGTTGACAACTACACCACCTATGCTTCGCTGATAACATCGTTCTTATAACTCCAAACATCAGCCAAGTGGCACAAATCCTGGCTGACTTTGACCGTGAGTGTGGAAAGGTTGGACTACAGATGAATCTAACAAAGAAATATTTATGAGAAATGGTCTTGTTCCTGAAGTTTCATTCACTCTCAACAGGACAAACATCTCTGAATGCAACAGTTATGTGTATCTAGGTCGAGAAGTCAACATGACGAATAAACGGGCACCTGAGTTGCGAAGGAGGAAGAGAGCTGCTTGGAACGCCTTCACGAATGTTGAAGAAATATCTAAGAGAACAAAGAACTTCTGGCTCCGGTCACATCTCTTCGGTTCCACTGTTCTGCCTTCATTAACATATGCCTCAGAGACCTCTGCCATATGCAAATAGGATGAGAACGTTATTCAGATCTCCCAAAGAGGAATTGAAAGAGCTATGCTTGGAGTATCATGCTTCACTCAAATGAGAGAAAGAATCCGGAGTTCCAACTTTCATCGAAGGTCAAGAATCAGGGATGCTGTCTAATTTGCCAAGGTGTTGAAAATCAGATGAAGGCTGGACTAGAGCCATTACTGACTGGATTCCACGGGACATCAAAAGATCATGTGGCCACCCACCTATGAGATCATCAGACTTCTTCGTCAAGACCCTGAATGATCAGTTTGAGGCGCTTTGTGTTCCTAGAATGAGCAGATGCCATTGTGCTACATTAGCATGCGACAGGGATGAATGGAGACTTTGCTGGTGCCCGCTCGAGCAAATCGATGAGTAACGGGATGTCAAGTGATCAAGTGATTGTAACAAAGTATGCTGGATACTCCCATCACCAAGAAAGAATAAAGATAAACCCCCCCATCCCAGAAAAAATATCTAGAAAACTGAAGAAGAGGACCCTGGCCAATGTCAATTGCTCCTCCAACAGAGTTGGCAATTCAAAACTAAGTTGAAAGGAGATGGACAAGATTCAACATTTTTAAAAATCAGGAAGAATCTGACACAAAATAATAAGGTAAAGCATGTCACTCAGGCTCTAGGGCATTTACTGTTCTTGGCGCCATGTGCAAACTAAGAGTTCCTTTTAAGAGAGATGATGGAAGTTGGATACAAGGTTCCCCAAGGGAAAGGACTAATTAGTACCAGGATGAAGTCAGGCAGCAGCCAAAAGCTGAGTTTTTAGGATTTCACTCCAGATCAGGAAAACAGAAACAAACACCCAGACTCTGAATCAAGAAGGGTGACTAAAACAAGGCATGTGCATGGAGAGATACATATTATTCCCAGATCTCATGTACATGTGGCAAGGGGGATTTCTAGGGCTTGTCAGTCCTAGAAGTCATGATTTTACCAGTATGGACACCAGGGCAAGAAGCATTGGCATAGAAAGGGTCTACAGGATAGGTCATAAAGAGAGAGAAGGATGAGATGATTTTGTAAATGGAAACATTATCTGCAAGCACACAAACATGCATGTCTACACTCCAAACACCCCCTTTCTTACTTTTCATGTCGCCATCTGCAAATGCATCTGTTCTGCATGGAGAAGGAAACGCCCTCACGGCTCTCAACAGGATGAGTCCTGGCAAGAGACCCTTGATTCACACACACTGTTTAATGCTGAGCTGATTAAAATTAATTAAATCCCAAATGCTGAATCCCATGGCACACAACACAGAATAAAGTACAATTGGCTTTCCTCAGAAAGAATTCTTCAACATTCATACCCTTAAGGACTCTCCAGAAATTCTAAATGGCTCTTCCTGATCCATGACTTCTCTTCCCTATTTTTTCCATTATAAAATACTCCACATAAGCCGCCATTTCCAACAATCCCCCATAAAAACCTATTCCATAGTGGCTGGTTCATGATGTACTCTGGACCCCTGGCCCTTACCTCACCATTTTATAGGGGACCCCAGATTTCACTAAACCCCTTTAGTGTGCTTTACCAAAGTCTTCTTATGCACATCCCTGTCCCCCCCAAACACACACACACACACACACACACACACACACACACACGGTCTCCTATCTATTCCTAGGCCACAGTGAATTTAGGGGAAATTCAATCCATATGTTTCCTTTTCTTCCTACAGAATGCATCCAGCCATTGTTCAAAGAGAGAGACAACAGCCAAGAAGAGCCATGTGAGGCCTCGCTTGGCCTTCCAATCCTTCATTAGGGAGCAGTGAAAGGAAGACTTTGCCAAGAGCAAACCTGAAACATCCCTTTGGGTTTGGTTCAAAGCCTGTAAGTCATATTCCCACACAAACATGTCCCTCTGACGGAGGCTGCAAGGCACTGTTCACAGGGACTTCTAAACCTGAAGAGATGGTAGGAGCTAGTACGGGCACTGAGTCAGCTGTGGGGCATGTATGAACTGAACAGGTTTGCGGGAGGCTATTTTGATGGTTCCTTTCAAAGCTGACATCACTCTCTCTGAGAATAAAATCTCTCCCCCCAATTAGAAGCACACAATTCCACAGAATCAGTGATTTTAGAGTTAACTGATTTCTATCATCTATCACAATCATTTCACTTTAAATTAAGAAAAAGTTTAAGCTCATAAAGGGGAAGGCTGTTGCCCAAGGTCAAAGACTTGGCTAATGTTTCATGAAGGAACTAGAACGTGATTCCACACTCAGAGCTTTTGAGCCAGTTCCTTGTGTCTTGATTTCACACAATTGCTCATTGCTTGAAACAAATATTTTAAATATGCTCATCTTTTTGGCTTACTCAGTAATTATACTTTTCTAGTTCCTTTATTCAGTTTACCTGTTTTCCCTATGTAATATCTAGTAAACATGGTGGCAGCTGAAAATACATGATTGTTACTGACATGTAACTGGGGCATCTCAAGTATTACTTAACTCATCGGTTGTGAGGAAACACCACCAAGAGTAAACTGGAAATTGGACAACAATAATTTGTTAAGTATTTTATAAACTAAGGTCTTTGTGTGCATATGTGCATATTTTTAAAGTATTTGTTAAACACAGAAATGTGGCAACCTCTTATGTGTCAAGGGTTCTACCTCTGCATAACAGATCTTACAAAAACCAACAGGCTTCACTGCTCCTACCTTGGGGAACTCCTGACTTTGGTGGGAGTCCTATCATCCTTAAACACCCACAGCAAAATAAAAAGAATCACAGTCAACAAGGAAGACCACAAGTTAAGTAGGTCAGGATGCATAGAAAAGAGAGTGGGATATTTCAGAGCACTTTTGCCCAAACCACAGTGTTGGGAGACTGGAGTCTCCCCAATGCCATTAGAGGCTGGAGTTGGAGATGGAACAAGGCAATGGAACAAGGAATCCATGGAGCCTAGTGTTGATGCTGATTATGGGGCACAAGGCCACAGGAAGACCATGAACTTCAGAGTCAAGGAAGTGAATGTCCCGTTTCCAGATTGCATATCACTAGAGAAGCTGTTTAACCTTCAGTCATCAATCATTCTAAACCCATCTCCTCCTAACATGATAATCACACACACTCCCAGGGATAAAACTAAATCCTGTCACATTTTTAAATGCCTGACACATGTTGACCCAACTTTCCTATAAGATGAAACTCAGAAATCAGCCATTTGCTCCAATCTTGACTAGACTCTTCTGATATCTGGTCGGCCTTTTCCTCTTGACAAGAGACCCCAAAATATTAGCAACTCACACAACTCAAATTCCATGGGCTCAAGCTCCAGTTGATTATGAAATTTCCTTCCCCTTTCTGCCTCAGCCTAGTTTCATGCTTTCAACACACACCATGCCTTGGGCAAAAGTGAAACAAACCTAAAGGTAAAGGTAAAGGTAAAGGCCCTCCCGTTGATCGTCGATTTGCTCGAGCGGGCCCAGTAACGTCTCCACTGGAGACTTTGTTGTTACTGTGTCTGGCATATCGAATACTCTCGGTAGCTTGCCGGGCTCTCCGAGAGGGGCGGAGGAATCGAACTCGGGTCGGCCATGTTGGCCGCATGTAAGGCGAACGCCCTACCCGCTGTACAAACCTAAATAGGAAAAACTGGCCTGATTTGGGGGATTCAGTGATGAGGTTGGAGAGATTAGTCTTAAAGTGCTGGTCTGTTTGCACAATTGCAGTCAATGAAATGAAGCTATAATTATTTTTTACTTTTGCTCAATGCTGAAGAAAGAAAAATGGATTATTGGGATTTCCCTTTTCATCATTCAGTGTTTTTGTCTCACTTTTATTATTCATCATATTATCTAGTTAGTATTTATGGAAGGAGCAGCAATCATAGTGAAATGGGTAATCAGAGTGCTCTAGGGCACATTATCCAGAACTGTTCCAAAAACCAGGAATGGGTGACCTCCTCACATTTCCCCATTTCCGGCAACTTGGCAGTCATGCTCACAGTCACCTCTGTTGACACGATATAATCTCATCAATGGCCATCAACCAGAGACTCATTATGAATCTCTAAGAAGAGAGGCATAAAAAGACTCACCATAGCCATGCCGCCAGTCCAGGTACCAGGCTGTTTCATTTGGAGCAACCCGGAGGTGGGTGGGAGAGGTCCCTCCCCACCCCAACAGAGTCAGCCCTAGCAGCCCAAAACCTCCAGAATATAACTGCCACAATGTTCACAGCTGCTCTCCATGTGCTTGGGCCATGAGTGAACCTATTCCTGGACCACGCAGCTGAGACATCTCATACCTCACACAACTAGTATTATAAGAGTAGCACACCACATTTGATGGGGTTTAAAGTAGAAGGCACCAATCTTAGAGGGAAATATCATGGTCCACGGTTCTCCTGTTGTTCATCAATTTGCTCGAGTGGGCCCAGTAATGTCTCCATTGTGAGACTTGTTGTTACTGTGTTTGACATATCAAATACGTCATGGGTAGCTTGCCAGACTCTGCTGTGCGGGCGAGATACTCTCGGTAGCTTGCTGGGCTCTCCGAGAGGGGTGGAGGAATTGAATTCAGGTCGGCCATGTTGGCCACTTGTAAGGCAAATGCCCTACCTCTGTGCTATCGCTCCAGCCCAGAAGGAAATATATTTTTACAAATATATATTATACACACACACACACACACACACACACAAGGCTCAACCTTTAACATGTTAGTTAAGAAGGGCTTAATGGCTCCTGGGTAAAATCAACAATTTTCCTCTAAGGTAACTATTTTGGGTCATTTTCAGCAGTTTATTCATAACAAACAAAACAAGATAAATTATTTCGGTTCAGCTTTGGGACAAGGGTTGGTGTTCAGGATGAAAACATCCAAAATATGGTGGTGGGTAGGTTTAATGGTGGTGGGATTGGTGTTTGAATATTAAATGTAATCAAATATTTTGAACTATCTTATTAAAAAAATTAAACTTTTTTTAAAAAGAACTGCTCCATAGTCTTTGACAATGAGCTGCAGAGGGCAGGGACAGTGTTTCAAGACAGGGAAATGATCATGTTAATCAACTATAAAGGATCCTTTTGAGCTCCCTAGATATATGAATACAGTGTTTACCTTACACACAGCCAAATCTCTGGCACTCCATATGTATTCCAGAATCCTCCAGGAGTGATTCCTGAGGATGGAGCAGGACTAAACCCTGAGCACTGCCAGATGTGGCCCCAAAATCAAAATAATAATCACTGTATTACTGCCATCCCATTGATCGTTGAATTACTCAAGCAGGCACCAGTAACATCTCTATTCCTCCCAGCCCTAAGATTTTAGCAGCCTCTTCTTACTCATCTTTTCCCAATGATTGGAGGCTCTTTCGGGGTCAGGGGAATGAGATCTATTGTCATTACCGTTTGTGGCATATCGAATACGCCACGGGGAGCTTGCCAGGCTCTGCCCTTGTGGGCGGGATACTCTTGGCAGCTTGCTGGGCTCTCTGAGAGGCATGTATTTATATATATTCTCTATGATTTGTTACCTACTGTCTGAACCCCATCAGATATGGTGTATTAATTGTGGAAAATGGGTAGGAAGTGTCTTATAATGTGTCCGGAAAGTGTCCTGGAGCATGCCGGTGGTTAGATAGTGGAGGTCAGCTGCCGGGGCTGTGTGCCTTGGGGCAGGGAGGGCTCTGACCTGCCTCACAGCCTGGCGTGGAGTCTGGAGGCATGGTTCTGGGAGCCTCATTTTATACTCCTGTCTGGGAGGAGCATCCTGAGTTCTGGAGGGTGGCTGATGAGGAGATTATCTGGTGTCGGCAGGGTGTGACTTATGGGTGGGTGTGATCCCTGAGTCACTGGATACTGGGGGAAGCAGGCATAGGATCTCTGTTCTGGGATCCCATTGAGTCCAGAGTCCAAGGTCACGAAACTCTGCATTATCTGGGTTCTGTGGGACTTCATTCATGTGAGGGCTTGGCCTGAGTGTCCAGAAAGTGGCCTAGAGAGTCAAATCAACTAATCGAATCAACTAGCCTGAAAATGGATGGCGCTGGAGCATACCGGGCCATTGCTGGCAGTCAGTGATGCATGAGAGGGGGATGGGAGGAGCCTCAAGTATAGGGCCTGCCCCTGAAACAAACCCCATGGATGCTACACCGAGAGGAGTAGGAGAGCCACTGTCATGAGTCCTGAAGCCTAGGGTGCGAGCCCAGGTGGAGTCAGTTCAGGTGCAGATCTTGGTGGAAGTAACAAATATTAAAAATAATAATAGTAATAATAAATGAATGACAATAAAACAGCATGATAAATCACCCCAAAAAGAAATCAGGAGGTACTACATGCCTTCCAACACACACCAAAAAAAAAAAAAACCTAGTTAAACCTAGTTAAAAATCATATATGAAAGTATATGTTCATAAGATAAAGACAGGAAGTATCAAAGGGAAAAAGATGAGCTCTAGGGCAGGTATAGTGTGAGGCAAATGAGATATGTGCCCTGGGAACAAAAGGCAAAGGTGTGGGTACAAAACTCAGCTATCACATGAGATTATTAAGTAACATTGAAAATGATAAGATATCAAAATGTTTGCTTTTACTTTTTATTATACGTTTACTCTGTGAAATACTTTCAAGAAAGCCAGTGTTGGAATAAACAAGGAAGTTTGCTGAACAGACACTCCTCTAAAGAATATGCATGGGGCCTGAATGAATAGAGCAGGTGAGAGACTTGCTTTGCATTCAGCCAAACTTGGTTCTACCCCCAGCACTGCATCTGGTCCCCTGAGCATCACCAGGAGTGATCCCTGAAAACAGAGCCAGGAGTGTATCCTGAGCACATCTGGGTATGAACCAACAACTCACCACCACCTCTTACTCCCACCAGAGAAGACAATATATAGGTAACTAACAGGAACGTAAAAAAAAAATGCTCACTTATTATGAGGGAAATACACACACACACACACACACACACACACACACACCACACAAAGAGAGATCACCTCTATGAAAATGTCCACATCAAAAAGGCCAGAAACAATAAGTGCTGGAGCAAGTACAGAGAAAATGAAATCTCATAATCTGTTAGAGGAAATGTAAACTGATTCAGCCTCTATGGAAAACAGCATGGATATTTCTCAAAAATTTAAAAATATATCTACCATATGATTCAGCAATTAATTACACTATGGGGTGTCTATAGAAACCACATATAAAACTGTTTCAATCTGTATGTGCAATATATGTACATAGTAGTACATATAATAAACAGGAAGTACCAAAGGGAAAAAACTCTATTTATAATAACTAGGATCTAGGAACAATCCAGGTGCCTAATAGATGAGTAGATAAAGAGGATGTGGTATCTGCACAAAAGAAAATGATTCTGCCTTTAGAAAGGTAAAGCCCTGCCTTTTGCTTAAAATGGATGGTACTGGAAGAGGTCGGGCTAAGTGAAGTAAATCAGAAGGAGAAAGTAAATACTAGAGAATCTCATTCATATGTAGTGTTCAAAGAAACAAAGAAAAAAAAGGAATAGACATTGTGAACTGACAGTAAACACTTACATTCTGACTTCAGAACTGAGGTTAGTAGGATAGAGGGTGAAGGGTTGTGGGTTGAAAGTGCCCAATGAACAGTGGTGGAAAGATATTGGTATTTCTGTGTTGGATGTGGTATAGTAACATTGTACCATTAAAACATATAAACATTCATATTCTTGAAAGCCAAAGTTACCTCATTGAAAAATAAATGTAAGGGGGAAAATGGCTAGAATGTTTACCTTCCAAATCAAAAAAGCAAGCTTAGCCCTTATTTTAGAAAATAAAAGTTGAAGGAAATAGCAGGAAAAATAGCAAAAATCATCACGATCACAATCAGAATCATCCTGTTGTTCATCGATTTCCTTGAGCAGGCACCAGTAACGTCTCCTTCTTCCTAGCCCTGAGATTTTAAAAGAGCCATTTCAATGCTCTTGCAGGAATAGGAGAATGAGACCCATCATTGTTACTGGTACTTGGCATATTGAATACGACACGGGAAGTTTGCCAGACTCTGCCGTGCGGGCAGGATACTTTTGGTAGCCTGCCAGGTTCTCCAAAGGAAAAATAAGATAATAAGATATCGCGCAGCCACGAATGTGGCCACGTGCTTCTGGGAGCTGGGTTTTATAGTCTCTGCAACTTGGCCGTTGATGGGACCAACCTGGCACTGGCAGCAGCTGGTTGGTGTGATGCGTACCTACTAGAAGATGGAGGGTCTGGGTGGAGAAGGCCCAGTCCCAATCTGAGTAGGTTTGGAGACCTCAGCCCTGGGACCCACATGCCTGGGTTGCTCTCCCAGTTCTTTCATCCATGAGGCCCGTCTGGATGTGTGGAGAATGTTCCCAGCATGGCTGTGGCTGGCTCCGGAGGTCCTCAGCTGCTCGGGGCGGGGGGGGGGGAGGGGGCGGAGAAACTCAACCAAGCAAAAATCATATGGGACAAAATAATTATGACAAGTACAAATGTTTGAAATCTCTCCTTTAAATAGCACTGTAGCACTGTTCTCTTGTTGTTCATCGATTTGCTCGAGCGGGCACCAGTAACGTCTCCATTGTGAGACTTGTTACTGTTTTTTGGCATATCGAATACCCCTCTGTCATGCATTCGGGATACTCTTGGTAGCTTGCCAGGCTATCCAAGAGGGACGGATGAATCAAACCCAGGACAGTCATGTGCAAGGCAAATGACCTACCTGCTGTACTATCGCTCCAGCCCCACCTTTAAATAATGAGACATATAATAACTTCTAAAATAAAATTCCTTTATTTGAAATTTGAGAATAAAATTGAGAATAAAAATGATTTATTTCTTGCGGTTGTAGAAATATTACAGTGGGCAGGGTTCTTGCCAAGCAGCCAGCCAGTTTGGGTTCACCCCATATAGTCCCCCAAGACCACCAGGAGTAATCCCTGAGCTCAGAGCTAGGAGTAAGCCCTGAGCACCACCATGTGTTGCTCAAATATACACACACATACACACACACAGAGACACATTCAAATTAATTTCTCCTGAGTCTCAAATTATGTGTAAGAACAACTGAAGTGTGGAAGAGATATCTATCACCAAAAAACTTTTTAAAGAATTCTCAGCAGAATATTAAATAATAATTAAAAATAATGATTATGAAGATAGAACCATGTTTTTAAAAAGGCAGAAAACGTGCAAAAGTAAGAATTATAAATATATAGTGCGATAGCACAGCGGTAGGGTGTTTGCCTTGCATGCAGCCAACATGGCCCACCGAGTTGGATTCCTCCGCCCCTCTCTGAGAGCCCGGCAAGCTACCAAGAGTATCTCGCCCTCACGGCAGAGCCTGGCAAGCTCCCCGTGACGTATTCGATATGCCAAACACAGTAACAACAAAATCTCCAATGGAGACGTTACTAGGCCCGCTCGAGCAAATCAATGATCAACGGGAGGGCCTTTACCTTTTACCTTTTAGTGCAATAATAATGGACAGGACAAAATATGAAGTACAATGTATTTGCAACAATGTATTTTAGAGATATAATTTGTATTTATTTCCCTTCTTTTGCTGCCTTCTATAATTCCTTTTTTCCTTCCATTCATCTTTCTTTTCTTCCTTCTTTTGTTTTAAGAAATTGTATGCTGAACTTTATAAATATACACGTTTATATTATATTATATTTATAATACTATGTTATATTATAATGCGTCACTCAGAGCTCAACAGAAAATAGGTAGTATACTCAAAGAGATCATTGAAATGTATTTAATCATAGACCTATTCTCAAAGGTGTGGGCAGGGTTCAGAAAGGAACGAATCACGAATCACGACCATCCTGTTGTTCGTCGATTGTCTCGAGCAGGCCCCAGTAACTTCTCCTTCATCCTAGCCCTGAGATTTTTAAGAAAGTGCTATAGATCATAAAGTATCTGAAGGATCAAGAAATAAAGTAATACCTAAAGTTTATCAATAACTGAGAGCTGTTAGCATTCAAAGTTAGAAGGAGAAAGAATGGGAACAATTGTGTTCGAAACTTAATTGTCTCACCCATCAAATGTGGACAAAATAATTCATACCTCATAAAGCTACTAGACAATCTTGAAAATGCTTGCTAGTTATTTTGTCACCAGTACTATGATCCTTGGTGTGGAGGAATAGCACAGTGGGTAGGGCATTTGCCTTGCACACGGCTGATCCTGTCGGCTCAGTTTCGATTCCTCTGCCTCTCTCAGAGAGTCTGGCAAGCTACCAAGAATATTTTGCCTGTAAGGCAAAGCCTGGAAAGCTACCTGTGACGTATACGATATGCCAAACACAGTAACAACAAGTCTCACGATGGAGACGTTACTGGGCCCACTGGAGCAAATCGATGAACAACGGGAGGACAGTGACAGTGCTACTACAATCCTTACTTTACACACGTTCATGACAATGATGACAGTGCAACACATGTGGGAATAGTGGCCTTGGTGTGGTGATACTCAGAAATGATAATGCCTTTTATGGTGATTATTGTGGTGCTGGCAATGGCTAAGAGGGTTGCATTCATGGTGGTGGCTGTACTTTTGGTGTATTTTACATGAATTGTGAGTTACATAGTACTAAATGTTATCTATAAAAGATATGTAGTTTTGAGTATGGTATTCACTAAAGGAATTCATTCTGCTCTATTAGATTAAGAAAGGTCTGTTTATTCCTAACTTTCTGAGAGTTTTTTTTACTTTTCCAATAATGAATTAATGTCTCACATTGAAAAAAGACATGTGGCCCTATTAACAAGTAATAGCGTAAATAATATTTATCTTTCATGAGATCAGAGATGGTGATCAAGAGATGGTAAAATGTAGATCCTTCAGGGACAGGGTTCTATGATATTTATTTAATCCATAGAAATATTAAAATCACTACATAGTAACTACACTGCACTGAGAAATTACTGTGTGGAGTCTTTCCAGTGATTGCAAGTTTCTACCTTCATAGATATTACAGTCTGAATATGACCATAAGGCAACAAAGATTACTGAAAACACTGCACCCTGAGCAATGAGCTCCTGCTTCCAGTGACTAGACAATGCCCAGGGCATAGTAACCTTAAAAACTTTTATTTAAGAAGTGAATGAAAACTCTATGAATGATTATGGAAGTCCAAAGCAGTTTGATTGTAGAGAGAGACTGATTTTAAACTCTTCACAATAGCCATGTGTTGACATATTGAATATTCTCAATAGTCTTGTGAAAATATATTAACAATATTCCCATTTCACAAATATGGCAACTGAAGCACAGATTATGCAAATAGTTCTAATTTGCAGAGCTAGAAAATGAATGATTTGGGATTCAAATCCAGACATCCTAATTCTCTGGAGCAGTGGTTCCCAAACTTATTGACCTATAATCCCCTTTTCATTAAAAAATAAATACTTAATAACTCTCCCTGGAAATCTAACTTCTTTGAAAGAAGCCTCAGCCCTACCCCCACCAACTGCACCTGAAGCTGCTATAACACTCCCCTACAACTTTGTAGCCTGCCCCACCCCCAAGCAGGGGGAAAATCTGGCTCACTTTGACAAATACTGTTCTAGAGTGTGAGCTACTTGATTACCCCTAATATTTTCAGGAAAAGGATTCTGGTGGCAAAGTGAAGTAAAGTTAGCCAAGATAAGTAGAAAATAAGAAAATCCCTAGGGAAAGCACTGTGTGCTTGTGTGTGTGTGTGGGGGGGGGGAGGGAGCGGGGAGGGAAGGAGTGGATGTGCATGGCCTGTGTGTAAAAAGCATTGAGGAAAGGCCCCAAGGAAAAGCAATTTGCTTTAACTTTTTTCTCAGAAGCATCCATCAGAAAGATAATCTCATCCTACTGTGTTGCAGGTAGATTATAAGAAATCATGCTACAAACACTGAAATAAACAACAAAAAATTATATAGAATAAATTCTCCTGTCCTCACAGTCCTCACAGTCCTCCCGTTGTTCATCGATTTGCTTGAGCGGGCCCAGTAACGTGTCCATCATGAGACCTGTTGTTACTGTGTTTGGCATATCGAATACGTCATGGGTAGCTTGCCAGGCTCTGCCGTGCGGGTGAGATACTCTCGGTAGCTTGCCGGGCTCTCTGAGAGGGGCAGAGGAATCGAACTTGGGTTGGCCATGTTGGCCGCTTGTAAGGCAAATGCCCTACCGCTGTGCTATCGCTCCAGCCCAAATTCTCCTGTAAGACAGAGAAGGAAAGAGTCAAATGGGGAAAAAAATATAGGGAAGTAATGGGTAAACAGGCATAAGGGCTTCAGTTGTACTGGTGATATGGGTGATAGGTATTGCCATGTATAACAAAACCCAGGCGCAACAACAGTGAAAACATGAGATCTAGGCTGCAACCACTGAAACTTTGTAATGTGCCTGTCAAGTTAACAGGTGGGGATCAGGTGGGCATTGGGGTGAAGAACACTGGTGGAGGGCACCTGACACTGGTAGCAGAATAGGTGTTGTTTATACCTAAAACTCAACTATCAATAACTTTGTAAATCACAGTTCTTTAATTAAAAACAACAACAGAAAGAAAAAATTTAAAATTTAAAAACTCAAAGTAAATATTTAAAACAGAATAAATTCTTTTGATTCCTTAGACTCAGCAATGGTGCTTCAGCCATCATCCATTCAGAGGGATCCATCCATTAGGTTACTTGACAAAGCAAGCAACAATGGGGGGTGGGGGCGGGGAAGGACACACCATTTTAAAATTCAATTTAGTTTTTGCCAAACTTCACACAGGATCTCAAAAGCAGGCAAGAAGCAGAAATGAGCATGAGTGCCCTGTTTTATACTTAAGAGGTAGCACGTTCCATTCCAAGAGGCAAGGGGCAGAGCACCCCAGGAAGCCAGGAAGGGCCAAGATGGGGCAATAGCTCAAGCATAGGATATTACCAGGTAGGAAACCAGGTTGACTTGTCTCAGGGTCTCATGGGAGAGTAGGGTCAGGCTTCAGCGGAGGGCAACAAGAGGCACTGCCTCTCCAGCTTCCTGCCTCCCAATTCTAATTCCCTTGTTCCAACTCTGCCCTCTCCTCCAGCACCAAGAGCCAAGTAATGACAGCCCCTCTTATGGCTGATACACATCAGGGCTGGCTAAACAAGATGGAAATTCACTCCACCTCAGGCCAGGAAGATGAATGAGTTACAGGGAAATTAATATCTCTCTCTCTCTCTCTCTCTCTCTCTCTCTCTCTCTTTCACTCTGTGAGTGGTGGACAGTGGGACTAAGATCTGGAGAAGGAGCAGAAGCTGACTTGGGTTAAGTGAAAGCAAGAACAATCTACTCAGATAAACAGCAAAAGGTAGGAAATCCCCTACCAAGCCAAGCCCCTTATATTGAGAGGGCAGTGAGTCAGGATTCAAGAAGAAACTGAAGAAGGTGCGGGGTGGGGGGCAGGGGAGGTTGCTGCATCAATAGTCCTGAATGCAATTTAGTCTGTGGGTGTGATTCCATTTGCAATGGGAACTGATTGAACAGTTGTAAGTAGGGAGACTTCGGAGCCCTAGAGTGCAAACAGTGAAACTAGGGAGTGGACTGCCAGGAGGCACTCAACATACATAAAAGGGATCGCAGGGCTGCTGAGCAGCATTCTGAAGGCGTCAGATTATTTTGGGATAAATCTAAAGAATTCCGTAGAATAGAATGCAAAGTTGAAGATAGTAGAAACAGCTTCTAGAGTTTCAATTGAGCACCCGGGTAGTAGCAATGCTATTTATGTGATGCCATTTCTGACCACTGAAATACCCACAGCCTCACAGGTAGAAAGGACTTCATTTCAATGCCACACCAAAGTGTTGTGTTTGAGGAATAAACACTCTTATAAAAATCTTAAAGAAAAGAGCTGATATATCTGACTGACTGGAACTAAGGAAAAGGAAGAAGTATCACTGGAGTTGGTTCCTGAAAGATGAGGAGTGCTAAACAGATTGAAAATAGAAGAAAGAGGATTCAGAAAGAGGAAAAACATTTTCCAAAATGGCAACAATGATGCCAACCCAACATAACACACTGGATGAATTCAATGAACTCATTTACATAAACATACCTAGAACCATGAGTTGGGATGTACTGATGGTAACTGTACTACTGTGCTCAGCCATCTCCTACCCCGGGCCACTCAACGATGGACACTAACATTCCTTGCCTGCCTCCCCTGACTTTTCCTCATACATCTGTGACATTAAAGATGGTCAGCTCTTGTCTCCCTGTTCATCCCCAATGCTGTGCCAGTCTTCTTTCCCTTGCAGGTCAGTTAACTTGCCAGTATTTGAACCCGGGACTTGGCTTTCTTCGCGCAAGTGCCGCAGGCATCCTCTAGGAACCTGGGACTACAGCATCCCTAAGCCTCTTCCTGTTTGGCCCCAACTCTGTGCCGGTCTTCTTCCCCTCCCAGCTAGTACCCCTTACACACACCAGGTACCTGTGGCAGCATGGCCTTTTCAGAAGTGGGCATGGCTTCTGTAGAAGTGGGCGTGGCCTAATTTAGGCAGGCAGAGACTCATGCGGCCACAGGTAGTTTAGTCATACCAAGAAATCTAGTGTAACATCTCAGTCCCCATACTTCCACACCAATATGAAGAAACAACACAAATCCCCATCACATGGGGAGGACGATGAAAAGAGTCCAGAAGCCTCAGTAGGTGCTACTCACCTAAAGGACCTCTCTGAGAAAGAATTCAGATATGAAGTGATGAAGATGTTCAATGAACTCAGTGAAACAGACAGATAACCAGTAACCTAAGAGAAACAATCAAGAAATTACGGGAAGAAATGAGAGAAAAAATTGGAAAACTACGCACAGAAATATCACAAATAAAAGATTCTGTAGATGAAATAAAAATCTCAGTCTGTGCCAATACTGACACAATACTGCAAGCAGCAAGGTCAAAGAAGGAAATCACAAACAAAGGAACGCCCCTTAGATTCACAGCAGATCTATCAGAGGAAACCCAACAAGCCCGAAGGCAATGGTGGGATATAGTGAAAAAAAAAACTCACTGAAATGAATGCTTCAACTAGAATACTCCATCCAGATAAATTCTCACTCATACTCGAAGGAACTGTACTCTATTTTCTAGACAAACAGCAGCTCAGAAACTTTGTAGACTCAAAACCAAACCTAAAAGATGGGCTAAAGGGGCTACTATAAGACAAGACAAACCCTACAAGCACAATAGACCCTTACAGAAAGATGACACAAAACCCCAAAACAACAATCTCTCTCAACGTTAATGGTCTAAATTCACCAATTAAGAGACAAAGAGTGGCAAAATGGATTCAGAGACAGAACCCAACATTCTGCTGCCTACAAGAAACTCATCTCAACAGTCAGAGCAAACACAGACTCAAAGTTAAAGGACAGAAAACAATCTTACAAGGAAACAGCTCCCTCAAAAAAAGCTGGGGTGGCCATACTAGTATCCGACAACATCAATTTCAGGTTGAAAAAGATTAGAAGGGACAGCAAAAGCTATTTTCTATTCATCAAGGGATACATACAACAGGAAGAAATCACACTCTTAAATGTATACGCACCTAATGAGGGAACAGCTAAATATTTAAAACAACTGCTAACAGATTTTATGGAGGACATTGCTAGCAACACAATAGCAGTAGTAGATTTCAACATCAATAATCAACTTTGATAGATCAACAAGAACAGAACTCAGCAAGGAAATATTGGCTTTGAAAGAACAAATAGAAGAGAGAGGGCTTATAGACCTCTACAGGGCTTTACACCCCAAAAAGAAAGAATACACATTTTTCTCCAGTGCACTCGGAACATTTTCCAAAATAGACCATGCGCTAGGCCACAAAAAATACCTCAATAGAATTAGAAAGATAGAAATAGTACCAACAATCCTATCAGACCACAATGCACCAGAATAGAAGTGAATCACACACAGACACGGAGAACCAAATCATACACCTGGAAATTAAACAACGCAATGTTGAACAAGTCAGGAAGGAAGTCAAGGACAAAAATCAAAAGACACCTGGAGGCAAACACAGACACGAAGAACCAAATCAAACACCTGGAAATTAAACAACTCAATGTTGAACAATAAGTCAGGAAGGAAGTCAAGGACGAAAGCAAAAGATACCTGGAAGCAAATGAGAATGAAGACATAAGCTACCAGAACCTATAGGGTGCAGCTAAAGCCATGTTAAGGGGAAAATTTATAGCTCTGCAAGCATTTCTCAGGAAGGAAGAAAGGGCCCACATAAACAACTTGACTTCACAACGCAAGATCTTAGAAAAACATCAACAAAAGAAGCCCAAATCAGGCAATAGGAAAGAGATCATAAAATTTAGAGCAGAAATCAATGACATGGAAACCAAAATAACAATCCGAAAGATCAATGAAACCAAGAGCTGGTTCTTGGAGAAAATAAATGAGATAGATAAACAACTACCAAGACTCACAAATAAAGAGAGATAGAGAACATTGATAAACCAGAATCAGAAATGAGAAGGGGGATATCACAACAGAAAACAAAGAAATTCAAAAGATCAGCAGAGACTGCTTTGAAAGTCTGTGTGCCACAAAACAAGAGAACGTAGAAAAAAATGGATAAATTCCTGGATTCCTGTAATCTCTCAAGGCTGAATCAAGAAGACCTAGAGTACCTGAATAGACCTATTAACATCAAGGAAATTGAAACTGTAATCAAAAGTCTTCCCTAAAACAAAAGCCCAGGTACGGATAGATTCACTAGCGAATTTTTCCAACATTTAAAGGGGATATATTGCCAGTTCTTCTCAAACTTTTCCAGGAAATTGAAGAAATTGAAACTCTCCCAAATAGTTTCTATGAAGCCCATATCTCTGTACTACCAAAAGAAACAAAGACGCCACAAGAAAAGTACAGGCCAATATCCCTGATGAACATGGATGCAAAAACTCTCAACAAAATACTAGCAAAATGAATTCAACAACTCATCAAAAAAGATCATACACAATGACCAAGTGGAATTCATCCCGGAGATGCAAGGATGGTTTAACATTCAAAAATCAATCAACATAATCCAACATATCAACAAAAGAAAAAAACATATAATCATATCAATAGATGCAGAGAAAGCATTTGACAAGATCCAGCACCCATTTATGATGAAAACCCTCGCCAGAATGGGGATACAGGGGACTTTTCTCAATATAGTTAAAGCCATCTACCACAAGCCTACAGCAAGCATTATCCTCAATGGGGAAAAACTTAGAGCCTTCCCTCTAAGATCAGGGATGAGACAAGGATGCCTACTCTCTTCATGGCTGTTCAACATAGTACTGAAAGTACTTGCAATAGTGATTAGGCAAGACAAAGATATTATGGGCATTGAAGTAGGAAAGGAAGAAATCAATCTCTCACTATTCACAGATGATATGATACTATTCTTAGAGAACCCTAAAACCTCTACCAAGAAACCCCCAGAAACAATAGACTTGTATAGTAAGGTAGCACGCTATAAAATCAATACCCAAAAGTCTATGGCTTTCCTATATACAAGTAGAGAGAAGAAAGTGACGTAAAAAAATCCTGTTCACAATTGTGCCCCAGAAAATCAAGTAACTAGGAATCAGTTTAATTATGAAAGTAAAGGGCCTGTACAAAGAAAACAACAAAACAGTACTTCAAGAAATAAAACAGGACATGAGAAAATGGAAAGATAAATGCTGCTCATGGATCAGGAGAATAAATATTGTCAAAATGGCAATACTTCCCAAAGCATTGTATAAATTCAATGTGATCCCTATAACGATACCCATGACATTCTTCAAAGAAATGGAGCAAACACTCCTGAAATTCATATGGAACATTAAGAAGCTAAGAAGCTAACACTAAGAAGCTTCTGCACCTCAAAAGAAACAGTGACCAAAATACAAAGACAGCCTACAGAATGAGAAAGGATATTCGCCCATTACACATCTGACAAGGGGTTGATATCAAGGATATACAAAGTACTGGTTGAACTCCACAAGAAGAAAACATCCAACCCCATCCAAAAATGGGGCAATGAAATGAACAGAAACTTTCGCAAAGAAGAAATCCGAATGGCTAAAAGGCACAAGAGAAAATGCTCTACATCACTAATCATCAGGGAGATGCAGATCAAAACCACAATGAGATATCATCTCACACCACAGAGACTGGCCCACATCCAAAAGAACAAAAGCAACTAATGCTGGCGCGGATGTGGCGAGAAAGGGACTCTCCTTCACTGCTGGTGGGAATGCCGACTGTTCAGCCCTTTTGGAAAACAGTATGGATGATTCTCAAAAAATTAGAAATTGAGTTCCCATTTGACCCAGCAATACCACTCCTGGGAATATATCCCAGAGAGGCAAAAATGTATAGTCGAAGTGACATCTGCACTTGTTTGTTCATTGCAGCACTGTTTACAATAGCCAGAATCTGGAAAAAACCTGAGAACAGATGACTGGTTAAAGAAACTTTGGTACATCTACACAATGGAGTACTATGTAGCTGTTAGAAAAGATGAAGTCATGAAATTTACATACAAGTGGTACAATATGGAAAGCATCATGCTAAGCAAAATGAGTCAGAAAGAGAGGGATAGACATAGAAAGATTGCATTCATCTGGGGGATATAAAGTAACAAAGTATGAGATTAATACCCAAGAATAGCTGAGATCAGCACCAGGAGGATTACTCCATAACTTAGAGGCCAGCCGGGTATCCTAGAGGAAAGGGCAGTTCAGATAGAGAAGGGAGCACCAAATAAAGGATGTTTGGAGGATCCTCCCAGGAGGGGAGATGCATGTCGAAAGTAGACTATGGACTGAACATGTTTGCCACTCAATGCCTCTTTTGCAGACCACAACACCCAAAAGGAGAGAGAGAACACAGGGGATTGTCCTGCCACAGAGACGGGGGGGATGGGGGGATGGGGGTGGGAGGGATATTATCCATGGTGGTGAAAAATGGGCACTGGTGGAGGGATGGGTATCTGATCATTGTATAATTGAAACCCAAGCACAAAAAATTGTAAATCTACAACTGTAAAAAAAAAAGTAAAATAAAATAAAGGGGAAAAAAAACAATGGACATATGTGTTCTATATCTATTAAACATTATTTTTGAGTAAAAAAAAGATGAAGTCATGAAATTTACATACAATTGGCACTACATGGAAAGCATCATGCTAAACTAAATGAATCAGAAAGAGAAGGACAGACATAGAAAGATTGCATTCACTAACACCCAAGAATAGCTGATATAAGTACCAGGAGGTTTACTCTATGGCTTGGAGGCCAGCTGCACATGCTAAGGGAAAAGGCAGCTCAGATAGAGAAGGGAGCACCAAATAAAGGGTGTTGGGAGGATCCTCCCAGGATGGGACATGCATGCTGAGGGTGGACTATGGACTGAACATGATTGCCACTCAATTCCTCTTTTTCAAAAACCACAGCACCCAAGAGGAGAGAGAGAACAAAAGGGAATGCCCTGCCACAGAGGCAGGGTCAGGTGGGGGGTTGGGGGGTGGGAGGGATACTGGGATCAGTGGTGGTAGAGAATGGACGCTGGTGGAGGGATGGATACTTGATTATTGTATAACTGAAACCCAAGCACAAAAATTTGTAAGGTACAACTGTACCTTCATGATGTTTCACTAATAAAAAATTGTCACTGTCACTGTCTCTGTCCTCCCTCTGTTCATCGATTTACTCGAGCAGGCCCAGTAATATCTCCAGGTAAGGCATTTGCCTTGCATGCGGCTGACCTTGCTGACCCAGTTTCGATTCCTCTGCCCCTTTTGAGAGCCCGGCAGCTACCAAAAGTATCTCGCCCACACCACAAATTCTAGCAAGCTACCCATGACATACTCGACATGCCAAACACAGTAATAAAAATTTTAAAAATAAAAAAATAAAAATAAATAACAATTAAAAAAAAGTGGTCACCTCTTTTGTTTTGTTTTGTTTTTTTTACAGTTGTAGATTTACAATTTTTTGTGCTTGGGTTTCGATTATACAATGATCAGATACCCATCCCTCCATCAGTACCCATTTTCCACCACCATGGATAATATCCCTCCCACCCCCATCCCCCCCATCCCCCCTGCCTCTGTGGCAGGGCAATCCCCTGTGTTCTCTCTCTCCTTTTGGGTGTTGTGGTCTGCAAAAGAGGCATTGAGTGGCAAACATGTTCAGTCCATAGTCTACTTTCGACATGCATCTCCCCTCCTGGGAGGATCCTCCAAACACCCTTTATTTGGTGCTCCCTTCTCTATCTGAACTGCCCTTTCCTCTAGGATACCCGGCTGGCCTCTAAGTTATGGAGTAATCCTCCTGGTCCTGATCTCAGCTATTCTTGGGTATTAATCTCATATTTTGTTACTTTATATCCCCCAGATGAATGCAATCTTTCTATGTCTATCCCTCTCTTTCTGACTCATTTCGCTTAGCATGATACTTTCCATATTGTACCACTTGTATGTAAATTTCCTGACTTCATCTTTTCTAACAGCTACATAGTATTCCATTGTGTAGATGTACCAAAGTTTCTTTAACCAGTCATCTGCTCTTGGGCATTCAGGTTTCTTCCAGTTTCTGGCTATTGTAAAGAGTGCTGCAATGAACAAACAAGTGCAGATGTCACTTCGACTATACATTTTTGCCTCTCTGGGATATATTCCCAGGAGTGGTATTGCTGGGTCAAATGGGAGCTCAATTTCTAATTTTTTGAGAATCGTCCATACTGTTTTCCAGAAGGGCTGAACCAGTCAACATTCCCACCAACAGTGAAGGAGTGTCCCTTTCTCGCCACATCTGCACCAGCACTGGTTGCTTTTGTTCTTTTGAATGTGGGCCAGTCTCTGAGGTGTGAGATGGTATCTCATTGTGGTTTTGATCTGCATCTCCCTGATGATTAATGATGTAGAGCATTTTCTCATGTGCTTTTTTGCTATTCGGATTTCTTCTTTGAGAAAGTTTCTGTTCATTTCATTGCCCCATTTTTGGATGGGGTTGGATGTTTTCTTCTTGTGGAGTTTAACCAGTATTTTGCATATCCTTGATATCAACCCCTTGTCAGATGTGTATTCGGTGAATAACCTTTCCCATTCTGTAGACTGTCTTTGTATTTTGGTCACTGTTTCTTTGGAGGTGCAGAAGCTTCTTAGTTTAAGATAGTCCCATTTATCTATCTCTGTTTTCACTTGCTCGGCCAGTGGCATGGCATCTTTGAAGATACCATTAGCTTCAATGTCATGGAGGGTTTTGCCAACTTTATCTTCAATGTACCTTATGGTTTCTGGTCTGATGTTGAGGTCTTTAATCCATTTTGATCTTACTTTTGTACATGGTGTTAGGCAGAGTTCTGAGCCCATTTTTTTGCATGTAGCCATCCAGTGATGCCAGCACAATTTATTAAAGAGGCTTTCCTTACTAAAAGTGGTCACCTCTTGAGGACCTACAGAGATAGTTATTTCAGATTAGCAAAAACAAGTGTACAGCTAGCTGTTTTTGTTCTTTGCCTCTTTGATTATGTTTTCCTAATTTCTAAAGTTCAACCTCCACACTCTCCATTTGTCCCTGTGCCTCCTTCGGCAGCTAATGTAAGACCCCATCATCAGAAAGTACCTCCCTACAAAAGTTAACTGTATAATAGCTAACAGTAGGAATTCTATCAGCTGTCTCCTATTTTCTAGAAACTGCATTAGGTCTAAAGACACAGATATTATTAAAGCAATGGCCCTTCCCTGAAGGAAATCAACATAGAGGAATAAAAACATGAAAGTAGAAGAACAAAAACATATGCATCCAAACTTATATATAATATGATAAATGTGTGTCCAAACAAATAATATATATCATATATATGTATATATATGTATATATAGTCTTTATCTTGCCCTCCAAAATTCAAATCTTAACAGAATACAGCCAAATCAAAATATTTTTCAATCTTTAAGCAATTGCAGACTTGAAATCTCCAAAGCAGAAACTTGAGGGTACAAAGCAGACTGAAGTGTAGTAAGTGGAATTCCTTGAAGTCACCCATAAATATTCTCCAAGCCTTTCCCCAGTTCTACACCTAGTCATAAATCGCCCTGTTTCTTTTCAAGAACTTTACATTTGATCAACGAGGCAGGGTGATGTTTAAACCAGGCCGTTTGCAATATTCGATTTTCATACATAGTTTTAAGATTTTAATTTCCACTCTGCAGGCCAGCTTGGATTTTCCCTGTCCTGAAATAAATCAGGATTTCTAAGACATGAAAGCCGGCTCCGAGCACAGAAGGGCTTTCTGAATGTTCAGCCTGGTTGCACTGCTCAGTCAAGTCATACTTACAAACAACTTACCTCTCACCTCATCTTAGTCCTCAGGGGATAGCCTGGAAAACTGGCAGCTAATGTGGTGAGAGAAAAATACCCAGCACTCAAGATCAATCTGTCAAAGAGGGGCAAGAGCCATTCATCAAAGGAGAGGGGACACACTCAAAGATGTTGTGAAACATTTACCCAACCAATCTGAAACTAATTGGCCCCTCTACTTAATCTCCTTCTCCCCTCTATGTCATACCAGTGGCCACAGAGTTAAAGGCATAGCCAGCTCTTCGTAGTAGAATAGATGATGTATACAGGATATTGCTAATATATCATAGAAGCAGAGCATGTTAAAATGAAAAGAGTTTTAGGAGTTCACTTAACCAACTGCCTGGTTTGAAGAGGGAGAATTCAGGAAGAACTCCAGATCGAGGTCAGATTCAAGCAGATTTCTAGATTCCACTCCTGCAATCCTCAAGTTATATAATTTTTTACCATCCTACCTCACTCCCAAGTTATGTAATCTGAATGGAATCACTTCAGTTTAATGGAAATGAGAGTCCTCATCTATCAAAAGGAGAAATGTATTACTCATAGAGATGCCATGAGAGTTCAACAACACATTAATACATCAGATACAAATGGGTAAGAAATGATTATTGCTGAAGAAAAACCAATAAATGCTCTCTGAATAAAAACAATGGAAAACTGAAATGAAATTTTACCCAACCAACCTAGAGGAATCAGTATCACCACTTCATTCTGTAAAATATGGAAGACCCCAAGCCCTACCAGGAGTGATTCCTGACAGTAAAGCCAGGAGTAAGCCCTGAGGACAGTTGCAGGTGGCACCAAAATAAAACAAACAAACAAAAAAGATAGAGATCTCCATTAAAAAGAGTAAGTACAATGCTTGTGAACTTATCTCTGATATACCAGGAATGTATTTCCCATCAGTTCAGGGATCATGCTGATCAAAAGTCAGCTTATACACACAGATGGCTTACAGAAAAATGAAGGAATACTCAACATCTTGATTATTTGAGAAAAATAAATAAAAACCACAATAGGCTATCAGTTCACACTGGAGAAAAATGGACTATATCAAAAAGATTGGAAACAACAGATGTTGGCGCAGATGTAGAGGAAAATAAACTCTGATACATTGTTGCTGGGAATGTAAATTGGTACAGCCACTATGGAAAATGATAGAGATTCCTTAAAGAAACTAGAAATGGAAATACCATATTATCGAACCATACCACTTCTAGGCATTTATCCAAAGGACATGAAATCTCTATTTGAAAAAAAAAACTTACACTTCTATATTCATATCAGCATTACTGGCAACAGTCGGAGCATAGAATCAACCTAAAAGCTCACGAACAGATGACTGAATTAAAAAGCTGTGATATGTAAACACAATGGAATACTACTCTGGCATTAAAAAAAGATAAAATAATGCATCGTGGAACAAAATGGTCACGTGGAACTTAAGGTGATTGCACTAGGAAATAAGTAAGGAAATCAAAGACAATTACCGGATAGTTTCACACAAATATGAACTATAAATAACTAGCAAAAATTGAACCAGCAAAAACCAACAAAACTAATGCCAAGACTGAAAATTCTGATAGTTACCAAAGAGAAAGGGGAGAATAGTTCCCAAAGGAAAAATGAAAGATTAGGGTGGAAGGGGTCTTTTTGATGGTTGCATAACTCTGGAAATCTGGTGCTGTTATTGTAAACCCTATATACATATAGAGATATTAAGCTATACTTCCTATGGTGCTGTCAAGTAATGATAAGTCATTTTTTAAAATGGAGGAAAGTAAGAGGAGGGTTAATCAAGAAAAGGATGAGTAGAGGTCGAGAGGAAGGAAAAAAATCCAAAAATACTGGATCCACTTTTTCAGATAAACTTTGATTCCGAGACAGTATACAGTCACGGTCACGGTCCTCCCGTTGTACATCGATTTTCTCGAGCAGGCCCAGTAACGTCTCCATTGGAGACTTTGTTGTTACTGTGTTTGGCATATCGAATACATCACGGGTAGCTTGCCAGGCTCTCCAAGAGGGGTGGAGGAATCGAACTCGGGTCTGCCATATTGGCTGCATGCAAGGCAAACGCCCTACCTATATTCCAAGACTAACCAGCAGGTTAATTATCCCAAACAGTATAGATTTCAATTTATTTGAACTAGTTGCCATTGGGAGATTTCACATACAGATTTATAATTTCTCCTAAAATATCAGAAGAGGCCAGAAAGATAGTACAATGGGTAAGGCACTTGTATTAGTCCCATCTCCAGAACCACATATAGTCTCAAGCACAGCCAGTAATAATCTCTAAGCACAGAGCCAGGAATAGGCCTTGAGCACTGTTGGATATCAGAAGGTCCAAGAACGCTGACATTTCCCTAGAAACAATTATCAGACACTCCTATATTGCAAGGGACTCTTCCAAGAGACTGTCTTCTCCAATACATGGGTTTCTCCCTAGTTGAGCTCACTCATTCCATCTCCTGGCCACCCTCAAGGCAGCTAAGGTGTGGAATCTTACTGACTTTGCTACACTGTGATGATATGGGATCTCTACCTGTAAGGTAACAGGAAGTGATCAGGATTTTAGGTGATGTGAACTTCAGCAAAGAAGCAATGGCAAGAAAATGCCTTTCAGACATCTTTAAAAAATCAAAATCACAAGACTTAGTGGAAGATCCTCATCAGGAGTAGGAAAAGCAGAGGTAAAAATAATTTCAGGAACCTTGGTCCAGGACACCAAGAGAAAAGTGACTAAAAAGGGATCACTTGGAAGGAAATAAGAAAAGGATGAGGGAAGAAAAGAGATAAATGTTATTTCCCTAAAGCAATTACACAAAAACTTGTTTTAGGGGGAAATATTTTGATAAAAAGAAGGACAAAATTGGTCTGGGTGATGGAAAAACTTTCAGGGATAGTGTCTGATTAACAACAATTAAGAAATGAAGAGATTCATCTACTCAAAAACACCTTAATTATAAAAGCAATCCTGATAAAAGACTCAAATTTCTATTGGACTTATACTCTATGCAAGCTATTATGCTGAACCCGTCCCATGAATGAGCAATTTTTTATAATCTTCACAATATTTGAAATATGTCACTGTCACTGTCCTCCTGTTGTTCATCACTTTGCTCGAGCGGGCCCAGTAACGTCTCCATTGTGACACCTGTTACTGTGTTTGGCATACTGAATACATCACGGGTAGCTTACCAGGCTTTGCTGTACAGGCGAGATACTCTCAGTAGTTTTCCAGGCTCTCCAAGAGGTGTGGTGGAATTGAACCTGGGTCAGCCGGGTCAGCTGCATACAAGGCAAATGCCCTACCTGCTGTGCTATAGCTCCAGCCCTTTGAAATATGTAACAATAATAATAAAATGATCCATTGTTGGATAGCGTAGGATTGTCCTTGCTCCCCCTAGCCCCAGGGAGCTTAGATTTATTGAACCATTCCCACAACAGTGTCCCTGAGGCACACCCAATTCCATCAAGCACTAATAATCCTATATTGCTTTTCTCTTTCCTTTATGTCATTTGCATGGCATAGCAATGTCCTTTTTGTACAGACACAGGAAGACAGATGATGCTATGCTTTGTAACATGTGAGTTAACCAATTCCAAATATTTACTCCTGGGCATCCATCATATTTACCTGACATAAGCCTCAATTGCGCTTACTTCCGAACACCCCTAAAAGGAGGGCCCCTTTAGGGTTGGATAGACCAACAAAGGGGCTGGATAGATCAACCCAGGGCAAGCTGTAAGCTACCCTGGCATCAAAGGGAACAAGCTAAGCACCATAAGTGTAATACGTTAAGAGCATGGTCATGAAACAAACTCTGTCATGACCCAAAAGAAGTGACTGAATAAGGACCCTGCTGGGGTTAGGAAAGAATAACTTGGTCTGAGGACTGTGATCTGGAATATATAGTGAGATGTTCCCAGAAAGAGACAACCTTTAAACTTAATATATCTCTTACTATGTCCATACAAAAAAACTAGAAATGTTATAAGAAGTAAATTCACTATGACTGTTGAAAAGAATTACTAGCTGAGGAAGGGAGAAAGCAATACACCCTGGGATGGAATCCCATCCTTGAGTGCATCTCCTAGTAACCTGGAGTGCTGAACCCTCAGATGAGATTTTTGTCCTTGAGTTAATCCCCTAGAACTTCCCCTGAAGGAGTGGCTATACCTCTGTTTGTTGTTATGACAATGTTCAACCCACCTATGTGTACCCTCACCCTTCATGATTTCTATATAACTATGCTGTAGGGGACTATGAGACTATGACAAAACTAGAAAGTCAAAGACTAGATGGAGAGGACTTTGAGGTCTATGAGGAGACTAGGATGATGGTACTATGATAACTGGGACTAAGACCAAAACTACAACTATGATTGTGCAGTAGGGAGGATCAAACTATGGTGGGGAAGAGAGAGAAATAAACTATCAGCCAGCTTGGGGTCTAGTCCCTGTTTCTCTGTTCCCTCTGTCCTTTATCCATCCGTCACTGTTCTCCGGCCTAGGGAAGTGGCTCTTGGCCACTGAATAATCGAGTCCCGTGCACAGCCCCTCTATACCTTTCTTTGAAACACACAATCCATAATAACTTATGATAGAGCTACTGGGCCACTATTCTTAAAGATGTAATATATTAAATCTATTTAATTTGTATAAGATTCGATTGTGCACATTTTATAGATGTAAAACTAAAACGAAGAGTGATTAGGTGACTTTTTTCAAAGACTATACCACCAGGGAGCAACACTGTAGGCCTTCTCACCTAGGACTGTCTGAACCTGTATGGTGAGCCATTATAATCTACTGATACACCATGACAGGAAGTGAAATGACTCAAACAGTAACTCACTAGTTCATTGAGGGGCAGTCTCTCCCCTCAAGGGACATATAATCTGCAAGAAAGGCATCTGCACAAATACTCCAGTTTAAGTATCAAGTGCAATCTTAGATGCCTAAGTACCAGATACTACATGTCAGCAGAAAAAAATGACACACCCAGGGGAACAGAGGGAGGGATAAGTCTTCACAAAATGCATTGCATCAGGAACCTGGTTCCAGAAAGATTGATACCATGCCAATGAGAAACAGAGAAAAACAAATAAAAAGAGGCGTAAAGGAAGGAAATGTAAACCATCATAGAGATCACAAAGACATTCTGGATAACTGGGAATTCAGAAAGGTGGATAAGGGTGGAAAGAGATGAAAAATCTAAGAGCAGACAAAGCAGGATTAAAAGCCCTAAGTGCTCTATTAGGAGAAAAAGAACTACACAAATATAGCATTTCTTTTTTTAAAAAAACATTTTTAAAGCATTTATTTATTTATTTTATTTGTTTTTTTTATTAGTGAGACACCATGAGGTACAGTTGTAGACTTACAAATTTTCTGCTTGAGTTTCAATTATACAATGATCAAATACCCATCCCTGCATTTCTTAAAAAAAAAAATAGAAGCCACTCCTAGGACTCATGTCTGAAAGTGCTCAAAAGCTCCCCAGCATCAGCCCAACAGTGCTCAGGGTCTTGCGCTAAGTCTCTATGACTTGATTCATATCCTCAACCTACACAAAGCTCATTTCTTGTGACCACTACCAAGCAAACACGCATATGTTTGTCCTGTAGAGGGTGGGGAGTAACTCAAAGTTACTCACTTATTTCTGTATCTGAAACCATTCATTTGAAAGAAAGTTGGGCACTAGATGGTCAATGGGACCATTTGAAGGTGCAGATGATGTGGCAATGGGCAGGGTGAAAAAGGAGACCCTGAACGAGAGGACAGAGAAAAAGAACAGATTAAAAATAAATTTGGGGATTCTGTAACTACCAGGTGGTGAAAACAAACATGACTTTTCAAAGGGAACATGTCCTCTGCCTAATAACAATCATTTACAAGAGAGTGGGGTTAACGTCTGCAAAATCTGTTCTCTCGGGTTCTGATAAGCAACTTGTTGCACTATTTTAAAAGGAAAGTTGCTATTTCTGTCTCTTTATATTTATATCCATGGTCCACCTTTTTCCATAAAGGATTTGAAGTGCTTGGAAAATCACCAGATGAAACACAGCCTCTTAGGGATGATTTCTTACCGACAGAACAGGTCCAACCTAACCCAGCAGCATAAATCAGCCACTCCTGTCCAAGAAGACAAATTCAAGTTGAAGATCTCAAGCACATCCTCTACGTCAGCTCAGAACTCCAAGTTTTTGTCTTTTCCTTTCTCCGGAGAAACAAATGGTGAGAAAGTGTCATCTTGACTGCTATATTGAGCATTTTCTGGGTCAAGAAGGAAATACTGAAACCGGCAATGAGAGCTTGCACACCCTTTCCTGTGAAAAATTATATAAGACTAGTAAATAAATCAGAACTTGAAGGTGGGTGACACCTTAATCTTAAAACAGATTAAGAAAACTCTGAAGAAGGTAAAACTAAAAAACTTTTAATCTATCTATATATCACATATGTATTTCAACTCACTTTTTTTGCACAGTGAACATTTTGTTTGGGGACCACACCTAATCATTTTCATGGCTTACTCCTAACTCTGCACTCAGCAATCACCCCTAACGACCTTGGGGGACCACATGGGGTTCCTGGGATTGAAACCAGGTTGACAGTATACAAGGTAAATGCCCTACCTGCTGTACTATTACTCTGGCCTGCACAAAGCATTGCTGCCTTCTTGATCTCAATTCATTAATAACAACCTGCTAGATCTGGAAAAGAACTATCTCCATTTTGTAAATGAATAGACCAAAGTCAGAGATTTGGAGGGACTTACTGAGCACTATACTTACTGAGCACTTACTAAACAGAACTGAAACTGTTAGTGACAGGTACAAGTATCAATTTTATTAATTTTCATTTTAAGGAAAATGGAGGATGATTTAAATAGTAGGTGCCAGAATTCAGTGATTGCTTACTATGTACATGCCTCATCAATTTCATGCCTCATCAATTTCACTTCTCAACAAAGCCTGGGAACCCTGCAGTATTTCTATTTCCACTTTATAGAGGAAGAAATCCTGGCTGGAGAATGTGATTCTATCAAAGTCACATAGATAATCATTCATGGGTCTAAGATTCAAACCCTGGTCTTCTGGGTCAAATCTCTCTTAACTTTTTTAGTTAACTCTCTATTCAAATATAGCTTTCTGTGAGGCCTCTAAATTAACGATTTTGTGTAAAAATGGGGGACACGTGAGCTGTCTGGTTTAGCAACTAATTGATGTAAGCCACCTATAAACTTGAGTTCTTTAACCACAACATTAACACTGTCACTAACCATTTTTATAACATAACCACGTAAACTAATCTAACATCATCAAATGGCATCACTTATAGTGTGAGTGGGGCTGGGGTTGGGAGAAACTTAACAGGGAGCTTATCTTAAGCTCATCTCAGAGTCATATTTCATTGCAATTCTCAAAAGTTTTCTCTCTGGAATTTTAGGGTGGAATTAAGATTTCTGTCAAGTAGGAAACAAAAACTGCACTTGCTCATGAAATTAATTATCATGCCAACAAAACCCTTTTGTTATGGCTTTCCCAAATGACCTGAACATATTAAATCCAAGTGATTTAGTTACACTATAGCTTAAATAAGTAAAAATTTCTTAATCAAAGAGTAGTTCCAGAAAATTATCCTCCAAACATTATAGATTTTAGAACTTTGACACGAAAGCACTTGAATTTGAAGTTATGCCATGTTAGACACATTCTGGTGCCCAACCCTTTCAGGTAAAAATGCCTCTTTCTATCAGAAAAAATCTTACAGATTTACCAATCTACCTTTTGTCATAACAAGTAAGTTCATGTTGATTTTTGAAATGACAATTATGAAAGAATTCACTAATGTATAAATTTTTTTACAAATTTTTAATTTTTATTTTATTTTATTTTTTATTGAATTACTGTGAGATACAGTTACAAAATTGTTCACGATTAGGTTTAAGTCATACAATGTTCCATCACCCATCCCTTCACCAATATATATTTCCCATTATCAATGTTCCCAGCTTGTCTCTTGCTGCTCCCTCTCGGGCCTGCCTCTAATGCAGATACCTCTCTCTCTCTCTCTCTCTCTCTCTCTCTCTCTCTCTCTCTCTCTCTCTCTCTCTCTCTCTCCCTCTCTCTCTCATTTAAAAATGTTGATTTTTAAAACTACAATTAAGAAAGAATTCACTAAAAATGTTTAAATTAGTTTTTATAAATTCTCAGAGATAATTTTTGCACATGTGTGTAAAAAATAATGAAAATAGTTTTTAAGCTATTAGACTTATACAGCACACAAATTACTTTGCAGTTAGGGAGTTATAATCCCTTTCCAAGAATCTATAGCATCTCACAGTGCTCCACAGAGTGATTAAACCAATGTTTGGAAATATTAGAACTAAAAAGGGCAGAGATACTGATGGTTATAAAGAAAATCATCTCAGTACCTTGATCACTTGATCACTTGACTTCCCGTTAATCGTCGATTTGCTTGAGCGGGCGCCAGTAATGTCTCCATTTGTCCCTGTCACGTGCTAGTGTAGCCCAATGGCGTCTGTTTGTTCTAGGAACACAAAGAGCCTCAACCCGATCATTCAGGATCTTGATGAAGAAGTCTGACCATCTGGTAGGTGGGTGGCCACGCAGTCTTTTGACATCCCGTAGAATCCAGTTGGTAATGGCTCTAGTCCAGCGGTCACCTCCAAATCTCATTACGTGTCCAGCCCATCTGATTTTTGACGCCTTGGCAAACGAGACAGCTGATTCTTGATTGTCGACAATAGGTAGCCCCCACCAAGATCCTAAAACCTTAAATCAGAATCAGTCCCTGATTCTTGATTGTCGACGGAGGTTGGAACTCCGGATTCTTTCTCTCATTTGAGTGAAACGTGATACTCCAAGCATAGCTCTTTCGATTCCTCTTTGGGAGACCCCAATAGCGTTCTCATCCTGTTTCTGTAGGGCCCAGGTCTCTGAGGCATATGTTAATGCAGCTGAATCTTATGAAGACAATGTTTATGAGAAACAGCCTCATTCCTGACGCTCCATTCTCTCTCAACAGAACAACCATCTCTGAATGCAACAGTTATGTATACCTAGGTTGAGAAGTCTACATTATGAATGACCTGCCACCTGAGTTGCACAGGAGGAAGAGAACGGCTTGGAACGCCTTCAAGAGCATCGAAGAAATAGCTAAGAGGATGAAGAACCTCCAGCTCTGGGCACATCGCTTTGATTCCACTGTTCTTCCTGCATTAACATACGCCTCAGAGACCTGGGCCCATCTCAGTACCTAATAAACACATCTCAGCATTAGCATTTTGAAGGTCAGGCATGTGTTGTCAATTTGAACACAGTACATGGCAGTGGAAGGAGCTGTGGAGAGAAGACATGGACAAAGAAACGGTATGCGAGGGACCTCACCAACTGCTCCATAATGCCTTGGAGATGTTGGAAACTCTTTAGAGGAATCTTAATCTGCTTAAATCTCTCCTGTTCCCTCTGTTAGTCAGGGTTTCAGGGTTTCATCAGGAAAACCAAAATCACACCAGTGATTACAAACATGGGGGAGAATAGGTAGGACAACAGATAGATGATTTCAAAGGCATTTGAAGAAGAGTAGCCCCAAATGCGCAAGGAAATAATAGCCAATTTAGTAACTGGAGGGTGCTGTGATTACTCACAGAGTTCAGCAGATCTTACTTAGCACACTGAACACACAGTGTGGCTGTTGAGAGAAACAGCTATAGTCCCTGCTACAACAGCCACAACTACCAAGATCCTATCACTGTCACTGTCACTGTCTTCCCATTGTTCATCGATTTGCTCAAGCGGGCCCAGTAACGTCTCCATTGTGATAATTGTTACTGTGTTTGGCATATCGAATACACCATGGGGAGCTTGCCAGGCTTTACCAGGCAGGAGAGATATTCTCGGTAGCTTTCCAGGCTCTCCGAGGGGGTGGAGGAATCGAACTCGGGTTGGCCATGTTGGCCGCTTGTAAGGCAAACGCCCTACCCGCTGTGCTATCACTCCAGCCCCCACCAAGATCCTAAAACCTTAAAAAGCCATAATCGCACCATGGCCCAATCAACTCCACTATTAGATGTAGAGAAGTACCTCCTGCATTGCCATCTCTTCTTGCCAGAGATCCCAGGAGCAAAAAGAAAAGAGCCTTTCCATTACCTACCTCTTACCTATTTTCTACCCCAGCTTGACCTGCTCCTATTGGTATCTCACACTTGTCATAAAGAGCAAAGCCAGTCAATCACCAAGGGAGTTTGAGAAGAGAGCTTTGCCACATGTGATACATACAGATCACAGCGCGGAAAACTTGAAGGTTGCTGAATGTAAGGGCAAATAGCCAGCTTAATCCCACCCTTTAGCTACTCAGATACGCATTATTCTTTTAACCATATTTCCATGTTTAAATTTCAGCCGTAACAAGACCAGGATTCTACATAACATGCTCACTTTTTTTGTCCCATAGAGATCTCATCTCTTTCAAATTTTAGGAGACTTAAAATCTCATCAACTAACATATCCATGAGTCAATTCTACCGGGAAATTAATTCTACCGGGAAATTCTGTAACCTAAAAACAAAAAGAAAAGCAACTATCCACCAATCTTGTTCATATAAAATACTGAGACTAAAGAAAGAGAATATATATCTCAGTTACACTTCTCTTTGTTTCTCCAGTGGGTAATTTATTCCAAATTTACCATTTCTCTACAGTACCTTGCTATTGGCAACACTTTGATGGATCTACACTTATCCGTAACTATTTCCCAATATGATTACCCCTCCTAAATCTTGAGATAGCACCTTCTAGAATGTGCCTTGAAAAATGAGAGGAATTTGATGAACACTAACTTTATATCTGTATGACTTTGATTTCCAATAAGTTTTTATGAAACAATTTTAGTTCATGAAATATATATAAATACAAAATATTCTTAATTATTAAGGTACATGGTAATAATTTCTGTTAAATTATTTTCCAAATCTAGGGGTTACTTTTCATTGCACATTGTCTTTGTTTTTTTATATACTACAGATGAGTGAGATCATCCAATATTTGCCTTTCTCCTTCTGACTTATCTTGTTTAACATACTCTCCAGTTTCTTCTAGGTTATAGAAAAATGCAATATTTCCTCTTATTTAATGCTTGGTTGTATTCCACTGTGTGTATAAATCACAATTTCTTTTTACATTTATCTGTTATTGGGCACTTGGGTTTTCTAGCTATTATAAACAGCACTGCAATGAACATATGTATGCATCTATTTTTGAATTAGTGATGTCGTGTAGTTTGCATACACACCTAAGAGTAGAATTACAGGATCAGATGATAAGTATATTTTTAAATTTTTATTTAATTTTATTTTTAAGATATATTTACAATCTTTAGATTATCTATACAATTTTCCATAAAGTTGGAAACAATTTACATTCCCAGCAACAGTGTATGAGGCCCTTTTTCTTCATATCTACTCAGCACTCACTGTTTCTGCTCTTCTTGATTAGAGACCATTCTCACAATATGAGTAATACCTCATTGTCTTTTTCATTTGTATTTACCTGATAGTAAATGATAGTGAGCATTATTGCATGTGCCAATTGTCACCTGTATGTCTTCATAAGGAAATGTCTTTTCAATTTTCTTCCTGTGTTTTTGATGGGGTAGTTTGTTTTTCATTGCTGGTCTATGTTGTGAGTGTTTTTAGTAGCTTACATAAATATTAGTCCTTTGCCAGAATTATGTTAAATATTTTTCCATTCACTAATATGTCTTTTTGTGTGATGACAGTTTCTTTTGTGTGCAGCAGTTATCTAATTCAAGATAATTCAATTGTTTGTGTTTTTATTTTCCACATCAACGAAGTTGAATCCCTCAAAACACCATTGAAATCAATATCAAGGAGTACTTTGTTTTCTACTCTGTTTATAAGGTTTCAAGCTCAACATACAGTCTTTTAATACATTTTAAGTATCTGTATATGGCTCGTTCCCAGTATTCCCAGCACAATTTGTTGCGAAGAATGTCCTTTCTCCATTCTATGCTTTTTAATCCTTTCTCATAAATTAATTCTTCAAATGTGAGGGTTTACCTCTTTCAGATGTTTGTGTTCTTTTTTATTTCAATAGCACAGAGTTAAAAAAAACAATATTTTATGCGTACCTACATATTTATATTTCCAGTAGTGACTTTAGACCAAAGCACTTCTTCCAGAAATTTCTATAGCACAAGTCTAGAGATAATATATTCTTTATTGCTGGTCCAAAAAAAATCTTTACATTACCTCTAAATTTTGCATGATATCCACTTTTTCCATCATCATTTTCTGTAGTTTTTAATCATAGTCATTAAGTTCCTGGTCTTATGATTCCAAAATCTCTGTCATATTTGAGTCTGAGTGTTTGTGTCCTTTTTTCTCTTAAAACTGTATTTGGTACTTCATTGCTTGTTTCTGATTTTTGTTGCTAATCAGATATGATCACTTGATCACTTGATCCCCCGTTATTCATCGATTTACTCGAGCGGGTGCCAGTAGCGTCTCCATTCATCTCTGCTGCGTGCTAGCATAGCCCAGTGACATCTGTTTGTTCTAGGAACATGCAGAGCCTCAAACCTATCATTCAGGGTCTTGATGAAGAAGTCTGACCATCTTGTAGGTGGGTGTCCATGCGATCTTTTGATGTCCCGTGGAATCCAATCAGTAATGGCTCTAGTCCAGCGGTTGTCTTCAAACCTCATTACGTGTCCAGCCCATCTGATTTTTGATCCCTTGGCAAATGAGACAGCGTCCCTGATTCTTGAGCATTGACAGAGATCAGAACTCCGGATTCTATCTCTCATTTGAGTGAATCGTGATATTCCAAGCATAGCTCTTTCGATTCCTCTTTGAGAGACCAGAATAGCGTTCTCACCCTGTTTTCGCAGGGCCCAGGTCTCTGAGGCATATGTTAATGCAGGAAGAACAGTGGAATCAAAGAGATGTGCTCGTAGCTGGAGGTTATTTGTCCTCTTAGTTATTTCTTCAACGCTCTTGAAGGCATTCCAAGCCGCTCTCTTCCTCCTGCGCAACGCAAATCATATATATCAGATATGATATAGTAAGCAAAAGGAAATGAAGCAAATAGGCCTTTAGTACAATTTCAATGCTTATATCCAAGAAGGGGCCTGCATTTACTGTTATTGGTCAGAAGAGACATCAGAGGCTCAACTTCTTTTGTCTTCTTTTTGTGCTTTGCTTTCCTTATAAACTCAGTATTCAATAGGGGCTCAGAGGCTTGTCGGTCTTTCAACAGCAACTCTCTGTTATTATACAGTAACCCAGTGGATGTGGAGGTGAATGGAACAGCCTCCAGCAACCCACTCCTGACATTCCTTCCACAGTCAGCTATAGTTCTATGTACTCACCTGTCTCTCTAAGTTTTCAGGGTCACAGCTTGCCCTGCAATTCAGGTCACTTAGGTAGCTACCCCTCATCCATCTGAAATGGTTGTTAGTTTCACTTCCCTTCTCTTTTTTTGTTGTTAATACTTATCATCAAAAAAAAAAAACACCTGAAAATCTCAGAGCTACCTATATTCAGGCTATTTTTTCTGGATATGGAATTAATTTTGATGACTTCTTTTAGCACATTAAATATGGTGTTCCATTGCAAATTCAGTAGTCTTCCTAAATTTAAGACATGTATTTAATATGTCTTTTTCTCAGGCTATTTTTATAACTTTTCTCCATATTAACAGATTTTAGCCATTTGACTCTGATGTGCTTTGGTGGCTTTTTACCTTGTGTGCAAATGGTTATCTTTTTGAGGGTCTGAACATTTCTGAAAACTAGTTCTTCAAATACATTTACAAGGGCAAGAGAGAAAATTATTTCTTCAAATTACAGGGTTTCAGGCAGTCACCTTATATGAAGCCAACTCTAGTTCCAGGTTTCATTCCTAGGATCATATATGGTCCCCCTAGCACTGCCAGGACTGATTCCTGAGTGCCGTGCCAGGAGTAAGCCCTGAACTCGGTGTGGTCCAAAAAACAAAATAGAAAAAATTTTAATTTGAAAAATGACCTTTATTGCACCATACACTACTCTTTTGGGGTCTCTAATGACATATTAGGTTAGTTCTATTTTCTTAGTGTCACTGAGAATCTGTTAATATTTTTTCTTATGACTTTTTCCTCTATATGCTGTCACTTGTCATTTTCATGCTTTTAAATCTCCTGTTCCATTATAAAGTGCATTCAGTAAATATGTCATTCATTCTATTTAAGTTCTTGTCTCTACAATTTACATTTTTGTCCATTATTTACTAACTCATACATCTATATAATTTGTTTAATTATTGAAAGTTATAATAGTTTTAGAGTTCTGCCAATTGCACCATCTCTTTAGTTTCTGAGCTTATTTCTAGTGACTAATTTTTCTTCCACTTCAAGTGACTTTTTAAATACCTACATTATCGGATATCTGGACTCAGCTTCTTTCCTTTGGGGTGGTTGTTTTAGGGATTTTTGTGTTTTTCTTTGAAGAGTATGAATGTTTGTACTGTCAAGAATCTCATTTGCTTTTGAATTTAAGTCCCCTTTTTAAGTTTTCTTGCCATAAGACTCTGTTACTACGGCAGGAACCTTCTTATTTCTCTATGTAATATCCTAGCTATCTAATAATATATCTACTCTGTCTATTAAAAATTTCATGAGATAGAATTCTTAGTTATTACCTATATTACACACATTTCTTATCAATTACTTGTTTTCCGTTTAACCTCGAAGAGTCTCACACTATACATACAACAATGGTAAACTCAAGAGTTTACCTTGACATATGTCTGGATCTCTTTCTGTTCTATGATGATTTACCTTGTCATTCAGGTCACTTAACCATCCATATATGCCTGTGAAACTACAGTTTTGCTTAGTTTCCCCTTCCCTGAGCCACATTCCAAAAAAAATGTTCCAAAACATTTCAAAAAAATGTTTTCAGGCTGAGAAAGAGCTTCACTATTTTTAAGGCTAACTTCAATTGTTTCCTTCTCTCACCAAGCCAATTCCATGTTGTCTATTGTCTAAAAATGATGTCTCCTATGTATCATTGAAGTTTTAATTTTTTTATGTCCAATGAGCAACTCCATTGCCAGTTACTAGTTATACTTTCAGCACTTCAAAAGAGAAGTTTCCACATGTTGATTTATGTACTAATATAACAGCCATTAAAATATTTTAAAAGTTCCTGACACAATACCTCATGGTAATCTGGGGAAAGCCTAACATTTAAAGTCAAGAGATGTGGGTTTCCAATCTTCCTCATATAATTTCTTATTTTGTGATAAGCCAGTTGACCTCTGAATCTAATTTCCTCACTGCTAGTATAGGAGACTAACATGCAAAATTTGCAGAATTACTGGCAAGATAAATACATTGAATATAAAACAACTGACCAATCCCTGGCACATAACTTGAGACTGATTGATTGCAATTATTATTTTTATCAAATGTTCTATGGAGAGAATTGAAGGGACAATAAATCAGCAGACCAGGGTAAAAAATGCCTTCACTGAAGGCCAGTAATAACCCTATTTCTGGAAATAAGGCATTAACTGGGAGACATCCAACAGAAAGAGAGAAGAATGAAAATTGAGAGCTTGAAGAAATAAACTTTCCCTCTCTGGTTAAGTTAAGAGTGAGTGTCATAGTAAGCACTCTGAGAATTTTGGAATAAGTAACACAGACATGGCTAGACTCTGAAAGACACACCAATAGGTACTGATAGGGGAGCTGGATTTCTTAAAAACATAAGATGGAGTAGCAGCAACGATAAAGTCTCTGCATCAAGAAAGGTATGACAAAGAGAAGGAGATGGATGGAAAGAGAGCCCTGTGTCATTCTCCATAAATTAGTTGAGGAGCTCTGGCAAAATATGAGGGTTAATGACATGCAGAAAGATTTTGCCAACTTTATGGATCAAACATAAAAATAATAATGTTTCCAGTTCATAAAAGTTTATAGTAAAAATATTTAAGTATGTGTTCCACTTTGTAGAAATACAGAGGAAAGCTGCAAAAAAAAGCCAAAGATGAATGAAAAGGAGTGAATGCTAACTGGGAACCAACTAACTGAGGGGTCGAAAGAATATAGACATTAAGCTTTACATCAAGGTCTTGCACCCAAACTTAACTTTTGTACTTTCTGCTCCAATACTATGTTTAAAGTAACAGTGGCATGTTTATTTGGTGGCCACTAAACTGTTAATCAGAAGATCTAAGACTGACTTGTGTAGTTCAAGCAATTAAACATGCCATCTTAGGTAAATCCATATTACTTCTTTAAATTTTATTTACCCCATATGCAAAACTTGTCACTAAAAGCTGAGATTTCAGAGACTGTGTGTGTGTTTGTATAAAAGTAAGAATACTATTACTACTACCACTCTTCTATCTCATGAAAAATAAAAACCAGATATAAGCATAGCCCCTTTGAAGTAAATACATTACCTTACTCCTGGTGGCTGAGAGATGGTTCAGTGGCTAATGCCTTGCATGTGTAAGGGTCAGGAGTTCAATTCCAGTACTGTCCACATAACCCTTTGTTTGTACCCTGTGTCTATAATCTCTGTACTGCATATAATTTCAAGCAGGAATATACAAGCACCACAACTAAATGGTGCCACCCCAGGTAAGCAGCAAGACTGAAATGATGTGTAGACACCATGGTGAAGAGGATGACTTCAGACAAATGCGCATAAACACAGCTAACTAGTGTAGCTTATGTAGCCTCTGGGAAGCACTACAATTAGGATGCAGTGTAGGATGTAGCACCATGATCTCCAGAAAGCATGTATGGAAGCACCACAATTGAAGGAGTGTGACCCCAGGAACTACTTTATAACCAAACTGTAAGAAGCCCCCAGGCATTGAACAATACCAACAGAGAGAAGGGAAGGGGGAAACAAAATAATAATAAAATGAGACAAAATTTTCCTAGTGATGACAATGATATAAATTCCACCATGACCAAGTCTGAATTAAACACTGGCCTCTGAGAATAGTAGTTCTCAGTGAGTTCTAAGATACCTTCACAATTTCTGATGGTATCAGTCTCTCTGAAGAAAATGCAAGAGTATAAAAATGTGTGGTCCTTTAATGCAGAGCCCAGCAGCTTGGAGCAAAAAAGTGAACGGACTATGCATTAATCCACGCCACCATGTCTGCCCGGAGGGGAAAGGGTGTTGTTTCTCTCCTCTGGAAAGAAAGAAGGAAGCCACTTGGAAGCCTTATGGAAAGCCAGGTATGAGCCGGTGGTGACGGGGCGACTAAAACCTCATGGGAAGGGGGGCATTCCCGGCTCGTCCTTCACGCCCTACCGAGGTCACCAGTTGCCCCCCACGAGCGGCTCCCCAGCATGGCCATGGCTCCAGAGCATAGAAACCAATCTCTTAATTATCTGACTCTCAGTAGAAATACTTCCAGGGTTAATAAGTAAAATAGCAGAAATCCAAAGCAATAGTGGCCGCATGACATCATTTAATTCATGAACCCAGCTGTAGAAAGCAAATCATTTCACAATGCTTTTTCAGCATGTCTGATTTTGGTGGGTAAACTCTAAATAATAATGGTGCATCTTTTTCGAAACAATGAATCTAGTCAAAATAGATAGAGTGTTAACTAGAATTCATCTACCTCACAGGCATTGGGAGGAGTGGGGTTTATTGGGGTTCTTCGTGGTGAAAAATAAGTATTGGTAAAGGGAAATGTGTTTGATAGTTGCATGACCGAGACCTAAACCTGAAAGCTTTGTGACTTTTCCCACAGTGATTCAATAAATAAATAAATTATATTAAATAAATAAATAAAATGTGTGGTCCTTGATGGGAGGTAACACTTGATCATGTTTCTCGCTTTCTGGGGTAATCTGATTATGTGAGTTGCCACTGATAACTAGACACCAGTGGCAGGGTCCTGTCTAGATAAAGGAGGGGGGGTTAATATAGTCCTTACTCACCAGCTTATTCTATTTGCCAGCTTATTCTATTCCATCTACATTGAGCAGAGTAGCTGGTGTTTAAAGCCCCATATACAACATACTATCGGGCACTGCCAAGCCAGTGAGGCTAGCTTGATGAATAGCAGGTGCCAGTCCTTGCACTTGATGGTTGAACCAGACGTAGTTCTTTCATTCACATCAATGATCTTTTAATGACAGCAAACTGGGAGAGCCCTCTGACATACTCCTTCTATAGGAGAAGAGAAACAACCAGAACCTTTCAAACCTTATTGGCAGCACAACTGCATTTCACATTACATTCGCCCCTTTTCCAAGTTGCTGTACAAAAACGGTCCAAACTCTTATGAGAATAATAAATGAGGATTATACTACGCTTCTAGGACCCAAATCAATACTTTCATACAATCCTGCATTTAATCCTCATTGTACACAGAGGTATTAAATACTGACAAAATTTTGGAGATTTTGTATGATTATTTGTCTAGGTCTGGAAAATAGTGGGGACATAAAAGTTAGAAATTCTGTGCACTGCTTTTCCGCTTTTCCTCCCACCTCACATGCTCTACCCACTCCCCACCGTGAGGCTGAAAATTGCAAACATTAATGGATAAACAGAATGCTAACGTTAAGATTTCCTGTTACTTATCCCAATCAAGTAAACAGGGAAACAATAAAGATATATACAAGCTATTCCATGAATACCATATTCCCAGTAAACTTCCAATATCTTAAATATAAAATACTGTGAATTGGGGATGTGACTCAGCAGAAGAACACATGTTGTCCATGTGTGAAATCCTGGGTTCAATATCAGGCACCACACCGCACACACACACACACACACACACACACACACACACGCTTTTTTCCATTGATTTCCAGTAAAACTATAGAATTTCATGTTCATTTATGATCATCCTCAGTTAGTAAGAGTTCCTAGCACAAAAACTTAAATTAATAGCTCTCAATCATGAGCACACTCACCAAGGGAGTCTTAAAAACACATAATGCAATTTCCTGACTTCACCCAAGATCAACTAAAACTGAGTATCTTGGTTTCATTTTCAATTGCTTTTCCAAAAAAGAGACTGTTGGAAGAAGTACATAGTTTGGCTCTAAAGGAAGGGGAGAAACCAAATATAAGTGAAGGGGATGCGATGTAGGAGTGGAAGGATTAATTTTGAAGATGAAACATCTAACCCTAAGCACATATTCTCATGGGAAAAGTCCAGTGGAAAAACAGGAAAATTGCATTAATGGAGAAAGATCAATAAAGCAAGTTACTGAGCAGGTGAAAGGGAAATAGAATGCCTGATCTTCGATAAAATCTTCAATGCCATCTGTAAATTATAAAGAAAGGTATCTGGGAATTGTGGCTATATGATATAGTACAAATTTTGCATGAGGAAGGAAAGAAGGAAGGAAGGAAGGAAGGAAGGAAGGAAGGAAGGAAGGAAGGAAGGAAGGAAGGAAGAGAGGGAGGGAGGGAGGGAGGGAGGGAGGGAAGGAAGGAAGGAAGGAAGGAAGGAAGGAAGGAAGGAAGGAAGAGAGGGAGGGAGGGAGGGAGGGAGGGAGGGAGGGAAGAGAGAGGAAGAAAGGAAAGGAGGAAGAGAGGGAGGAGACGGAGGGAAGGGTGGCATATTAATTGGTACATACCATGGTAAGATTATATGAGTTCTTTCTCAGAGTGATAGTATAGTGGATAGGGCATGAGGCTGATCAAAATTCAATCCTGGCACTCTGCCAGGAGTGAGCCAGGAGTGAGCCTTGAGTACCACAGAGTGTAGCCCCAAAACAAAACAAGCAAACAAGTTCTACTGGAAGCAAAGTTATGAAAAACAGAGTTGAGCCAAGCAAAGAAGTAACACTGGAAGCTTGAGATGAGAGTAAATACATGAAAAGATTACCTTTTATAAAATTAGCATTAAAGATTGAACCAGGAAATCTGGGGCAAACAAATACTACATCAAAAAAAGGAAGAGCTTCCCTTAAGGCAACTACATTCCTTTAACAAACAACCAGCCAAATGTCATCTAAGTGTGAGGAGTTAAATTAAGCAGAGTAGTAGCTTACAGTCAAGATACCTTCAATAGATTGGTCCAGGAAGGTTTGTTTAGATGACACTTGAAGAAAATTTGAATAAGCCAAGAACATAAGAGCTATGGGGAGTAATGCTTATTCCAAGTATGGAATGTGAAGGACCTGTTATAAAATAGTTTCAATATTTCAGGAAAGAGATAAGGGAGGCTTGGGGGTGATAGTAGTAGAGTGGCAAATGTGGTCAGATTCAGGATTCAGAATAAATACACACACACACACACACACACACACACACACACACATACACACACACCAGCATTCACACATTAGTGGTGCTCACACCCAGCAGTGTGGATTTTCAGTGGTGCTCAGGAGCCACTGGGGCTAGACCCAAGGGTCTTCTGGGGAACATGCAGTTCCAGGAATTAAACTCAGAATTTTTCATATGCTGGGCATGTGCTCTGCCTCTTGAAAAAATCTTTGTGTCTTTAATCTCCAAAAATATGTATGTATATATAAATTTTCTAATATATTTTGAAGATGGATCTTAACAGACCTGACTTGTTGATAGATAGATATTTGTATGAGATTACAAAAAATTTAAAAGAGGTTTGCTCACAGTATTTGGACCTGTGCAACAGAGAAAACGACAATACCATTTATGAAGATGGAGACTTCAGGGAAAGAAGGAATCAGAAGTCCAGGTTCAGCATTTCCACATGCTATCCATCCATGTTAATATAAGCAACTCTCATTCCAGGGGATGATCAGCTATCAAATTAAGAACTACAGACATCCAAAATTTTTAACATGATTGTGTGATATAACGATACTATAGAATATGAATATTTGGCCATTTTCCTCGTTCCTGGCATGAAAGGTTTTTGGGTCCTTGGGATTTCCCGAGTGATTGGGAAAGAATGTTGACATGTTGGTATCTTTTGCTGGTCTCTGTAGAATTGGAGAAGTGATTCATGAGAGAAAATATATACATACACATTTTGGACAAAGATGTAAGTTAAAAACAAAAAAGCAGTAGTACATAATTTTTAAAATTGCTTGAACAAATCTTTAGTATGTGTCTAATTAGTGACTAAGTATATGCTGAAAGGTTTTTGTTAATGCATGTTCTACTGAAATTGTGAGATTAAAATATGGCTGCATGTGAAGAGGTATCTTAAAATTTAAATAACCGAGTTATTTTTAAGGAATTACAAACTATATAAATTTATGCAATATAAATTTATGCATTTATTTAAAAATAAGAGAAGCAGAATTATTAAAAATGGTAAGGAATAAGGAGATAGTACAGGGTCATAGACAATTTTACCTTGCATGCATCTGATCCCAAAATGATCCCTGGTACCATGGTACCACATGCCCCCCAAATCCTATTAGGACATTTGGGGGGTACCTAGTCCTATAGGACCCAAGCACCCAAGAAGTACTACATCTTTGGGCCTAGTGCTGGTGGCCTGGCTGACTGAGTAATACAGGTCCTGAATTTCCTGAGATACCCTACAAAAGCAAGGGTATATTAAGAATAAAAGTATTTACAGGGACAGTATCTGAAAATCATAAGATACACTGATTGTCTCATGACAATTTAAAACTCATAGATACAGTATAATTTCTTAGAAAAATAAAACAAAAGTCACTAGAAAAAAAAAATGAAGGCATACAGCCAAAGAGAAGGGCCACATGGAGGGCGGGATCCACAGCTCCCGGAGGGGAAAAAAAAAAAAACAGGTTCCAAAAAGAGCCGAGACCATCGGGAAGTCCCAGATGGGGAAGGTACCGCATCCCGCCTCCCCCAGATGGAACCCCGGTGACCAGAAGCCTCTACAAGCACAGCTCAAGTATGCGGGAAGTAGGACTTTTCCTCAAAACCACGCGGCCGCATAAGTGGCCATGCGACATCTCTCTATATACAAAGTGATCAATGGGAAGTAAACCACCCAACGTTTCTCCCTGAAAATCAGAGTTAAGTTTGGAGCACGGCCACAGCCCCAGAAGCACAAGGACTTAATGCAGAACCCAGCAGCTTGGAGCAGAAAAGTGAATGGACTATGCGTTAATCCAGCCCATCAAGTCTGCCGGAGGGGAAAGGGTGTTGCCCCATTCGCCCTCTCTTCTCTGGAAAGAAGGATGGCGGCCACATGGGAGCCTTGTGAACAGCAGGTATGAGCCGGGGGTGTGGGGGCGACTAAAACCTCATGGGAAGGGGGGCGTTTCGGTCCGTCCTTCACGCCCTACCGAGGCCACCAGTTGCCCCCCACGAGCGGCTCTCCAGCATGGCCACAGCCCCAGAAGCACAAGGACTTAATGCAGAACCCAGCAGCTTGGAGCAGAAAAGTGAATGGACTATGCGTTAATCCAGGCCATCATGTCTGCCCGGAGGGGAAAGGTTGTTGCCCCATTCGCCCTCTCTTCTCTGGAAAGAAGGATGGCGGCCACATGGGAGCCTTGTGAACAGCAGGTATGAGCCGGGGGTGTGGGGGCGACTAAAACCTCATGGGAAGGGGAGCGTTCCGGTCCATCCTTCATGCCCTACCGAGGTCACCAGTTGACCCCCACGAGCGGCTCTCCAGCACGGGCACAACTCCAGAGCACAGAAACCAATTTCTTAACTATCTGACTTTCAGTAGAAATACTTCCAGGGTCAATAAGTAAAATAGCAGAAATCCAAAACCAACATTTAATTCTTGAACCCAGCTGTAGAAAGCAAATCACTTCACAATGCTTTTTCAGCATGTCTGATTTGGGGGAGGGGGTAAACTCTAAATAATAGTGGTGAATCTTTTATTGAAACAATGAATCTAATCAAAGCAGATAGAGTGTTAACTAGAATTCATCTGCCTCATAGGGACTGGGAGGGGTGGGGGGTGGGGTTTTATTGGGGTTCTTCATGGTAAAAAATAAGTATTGGTAAAGGGAAATGTGTTTGATATTTGCATGACTGAGACCTAAACCTGAAAGCTTTGTAACCTTTCCCACAGTGATTCAATAAATAAATAAAAATAAATAAATAAATAAATAAATAAATAAATAAGAAAGAAGATTATCTAATGTAACTGACTCTAAAAGACTAAAATATTTAATTACAATGAGGAAGAGAGCTGAGAGGCTGGATAATGTGGGAGCTTTTGTATGTGGGAGCCCCAAGTTAAAGCTTTAGCACTGCATGGTCCCCCAGCAGTTCTGGGAATAACCCTTGTGTTTTTCTGCATATGCCCCCAAACAAAAATTTAATTATACTTTTGAAAAAATCTGGGGGTGTGGGGGTGGAGGAAGGCGGGCACTGGAGATATAGCAAGTAAGACAGTTGCATTGTATGCACCCAACCATCACCACATCCGGTCCCCTTAGCTCTGCCAGGAGTGATCCCTGAGTGCAGAGCAAGTAGTAAGCCATTAACATCAACAGGCGTGGCCCCAGCACAAAACAAAATAAAAACCACGCTCGAAATATTTTATAAGTGACTTCTAGCAAACAGGCTAGATTTTTAAATAAAACAGACTCGATGTCTTTAGCTATTTCTGGAAATAATAAAACATTGGAAGATTTCTAAACTAATGTTTGAAAATGTAAACTTTGATGTGAAAACTAAGTAAGAATTTTGAAGAAAATCAATTTTAGGTTATGAAGAAAGACAAAGGGCCAAGGAGGTAGTACTGTAAATAGGACATTTGCCTGTATGTAGTGAACCTGGGTTCAATCTCTGGCACCCCATGTGGTACCCTAATCACCTCCAGAAGTAATACCTGAATACAAGGCCTGGAGTAAGCCCTGAGCACCACCAGATGTGGCCCAAAAAACAAAATAAAAGACAAAGAAATCATAAGCATATTAAATATAAAAAAGTGATCAAATGGATTTTAGTGAAACATAAGATACCAGCATAATGAGTAATTTTTTTCTTAATATATATACTATATGAGGAAATATGCTAAATTTCATTTACAATTATTTTAGATAGAAGATAATAATAATAATTGTTGTTGTTATTGTTAGTATTGTTATTATTATGGTGGGGTGCATATTCTCCTCACCCAGAAATGCTCAGGAGCTATTTCTACCTCTGTGCTAGGGATTGTTTCAGCAGTGCTCCAAAGGACATGACCTGTCAGAGATCAAACCTGGGCTTCTAGCATGCAAAGGATGCTTTCTAGCCTGTTGAGTTTTTTCTGTCTCTCTCTGTCTCTGTCTCTCTCTCTCTCTCTCTCTCTCTCTTTAGCTCTCTCTCTCTATATATATATAATAACCCAACCTATCACGATCATGAACATCCTGTTGTTCATTGATTGCCTCGAGCAGGTACCAGTAACGTCTCCTTCGCCCTAGCCCTGAGATTTTAAAAATTTCCATATTCAAGGCTCTTTCAGAGTTAGGAGAATGAGACCCCTCATTGTTACTGGTATTTGGCATATTGGGTACACCACGGGGAGTTTGCCAGACTCTGCCGTGTGGGCAGGTTACATTCGGTAGCCTGCCAGGTTGTCCAAAGTAAGAATGAGATAATAATAGACCCAGAGACTATAAAACCCAGCTCCTGGAAGTGCGTGGCTGCATTCACGGCCACGCAACATCTTATTATCTAACCCAACCTAATTATAATCAAAAGATTTGACTATAATACATATGTCTCTGAGTCTTAAAAAAATCAAAAAATAAAAACTCAATTATAAAAGCTGACTTTTGATTAGAACAATATAGCCATTATACATTATGCATACAGCCATTACATATTATATTGCCAATGATTTTGTTTGTTTGGGGGGGGTCACACCTAGTGCTACTTAGAATTTACTCATGGCTCTGTTCTTAGGGATCATTCCTGGTGGACTTGGGGGGCCATATAGGGTTCAGGGGATAGAACTCAGATTGTCTGCATGCAAGGCTAACACCCTACTCACTGCACTATCTTTCTGGTCCTGGCCAATGATATTATACAGAACTTAAAGCCATTTCTTACAAACTTGTAGAATAAAAACAAATACAACCAAAAAAAAACATACAAAGGTGATAAACTTTTGGTTAATGAGTTAAGAAGTTAATAATGAGTTAACAATAAGTTAATAATGAGTTAATAATCTTGAGCTAAGTGATAAGCTTATGGTAAGACACTTAAATGTTCTTTGTTAGAGTTCCTAGAGATAAAATAATTAAAATCAGAAAAAATACAATTAAAATGATATGTTAACTAGCATTAAAATTGGCAAAAACTAATAAATCTGATAATTAAAAATGTTGGTAAGGATTTGTATATAAAGAATAACTGAACTTTATTGGTAGGCTTGTTAATTAATACCGTCAACCCGCAGAGTGATTAGACAGTGCATGATAAAGCTGAGACTTAAATAATCTACACCCAAGTAACTTTGTTTCTCTATTTTTATCCTAACCAACAGAACCTACCTCCCAAAGTTCAAGGAGACTCTTCCAAAGATGTTTATTATGTAATTTTTGAAAACTGTCAAAAAATAGAAGTTCAGATCCTTCTTATGATGATGATGATGGTGGACTGCTGGTTAAACTGGGGAGAATTCATATAATACAGAACAACAAGAATATTAGAACAAATAATACCTACTCACAATGGTTTGAATCATTTCCCCCTAAAACAAATGTGTTGAAATACTAATCCCCAATACTTCAAAATGTTACTACATTTAGGTCTTTGATGGGGTGATTAAATTCAAATGAGGCCACTAGGTTAGGTTTTAATCCACTCTGACTGGTGGCCTTGAGAGGAAATTTGGACAAAAAAGTACCACATCACAGCTCACAGAAATATGACCATATGAGGACATATCAAGAAAACAGTCTTTTGCTTCTGAACTTAAATTGTAGGCAGCGTGTTCTTGGGCTTAGATTCCATAATTGTGAGAAAATTAATTTCTGTTAAGCCACCCAGTCTGTGGAATTTTGTTATCACAGCTTTAGCAAACTAACACACTATGCTATATACTCTAGTTGCATTCCCTCAATCTTGACAAAAACTCAAGGAAGCTGTTATATTAATAATTTCATCTGACATATGAGACAATGAGCTCAAAGAAATTATGTAAATATTCCAGTATCATGTGCTTCATGTGCTTAGTTAACATAGACTCAGATTTTAAACACAGAAAATCTGATGACATGGTCGTTTTTCATGTGATATTAAATCATTTATAAAGAAAAAATTAGATTAAACAAAACAACACATCACCAGAGATAAATGCAGAAAATGCTGAAAGTGAAAGACATCTAGCAAACTGAGACTTCCAATATGATATCACTTAGGATCATTTTACAAACACAAACTAGAAGTTATGTGATTAAAAATGAAGAAAGATCTGGCCTTAAATGTGTTTCTTTCCATTTTCTTCTCTGTTGTTCTTTAGAGAAAGCTGAAGCAAACATGAAAAAATGTCAGTGTCTATTTAACTTTAATCATAAATAATGAAGTTCTCCCAGTGATTTTTATGCAAAAATATTTTATGTTTTTAAATATTTTTCTTTACATATCATAACATATTGCTTTAAACATCTTTGTTTTTATGTTGATCAGTAAATCCTTTGTTGTATGGGGAAGCTAAATCCATCTTGATTATAAACAATAAAGAAAATGTTTCTTGTGTTTGTTTTGCAACTGGAATATTAAATGGGCAATTTTCCTTAACATATGTTGGTTATCTTACAAAATACTTTGGATCTCTTTACAAGTCAGGTTGCCGAGTTGATCACACAGTGCAAAAAAAAAAAAAAGACTAAAGGAAGTGATTAGAAACAGATGTGACATTTAAAAAGCTTCCACTGTAAAAAAACAGAAAGGAGACAAAGAGCAAACTAGAGCAGAGCTGAAGTTAGAGTGTACTTCCACAGCCTGCCCAAACCAGAAAGAACATTTCACTGCCATTCCCCAGTCCAGATACAGAGAGATTAACTTCTCCAAATAGACAAGGAAGAACACTGCTTTGGGATTTGATTGCTCTTGAGATTCAATAAAGAATCAGACCAGAATCAGAGGATGGAATCTGAAGTTGCCTCATTAAGGAAGTGAGATTTAAGGTAGGATTAATATCACAGAAAGTTCTGCCGAAGCTGAAGTACAGTGGCAAAAGAAATTCGAAGTCTTAATGAAATCTGGGATAGCACTGTAGCACTGTCCTCCCGTTGTTCAACGATTTGCTTGTGTGGGCACCAGTAACGTCTCCATAGTGAGACTTCTTGTTACTGTTTTTGGCATATCGACTATGCCACGGGGAGCTTGCCAGGCTCTGCCGTGTGGGCAGGATACTCTACGTATCTTGCCGGGCTCTCCGAGAGGGAGGAAGGAATTGAACCCGGGTCGGCCACGTGCAAGGCAAATGCCCTCCCCGCTGTGCTATCGCTCCAGCATGCAGCAGTCCCCACTCCAGACCACCCTCCAAGGGTTCCACCCACATTAGCAATAGCTGTGCCTGATGTACCCGGGGCTGCCCAGAGCTGTGACCTACTGGGTGGGGAGGGAGAGGTTTCCCTTCCACCCTGGAGCTTGAGCAAGATCCTGGAGTATGCTTTCTGTGTCAACAGGGTTCACAGGAACAACCGGCGGGGGCAATCCTCCATCCCAGCCACCACAAGCGCCACATGTCATAGTTGCCTTTGACCCTAGAGATGTGTCTGTTCACTGCCACATGCCAACCTGCACAGTGCAGCCATGTTCTGCCACCTTGCTGGAGTCAGAAATCTGGGGTAGTGCTGAAATTAACTGTCCATGACACTTTCATAGTAAAAAACCTGGCAAAAGAGAGTGAACAGAATGCCTGCCTCCAGGTAGAGAGCAGGTTTGTTTGCTGTCAAGTATAAAAGATAAGAGTTTCCTATCTTTTATAGGATTCCTCCGTTGTGAAGCAAACCCATCTTTCTACAGCATCCAAATCACATCCATAGGCCCCCAGGTATCTGAAAGGCAAGAGGAGGTGAAGAGAATAAAAAGCTCGCGGGGCTTATGTTTCATGAAGAGTCAGACCTTTGCTTCTGATTAGGGTCTTTTGTCAAAACTGCGGCTGAGTCACCCATGTTAGCTTGCAAGCATAAGAGTACCAGACCTCCTACAATTTCTAGACTTCTAAGGTGAGCAGTTAAACATGGAAAGTGGGTATCCACAGCTAGAAATCACTTTCTATGAGCCAGGTACAGTGCTTTTGGCATTTGGCATTTATTATCTTAATTAACACTCACGTGAGTTCTATGAGGAACTGAGGCATAACCAAGTAACCCGTCCATGTAACAGTTGAAAGTTCATGAATCACAGCTTCAGGATTCTAGCCCAGAAAGTGAAAATGCAGAATCAGAAAGACTAACGAGGGCTGGGGAGCAAACTAAAAGGGCTGCAGCACATGCCCTGCTTGCACTAGGCCCTGAGTTCCACCCAGGACATCACATGACCCTCAGGCCCTGGAGGCCCCGAATATCACTAGACCTAAGTAACATTGTATCTTTGGGTCCAAGTACAGAACCAATTTATAGAGTCAGGCTAAGAATTGCTAAGAGTGACCTGAGTCCTCTAAACACTGCTTAGGAAGCAATAGCAAAAAGAAAAAATTGTCCAATGGCTTTCTATTCATGCAGTAACACTTTCAAATTATAAATGTTATCCCTCCTAGCAATAAGGAAATTGAGATTCTAAACAGTGATTGCTCAAAGTCACAAAATTAATTCATGATAGGATAAAAACCCAACATAAAACAAAAAAGCTCTTTCCCTATTATTAGGGAAAGAGCACAAATATTTTATAGTAGAGTTTTTAATTGTTGCTATAGTATTCCAGTATCTTCTATTCATTTTTACTAGCAGCAAAAGAAAGGTATCATTTCACATCAGATTAACTATAGCTTACTAAAATTAGTGGACAAAGGTTTGAGGAGAAACAGAATTTTCATGGTTTCTGATTATTTTTTCTTAAGAAACTTATCAGTTTTGATAAAAAAGGTAATACTGTACAGCCAAGGACATCAAAAGACACCAATTGACACCCAGTGATGAAGGCAGAGTTGCAGCTATAAGACAAATAGACACCTGAAATAAACACTGAAGATAAAATCAAACTTGGATGTCCCTTATTCAAAGCACACAAAAACATCAGATACCCTATTTTTAACTTTTATTTTGTACTTGTTCTCATGGTAGTAATCCTATCTTTCCTGTCTTAAAAATTAAAACTAGGCGGCCCGCGGAGCGAGCCCAGCAGGAGAAGGGAGGGAGGAGAGCGAGGACCCCCAGCGAGCCCAAGCCCCAGCGCGCGTCCAGAGCCGGAGCCCCGCGCGGCAGCACACCGGCCCCTCCCATCCAGGTGGGTTGGAGGACCCGAGCGGAGCCCCGCCCCTGAACCCGGACGCGCGGCCCGCGGAGCGAGCCCTGCCAGAGAACAGCGCGGATCCCAGGATCCTGGGAGGGAGTGGCCTGGGATTATCTAGGGGCGTGGCCTCTAAGAAGGGGGCGTGGCCTAAAAGTGGGCGTGGCCTACTTCCCGGCGGGCGGCCGCTTACGCGGCCGCAGGTATATCACTCACCTCAATCAACTTGGACCTGCATCCTTTCATCCTTTACAGCAACTTGTTACCTAATACCAAACAAAATTTCTCACCTCTTCCACTACAATTCAACAAAATCCCACTCGCCTACTCCATTTCCAACAAAAGTTCAGTTCGAAAACAGCTATACAAGTTCAGTAATAAATAGTAACGCCTCTAAAAGTTTCACTCAATGTCAGTTATAAAACAAAGAATAACGCCTGATTGAGAAGAAGGTCAGACTCAGAAAGGTAAAGAGGCGCATCTAGCAGCAACAAAGCTGGACGGCTCCTGGCAGCCTCTCCTCACTCAACTAGAACAGTAGCAGCGAGTGTGACGGACCAAACCACACTGGTCACAATGGTAAAGCAACGCAAAAGTCCACCAAAACTTTCTTATTCACGAGGCTAGCCCAGACGACACCAACAGTACTATAGCGATAGACAACCTCTCTGACAAGGAATTCAGAATGGAGCTACTCAGGATGCTTAGGGAACTAAAAGAAACAATGGAAACCAATGCCAATAAAAGACAAGAGGATTTGAAGGCAGAAATGAGGAAAATGCAATCGGAAATGTCGGACCTGAAAAACCTGGTAGCCGAATTGAAAACCTCAGTGGAAGGCCTTAGCAGCAGAGTAACAGCGGCTGAGAACAGAATCAGTGAGCTCGAAGATCAAGTTCAGAGTCTTGTCAGAAAAGAGCAGAAAATGGAAAAGAGACTCACAGTTCGAGAACAGATGGCAAGAGAAGATCGTGATGAAGCCAAGAGGGGTAACATAAGAATTATTGGAGTCCCAGAGGGACGGGAAGAAAACCTTGATGAAGAAGAAACTGTCAAAGAAATCATTGCTACAGCGTTTCCAGAGCTGAAGAAAACTTGTGACCACATCCAGGAGGCCCGAAGGGTACCGGCTAGAAGAAATCCGAATAAAAATACCCCAAGACACATCCTGATCAAAATGACCAAAACTTTAGACAGAGACAAAATTCTGAAAGCAGCAAGATCGAAGAAAGAAATCTCTTACAAAGGAGCATCCTTAAAATTCACTGCTGATTTTTCTGATGAAACCCTCAGGGCCCGAAAACAGTGGTGGGACATAGTGAAAAAACTCAATGAAATAAATGCTTCTCCAAAAATACTTTACCCAGCGAGACTCTCATTCATAATAGAAGGAACAACACACAGTTTCACGGACAAACAACAGCTCAGGAACTTCATAGACTCAAAACCATGGTTACAAATACAACTAAATGGGCTACTTTAAGGCAAGACAGACCTCTCAAATACACCAAATTTCAACAGAACAATGGGACAAAATCCCATAACAATAATCTCTCTCAATGTCAATGGGCTAAACGCACCAATTAAAAGACATAGAGTGGCAGGATGGATTAGAAAATTGAACCCAACATTCTGCTGCCTGCAAGAAACGCATCTCAATAGTCAAAGCAAACACAGACTCAGAGTCAAAGGCTGGAAAACAATCCTACAGGCAAACAGCTCCCAGAAAAAAGCTGGGGTAGCTATCCTAATATCAGACCACATCGATTTCAGAGTGAAGAAGGTCATAAGAGACAGTGAAGGCCATTTCTTATTGATCAAAGGATCTGTACAACAGGAAGAACTTACAATAATAAATGTATACGCACCTAATGAGAGACCAGCAAAGTACTTAAAACAATTACTCATAGATTTGGAAAAAGACATCGATAGCAACACAATACTAGTGGGAGACCTCAACACCGCTTTGTCACCTCTTGATAGATCAACCAGACTCAAGCTTAGCAAGGACATACTTCATCTGAGGGAAACAATGGAAGAAAGGGGCTTAGTAGATATATACAGGACACTTCATCCACAAAAAGCTCAATACACATTCTTTTCAAGCGTACATGGAACGTTCTCCAAGATAGACCACATGCTGAGCCACAAAACATGCCTCCATAAAATTAAGAAGATAGAGATTATATCAACAATCTTCTCAGACCATAATGCGCTGAAATTAGAAGTAAATCACACACAAAAACAGAAAACTAAATCAAACACCTGGAAATTAAACAGTGCACTATTGAACAACGAGTGGATTAGACAGGAAATCAAAGAGGAAATCAAAAGATTCCTAGAAACGAATGAAAATGAGGACACGAGTTACCAAAACCTATGGGACACAGCAAAAGCAGTCTTAAGAGGAAAATTTATAGCTCTACAAGCATTCCTCAGGAAGGAGGAGCGAGCCCACATAAATAAACTAACCTCACAGCTTAAGAACTTGGAGAAGGACCAACAAAAGGAGCACAACCCTAACAGGAGGAAGGAAATAATAAAACTCAGAGCAGAGATTAACGAGATGGAAACCCAGAAAACAATCCGAAAGATCAATGAAACCAAGAGCTGGTTCTTTGAGAAAATTAACAAAATCGATAAGCCCCTAGCAAAACTCACAAAGAAAGGGAGAGAGAAAACCCTAATAAACCGAATCAGAAATGAAAAGGGGGTCATTACAACAGAAACCACAGAAATTCAAAGGATCCTCAGGGAGTACTTTGAAAAGCTTTATGCCACAGAACATCAAAACCTCGAGGAAATGGATAAATTCCTAGACTCCTACAGACTCCCAAGGCTGAACCAAGAAGACCTGGAATACCTGAACAGACCTATCACCATCAAGGAAATTGAAATGGTAATAAAAAGTCTCCCCAAGCACAAAAGCCCTGGCCCGGATGGATTCACCAGTGAATTCTTCCAAATCTTTAAAGAAGACTTACTCCCAATCCTCTTTAAGCTTTTCCATGAAATTGAAATATCAAACACACTTCCGAACAGCTTCTATGAAGCAAATATCACACTGATACCAAAAGCAGACAGAGATAACACAAAGAAAGAGAACTACAGGCCGATATCCCTGATGAACACAGATGCAAAGATCCTCAACAAACTACTAGCAAATAGAATCCAACTACTCATCAAAAAGATCATACACCATGACCAAGTAGGATTCATCCCAGGGATGCAAGGATGGTTCAACATTCGGAAATCAATCAACATAATCCATCATATCAACAAAAGAAAAGATAAAAAGCATATGATCATATCAATAGATGCAGAGAAAGCATTTGACAAGATCCAGCACCCCTTTATGATGAAAACCCTAGCCAAAATGGGCATAGAGGGGACTTTCCTCAACATAGTTAAAGCCATCTACCACAAGCCTACAGCAAGCATCATCCTCAATGGGGAAAAACTGAGAGCCTTCCCTCTAAGATCAGGGACGAGACAAGGATGCCCACTCTCTCCACTGCTGTTCAATATAGTACTGGAAGTACTTGCAATAGCAATTAGGCAAGAAAAAGACATTAAGGGCATTCAGGTAGGAAAGGAAGAAATAAAGCTCTCACTATTCGCAGATGATATGATACTATACTTAGAGAACCCAATAACCTCCACCAAAAAACTCCTAGAAACAATAGACTTGTATAGTAAAGTTGCAGGTTATAAAATCAATACCCAAAAGTCCATGGCTTTCCTATATGCAAACAGTGAGAGAGAGGAAAGCTACATGAAAAAATCAATCCCGTTCACAATTGTGCCCCAGAAAATCAAGTACCTAGGAATCAGCCTAACTAAGGAAGTAAAGGACCTGTACAAAGAAAACTACAAAACGCTACTTCAGGAAATAAAAGAGGACATGAGGAAATGGAAAGACATCCCCGCTCATGGGTCGGAAGACTGAACATTGTCAAAATGGCAATACTACCGAAAGCACTGTACAAATTCAATGCAATCGCTATAAGGATACCCATGACGTTCTTCAAAGAAATGGAGAAAACACTCCTGAAATTTATATGGAACAATAAACCCCCACGAATAGCTAAAGCAATTCTGGGGAAAAAGAAAATGGGTGGAATCAACCTCCCGAACTTCAAACTTTACTACAAAGCGGTAATAATCAAAACAGCATGGTACTGGAACAAAGGCAGAACTACAGACCAATGGAACAGAGTTGAATACACTGACATCACCCCCCAATCATATGATCATCTAATCTTTGATAAAGGTGCAAGAAATGTGAAGTGGAGTAAGGAAAGCCTCTTTAACAAATTGTGCTGGCATCACTGGACGGCTACATGCAAAAAAATGGGCTCAGAACTCTGCCTAACACCATGTACAAAGGTAAGATCAAAATGGATTAAAGACCTCAACATCAGACCAGAAACCATAAGATACATTGAAGACAAAGTTGGCAAAACCCTCCATGACATTGAGGCTAATGGTATGTTCAAAGATGACACGCCACTGGCTGAGCAAGTGAAAACAGAGATAGATAAATGGGACTATCTTAAACTAAGAAGCTTCTGTACCTCCAAAGAAACAGTGACCAAAATACAAAGACGGCCTACAGAATGGGAAAGAATATTCGCCGAATACACATCTGACAAGGGATTGATATCAAGGATATACAAAATACTGGTTGAACTCCACAAGAAGAAAACATCCAACCCCATCAAAAAATGGGGCAATGAAATGAACAGAAACTTTCTCAAAGAAGAAATCCGAATGGCAAAAAAGCACATGAGAAAATGCTCTACATCATTAATCATCAGGGAGATGCAGATCAAAACCACAATGAGATACCATCTCACACCTCAGAGACTGGCCCACATTCAAAAGAACAAAAGCAACCGTTGCTGGCGCGGATGTGGCGAGAAAGGGACACTCCTTCACTGTTGGTGGGAATGTCCACTGGTTCAGCCCTTCTGGAAAACAGTATGGACGTTCCTCAAAAAATTAGAAATTGAGCTCCCATTTGACCCAGCAATACCACTCCTGGGAATATATCCCAGAGAGGCAAAAACGTGTAGCCGAAGTGACATCTGCACTTGTTTGTTCATTGCAGCACTCTTTACAGTAACCAGAAACTGGAAGAGACCTGAGTGCCCAAGAACAGATGACTGGTTAAAGAAACTTTGGTACATCTACACAATGGAGTACTATGTGGCTCTTAGAAAAAATGAAGTCATGAACTTTACATACAAGTGGTACAATATGGAAAGTATCATGCTAAGCGAAATGAGTCAGAAAGAGAGGGATAGACATAGAAAGATAGCATTCATCTGGGGGATATAAAATAATAAAATATGAGATTAATACCCAAGAATAGCTGAGAGCAACACCAGGAGAATTACTCCATAACTTAGAGGCCAGCTGGGTATTCTAGGGGAAAGGACAATTCAGATAGAAAGGGGAACACCAAGTGGAGGGTGTTTGGAGGATCCTCCCAGGAGGGGAGATGCAGGTTGAAAGTAGACTGGGCTGAACATGTTCGCCACTCAATGCCTCTTTGGCTGATCACAGCGCCCAGGAGGAGAGAGAGAACAGGGGGGAATGCCCTGCCACAGTGGCAGGGGGGGATGGGGGGATGGGAGGATGGGGGGGGAGGGATATTATCCTGGTGGTGGAAAATGGGCACTGGTGGAGGGATGGGTATTTGATCGGGGTATGACCGAGATCCAAGCACAAAAATTTGTAAATCTACAACTGTACCTCATGTCGTTTCACTAATAAAAAAGAAAAGAAGGAGAAAAAAAAAATAAAAAAAATAAAAGAAATAGAAAAAAAAAATTAAAACTATTTTTAAAACTTCTTTGCTAATAAAATAATTCTTTATAATAAGTCTTTACATAAAATAAGTAAAGCTACAACTGTAAAATTTAGTAAGAGTGAAGAGAATTAAGAAAATTTAAAGTGTAAAAATGAATAGGCCTATAAAATTTCAAAGTGTTTTATCCTAAGAAAGGGAATATTAAATAGATTAATAAGATATAGCACATTCAATGTAAAGGAAACATTAATTCACTCTTGAAAATGTATAAAATCCTTAAGCAAGTTAAGATTAGACATACCGTTCTTAATCTAATAGAAGGCAATCATAAGCATCGTGAGTGAATACCATACTCATCGCCACATGCTGGGATGCTTGTTCTGTCCTTTAAAGAGGTTCCTTTAACTCTTCTTGTAAAAGTGACTTCAGGGCTATGAGTTCTGGGTGTTGTGGCCGATCCCTGAAACCTTGTGACATTCTTTCAGATTTGAGTGATAGTCTAGCAGGATAGAGTATTTCTGGGTGAGATGTTCATTTCATCAAGTTTTTGTACTATGTCCCTCTATTTACTTCTGACTCGTAGAGTCTCATTTTACAGATCTGCTGTGACTCCTTTGAGATCTCTTTTATTTGTAATTTGCTTTATTAATCTTGCTGTTTCAATATTCTGTCTCTATCTTCAGAACCTTTCATTTTGAGTGCAAATGTGCCTTGGGGTTTAAGTAGGTGGGTCTATTTTCGCTGGGACCCTTCTGGCCATTTCTTCATGCCTGTAATATGCCCCATATTAAGAGCTTCATACCAAACAGCTCATTAGCATATGCCACGGTGAATGCCAAGGCGTTACCTACAGTCAGAAAGACAAAGAAAGACTACAGAACACTCACCAAGGAGATGATGGTTAAAGACGAAATGGCAAAGATGAAGCAGAACTGAGAGGCCCAGGAGATGGCAGGTAGAATCGCACGGAGCACATAAACACACATGTTCAGGTTGAAGTGGGTAAAATCAGAAAGCAGCCTACAATTTTAAGTTACCAATGTTTTTTATTGATAAATGTATAATTAATGAAGATGTCAACATTATGGGGAGCAGTGTGAGGGCTAAATAGAAATTCTTTGGATTATTTCTTTTAACATTTCTTTAAGTTTTCAAGACAAAGTTTTAAAATCTAATTACATTAATTTTCTATTTTTCAAAGTCACTTGAAATAGCATATAGTAGATAAGAGCATATACCCTGTTTACAAACCCCAAATCTTCTTTTTAAATGTATTCTTGTGGGCAGGTTGTACCGACTAGTCTATGTCCCAACCTCATCTCAGTCCTGAGAGCATAGAACTCTGAGTTTACTTTTCACCTTTTTTTTTATTCCTAATTTATTAAAAATTTTAGAACAATTAAGCTAAGAACCCTTGGTAAATACTATCAACAGAAGTTGACAGTCAAACTAGAATAAACAATAAACACTGTCTTTCCTAAACATGACTCACCCATGCTATGATTCCTGGTCTCACCTGCTCAAGGATGGTCCACTCCAAGCCCTCTTCATCTTTTTCCTCTCATTATCCCTTTTCACCTTAAAAATGTCTACAAGACCTCATGTGCATTGGTATATAAAACAGATAAGTCAAACATTTGTTGGTAGTAAATCATAGAGACTCATTTACTTTATTTATTTATTTTGGGCTTGGGATCACATATGGCAGCTCTCAGGACTTGCTTCTGGCTCTCTACTCAGGCATCACTCCTGGCTGTGCTCAAGGAACCATGTTAGGTCTTTAGGTCTAATGTTATGGTCTAGCCAAAGACACCATACTTGTTGGAAATGAAAGAGGTGGCCTCTTTCTTCTGTGCTCTGAGCTAGGAAGGAACACCAATTCACATGCCAACAAGCTGTCCCCACCATAAGGCCTGACACCACCACCACACACACACACACACACACGCACACACACACACACACACACACACACACACACACCTATTCTTGTCTCCAACAAAATGAAGCCCAGTATTGCTGGGTTTTCTGATTTCTTGAAGGAAAGCCCAAAACTGGTCTTTTTAAAAGAAATATCCCAGCTTCTAAATGCTAACAAAAAATTTACAATGTAAAACCCTCTGATATCATCACAGCCAAATCAAATTGGGCAAGTTCATGGGCCAGAGGTGGGGCTGGAGTGATAGCAGGGGCTGAAGCGATAGCACAGTGGTAGGGCGTTTGCCTTGCACGCAGCCAACATGGCCCACCCGAGTTCGATTCCGCCGCCCCTCTCGGAGAGCCCGACAAGCTACCAAGAGTATCTCGCCCGCACGGCAGAGCCTGGCAAGCTCCCCGTGACGTGTTCGATATGCCAGACACAGTAACAACAAAGTCTCCAATGGAGATGTTACTGGGCCTGCTCGAGCAAATCGATGATCAACAGAAGGGCCTCCATTAGATTGGCCAATTTCTGGGCACCAGAGTCCTTGGAGCTTTTGGGTACAAAGACACTCCTGCCTCTAGTCAGTGTAACACATAAACCAGGCTTATACACAGGTACCAAGGAAACTTGGGCAATTTATAATAAAATCAAACTCATTTTTTTTGAATTGTGAGTCTTGGACTTTTATATGTGCAGGTATCCATGAGCTATTATGTTATGCCAATGTTATTTCTCAGCAGGCCTGTATTAGGGAACTATTCATAGGACAAGTATGTGCAAAGACATGGCATAGGGGGCAAAGACTAGATGATTTCTGGTGTTTCTCCTCCTGCACTAGACTTCCACTGTGTCCTGAGCTCTGCATTAAGATTCCACCCACCCACCCCCATCCCAGCATGTCTGAGGTGTGGGAGGGACTCTTTGTCAATGCTTACAAAATCAATTGTCACTTTCAAAGGAATCTGGAGTTCACAATGCAGCCTATCCTTGGCTTAGAAAACAAGAAAAGAGAGGAAATAAAGCCAGATGCCACATTGGACTACACTTGCTTGGCCTGAACAAGCTTGCTGGCTCTACCAGTTGGCTTTGAATGTTTACAAAGAAAAAGCCAAACAAAGAGGGAGGTGGAATTCATTACAGTAAACAGCATCTTTCAAAGAGAAAAGAACTCCATCTCCTCCAGGAGAGGCAGGCTCACTGCTGTATAATCAGAAAACATTTGCAAACAACCACTTTGTTAAAGAAAACAACATGTTCAAACAACAGAACTCTAGACTTCCTCTGAGCATTGGTGAGTGTGCATGCGTGTGTGTGTATGTGTGTGTGTGTGTGTGTGTGTGTGTGTGTGTGTACGAGAGCAGTGAGAGAAGCACTTGCATCCATTTCATCTTCATGTCTAAGAGTATTCGACATCTCAGGACTGAAAAGTAAAAGTTTTATGCATGAATTACACAAAGGAATTTTACACTCCATCCTACCAAACACTCCTCCATCTTAGGAAGAGGGAAAGAAGTCCCAGAGAAGATGTATGAATTTCCTCAACAACAGATCCAAGCCCTGTTCCCTTCCTCCTCTACTTCATTTTGTGTAGTGTTCTTTCCCCAGCATGTGGCCTCTTAACGCAGAGTAGCATATTAAGCAATAGTTTACAAAGCCACAATTCTAAATACATGATACCAGCAACAGTAAAACAAACATGGGAAATGAAAAAGTCAAACAGAAGAGTTGAGTTTTGGTCCAGACAAAGAATTAAACCTCTAATTCAAGCGACTTGAGTATACAAATCTGAAGGAAACTGAGATATAATAAACTATTCCAATAACAACTAAAACATACTGAGATTCACTGTACGTCAACCATTATCATGAATGCTTTCTGTCCTCCAAACTGTCCAATCCTCACAACTACTCAGTTTATTGAAAGGGTTTTACAGATGGGAGAACAGAAGGTCAACAGACCTAAACATGTAATGTTCTAGGTTATAGCTGAGAAGTAAACAGGTTGGAATTTGACTCTAGATCCATCTTATTCCAAAGCCCTTGCTCATTCCACTACACCAAAAGGAATACAAGAAGACCATCTGTGCAGTATGATATGTAAGTCAACTTTTAGAGATGTCATGAAAATGTTTGGAGGTTCTAGCAGGGGAGCGCAGCTACTCGTATACCCTCGACCGAAGACCGGTCCGTCTCTATCGGGGAAGGCCGTCCTCTTCGACCGAGCGCGCAGCTTCGGGAGGGACGCACATGGAGCGGTGAGGGAGGAAGGGGACACCCGCCTAGCCAGCCAGATCAGCCGAATCAACCCTGGCGATCAATGGGGTGACAGATGTCGCAGCCAGATCGCCCTCGGGCTGGAGCGATAGCACAGCGGGTAGGGCATTCGCCTTACAAGCGGCCAACATGGCCGACCCGAGTTCGATTCCTCCGCCCCTCTCGGAGAGCCCGGCAAGCTACCGAGAGTATTCGATATGCCAGACACAGTAACAACAAAGTCTCCAATGGAGACGTTACTGGGCCCGCTCGAGCAAATCGACGATCAACGGGAGGGCCTTTACTTTATGAAAATGTTGGTTCATTGTTTCCTGTGTCCAACATATGTGATCAGGATAGTGGTCAATGCTGAGGATGAAACAATGATCAGACCATGTCTGAATACCTGAAGTGGGATCCGAAGAAGGTGAGAAAGGTAAGTATTTTGATCAAGGCTATTGTAGAGCTCTGTAGGGCCAATACTTCCAGGAGGGTCCTGGAAGATTACTGGAATCAAAACAATCTGCAAGGGTACTTAAAAGAAGAATAGTACTCTCAAAAGAGAATCAAGGGGCAGGAGAGATAGCACAGTGGGTAAGGCATTTGCCTTGCATGCAGCCGACCCAGTTTCGATTCCCAGCATCCCATATGATCCCCTGAGCACCGCCAGGAGTGACTCCTGAGTGCAGATCCAGGAGTAACCCTGTGCATCACTGGGTGTGACCCAAAAAGTAAAAGGGAGAGAGAGAGAGAGAGAGAGAGAGAGAGAGAGAGAGAGAGAGAGAGAATCAAACAAAACATAGTTCTTTAAAAATTGAGAGTCATGGAGGTGTACCAGTTCTAAGAGTGAAAAAGGACAGTAGATGTGTCAGGATGTGACTGGAGATGATTTGAACAACTTGAGGTTCTTAAGCTTCAGAGTGAGTCAGTAATGCTGTGCTTATGAGGATGTGTGAGGTAATTTAAGATGCAGGATCACAGAGATGACCCAAGTGAAAGTGGGAAACATGTATTAACAGGAGACAACTTGTTCTAGTCACATAGATGTTAGATTCTTGTCTGCCTACCCATTACCTTTGTGACATTTGATGAATTATTCGCCTCTCTGAGTCTCAAATTCCTCATTTGCAAAATGTAAATAATAATATTTCATTTGTGAAAGTGTTGTGAGGTTTAAAGAAGTATCTACACATGTACTTCTGATAGTACCTTTCACAAATGAGCTATTATTCCATGGTGGGACCTAATTCATATAATGTTGGTTTAATTAAATTAATTTATATTATTTATATATAATATTAATTAAGTTTTATAATATAATTCACGATTTGAGACGATCAATGTCATAGTCTTCCTTTTCTTAAAAACTTTCTAGACACATTCTTCACGCCCTACCAAGGCCACGAGTTGCCCCCACGAGCGAGCGGCTCTCCAGCATGGCCATGGCCCTAGAGGCACACAAACAATCTCGTAATTATCTGGCTTTTGGCAGAAATCCTTCCAGACTTAATTAGTAAAATATCAGAAATCCAAAATCATGCGGGCGCTATTGCAGCCACACAACATCATATGGTCTGCAAAACCAGCAATAGAAAACAAATTGTTTCACAATGCCTTTTCAGCAGTTCTGATTGTTGGGAGGAAATTCCAAATAATAATGGTACATCTCTTGTCGAAATAATGAATGTAATCAAAGTAGAAAGAGAGTTAAGTAGAAATCATTTGCCTCACAGGCTTCAGGATAGGTAGGAAGAGGGGTATATTGGGGTTCTTGGCGGTGAAAAATGTGCACCGGTGAAGGAATGGGTATTTGCTCACTGTATGACCGAGACTTAAACCTGAAAACTTTGTAACTTTTCTCACAGTGATTCAATAAATAAATTTAAATAAAACTTTCCAGAAAGGAACATTAAGTTTAGAGGTAGTCAGGCCCAGCTTCTGATGCTGTAATGCCCCTCTCTCACTCTCCCCCCATCTCCCTAGCCATGTTTGATATACTCCACCAGTCACTGACTTCGGGTTACTGATGACTGCTTTCTGGCATTTGGGGTCCTCTTTCAGTACAGTGAAAGCACAAAGCCAATTATTAGCTGTAGAGTGCCTCTCTCTTACTCTCTAGCCCTGGTATCACCCCTGATTTTAGATTCTAGCAAGTCATTTAACTTCTCAAGATATCAGCTTTCTTCTTAGTAAAATGGAAATAAGAAGTTCTAGGGTACTTTAATGGTTATTCTGAAAATCAAAACACCAACAGAAAAACATGAACCAATGATTTTGTAAAGTGAATCGCATTGCAAACATATGGGATCATTTCTGGAAATCCAGTAACATTCAAATGATTCCAACAAAATTGAGTCCCTGAGGTAAAAAGAAGTAAGTATCTGGAATGGCCGTAAGAGGTCCAAGAAAGAATAAGCAATGAAACTTTCATCTCCTGACCCAATAATAGTGAAAAACGGTTTACCTTTATGAGTACTCTACACAATTTTCTTTCCTGTCTTCCATCTTTCTTTGTATGAACCAAATAACCTTTTCTTCTGTGAGGATGAAATCTTACATCTTTGGAGATCAAAAAAATATAGACACACATGACATGTATACACACACATACACACAGGGGAGAGAGAGAGAGCGATCACATGAGCACACCATAAGCAATTGAACTTTTAAGAAAATAACCCACTGGAAACTGATGCAATAATGTATCTACAAGCATTTCCTGGGCCCTTTCCCCATCTTCTGCATACCAAGACACACAGGCTTAGCCCAGAATCCCCTGGGCACACATAAAGAACATAATAGCACTATGGAACTATCACTAAAGCAAATATCAGAGCATTTGTTCCAAGACTCTGAGATAAGAAGGCATTTTTTTGTGCTTCTTTTTCTATCCTGGGTAAAAGAAACCATCATGCCACAGATAACCCATAGATATTTTAGGCACTGAATTTGGAAATAGTGCATTTCCTGTGTTATTTTTGCTTTCCTCCTTTGAGATAAGTAGGATAGGGAAAGACCTTGACAGGGGTGGCAAACACAAAACCTTAAGTGAAATCACCAGAAATTCAAAACCTGGTGAGCCCGTCTAAGCTATAACATGTGTGAATAACTACTAAATGGTGGTATGGGCTAATAACAACCCTTCCCAAAAATAAAAGATCTTTGTCTGTTTATCTTTTTGTTGGGTAAATGTGAACTTTACTTTAAGTAAATGTGCCGTTACTTCTAAAAGACTTCTAAATTACAGTCAGAAGTCAGAGGACCTGAACCCAGGCTCAGACGTGAAGTAGTCTGATGACCACCACAAATGATTTCACTGCTTATAAGTTCATTTTCCTTGCATCAAAAGTACTCACAAAGCCTCTATCATATGGTAGGTTCTGTGACAAATTCAATAGTATTAGCCAAATAAACAAAAAGCAATAAACATTATATTGCTGAATACTTACTACTGATTAAATGAATTATACAAAAATCATCATTTCCCCTTGGATCTACATGTTCAGATTATATTCTTTTTAATCATCCTAGCCTCCTATTCTAATTTCCCACATTACAATTATGAAGTATTTTAAATTTTTTATTTACTATTTTAGTAAATTTGAGGAAGCTGGTGAGTAGATTCTGAGGATGGAATGTGATAAACAAATTTTAGAGCAGAGGAAAATGCCCCAGGATAAAAATTCACTTATTTTGCCTAATAAGGTAAAGGTAAAGGTAAAGGCCCTCCCGTTGATCGTCGATTTGCTCGAGCGGGCCCAGTAACGTCTCCATTGGAGACTTTGTTGTTACTGTGTTTGGCATATCGAATACTCTCGGTAGCTTGCCGGGCTCTCCGAGAGGGGATTGCCTAATAAATCTGATGTTATTTTCTGATTACCCAAATTTATCCAACCATGAGGATTAATATAGAGTTGCTTGCTCTTACAAGATTACATAGTGCTTAACCAAAAAAGAAGAAGCAACCACTCTGCAAAGGTCTCCGTATAGAGTAAAGAATATTGGCAGCAGTTTTTCAAATCACTAGTTTTAAAAGTCAGAAGAAAATGTTGACATTAAAGAAGGTTCTCTTCTGGGGCCAAAGAGATAGTACAGTGGGTAAGGAGTTGCCTTGTATTCATTCAAACCCACAAAGCACAGCTGCTATCTGGCTGTGTGGTGATATAAAAGGTCTCTTCATTCCTTGAGCCTGAGTTTGCTCCTCTGCCCCTGATCCTGTCACTTCACAAACTCGTTGGATTGACAAAGTGAGAAAAGAACCATGAAAGTGCCTAGCATGAAACTTAATAAGGACTCGTGAGACCTCAGTTGAATCTGAAAATGTGAATCTTGTAACAGCCCAAGAGAAATGCACATTAAAGTTTAAGCCTGGATTCTTCCCCAAAATTGATTCCTTATGATAGTTTTATTCCTCCAAAACTCACTGCCAAAAATGACCTCTAAGAAAATGAGGCCCAGACGCCCTCACAGGCTGTACTGTGAGGATAATCTTCACCCTGATTGTCCAGGTTCCCTAGGAGGGATGATAGGGCTTTGCTCCAGGTGCTCAAGGTGGGAGAAGCTACATGGGGCAGAGTTCAGTGAAGCTGGTGTACCCACATATGCTGCAAGAGTTGCCAAAAACTTCTCCCCTTCTCTACTTCTTAAAAATGTTGTTTTGAGAGGGAAAAAAAGCCCATCTGGTTCTGATTCATTTGCACTTAACTCATCAGAGGGTGGTGTTGTAATGGCAGACTGACTGGCAAAATTCTCTAATTCACGTATCTATAGTCATTTAGACACAGGTCAGTGGGCTTGGTCGGCAGATGGACAAAACACACTCAAGAGGAGGCCACAGGCCAGAGATGGCAGTTACAGTCTTGCTACAGATTCCTGGTAAGCATGTCTCTAATTTCAGGGTCTCAACCTTCCCTCCTAAGAAATGAGGATTTCATCTGAGCAGGAACTCAGCTCCATTCAAATTGACTTACATCACTTTTCTAAAACACACAGACACACACAAACACACAATTCCAAGCCCAGCATTTTCACTAGGGGTCCTGCTCTCACAGAACTGACACAACATTGAAGTTTGACTTTAGAAGTCTATATGTTTTGTAATCAGAAGAAGAAGAAGAAGAAGAAGGAGGAGGAGGAGGAGGAGGAGGAGGAGGAGGAGGAGGAGGAAGAAAAGAAGAGAAAGAGAGAGAGAAAGAAAGAAAGGAGGGAAGGCAGGAAGGAAGGAAGGCAGGAAGGAAGGAAGGAAGGAAGGAAGGAAGGAAGGAAGGAAGGAAGGAAGGAAGGAAGGAAGGAAGGAAGGATAAAAAATAATGTGATCACCAGAATTTCATGTGAGTTCAGGAAAATCTCATAATCCTAGATTAGTCATCTTCTTTATTTAATAATATCCTAGCTTCCTACTAGATCAGGCTCTGGTATTAGAATGACTTTATATGAAATAGGTCTTCTGAGATGGTCTAATTGATAAAGAAAATGAGCTATGGGACAACTGGATAAATTAGCAAATCAAGAGCTTGAGTGGTCTGAAATCTGAAATCCTCTCCTCCTAAGTAAGTTATGCTACCCAGAAATGATTCCCAGAACACTCAGGACAGGTAGTCCAATCTGATACTCAAGGACCCCTTTGTAAATTATGGTAATTATAGCTGAACTCATGACTAAGGGTCCCTTGAATCAAGAGTCAATCATTAAAATTTCATAAAATGAGCTGCAGAATTCCTTAAACAGTCATCTCATGTGGAATTATTGTGATTCCATTCTCCTCAAGTGGAATTAGCTACAAAACTTATTAACAAGGCTGGAGAGATAGTGCAGTGGTTAAGTTTCCTACCTTACATGTGGCCAACCCAGTTCAATCCTAGGCATCACATGATCCTCAGAGCACTGCTGGGAGCAACCTCCAGGTACAAAGTCAAGAGCAACATCTCCCTGGCAGCAGTATCAGGTACAGAGCCCAAAAAGCAAAACCAACAAAGTATCTATACATTTAAGTATATATGGCCACCCATATAACTGATGTGAAATTATTTCATCAAAGTTCTTGGTCTTAATATTCTTCTCCAACATAATAACTTCCAGGTTATTATGTTTTCTTCTGACTTACTATCAAAAGAAACTATGTTTTCTTCTGACTTACTGTCAGAAGAAATTATGTTTTCTTCTGACTTACTGTCAGAAGAAACTATGTTTTTTCCTGACTTACTGTCCCACCATGTACAAGCATCACCTTAGTATCTTCACTTGGGTATCTTGCAGGAATATCAAAATGAAACATTCCTAAAGTAAGTACAACAGTATTCTCTCACTAACTCTTCCCATCTGGTGTTTTTCCTCTCAATAAAGAGCAATGCCATCAGCCCAACAGGATGGGAGATACTCACCATTAAAAACCTCTAAAATTTTCTTCTAATTTAATTGCTTTAGTTTGGGTCATATACTTAATCTTAGCTTTTTGTTGAATTCTCTGTGACTTTTTAAAGTACTATTGGAAAGTAGAAGAGAAAGGAAATTTAGTAAAGGACTAATTTCTCTTCCTGACTCTTGAGAGTAAAAGCATTCTGAGATTAATATATGAATTATAGATTTTTTCTTAGATGATTTGCTCCTTGGACATAGCAGAAGATTAGAACATTATTTTCTTTGGGTTTATTATGCAGCTTTTTCATTAGACACTGAGGCCTGGAGAAGGAAGAAATCATATACTGAGCATTCTGTAGTTCTAGCACAGTTTTTCCAGTAAAGGGAAAGTTAGAGATCTTGTTATCCTGATCAGGAGTACCCAAATTAATTTTTCTCATAATCCCTTTGCTCCTCTGAAAATCTACTTTCTTTAAGCAAACAAACAGAAAAGCACCCCCCTACCCCACCCCGCCCGGCGCTTTTGCATACCTAAGACTACTATAACCCTCCTGAACCTTCCAAGGGCTGATACCACTCACTTTAAGAAATACACTTTTGGGGCTAGAGTGATAGCACAGCAGGTAGGACGTTTGCCTTGCATGAGGGCGACCCTTGTTCAATTCCCAGCATCCCATATGGTTCCCCGAGCACTGCCAGGAGTAGTTCCTGAGTGCATGAGCCAGGAATAACCCCTGTGCATCACTGGGTGTGACCCGAAAAGGAAAAAAAAAGAAATACACTTTTACTTCCTCCTACAATTGATTCATTTTAGGATTAACACACAAGCTGAAATTATTTTTGTTCTTCTTAACTAGACTATAAGCTTTGGCTTATTTTCTTAGCTTTTGCTATCTTAACATCAAGTTCACAGACACTTAGGAATACTTAAGGAAATACGCAACAAATGAAGAAAGGATTTGACAAATAAAAAAATAAAAAATAATAGAGAAACAAAAGGAGCCTAGGAAAGGCTATGGTGAAGCACCTGCCTTCTGAGCATGAGACCAAAAGTTTGATCCCCAACACTGACTCATATTCTGAGTGTAATTCCCACAACATACTGGGATCCCTGGGTACCACAATGAAGTTCGAGAACTTTTGAGCTGTACTACCCAGTGGGTTACCTCTAGTGAGCACTGAAACCAATGTTTGTGTGTATGTGTACTGCAACAAAGCATATGTGAGTCCTGACCATAACAACAACAGAAACAAAAGGAAAGAAAAGGAAAGTGAATACATGAATGACTATTTTAAATAAAAATAAAAATGAGGCTAAAGAGATAATACAGGGGTTAAGGTTCATGCCTTGCATGTGGCCTACCCCAATTCAATCCCTAGCACCATCTGAGTAGGTACAGCCCTGGAGACTGCCGAGAACTTCCAGAGTAACCCAGATAATTCTTGGCATCACAGGGCCCAAGCAGCACCACTAGAATTCCTAAACACTGCTTGGGAAGCCCCTTAAATGGGTCCATTAATTTTTTAGAAGAATGGAAGACACACTCAGTCTCTGGAACCACCCTACCAGCCTGATTATGTTGCTGTCTGGATCTATCAGATGGTAAATATCTAAAGACATGTACTTAATTGGGAAGAAAACTTCAGGAAGCACTTAATGTTCCATGGAAATTTCTCACCATTAATCAACACCCAGTCTGACTTTCATGATTTTCTCTGTCTTTTCTTTCTCTCATTAAAGTCATTTAGAGTGTCCTTTCCTCCTCCAAGCTTAATCATTATTACAATAATGACTTCAAACACCAAGAATTGCTATTCAGGGCACTGTGAAAATTTGTTTTTCCCATCAGTCCTAACAAAATAGTTTCCACTGTCTGTTTCCCTTGTAGATAGCTATCAGAGTTCAGGAGCAACAATAAAAAAAAAATCCAAACTCATTCCGATATAGAATCTAAAACTTGTCCTTGGAAAGCAACACCCGTGAGAATTTAATCACAAATGTTCTTGCTTGGCCTAACCCATTGCTTTAAACACTGTGTATTTAAAATGATCCATTCTGGGAGTGATTTCCCTATTTTTCCCCTTTAGTCTTCCCAGAAGGCCAAAATAAGTGGCCTTTGAAGAACGTTATTTCCTGAAGTCCTCCACTGGGATCAGGTCTGACAGGAACCTGTGAATCTCACTTCTGTCATCTCACTACATCCTCTAACTATTGTATACCCAGAAAAAAAAACACACTGCTCCTTGAGCTCTTTGGCCCCACAGACCAAAGGACGCTGAGTTTCTTGCTTAAGACTTGTCACTACCCATATCCAACTACATCACTTATTAAATAGATGAATTGGGATAACTATTCCACCTTGGTGTTTGCATTAACAAATCAAGAATACTATCCTTGATCTCACGGGGGCCCTTGAAAGGTTAAGATATATGAAAAGTGATACTACATGAGTATGATTGGAAAATAACTTGCCTTCTCCTAGACAATCTCTCCCTCCCATGACCGTTCATAGTGCTGCTATCATGTAAAAATAAAATTCACAGTCAGAATAATCTGAAAAATAATTTCAAAAGCTTATTATGCAAATGTGGCATGCACACACATATGTGCATGCACACACAATCACACACACACACATACACAATCAACATAAAGTGCGTGTTTGGACATATGCCATTGCAAATTCCAAGGATGGCTTGTCTCTGCTGTCTTTCATACTTGTTTTGGACTTGTTTTGGTGTTCAGTCCAAAGAGGTTGTAAGGAAATACTCGGGGAAACATTAAAAAATAGGGAAGCATTGCTTTATTTTGAAATTTCTTGTTCTTTGAAGAGCTTTGGCTCCATTTTCTATGCCTGGTGGTGAGAGTAATTAATAAATAGCTAATAAGCAAGATTTACAGAGAATATCCACCCCATATCAGGAACCATTCTATGCATTTCTTACAGAATGCAGAGAACATGTCTAAATATCTGCTGGTAGTAACAATCGACTTGCAAGGAAAGAAGCCATCCCCAACATTCCACTACCTTGGGGGTCCATCCAATGGCCAGTATCCCCGAATCCAGCTCTGTTCACTAGCAGTTATGAACAATTGTGTCTAAAGTATGAAGAGACCAATGATTAATCATTCAATCAGCGTTGCATCAAACTGCGTTTCATTCCTAAATAATCCCCCAACAAAGTGGGCTCCCAGGAGTCAAGGATTAGGAATGGCGACCATTTCATCAGACTACCCAACTGCTTCACAGCTGTTTATGCTGACACTGGAATCTTTCAGAAGCCTGCAACCATCATGAGGTCCATGTGATGCTTTATGCTGTTGAGGTAGCAAGCAGTTTTGCTCTCAAAACATATTTGGTTTTCTATAAAGGCCATTGTTCTCTGCAGCTTACCACACACGATTAGATTGAGAGAAAGCTGTAGACTTTTTCTGGCACAAGTCTAGCACTATTAACTCTCTCATATAGTCAGACATCACTAGGCTTAGCAGCCATCCTGACCCTAGAGGTGTACAGATACTGGATTCCTTAAGCCATGCAACTGGAATCTCAGTAATACCATTTAGGGAAACTACTTTGGGTCAACTGAGTCATATAGATGATATTAAAAACTGATTTTACAGCTTAAGTAATGTACACAAATCGTATGTGTATACATAACAACTACAGAACTCAAAAAGTTCTGAGGCAGGATAAGACTATGAAATGACTGGCTCCTAATATACTCAGTGTTTTCTATTCCTCATTCTGTCTCAGTGTTGGGTCAAATACCCTATCATCAGCTTCCTCTCTTGAATTCACGGGGTTGGCAGTTTCCAAAGTGCTTTCGTGTTTGCAATTTTCCTGAGTCATTCACAATGACCTTGAAGGGTTATCACTTACATGTCCCAGATGTGGAAACTACAGGTCAGATAGGATAAGTAACTTTCCAGCCATACCACAGTCCACAAAGGAGAGAACTCCACGATGATTTAGCTTTTAGTCCACTGAATCACCATGTCAACAGTTAGCCCTGATTCCTGCATTCTTCTTGATACCAATGGATATGCTGGTGAACAATCTCATCAATCTTGTCTGGATAACTGGAAGAGAGCATCCCTTATGCTAGGCTCCACTGCTTTTGCCATGCAAATCCAAATAGTCTTTGCAATCCATCTTTAAATTTCTACTATGTGCTATTTTCACAAGATTTTCTTCCTTGATACCCTATTTAAGTAGAGTTCCAGTACTATATTGTCCCACTGCATCTTATTATTCCTATTAAGTAATGTTTCATATGAATTTTTCAATTATCATTTTCTTTATTAAGCTGCAAGTTTCATGAAAATAGGAAGCACATTCAGGTAGAATAGATTCCAAGTACCTCTTAGGTACTCAAAACATGTAATGACTAAAAAAACAAGCCACGCCTTCTCATAGAGAAGAGTGGACAGGGCCAGAAAGGTCAGCTTACACTCAGAAGAAAGCTTAATAGTAGTAGCCAGTACAAAATAGGTCCAAGATATCAGAAGCTGGTCAAATGGTGTAAGTCTTTTGATGTCTTGTCCAAACTGGAATTAGACCCAGGATCAGGACCAGAGACAAGGAGGATTCCATGCTTTTGTTTCCAGCAATCTGCACAACTCAAAACTTTCAGGGCTGGCATTCCCAGAACAGAACCAGAAGAACAAAGTACACAGCTGTTCTTAGGGCTGTTTTGTTAACAGATGGCACTAGACCTTGATCGATGCGTGCATTCTTCCTCTTACCCAAACACTTTATGTAGTGACTGCTGAATAGTTACAGAAAAAGGCACTGATACAAAGTCACAGTAGGAAGCATGTTGAATAATGATTCTTCCTGAATAAAGAGAGAACAGCCACACAAGAATCAAGTAGACCCATGGACCAGAGAGATAGTACAGTGGGAAAGGCTCCCGCCTCACCTGCAGCTGACTTGGGTTCATTCCCCAGCATCCCCTAAGGTTTTCTCAAGCACTGCCAGGAATGATTCCTGAGTGCAGAGCTAGAAGTAACCCCAGAGCATCGCCAGATGTGACCCAAAAAACAAACAAAACCCTTAAAAAGGATCATGTAGACCCATTAAGATACCAAAAAGATAAGAGAGGAGTAATTAGAACATTAATAAAGACTAAGAAATGAAACAGAATGGATAGAGCTGAAATAAATACACTATGGAATTACACTCTCTGAGCTTGCTAATTGTTGGGCTACGTAATAGTATCTTCCTTGGACAGGCTCTCTGTTTACTAAGTACTTGCATACCCTTTACCTCATTTGGGACTCCAAAGAAACCTTCAAGATAAGGAAACAGGCAGGAGAGGTGACCTGACCCTGTCCCACAGCTCAGAGGGGCTGGGCTGAGGCTGGAGTCCAGGTCTCCTGATCACTAGCTCTAATCTTGCTAGATAACATCAGGCCATTGTGTAACCTGAAGTTTGGGTTACAGGAATGGGCTCACCTCATTCCTGCAGGATCAAGCAAACTTTGATCTTGTTTATGAATTCATGTTTGGATAAATGCACATTTGTAGGCATGCAGTTCCCAGAAGAGAGGTGGAGGAACTCCTGTCAGCATCAAGTCTCAAAAAATAGCCTCAGTGGTCATTACGCCAAGGACCCCAGAGGGGGCCTCACAATGCCGCTCCCTGTGAGTCAGCTCTGGTTTTCATCTTCCCCATTTTTTCTTATTATTAACGAGAATCTAGGGTCATTATAAGCTACTCAAATATAGCTTTAAAAAATGCAAAGCTCCATATACTCTGCTACAACTCACTTCTTTGTGTGATCACAGAATAAAGTGGCTTATTTAGGCAAGAGCTGTTATTACCACTATTCTGCAGACAGGAAACTCAGGGTCCAGAGAGTAACTACTCCACTGGTGATGCTGATGAGTGGGGAGAGGTGCAGACATTCTGGGCAGGTCCCACAATTCCAGAGCCTGCATGCCTAATCGAAATGATATAAGGGATAACTTTCCAAATTTGACCTATCAGTAACACCTGTTTCTGGGTGAAAAGGCTGTTGTCCTCTTCTGGTCCTCTAAATGTTTCTTGTGAACTCAATGAACTAGAGTGAAGAGGCAGACCCGCAGTTCAATCTTTTCCCACAATTCATTTTTAATCCAATCAAGCCAACTTTAATGTTGAATGTATATGAGATACAATTAAAAATCAAAGCATGTCAAACTAGATGATATGTGTTTGATGTGCATAGGGACATTTGATATGATATCTATGGGAGATGTATTTTAGGGGCTGAAAAGACAACTCAGAGATACCATAATTCAATTTTAAAATCACCTTCTTCCTTATCTACTTTGCTGAGCCAGAAATCCTCAGATGTATGCTTCTTTTTTTAGTAGTAGCAAAACTCTCGAGTAAAGCAAGAAACTTGGCTCCTAGGTTAGGTCATGGCAACCCTACTAACCAGCTGAGTGGTCTTGGTCAAACACCCTCTTTCAGTATCTTAGTTTCCTCCTCTTTGGTGGGATATTTGCATTGTCTCTGAGAGCCCCTCCAATCCTGACCTACTCTGTTCTATCTATATGGATCTACTATATGGTATATCTCATAGCATCCTGGAATACAAATGGGTTTATTTTTATAATACTGCTTATTCAAGATGAAATATAAAGTTCACAGTCCAGAACAGCAGATGGCTGGAGAAATGCAATACAAGGTTTACTGGCTTCCACTGGCAGCTATAACAAAATACCACAAACTCACTAGTGAAAAGGATGGAAATTTATTCCCTCAGTTTTGGGGTCCAAACATTTGCAATCAAGGTGCAGCTTCTGGGGTCTGTTGGCATTCTTATCTCTTGACATCCTTACTCAGTTTCCAGTGTCTGTGGTCACAGAGACCTCTTCATATTCTGTCAAATACCAATGCCTTGGAAGTCACCACGTTTAAGAAAACTCTATAGTAGAAAGGTATCAAGCTGGGATGATTTAATTCATTAATTTATGCTGATCTGGAAGATCAGAGCACCATCACTCACCATCAAGAACAACTAATGTTCACTGAGCCCAGGCAATATTTATGAACATATGCTGTTGTGTTGGGCATTGGGAAGGATCCAAACATGGACAGGCTTTGTTGTGCTAGCAATTGACTCTGTGGAGTGACATGCTGAAAATATACAAGTGCAAGAGAACAGATGGGTTTTCTTCCAAAGGGCCACTAAGTGGGCTTTCCCGCATGTCTGGTATGAAGCATGCAAGAACTCTAAAGGCTTTTATTAGAAAGTGAATTAAAGGTCAGAGGTGAATTTCCTTTAGTCCCCAATTTCCTGTGTGGGTGTCAAGGGCATGAGAGGAAGGGTGTGATTTGTTACCCACCATATGAAGGTCCATGATGAATCCAGAGCTCTACTATAGGGCCTGGCCAGCTGGGTCTGAAAGCTAATGCCACAGAGAAACACTTCCACATGCCCACAGTGCAATGCTTAATAGGGTCAGTAGGATTTATAAGAAGAAAAAAATCAGTGTTTATCATTTATGCAGAAGAATGAAAAACATGCCTCTGTTTCACTAATCAAAGATGAATGAGGACACAGAAGAAAAATTCCAACTTTGGGGTTTTACTCTATAATTACATGTCTTTGAAATAATTTCCTGCCTTAGAATTTTCCTCTCTAAGGGACGGAGTATCACAGAACCAAACTTATAGAAAATTGAACAAAGGACTTGTCACTAGTTACCCGCATGCTACATAGTGAACTACAAAATCCTTATAGCTAACTTTTCTCATTCGAAAATCAGAACATCTAACTTGATATTGTGTGAGAACCAAGCAGTAGCACATGCAGAAGCAGGAGGGCCTCCCTAGAGCCAGATGCACCACATGGAAACAGCAAACATCAGTTTTCTTTCCCTCCATTGTCTATTTCACACACTTTGGCACATATACTGAGATACCTTATGAAGCAAAACGGTGGAATGGGACAGTCAGTTGATGGGGAGCAGACAGCTGGAATGTCTGCTCATTCTGCTTGCATCTACTATTTACCATCTCACATCTGCTATTGACCATCCATTAGACTTTGAAAGTTTTCCTCCTTTGAGTTCAGGGATTTCTAAAAAAAGTCTTTAAAATGAGCATAATCACTATTGCCTCTGTACTTCACAGCACTGCTAAAGAGATCAAATGAATCAATGGATTTTAATTGTTTTGAAAATGAACACATACCATATATCTATATGTATATATAATATATATAATTGTACATGATTCAAAAGATATGTTAAAATATTTACAAGCATTAAATGTAGATCCATTACCAAAAATACAAATAACAAAAGAAACAACACATTGTATGTTATCATAATTAAGGCCATTTGTATATCAAAGAACACTACTGAGACAGGGAATAGACTACCTAAGGAACGGAGGAACAGACTACCTATAGAATATAATATCCTCAAATTATATATCTAATAAACGTTAGTATTTAAAATACTTAATGAATTTTCATAACTTAACAAGAAAAAAAACAAATAATTCACTTAAAAGTGGGCAAAAGACTTGAAAAAACACATTGTACAAGAAAATATACAGTCTAGAAGTATATGCAGAAATATTCAACATCATTTAGGTCAATGCAAATTAAAACCACAGCAAGGTACCACATAATACCTACCAGGATGGCTATAAAACAACAATGGTTAACAAATGTATGTAAGGATATGGAGAAACTGGAACCCTGTTACATTCAGTTAAGAATGGAAAATGGTTTAACTGCTGTGAAAAACCACATGGAATCTCCTCAAAAAACTACAATTACTATAAGATCCCTCTATTGAAAGGAATTACTCAAAAGAATTATAGCAGTTATACAATAAGTTTAAATACAAGGTTACTCATAGCAGCACTAATCCAATAACAGAAAAAAACAGTTAGTTTCCACTGTTACATGATCACTTGATCACTTGATCACTTGATCACTTGATCACTTGACTTCCCGTTAATCGTCGAATTGCTCGAGCGGGCGCCAATAACATCTCCATTTGTCCCTATCACATGCTAGTGTAGCCCAATGGCGTCTATTTGTTCTAGGAACACGAAGAGCTTCAAACTGATCGTTCATGATCTTGATGAAGAAGTCTGACCATCTAATAGGTGGGCAGCCAATGCAGTCTTTTGACATCCCGTGGAATCCAGTCCGTAATGGCTCTAGTCCAGCGGTCATCTCTAAATCTCATTACGTGACCAGCCCATCTGATTTTTGACGCCTTGGCAAATGAGATAGCATTCCTGATTCTTGATCGTCGATGGAGGTCGAAACTCCAGATTCTTTCTCTCATTTGAGTGAAACGTGATACTCCAAGCATAGCTCTTTCAATTCCTCTTTGGGAGACCCAATAGCATTCTCATCCTGTTTGCTTAGGGCCCAGGTCTCTGAAACATATATTAATGCAGGAAGAACAGTGGAATCAAAGAGATGTGCCTGGAGCCAGAGGTTCTTCATCCTCTTAGCTATTTCTTCAACGCTCTTGAAGGCGTTCCAAGCCGCTCTTCCTCCTGTGCAGCTCGGGTGCCAGGTCATTTGTCATGTTGACTTCTTGACCTAGGTACACATAACTGTTGCATTCAGAGATGGTGGTTCCGTTGAGAGCCAATGGAGCATCAGGAACGAGGCTGTTTCTTATAAACATTGTCTTTGTAAGATTCAGCTGTAGTCCAGCTTTTCCACACTCACAGTTGAAGTTGGCCAGCATTTGTGCCACTTGGCTAATGTTTGGTGTTATTAAAACAATGTCATCAGCAAAGCGGAGGTGGTGTAGTTGCCGACCATCTATCTTCACTCTCATTCCTTCCCATTCTAGTCGTCGCATAATGTTCTCGAGGGTGGCACTGAAGAGTTTTGGTGAAATGGTATCACCCTGCTGAACCCCTCTCTTGACATCAATGATTACTTCTTTGTAGAATGTTTAGATCCTGGTAGTGAATCCGTAATACAGCTCAAGGAGGATCCTGATGTATTGAGTTTGAATGCCCTGTTGGCTAGGGCTTCAATGACCGCTTCCATCTCAACAGAATCAAAGGCTTTTTTTAAATCAATAAACGTTAGACAGAGCGGCATCTTGAACTCCCGAAAAACCTCAATGAGCTTGGTTATCGTGTGGATATGGTCTATGGTGCTGAATCCTTTGCAGCACCCGGCTTGCTCACACTGTTAGATGAAAGGATAAAAACACTGTATTATATACATGCAAATGAGATATCATTCAGCTGTAAAAAGGAATTAAGAACTGATAAAACATGCTGTATCTTGAATGAGCCATAAAACCACCCTATCATTTGAAAAAAATTAGAAACAAAAAATTCCATTTACATGAAATATGAGACCCATTGTAATTGGGTTACTGGTGCCCGCTCGAGCAAATTGACGATTAACGGGAAGTCAAGTGATCAAGTGACATGAAATATGCAGAATAAATATAGACACGGAGAGAGAATGAAGACTGCTATTGGCAAGTATCATAAGGTAGAAGTCAGGATGGAGTAAAGGATGTTACTTTGGAATGATAAAATATCTTAAGGTAGACAGCATTGATGCCTCTCATCATTTTCAATGTACGAAATGTCACCGAATGGTTCACTTTTTGTTTGTTTGGCTTTGGACCACGTTCAGCAATGATCCAGGTGTACTAACATCTCTGCACTCCAAGATCACTTGTGGTGTTCAGGGAACCACATGAGATGACATAAATCGAACCTGAGTCAGCCACATGCAAGGCAAGCACCCACCTGCTCTACTATTGATCCAGCTCTCTAATGAGTAACCTTATGAGACCAATTTTGTTGCATGAATTTCACTTGAATAATTACTTTCAAAATAGACTGAAAATTTAATAATGTTAAAAGAAGTTCATCCTTAATCCAAAAGGTCACGGGCACACCTCCATCCATCGCAGCGTTACTTATAATACCCAACATCTTGAAACAACCCAAGTGCCCAACATCATATGAGTGGATAAAGAAATTGTGATATACTCCTATTCATTATATTGATGGAAATACTTGCCATAGCAGTTAGGCAATAAAAAGAAAAGATATCAAGGGCATCCAGAGAAGAAAAGAAGAAGTCAAACTCTCACTATTTGAGGATGGCATGATACTATACTTGAGAACCCTAAAATCTCTACCAAAAAAGCTCCTAGAAAAAATAAGATTTGTATTAGTCACAGGGTAAAGTCACAGGGTGCAAAATCAATATGCAAAAGTTCATGGTTTTTGTATATACAAATAATAAAGATATTCCTTTTTAAAAAATCCCTTTCACAATTGTGCCTTAGAAAATCAAGCATCTCAGAATCAGCTTAACTAAACAAGTATAGGACCTATAAAAATAAAACTATAAAACACTACTTCTAGTAATTAAAGAAGATACTAGGAAATTATACAACTCCTGATCGTGGTTTGGGGGAATTAACATCATCAAAGTTGTAATACTTCCCAAAGTATATACAGATTCAATAAAGTGCCTAGAGGAATATCTATGACATTTTTCAAAGAAATTGCTCAAACACTCCTGAAATTTATATGGAAAAATAAAACCTCCACTAATAGAAAAAGCAATCCTTGGGAAAAATAAGATGGGAGGCACCTTCCCCAACTTTAAATTTTACTGCAAAGTGGTAGTAATTAAAACAGCATGGTATTGGATTAAAGACAGGCCCATAGATCAATGGAATAGAGTTGATTATCCTGACACAAACCCTCAAATATTTTATTGTTTAATCTTTGAAACCAAAAGTATCCTGTCCGCACGGCAGTCTGGCAAACTTCTCGTGTCGTACTCAATATGCCAAATACCAGTAACAATGATGGGGCTCATTCTCCTAATCCTGAAAGAGCATTGAAATGACTCTTTTAAAATCTCAGGGCTAGGAAAAAGGAGATGTTACTGGTGCCTGCTCAAGGAAATCGACGAACAACAGGATGATCGTGATCGTGAATCTTTGAAAAGGTAGCAAGAAACATGAAGAGGACCAATGAAACCCTCTTCACCAAGTGGTGCTGGGAAAACTGGGCAGCTACATACCCCCCAAAAAAAATTTTGATTCAAACCTCTTTGTAACGCCATGCACAAAAGTCATATTAAAATGGATTAAGGACCTAAATATCAGAACTTAATTCATAAGGTACATAGAGGAAAACATAAGTAAGCCCTCCAGGACATTGAAGCAAAGGCATCTTCAAAGACAAAACACCACTGACCAAGCAAGTGGAAGCAAAGATAAACAAACAGGACTGGTTTTATGTGTGTGTGTGTGTGTGTGTGTGTATAATATATATATATATATATATATATAGAGAGAGAGAGAGAGAGAGAGAGAGAGAGATTGGGGAACAGCTTTCTCCCAGCGTGCCCAGACATGTGCACCGCAGCTCATGACTGTTCACTTTATTGCCAAATACACACATATTTTATAGAGAGTCTCGCCTTACAAGAAGGTCCAATCACAGTAAGTTCAGCATTATTGGCCTATCAGCTCTCCAGCTCTGCTTTGTCCATGTCCAATCCAATCAAGGCTAGATGTTTCAGTTAGGATGACCTGCTAAGCAAATGTGACAGTTTCTGTGTCTTGGGCTCATGTGACTAGGAGGTTGAGTGAGGCTCAAGGACGGACACCCCATGCTGACACCCTGTTCTTGCCAACTTTTCCCAGATACTCCCTCTTGCAAAGCTTTGCTTCTGGGTCACTTTGCAAGGTTGGGTCTTATCTGCTCCAATGCCCGTCACAATGCTCCACACATCTATCTTTCTATATCTATTTATCTATCATCTATCTATCTATATGATATATATATATATATATATATATATATAGTGTACTGGTAGAACTTTAGAAGAAAAATAAACACACCCAACCCTATCAAAAAATGGTTAGAACGTATGAATAGAAACTTCCTCAAAGAAGAAATACAAATATGTGTAAGTGATCATTTGTAAAAAATAAATGCAGGAAAGATTGAGTAAGAAATGGAAGAATTTTGCTATTTTCAGGAGAGTGGGAAAAGCATGGATAGAAAGTGAGGAATCTGAAAGACTGAGAGTTCTCTGAGTTGACTTTTCAATTGGGGAGTGTAATCCTGACTTTTTGATGAGTAGAGATATTTCTTTTTGGAAATTAAAATTTATAATTTTAAATAAAACATTTAAAATTAAAAAAAGAAATACAAAGGGCCAAAAGACACATGAAAAATGCTATACATTGCTAATCATCAGGTAGATGCAAAGCAAAAACAATGAGATATCATTTTACACCACAAATATTGAAACACATGAGACCAGTTGTAGTTACTGGTTTTGGCATATCGAATACACAGCGGATAGCTTGCCAGGCTCTTCCGTGCGGGCGGAATACTCTCGGTAGCTTGCCAGTCTTTCCGAGAGGTATAGAGGCTTTTGGGGTGACCTCTAATCACCCTTGTAGGTGTTACCATATTTGAACCCTATCAAATATGGTACGACAATTCCAGAAGACGGGTATTTAGTGTCTTATGATGTGTCGCGCGGCCGCTTGCGGCCGCGCGGGTCCGGAAAGCGTCCTGGAGTGTGGCGACGGCTGGGTAGTGGAAGTACCCAGAACGAATCCGGAGTTCTGACATCCGTCGACGATCAAGGATCAGGGACGCTGTCTCATTTGCCAAGGTGTCAAAAATCAGATGGGCTGGTCACGTAATGAGATTTAAAGACGACCGTTGGACTAGAGCTGTTACTGATTGGATTCCACGGGATGTCAAGAGACCGCGTGGCCGCCCACCTACCAGATGGTCAGACTTCTTTGTCAAGGTCATGAACGATCGGTTTGAGGCCCTCCATGTTCCCGGAGCGAAGAGATGCCATTGGGCTACACTAGCACGCGACAGGGACAAATGGAGACGTTACTGGCGCCCGCTCGAGCAAATCGACGACTAACGGGAAGTTAAGTGATTAAGTGATTGAAACACATCAAAAAGAATGAGAACAACCAGTGCTGATGCAGATATGTGGAGAAAGTGACTCTCATTTATTGTTGGTGGGAATGCTGACTAGTCCAGCCTTTCTGGAAAACAGTATGGGCATTCCTTAAAAAACTAGAAATTGAGCTTCCATATGATTCAGCAATATCACTCCTGGGAATATACCCTAGGGGCCAAAAAGCACACAGCAGATATGCCAACTGCACTTGTATTTTCATTGCAGCGCTGTTCACAATTGTCAGAACCTGGAACTAACTCGAGTACAAAAGAACAGATGAGGAGTAATAAAGAAGCTATGGTACATTTACATTATGGAATACTACATAGCTGTCAGAAAAAAATAAGTCATGAAATCTGCTTATAAATGGATGGATATGTAGAGTATAATGCTGAGTGAAATGCATCAGATGGGGAGAGATAGACATAGAATTACCGCGCTCATTTTGGGGGATATGAGGGAAAAAACATAGTATTACCTAATGCCCAAGGACAGAAAGGAGAGCCAGGAGGACTGGTCCATGGTTGGAAGGTTGCCACAGTGAGGGATTGGGAGAAGGCAATTAGGATAGAGAAGGAACCACTGTTGAGATAGTTGGAAATAATCACTCTGGACAAGAACTGAGTGCTGAAAGGAGGTAAAGTGATATGTTGATAACCTTTTGGTATCTATATAGCAAACCATATTTCTCAAAAGTAAAGAGAGAGAGATATTATAAGAGAAAGATCCTGAAAGAGCATTGAAAGAGAAAGATAGAAGGAAAGTTTCTGGCACAGAGGTAGGCTGGGAAGGGGTGTGGTGGGAGGGAAACTGAGGACATTGGAGTGGGAAATGTACACTGGTAAAGGGATGGATGTTGAACATTGTATGACTGAAGTGCAATCATGAACAACTTTATAACTGTGTATCTCACAGTAATTCCATAAAAGCTAAATAAGTAAGAAATTGTGGTACATACATACAATGGAATACTATTCAGCTATGAAAAGAGATGAAATCATACAAAAAGTTTGTTTTCACTTTTTTAGAATTGGAAGAAGTTATGCTCAGTGAAGTGAATTAGAAAGAAAAAAATAAATACAAGATGATTTCATTCATTTATGGAGCATGAAGAAATAAGTCAAGGGATGGTCCATCCCCAATGGAAACAATCCTGAGATGAGGTCAATCCTGAGATGTTATCTAAGAGTGCTTGGGTGGGAATCAGGAGAAAAATGGGGTCTTAGGATTATAGTGGAGGCATCTAAGCACTCAGGTGGCAGGTGTGGTGTACAGCACTGCATATCTAAAATGATATTTGTACTATTATTAACTAATATTGTAAGTTAAATAAGAGAAATGCAAGAGGGGTCCAGAGAGATTATACATGGATTACAATCCATGCATTGCTTGCATCCAACCCTGGTTTGGTCTCTAGAATCATTTGGTCTTCAGAGCATCACCTAGGTGCAGCTCTGGAGGTTCCCTAGTGCCATGATATCTTTGAGCATCACTAGATCAATCTAGGTATCCTCAGCACCACAAGGCCCACTCGCATCACATTATTGAGCCTTTACATTAAATCTCAAGCCTGACTGAATATCACTGGGAGAGGCCTTTCAAAATTAAATAATTTTAACAAATAAATAAAATCTTAACAAAAATTAAAGGTTCAATAAGAAATTATTTGTTTCTAAATATTTTGATTTTTAAATGAAATATAGTACTTATCCCATAAAAGTTTAATAAACCAATGGATGCTTTAATAAATAATCTAGTAATATTATATTAGAAAAAGTTCATCATACAGAACACACAAAGGATGCCAAATAAATTTTAAGTAACATAACAGAATCATTGCCAATGATATCACTGTTTTGTACCAAACCATTTCCAAATAAAACTAAAAATTATTAAAACCATCTATGACTTTGCCAAGATAGCTTGCAATGCTGTGACATAATGGCAAGTTTTCCTAAGTATGCTACTTGTTTATTTTATTATTTAGTAATTCCTGTCCAGTCCTCTACTGAAAATGTTCTTTTTCACATTAAAACTATCTAACATCTATTTAAAGAACTTTAAGTGCCATTTACTCCAGTGATGTTGTCATCTGAAAAAAAAAATTGTAAAAACAATTCTGTTACTAAGTCCCAGTGATGACTATTCTAAGATTGCTTATAACTTTGAAGGTAAAGGTAAAGGTAAAGGCCCTCCCGTTGATCATCGATTTGCTTGAGCGGGCCCAGTAACATCTCCATTGGAGACTTTGTTGTTACTGTGTTTGGCATATTGAAGTATGTTTTTATTTACAGTATATATTTTTCATGTTATGTGTTTTAAAGTTTCAAACTTTAGTGCTGGAGAGATAGTATAGGGCTAAAACACTTGTCTTGCATGTGGTCAACCATGGTTCATTCCCCAACACCTCATGGTCTCCCAAGAATTGCCAGTAATGACCTTGAAGGAGTAGCCCCCAACACTGCCAACTTTAGCCCAAACCTCCCCCACAAATAAAAGATAATGATAAAGTTTCAAAGTTTAATTATATAAAACACATTGCGATATTGAAAAATGTTATTTGATGATTAATATATTTTGACCTATCTTTGACAAAGATCACCCAAGATGTAATTAGTTTAATAATAACTCCAAAGGTCTAAAATAAGAAACATGATATGTTAAAGATGCATTAATGGTGGAGCTACAAAGGAGTGTGAAGGTACATAGCAGAGCATATGACTTAGAGGTTGAAATAATTAGGAAACCGATATCATCCTAAGGCTGGACAAAGAGAGGTACTCAAGAGTCATAGTCATGGAGATGAAGTCACAATCAACCAAGTCCGAAGCCATGGAAAAGATCAAGTCTCACCCTGAGAACTTAGACAAATGGGAAGAAGAAACTCACTGGCTTCTTCTTACGTCCCACTCCCCATCTCTCCATAGCATATCTCATTGAGGAAACCCAGCCCGGAATTAACCAGTTGAGAGACAAACCTAGAAATCTAGGATTTCATAAGTCATCTCCATGCCCACTGAAAACTAAGCAGGAAAGGATGAGGAATGGAACTGGTGACAAGATGAAGGGACAACAAAGACAGCAAAATTACCATGTATGAATGGATGCAATACCCTATGAACTAGTGACACTCCAGCAAATAAATAATAATATATATATGTATATATATATATTTCTGTCCTTGAGGATCTTATATTTTTCCAGGAAATGAGATTTCTAATGATTAGCTCATTGGCAGGCACATGGTTGACTCCTGAGAACAATAAAAATATCACAGGTAATAGAGCACTTTATCCAGATATAATAGTAATAGAGCACTTTATTCACATATAATAGCAATAGCACTTTCACACACAATTCCAGTTTTTGAGACAAAGAAACTGAGGATGGAGGGGATGCCATGAGGCTGGTCCTGCCTGGTCTTTGATTCCTTACTCTTCAGCAAACCCTACTCCATCACACCAGCAAAGAGTCCTATTTATTTTCCTATTTCTCAAATCCGTCACTTCTTTCCACCTAATATCCACTACTCCATGGTTAATTTGTTAGCTACAAATAATAGTCTTCCCTGTATTACCCCCTGATGCCTCTAATCTGTTTTCACCCAATAACCATCACCTCTTTAAAAACATGAGTGCTACCTCTACTCAAATCCCTTAGAATTCTTCCTGTTGCTCAAGGTATAGACCAAAAATCCTTAATCACCTGGATTAAATCATGGGAGCTAAATCACCTGGCTAAATCTGACATTTCTCCAACTTTTCACCTCTCTTGCAAGACCCTAATTCTTTAGCTGAAGTCACACTACATTTACATGTCAATTCTTCCAAAGCACAAGCTTCTAAACTCAGAGACTTAGCATCTACTAGCCTTTCTGTCTATAACATTATTCCCACTCTCCTAGATTTCACCCCCACCGTCCTGTGTTTTCGGGGATATTTAATAAACAGAGTCTTATCAGGCCAGAAAAAAGGCATACATTATTTATTCATTCAAAAATACTGACAATCTCCCTACTCTATGTGTGGTAATTCATCTCCTGGCGTAGCATCTGTCTCATCCAGTTTGTTCAATACAAACTAAGTGCATATTGATAATAACAAAAACAATGATAAAGGTCAAAAAATAGTTATTATTTATTTGGAATCTAAAGTCTTGTTATGCTAAGTCATGAGAAGAACTGAGTTATTTTGGTCCTTTTACTCAAATTGGCAATAAAAATATTGTTAGAGTGGTAGCTTTTGAAAAATTCTGAAAATTGCACAAAGAAAATCTGAAATTCTTTGGGCTGTGGTACTGTGAGAATTCCCTGGCCAAATAATGAGCAGTGCTTTTCCCACTGTCGTTACTAATGGATATCAAGAGTTCTTGCTACTTGACCTTCTTTATTGTATCAACAACACTAGAATTCTGCAATAATTACTGCTTGGAATTTCACTTGGGCAAGGGCTTCCTGACATTTAGGGCTTTTGTATGGAAGAAAGATTGATGTAGTCTGATGGTAGGAGGAAATATGTGTACAAGTATAGACTAGTGTTCAATTCTGAAGACGATCTCTCCTCTATTGGAGATGGTTCCTACCATTCATCAAGATGAGAGAATAGACAGTCAAAGAACCAAAAAATCCCAGCCATGCCATATAATGGAAAAAGACCCAGCCTTTCAGGAAGACAGACCAGGACTCAAATCAAAGTGATCAACTTACTAGCTTGAGATGAAATTTCTGAGATGGTACTAACATAGGAGACTAAATAAAGTTAAGTAACGAAGATTAAATACAAGATGAAATATCATTTATTTAAAGAAGGCCTTTGATTCTGTTGAGACTGAAGCAGTCATTGAAGCCTTAGCCAAACAGGGCATTCAAACTCAATACATCAGAATCTTCCATGTGTATTATGGATCCACTACCAGGATCTCACCATTCTACAAGGAAGTGATCATCCATGTCAAGAGAGGGGTTCGGCAGGGTGTTACCATTTCACCAAAACTCTTCAGTGCCACCCTCGAGAATGTCATGCGAAAACTGGGATGGGAAGGAATGGGAGTGAAGATAGACGGTTGGCGACTACACCACCTCTGCTTCGCTGATGACATTGTTCTAATAATACCAAACATTAGCCAAGCAGCACAAATGCTGGCCGACTTCGACCATGAGTGTGGAAAGGTCAGACTACAGCTGAATCTCACGAAGACAATGTTTATGAGAAACAAACTTATTCCTGATGTTCCATTGGCTCTCAATGGAATGAACATCTCCTAATGCAACAGTTATGTGTACGTAGGTCAAGAAATCAACATGACGAATTACCTGGCACCTGTGTTGCACAGGAGGAAGAGAGTGGCTTAAAACGCCTTCAAGAGCATCGAAGAAATAGCTAAGAGGATGAAGAACCTCTGACTCTGGGCACATCTCTTTGATTCCACTGTTCTTCCTGCATTAACATACGCCTCAGAGACCTCGGCCCTACAAAAACAGGATGAGAATGCTATTCAGGTCACTCAAAGAGGAATTGAAAGAGCTATGCTTGGAGTATCAGCTTTCACTAAAATGAGAGAAAGAATCTGGAGTTCTGAACTCCGTCGACAATCAAGAATTAGGGACTGTCTCGTTTGCCAAGGCGTCGAAAATCAGATGGGCTGTATACGTAATGAGATTTGGAGATGACCACTGGACTAGAGCCATTACTGACTGGATTCTATGAGATGTCAAAAGACTACGTGGCCACACACCTACAAGATGGTCAGAATTCTTTGTCAAGACCCTGAACAAGCGGTTTGAGGCTCTTCATGTTCCTAGAATGAACAGATGAATGGAATATGAAGATGTGATATATATAGATATGTAGATAGAGATATAGATATATGCAATGGAATACTATGCAGCTGCAAGGACTGATGAAATCACACAATTAATTTGTTGTAACTTGCTTGGAAATAGAAGATTTCATATTGAGTGAAGTAAAACAAACACAGGATGAACTTACTTATCTGTGGTATATAGAATAACTGGATCAAGAAATGCAATGTAGTAAAGAGAGGATGCCCAGATCACCTGTTATCCTAGTCATAATCATCCTTGATACTAGAGCTCAGGGAGAAGAGAGAAGGAAAGAAAGTGGGGGAAAATAAAGATGAGAAAAGATGAGAAACAAAGTAATGGGGAATAGGAGTCAGGGCTTTGGTTATACTGAGGATGGGGGAAGTGGTATAGTTACAGACCAAAATCACGGACTCAATAACACTAAAAACATGAAAGCTAAGCTGCAACTACCAAACTTTGTAATGTGTCTGTCAAGGTGGCAGCTTGGGGACAAGTGGGGATAAAGTATGACAATACTGGTGGAGGGAAGTTGACAAAGGTGGTGGGATTGGTATTGAAATATTAGATGCCTATAACTCAACCATTGATAACTTTGTAAATCACTGTTCTTTAACTAATTTTTAAATGCAAAGGAATGTAAAAAAAATATTTAAATGTTTTATTTAAAAATCACAAAAATCTTATCAAATGCTACTGTAATTCCCATTCCCATTTTATTGGTGAAGAAACAGGCTCAGAAGTTCAGAGTTAAAACTGAAATCTGGGAGCCGGAGAAATAGTACACCATGTAGGGCATGTGCCTTGCATGCACAGACCCAGGTTCAATCCTCAGCATCCCACAAGTTCCCCCAAGCATCATGAGGAGTAATTCCTGAATACAGAACCAGGAGTAGACTCTGAGCATCGCCAGGTGTCCAGGTGTGACCAAAACCAGAAAAAATTAACAAAAAATTGAAACCTGTAGTATTCAATCCAAAGTTTTTGACTACTGTATGCTACAATCTCTCGGTAATAGAGTAATATCTCTCATCTTTACTCCAGCAGTTTTATGATGATGAAATGAGATGGTACATGTGAACACTCATTATAAATTCAAAATATCCATGAAAAATGAGCATCAAAGTAAGATAAAACTACTTTACACGTCCTTAATATTCTGTGCCATCTGTACAATAGTTATTATTATCACCACTTTACGTATAAGGAAAATTAAGTTTCAAAAACTAAGTAATGGAACACATTATAGTTACTAAACATAAAAATGAAATCCAAACTCAGGTTTTACCTAGAAGCTCATGATCTTTCTAACACATATTATGGACTGCCCAATAATGTCACCACCTTGTGGGGGAGACTATCACCCCATTTTACACACAAGGAAACAGATTCAGAGTCGATCATTTAACCTTAGAACTGAAGGGGGCAAGTCCAGACTCTAAAAGGAGCAGAGTTCATATTCATATCTCTGTGGTGTTACTTGCCAAGGAAGAAGGTTGGGGTTATTTAGTTCACTCTGCAACATAGTTATAATTATCTATGCTTTATAAGGTTGGTACAAGTATCTAAAGAGACAAGATACACAAAGTACCTAGGACAGGTGAGTTCTCATTGAATGGGAGATGCTATGCCTGTCATTCTCATTTCATTTCATTCATTCATTCATTCATTCATCATCCTGTTATTCGTCGATTGCCTCGAGCAGGCCCCAGTAACGTCTCTTTCATCCTAGCCCTGAGATTATATTCAAGGCTTTTTAGGAGAATGAGACCCATCATTGTTACTGGTATTTGGCATATTTGATATGCCACGGGGAGTTTGCCAGACTCTGCCCTGTGGGCAGGCTACATTTGATAGCCTGCAAGTTTGTCCAAAGTAGGAATGAGATAATAAGATGTCATAAAAAGATGTCCTGATAAGATGTCGCGCGGCCGCATTTGCGGTTCCGGGAGCTGGATTTTATAGTCTCTGAGTCTTGGCCGCTGATGGGATTACACGGCGCCAGGGGGCCAGGTGGTGGGTGTGAACCCCGCCTACTGGAATTTGGAGGATCTGGGTGGAGGATGCTCAACTCCAATCCGAGTAGGCTTGGAGATCTCGGCCCCGGAACCCGCATGGCTTTGTCCCTCTGCCAGTACCTTCATGTGTGCGGAGAGTGGTCTCGGCATGGTGGTCTCATTCAATCATATTTATTTTATGAAATCAAATTAAAATGTACAACATGTATAACATACTACCAGTTGCATAGTAAGGACTTAGTAAGTGCTAGCTACTATCTTTGTCTCTGTACTTTCACCTGATCAAAATACCCACAAGAGTATAATGCTGCCCTTCTTGCCAGCATGAACTCCTCCACATTAAAATTCCCAGGGATCACTCAGGAGCAATCTGATCTCCACTGCCCTTGACTTCGGTAACCATTGCTATTCTACTTCTCTGGAGTACAACTTCCTAGAGTCCCAGGGCAGAAAAATATCCCTGTCCTTCCTCTGAGGGATGGAAGGCAACTTAAATAATTAACAGTTGTAAGGTGCTTTGAAAAGAGAACTCAAAACATCATAAGTCCCAAGAATTAATTCATAAAATCAGTGGTGGGCTTGACAATTATATATGTCATATTTGTTCAGCTGTGAGAAGTGTGTACAATGTTCAGAGTTTGGAGTGTGGTCCAAATCTCTCAAGAGCAAGGATTTCCTGCAACTCTATATTGTCTAATAATCTCTACAGCTAAGATTCTACAATTCCAATCTCTTAAACAAAGTCTTCAGAAGAGTTGTGTTTCATTATCTTTATATAATATATATAATATATATATATATATTATATAACTCTTCACTCCTCAGATCTAACCTGCAAAGCAATTTGGGTTTTGGAAGGCAAATGGAATGAAAACGCAAAAGACCTGGGGTTAGCAGAGCTGCGTTGCAGTTCTGGTCCCATCGCTCTTAACTGGGAACAGCTGAGCTCATTATTTAGCCTGAGTCTTCCCTTCCTCATAAAAATAAAGAGAAAGAAACTCTAATGATTTAGTTTGCTGTTAAACTAAGGAGAGACTGTATAACTATTTATTCACCAATTTACTGAAGTTTTTCTGTGCCTGCTTTATATTCAACAATGGTAATCAAATATCAAAAATTCCTTGGTCTCAATATTTTTAAAAGATAGGATCCAGGGAGAAAACGCAAAGGGTCAGAGCATCTGTCTTGCATGTGCTAGCCTCTGTGTTTAAGCCCTAGCACTGTATGACTTCCCTAAGCACAAATGAATATCACTTGGAGTGACATTAGACCTCCTGGGCACTGACTGGGAATGACCCCATCATTAAAAACAAAAACAAAAAAAAACCACTGATTATCATAGGATTTGTTATAACTGCAAGTATGGTTCATGTACAACAACATCAATTCAACATCCAAGAGGTAATAAAAATACAAAATCTTAAGATTTTAGCCTGCCCACTAAACCAGAATATGTGTTTTCACAAGATTCTGTCATATTCCTAATTAAAAACTGAGTAGTACTGAGCTTAGGACAACACTAAGGGAAGTAGAGACGCTGTGGAGTAGAACCAGACTATATATAGAGGAAGTAATTGTCATCTTTGAAAGGTAACAGTGAAAGGAGGCTAGTGAAAGGAGGTTAGTAAAGTGAAAGGAGGCTAGTTTGTGCTTTGAACAATAATCTAAATAGCAATATGTGTACCTTTAAGATACCTTCAGGAACTTGGTGTTTCTGCATCAGAATTGGGATTTGTTTTATTAATAAATTGCTATTGATAATTATCATTCTTCCAAAATGATCTTTCTTAAAAATCATCAAAGATCATTTCTAGGAGATTTGCTCTAGCAGGTAAGACCTGTATAGCAATCTGCCTCTGAACTTCATTCGGTGTTAAATACAATTTTTCTGTCTCTAAGCTACAAGTGCATTTTTCAGCAAAGAATTCTCAATGATAAATAGAGGTTCAGATGGGAATCCATACCACGTGTATTCTTTCAATCATGTTCAGTGATGTTCAAATAGAAAGGCAGAGTCAGGGAAGATAACAGAAAGAAAAGAAAGATAAAAGTAAAAGAAATGAGAATAAGGTGGAAAAATACAATTGTTTTTAGATTAGCTTTTCCTTCGTTGTGTGTAAAAAAACAAGTAATTGGTTTGAATATTCCTCAGACCTAAGTTTCTGAATGTCAGAGGAACTCTAATTTGGATGTAATTTTTATTGTCTTAGCCTTTCATTGACTTGCACTTTGTTTTTTTGCATTTGACCATTTTTTTCTATCCCAAGGTTTAGGGTGCTCTTTACTAAGTTGACATAGTGATTTATGTCCAAATGCCTTATGTCTGTTTCACCAGGTCTGTGGAACCAGTGCTCAACTGATCTCTGAGCTCAATTTCCCAATTCTCAAGCTGCAAATAAAACTATTCCCTTCTGCGACTGTCATATTAGTTCTTTTGAAAACCTTACTCTAAACCTTACTCTAGGCCATTTATGCTCAGAAAGTCCTTGTTCTTATGGAAGGAATAGTTGTCATGGCTACCACCTACTTAGGATCCATTCTATGTTTTTATATTTACTCTTTTGTAATTACTGGGAATGTGATTACATTATCTGTACTTGTCTCAGGATCTTTAAAGAATCCACTGTAATATCGAATATTCATGAAATCCTTTTGTGTTGATTATTTCATGCTAATTTAAACCGCCTTAGAAGCGGCCAACATGGCTGACCCGAGTTTGATTCCTCCGCCCCTCTCGGAGAGCCCGGCAAGCTACCAAGAGTATTCGATATGCCAAACACAGTAACAACAAAGTCTCCAATGGAGATGTTACTGGGCCCGCTCGAGCAAATCGACGATCAACGGGAGGGCCTTTACCTTTACCTTTAATTTAAACCTATTCAGGATTGTAAATGTCAATAAAACTCAACATCATCTTAAGATCCTAGTCATTATTAAATGGATTTGAATATCCATTCATTTGAGAAATATTAGTTCAATAGCTGCTTATCCATGGCAATGCTCAGAAAAGTTTACTACTCTGTTCTCTGATATGTTTATAAAATCTGGAATGGAGTTTGGCCTTCTGCATGATCGGATTCTAAGATTGGATCGAATTCTAAGGTCTACCCTCTCATCTGGCTTCTGGCCTCACACAGAGAGTCAACACACAGTCCTCCCAACCAGTGGTGTCTGCTTCATGGCACCTTGGAAGAAGCACTTTTTCACAAGAATATTCTTTAGATGAGTTTGGTCACATTCTGCTAAAACTTTTTACAAACTTTTGTTCTCTGCTCCTTCACACATATCAGCTCTAATTTCCTCATCATTTTGACAGAATAAAATAGCATCAATGCTCATTAAACCCAAGATCATCTTCCATGAATCCCTCATTTCAGAAATGGCATTTTGTTCTTATGATAATAGTGATGGTCTGGGGATGGGCCATGTGAAGTATGGGTTTTACCACCTGATCCCCATCCTGGGTCCCAGAAGTTGTCATATGGAAGCAACCTGTCCATGATAAACCATGCATTACTGGAAAGCCTGCTATCGCAATCACCTTAGATCTAAGATACTGTTCTTGCCACAGTAGCACAGGCTATCATTCACCGTGATGGATTTACTTAATATAATGGTCAAGTGTGCACACTTCTAGTGTGTTCCTCCTGTTATTTCCACTAACAACTCAGCTATGATGAGGCATGTTAAATAAACTAAGATTTGTGGGTATCATGTGTCCTATTAGTTGCTTCCAAAGTCACAATTTAATTTTGCTAGTTCTTATCAAAATCATTGGGATGGAGTGATAGCACAGCAGTAGGTCATTTTCCTTACACGTGGCTGGCCCAGCTGACCCGGGTTCAATTCCTCCACTACTCTTGGAGAGCCTGGCAAGCTACTGAGAGTATCTTACCTGCACGGCAAAGCCTGGCAATGTATTTGATATGCCAAACACAGTAACAACAAGTCTCACAATGGAGACGTTACTGGGCCCACTCGAGCAAAATCGATGAACAATCGGAGGACAGTTCTACAGTGCAATCGATCATTATATTTTTCAATGGAAGACCCATGTATGATTCACTCAATAAACCTATACTCAACACATCCCATGTGTCAGGCATTGTTATATGCTGAGTGGCACCAACGTGAGCTGAAGAATCTCTATAGAAAATAGACAGCAATCTAATTGGGAAGATACATGCATTAATTCAAAGGTTAGGAAACTCCAACATTGGCAGGGCCTGGGAAGGAATCCCAGCTCTCCCACTAACTAATTAACTAACCCAGGCAAGTTATTTAACATCAGGAGGTATCTATTTCATCATTTGTAAAATGAGGTTTGGTAATAGAGTATTAACGTAATAGAGTATTAACCTCACTGCATTCTGATGATGATTAATGGCTCAATAAGTCAGAGCCACCTTGACATAGCACCTAATAACTGCTTAACAAGTTATAGCTATGATTATAGTTATTATAATTAATAAAAATTGTGTTGAGTGAATATTTATTAGATTTCCCTGAAGACATGATTATTGTATACAGTTGGTTTGGGTAGGAGCTCTCCAGCAAAACAGAGCTTTCTGGCCAGCTGGAAAGGAACTGGTGACGAGACAGCCTCCAGCTGCCAGCACAATCAGGGTGTGCCTGGTCACTGCCCTTTCAGTGCAGCCCATATCAGGGAACCGGGTGAGGTGAGATGTAACAGTCATATAAAGAACAGAAACTCATCTGAGCCCAGGTCAAATGAAATCTCATGAACAAGATCCATCCCACACTCTATGTGGCTCTATGCAATCCTCTCTCTGCCCCATCATGCTTCCTAACAGGGGCTAGTCTCGGGAAACACCCCAAAGTCGACCTTCATGCCTTTCCCCAAGAAAATCCCACCTGTGACAATACTCTACGGTCTCTAGGAACAGGGACCCAAGAATCACCTTCCCTAGGTCTGAATTATGAACTTCATGTTCTGAACTCTCTTGGGTGAGTCACTTAATGGGGTGTTGTCTTAGTTTCTACGTCCATAAAATATAAATTATATTACCACCTACCTCACAGAGGTGTTAGGAAGGTGTTAGGAAGATTAAATGAATGAGTTCATCTATGGTAAGTACTCAGAAGATTTCCTGGCATTTAGAAGCATTCAGGAAATGCCAGTTATTATTTCCAACATTACATGCACTAGGCACTGTGCCACGCCCTGGGAACACAGAGGAAGATCAGGCGTGGTCTTTGCCCCTGAGGAATTCCCTTAATACTTTGTTGGATGTTTCTGAGTGAGAAAGGTATTCTGTGGCTGCGAAGAGGGTTAAGTTCTATGAAAATCCACCATCAAAAAAATAAATGTTCTCAAGAATCTGAGGGGGGAAGTAGAGAAAACTGTCAAGGACTATTCCATAAAGGAAGTGACACTTGTGTATTCACAACAGGACCAGAAGTCTGAAATGAGATCCAGGTCAATCTAGGCTATTCACCCTTCCTCCAGGCTGCTCTGAACTAGGGAAGACAATAACAAGGCACCAAGTCTCCGAGCGGTGAGCAATTCTCATTTCCACTCTCTGTCAGCATCCTCGTGTACACTAAAAGTCAACCCTCTAAAACCCCAACAATAACCTTTCAGTCCAAGGTCATCTTTACCCACTAGAAGCAAAGAAAGAAAGTGTTAAGTCAATTGGATTTTTGAGAGGCTTATCCAGGAAATACAGCAGTAATTTCACTTGCACTAGTTACAGTTATAAGGCTAGTGCATCCTGAATACCACACTCAGGAATTTCTCCCTTTCGCAAGCTCTAACAGCAGGGACAGCTAAAAATGAATGTATATGGTATTAGTACCTCTGGGCTATTTTTCCCATAAATTTTATTTATAACACAAATAAAAAGACATGGCTTATTAATTGTGCTTATAAACATTCAAAGATAGAGCAGGCTGATTTTTCCATTGGATTACCATCTACTTGACTTATGTGTTTTAATAAAACCAGCAATGTGTGAGTATTTGCCTACTACTCATGGGAAGTCATGGGAACTGTAAATGACATTAAACATTAACTTGCTTCAGATGGACACTGTTACATAAAAACAAATGACACATTCAAGTATTTTTTTAATGAGTGAGCCTCTATATAAAGAACCATGTGGGGAAAAAAGCATGAGCAAGAAAAAAAAATGTGCTCATTTTATCTTCCCGACAACTTCCATGAAATAAAGTATTATTCCCGCTTTGCACATGAGGAATAATGAAAGTCACAGGCAAGAGAGTAAGATGGATGAGCAATGGCCAACAAAACCATGACTAAAATTTTAAAAATAAAACTAAATATAAAACAAGTGTTTGTCCATGTTGTCTGGGAAGAAGTCAAGCTTTGAGGTTCAAAAGACTTAAATTCATATAGTAGGCCTGCCATCTATTGTTTCTGGGATATTCTCATATGATTTCAAATCTCTCTGTGCCCGAGAGAGAGAGAGAGAGAGGTAGAGAGAGAAAGAGAGACAGAGAGAAAGAGAGACAGAGAGACAGAGAGACAGAGAGAAAGTGCCTGCCACTGAGCCATAGATACAGGCTGGGGGAAGGAGAATGGTGTGAGAGAAACTGGGGTCATTAGTGGTACTAAAGGTACACTAGTGAAGAGATGGGTGTTGGATCATTGTATGACTGAAATCTGATCATGAATAGCTTAGTAACTGTGTATCTCACAGTGACTCCATTAAAAATAAATTAATTAATTAATCTTTAAAAAATCTCTCTGTGCCTGAAACCTCAGATGTGAAGAGGCAGGTAAAGCAGTATCTGTCTGGTGAAGGATCTAGTAGCTGCTAAATAATTCCTGGTCTTCCTTTTATCTTCAACATATATCACTCTACTCTCACTCCACCTAAAATGGAAGAGTTTCTAGGGTCATTATGTCAAATCCTGATGTGCTCGGTTTACTAGAAATCCTCCCTGAAAAATAGCTCAGAGTCAGTTCCCATTCTAATCAGCCCAGGATCCCTAGTTCTGTCTGACACCATGCAGAAACTCTAACTTCTTCCCTCATTAATAACTGCTTTTTTTAGAAAGAAATGCAAATTCAATCTAAATCCAAACCTCGCCTTTCTATAACCTGGTAATGGAAGGACTTTTATATACATCCTTCATGGAACTTTGTTTAAAACAGTTCCACAAATCACTTGTCCCACAAAGTATTAACTATGCATTGCCAGTTAGGATACTCAAACAATGAGTATTTGAGTAGAATATTCACTATTTGAGTATCCTAATGCTCATTTTCACATGAAGTGAACCAACAAACCTTGCGATAGTCACATCCTTAACTATGTTTTCCATGCCATTTTCCAGGATTGAACACAATCCCCTTTTCCAGAGGATTTTCTAACAAGTGAGCTCTACAAAACATGATTTCAAGGATATGCCCTCAATAGTAAAAACTTGAACATAGAGGTGGCTTCTAATTCATGGATACTTGCTAAAACTGTAAGTTCTAGAACTGAAGTGATGAGACTCCTTTATCTGGTCCAACACTTTCAGATAAGCCATGAGGTACAAAAGCCTAAGAGATGTAAAGTGACTTTCGCAAAGTCAACCAGAAAAACAGATGGCAAATTTGAGAGCTAAATCAGGCTTCCTAAGCCCCATTCAATGTTCTCTCCACAAACACAGGACTTTTCTGGTCACAGACTGAAGTGAGGTTTGCCTCATATCCATTTATTGATTCATATTTATTTATAAATACTCTTACATGGAAAAAATGCAATGAGTATGAAAGGCATAAGTTCTGGTTTGCAGGGGTTGGTTGCAAAGAGATCCTCGGAGAATAGTGGAGGAAGACTGACACTCTGGTCTTTATTTCAAAAGTTCCTACTCAGATCTGATTTAAGATATGTAAATTTTTCAGTCTCTAACCAGGTGTGGTAGTAATTAAACTTACTGTGGCAATTGTTTTGCAATATATACACATATCAAATTATTAGCCAAGATGATATGCCATTCTATGTCACTGTCATGTACCAAAAGTTAAGTTTAAATATGGACATTTCTCAAAAATAGATTTGAGTTTTCAATCTGAGCTTCCAATAATGACCAAACAATTCAACTTCCTTAACATCTTTCATGGTATTTGGAACCCATGGGCGAGAAAAACTCTTAAAAGACATTTGAGCATCTATGTTCATCACACCCCTATTTGTATTAGCTCAAATCCAGAAATAAGTCAAGTGTCCGAGATCAGATGACAGAATAAAGAAACTATTATATATATATATATATATATAATGGCATACCACTTGGCTATAAGAAAAGGTGGATTCTTGCAATTTAATGTTATGTAGGTGGATCTGGAGAGTCGTGCAGAGTGAAGTTAGGAGGTGGATGAATACAGAATAACTCTCATAAGTGATATATAAAGAAAGAGAGTAAGGGAATAACAAATGGACAAATGCAGCAGAAAGTGAGGACTCATCTTCAGAACCAAGCTAACCAAGAAACAGAGATGGAGGTGGTGGTAGTTGGGGAAACACTGAATCGATGGTGGAAGGAAGTGGACACTGGTGGAGGATGTGGTGTTAGAACATTGTATGAATGAAACTTTATGATTAACAGTATCTAAACTAAATCACAGTGACTAAAATTTACCAACAATAACAAATATCTTCTTAAGGGTCACTGTTATATAAATATTCCTCACACTTTCAAATTCTAATGTATATATACATATATAATTATAATTAATAAAATTGTATACCCTCATGAATAGCTTATAAAAGAAATTAAGATTAAGAAAATTCAAACTTACATATATGAACAAAGACAGAACACAGTTCAGTTCTGTTCTCAGAGATAAATACAACACAGTAAAGAAATAGGCAAAAATAATGGCTCTAAAAGAGATAGATGATTCTGGAAGAAATAAAGGCATCTGTCATGTGACTAAAGTCTAGAAAGGAAGATTGGAGGAGACATCCCAGCCACAGCAAGAGGTTTGTGCAAAAGACTCTGGGAATTTGGAACAGTAGGGGGAAGCTTGTAGAATTGCTAAAATGGTCATAGGAGTGGGGATAGGGTATGATGATTTCAAAACTTGGAATATATAGTCAGGTCCTTTCCAGCCCTAAATCTTGGCTCTTCTCATGCCCTCCTCACTTTCCCTCCTTTCTTCCACCTTGCTCACTCACATTCTCTCCTGTCTATTACACTCGCTCTCGCTCTCTCACTCTCGCACTCTCTTGCTCTCTCTCTCTCACTTACACACACAAACATACACAATTCCTTGCTTTCTCAGCTTAATTACAGTAGAGGATAGTAACTGCCCCAAATATAAGAGAAACTCCATGAGCGAAAACTCCCCATGGCTTGATCATATTCTCTGCTGGATTTTAAATTTTCCTGCCCTCCAAGATCTTGGCAGTCCTCACAATTCACAGCCGCCCCCTGTGGTTTATTCTTGCCCAGGAACATTCCAGGGTGATCAGTGCCTTTCAACTCAGTGCTGCTTTCCCACTGTACAAATGTGAGAGTTCAGTCTCCATCCAGAGGGTCCCTGGATCCTGCAGCCTTCAGTACCTCTTCAGTACGGCAGGGATGATTCTTAAAACCTAGATCAATTCCTTTCTGAATTATCTGCCTCTGAGACAGAAAGAAAGACAGTTGCCCTGAGATGGTAGATCTCTAATTCCGTCCTAATAATAATCCTTTGGGGAGACACAGTGTACGGTGCCAGCAAAGCACCGAGCTTGGTTGTAAAAGACAATTATGTTTGACTTTTAATAAATTCCTTTATCTTACTATCTCTATTTTGCTGAGTGATCTAGCTCAGGAGCTTATATCAGCATTACATGAAAATAGCGTACGTCAAACCCCCTACATACAGCAAGTATCTAGTAAATGGTCTAGATCTTTAGTTTCCAGCACACAGTATGTATTATTTGACAAACTGGGCGGTTTCAAGTCCCCAAAGACAGATAGAACAAAATTCTCTAGAAGAGTTTAATAATTGACTTGGTTATCTATTTCCTTGGAGTAAGTCATTAATGTACCTCCAAGCTAGATGTTATATTTACTTGCTGATGCTATTTTCCTATGTGCAACTCAAAATTCAATTCATAGTTAATAAATAAACAGCCAGACAGGTTTTCTATTCTGTTTCACTGGGAATGTTTACCTCTTACAAAAAAAAAATGTGTCCCCAAGCTGGCCACCTGAGTTCCTTCACCCTCAATTTTCCCAACATGATAATCAAATGTGTCATAGAAATGTCACACAGTCTAAATGAAATGGAGGTGGTTAGAATGAAACTTTCCTCCGTGTTATTTCCCAACTGAGGCAAAATGAAAACTCTCTCTGCCTACCATCAGTTACATAGCATTTAGGAAGGGGGGTGTGGATAAAGACAAACAAAAAGGGGGTAAAGGGAAGAAAAACACAAAAAGTAAAATAAAGCAACATTCATTATGAATTTTATTCCTCTGACTACTGTAAACGGCACGGGAATCTGAGCTGCAAAGCTACCCATTAAACTGTCTACTCTTTCCTGTTTAAACAAGGCCCCTCTTGGGCTGCTGCTGCCTGAGCGTTCAGGGCTGTGTCCAGGAAGGAAGACGTTTCTAGGGTAACCACCGAGGCCTTCTCTGGAGGTTCTCTGGGAGAGGCCAGGGGCTGGGGAAAGTGACAAATCCCAGTCCCCTTGATAATGTACAGAAAGGTAGCGGCCATGCTGTCCAGGCACAAGCAGAATGAGAGCATTCAGGCGTGAAATCCCTTTCAATCGGCCGTTTGTTTCCCCCAAAGACGACGGAGAATTCACTTTGTGCAGTTCTTTTGAGAAACGGCTCATCTAGGCACAGCAGTGTATAAATAAAAATGTTGGAGCAGTAACAATATTTTTGTGATTTGGGGGCAGGGGTGAGGCTGTTGGGTATATGTTGGCCATCCCATCGTGATTTGGTCCAAATCTTTAAATGGCTCCAAGCAGTTAGAAAATAGAGAAAGTAAAGAGTTCAACGGTCTCATTTTATAGTTGGGAAATTGCTCAGGAACAAGCAGAGGAAGGAGGAAGGGCCTGAGAGTGAGGTGGCTGATATCAGAAGGGTTTGAGAATAAGGCTGTGATGAACAAGGCATGCAGTTACACAGAGTGTAACTATCAGGACCATGTATGCTCAGTGCTTGATAGAGGGCTGGACAAGAGGTGGCAAGGAGAGGAAAGAAGAGTTTCTGAGGTCACCAATAAGAGACAGAGTTTGGGGTGTGAGTCAAAAAATGAGTAAATGTTGATGTTATGGATGTAGCAGTGCAGTGCACTAAATACTTCCTAAGCATTGTTGCATTCTGTCTTCACTACAGTCTCCTAGGGGTACCACCAACATTTTTGGTGGGGGTGGGGAGGATTAGAAAGTCTTACCCAGTGGTGTTCAGGAGCTACTCCCAGCTCATTGACCCAAGATTGCTCCTTTGGTGACAGGGATTGAACCTGGGCCCATTCAACCTGCATGCCAACCCTTTGAGCTACGTCTTCAGCCTTACCAACCACTCCTATTTATAGATTAAAAAAAAAAAAAAACTTAAAGAGGCTAGATAGTTTCCCACATAGTCAGTAGTTAAGAATCAATATTCAAGCCCAGGTCAGTCTAATTCTGACATTCATTAACTACTCTGCCTTCCAGAGATAAAGTGGTAAGTTGAGGACAGAGTTCTGGGCAGAAAATAAAAAATAACACAGGCACAGGCACAGAAAAATAATGTGTGTGGTACTACCTGCCAGGAGCAAGTTTAAGAATTGGAACTCTCTTCTACAGATTTATCTAGGGATTAGAAGTCCTCAACATTTTCCATGAACCCAAAGAGCCCAGTCCTGGCACTGAGACAAGCTGAGACTAGCTCAATCACAAAAACCACCCAGGGCTGGTGGTCTGGCCCTAGCCCCCACCCACATCCTCCTTTAGCATGGTCACGGTCCTCCCGTTGTTCATCAATTTGCTCAAGCGGGCCCAGTAATGTCTCCATCATGAGACTTGTTGTTACTGTGTTTGGCATATTGGGTACGTCACAGGTAGCTTGCCAGGCTCTGCCGTGAGGGCGAGATACTCTTGGTAGTTTTCCAGGCTCTCCGAGAGGGGAGGAGGAATCGAACTCGAGTCGGCCATGTTGGCTGTGTGCAAGGCAAACACCCTACCGCTGTGCTATCGCTCCAGCCCTTTAGCACAGAGAATAAAATTCATCATGAGCTCTTATCCCCCTGACAACTCATTTTTATAGTCTATAGGTTCTGGAAGCTCTAATAATTCAGCTTTTCTTTTATTTGGACACCCAGGGTATGAAGAATTTCCATCTCAGCTTTTTGTCCATGAGGGAATGTGCACCCTTGGTTCCTAGTAACCAAAGTGGTTATAGTTCAGTGAAAATTCTTTCCTTCTAAGTCCCTGATTGAGGATAACAGGGAAGAAAAAGAAAGTCCTGCCCATGAAGAAGCTACATCAGTCCATGCAAACAGAATTTTTTTTAATTAGTGAGACACCATGAGGTACAGTTGTAGACCTACAAATTTCTGTGCTTGGGTCTCAATTATACAATGATCAAATACCCATCCCTCCACCAGTGCCCATTTCCCACCACCACGGATCCCAGTATCCCTCCCACCCCCCCATCCCCTCCACCCACCCTGCCTCTGTGGCAGGGTATTCCCTTTTGTTCTCTCTCTCCTTTTGGGTGTTGTGGTTTGCAAAAGAGGCATTGGAATGATACAGAGAAGATTAGCATGCCCCTGCGCAAACAGAACAGAATTTTTAAATGAAGGTTTCCACCTATAAAAGCCAAAGTGATGGTGTTTGGGAAAGAACTATTTATGAGTCCCAACTAAGTCTCTGCAGACAACACTTTATACATAGAAAGATTTTTTTCTTTTTGTTTTTCTTTTTGAGTCATACCTGGTGATGCACAGGGCTTACTCCTGATTTTTCACTCAGGAATTACTCCTGGAAGTACTCAGGGGACCATATGGGATGCTGGGAACTGAACCAGGGTCAGCCGCATGCAAGGCAAATGTCCTACCCTCTATACTATCACTCCAGCCTCAACATTGAAAGTTTTATCCATTAAAAATTAAAATTTAAAAAGTAAAAAAAAGAAGAAACGTGTCTTCCATTGAGGCAGGCTGAGGGAGGAGGGGGCAGGAAGGAAACTGGGGACACTGGTGGTGGGATAAGTACACTGGTAAAGGGATGAGTGTTAGAATATTGTATGATTTAAACTCAATCAAAAACAACTTTGAAATTGTATTTCATTTCATTTCACTTCATCATCCTGTTATTCGTCGATTGCCTCGAGCAGGCCCCAGTAACGTCTCTTTCATCCTAGCCCTGAGATTATGTTCAAGGCTCTTTAGGAGAATGAGACCCATCGTTGTTACTGGTATTTGGCATATTTGGTACGCCACGGGGAGTTTGCCAGACTCTGCCCTGTGGGCAGGCTACATTCGATAGCCTGCAAGTTTGTCCAAAGTAAGAATGAGACAATAAGATGTCATAAAAAAAAATGTTCTGATAAGACGTCGCGCGGCGGCCGTGCGGTTCTGGGATCTGGATTTTATAGTATCTGAGTCTTGGCCGCTGATGGGATTACACGGCGCCAGGGGGCCAGGTGGTGGGTGTGACCCCCGCCTACTGGAATTTGGAGGATCTGGGTGGAAGATGCTCGACTCCAATCCGAGTAGGCTTGGAGGTCTCGGTCCCAGAACCCGCGTGGCTTTGTCCCTCTGCCAGTACCTTCATGTGTGCGGAGAGTGGTCTCAGCATGGTGGTGGCTGGTCCTGGAGGTCTTCGGCTGCCGGAGCCCTGGTCGGGGCGGGGAGGAAAGCTCAACCCGCTCCCCTCCAAGGAGCTCTGGCGAGGAACACCCAGGCGCGGGGGCAGAGGGCTGCACTGTTCTCGTCCGGGATCTGGATTTTGATGCTGGCTGATAGTGGCAGAGGTAGATTCCAAGGCTCTTCTTGTGTTACAACTATCCCAGCTCAACTTTTCCCAAAGGGCAAAGTAGAAGGCACACAGGTTGGCCACAGTCAGTATTTAAGTATAGGAGTTCAGCACTATCGTCATCCCGGATGAGAACAGTGCAGCCTTCTGCCCCCGCGCCTGGGTGTTCCTCGCCAGAGCTCCTTGGAGGGGAGCGGGTTGAGCTTTCCTCCCCGCCCCGACCAGGGCTCCGGCAGCCGAAGACCTCCAGGACCAGCCACCACCATGCTGAGACCACTCTCCGCACACATGAAGGTACTGGCAGAGGGACAAAGCCACGCGGGTTCCGGGGCCGAGACCTCCAAGCCTACTCGGATTGGAGTCGAGCATCTTCCACCCAGATCCTCCAAATTCCAGTAGGCGGGGGTCACACCCACCACCTGGCCCCCTGGCGCCGTGTAATCCCATCAGCGGCCAAGACTCAGACTATGAAATTGTATATCTCATGGTAATTCAATAAGAAAGGAAGGAAGGAAGGAAGGAAGGAAGGAAGGAAGGAAGGAAGGAAGGAAGGAAGGAAGGAGAGAAAACATTTTCTTTCTTTCCTAAAATCACATGGAGTAAAGTAGCCAATCAAGATTACTATCCAAAACTTTTTGATCCTTAAACCTCCTCTCTTTCAACAACATCCAAAGTCATCAATCTAGTGGTCAACTAGAATAATGACATTTTTTCTATTATTATTTTCCTGATTCCACAGAACCCCTTTGGTTTAAAAATGCACCCTGGGCCCATCTGGTAGGGTACTTGTCTTGCATGTGGCCAACCTCAATTCAATGCCTGCACCACATAAAGTTGCCCAAGCCCCCACCGAGGTATCTGAGAACAGAGCCCAGAGTAATCCCTGAGCAGAGCAAGATGTGGTCCAAGAACAACAACAAGATCAAATATACATGCCCATGATTTGGTAGGCAAGTTCCTTCTGTCCCTGAGATGTTTTTTCAGAGAATTTAGAGATTGCTTCATCTATAGGTCAATAACTGTGTCAATAGCTATGCTCACTAGTCAATGACTGTGTTTGCAACTATGTGGGAGGCATTTACTACAGAGGTCAGCAAAGAGTCAGATATTCATGAAAGACTCACACTAATGAGTGCCATGTAAATAACAAATAAATTCCACTAATTTAGATAGTGGGTTTATCAAAACTGAAGAAATCATTAGAAACCACTTCCAGCTTTTTAATTCAAGAAAAGATACAAAGGGACATTCCACAGAATGTCCAAAAAAATTGTTTCCTGAAATTTAAAAAATTAATAATTTTTTCTATGAGAGTAAATTTAAAGATATTTCATTGTCCCAGCATGGTATATGTACCCAATTAACTAGAAAGATGAAGAGAAATATGGTTACTGCCATATTGTTATTCCTCTGTATTGGGGGCATTCTCTAAAAGTCTTTGTAAATCAAGAAGTCACTCTAAAGAAAATCTACTAAGTCCTTGACTTTGGATTACAAAAGGGATATTACTAAACATAGGAGGGAGAGGAGGAATGACAAGGTAGACCAGAAGTAGCATAAGGACTATGAGCCTTTTGATGCTGGTAACTGTGTACGTCAAACCATCAACACTAAAAATATTGTAGCTATATTACCAAAACTATAATAGTATTTTTAAGTCTTCTACATTAATACCAATATTTAGCACATAGTTCAATATATTGTAGTTTTTGAATTGAGAAAATACATTAATCTCTTTATCTCACTTAATACAATGAGCATAAGAATAGTGTTCTTCGATCACATATGAGGAAACCAGAGCTCAGAGTAACCTAGTAATTTGCCTAAGATCCAGAAGTAATAAGTACTAAGAGGAGGTTTTGAAGCCTGAACTATCTGATCCAAGCACTGAACTCCTATACTTAAATACTGACTGTGGCCAACCTGTGTGCCTTCTACTTTGCCCTTTGGGAAAAGTTGAGCTGGGATAGTTGTAACACAAGAAGAGCCTTGGAATCTACCTCTGCCACTATCAGCCTATGTGGCCTTGAATAAGGGCCCTAATCTTGAGGCCTATATTGTGCTGTGTGCCAAAGGAGAATAGTAATTCCTGTTTCTCTGGTTTTACATTCATAAGATTCAGATTGAAAGAGAAAGGAAAGTGGAAAGATAAGAGCTCCTTACTAATCAGGACAAGGTTTATCATTTCATGATTAATATATGATCAGTATAAATTTAGTTCTCAAGATTCAAGCACACCATGACTTTGAAGTTTTTTGTATTCAGTCTCTGTTTTTGTTTTTCGGGACACATCTGGCTGTGCTCAGGTCTTACTCCTGCCTCTGCACTCAGGGATTACATTTGACTGGGCTTGGCAGACCATATAATGTGGCAGGGATTGAACCTGGGTTGGCCAGGTACAAGGCAAGTGCCCTAACAACTGTACTATCTCTCTGGCCCCAAGCCTTTTCTACTTAGAGCAATACACTTTTTTGAAATGAGACTGTCTCTGAAGAGCCACTAGACCATCCCAAATGTGTTAGGCTCTATTATTATTCCAGTTTCAGATTGACAAAATTAAATTGAGGGGAGAAGATTGGAGTTCATTTTCCCTGAGTGAAACAGTGGGTTCCTCTTGAGTGGTTTTTTTTTTTGAAGGGGGGACCATTATTTAAAAAAAAGACATAAACATTGTTCCTCTGGGCTCATTCTGAGCTGACACCACCTGGCTTCTGCTTATTTTTCATTTCACCCAGTTCAGTGATACTGAAACATAATTGGTTTCTGCTGAACTTTCTCATGCTGTGAAGTACTGATTAGCAAAGAATGCAATTTCGTTTTCATTGGGTCAACAAGTCCTGCCCTGCTTCACGATCTCAGATGGCGGTCCTTTCAGGAATTAGGGCTCCATGGACAAGTCTCTATTCTTAGAAACGACAAAGGGAGTCTAACTGTTGATAAAAGTCTTTATCAACCCACATTCTACTTGTGCCCCATCAGCTACAGATTTGCCCCAACTAATAAGTGAAGCGTTCTCCCTGCTCCCCCAACCCTGAGCCCCCTCTGACCCCAACCACATATGCACTCTGGCTCTAGCTAAGTGAGGGTACCCCCTAGCACACTCCTAGCCTGTGTTCTCTCCTACTTATACAGTCACCCAACCTGGACCTTCAGAAGGGGCCCAGCACCGACCAAACAACCTGCCTTGGGCTCTCTCACAGAGTGGACAGGATCTGAGGCCTTCAGGGTGCAGACAGACCTGCTGTTGGGTAGCAGATGGAACAGGTGAAGGCCCAGCCTCAGCCCCAGGATCAAAGGTCAAGTCTCCCAGAAACCCCACACCGAGTGCCATCCTGACTGAGGGCTGCACATTCCAAAATAGAGGCACAAGTCAGTCTGGTTGGACCTGTACCAACCTAGAAGGCCAATCCTCCATAAAAACCCAAAGACCATACAGTTGAGTGGTTTCTCCTCGGGGTTCCCTTGCCAGTGCTCTCCATGCAGTGCTGGTTCACAGGGAATCTCCTGCTCTACAAGGGGCTGGCATCCTTGAGGAACTTTCTACCCAGCATCGGACAAAGAGCCACCGCCCCCTTAGGATCTGGGGCGTGAGCTTCTCGCCTGTAACAATCTATTTTTTTTATTAAACATTTAGTATTAAAGCACCATGATTTACATCGTTCTTCAAATCTGAGTTTTAGGAGTACAATATTCCTGCCCACTAGTGCTGACTTCCCTCTGTCTATGTTCCCAGGTTCCCATACACCTTCCAATCTACACAGCTACAAGGAAGAGTGAAATCATGCAATTTGCTGCAACTTGGACTGAGTGAATATTATCATGTTGAGTGAAGTGAGCCAGAAGAAGAACAAACACCAGATGGTTTCTCTTATCTGTGGCACATAGAGAAATATCAGGAGGGAGGATGCATGGTTCAAAGGGGGATATTCAGATTACATTTAACAGTAAATTCAAGCATCCCCTGATAACTTTCCCGTGGCCCCAAATTAGCTAGAGTTCAGCTCATTCACTGGGGTTTCCTATACTCTGCATCTTCTAGCATCATTGCAGGGCCACTGGGCTGTGCCGCCATGGCAGGCTCCCTACTCCACCTTGTGACCACAACTGCCATGGCCACTTTTACAGGGCCTTTCTGCGTGCCCATCTGATGCACCATAACACTTTTACATGCATTATCAGAATTTCCTCAGGTGTATTTCCCTTTATTACATGGAGATTCAAGAAGTTAAGGACTGAGCTGGGGATCACACAGCTCAGCACATAGGTGATGATATGGAGAACCATGGCCAGGTTCACGGGTTCCCCCTCACTTCCCATTCTGCCACGAGGCCACTCTGAAGTAGTGGCAGCTCTCCAAGTTCTCAACCTCCCTTTCACCATCTTCGCAAGAACCCTCCCCTTGACTAGGTGTCCCCTAGTATTTGGATCAACTATCACCTTGTGGTGAAACTTGGAGTAATTGCTGCGGGAGCTGTGAAGGAAGAAAGAGAACTAGCCCCGGGGGACAGGGACTGGAGGTGTGCCCGCCTCTCTCAGCAAAGCCTCCTCACCCGTCTATAAAAAGGGGTTAATCACCTACATGCTGCCTCCCTCCTGGAGTTTCGGGGAGGATCAAATGGGATTTTATATTTGAAACCACTTAGCAAACTATCAAGCCCCATATAAATGTAAGTTATTATTAATTGTTGTATTAATTAAATAATTAAATTTCAGCTAGAGCAATGAATCTTAGAAATTACTCTTAATGACTATTCATAAAAATGTATGTTGATGGCAATTATGCTAATTAAAATTCTCAATAATGACGATAATTAGCCCTGATACCGAGAAGTGGCCCATCAGGGGAGAACTAGATTGAAACTGGGTAGTAAACATCACAAATGAGAGTTGGCAAAAGGACCCAGAATCAGACTCATGACTGCGATATGCAGCGTAACCCTGCTCTCCTGGCTGAGAGCTGTGATGGCTCCCTCAACAGAAAGGAGGGATTAACATCAAGTTCAACTATTACGTTACATGAGCATTTGAGTTGCAATCGCCCTTTACACTCTCTCTCTCTCTCTCTTACTCTCTCTCTCTGAGAGAGAGAAAGTTAGTGAGAATGAGTGTGTGTGTGTATACACACATATGAAATCCCTTTGATATATTGAGCCATTCCTTATTCTATGATTCTACCATTCCTGACACCACCAACTCTCACACAGCCATGTCTCTTGACAAACCCAAGTTCTCATCCATGTAAAATGTCTCCCAGAAGAAGGGGGGGGGGGGGATCTCTTTCCTTTGTGCCAATCCGTAACCTCTAGAGAAGGATATTTAATGAGAATAATAGCAGCACAGACCTTCTAAGATTGTTTGGAGAATTAAAAAAGAAAAAGTCACAGCCAAAGAGATAATATAACAGATAGGGTGCCTGCCTTGCATGCAGCCAACTCTGGTTCATTTGCCAACACCCCTTAGGGTCTCCCAGTGCCCCATCAGGATTGACCCTTAAATGCAAAGCCAGGGATAAGCCTGGGGCACTTCCAGGTATGGACCAAAAACAAAACAAACAAACAAAAATGTTTTGATTTTTCAGAATAGAATTAGACACAGAGTCTAACTGTACGTATCTTTCTTCTGGCAATGGTATTAGAATTGGTGCTGTGTTGTGTTCTTCTGTTTCTACCACTCTGCCAGAGAGTGTGCTTGTTCTTTTTGTGTCCCTGGCTCCTTCATGTGTCACATGGAAGTTGGTCCTTTACTGCTGTTACTCAGATGTAATCAAGTGGAGGATGTCCTTGTGGAACAGAGTAAAGATGGGATGTAGAAAGGTCACCAACCATGAAGTTATATTTACCTTAAATCTTGGCTCTGCAACTCCAATGTTATCTTTTAAAAGTCATTTCCCCTTCCAGGGACTCAGTGTTCTTGCCTAAAAAATGGCACTGTAGCCCTCACTTACTTCCTCGCAAGCTCTATCATAGGGTTGCAATCAAGACACAGATGTGGAGCTGCTTTGTACACTGAAAGGCACTAATCAAATATAAGATACATTTACTATTATGAGAACCATCTGGAAGTTGTTTGGACTTACAAATTGATAGAATCAGTCAACACCTACTTGACTTACACAAAAAGCAGTTGTTATGCTTGGGGATTTTTTAAGCCCTTAACCCTCGGCAGATTGCAAGCCTTTTCTCCGTTTTAACCCACCACTTCAGATTTTTCAAGTTTATTTTCCCAAAGACTCAGTAACAATAGGAATTAAAATTATAGCCCAGGTTGAAACCTTACTAAGGATTTTCAGTTTCTATTTCCCTTCAGGGAGTTTCTAGAGCTTGAGCTATTAGCTGCATTATTAAATGCAGCTCCGTATTTCAGAGGTATCTGGAAACTCAACCTCAGAGGTTACGTTAGGATCCAAGGGAGTCCTTAAATGGCCAGCACATTTCTAAATGAAAAGAATAAGAACCCTGGCAATGGCAGTAACACTGAACTAGCAATATGAAATCCTGAATTCTAAACTGGTTCGGACATCTTCATTCCTTATCTGGACCTTAAAAGATTTTTGTTTTTGCTGTTGTTATTGATAAATTGTGGCAGACTGTCTCTCTATTTCATTCATCATACAATAAGTTTCCTTCAAAATATCGAGAACATATTTTTCACAGTTTCATAGATTGCTAATTCAGTTCTGCGGATCATTCCAGTGTCACTCAGGAAACAGCTTTCTGCTGGTGGGTCACCAGGGATCTGAGTTCAATTGACAACTCAGGACTCTGAACCTCATGACAAAAAAAATCTCAGTAAAATAGGGGTAGAAGGAAACTTCCTCAATATAGTAACAGCCATCATAACAAGCCCACAGTCAGTATCATTCTTAATGATGAAAAACTGAAATTATTCCCTCTGAGATCAGATATGAAGCAAGTATGCCCACTGTCTCTACTTTTATTCAATATAGTAATACAAGTCCTTGCTATAGAAATGGGAAAAAAATCAAAGTGATCGAAATTTAAAAATAAGTCAAATTATCACTATTTGCAAATGACATGATAATATACACTGAAGACCCTAAAGAATCCATTAAAAAATATCTAGAAACAATAAACCAATACAGCAAAGTATCAATCTATAAAGTTAATATGCAAAAAGAGGTCACATTCTTATATACAAAGAATGGATCAGAGGTGATATTTATCAAGGAGTCTATCCCATTTAAAACATTATTCAAAAACATCAAGTATCAAAGATTAATTACTTATCAAAAATGTGGGAGATCTATACCATACAAACTTTAAGACATGTAAGAGATGGAAAAAGACTTTAGGAAATGGAAAAATATCCCATGCTCTTGGATTGGAGGAATCAACATTATTGTACAGCAGATAGGATACTTAAGTTGCATGTGGCTAATCCTGGTTCAATCTCTGACATCCATATGGTCCCCAACTCCCAACAGGAATAAGATCACTGAATGTGGAGTTAGGAGTAAGTCCTGAGTACCACTAGATATCACCCCTCAAAAAATGTTTATACATGCAGTATAACAAATATATATGTGTATTTTATATATATTTAAATGTATATATTTTATGGATATAAAGTTATTATATAGATTCGATGCAATTCCCATCCAAATTCAGACATCATTCTTACAGGAATTAGGAAAGTCAATAATACAGTTTGTGGAGAATCAAAAGAGAACAAAATTATGCCAAGCCATACTGAAAAATAAGAAACTGGGAGATATCTCATTTCATAATTTGGAATTGTACTATTAAGCTATAGTGATCAAAGCTGCATGGTACTGGAATAAAGACAGGCTCTCTGATCAATGGGTGAGAATTAAATATTCAAGGACAAGATCCTGTATTTATAGACAGCTGATTTTTTATAAAGGAGTTGAGAACATGAAATGGGGTAAATATAGTCTTTTCAACAAATGGTGCTTGTGAAAACTAGATAACCACAAGTAAAAAAAATAAATCTGTATCCATATCTCACACCTCACACAAAAGTCACCTCAAAGTGGATCAAAGACCTTGAGATCTGACTGGAAGCTATAAAGTACACTGAGAAAAATTTAGACAGAATTGTTCAAGATGGAAGGAAACACCTGTACTCAAAGTCTACTTCAGTGATATGATACTTCTGGTAAAGGCAATGGAATAAAAAATAAACCAATGGGACTACATCAAATTAAAGAGCTTCTGCAGGGCAAAAGAAATATAGGCTAAAACTACAAGAAAGCTAACTGAATGGGGAAAGATATTTGCATTCAACACATCAAATAAAGTATATATATATATATATATATATATGTATGTATGTACATACACACACATACATATATCACTGTCACTGTCCTCCCATTGTTCATCGATTTGCTCAAGTGGGCCCAGTAATGTCTCCATTGTGAGACTTGTTGTTACTGTGTTTGGCATATCGAATATGTCACGGATAACTTGTCAGGCTTTGTCATGTGGGCGAGATACTCTTGGTAGCTTCCCAGGCTTTCCAAGAGGGGTGGAGGAATTGAACCTGGGTCAGTTGGGTTGACCGCATGCAAGGCAAATGCCCTACCACTGTGCTCTCTCTCTCTCTCTCTCTCTCTCTCTCTCTCTCTCTCTCTCTCTCTCTCTCTCTTTCTCTCTCCATATATATATATATATATATATATATATACATATATATATTATTCACAAACGTTAACCAAAAATCCAAAACCCATAAAAAAATGGGGGGGGGGGAGATTGGGGCTGGAGCCATAGCACAGTGAGTAGGGCATTCGCCTTGCACGTGCCCAACTCGGGTTTGATTCCCAGCATCCCATATGGTCCCCTGAAAACCGCCAGGAGTAATCCCTGAGTGTAGAGCCAAAAGCAACCCCTGAGCATTGCCAGGTGTGACCCAAAAAGCTAGAAAAAAATACGGAGATAGGGCTGGAACAAAAATATAGCAAGTAGGGCACTTGTCATGCATGTGTCCAAACAGGATTCAATCCTGGCACCTTATGGTCCCTTGAGCCCACCAGGAGTGTAACTAGCCAGAAGTAAGACCTGGGCACTGCCAGGTGTGATTCCAAAATGAAACAAAAATTTTTTAAATGGGGGGAAGGAAAGGAAGACACATCTTAGAGAAAGGCAGGCAGATGCCCTGCCTTTTAAAAATGTTCACAGTCACTTACTATTGGGGAAACCCAAAGCAAGGTGACAATGAGATATCATTTCCCATCTCAGAGACTGGCACTCTTTAAAAAGAACAACAACCAATATTTATTAGATGCAGGGTAAAAAGGGACCTTCATTAATTGTTGGTGGAAATGCCAACTCTTCCAGTCTTTTGGAAAGAAAATAAGAACAGTCCTCCAAAAATTAGAAATTGAGCTTCCATATGACTCAGTAATTCCACTCCTGGGAATTTTAACCCTAAGCCCCAAAAACACAATGCAGAAGAGATCTGTAGTCCTAGGTTCACTGCATTACTATTCATAACAGCGAAAAACCTGGAAACAACTCAAGTGCCCAAGAACAGATGACTAGATAAAGAAACTATGGTACTATGGTACATATGCACAAAGGAATACTCGTTGGCTTTAATAAAAGATAAAATCAGGGTCTGGAGTAATAGTACAATGAGTAGGGCCCTCCTTACTTGCAAGTGGTTGACCTAGGTTGGATTCTTGGCTCCCCATGTGGTCCCTCTTGCCTGCCCAGGGTAATCCCTGAGCACAGAGCCAGGAGTAAGCCCTGAGCATCACTGGTGTTTCCTTCCATTGACCCAAAACAATGAAATCATGAAATTTTATGGATGGATAGATGGATGGATGGATGGATGGATGGATGGATGGATGGATGGATGGATGGATCCATGGATGGGTGGATGGATCCATGGATGGATCCATGGATTGATCTGAAGAGTATCATGGTAAGTGAAGTTAGTCAGAGATAGTATAGACAATAATTTCACTAGTATGCATAGTAGAAGAATAGAAAAGAAGAGCAGAAGAACAGGTACCTAGTAGAAATCTTGCCACAGTGGAAGAAGCAGAGCTAGATCAGGGAGGGAACCACAACCATGGGGAGGGAAATGGTTACACTGGACAAAGACTGAGTGCTGAAAGGAGGGAAAGTGATATGCATGCTACCTTTTCAGAAACATATTGTAAACACAGAACCTGAAAGAAAAATGAGGAAAAAAAAAAGTGTCTGCCATAGAGTCCGGGGGGGATGGGGGGATGTGGGATGGGAGAGGAAAACTGGTTACATTAGTGGATGGAAGGGGACATTGGTGAAGGAATTAGTGTTGGAACATTGTACATCTGAAACCCAATAATGACTAACTTTGTGGGCTGGAGTGATAGCACAGTGGTAGGGCGTTTGCCTTGCATGAAGCCAACATGGCCAAGCTGAGTTCGATTCCTCCGCCCCTCTCGGAGAGCCCGGCAAGCTACCAATAGTATCTTGCCTGCACGGCAGAGCCTAGCAAGCTACCCGTGATGTATTTGATATGCCAGACACAGTAACAACAAAGTCTCCAAAGGAGACGTTACTGGGCCCGCTCAAGCAAATCGATGAACAACGGGAGAACAGTGACAGTGACAGTGACTAACTTTGTAATTTATGGTGGTAATTAAGTAAATTTTAAAGAAAAGTATAGAACAATATATATAAAGTTTATCAGTGTATAAAGAAAAGGGGGGCTGGAGTGATAGCACAATGGGTAGGGCCTTTGCCTTGCACACAGCCGACGTGGGTTCGATTCCCAGTATCCCATATGGTCCCCCGAGCATTGCCAGGAGTAATTCCTAAGTGCAAAGCCAGGAGTAACCCCTGTGCATTGCTGTGTGTGACCCAAAAAGCAAAAACAAAAAAAAAACAGATGATATAATAACCTCATTTTACAATGCATAGTTGTTGATACAGATTTTATACATCTATGTCTGCTTACATCACAAGAACCCAAAAATCAGATATTTTGTGAATATTGGGGAGAAATGCAATATCACCTATGCAATTTTCTTGACAAAATAAAAAGCTGTACCTAAGTTTAATCAAATCTTTATTTATAACTATCAGTTTTTAGTAAATACAGAAGAAAGAAGAATGTGGTAAAGCACATCACAGGAAATACCCCAGTGGGTTTTTTTTTCCAATAAATATTGAAAATGGGGAAAGGTAGCAAAAAAGTATGGACACTAAGGCAGATAATTAACAATTTACAGGGCTTATTAACTCATACAAGATTTTTTTTTGCTTTTTGGGTCACACCTGGCATTGCACAGGGGTTATTCCTGGTCCATGTACTCAGGAATTACTCCTGGTGGTGCTGGTGGGACCATATGGGATGCTGGGAATCGAACCCAGTTGGCCGCGTGCAAGACAAATGCCCTACTAACTGTGCTATGGCTCTAGACCCACAAGATATTTTTTAAGTATGACATAACTGGATATTTCTACGCTGGATAGATGATGAAAGAAGAATACTAAAAGCTATTTGTTCAATGTAAATGGTATTAATAGTAATATACTTATATAATACTCACCTTAAATAGTTACCTGTTATATAATCTATTGTAGCTGATAATTATCAATACTGAGGGGGAATAAGTGGATGTATTAGAGATTACACAGGTCTGTCCTGTTGGCAAATGAAACGTCATCATGTCTGCTGAAGCTAGACAATGCATATGTGGGCACTTCTTACATGATTCTGAATACTTGAGTATATGTTCAAAATTCACCCAAGTTAGGTATTTTTAACAGTTGGACAAGTAGGGTGCAAGGAGAAGCTTCCCAAGTATGATCTCTATAAATATACATTCTTCAGTCTTTAAGATAATTATGTTGTTTCTCTAAGCTTGTATTTCCTCATCAATGCAGTCTAGATATTCTTCCCTCATTGTCTTCCTATGATATTGTGAAGACAAAAGTATTACATGAATGCAAAAAGCATTCTAAAAACAAGAAAGGGCAACATACAAAGAACTGTTTTTGTTATTATCACTAGATATATTGAAAAGAACATTAGATCTTTGGCCCCTGTAGCCAATAGTAAAAGTATCTGTTCACACTTGTTCTGTTCCCGTGAGTTAGTAAAACCACAATGGGCTGAGAACTTTCTGAGTGCAGTAGCAATGAGTTTGACAAAGGTCGTATAGTTTTTGGTTTTCTTTTTAAATTATCATTTAATCATTTGTCTTTATTGTAATCCAAGTGGGGAGAATTTGTGCTTCTGGTTAACATGAAGTGACAGGACTGGATTTACCCACTGTATGCAAGTGGGAAAAAGACTAAATAATATCCTGTCAGGACAGAGTCATATTTAGTTTATACACACATAAAGAGAGATAGGAGATAATAGTAGTCAAGGAAATGATCATCAGACAAAAGCAACATGATCACTTAGATGTGGGCAACAAATTGAGACCACAGCTTCCCCAGGTTACGGCCTTGCAGGAATCTCCAGAAAAAATCAGTTCATGAAAGATGAATCCAGACTGTAAAAGGAAAAAGCAAATATTGATTTCGTTCACAAAGGACATAATCATTTATGTGGAAAATTTAACACAGTCTACAAATCCAGGTAACTATAATTGATCTTTGCAAGGATATAGGGTCCAAGACCAATTGTTCAAAATATAAACTGCATTTTTAAAGCTTTTTAAATATAGGGGCCATGCTAGCAGTATTCAAGGGTTCAGAGACACAGCATGACGTTCTGGAGGTAGAGAGCACCAGAGTCATACCTGGTAGCATTCAGAGGGAAACAAAGTGCCAAAGATGAACTTAGAACCTCAACTATGTAAGACATGTGCCAATGCACTTGAACCATAACCCTCAAACTCAATAGATCAATGCAGTCATTCATATATACGACTAACACATGGTCACTGAGTGACCATTTTTTAAAATTTAAAAAAAATATGCCATTTCTAATAGCACCAAAATAATAAATTAATTATTGATGAATTAGAAAAAGCTGAGAACCATATACCAAAAAGTATATGTTGGCAAAATATTGCCAGGAGATAGACTTCTAAATAAGTGAAGAGGCTACCAATATAACCATATATTGGAAAAGTCAATCTTGTAATCTTCTATTTTGTGGTTATATTCACTGATATCTCAATCAAATCCTAAAATTATCTGATTCTATATTTCAAAGTCAAAGGACCTAGATTAGCTAAAACAAGATGTAAAAGAGAACAAAACTTGCAGCTTTGTCTATTATTTTAAGCACTGAAGCACTGTCCTCCCGTTGTTCATCAATTTGCTCGAGCAGGCACCAGTAACGTCTCACAACAAATTGTAAGACTTGTTGTTACTGTTTTTGGCATATCGAATACGTCATGGGTAGCTTTCCAGGCTTTGCCAAGCAGTCAAGATACTCTTGGTAGCTTGCTGGGCTCTTTGAGAGAAGCGGAGGAATCGAACCCACTGTGCTATTGTTCCAGCACATTATTTTAAGACTCATTTTAAATTTACATTAATCATGAGCCAGAAAGAGTACATCAAGCTAAAACTCTTGACTTGCAAGCAGCTGACTGAGATTCAATTCAAATCCCAACCTAAGATGCTGAGCATCACCCAGGAGTGAGTCCCCAGCATAAAATCCAAGTGGTAAGCCCTGAGCACAGACTGGTGTGGTCCTAAAAGACAAACATAAAACAAATAAATTTACATTCATCAAAAACTGACATTCACACAAAGGAAGTACAGAGTACAGAGAACAGAGAAAAGAGTACAGAGTACAGAGGTTCAGTGGTAGAGAATTTCTTTCTATGTATGAAGCACTGGGCTCAATTTCCAACATCACCAATAAAAGGGGGAAAAGTAGAATTGAGTCCAAAGATATACAGAGATATAGATATAAGTAATGATTTAGAAAACACCAATCGATAATCAATAAATCTAGCCATGGCTTGCTCTTTAAGCCATGTTCTCCCTTGAACACATGTCTTATTTGCTATGTCTCTGTGTATCTTTGCTCACTTGATTTTCCACTCTGGAGAGGTCCATGCTCTCTTGAATACGTACTTCCTCTCTTCCCTCTCACATCTTTTGTTTAATTGTTTTGTTCAATAAAACAATTTTTCCCCACACACTTTTATTTAAATTGAATCACAATGAGATACACAGTTACAAGGCTGTTCATGATTGGATTTCAGTCAATGCTCTAACACTAATCCCTCCACAAGTATACATTTCCCACCATCAATGTCCCCAGTTTCCCTCCCACTACCCTCCCCCCATCCTGTCTCTATGGCAGGCACTTTTCTCTTCTCTTCTCTTCTCTTCTCTTCTCTTCTCTTCTCTTCTCTTCTCTTCTCTTCTCTTTTCTTTCTTGGGCATTATAGTCTGCAATACAGATACTGAGAGGTTTTCTTGTTTGTTTACCTACTTTCAGCATAAAGTTCTTATCTAGAATGATCATTTCCAACTATCTTTGTTATAGTGGTCCCTTTTCCTTCTACCAAAGCACTTGAAGCAAACTTCCAACCATGGACCCCTTGGAAAAGCTAGACTTTTCAACAAATAGAATTACAATTGAAGATGCATGTAGCCCTCCCACATGCCCCAAAAAGACCATCAATAACATGCTGTAACTTTTTCTAAATGTACTGTACAAGCCTCAAGGTAATCTCTAAAGAATAACATTTCTATGAAAAATCATAGAAGAAACCCTGTGTGAGCATGGACCTAGGGAGGAGTCCTAGAAAGGAATGACACCCTCTATAGGGAACAATCTCCTAAGTGACTAGCTGGTCCCTTAAGCCCTGAAGAAAAAAACAAATACTTCCATGAACATCCCAATATATAGTCTTTCCAGTTCTTGGAAGAAAACTGTATTCATATGGGTTTTTTGCTATTTCTCAGAGGCAGAAAGGTCATATCTAAAATAACAGTTCATTTTAAAGATCATTTTTAAAGCCCAAATACAAAACTGTTTTCCCTCATTCACCAACATCCTTCCTCTATTGCTCTTCCCATCAGAGTTCTTCCTCCACCTTTTCAGAATCTGGCGACTTCTGTTCAGGCTTAGAGAACTTTCCCTTACCTCTATATTCCTAGTCCACCATTTTCACATAACCAGCTACATAACCACAGAGGAGACCCTAAGTCCCTGTAGGTTGGTTGCAGCTTACAATACCAAGTTAAGGGAACTTGATCTCTATGGCCCTTTCAACTCTGAGACCTGTTTTTTTTTCTGAGTCCCAGGAAGATTGATTCAGCATAGAAGAATGTAAATAAGAAGTAATGTTGCAATCAGCCAGTACCTTTACAAATGTCTGCAAACATAGATGTACTTCTTTCCTTTATTCCCGGATTGCCTCCAAGAATAGGGGTGATCATGCAAATTGCCTCATTCAGTCTTTCAGTTAAAAGTGAAACACAGTGAAATGAAGCCATATTGGAGTTAGATTTTTGGTTGTCTAATAATTATCCAACCACATTTATATTTAGATCATTCCTTCACTCAATACTTATTAAGCATATAGTATGTCCCAGGTATTCTACTTGGTACTAAATATGTAGCACTTACCACATAGCAAGGAAAACCTACAAATTTCTTCCCATTATAAAGCCTTTGCCCTTGTGTCCCTTCCACCTGGGACGGTCTTCTTTCTTTATTAGGCCAACCCTTATTCCTCATTCAAATAGCCTAAGTATGACTTTTTCAGGAGATCTTACCTGATTGTGAACTGAGTTAAATTCTATTCTTAATTTCCTTCCACCACTCTATTTTCTTCTTTCCTAGTCCATATGTTAATCCATGTGTATTTTTTTTAATCATTGCATTCTCAACACATTGGCAGGGATTCAAGAAAGATCAGAGGCTTAATTTGTAGACTAAGAGAATAAGTGATGAACAGATAAGGGACTAATAAATAGATGGAGTGGGGTAGTTTGGGAAGGTCTCCCGGAAGAAGTGTTAAATCTAAAGGATGGTGATGATTAAGTAAAGAAAGGATGTAGGGAATAAGCAAGCAAGTAAGTTGATTCATAATCTCCTGTCTGGGAAATGGTGTCCTAGCTGTTCTCAAGTTTCTAGTCTCTTTCATTTTCAGAGTGTCATTATACTACAAAGTCAATTACATTATATATGTGTGTGTGTGTGTTCTTTAGTGAAGATGGTCCAATTCTCAATAAAGGCACCCTCCCCTTCACAAAATGAGCTTGTTTTCAACCATTATCTGTACAAAGTGTCTCTGATTATGAGGGTCATAAGACACAATTTTCACCCATTTGTGCAAAGCAGTACACATTTGATAGAAACTATACTTTTAATACAGCAGGGGAGAAAGGGGAGAGTGCCAGGTCATTTTAAAATTACCACGGAATAGGTAGCCAATCAAAACAAATAGTGGACAAATAGTGGGATGGCTGGGAGATGAGATATAATTGCAGATAAAACAGAGCCCTCAGCCCCATCTCTTCTCTTCTCTTCTCTTCTCTTCTCTTCTCTTCTCTTCTCTTCTCTTCTCTTCTCTTCTCTTCTCTTCTCTTCTCTTCCCTTCCCTTCCCTTCCCTTCCCTTCCCTTCCCTTCCCTTCCCTTCCCTTCCCTTCTCTTCTCTCTTCCCAGATCTCCAGGATCAGGAAGGGCTGCATGCCTGAACAGATGGCCCAGTACAGGCAAGCCACATAGGCCCAGACATGGCCAGAATACAGGCAGGGCTCGTATGCCCAGGTAGTGATAAGGTGCTGAGCACAGGAGTCTGACCTACACCATGTGGTCATGTCAAAGACTAGGAAAACTGGGATAGGGTGACAGTAACTGCTGGGGTACAGTTGGGAGACCCAGTGACATGTAAGAGCACAGAGATCTCACCCACACATGTAGCTGTGGCCAGAGAATGAGGAAAGAATACACAGAAACAGAGAGCAACTCAGGGTCAGGACCTGGCCATCTTCCATGGGAGGTAAGCAGACTGAGTGGAATGAGACAGGGGCATCATTCAAGGGACAAGGCAGCATCAGGGACAGGACTGATGATGTCGTTCGCAGGTAAAGGAGAGGCCTGGACACCTGGGGTGGACCCAGACCCATCTACTTTATTTGTACAATAAACTAACTTTCAATCTTCCAAGTTTTGCTTACAAATCTTGCATGCAATTCTCAAGAACCCACCAGCACAGGAGGATCTGCTTTCACGCTAATACCTCTAGCTTTGAATTTGAACCTCTCCTGGGTCATTGTTATTGAGTACCATGTTCTTTCATGATGCTGGGCAATAGCAGTAGGACTTGTGATCACAGAATAAACAATCAGTACTACACCAACTTCTTTCCCTTTCAGAGCAATGTTCAGCAAACTACATGAGATAGTCAACACACTATTACAAAACAGGCTTTTTGTTAGATATACAATTTTCCTAACTGTATACTAACAATACAAAACTGTATACTAACAATACAAGTGTTCCTGTAAGCTAGGCTAAACTATGATGGTCGATAGGTTAAGTGTATGAAGTACATTTATCAGGATTTAGCCTCATAGTAAATCAAGAAATATCTGTAGTATATCCCACTAAATCTGCCCACATTCCTCACAAATCAGTCACAATAGTCTTCTCCATTACTAGATATAGCCTGATCCGACCTATTTCTATGCTAAATGCAAAATTTTCTCTGTTTTACCTCTGCTGGAGCTCCTCTCATTCAATGCAAATATAACCAAGGCCACATTCTCTGAGGTAGCTACCCTGCGAACCACTCCTCCCTTGTATGAGCTTCTCCTCCTTCTGGGTTTCCACCCTATAGGTGGGATCTTCATCGTTATGCACAAAAGTCATTCTATTCAACATTCAAGTTCGTAATCTACATACTGTCTATAGACAGGCATTTCTGTTGGAATCTTAAGAGCTTCTAAGTCTGTTCTAAGTCTGTTCTGACAACAATTCACTTTTTGTTTTATAATATATATATATATTTCCCCCCTTTCTTTCCTTTTTTTGCATAATATATGTATTTTTTATTTTTATTTTTATTAGTGAGACATCATGAGGTACAGTTACAGACTTACAAATTTTTGTGCTTGGGTTTCAATTATACAATGATCAAATACCCATCCCTCTACCAGTGCCCATTTCCCACCACCACAGATCCCAGTATCCCTCCCACTGCCCATCCCCCCCATCCCACCCTGCCTCTGTGGCAGGGCAGTCACCCATTGCCTCTTTTTCAAACTACAACACACAATAAGAGAGAGACAACAATTCACTTTTAATCAAGGCTTGCTAAATGTCCTGACACAGCCAGGCATGAGATCCTTATTTGTCATCCCTGCCTTCCTCCAGTCAGTCACAAGGACAGCTTGAATCCTCTACCCACCATTGCAGTTTCCCTTGCAATTCTAATAAATTACTGTCTTATCAAGAATTCACTAAACCTATCATATTTGATATGATTTTTTCCCAGATACTGGATAAAGTAACTGGGTGGGTGTTGGTAGGGGTAATCTTCCCTTGCAGTGCTTAGATTTAAAAAGTAGGATACAATGTGAAACTGATGATGTTGTAAAAAATACTTGAATATTCACAAACATGGCTAAACCACAAAATCACCTGGGAATCATGGCTGTACTCTCACTGATTTTATTAGTTCAACTGATTTGCAGTACAGCCTGGGTCTAAATCTTTTCCAGTACATTCTAATGTATCTTAGGGATGGGTAGCAGAGACCTGACTAGTGAGGAAGCAAGCAGGTCAGCTTGGAGAAGGTTGTTCCATGACCCTCTTCAACAGGTTCCCAGCATCTTTGTTCCAGTCAAACACATGGTCATGCCCATCCCACAGAGTCACTTTCTCTACCTTGGACTATTGTTTGGGCATTTCTCTCCACACAGCTTCTCTAGTCCACTTTCTCTTTTTTGTCCACTTTCTCTTTTTTTACCAACCTATTCTCAACGGACTCTGTTCCTCCTTTAAAATTCCTGATGTATCCTTTTGACTTTAGATTGAAGCTTACACTTCTAAAAATGCCATTCAAAGTCCGACAAGTATCCAAGAGCTATATTGCGAGTAGAGAACAAAAGAAGATTAAGAGAATGAATGGCATCAGACCACTGGGATAGACAGATCAATAAACAAAGAATGAGTGATAGGACGAAGCAACAGTGGGTTATATTGGTGGGTTTAAAGTCACTTTATAATCTTAGGAATTTATGAATCTATGATGAAAAGGAATTTCCCATTATTAGAATATTCCATGAGTTGAGATCCATGGAGGAAGGGAAAGTAAATTATGAAAGACTTTATCTCTCACTTGTGCTCACACTGTACCCCAGACCCACTGAGAAACGTTCCTCTTCAAACAAACCATGCTCTCTCACCTCCTGGGAGAGATGCAAGTATAGTTGCCGTCATTCTTCTTCCAGTTACTAGCGTAGGCCCTGTTATCTCCTCACCACAACGCTTACCACAATTTTCACTTGACATAATTCATATTCTCAATCATACTGCCAGCAAGACCATATCTATCTGTTTCAAGAATTCTTTATGGAATGAACATTATCATGAATGCAGTCTAAGAAGTTCACCAAAAGGGCATAGAAATAGTTTGACATGCTGAAACACACACTTGCTTGTCATAGTCATTGTCATTGTCAAAGAATGCCAGGTTTACTCCCTGGCATCACATGAGTACTTAGTTATCATCCATGACCACCAAATTGAGAATACCCATCAAACTCCACATGGTGTGATCCAACAACCAAAACAGACAAAAAAGATTATTAAAATATCTAAAACAAGCACTAGAAACTCAAAGTCCCTGCTCTGAAATATGGCTGTCCCCAAGATGTCCCCCAATGGCTGATCTTGCTTCACCCCACCCCAATCTGTAAACATGTTATACTTGATGTTGGCTCTGATGCTTACAAGTTATGATTCATACTAAGAGCACATCTGAAACCCTCATCTTTATAGCTCTTTTCTGAGAAAATTACCCAATCTGGCAATCCTTCCGGGTCTCAAGCCACTTGACAGATCACAAGGAGCCAGGCCAGATGGGAGGGGGTAATGAACTTCACAATCAAATTGTCCAATGTCTGAAAAATGTTGGCCTTAGAGTGCTGCAGGTTCTCTCTTGTGCTTCGTCTAGAGTTAGAGGAAGGTGTTCTGGCCAGGCTGTGGCTATGAGTTCTCTGTGTTGTTGGCTGAGATCCCCAAGCCAGCTGTCTCCAGAGCAGAGTTCCCAGCCAGGTAAAACGTCACCACTGTGGAATCAGAGAAGTTGTGCAAGAGGAAGGAGACATTTTCCAACTCAGCAAAAGAACAAGTCTTGGAGAGCAAGTAGGGAGAGGTGGAGTCCAAAGTAAGACCAAGAATCACGAAATAAAATCTACGTGGCAAGAAGTAAGGACTTTTGCAATCAGTAAGATCCAGAGGGAAGTAAATGAGCAGAAAGATTTGGGTGCAGGGGACAGAGAAGGGCAGGAAGCAGGGAGAATGAGTGTGGTCAGGAACATAACAGGAATTTTAGTGTTTTTGTACACCCTGACATTTGTTGCAAAATGTTTTACAGACTCAAACTGTATATTAATTTATTCACCAGACATTTAAGCAGTCTTTGTACTAGACAATTCTCCTGTTCTGCAATAACCTTAGTACTTCAATTATTACTCCCATTGTAGAAAGGAGGACATTCAGTTTCAAAGTAGTTCTTAAGTGATTAAGCTAAGCTTTATGCCCAGGACCTTGTGATCCAAAAAAGCCTGCCTGGATCAGGCCCCATAATCATATCATACATTGAGCACCCTGAGCCAGTAACCTTCTCTTTTCTTGGTTATAAGATTAGGATGCAATAGCCACTGAAATCAATGCAATGAAATTATTATTCTATCAATTGAAAAGCATCATGCAAATCTTAGTTCATGTATTTGACAAGTTTTTGCTTGTTTCCTTAGACTTCAGTTCAGTTTTCAAGGACTTCTTCATTTGATTACATAGACTCAAATATCAGTACCTGGTGCAGATAGAAGGCATTTATTTCCCCACTTGGCAGATCTTTCTGGGGTAAGATTTTGCATGCAAAAACTAAGTATCACTCATTCAACAACACTTCCCGGTGTGAATCAGATGCTGAGTGCAGTATGTCAGTGACAAAATACAGTTCTGGGCCAGAGGGACAGTAGTCTGGATAGCGTGGTTGCCTTGCACATGACCAATCTGGACTTGATCCCTTTCACCCCATATAGTCCCCTGAACACCACTGGGAGTGATCCCTGAGCACTGTCAGTTATGTGTGTCTAGATGGAGTGGGGAAACAGGCCCTGCCCCCGAGGACCTCAGAAAAAAAAGCAAAGCTAGTGGAAGAAAAGGTCACCTTGAAAATAATCAACACAACAGGGGCTAGAGTGATACCATATCAAGTAGGGCATTTGCCTTGCACATGGCCAACCTGGGTTCGATTCCCAGTATCCCATATGGTCTCCCCGAGCACCACGAGGAGTAATTCCTGAGTGCATGACCCAGGAGTAACCCCTGTGCATTGCTGAGTGACACATAAAACGGTCATGCGGTCCTCCCGTTGTTCATCAATTTACTCGAGCAGGCCCAGTAATGTCTCCATCGTGAGACTTGTTGTTGGTCACAGGTAGCTTGCCTTGAGGGCGAGATACTCTCAGTAGCTTGCCGGGCTCTCCAAGAGGGGTGGAGGAATCGAACCCGGCTCGGCCGGGCCGGCTGTGCTCAAGGCAAATGCCCTACCGCTGTGCTATCGCTTCAGCTGGCTAGTCCGAAAGTAGTGAGTGGTCGCAAGGTCAACCTAAAGTCAACCTGCAGCAAACTATAAACTAAACTCCTGGATACCCAAAAAACAAAAACAAAAGGAAAGAAAGAAAGAAAGAAAGAAAGAAAGAAAGAAAGAAAGAAAGAAAGAAAGAAAGAAAGAAGGAAGGAAGGAAAGAAGGAAAGAAGGAAAGAAAGAAAAGTAATCAACACTACAGAAATGAAACAGAGCCAGTTTCAAGTTTGGGAACTTGGGGACTGTACAGAAGAGTACTAAGTCCAGGAAAAGAGCAGGAGAAGGGAACTTCTTGGTGCTTAAAAATGCACCAGAGTTTGCCAGGGTAACTTTGAAGGTGAAAGAGGAGCAGGATATTCACAGCATGGGGGTGAGAGGGTGTATGAACTGGCAGTGTTGTAGTTTTCAAATACTGGCCTGGCTAAGCTAAAGCTGTAGGAGAAAATGGAATATAAATAACAAAGTACCCAGAGATAACTTCCTGACTCCACTCATGAACATCCCCACTCCAGAGCCAACAAAGCATCAGGGAATCTTCTAGAGCCGTCCAGAATCTTCTGCCTCACCCAGCTCCATCAGCTTCTCTGGTTGCTCTTTTGGGTAGGCCAGGTCTCAGAAGCCTCTACACCTCTACTCTCTCTGGCTTCCCTCAGACAAAAATGACAAGTTGCCCAAAATATGCTGAGGAGAAGCCTCTCTCCCTTAGCTGAAGGCCTAGGAGTCAAGCTTCAGGTTTATCTTCAAAGTCGGCAGGGCCAATTACCTGTTGCACACATAAGCACAAAAATGTATCTTTTCACAGCTTCACTGTAAACAAATAGAACCTATCACAAAAGAATCATATAAGGGGGAAAAGATGAGGTGATTCACATTAGGTACTTGTTCTAAGTACCTAATGTGATGAGGTGATTCACATTAGGTACTTAGAACAATGTCTCACTCATAGCAATTATCCAATAAGTGCAACTTCTTATTATGATGATAAATTACCTGAAGCATCAATACCTACAGTTCTAGTCATTTTGCAGTTGGTCCTTGAAGCCAAAGGGTTTGAAGTATACAAGTTCACTTATGGGGATGCTTTTTTCAGTTCTTGGGTTCTATATTCCATGAAAACCAAATGCAACTACAGATGCTGGCGGGATCTATGGTTGCAGAATCTGCAAATTCTGAAAAGCTGGTATTAAGTTACTCAGGATCTCCAGCTGTGCAGAGTGCAGGGTTGAGGTCGATTCTGTTTTTTTAACTGGATGGTGTTCACAAGTCATCTGTATTTTTTAATTCCACTTATTGTCAGTAGCCAGGAAGTGTGCCAAAGAGCATTGATAAAGGAAAATACATGCAGAAACATTGATTAACCACTAATTATTATGAAATATATAGAAACCCAGACCATAGGTCTCTCATGGTTGCTAGGTTTCAGGTTTGACATAGTTTCCTGGCATTTGGACCAAAAAGAAGTAGGTACTTTTCCATGCCCATCCTAAGAAAACTGCCCTCCCTGAGACGGTACCCTAAGAAAGTACTGCTGATTGGGGGGGTGGGGTGAGAGCTTAGTCCTCAGACATTTGTTTTCTACAATTCAGAAGGCCAGAGTCAAAGATCAAGATGCAGGCAGGGCTGTGTAGCTGAGATCTCTCCCCCTGACTTACAGATGGCCCTCTCCTCCCTTTGCCTTAGCATAACCTCTCCCCTGGGACCTGTGTCCTGCTTATCACAAAGAACATGATCACACCAGATTGCTGCCCAGTCTCATCTTCCTTTAATGATTTCTGAAAAGTCCTTTATTCAGAAACAGCCCTATGCTGTGGCACTGGGGAGTAGGATTTCAACATAGGCCCTTGGAAGGGGGACATACGTGATCCACTGACCAAGTCCCCACAACAAAGGTCATGAGGACATAACCCTGCCTGAATCTGTGGCGCCCCATGATAAGGCGGCCCACCTGCCTTCTGATACTCAGCGCCCTTCCAGAAGAGAACCCAGGGTATCCAGAGAGGTGAGTGCACTGTGCCCACCCAGTCCCTCACACAGTGCTGGGAGGTGGAGGTGGGATGGGAGAGACCCTATTTCCTTCTATACTTTACAGATGCGGACAGGCTGATTGAGGTCTTAAAAGTCCAGACTGATAGCCATGTTATTCTTGCAGTGGGACATGGCTCAGACGTAAGTAGGAAGAGCTGAGTATCATAATGCCCCCAGCCTCATGGGGGTAGAAGCTATGGTAGCAGCTCACCAAAGAGCCAGTGAGGTGAGCTCCCAGTACAGGGTTGTGTGGGTGCTGGGGAGTGGGGATAGGGCTAGCCAGGCTTCCCAAAGAAGGTCCTGTTTAAGATCCTAAGAAGAAGGAATTCCCAAGCATATCTGGGGAAGGAGGCTATTCAGCCAAAATGAGGAATTGGCCAGACCCACCTGTGTCCTGCTTAGCAAGTCACAAGGAGCAAAAGAGCAGCCCCAGGTCTGGTCAGAGGTCTCTGTCCCCTCCCAGCAGCATACTGGGATGAACTTATCTGCTTCCTGGGAATCAATGGGGCTGTGACCACTTTGACCAATGAAATCGGAATCAAAATGGCTGCTGCCACTTCTACAAGTCACGTACATCGTTTTCAAGTTTCTTATAGACACATTTTAAGAAATAGGTCAAGAAAAAAACAGCTGAAATTCCTTTTAATAGTATACTGAATATGTTTAACCTGGCATATTCAACAAGAATATTTTTCTGTGAAATCAACGCAAAGGCTCTGAGTGTGCATAATCATCTTTGAGTTTCAGCCACTATCTATGGCCAGGTGGACTTGTCCTGTTCCAAGTGCTTCAAGTGTTCCAGAGCATGACTGGGGGCTGCCATGCGGGATAGAAATGGTATAAAGAAGTGCAGGTTCCATGAGCACAGCCCAGGGAGTGAGAGGCCAAGTAGGGACCCAGTCCACATTCAATGATCATGGGACAGGAGGCCAACAGAAGCCATTGTGGTCCTAAACCACAGAATTCGCTCCTTATTGTGATCCAACTGGCACACCGTTCCTGGAGCTCAGACATCAAGCAAAACTGAGGAAAGCTAGAAAGTGAAGCAGGAGTCGGTTCATGAAAAGCTTGTTATGAGATGCTCAGGTATGTGACTTTTTAATTTGTTTATTTTAGGGCCACACCCAGCAACGCTCAGGACTTATTCCTGGCTCTGTGCTTAGCAATCACTCTTGGCATGATTCAGGGGGCCATAGGCAGTGCTTAGGGATCAAACTAGGGTTGGGCGCATGCAAGACAAGTGCCTTAAACCCTCTCCAGCCCCTTGTATTTGCATTTTATCTTGAAGGAATGCTAATGAGTCCTCTGACAAGGTTTAGATTTGAGGAGTGATGCTGGGAGCAGAGGCTGGTGTGATAATCATCCAGGCAGTGACTCCTTGTACAGGGACTAGGGCGAGCTCACACAGAGAGACTGACTCATGGTTCCCCATGGCCCTGCACAAGGATCAGTCTGTTGGAGGCTCTGTAAAAGAGAGCGTTGTGGCCCAGCCTGGGAGGGACTATCAGTCAGGCCTCTAGCAATCTGCAGGCTTTGGTTTCATCCTGAGGCAGTTGGCTGCTTGGCTGCCAGCAAATATTCCACAGCTCCAGCAGGATAGAAGGCTGTGCCCTGCTGAAGTATTTTGAATTCATTTCAAGGTCACTTTCACATTTCAAGGTCATTTTCCTCTTGTTTTTCTTCCATCCCAGGCCAGACTTCAAAACCTCCAGCCCTTCAAAGCACTCCAGCTGGGGTGGAGATTTTTTTCCTCCTGTATTTTTCCAACTTCCCCCCACCCACCCGACCCACTCACCACCACCAAGCCTCCAATATATGATGCCACAAAGTAGAGGTAAAGAGGAAAAATCAGTCATGTTTTGGTTAATTCTGCACCTTCCATGGAAAGAGGAGTGGGAATTGGAGTGGAAAGGGAAGACAATAACGCAAATAGGTAGGAGTGTGTCTGAGATCACCACATTGAGTGGCACATCAATTGTGCAGGAGAACAAAGATAAGTTAGAATGTAAGGCACTTGGCTTGCATGAAGCCCACCTGGATTTGATCCCTAGCTTGCATATGGTTCTCTGAGCTCTGCCAAGAGTGATCTCTGAGGAGTAAGCACTGAGCAGCAGGGTGTAGTCCAATCCACCCTCCTCAGCTCCCTCTCCTGCCCTTCCCCATGCACACCCCAAAAAAGTTCCCAGGTCCCAAGATTTATCTTTATACATACACACAATGACAATGATGATGATGACAAGAAGTGTGTGTGTGTGGGGGGGGGCAGGAGCCATAGCACAGCAGGTAGGGCATTTGCCTTGCACATGTCCAACCTGGGTTTAATTCCTCTGTCCTTCTCAGAGAGCCTGGCAAGCTACCAAGAGTATCCCACCCACACGGCAGAGCCTGCCAAGCTCCCCATGGTGTATTCGATATGCCAAAAACAGTAACAACAAGTCTCACAATGGAGACATTACTGGTGCCTGCTGGAGCAAATTGATGAATGGGATGACAGTGACAGTATGCAGTGCTACATACATACCCAATGCAAGTCATTCCAAAACCCCAAAGAGATATCTAAAAGTACAGAGAGTACTAAATCTTATGAATCCAACCTCCCATTTACTTCTTTTATATGTATACCTATAACAAAAAAAAGAAAGATTATCTACTAGGCGACAACCAATAATAAAATGAAACAACTATAAAAGTAATGTGAATGGGGTGTCTCACATTCTCAAAATCCCTTATTGTATCTCATATTTTAAGATCATGGCTACCCATGGACTACTGAAATCAATGATAAAGGAAAACTACTGGGGGACCATGGGGGTGAGTGTGGGAGGGTGCCACGGAAGAACACAGAAATTGAGTCTTCATCACCATACCATGCTCTATAGGAATCAATTTGATGAAATGTGAGTGGCAGCCACAAGAGCAGTTTGTTTAAAAACTACTTTGAGCCTTTTCTCGGAGATTTGTGTTCAGGATCATGCCTGTCAGAGTGACTCTGACAATTTAATCAGTCTTGGCAGGGAGTGAGTCCCAGCAGTGTGGAGGCAGAGCCCTCAACAGTTCTGAGGCATCAGGAATTCTGTGCCAACTCCTCTACAGACCTCAGCCTGAATCCAAGCTCTGCCACTCATGGATTGTGTGATCCCAGGCAAAACCAGCCCGCTTGCAGCCTGGCTTTCCTCACTGGTAAACAGAAGGCACTGATCCAGACCACCCAGAGGGGCTGTGAGTACTGGTGGGAAACTGGCCCCAGAAACTGATGCTGTATCAGGCGCTAGTCTCAACTTGAGTCAAGAAAGCCAGAGATGGGGAGCCAAGCAACAGGTCAGAGAGCCAACCCTGGCACTTCCTATCCGTGTGATCACAGACAAATCATGCCCGTCACATCATTCATCTGTATGCCTTCGAATGGAATGACGAGACTTTCCCAGATGCAAGAGTATATTCTATGCCACATTTCATTCATCTGTCCTCCTCTAGAAAGTGCTGGGGGCAAGGATCAGGGCTTCAGATAGGAGGTGGAAGCCAGGTTAGTGTAAGAGCAGAAAGAAGAAGGAAAGGTGGAAGACATAGACCCGTGGGATGTGTGCATTGCTGCTGTCATCTTCATCCTGTGCTGTGAAGAGATGTGCATCTTGCCAAGACTCGTTCCCTCCTTGGGCAAATAAGACTTTCAAGTAGTTTCCATGTAGACTATTCCACAGGGGGAAAAGAGAGAAACCCACTGCCTGCTTCTCCTGCTTGCCCTCTCCCAGTGGTCAAGGCTGGTAGCTGACTCCCCACGACTCCAGTCTATGCCACTTGGTCCATCTGTTAGGATCAGGAAGCACTGCTCCACCTCAGTGGAGACATACCCCCAAATTCCGGTTTGCCTCTCAGGCCATGATAATCCATCAGATCTGTGCTGTGTGCCCCCAAAGAGATCAGGCAGAAGTTACTCCAGTGGCATCAGAATATCAGAACAATAGCACAGATAGCATAATGCATGAGTGAAATTTCAACCTGCAAGACCCTGAAATTAAATTTGACGTTTTCCTTTCAAAATTGAGGACCTAAAGGGTATCAGCAAAGTTCCTTAGGCCTGTGCTCCTCCAAGATCAAGGGATTTCTCAATCTTCTTTAAATAAATAAATAAAAGGTTCTTATCCCATCAGTGTGAGCTGAGAGAGACTGGAGACAGTGGATCATATTTGGTGCAAGGCCTCAGATGGTCACAGCTACTTTAAACATGCACAGGAAGCAGCATTGCATAAGTGAGACCCTGTCAGGGCATATTTCCTCCCTCCACTAACCACCTTCATTCCAAATTGTTCTCTCTGACCCCCTGCAGCTCTCTCCATCTGTCTACCACCTTTATCTGCCATTTTCTCATTATTGGCCTTGCTGATTGGGTCTCACCAGGATGGTGAGTTCCACAAAGTGATGCCAACTCAAGTTCTGAGGGAGCACCCTCCCTCTGCAGTGGGCCCAGGAGCCTTCATGCCCAGGCACCACTATCTCCTCTTGTGTGGAACCAAGCTGATAAGACCCATGTCTCTCCTGCACTTCCCAAGATACCCTCAAGTATTCCTTAATTCTAATACGTGACAAGGTTGAAAGGGATTGGCAGGACATGAGAATAGTTTGGTATTGGAACATGTGCTTGTTTTTTGTTTTTTGGTGTTTTTTTAAAAGCAAAGTTTATATTCAAGTAGAAATACTTTGGTTTCCTAAAAAATCACAACTGGAACAGACTGTCCTTCCTGTTTACCTATGAATCAGTTCATGGCCACGGAGCTACTGGCTTGCTGAATGAAAAGCCAGAAGCAGTTCTGGGAGCATTTGGTTCTGATCGCCAATGGTCTTGCTTAAAGACTGAAAAGGGACAGAACTAGTGAAGGAGAAACTGAGTCAGAAGGGGAAAGAGGTGGTGGCTGTGGAGTGGAAAAACTGAACCTTGACTCTTTCCTCACCTAGAGGGGTAGGAGTTGGGGTTCTGTTACCCAAATGCATCGATTTAAAGTCCAGCTCAACCATTTACTTTGTGTGTGAAATTATTTTATGCATTTAATTTCTGTGTATTTATTCCATGGCCAGTTTTGAACCCAGGGCCTTATGCATGCAAAGCTTATGAGCTTTACTACTGAGCCACATCCTGGCCCTGTGTGTGAAATTATTAAGCCTCTTAATTTCTTGGTTTTCCCAATTGTAACATGGGAATAATCATAGTAGAACTGGAATAAGGATTCAATGAGTTAATTATTTAAATATAAGCTATTTAAACTTTTTCCCACCACATAATAAGCACCCCAAAAATACTGACCAGTATTTACCAGTTGAAACTCCGCCTCTTGACTCCCACTCAATAAATTATACTGGAATGCAAGTAAGTGAGAGTGAAAACAAGCCTTAATAAATCAAGAACTTGGTAATTATACCAAACATCTTCTCTGACCACAAAGGAATATATTATAAATATAGAAAATAGGTACTTATGCGAGTTTTATCCAGTGCCATGATTTTCCATGTATGAGAAAAGATTTCTTGTCTCAAGGACAAATTCAAGAAAGTTACATTAAACTCTCCCGCATTTTTGTAAGTGTTTGAAATTATTTGCTTGAATTTAGGATTTTTTTAACTAGATACTTTCTAGCTCTGCCTATAGAAAAGAGCACAGTGACGATTCCTAATACCTGAACTATGGCTGAGTAACTTCTTTCCCAAAGAAATAGGGTTTCCTCAGAGAAATGGAAGAGGAAGATCTGAATTTAAATCATTGCAGAATACTAAAGAGATAGCTCAGTGGTCATGGGTACATGTCTTGCATATGCAGGGGACTGAGTTTGATTCTTGGCACTAAATTCCTCCCAGAATTTCTTGGTGTGTCTCTAGTGACCCCCAAGCACTGCCAGGGTTGCCCTTGTAATTCCTAGCACCACCACCTGGCTTAAGCATTGAACCATCCAGATAGTGAGCTAGAATTACCAGATGCCAGAGACTTCTTATACTGAAAGGTAAGAAAGATATAAATATTACTAAAGATGTGTAGTAAAAGGACTTGTGGAAAAAATCATGAGGAGCACATTGTATCAGAAATCACAACAGAAAACTTCACATGTTCATTAAAAATGATGCTCAGTGGCAAGACAAAGAATAGAATCCCATTCTCAGAACTCACCAGCCAGGCACCAACTCCTAATTGAAAGTCAACACTCAAGGGAAAGAAACAGTTACCTCCCTTTCCTCAATGAAATCTATTTCAGGACAGTCAGATATTCACAGTTTGTGAGCATAATGGGTCCTTACAGGAAAATTCCAGCTAACAAACATGAGCAGATGACAGAAACACAATCACTTTCAACCCCAAAATGAAATAACTGATTCAAGCAAATAGCATCTTTTGGTAAAACAATTAGAGGCATGTTTAATGTTTTATAATGGAGAGATCAGACAATCTCCATCTGACACTCATGATCAAATTAGCATCATGAAAATAACACAGCCAGTGGTTCAGTGTTTCTAATGAGATAAAATGTGAATCCATGGCACCCAAGACAGCCTTGGAAAAACCTTAATTTTAATCTAATCAAGACTTTAGTGCTAAATTCTAGTTTACTGTAAACCAAAGGGATAGGGAACATGCATGTAGTTAAAGAAGACCACAATGAATCAAGTAGATAAATTCAGAATGTGGGGTTTTCTTTAAGACCTGGTCTCTTCAATAAAAAAATAGAACAATAAAGGGACGGGGGTCTGGGGTGCCAGGAGAAAATGTCAGGCAGGAAGGCACAACCACCAAATGCCCCAGGTATGGTTCTTATTTGGGAATGGATTTGAACAAATCAACAATAACATATTCTTAAGACAACTGAAGAAACTTGAATAGGACACTAAGTGTGTAAGTGTGGTGAATTTCTTTTGGAATAATGCTAGGTTAGCTAAGAAAATGTCCATATTTCTAAATGATGTTTCCTGCACTCTGTATGAATGAAATTACAAAAATCTGGAATTCAAAAAAACCAAAGAATTAAGTAGGTTTGCAAGGGAAAGGGGTAGTGGGTGTGTGGAAATAGTAAAGCTGATGAAACAGGAGGCAAAGTTCTAATATAGATACCAAGTAAATGAAGTTAATATTATTTTTCTGTTTGCTATCTACACTATGATTATAGTCTCAGAATCTCAGCATTTTGTGTTAGAACATTTTTGTTCCAACAAAACAATTTAAATTTTTAAATGTACATAATCTAAGAAACTTTTAAATGTAATTGACATAAGAAAATCTTGAATTAGACTTAAGATAACTTTTGTTAAAAAACCATTAGCAAACACTGATTTTTTATTAAAAGTAAAGTAAAGTAAAGGCCCTCCCGTTGATCATCGATTTGCTCGAGCGGGCCCAGTAATGTCTCCATTGGAGACTTTGTTGTTACTGTGTTTGGCATATCAAATACGACACGGGGAGCTTGCCAGGCTCTGCTGTGTGGGCGAGATACTCTCGGTAGCTTGCCGGGCTCTCTGGAGCGATAGCACAGCGGTAGGGCATTTGCCTTGCACGCAGCCAACATGGCCGACCCGAGTTCGATTCCTCCGCCCCTCTCGGAGAGCCCGGCAAGCTACTGAGAGTATCTCGCCCACACAGCAGAGCCTGGCAAGCTCCCTGTGATGTATTGGATATGCCAAACACAGTAACAACAAAGTCTCCAGTGGAGACGTTACTGGGCCCGCTCGAGCAAATCGATGATCAACGGGAGGGCCTTTACTTTACTGATTTTTTATTAATATTAAAAAATGTCCCACTAGCCATTGCCACCTTGTAATGCATGCACCATGCCTACACACATTTGTTTAGATGAAATTATTATGTTCCCTCATAATGTACCAGACTGTGGCTGGGATACAGAAACCATGTCTTATTGAAATCTAACTCCCCAGCACTGGTAGACAGTCAGTGCTCATATTAAATCAGCATTATAGACAAATATTCAGAGCAAATTCTAGAGACAGCTTAACATGCTGGTACCTGGGCCAGGACAATAGTACTGTGGGTAGGGCATTTACCTTACATGCAGGTTGATCGTGGTTGAATCCCTGGCATTCCATGTGGTCTCCGGAGCACCACCAAGAGTAATTCCTGAGTGCAGAGCCAGAAGTAACCCCTGAACATTGTTGGATGTGAACCACCACCCCCTTTCCAAAAAAATAAAAACCTGGTACCAGGGAATCAGCTCCAGAATTCCTGATACAGAAACTGTGTGGGGTCTGAAAAATATTCTGTTTCAGTCCATTTTCTAGGGAATCATATGCACATGGATTTTTAGTGCACACCTTGAGAAGTATTTATCTGGACAATATTACCCAGTCATGTGGAAGAGTTTCATAGGAGGCTCTTGGGGAAAAGTCAAGTCAATAAACAAATGGATGGATGTCATGTGAGCAGTTCTGTCGTTTCAGAGGCTCTGATTTCTGAGGTTAAATAATGAGAAGGGCCTGATTAGTAAATGGCAAAGGGAGCAGAGCAGCTTCAAATGCAGCATTTGATTTCAATTTTATTTTTATTTAAATGGAAACTTCTGCGGGAGTCAAGAGCAAAGCTTCTTGATTACAGACAGCACAGCCATGGATAAATATAAATCCGAGCTTTCCAGACAGCTTTGTGAGTGAAATAAGGAGTACCCAGCACCAACTGGCATGATTACACGACGCATGTGCTTATAATAAGACAAATGAAGATGGCTTCCTCAGAATCTAATTTATAAAATTTCTTATTCTCTTCCATCAGCCTCCTAGGAAACTGTTTGCATCTGCCAGCTCATTGGGTACTGTAATATCGATTCCATTCAATTCCCTGTGCATGTCAGAATAGCTATTAGTTGCCTCATCAACCTAGAATTGCCCACCAATAGAGTTCCAGTAGAGGAAAGAAGGGTGGTTATTTCTGGTTATGCAACCTAAGAGATTCCCAATGTGGGTCTTTGAGAGCAGGGATCAGTTTGGCTCATCCGTTGCCTCTTTGTTCTCTCGCTCAGTCTAATATTCTACCTGCACCTGCCAGATGCCACTCATGCACCAGGACACACACCCCCAGGTCAGCTCTTCTTGAAAACTTGCTCTGCTACCAGGTTGATGTAGAAGGTCTTTCTATGCTCTTATAAGCAGCTGGAGCTTAACCGCCACTATTAAATTATGTTCTCCTGCCTGGACTATGAGAACCCTCTGTATCTCAGTCACTGCCACATCCTGGGTATCTGGTACAAGCCTGGCATATTGTCGCCATTCAACAAAGCTGGTTAAAAAGAATGAATGAGTGAGCACTTCACTAGCAGATCTACAATACTCAACTAATTCAAGTGCAGTATCTTGGAAATGTATTCCGAAATTTCTAAGAATCGGAGGAAATCCATAATAAAGGAGAAGGACATACATGCTCAGATGTTTTTTAAATTTAAAAAAAAATTTTTAGACTCGAACAGATTAACTTTTAAATAATGTCTAGCAAAATTTAGAAGCATTTAAAAAGTAGGTGCTCTACAAAATTAAATGGAAAGTAACTAAACTCAATAAAAAAAAACAATAACATAGAAGACTTAACTAGGAACAAACAGCTTTGTAAACCCTCAGACAAGGACTTAATGACGCCATGGTGAGATATAACAATTTCCACAAGTTCTCTTTTTTTTATTAAAAAAATTGTTAACAGTGAGACATCATGAGGTACAGTTGCAGACTTACACATTTTTGTGCTTGGGTTTCAATTATACAATGATCAAATACCCATCCCTGCACCAGTGCCCATTTCCCACCACCATGGATCCCAGTATCCCTCCCACCCCCCATCCCCCCCATCCCACCCTGCCTCTGTGGCAGGGCATTCCCTTTTGTTCTCTCTCTCTTATTGGGTGTTGTGGTTTGCAAAAGAGGAAATGGGAGACAATCATGTTTAGTCTATAGTCTACTTTCCGCATGCTTCTCCCATCCTGGGAGGATCCTCCCAACACCTTTATTTGGTGTTCCCCTCTTTATCTGAGCTCCCTTTTCCCCTAGTATGTGTGGTTGGCCTCAAGTCATGGAGTAAAATTCCTGGTACTAATCTCGGCCATTCTTGGGTGTTATTTTCCTATTTTGTTACTTTATGTTCCCCAGATGAATGCAATCTTTCTATGTCTATCCCTTTCCTTCTTAGTCATTTCGCTTAACATGATACTTTCCATGTAGTACCACTTGTATGTAAATTTCATGACTTCGTCTTTTCTAACAAATTCTCTTTTACTGAAGTTTTTTTTTTTTTGGCAATTCCATTAGCCATTTACTTATAGCAAGCATCATAAAATAAATTATTTTTGTGCCTGCTAGGGCTGGAGTGATAGCACAGCGGTAGGGCGTTTGCCTTGCACGCAGCCAACATGGCCGACCCGAGTTCGATTCCTCCGCCCCTCTCGGAGAGCCCGGCAAGCTACCGAGAATATCTCGCCCGCACGGCAGAGCCTGGCAAGCCCCCCGTGACGTATTCGATATGCCAGACACAGTAACAACAAGTATCACAATGGAGACGTTACTGGGCCCGCTCGAGCAAAATCGAAGAACAAGGGGAGGGCCTTTTTACCTCAGGGCTGGAGCGATAGCACAGCAGGTAGGGTGTTTGCCTTGCACACGGCTGACCTGGCTGACCCAGGTTCGATTCCTCCGCCCCTCTCAGAGAGCCCAGCAAGCTACTGAGAGTATCTCACCCACACAGCAAAGCGTGGCAAGCTACCAGTGACGTATTTGATATGCCAAACACAGTAACTAGTGTCACAATGGAGACATTACTGAGCCCACTCGAGCAAAATTGATGAAGAATGGGAGGACAGTGACAGTGACAGTGACCAGACCCTGCTACAGGGGCAGGCTTTGTGCTGAGAAAAGGGGAACAACCACAGAGGAAAGGTGACACTGATGGAGGGATTGGTGTTGGAACACTGAATGCCCATAACAATTTATGAACAACTTTGTAAACCATGGTATTTAAATAAAGTAAAAAATAAAATAATAGGTGTTCATTGAGATAAACCTGATTTTTTCAAATCAAAAATCCTGCCACACTCTCCCATTGAGACATTTAAAGACCCTAGCATAATGTACATGTAGGGAAAAAATAGCAGGGAGATAATGACACATAGATGCATTTGTTCTTGGGTAAACATACGTACAGCTAAAGAGACTCAAGCTTGATATCAAGGAAAAATATTGTGATAACTTCTTTGCCTTTACGATTTAACCAATTACTTGGTAACAGTTCATAAACTAATCTTAGCAAGTATACTGTTCTAGTCAACAGTGGGTTCATCCATCCATTACTTTGCACATGCCACTGAAAAGGTCATAGCTATTTATAACACAATGTGATGGATACTATCACAGACTCTGAACAAAACCTCAATGAGAAGACCTAGATACCATGGTTGTTAAAGAAGCTCCAGGGAATCCTTAGTATCTTCAGACACAATTTGGGCATGGTAAATAACACCTTCCAGTTTAAAATATCACCCATCCAAACACACACACACACACACACACACACACACACACACACACACACAAAATGAAGCGGAGAGGGGAATTAAGAGTAAGACTATTAAGAGCAAAATACTGCTCTCTGCAAAGAAAGATGGCGGCCGCACGGGAGCCTTGTGGACAGCAGGTTTGAGCTGGGGGCGGGGGGCGGCAGGGGCCTCATGGGAAGGGGGGCGTTCTGGGCCGTCCTTCACGCCCCACCGAGGTCTCCAGCTGCCCCCCACGAGCGGCTCTCCGGCACGGCCATGACTCCAGAGCACAGAAACCAATCTCTTAACTATCTAACTTTTAATAGAAATACTTCCAGGGTTAATAAGTAAAACAGCAGAAATCCAAAACCGCACGGCCGCTATCACGGCCGCGTGACACCATTTTATTCTTAAACCAAGCTGTAGAAAGCAAATCATTTCACAACGCTGTTTCAGCATATCTGATTGGGGAGCGGGGGGATCGTAAACTCTAAACAATAATTGTGCATCTTCTATCGAAACAATGTATCTAGCTAGAACTCATCTGCCTCACAGGAATTGGGAGGGGTGGGAGGTGGGGTTCTATTGGGGTTCACGGTTAAAAATAAGTATTGGTAAAGGGAAATGTGTTTGATACGGGCCACTCTCTTGGGCTGGAGCGATAGCACAGCGGGTAGGGCGTTCGCCTTACAAGCGGCCAACATGGCCGACCCGAGTTCGATTCCTCCGCCCCTCTCGGAGAGCCCGGCAAGCTACCGAGAGTATTCGATATGCCAGACACAGTAACAACAAAGTCTCCAATGGAGACATTACTGGGCCCGCTCAAGCAAATCAACGATCAACGGGAGGGCCTTTACTTTACTTACTCGAGCAAAAAATAAAAAAAAAAAATTAAAAAAAAGAGCAAAATACTGCCACTAGCAAAAACAATAGGCTGAAACATAAGAAATGTAATAATTAAGAATTTTTAAATATTAGCCCCAAATTTCAATTTTTCCATGTGACTTGTTTTGACAAGTCAATGGAAAGTAACCTAACCATATGTCTTGCAACTTATTGTTTTTACAGTGATTGTAATGAAAAATAGAACAGAAATCTAGAAAAGAAGACTCTTCTTTGAGCCCCAGTGTTATCATCTACCCAGTGGGCCTATTAATTGGGCCTGTGGTGAACACTTGTGGTGGATTTCCAGCGTGCTTGTGCAGGAGAAAAAAGAAAATGCGATCATTGGTTCATCAAATAAACATTGAATTATTGGTGCATTTTCGTCATCAGTTCTGGATTCCTATAAAGCACTGTGTCCCTTGCTTAGCACACGGTACAGAAAAATGGTCATTATTATTTTTCCGCCCAGTCATAACCGCGCTGGTTATTCATTCTGACTTTAAGAAACAGACACTGCACCTGCTTTTTAGGCTCCACTATAGCAGGGTCTGTGCTCAGCTACTGGGGTTAGCGCATAGTAAACCTCTTCAGACCCCTCTTCTTATCTAGTGTCAATTATGAGCTCGAGCCAGAGTATGGAAGGGGTCTGCTGCTAGACTTCTTAGGAGAATGGAGTGTTTGCAAAACTAACTCACGATTAAGCCAGATCTGTTTCATGGAATAGTTCACTCTGAATGCCTCAACAAGCATTGCTGGTCTGTAATATACAATCTAGCACTAATTTTACCACCGTGGAGAATAAACTTCTAAGAAGAGCTCCAAACGGTGTAAATTTAAAGCTTGAGGTTTTAAACACACACCTCTAATTATTTGACCTGCACGTGTGAGAGAGGAGGAGGAGGAGGAGCAGGAGGAGGAGGAGGAGGAGGAGGAAGAAGAAGAGGAGGAGGAGGAGGAGGGTATCTTTCATTTCCTCCTAAATTCAATGCATTGCAAAGGAACAATCAAATTTCATACCTGGCAGAGCTTCCCCCTCCACCCGGTGGTAGAGACCAGAGCATCCTAGGAAATGGGCTGTACTCCTCGGTGGCATACAGCAGGTTATCAGAAAGTTCTTCCCACCTGTGCCCTAATTTCCCTTCCTCAGCTTTGTCCTTCCCAACAGATGAAGATCTGACCTCTGATGGAGCAGGTCCATTACTCGACCTCCCAGGGCTGAGACTCAGGGGGGATTCCTGGAATGCGGAGCTGTCAGTGCAAACCTGGGAACATTCAGTCTTGACCAGGTGCTGCGGCCCCAGTTTCTCTGCCGCAAACAATTTTCCTGTTTTGCAAATTGGCCGTCAAGCAAATCTGCTGTGAAACAAGGGTAAGTCACAAAAAGTAAAAGAAAGTTAAAGGACTTCATGAAGTCATTTTTCATTTTCTCTCCTGTGTCTTCTTTAAGAGAGGTGCATGTTTCCCAGTTGTCAAGTCATAGGATACTTGTGTGTAAGGAACTTCACACTGAAATCGGCAAGCCTCTGAGCTGGGGTCTGATGGGAGAGTTGGGGTGGGGGGGGGGGGGGGTGGCGCTGCTCTCTTGCTCTGGTAAATACCTAACTGGTCTAGACTCTAGACCCTGCAGGCAGTTACTGCTACAGAGCAGGCGCTATTTTTTTTTAATGTCCCTGACTTTCTAAGGTGCTCTTTTTTCCAAATAGTAATTTCTGTCTACACCTTTTTCTCCACAATCAAATAGCCACCAGGCAGGGAAGCAACAGAATTTGCAAGAAACATGTTCCTTGGAAAACGTGTAACTGTCTTTTTGGGATTGGGAGAACGTGACTTGTTATTTCTGACTGCTTCATTATTCTGTTGCCTCCAGAGTAATGTCTTTAGGTTAAGATTGAACCCGCTGGTGCAAGTGTTGCCCCAGCTTATGTTGGGCGCACACGTTGCTTGCATAAGTGGTACCCTAGCACGTGTCACGTGCACTTCTCTGGAGATGTGTGCTTTCTTACTATCATACTACCAGAGCCCTACCTCCACTCCCGAGAGGCCCAAGTTCTCCATATTCTCCCTTTGTTTCCTAGTAAACTTGATACTTCAGAGTACAGTAGCACTGTCCTCTGGTTGTTCATTGATTTGCTAGAGCTAGCACCAGTAACGTCTCCATAGTGAGACTTGGTGTTACTGTTTTTGGCATATTGAATATGCCACAGGGAGCTTGCCAAGCTCTGTCATGTGGGCGGGATACTCTCGGTAGCTTGCTGGGCTCTCCGAGAGGGGTGGAGGAATCGAACCCAGGTCGGCTGCATGCAAAGCAAACACCCTACCCGCTGAGGTATTTTAAGTAAATTAGCTTAAAAAACACTGATCTATGCCCTTGGAGGAAGCCATCTCATATTTGTTGTCATTTGGAAAATTTGCTTTTGACCAGTGGGAGTGAGGATTGTGCAGAGAGGGATGTGAAAATCTACTATTTTTTAGTAAGGGATGCAGTCTGGCTTTACATGTTTGTGCCTTCAGGGAGCAGTTAGTTTTATCACTGTATTTTTGTGGAAAACAAACTGCCAAACTGTATTATCAACTGGTTATTTGATCTTTTACAACAAAACTGCCTTCTGGCAATTAGTTATGCAGTGAACATGATTGTGGCAAAGAACTTAGAGTGACCTCCCTAGAAGCAGTTCCTGAGGTACCTCTGGCTTCTTCTCCAGGTTGAGCATCCTCGTGGTCATCAAGTAATGCTATTGTAACACATTGTGTATCTCCCATAATCCTGCCCTCCCTCCCTACAGGTATCTATGCTCCACTTAGTGTATGGTCCATTCTGTCCCAGGCAGAAGGAGAAAAAAATATATATGCAAAGCAGTTTGCCTTGGATAATGATGGTGATGAACAGAGAGTAGGAGAAACTCCATGTTTTAAGAGTTAACAAGTTATTTACAGGGTTAATCAGTACTTAACATGGCCACTGATAACCAGAACCTGTCCAGCCTTGACACACCTGGTTATCAATGCTGGGCAGATGCCTTCTGTCTTGAACTCTGACTGACCTATTTGATTGATGACACTACAAAATGATTGGACAATGGACCCTTAAATGACAGGTTTTTGACAGCTCCTATCAACCTCAGATGGAACCTCTGACCTCTGAATCTCCTTTCTGACTCCAACATACTTGGAACCTGAAGGAACCTCTGGATCTCCAGCTTTTTCCCAAGGGATGGACTCTGAGCAATTTATCTCCAACCTGACCAAGAGATAGCAATGGTGACAATCCCGCCCTTTTGCCAACCTCATTCTGGGTGTTCAGACAATCCTGAGCTGAGACTGCAGATCTCACTGAAGCCCAAGAAATGTCACATTAAGACTGCCTGGGTTGTGGCTTCAGTCAGCTGGAGGAGAGGATCACTTAAATCACTTAACTTCCCGTTAGTCGTCGAGTTGCTCGAGCGGGCGCCAGTAATGTCTCCATTTGTCCCTGTCGCGTGCTAGTGTAGCCCAATGGCATCTGTTCGCTCTGGGAACATGAAGGGCCTCAAACCGATCGTTCATGATCTTGACGAAGAAGTCTGACCATCTGGAAGGTGGGCGGCCACGCGATCTTTTGACATCCCGTGGAATCAAGTCGGTAACAGCTCTAGTCCAGCGGTCGTCTTTAAATCTCATTACGTGACCAGTCCATCTGATTTTCGACACCTTGGCAAATGAGACAGCATCCCTGATTCTTGATCATCGACGGATATCAGAACTCCGGATTCTTTCTCTCATTTGAGTGAAACGTGATATTCCAAGCATAGCTCTTTCTATTCTTCTTTGGGAGACCTGAATAGTGTTCATCTTGTTTGCGTAGGAGGCGAGGATATCATTTGGAATATTGTATTAGTTATATGATGTTCTTAGTTGGATTTGCTTGTTTGTCTGTATGATTTTAGTGGTTATTAATTGTGTGGATTGTTATTCAATAAACTAGAAGTGTTTAAGCCTGTTCAACTCCATTCACCTCTATCACACTTGTGACAATGATACCGGGTCTTTTTTCCCCTATCTAATGTGGAAAGATTTTAGAAATTATTATTACAAAGTCTACGAGTCATTCTGTCCAAAGCCTTCTGGTTTATTTATTCCTTATTGTATGCATCCCCTCCTTTCATTTCTCTTCCGCAATTAAGCTTTTGTTCTAATGTGGCAAAAATTAAATGAGGGTTTATGTCTTTACCATCACCATGTAGTTATCTTTTAATTTATTTAAATAGGATTATGCTACAAACTTTGTGTTCTCTTTTATAATCAAGGCTGGCCTTTTATTTTGTTTTGCTTTTATCCCGTTTTGTTTGTTTGGTGTCCAGGCCACACGCAGCAGTGCTCAGGGCTTAGTCCTGACTCTGAGCTCGGAGGTTATTCCTGGTACTGGTCAGGGGACATATGCAGAGCCAGGATATCAAACCAGGGTCAGCCATCTGCCAAACAAATGCCTTCCTTTCATACTATCTCTCCAGCTCACCAAGAAGGGTCTTTTTTAATTTTTTTATCAAATCATTGTGACCTACACAGTTACAGACCGTTCATGACTGGGTTTCAGTCATACAATGTTCCCACACCCATCCCTCCACCCATGTACATTTTCCACCACCAATGTCCCCATTTTCCCTCCCATTGCCTCCACTTACCAGCCTGTCTCTATGGTAGGCACTTTTCTTCTTTCTCTCAATCAAGGATGTTTTTAAGATCTGTCCATGTTACCACATGAGCATCTACTTCATTAATCCTAAAGCCTGAGTGGATAGTCACCTCTTTTTAGAAATCCACCCCCTCAATGATGATAAACAAATGACCAATTAGTCCCAGCTGCTGCATTAACATTGCGATGGATGTCATTCATATCCTTGTTCCCCTTTTGGACTAATTATAGCTGTTAGAATCTTCTCCAGCTCATTTTGTAAAAAAAAAAAAAAAAAAAAAAAAAAAAGAAGAAGAAGAAGAAGAAGAAAGAAAGAAAGAATTTCTTGTGAGTGAAAGAAAAAGCATCAAGATGACACTTCCAAGATGACTCTCACACTTTCACAGCACAACTGACCACCAAGGAGCTGCAGTGTTTTTGCAGTGCAGGAGCTAGAGGACCTGAACACTCTCTAAAATCAGGGCTTGCAAAATGAATGCCTTTTACCCACTTCTCCATAGCCTTCATATTAGAAACAGCTGTTTGTATCTCTGCTACATCTTCTGAAAAAATCAATTGCGGTAATAAAAATTCTCTCTAACCATGCACACTAGCAAGAAGAGCAAAAGAGAGATCTCTGCCTCATAATAGTCATATCTGCCCTGTATCTGCCCAGCGTTGCTTTTGCTTGGAGAAAGCTAGGCTATTCATGAACTCTAAACACTGAAAATATATAGAAAATATTGGTTTTACCTTTTTATCTTCAAATGAGCATAAAATCATATTCTATAGAGTCAAAGGAAGTTGAACAAACCAATCTGTAGAATTTACCAAAATCCAAGGATAATCCTAATGCTCCATGAATTTATATAATTAAATCTGGGCAATTAGTGTCAGATTATTCTCCAGAGTGACTGTAAATTCACACTCCAGCTGCCCTCTTCTCTCAAAACACTTAGTATCACATAAATAAAACATTTTAAGTGCCAACCTCTGCCAAAGAAAAAGGCCCAATTTTTGTGTCCCACTACCCTATTGTAGGTGATTTAAATTGATTTATAAGAATACCTTTTGTTGTCTCTGATGTGAGCTACTGCCCAAACTAATTCTTATATATGTCTTTCCATTTTACACATGATTTCACAGTTTAGACTTGATGTCTGTCTTTTTAAATTTCCCTAAATTGGATTGGCCCAGTGATCTAAATTAATTTTCAATTTAATTTAAATTTTTAATTTTGGGGAGGAGGGTGGGTTTGGGGCCTCTCTTTGCAGTGTTAGCCTGTGGTACCAGGGACTGTACCCTGGTCAATTGCAAGCAATGAAAACACCTTAACTACTATATTAATTCTTTGGTCCTAATTTTTTAAGATTTTAATTTATTTAAATCTTTATTCATTTGTTTATAATTTTTCGGTGAAAGGAACAGAGCACAGCTACAAGCAAATGCATTGTCACTGTGCTAACTTTTTAGCCCTATCTGGTTTTTGATTGCTTCTTTTGACTTTGAAAAAGTAGAATTCAGGGTGTTAATTTTCTGTTTTATACACAGTAAATGGAAAATCAGAGAAGCTAACCAACACACTCACGGCCACCCAGGGCTAAGTAGAAGAGACATGTTTTAAGCTAGATATGTCTAAAGCCAAATTCTTTCATACTCAGGATCCTATCAAGTTTTGCTCTATCATATAGAATATGAAATCTCTGAGGACTAATTCATACTCCTTCCAGTTTAATAATACATTATTTTTGTAATTACAATAGTCCTTTATCGGGCCTTTGAAAATAAAGCCAAATGAAAAAACACTAAACATGGCTCATTTAAAGAACTATCAAGACCTCAAAGGATATCACTGCAGAAATGTTTTTCTCATTAAAAATAGTTGAGATGGGAAAGTGTGCTTTTTTTCTGAACCTCCACACTTCTGGAGGTTCAAAAAAAATGTTCACTATATTCATCATAGTCTCCCTTCTACATCTGGACAAGACTTGTTCAATCTCCAACTCTTCATTCAAAGTGATGTCTTGAGTCTTCTCATAAATCCTGAGAAAGAGCACAAAATCTTTTGATCTCATTTTTTATCTCTATATATGTATGTGACCCGCATGGCAGAGCCTGGCAAGCTTCCTGTGGAGTAGTCGATATGCCAAAAACAGTAAGAGGTCTCACAATGGAGACATTACTGGTGCTCGCTCAAGCAAATTGATGAACAATGGGATAACAGTGATATGTGAAAAAAACATAACAAGGTGTTCATCTTCCAGCAGACCATTAACAGAAGCACGCAGGAAGCACAGAAAAAGCTCTTGGTTGGACAAGGAGTGTCATGGAAGATTTCAGAAGAAACAATCGTCCAACTGATTCTTGAATAAGGAGCAGGCTTTGTCAGGGAGATACGGTGGAGAGAGAATTTCAATAAAGCAAGAAAGCTCAAGAAGCATAAAAGATCTTCCAAATAAAAGCAAAGAGTAGATAATTCCACCAAACACCAGTCATTTTAAGGCTGCTTTCTGCATTGAGATCTAGCAGATCATCTTTGAATTTTTAAAAAAGAGATGGGGACACTTTTTAAAAAAGAGATGGGGACACTGCATCTGGGACTGCAACCTCTAGAAATCCAAGTGCTGAGCACCAGAGTGATCTTCAGCAAGTACTACAACACAGAATGTGCAGTGATCACTGACCACTAGCAAGCACCATGGCTGAGTGTGCAAACCACAACAAACTTGTGTGACTCCCAGTTATCACAATAACAATGGCAATGTAGGGAAGAAGAAGGAAAGGAAAGGAAAGGAAAGGAAAGGAAAGGAAAGGAAAGGAAAGGAAAGGAAAGGAAAGGAAAGGAAAGGAAAGGAAAGGAAAGGAAAGGAAAGGAAAAGAAGTGTGGAGGGGTAGGGAAATAGAGGGGAAGGAAATAGAGGGGAGAGAAGGGAAGGAAAAGGAAAAAAGAGGAGGAAAAGGGAGGGAGAGGGAAGGGAAAGAAAGGAAAACCGATCTAAGTCTGTTAAAACTCTGCTTCTTGGGGTCCCCAAGTGCTTTTTTCAATGGTTCTGGGATAAAGCCAGAAAACTCATATTATTTAAAAAGTACCCCCAGGAGACTGTCATCGTCGAGAAGTTTGGCAAACACTAAACTAGCTCAAGCCTTGCAACCAGAATTCCTCCCTCAGCACTTTGAAGACTCAAGCACAGCAGCTAGGCTCGTAGTCAGCCAACAGTGAAATGATGTGATGCATCGCCCTGGATAGCTCAAGGATCACTGATCACTGTCCTCCCATTGTTCATCGATTTGCTCGAGCGGGCCCAGTAACGTCTCCATCGGAGACTTTGTTGTTACTGTGTTTGGCGTATCGAATACGTCATGGGGAGCTTGCCAGGCTCTGCCGTGTGGGCGAGATTCTCTCGGTAGCTTGCTGGGCTCTCCGAGAGGGGCGGAGGAATCGAACTCGGGTCGGCCATGTTGGCTACGTGCAAGGCAAACGCCCTACCGCTGTGCTATCGCTCCAGCCCACAACTCAAGGATATATTTCATTAAAGAATGTGACTTGTGAATAACAGCTCTGTACCAAACTCTTCTTTCTAGATCTCTTGCCTAACAATTTCCCTACACAATCTCACTCAATCTCTCAACAATACAGTAAGGTAGATACCTTCTACGTTGCATAGATTTAGAAACTGAAATCTGAAAAGAGCCCTGAGAAACTTGTAGGAAGTCATACATCTTATAGTAAGAAACCGAGTTGGAAATGGAATCAAATTTATTTGAATCCAAAGTCCAGATTTCCCATTATCCTGGCTTCTTCAAGGGTCAGTGGCAGATTCCATCTTCAGAGAGTCAAAACTCTTGAAATGGTGAGGCAGAATTGAAGAGTTAAAGCCTTGACCCAGTATCCTTTCATCTGAAGTTGACCCTTCACTGACCTCTACTCCCCCATCCCACCTGCATCACCCCCAAAAAACCATACTATTTGCTCCTTGCCACTCTGTTGCAATTTTCCACCCAGATTATTTGTGGCTATAACAAGCAAGGCTATGCCAATGTCTGGTATTAAAAGAAGCATGAGCCTTCATTCCTGAGGTAATGAGACCTTTTTTTTCCAAGTTCCTTCCTCCAAAGTTCATGAACTTAATAAAAAATAAAATAAGACCCGCTCTATTACAGCCCAGACCTGTGCTGCAGGAAGCCAGACTTGATTAGGTAAAGTCAGTGCTTGGATGAAAAAGAAAACGTATTCATAGACAGCTCTGGCCCTGCCTTCCACAGAATCCACAGAAAACCACAGTTGGGAGGGGGGGTCAAGGGAGGAGAGGGCAGCACAGCTCAAATTAAACACTCTGGTTCCACTCAGCAGGCATCATCTGCGTTGCATGGGCAAAGTGGTCTTAATAGAGGTTTAACAGCATTTTCTCCCTCTTGCCAATGGAGCTTTGGAGAGGGTCGATGTTCAATTAATTCTTCAAAGAAACTGATGATTTGTATCCATCGCATGCCTCTGTAGAGCTACCCCACAATAAGGAGGCTCTCAGGTATGGGTCGCCCACACTCTGGTCTCTGCCACCTCTTGCTCCTCAATACCTCATTAATTGTCACATTCTACTGCAGCTGTCACTTGTGGGTCTCAGTGACCCTTGTCATTACCCCACGTGACTCTCCCTTTGAGACTCTTAAAGCCCACTTCCCTCCTTTAGAACCCCCAACTTCTCCTCAGTTCATTCGCAAGACTTCTATACTAATACCTCCTGGACCTTTCAAAAATAGACTCACCTGCCTATCGGTCCCTGCCAGCAGGCAGTCATCAACTCTGCTCCAAGTGCAAGAGAAACCCTCCGGGACATGGCCATTTCTGCTCTTACACACCAGATTCACCCCCTGCCCTATCCACCTCTCAGTGAGTTAGATACCCTTCAGCGTTGTTCCATCATCACTCATCTCTTCAGCTGCCAAGATGCCGGGGAGGTTTACTTGGCAATGTCAAATGACACCGAAAAAGGGAAAGGAGGCTCTACCTCAGCTTCAAGTCTCTATACCCTAAAGCTGCAATGAGAAACAAATGAGAAAAGAATAAGAAACCCCACCACCACCACCACCACCACCACCACCACCATCACCACCTCCATGCATTGTGAAACACAACAGGATATGTACCAGGTAACAGTACCACCTCCCACCCAGACTTTGAAGCCAAGCAGGCCAGCCCTTGAATACAGCTCATCAAGCCAGGCTGGACACTTTCCAGGGCAGGCCCTGTCTCTCATCTGTCAGACATGGAGGCAGTGAAATAGAAAACTCTTGAGACTAGAGAGAGGAGTTTGAAACCAGCACAATAGCCTGTTAGTTCCCCTGCACCTTCCCCCAGTGAAACCTCTACGTCTGGGATTGCCATTTCAGGTTATTGCTTAAGCGGGAAGTGGTTTTCTGATCAGTGGTTTCACCCTATTGGATCACAAGAGCTCCCACCGATGACAAGTTTAAGACCTGCTAGGATATTAGAACTCATGTCATGGCCGCCAGTGGATAGCCAACACCATTGAGAAGATGATAGAGAATCTGAGGGAAAAAAATAGCTTTCAAGATCCCCCTACCCAGAAAATTTTGTGCAACTGAAATACATAACCCTGACAGGACTCCCTGGCCCTTGGACCCCTCCAGCCCAGATGTGGTGTGTAGTGGTGATGAGGAGTGTGTTGCATTTCCTATGTATTAAGCCATCGGGCCAGGAGAACAATGTCATCATTGATGGGGAAAGGTCGCTGAAATTCCAAGGACACTTGAGGCCTTTCACAGGGCTGAGACAGAGATGCCTAATATTAATCCTACGTAATATGAGGCTCTGACAGCCACTCTCTAATGGGCTTGCTGGCAGCTCAATTGGCCATTCACAGTGATTCAGTGCATCCCCAAGGAAGTGGTTTGGATGAGGGAAACTCACATATTTTTATCTATGATCCAAAGTTCCCCCAAAACATATTAGCCCAGGCCACTCTGATTCTTGTGGGGGAAAGGAACTTTGCTCCAAGAAAGGCTCACTTAATTGATGGAGGTGGGGGAGGGTGGGGCAGCAGGGTGTCCGACCCCAGTGAGATCACAGTCTTTCCATTTACCAAACACATATTAAAGGGGGACAGAATGTACCAAACACACAACGTATTGCTGCTGCCCTCTGCAACATATATTCTGACCCCTGACCTGGGATCCCGGATGACCCTCCACCCCTTTACACTGGTGCTTAAGAGAGCATTCATTCTCTGGGCAAACATTCCATGAGGACTTGCCCTATTTTAGGCTCCAGAGAGAGGGATGACAAAGGCCAACGGGACAGAGCCATGCTCCCCCTTGTGCGGTTTGCGGACTTCCTGAGAAGTGAAACCATGACTTTGTTCATTACAAGAAATGGAACGGCTGTTTTGTTAAGGGAAGCGCAGTACCCCCCAGGAGGGCATTAAAGCAGTTTTTCTAAACTGTCAGGGGAAATTGGGGAGGATCTTGAAAATATGACAATTTAGCCTATCCAGAACTGACAAGGCTGAATTACCCTAGGCTAGCCTAGTCTCCAAGGACTTGGCCTAGGGCAGGAGAAATAGAGAAGTAGATAACAAAAGAACCCCAGGGCTACCACAGAAAATAGGGAGTGGAAGGGATGGGCAGTTTAGGGAGATGCATAGAATAGTTAAGCTAGAAGGAGTCTTGGCATGACTGTCCCCGAAACCCTTCTTTAGAGCTGCGATCTGAGCTAGGACAACTCTTGCATTCCAAGAGCAGTATCTTAATGCTCACCTAGCAATGCTTCTCACTTGAATGCAGGTGTGGATGGTGCACTAGCCACACCGGCAGAAAACTAAAAAATTAAAAGACGAGCTTTAAGAAGAGCTCCCAGGATATGAACTTCACCCATGCACATATCCAGGTATGACTGTACAATTATTAAATAAATGACCATTACAAAAAAATAACAACAAGAGGGGAAGGAATGTCTCTGATAGAACATATATGTGTATGTAGAACATACATTATATATAGTAGACATATACATTTATATGTGGAGGCTCTGGGTTTCATCCCTTCAAATCAAAAAAAAAAAAAACTGGAGGGGTGAACCAGAACCATTCACGTCCAATGTTTACTCATCAGACAATCATTAAAAAACTACTAAAAATAGTACAGCATACAAGATGTAATTATGCATTGGTAAAAATAGGTAAATGTATAGAAAGTAGACATGAATGACAGTCAAAGGCAATCAAGGAAGGCTTCCCAGTGGATATGGCATTTGATCAACCTAAAGGACAGGCAGCTAGAGGTGGGAAAAAGGAGAAATGAGAATAAAACTGAGATAAGAAGACTGTGGCATTTATCTTGAACAGTGAGCCGTCCTTCCAGGCCAACACAAAGCCACAGGGCAGTATGGCTGAAGTGTGGCTGGACTTGGCAGAACCGTCATCAGGCCAGTCCTGCCACGTTCCTACTGTTCCCAGGACCTGGGCTGCTCCCCAGGTTCCAGAATGCAGCCACTCCCTGAACCTGTGCCAAGTGGCCGACTCAAGGACTCCCTGCTTCCTTCCCCAGTCCTTGGCTGCCGTGTCCTCATTGTGCCCCCCAGGAACAAGTTTCCTCTTGTTCCTGGAGGGCAGACAATAGAATTCTTCAGAGCCTTCCCCGGAAGGAGCCGTCCTGAGGCAGGCAGCCTCCCTCAGCCCGGGTTGGAGGTGGGTTTTCCTTCCTGGAGGTGCAGCTGCTCTCACAGTGCCTTGGGCTCCTCAGACCCCTGAGGCAGCCCTGCCCTTCCAGAAACTTCCTCCTCTGCCAAGACCTCAGCCTCCAGCCTGCACCAGCAATCAGGGCCCTTTGACTGTGAATAGCAGGCTCCTAGGTGATACAGCTGATCTCAACCCGCCTCCGATCCTGCCAGGCTCTGGGTTTGCAGGATGTTTTGTTCAGATAAATACCCAGTCCACAAGCCAGTGCTTTGTCAAAGGGGCAGGAGGAAAGTGGTGGACCAGGAGGGGGGCTGGGGAGAGTCAGGGCTGGTACAGCTGATCTCAGTGGCTTTCAACATCTATCTCCCTTGCAATGGCCACAGAGTTCCCCTTCTCTATGGATAAGCAAACACACACAACTTACATGTGCACACACATACATGCACATATCCCATCCCATCCACCATACCTCTCCATGTGCCACACCTCCATACATATAGACATATACACACCCCACACATACACACAACCCATTCACCACGCATACGATTTTTTTACAATTATATGCATACTTATTTTTATTATATTTAAATTGCATGATATATGATCATCATTTTATATATCTTGGTCACGGTCCTCCCGTTGTTCATCGATTTGCTCTAGCGGGCCCAGTAACATCTCCATTGTGAGACTTGTTGTTACTGTGTTTGGCATATTGAATACGTCACAGGTAGCTTGACAGGCTCTGCCGTGCGGGCGAGATACTCTCGGTAGCTTGCTGGGCTCTCCGAGAGGGGCGGAGGAATCAAACTCGGGTCGGCCATGTTGGCTGCGTGCAAGGCAAACGCCCTACCACTGTGCTATTGCTCCAGCCCTTGCACGTGACCAACCCAGTTCAATCCCTAATATATCTTATTTTCATATAAAGAGAATGTTATTACTCTTCAAATAGATACCCACACACACATAGACATACACACATCACATACTGTGGGTTTCAAAAGAAAAGTACGGGGCACATGGGACTTGAGTATTTGGTGGCCAAGAATGATTCCCCTGGCCACACATGGCAATGGATGGCCAAAGGACCAGGAGAACAGAGAAACAGGGACCCAGGCTGATTGGTAGATAGTTTATTTCTCTCTCCTCCCCAACGTAGTCAGATCTCTCCCCTTACTTACAGCACAATTATAGTTGTAGTTTTGGTCATAGTATCAGTCATCACAGTTCCATCATCCTCGTCCTCATAGTCCTTGACTTTCTAGTTATCATTCCCTCTTACACCTTACACCATAGTTATATAGAAATCATGAGGGTAGGGGTGGATATAGGTGGTGTTGAACATTGTTATAACAACAAACAGAGGTAAAGCCACTCCTTAAGGGGAAGATCTAGGAGATTAACTCAAGAACAAGATCTCATCTGAGGGTTCAACACTCTAGATTACTAGGAGGTCCACCCAAGGGTGGGATTCCATCTAGGGTGTTGCTTTCTCCTTTCCTCAGCTAGAAATCCATTTAAACAAGGTAAAGGCCCTCCCGTTGATCGTCGATTTGCTCGAGCGGGCCCAGTAACGTCTCCATTGGAGACTTTGCTGTTACTGTGTCTGGCATATCGAATACTCTCGGTAGCTTGCCGGGCTCTCCGAGAGGGGCGGAGGAATCGAACTCGGGTCGGCCATGTTGGCCGCTTGTAAGGCAAACGCCCTACCCACTGTGCTATCGCTCCAGCCCATTTAAACAATAATAGTGAATTTACTTCTTACTAGTATTTCTAGTCATTTTATATGAACACAGTAAGAGATATGCTAAGCTTAAAGGTTGACTCTTCTTGGGGACATCTCGCTATATATCTCAGACTATGGTCCTCAGGGCAAGTTACTCTTTCCTACACACAGCAGGGTCCTTATTCAGTTACTTCTTTTTGGGTCATGACAGAGTTTGTCCATGACCGTGTTCTTAACTTATTATACTTCTTATGGCACTTAGCTTGTACCTTTACGATGCCAGGGTAGTTTACAGCTTGCCCTGGGTCCATCCAGCCCCTTCATCAACACTCTACCTTTGGGGATGTTAGAAAGTAAGTGCAATCAAGGCTTAAGTCAAGTAAATATTATGTATGCCCAGGAGTAAATATTATCTGGAATTGATTAACTCCCATGTTACAAAAGCCTGGCATCAACTGTCTTCCTGTGTCTATACAAAAAAAGGACATTACTAAACCATGAAAATGACATAAAGGAAAGAGAAAAGCAATATAGGATTATTAGTGTTTGATGGAATTGGGTGTGCCTCAGGGGCACTGTTGTGGGAATAACTCAATAAATCTAAGCTCCCTGTGGGAGAAGCAAGGACAACCCAATGTTATCCAACAATATACCACTACCACCACCACCACCACCACCACCACCACCACTGCCACCACCACTGCCACCACCACCACCCCAACACACACATACATACTCATAGACAGGTGAGTGACTTATATGAACAAGAGACGAGAGAGCCCCTCTGACCTGGTAGAGTAATCATCTCTAACTCCCAACTCCAGCTCCAACTCTTCACCAATCCATAGATGCTAAATATCTGAGGTTGTGTCCCATGTCTCTGAGGTTGTGTCCCATGTCTCTGAGGTTGAGTAAAGACTCAACCTTCTAGAGGCCTTCTAGAGGTCCCTCAAGGGATAATTAAAGAATGCTTTGCCAGAGTGACAATTTGGGGATTTGCAGGATTGAGTCCTACCTCAAGAATGTATTCAACTTTCTATGAAAAGCAGTTCAAAGGGTTTATAGCTAGTAAACAAGGTGTATGGTAAATAAGAAAAAATGCTATTAGAGTTTTAAAAGGGGAACTATGTGTTCTGGAAGCAGAGAGAAGAGAGCTTATCTGCCTTACAGGTCAAGAGATACTTATATGAGGGGAATAAAGTTTAAACTAATACTTAAGAGAGCTGTGGAGATAATGTAGCCAGTAAGGTGTTTGTCTTGAATGTGGCAGATCAGTGTTTGATCCCCAGTACCCCATATTAGCTCCTGAGCCTGCCAGGAATGATCCTTGAGAGTAGAGGCAGGAGTAAACCCTGAATCAGCTCAGATATAGCCCCTCCCCGCCAAAAAAGAAACAAAACAAGTAAACTAATATTTGAAGAATAAGTTTTGACAGTGGGTACTGAGCAAAAACACTCCCCACAGAAAGAAAGAAAGAAAGAAAGAAAGAAAGAAAGAAAGAAAGAAAGAAAGATTAACCCGTGTTTGTTGAGAAGGCTGGAAGCATGGAAGGAGTGAGGAAGGAGAGAAGACAAGGTACCAGAATGTGATTATAGAGTTATGGGTGTAGAGAGGAACTGGTCAGAATCAACAATGCTGGAGAAGGAGAATGTGCAGATGCAAGACTATTTTGTAAGCCAAATCTAGACCATCCATATTATAAAGAGTACAGGAAAGCAAGATTGGTGGGGGCTGGGGAGGGCTGTTTCTGGAGACTGGTGGAAAGACACACTAGAACAATGGCTTCTGGGGATATGGATGATGTTAAGAAGTTAGGTTTTAGTGATGGCCTATAGCAGTGCTTCTAGGCTCGGGTCTGAAGGGCCCCTTGTTTTTCATATTAAAGGTAAATGTAAAGGTAAAGGCCCTCCCGTTGTTCATAGATGTGCTCGAGCGGGCCCAGTAACATCTCCATTGGAGATTTTGTTGTTACTGTGTTTGCCATATCGAATACATCACAGGTGGCTTGCCAGGCTCTGCCGTGTGGGCGAGATACTCTCGGTAGCTTGCCGGGCTCTCCAAGAGGGGCGGACGAATCCAACTCGTGTCGGCCATGTTGCCTGCATGCACAGCAAACACCCTACCGCTGTGCTATTCATATTAATCATGTTAATGGAGATCCATGGCTCGAGACTAGGGGGGAGTACTAGTAGAACAGAACTAGTAGAGTACCAGTAGAACAGGAAGGAAAAAAACAAAGGAAACTACAGTTGGGAAAAGATTGAGAAACCTGGGGCAAAAGGAAGGAGAAAAGAGAGTGACATGATGAATCATGATTTCACGGATTCTGATTGAACAGCCAGGAAGGTAGCAGGAGCTAGTGTTCTTCCCTGAACTAGAGAATGTAGGAAGGAGGGCAAGTTTGAAGAGTAGAAGGAAGTAGGGTCTGTCAATCATGCTTAATTGAGAGACCATGGCATATCTTCACATTTCTATGACTAGGACACAGTTCTGGGAAGGTCAAGGACCAAAACTAGGGCAAGTCATGTATGACACATTGAGAGCAAAATTCAAAGAAGCACTTACTCTCAGGTCCAACAAAGGTAAGGCCATCACTTGAGATTGGGTGTTTTATTAAATGTTGTTCCTCTAGCCCAAGGCCTAGTTGTACAGAGAGGTTCTGTTCGACCTACAAGTTTGAATGATATCAGCCTATAGCTAATGGGGCGAGCATTTCCCATTGTTTAGCTTCCCAGCATTGATTGCTACTTCCTAAGAGCACTTTATTTCATTTGGGGGGAATCCACTTCCTCCATTGTATATCTGGGTGACATTGTGGGAAATAGGCACTTGCCTCCCACAATAGAAGCCCAAGAGAGTCTTGGAAAAACCAATATGAGTTTGAGTCTAATTGTCTCTGGTTGTTCTCGGTATAAATACTGACATAATGGCCCTTCTAAATTGTGAAACAAGATGTGCAAAGGAGGAGGAAATGAATAACTACAGGCCACTTAAGTTTGCTGGCTCATCTTTCTGTGTTTCTCCATCCCTGTGGCCACTTTTCAATGCTAAGGGAAGAAAACCAAGTCTTCTCTAGTGTCTGAGGGTTTGGATTCTGCAGCAGCAGCAGCAGCAGCAGAAAATTCTGGTAGTTTAAGAGGATCCTCTAAAAATTTTAAGCCTGGGGTTGGCAGTATTGGAGATCAAATTTGGGAGAGGGATATGTAGTGTCTAAGAATAAAACGGTCATCATGAGAAGCAGAGCAAAAGCAACTGAAGAAACTGGATTCTTGGTGCCATTTCTTGAAACCACTAGTTTGAGTCTCCCCTGAAAAGCATGAGATGAATAAGTTAGAGGTTCTGATGCTATAACTGAAATCTCAACAAGAGGACTTTCATAAGATAGATATTTTTTTCTCTCACTTAACAGTCCAGGGGAAAAATGGACCCAGGCTAACTGAGTAACTCTATCAACTCTACGTGTAGCTTCTATCTCTCAGCCCAATACGATGCTTCCTTCCAGTGACTAGGTCCATTTTTTGTTCTGGGGAAGAGCAGAGGAAGGTTAATTGGGATACCAATTAGTTTCTTTATGAAGTATCATAGGCTCACTTCCATGCTAAACTTATGTTCCAGGAAGACTAGGGAATGTAGTCTCTGGTGTGTGTGTGTGTGTGTGTGTGTGTGTGTGTGTGTGTGTGTGAGACAGGGAGGAGTATCTTGTATATGGTGCTTGTGTGTTGTATGGGATGTATGTGTGAAGTAGTGTGTGTGTGTGTGTGTGTGTCTATGTGTCTGGGGGCCGTGCTTGGTATATGGTGCTTGTGTGGTCGATGGGATGTGTTTGTGAAGTATTGTGTATATGTCTATATGTGTGTGGGGGATCAGGTATATGGTGTTTGTGTGGTGTTTGGGATGTGTGTGTGTGATTGCAGTGGTGTGTGTGTGTGTGTGTCTATGTATGTGTGTGGAATGTATGATATTTGTGGGATGTATAGGATATGTGTATGTATGCTTGGTGTGTGTGGGAGGGTATGGTATATGTTGTGTGTGAGTGATGGCTCACCGTGTGTGGGGATATGTTTTATGGTGTGTGGAAGTAGTGGTTCACATATTTTGAGGCACCCACCTGTGATCATAGTTACCTTGCACTGTCAGTTCCCCACTTTAACTATCTCCCATTTCTCCACATTCTCGCCCAGGGCTTGCTTCTGCTCTATTTGATTACACCACCTTAGTTAGATCAGCTCAATACAGGAGTGAGAGCAGGAGCATTCAGGACGTGCATTCATACCCGGATGCCAGGATAGCCCCTAATCACTGGAATATGGAGACTGGTGAGCAACTGTCCCAGTCCCTGATTTTTCTAGATCATCAAATTTCATAACCTTCCCCACACTATCATTTTTGCCTTCGTCTCTTTCCAGGCATCCCCTCTTCCTGTTTCCTCACCTCTGCTTCTTGACATCTCCAGAACCATCTCCTTGTTTCAGCCTTTGCCGTGAGTGAAACACAAAATAAGACACCAAATTCAGAAGGTCAACCATGGCCCTGTCAGTAAAATTCTGCATGAGTTGTAGCTCACTACCTGTGCTTCATCAGTGGCAATGATGCAGGCTAGTATTCTATTCTTGCTGGAGACTATAGACAAGTTTAACCCAAAAGGAAACTACTGACATGGAAGCATAAAGCAGTAGAAAGTGCAGAATGTAAACAGTCAAGGATCCCTTATATTTATTGGGAGCAAGGATGCTTCACAGAGCAAGAAGCTCTCAAACTGCACTTCCTCAAAGGCACACACATTGGGAGAAAGCCTCATGGTGGATTATAGCAGGAAGGTAATTATGGCAGCACTGACATAGATGCAGTGGGATGCACTCCCACCTTGTATTTTAGGAGCTCAGGCAGGTGTAGGGAGTATTTCTACCTTCAGTGAAAGTGAGAGGGACTAAGTCTTGCAGAATCCCAACCAGGGGCAGAAGTGAAGTCTGGGGCCCCGGGAAATGAGGTGCTAGGGCTGTCCCGCACACAAACGCACCAGGAGGAATACAGAAACTTAGCTCTCCCTCCGCACATGTGCCTTCCCTTCTCCTGTTTATTTATACTCCTTGTGGCTAGAGGGGATCAGGGCATAATTCATGACCCGCCCCCTTCGACACCCTATGGAGAGGAGGGAAGCAGGGAACACCCTTGTCAAGTGCCAGATGTTTGGCAGGAGCCTCAGGACCGCTGGTGGCTTTGGAGGTGAAACAGGAAACTCCTCTGGGGCAGGAAAGCTGGAGGCACAGACATTTGCTGAGTGAAAGACAAGTGGCTTCAGAAATGCAATGGATGGGGAGACAGGGCAGAGTCGGATGCATCAGGTTCCAACCCCACCTCTTCCCTGCTTTCCTATCCTGTGGAGCCTGGCTGTCACTTTCTCTGCCTGAGCCTCAGCTTCCTTCACTTTCTCATGCCTCTCTGTCTCTGAGGTTCCTGGATGCTTGACAGGTTGAAAAAGAGCGTGTTTCACATGCTAGGGGACAAGGCAGCTCAGATAGAGAAGGGAGCACCAAATAAAGGGTGTTGGAAGGATTCTCCCAGGATGGGAGATGCGTGCTGAGAGTAGACTATAGACCGAACATGATCTCCACTCAATGCCTCTTTTGCAAACCACAGCACCCAAAAGGAGAGAGAGAACAAAAGGGAATGCCCTGTCACATAGGAAGGGTGGGATGGTGGGGGGGGGGGGGGAAGTGTGGGAGGGATACTGGGATTAGTGGAAAATGGGCACTGGTGGAGGGATGGGTACTCGAACATTGTATAACTGAAACCCGAGCACAAAAATTTGCAAGTCTACAACTGTACTTCATGGTGTTTCACTAATAAAAATTTTAAAAAAAAAGAAAAAGAAAAAGAGCGTGTTTGTCCCAAGCACTTCTTCTTTGAATAGTAGACAACGTGCAATGTCTTTGAATGAAAAGGAGCTTTAAAATGAAAGTGACTCAGTTCTGGAAGGTAGCACAATGATTTCTACACATGCTGTAAAAAGTTTGATAACTCGTGGTATCACATGGTCCCATGAGCATAGCTGGGTACAGCTCCTCCCCCCAAAACCACCAAATGTGGTCCTAAAGCCCCCAGAGCACTTCCAGCCTGGCCCCTGGTAAACCCCAGCAGCAGGGAACCTGAGCAGCACCGCCTCACCTCCTCATCCTCAGACCCTGATACTGAAATGCCATCCAGCCTGATCGAGAATCTTCGGTAGAGTCCTTGGCCTCCTAAACACTGCTCCGGAGTCCCATCAAATGAATTAAACAAAAATAATAAAATACCATTTTTAATTGCTCAGACTGCATGTAGAGCAGCATGACTAACCAGGAGACAGAGGAAACACGAGATTAGTTGAGGGGGTGGGTGGTGGGGAACAGGGTGGTCAGCAGGGCTATTAAAAATGCTGCTTGCCCAGTTTCTACTTTCATCTGGTTGCTTCAGTTCAACATTAGGAGTCAAGAGTGAGTACATGTTTTGCTCATATTGTCTCCTTCAATGACCACATTGAAGACTCTTCACTCTCCTTCTCCTAAAATGCCATATTACTTGGGGCTGGGGATACAGCCCAAGGGTATCGCATATATGCTGTGCATGTAGGAAGCACAGATTTGGCCCACAGCACCACATATCCTCCAAGCACCCCAGAACTACCCGCAAGGAGTGAGCCAGGAGTGGTCCCCGAGCACCACCCAAAAATCAAAACTCCAACAAACAAACAAAAATATAAGCAAGATAAACAAATAAAGCACCCTCTCTCCTGCTTTCATCTTTGTTCATCCAAGCTCCTTCTCTATTCAACATCTGCCAAGCTCTTGTCAGGTCCTGGGTTCTACATAGTGAAAAGAGAGAAAGGCAGAACACCTGCTTCTCACAGGCATACAGTTTAACATTGATGAGGCTAACTAGATAGATATCAATTATACACAATTTGGAAAGGGACCCGGGTTATGTATGACTCAGATGGTAAAGCACATGCTTTGCATATGTGGGGCCCTGGGTAATGTCATTGACAGCACATATCACCCATCCTCATTCCCCATATGCTCTCAGAATTGCTGAGAGCCTCTCTGGTGGATCCCAAGTACCACCACTACCTCTACCATAGCAACAACAAAATGTTTCCAACAAAAGGATGCCCCTGAGGCAGAGGATGGTAAACATGATCATGGAAGAAACACATTGCCTTGTGGCAGTCAGGGAAGACTCTTGCAGTAGGGAATGGCTTTGTGTCCTGCCTGATTAGAACCAAATCTTATTTAGCTTTCAGAGGCAGCTCAAATATCACCTTCATGAAGTCATTGAAGTCTCCCCAAGCAAGACAGTCATTCTTTCCTCTGGGATCTATCAATTTTTTGTTGTGGACACTAACAAAGCTTTTAGGACTCTGTGTCGTTATCTTTAGCCATATTCTGCACTGTTTTTGCCTCAGATTGTAAAGCAATTGATTGCAGAAAGTCCAGATTATTCATTACTGCTGCTCCCACCCTGCACAGGTACATTTGAGATGTTCAGGTAGAACTGATGGAACTGAACTAAAAGATGAATCTAGAGTGAATCACTTATTGAGCAATTTAACCCATATCATATTCTAGCTCATGTTCTTTTTCCTTAACAAAGAAAAGAATTTTCTACTACATTTTAATGTAGATATGATACAATTATATAAATAAGCCTGTATAAAAATTCTAAGCCTGACATTCCAATAACAGATCATACAGGTCTATCACCAGCATTGAAGTCATTTATCTGTAATTTGCTCAAAGTGTTACTGTAAAAGTAACCAAAGTGAGGTTTCTTATTTGCAATATGAATTTATATGGTGGGGTCTATCTTTGTAACTTTAGAACAAGGAAATGGGGTGTCTGGGCATCTATCACTATCACTATAACTCTGTTGTTCTTCAATTCACTTGAGCAGGCCCAGTAACGTCTCCATTCACCCCTGTCACGTGCAAGTTTAGCCCGATGACATATTGGGGCCTCCTTCATAGTCAGGTGAATGAGGACTATTCATTGTTACTGTTTTTGACATATTAAGTATGCCACGGGTAGCTTGCAAGGCTCTGCCGTGTGGGTTGGGGATACTCTCGGTAGCTTGCCAAGCTCTTCTAGATGGATGAAGCCACTAATCACCTTTACAGGTGTTCCTAGTCAGGCATATAGGCGGGTATAATACTCTCAGTAGCCTCCCGGGTTCTCTGAGAGTGAGAACTAGAGAATAAGAGGTCTTGCTTCCGGGAGCTTGGTTTTATAGTCTCTGGATGGCCATTGATGGGTTACACAGCAGTTGGTGGGTATAACTGTCTAGCTACTAGAAGGTGGGGGAAATGGGTGGAGGAGGCCCAGTCCCGAACAGAGCAGGCTTGGAGATCTTAGCCCCGGGTCCCGCACACCTGGGTTCCTCTGCCAGTTCCTCGTCCAAGCATGTGGAGAATGGTCTCAACATGACTTTGACTGGGTCCCGGAGGTCTTCATCTGTCGGGGCTCTGCTCAGGGCTGAGAGGGAAACTCAACCCGCCCTCCTCCAAGGGGCCCCAGTGAGGACAGCCAGGCGCAGGGGCAGGAGTCAGGGCATCAGAACAAAAAATGACCTTGGGGAGCATTGTCGTCTTAGAAATAAATACATTTGTCACCGTTTTTCTTAGAAGGTAGAGTTGTAACAAAACCAGGATCAGCATCAATTGGGAAATTGAACTATAGTTCGCCCATGCAATTGCCTTCAATGGCGATATATTCTCTCCTATCAACATCGTATGCATCCCTTTCAGCCCCTATCTCAAATAAGACCTTGTTTATTTAACCAAAGGGTAGATGGTTGGAATTTTTCAAAGGTCATAAAACACATCAGTGGTAAACTAAGAGAACCTGCCTTAAGCCACGCTGCCAATTATTCTTCCCTTCATACTAGCATTGTCCAAAGTACTGGGTCCTGGATACCTGGGAAATGTTATCCCTTTCTTCTTTTTAGAAGACTCTTAATCACCATTAACACCAAAATACTGTAAAAACAATTCTGCAATTTAGAAACCATGGTTTTTGTTTGTTGATTGAATACAATATTTTCTAATACTTGAGCCCTTTCCCCATAAAATTCATTCACATCCCCTGAAATAAGTATTCCAGAAAATTTAGGAAATTTTATCTATAAATTTTATTTGTGAAACGTATACTTATATATGTTGTTTATAAATTTTACTAGTGAAATATCTAATATCATATACATATTATATAATAGATAATAACATTAGGTTAATAACATAATAACATTTAAAGATTTTGTTTAGCATTTTATGAATCTCCTACAATAAGATTGCACTTTGGTTTCGTTTCGTTTGGTTTGATTTGGGAACCACACCTAAAGCTTTGCTCATCTGGTGTCCAGATTTGAACCCGAGCCTCCTTAATATGCAAGAGCTATTATTTCCCTGACTCAAACATGGTTTTTATATTTTACATTTAGAAACAATTAAAAATATCGGGAATCCTATTACAATGCTGAGCAGATTTAATTGAGCATCTACATGCTTTAAAATTGGGAAATGTTATTTTTTATTTTTTCAGTGTCTTAATTTTAAAAATTTTATTAGCTTCCAACTAGTAATCCAGTGTGCCCTTAAATTAGTCATAGAACCCCTATAAGGATCTTGATTCACTTGCCTTCTGCAGAACCAAATGGTTTGCTGCCTTTATGGGAAGACCTTGAACGATAGCACAGCGGTAGGGCGTTTGCCTTGCATGCAGCCAACATGGCCGACCTGAGTTCGATTCTTCCGCCCCTCTCGGAGAGCCCAGCAAGCTACCGAGAGTATCTCACCCACACGGCAGAGCCTGGCAAGCTCCCCGTGACGTATTCGACATGCCAAACACAGTAACAACAAAGTCTCCAATGGAGACGTTACTGGGCCCGCTCGAGCAAATCGATGAACAACGGGAGAGCCTTTACCTTTACCTTTATGGGAAGACCTAGCTATGGTCTAGCTTGTGGTCTAGATCTGGGCTACCTAAATACCAGGAGACAGAATCTTCACCAGATATGCCCTGGGGGATCTTCCAAAGAGGTTCAGTAGAGAAGGAAAACCCAGGCAGGTGAGGCGATGAGTTCTGGGACATAAACAGGTATTGAAAAGCATGCTGAGTTCGAAGCTTAAAGCCTGAGAGTTGAGTAAATTCTGTGTCATCTCTGGACTGTGCTTCTTTTTGTTTTTCTTTTTGGTCACACCCGGTGATGCACAGGGGTTACTCCTGGCTCTGCACTCATTACTCCTGGTTGTGTTCAGGAGACCATATGGGATGCTGGGAATCAAACCCCAGGTTGGCCGCATGCAAGACAAACATGCTACCCCCTGTGTTATTGCTCCATTCCCTGGACAGTGCTTCTTGATTTTGAGAAGAATGTGTGTATACAGGACTGTAGCACTGCACTGTCCTCCCGTGGTTCATCAATTTTCTCGAGTGGGCCCAGTAACATCTCCATTTTGAGACTAGTTGTTACTGTGTTTGGCATATTGAATACATCATGAGTAGCTTGCCAGGCTTTGCCATGCAGGCGAGATACTTTCGGTAGCTTGCCAGGCTCTCCAAGAGGGGCGGAGGAACCAAACCTGGCTCAGCAGGGCTGGCTGCGTGCAAGGCAAATGCCCTACCTCTGTGCTATCACTCCAGCCCTATACAGGACTGAGTGCCCAAGAACAGATGACTGGTTGAAGAAACTCTGGCACATTTACATAATGGAGTACTATGTAGCTGTTAGAAAAGACGAAGTCATGAAGTTTACATACAAGTGGTACTACATGGAAAGTATCATGTTAAGCGAAATGACTCAGAAAGAAAGGGATAGACATAGAAAGATTGCATTCATCTGGGGAACATAAAGTAACAAAATAGGAAACTAACACCCAAGTATGGCAGAGATTAGTACCAGGAATTTTACTCAATGACCCGGAGGACAACCACACATGTTAGGGGAAGGGGGAGCTCAGAAAGAGAAGGGAACACCAAATAAAGGGTGTTGGGAGGATCCGCCCACGATGGGAGAGCATGCTGAGGGTAGACTGTCGACCAAGCATGATTGCCACTCAATGCCTCTTTTGCAGACCATGGCACTCAAAAGGAGAGAGAGGGAAATGGGATGGGGGCTGGGGGGGGAGGGGATGCTGGGATCCATGGTGGTGGGAAATGCGCACTGGTGGAGGGATGGGTGTTTGATCATTGTATAATCGAAACCCAAGCACAAAAATGTGTAAGTCTACAACTGTACCTCATGGCGCCTCACTATTAAAAAATAAATTTAAAAAAAGCAATACATAAATAAATAAATAAAATTTAAAAAAAATGTAAAAACCGATGAAGGAAAGTGTTTACTAAGGCCAATGTTCCTAAAGCTATCTATAAAAGATTATCTAAATTCTTCAATTCTAGACCTTCTGAGTGTCTCTCATTTCTAGTCTCTCATTTATTCTCTCATTTCTGAAAATTCTGGGACATTCCTCACTTAGATGTATGCATTTTTATGTCGGGGTCTATTTTAAATTTGATGATTCTTTCTTCAGTTAAGCTTAAAAACAAATCAATCCCGTCTTCAATAACAATAGTAGTATGAACCTCTAGAGTTTGGGAGTAGAGACACATTTACTGACATTTGGAGGAAGAGGTTTATGTTTAAGACACAAATTACTTCAACATGAAGACATAGGGCTGGAGTGATAGCACAGCGGTGGGGCGTTTGCCTTGCATGCAGCCAATATGGCCAACCCGAGTTCGATTCCTCCGCCCCTCTTGGAGAGCCCGGCAAGCTACTGAGAGTATCTCACCCGCACGGCAAAGCCTGGCAAGCTCCCTGTGACGTATTCGATATGCCAAACACAGTAACAAGTGTCACAATGGAGACGTTACTGGGTCCACTCGAGCAAATCGATGAAAAATGGGAGGACCGTGACCACGATGAAGACATAACCTGTTCTTTGGCAGTACCAGGTGAGGGTGGAGGGCAGAGAGTGGGAGTGTGAATTGAGCCCAGCACCTTACACATGCAAGCCTGCAAGGCATGGCATGCACTCTACTGAGCCACATCCTTATACATTACCTTAAATATTCTTGGCTTTCCAGTATCCCCTATGTTTATTCATATACTTCTTGGTCCTGAGAATTGAACTCAGGGTCTTACACACATGAAGGTTGCATTCTACCACTGGGTGGCATTTCTGTCCCCAATTTTATCATTTTATATCCATACCATTTCACTGGTGTCTTCATTCTTATTTTTGAGATCTGCTGTTCCCTTGTCTTTGAGCAAAACCCACATTCCTCTTACTTCCTCAAGCAGAGAAGTTTGCCTATCCTCTGACAGTGAAACTTCCGATAACACCTTTATTCCCGGGTAAAATTTATGAAGGGATTTTTTTTCCATAATAAAGACATCTATCTCCTATAGAGAAATTCTGGTTTGGGTCATTAGTTTAAAAAAATTTAACCTCACTACCTGCATACACAAACACAGTACTGCAGAGCAATAAGAAGTATAGTGTTTATCTTGACTAGTTGAGTGTCCTTGGCAAGTTATTTGGACTCTGTGCCCTTTACTGTAAAGTGGAGCTTAGAAAACAGGCATATCTTTGGAGATACTGAGGCTTCAGCTCCTAACTCTACAATAAAGCAGATATTATAATAAAGTCACACAAATCAGATATTACAGTAAAACTACACAAACCTGTTGATTTCTGTTTGCATGTAAAAGATCACACAGGGATCACAGTCCTCCTGTTGTTCATCGATTTGCTCGAGCCGGCCCAGTAACATCTCCATCATGAGACTTGTTGTTACTGTGTTTGGCATATTGAATACATCACGGGTAGCTTACCAGGCTCTGCCGTGCGGGCGAAATACTCTCAGTAGCTTGCCAGGCTCTCCGAGAGGGGTGGAGGAATCGAACTGGGGTCAGCCATGTTGGCCGCTTGTAAGGCAAACGCCCTACCACTGTGCTATCGCTCCAGCCCATATAAAAGATATGTTTACATTATGTTATAACCTATGAAGAATGCAATACATGATGCTTAAAAAGCAATTTATGTACCTTGCCACTACATGACACATATTTTGGAAACAACTACACTCATTAATGTGTTTGATTTATTGTTACCACAACCTTCAATTTGGAAAGAAAAAATAAAAAGTCCCATAAATATAATAAAATGAAGTGTATTAAACAAGGTATGATTATGCTGCTAAATTGATACGGTATTTGTAAGAATTATATTTTTTAATATATGTTTTTAAAAGAGCTTAGCTCATTAAATGGCACATAGTAAGTTCTCAATACTTGATAGTCACTTTTATTTTTTTAAAAAAGAAAGGTTTTCACTTTATTTACTCTAATATTTTCTATTTCTAATAAGACTTCATTTGGGTGGGGGGGTCATTACTTTAAGTATACCCCAAATTTATAAGACTGTGCTGAAATGATATACCATTTTGACTAGTGAAGTTACTGTGAAAACTTCTAGCTGAATATTTGACAGGAAATTATAAAATTACCATCCAAAACTCATAAAGTATCAGGATAGTATAACAGTGGAATCAGAGAGATTAGATCAAAATCCCAACACTGCAACTGAACTGCAGTGTGATCCTAGAATTGTTTAACCTCTATGAGCTGTTGTCCTTTATGATAAATACAAGAGAAAATAAAAATCTGCCTTACAGAGTTAAGAATTAAGGGACATAATCAGGGATCAAAAAGGGGGCATGCTAGTTCATGGCACATGCTGAGTATGTGATCAATAAATTATATCAAGGGAATGGCAGAAGTGTTGTTTGGTGGTGGTGGAGGTGGTGGTGATGAAGATGGTGATCATGATGGAGGTGGTGGTTAGTGGTGAAAGTGGGAGGTATTGGTGCAGGATGTGAAGAAGTTATGCCAAATAACCAAGACCCAAGAAGCCTTTAAACAGCATGAAGGCAGAAGGAGTGAATAAAAGGCGAGTTTACTAGAACTAAGCAGAAAAGACCTTGGGGATAAGTTTGAGAGAAATTATGACTTTCATCAAGGCACAGAATTAGCTCCCGTTAACCCCATAGAGAAATGAAGACCTTAAATCCACTCTTCTCTCTTCCATCTTCCGCCTGGTTTAATCTAAACCCAACTAGAGCCAACTAGGCAGAAGACCCAATGATTCGGCCTAGAGTCAATCCTGTGGGGTACAGAGCCTGGTGCTGAGGGTGGAGGGGCAAACGGAGGCAAAGGATGCTGACAAGATTAAAATTCACATTCGTTTACTGAAGATCCAACCCTACTCCTAGAGCCACCTGTCTTTCCTGATCCTGTACTACTCCACTGTGTGAGTTTTGCAGAAATAGGAGAATTTTCAGTGAATTAGGCCTTTATGTCTGTCTTATTGGATGGTGGCTTTGGGAAAAAAAAGTAGATTGGAGGGTTTGAGGAAGAGAACATTTTAGATGCTGTATTCCGTGTCTTCTTTCCCTGTTACCCAAGTTGAGTGAACATCAATTCACATACACACTCATCAGAATGTTAAACAAGTCAATCCACCTGGGGCAGAGAATGGACTGAATATGTCTCACCTCCAAACTCACTTCTACAAGTTGCTGGACATTTTCCATTTTGCTCTCATTGTCTTCACGGTCTCTCTGACCCCTCTGAACCAATTATCAGCATAATGAGTGCCCCTGTGACTTGGTTCTGCTTCCTCCTCTTTCACTTCTCAGTCTCATAGAGTGTTCTCTTCCCATCTCCCTGAACACACATCCTCCCTTAGAAACCTACTCATTCAAGACTCAAGTGCTGCCTCCTCTATGAACCCTCCTTGCCTCCCATGAGCTGAGTCTGTGCCTTCTTCACCAACATGCCTTTCACAACTTACATCTCAAAGCATTTTATCTAAGAGATGTGTAAAGTCTAGTCCCAACGAATCTACCCAGCTCCTTTAGGGGCAGTGTTTGTGTTTTCTACTATTTCTCTGCCACTTGCAAGAGTCTCTGGCACATGGTAGATTCGGCATCTAGTTAATGAGTGGATCATTAAATGAAATCAGTGTATTTGTAATTAATGTCCATCTCTCATTTTGTGCTTAGTTTGTTTCTTAATGTGTTCTTACACATTCTCTTTGCACTTGTTGGGTGTGAATGTGAGGCAGATGCTTAAGTCTAAGGCCTCTCTCAGCATCAGCCTGCACTGACCCCCACCTGCCCTCAGCAGAGCCTCTGCGTGAAGGGAGGCATACTGGAGAGAAAAAGTAGGCATGATCCTTACAGAGACCCGATCCATTGTCCATCCATTTGACAGATGGACCCTGTTAACAGGTAACTTGCCAACAAGCCCTTAGGAGCTCTTGCATCTGCTTCCTAAATCCATTTTGAAGCAGAAATCCATTTTATTAGCTGAAGACAGAATAGACCAATTCCAAATATTTGGAAAAGCTTAATCTTGCAAATTAGCTAGCTGTCCTCTGACCACATGGTGGCCATTTGTGTGAGAGGGAAGCAAGCCCATCTCAGGACAGACCTTGCTCTGTTTCTTGAGAAAACACAATAAAACACCCTTCTCCTTTCATCCACATCTGGCGGCTGCAAAAACAGTGACCCGTGGAATTCACATTTTCATACTTGACTATGGTCGGCCAGCATCCAAAGGTTATTCTTGCTGTGTTTGTGAAAGAGCGAGGGCTGTCAGAATAAGAAGGCTTCTGATGGAGTGCTTATTGAGAAAACAGGCAGAGATTTCTGTTTCCCCAAATTAGAGAAGGAGCTTATGATAAGAATCCTTTTCATTGATTTCGTCTCCTCCACTGCCTTCCTGCTGTTTTCTGTGATATAATTACAGATCCTGAGGTTCAGCCCTCAGCATCTGTAATTATATCACATTTTCAAAGCTAGTCCTGAAGGAATCCCCCAAAGTGGAATTTTTCAAGCGAATCCTAAACCTTACATTTTCACAAAGCTTCAAGGGAATCCCAGTCTATCCATAGTAGGGTCACCAGGTTACTTGAAACTAATTGGGGTTGTCCTTGTCCATTTATGAATCCATTGTGTATATATCACAATCCCTATGCTGACTCTCTAAGACCTTCCTTGGGGACAAAAGAACCTTCCTTATAGGGTCAGATCAGAGAGAGGTTGATCACAGAATGAAAGTAGAGTAAAACTAAACTGGGCTCAGTGAAGAAGTTCAGGGCACAAACAGGACAGAGCCTGGCAGCAATGGTAGGAGGAGGTTTGGGGATTCACAGACACTTCCTAAGCTAACTAGCAGGCAGCTATAATCATTCTCATCTGTTGCTGTACTTACAAACACAAACCTGTTGAGAGCATTAAAAGAGCAATCAGAACAGACAGTGATGAGAAACTATGTCCCGTAGCACCTTTTGTCCTCGTTAATATGAAATTAGAGATGATTTTTCACTGAGTCATAGGCTAACTCAAGCAGTGTTTCTTTCTGACTCTTACCCCATTTTAGGCATGGTGCCTAAGTTACAAAGAAATGCCCCGAAGTTGCAAAGAAAAAACATTCACTTTGCCCTGGAGAGGCTCAAGGACTAAAGGAACCTGCTGTATCTAATCTCCAGTGCTCTTCACCATAACTGGAGATTTCTAATCCATACAGCAAGTGACGGGCCAGAAAGATAGTACAGGGGGTAAGGCTTTTGCCTTCACACAACCAACCTGGGTTCAATCCTCAGCACTGCATATCGTCCCCTGAGCCCTGCCAAGAGTGATCTCTGAGCACAGAGCCAGGAATAAACCTTGAGTACCACTGAGCGTGGCACAAAAACAAAGTAACTAACAGAAGGCAGGCCAGGTGATTCCCAGACCAACCTTGCTGCCGTGCTTCTTCCATATTAGAAGGAAATAAGCTTCTACAGCTTGGTATGGCACCTGCTCTTTTGTCCTCTCCCATTTGATTGCAGTACCCCTATCTCAACCACCCCAAGATCTTTGCTTAGACTTTTCCTGTCTTCAACTGGTGTTTCCCTCTGTGCCTATTATCTCATTCTTGGTCTCTGGTCTTTTCTCTTCGATGTCAGGGTCTCTCACAAGTCATTCTCTCCCCACAAAATAAAATCAGTAGTTCCCCTCAGATTACAGATTAATTCTCTCAGTCGATGGGGAGCTTAATTAATTCTGTTAGATGATGGGAAACTTAATGAAGATGCACTTTCATGACTTCATTTTTCCTAACAGATGTGTAATGTTCCATTGTTTCTTTATCCACTCACTGTTCGCAGGCATTTATGAACATAGGAGTGCAGATGGCTTTTCTGCATTGTGTTTTTGGGCCACTAGGGTATATTCTGAGGAGTAGTATTGCTGGGTCATATTAATTTCTAGTTTTTTGAGGAACATCCATATTGTCCTCCAGAATGGCAAGACCAATCAGCACTCATGTGTGGGATATTTAAAAAAAAAGCCAGCATTTTATTATTATTCACATGGTATGTGAATAATACCCAGAGACTAAAGGCCAGGAGAACTAGTCCATGGTAGGAAGCTCTCCACAAAAAAGGAGGGGAGTATAGTTTGGAAAGGAACCACTATGACAATGAGAGTTGGAAATAATCACTTTGGACAAAAACTGAGTGCTGAAAGGCGGTAAAGTGATACGCATGATACCCTTTCAGTAACAGTATTGCAAACCACAGTGCCTAAAAGAAAAATAAAAGAGAACGAGAGAAGAAAAGTCTTTGCCATAGAGGCAGACTTGGGGTGGGGGAGGGGTGGGGGAGGAGAGAAACTGGTTGGTGACATGGTGGTGGGAAATGTGCACTGGTGAAGGGATGGGTGTTGGGATATTATATGACTGAAACTCATCAGGGACAACTTTACAACTGTGTATCTCACAGTGATTCAATTTTAAAAAAACATTTTTTTAAAAGATGAACTTTCTGCCTCTTCACCTCCATTTCTCCACATGCAGAATGAGACACAACATGACACAATCAGTGATCATAACTCTTCATGAACTACTAACCATGTATCACCACCTAGCCTGGGTCTTTCATAAGTAGCTCACATAATCTTTCCAGAACCATCAGAAGGTGACCTCAGGGGAACATGCTTGCCCAGAGTCTCACAGCAGTGAGTGGCCTCTGGAGAAGAGATGGCTCATCTCAGTCTGACTCTTATCTGCATTGACCAGAAGTTCGAGCACCTTCATGGATGCCTTTTGTCCACCATGGAGGGAAGAAGTGTGGTATAGGTCAAACTAAAAGCTTCTGTTTTTCTCTCCAGAGATTGTTAAAATTTTGTCTTTGTGGAGTGAAGGGGCACACCCGGCTCTACCCAAGGGTCACTCCTGGCTCTGCACTCAGGAATTACTCCTGACAGTGCTCAGGGGAATATAAGTGATGCTGAGAGGATCCAGGTTAACTAGACCATGTGCAAGACAAGCTCCTGCCTGCTGTACTGTCGCTCCAGCCTGGAAGTACTGTTTTTTAATTTCTCAAACCTTAACTTTCCTCCCCTAAAGATTTTCCCACTAAGAATTCGGGTCCTGCAGCAATACCACTCCTGGGAATATATCCCAGAGAGGCAAAAATGTATAGTCGAAGTGACATCTGCACTTGTTTGTTCATTGCAGCACTCTTTACAATAGCCAGAAACTGGAAGAAACCTGAATGCCCAAGAACAGATGACTGGTTAAAGAAACTTTGGTACATCTACACAATGGAGTACTATGTAGCTGTTAGAAAAGATGAAGTCATGAAATTTACATACAAGTGGTACAATATGGAAAGTATCATGCTAAGTGAAATGAGTCAGAGAGAGAGGGATAGACATAGAAAGATTGCATTCATCTGGGGGATATAAAGTAACAAAGTATGAGATTAATACCCAAGAATAGCTGAGATCAGCACCAGGAGGATTACTCCATAACTTAGAGGCCAGCCGGGTATCCTAGAGGAAAGGGCAGTTCAGATAGAGAAGGGAGCACCAAATAAAGGATGTTTGGAGGATCCTCCCAGGAGGGGAGATGCATGTCGAAAGTAGACTATGGACTGAACATGTTTGCCACTCAATGTCTCTTTTGCAGACCACAACACCCAAAAGGAGAGAGAGAACACAGGGGATTGCCCTGCCACAGAGACAGGGGGGGATGGGGGGATGGGGGTGGGGGGATATTATCCATGGTGGTGGAAAATGGGCACTGATGGAGGGATGGGTATCTGATCATTGTATAATTGAAACCAAAGCACAAAAAATTGTAAATCTACAACTGTTAAAATAAAATAAAATAAAGGGAAATAAAAAGAACTTGGGTCCGGTTCAAAGGAACCATTCATCTCTTTCTAATGGGCTGCTGAACAGAATGAGAGCACATAAAGGGATACAACAGGGAGCAAGAACTTTGTGTGCAAAGTTTCCTGAGAAGGTGAGAATTTATCCCCAGAAAGACACTGGAAAGGGGCAGCGAATGGCCCTCTGGGTCCTGGCTTTTGGGTTCTACTTCAAGTGAGGGGGAGAGTGGGTAGAGCACGTGCTGTTCCTGACAGCAAAGTCTGGTACTGGGGTTCGAAACACTCCGGCAGAGGGATCCCTGGAACAGGAACCTGCAAACGTTCCTCTCATGTTTCCTGAAAGCAGCTGTTGTGTAAAGCACTGCACCGCCTCGCATATTTCAAGTTGACATCTGAAATTTTTCCTCAAACTTTAAACAACATGCTGTAAATATTGACGTTTTAAAATAAAATAGTGACATCATGCTTTTGCACAGACCCAATTTAGCCTAAAAACCATAGTTACTTAAAACCTACTATAATCCATTTGAAAAATAAATGTATAAACAGTTCTTCTCTAACAGTTGGAAATTTTACATTCTTCTTTTTTTTCCTTAGAAAAGTTTGGATTCCCGTTTTTATTTCCCTTCTCTGCCAGAATGGTACTTAATGTATTTGATTTTTATGTTGGGGCTTAGTCTTTTGTTGATCATCTAATATTTCTGTGAAGCGAAGTGTGTGTGTGTGTGTGTGTGTGTGTGTTAAATTGATTTAGTTTTCCGAAAGCACAAAGTGAAAGATGTTTAAGAGGGGGATTAGGAAAGAGGAATGAGAGTCAAGAGTATCCCCTGCCACCAGGAAAGCTGTTAGGAAAATCAGCATTGGAGGAGAATACACATACAAGCTGAGGTGCTAGAAAATGATCCTATGTAACCACCCTAGGTTGCACATTTCTTGAAAAGTGTTAGGGACCTCCAAGGGGGTTTCAACTGAAGGTTAGAATCTATCAGCCTGAGGGTGGAGTAAAAGTCATACCAAAGCCCAGACCTTCGCAACCTACATTCAAGCTGTTTAATGGTTATGAAGTAAATATAAAATCTGCCCACCTGTGCTTCAAGTTCAAAGCCCAAGTCACTCAGACTTGCACCATCTCAAAAAAAAAAAACTATACAAACAAACAAAACCTTATTGGAATCACCAGACACCCCAACAGAGAGAGCACTGGAACATGAACCTCAAGACCAGGATGAGGGCACATAAGTCTGCTTGGAGAAGGAGACACACTCCATCATTGATTTATTAACTTGACCCATGTTATTATTTTTTTAAATTTTATTGAATCACCATGAGATAGTTACAAGCTTTCATGTTTGGGTTACAATCAGACAATGATCTAACACCCATCCCTCCACCAGTGCGCATTCCCCACTACCAATATCCCCGGCATAACCCCCCTTTCCCACCCTCCCTCTGCCTCCATGGCAGATTCCCCATAATCTCTCTCTAATTTTGGGCTTTATGGTTTGCAATACAGACTCTGAGAGGCTATCATATTTGGTCCTTTATCTACTTTCTGCACACATCTTTCATCCTGACCGATTCCTCCAGCCATCTTTTTCTTAGTGATCCCTTCTCTATTCCAGCTGCCTTATCCCCTTTGCTCATGAGGCAGGCTTCCAGCTATGGAGCAGTCTATCTGTCCCATCTATCAACTGCCCTTAGGAATCAGCCTCATATGATGTTGTTTTATACTCCACAAATGAGTGCAGTCCTTCTATGTCTGTCCCTCTCTTTCTGACTCATTTCACTTAGCATAATACTCTCCATGTCTATCCATTTATAAGCAAAGTTCATGACTTCATCTCTCCTGACAGCTGCATAGTATTCCATTGTGTAGGTGTACCAAAGTTTCTTTTTTTGTGTGTATTTTTATTTTTATTTTATTTTATTTTATTTTAGATTTTTATTAGTGAAACATCATGAGTGTACAAAAGTTTCTTTAACCAGTCTTCTGTTCTAGGGTACTTGGATTGTTTCCAGATTTTGGCTATTGTGAACAGTGCTGCAATAAACATATAGGTGCAGATGTCATTTCTACTATGCTGTTTTGCAACCTCAGGATATATTCCCAGAAGTGGTATTGCGGGGTCATATGGAAGCTCAATTTCTAGTTTTTGAAGGACTGTTCATATTGTTTTCCAAAAAGGCTGGACTAGTGGGCATTCCCACCAACATTGAAAGAGTGTTCCTTTTCCCCTACATCCATGCCAGCACTGGTTGCTTTTGTTCCTTTGAAAGTGTGTCAGTCTCTGTGGTATGAGATGATAACTCATTGTTGTTTTGATCTGCATCTCCCTGATGGCTAGCAATGTGGAGCATTTTTTCATGTGCCTTTTGGCCATTTGTATTTCTTTTCTGAGGAAACTTCTGTTCATTTCTTCTCCCCATTTTTTGATGGGGTTGGAGGTTTTTTTTCTTGTACAGTTCTACTAGTGTCTTGTGTATCCTGGATATTAATCCCTTATCAGGTGGGTATTGGGTAAATATTCTTTCCCATTCTGTGGGCTCTTTCTGTATTTTGGTCACTGTTTCTTTTGAAGTGCAGAAGCTTCTTAGTTTGATGTAGTCCCATTTGTTTATGTTTTCTTCCACTTGCATGGTCAGTGTTGTTTCATCCTTAAAGATTCTTTTAGCTTCAATGTTTTGGAGAGTTCTGCCTACATTTTCCTCTATGTACCTTATGAATTCATGTCTGATATTGAGGTCTTTAATCCACTTTAATCTGACTTTTGTGCCTGGCATTAGACAGAGGTCAGAGTTCATTTTTTTGCAGGTAGCTATCCACTTGTTGAAGAGGCTTTCCTTGTTCCACTTCACATTTCTTGCTCCTTTGTCAAAGATTAAGTGGTCATATATTTGGGGGTCTGTGACAGAATATTCAACTCTGTTCCATTGGTCTGTTTCTAGCCCAGTACCAAGCTGTCTTATTTACTAATGCTTTGTAGTACAGTTTGAAGTTGGGGAGGGTGATGCCACCCATCTTCTTTTTCTCAAGGATTGTTTTAGCTATTCGTGGGGGGTTTATTGTTCCATATGAATTTCAGGAATGTTTTGTCTATTTCTTCGAAAAATGACATGAGTATCCTGATAGCGACTGCATTGAATTTGTGTAGTGCTCTGGGCAGTATTGCCATTTTGATAATGTTAATCCTACCTATCCATGAACAGGGGATGTGTCTCCATTTCCTAGTGTCCTCTTTTACTTCTTGAAGTAGTGTTTTGTAATTTTCCTTGTGTAGGTCCTTCACCTCTTTGGTTAAGCTGATTTCGAGGTACTTGATTTTCTGGGTTACTATTGTGAATGGGATTGTTTATTTAATGTCTATTTCTTCTCTTTCGTTATTTGTGTATAAGAAAGCCATGGACTTTTGGGTATTGATTTTGTTGCCTGCCACTTTACTAAACCAACCCATTGCTTCTAGGAGCTTTTCTGTAGAATCTTTAGGATTTTCTAAGTATAGTATCATATCATCTACAAATAGTGATAGTTTGACCTCTTCCTTTCCTATCTGTATTCCCTTGATACCTTTCTCTTGTCTAACTGCAATGGACATGACCTCCAGTACTATATTGAATAGGAGTGGCAAGAGTGGGCAACCTTGTCTTGTGCCCAATCTTAGAGGGAAGGCTTTTAGTTTTTCCCCATTGAGAATGATACTTGCCGTGGTCTTGTGGTAGATGGTTTTGACTATATTGAGGAAAGTTCCTTCAATGCCTATTTTGCTGAGAGTTTTCATCATAAATGCGTGCTGTATCTTGTCAAATGCTTTCTCTGTGTTTATTGATATGATCATATGGTTTTATATTTTTTGTTGATATGATGGATTATGTTGATGGATTTCCAAATGTTAAACCATCCTTGCATCCCCAGGATTAATCCTTCTTGGTCATGATGTATGATCTTTTTGATGAGTCGCTGGATTCTATTTGCTAATAGTTTGTTGAGGATCTTTGTGTCTGTGTTCATCAGGGATATTGGCATGTAATTCTCTTTCTTTGTGGTGTCTCTATCTGCTTTTGGTATCAAGGTGGTATTTGCTTCATAGAAACTGTTCAGAAGTGGTTTTGATACTTCAGTTTTGTGGAAAAGCTTAAAGAGGATTGGGAGTAAATCCTCTTTAAAGATTTGGAAGAATTCACTAGTGAATCCATCTGAGACAGAACTTTTGTGCTTGGGGAGAGTTTTTATTACCGTTTCAATTTCCTTGATGGTGATAGGTCTGTTCAGGTATTCCAGGTCTTCTTGGTTCAGCCTTGGGAGTCTATAGGAATCTAGGAATTTATCCATTTCCTCGAGGTTTTTGTGTTCAGTGGCATAAAGCTTCTCAAAGTACTCCCTGAGGATCCTTTGAATTTTTGTAGTTTCTGTTGGAATGACCCCCTTTTCATTTCTGATTCAGTTTATTAGGGTTTTCTCTCTCCCTTTATTTGTGAGTTTTGCTAGAGGCTTATCGATCTTATTTATTTTCTTGAAGAAACAGCTCTTGGTTTCATTGATCTTTCAGATTGTTTTTTGGATTTCCATCAGCACAGCGGGTAGGGCGTTCGCCTTACAAGCGGCCAACATGGCCGACCCGAGTTCGATTCCTCCGCCCCTCTCGGAGAGCCCGGCAAGCTACCGAGAGTATTCGATATGCCAGACACAGTAACAACAAAGTCTCCAATGGAGACATTACTGGGCCCGCTCGAGCAAATCGACGATCAACGGGAGGGCCTTTACCTTACCTTTAATCTCTGCTCTGAGTTTTATTATTTCCTTCCTCCTGTTCAGATTGGGCTCCTTTTGTTGGTCATTCTCCAAGCTCTTAAGCTATGTGGTTAACTTATGTGGGCTCCCTCCTACTTCCTGAGGGATGCTTGTAGAGCTATAAACTTTCCTCTTAACACAGCTTTTGCTGTGTCCCATACGTTTTGGTAACTTGTTGTTACCAACAAACTCATTTTCGTTTGTTTCCAGGAATCTTTTGATTTCCTCTTTGATTTCCTTTCTAAGCCACTTTTTAGTACAATAGTGAGCTGTTTAATTTCCAGGTGTTTGATTTAGTTTTCTGTTTGTGTGTGTGTGATTTACTTCCAATTTCAGCGTATTGTGGTCTGAGAAGATTGTTGATACAATATCTATCTTCTTAATTTTATGGAGGTATGTTTTGTGGCTCAGCTTGGAGAATTTTCCATGCACACTTGAGAAGAATGTGTATTCAGCTTTTTGAGGATGAAGTGTCCTGTATATATCTACTAAGTCTCTTTCTTCCATTTTTTCCTTCAGATATAAGTATGTCCTTGCTAAGTTTGAGACTGGTTGATCTATCAAGAGGTGATAAAGTGGTGTTAAAGTCTCCCACTAGTATTGTGTTGCTATTGATGTCTTTCTCCAAGTCTATGAGTAGTTGTTTCAAGTACTTTGCTGATCCCTCATTAGGTGCATATACATTTAGTATTGTAAATTCTTCCTGTTGTACAGATCCCTTGATCAATAAGAAATGGCCTTTACTGTCTCTTGTGACCTTCTTCACTCTGAAATCAATGTGGTCTGATACTAGGATGGCTACCCCAGCTTTCTTATGGGAGGTGTTTGCCTGTAGGATTGTTTTCCAGCGTTTGATGTTGAGCCTGTGTTTGCTCTGACTATTGAGATGTGTTTCTTGGAGGCAGCAGAATGTTGAGTTCAATTTTCTAATCCATCCTGCCACTCTGTGTCTTTTAATTGGTGCATTTAGCCCATTGACTTTGAGAGAGATTATTGTTATGGGGTTTTGTCCCATTTTTCTGTTGAAATTTGGTGTATTTGAGGGGTTTATCTTAAAGTAAGATAAGCCCTGTCTTGTCTTAAAGTAGCCTATTTAGTTGTTCTTGTAACCATGGTTTTGAATCTATGAAGTTCCTGAGCTGTTGGTTGTCTGTGAAACTGTGTGTTGTTCCCTCTGTTAAGAATGAGAGTCTCTGATCATTGTATAACTGAAACCCAAGCACAAAAATTTGTAAGTCTACAACTGTACCTCATGGTGTTTCACTAATAAAATTTTTAAAAAAGGTTCAAAGGGATCTTGGAAATAATTGATGGTGTTCTCTTTGCCAGAGAAAATTGTACTAAAACCACCAAACATTGCTTCGCTTATTTTTTAGAGTTATTTTTACATTTTACACTGGTAATAGAGTGTTCATTTAATAATCTATAAAATTTTGTACATGAACTATTGTTTAGAATTGTCACCATTTCTGATCATTCACTTGAAATAATACACCGTTCTTACATTAAGTTTTTGCCCACTTAACCTGACTCACTTGGATTACTGTTATCGTGATGATTTGATAACTTCTTTAAATGTCATATGAAATGTGAAAGCAGAAATGGTTTTCTACTTGTTGGCTGTCTTTCATATTAGTTTTATTATTATTATTTGGGGACATTGGGCAAGAGTGAGGGAGAGAGAGACACAGAGAGAGAAGCACCTTTCATATTAATTTTAAGAAAGCTTTCTTAATTATTGAATCTTAAAGGAAAATAAAATTGTTATACTTGTTGCTATCCAGAAAAAAAAAGAATGAGAGTCTCGCTGGGTAAAATATTTTTGGTGAGGCATTTATTTCATTGAGTTTTTTCACTATACCCCACCACTGTTTTCGGGCAATGAGAGTTTCATCAGACAAATCGGCTGTGAATCTTAAGGATGCTCATTTAAAGGAAATATCTTTCTTTGCTCTTGCTGCTTTCAGAATTTTGTCCCTATCTAAGGTTTTGGTCATTTTGATCAGGATGTGTCTTGGGATATTTTTATTCGGATTTCTTTTAGCTGGTACCCTTCAGGCCTCCTGAAAGTGGTTGCATGTTTTATTCAGCTCTGGAAATGTTGTAGCAATGATGTCTTTGACAGTTTCTTCTTCATCAGGGTTTTCTTCCTGTCCCTCTGGGACCCAATAATTCTTATGTTACTCCTCTTGTCTTCATCATGATCTTCCCTTGCCATCTGTTCCCAGATTGTGAGTCTCTTTTCCATTTTCTGCTCTTTTCTGGAGAGTCTCTCTACTTCATCTTCGAGCACTGATTCTATCCTCAGCAGCTGTTACTCTGCTGCTGAGGCCTTTCACTGAGTTTTTCAATTCGCCTACTAGGTTTTTTCAGGTCTGACATTTCCGTTTGTAATTTTGTTTGCATTTTCCCTCTTTCTGCCTTCAAATCCTCTTGTCTTTTATTGGCATTGCTTTCCATTGTTTCTTTTAGCTCCTTAAGCATCCTCAGTAGCTCCCTTCTAAATTCCTTGTCAGAGAGGTTGTCTAGCACTTCATTACTATTGGGGTCTTCTAGGCTAGCCTCTTCAATAAGTAAGCATGGTGGGCTTCTGCATTGCTTTACCATTGTGACCTGTGTGGTTTAGACCTTGATGCTCACTGTTACTATTCTGCTTATGATGCAGAATTAATTGAGATGGCCTTAATGAATTATTTGCTAATGTGTTTATGATGGTTAAGCTAACCTAGTGAAAGTTCCATCTAAGAGGGTAACTTATGGTTCCTATGCGATATGTAGGGAGAGAATAACTCATGGTTGCTAATAAGCCCACGACTCCAGGAAGGGGCCCTGCTGCCCGGCAGGTACCGGGATGAGTGGGCAAAGGGTTCCCTGAATGGTTCAAATTTGGGTGCTTGTGGTGTGCTTCAATTCCCATCTCCTGCAGACTAAGGATGAAAACCGGCCATTCTCAGGGGGTCTAGTTAGACGCACAGCCCCGGGAAGGGGCCTGCCGCTGGGTGGGTACCTGTATGAGTGAGCAGAGGGTGCCTGGAATGGTACAGCCTGGAGAACATCTCTTAATGGAATCACAGAACAGGTCAGTTATATGATGCTCTTATCAAAGGATAAGACTGAAGTGCAGAGAGATGAACAATTTGTTCAAGATATCAGAGCTGGTTCTGGGTTCACTTGGGGTGACAAATACCAGCCCAAGTTCACTGGGATTCAACACATACACGGTCACAGTCCTCCCGTTATTCATCGATTTGCTCAAGCGGGCCCAGTAACATCTCCATCATGAAAATTGTTACTGTGTTTGGCATATTGAACATGTCACGGGGAGCTTGCCAGGCTTTGCCGTGCGGGCGAGATACTCTCAGTAGCTTGCTGGGCTCTCCGAGAGAGGCGGAGGAATCGAACTTGGGTCGGCCATATTGGCCGCTTGCAAGACAAACGCCTTACCCGCTGTGCTATCGCTCCAGACCAACACATACACATTCCACCTAATTAATTAAGAATGGCTGGAGTGATAGCACAGTGGGTAGGTCCTTTGCCTTGCACGCGTCCGACCCGAGCTCGATTAGATATGCCAAAAATAGTATTAGATTGCCAAAAACAGTAACAATAACAGGCCTCACTTCGTGTTCCTGGAGTGAGCAGATGCCATTGGGCTACACTAGCACGCAACTGGAACGAATGAAGACATTACTGGTGCCCGCTCGAGCAAATCAAAGAGCAACTGGATAACAAGTGATACAAGAGAAGCACGATGCATTTAAAATAGTGCTCAAGGATCAGAGACAGCATAACATAAGTCACTGGCCTTGCATGCTTCCAACACCCTGATTTAATTCCTTAACCTAACCCCATATGGTCATCCAAGTCCCACCAGGAGTTATACCTGAGCTCAGGGGCAAGAGCAAGCCCTTAGTATGACTGGGTGTGGCAAAAATTCAGGACAAACAAATAAAAAAAACAGTGCACAAAGCAAGTGGACTCAGTGAGGGAGGCTGCAGGAGTGCCTTAGTGGAGAGACATGAGCTACTTCTACTTTAGCAACAGTGGGTCAAGAAGATGATTCTCTCCCAATCTCTGTCCTTTGGGCACACGAAATTAGAATGAAGAGCAATAAGTTCACACCAGAGACCATAAAATAGAAAGTACTTTCACATGCTCCAGCCCTCCCATCCTTGGCTGGGGAAAATGAGGTGCAGAAAAGAGGACGTAGGAAGAGAATTCAGGAACCTAGAGCTCAATAGAGTAAGGCTCCTAGATTTGCATCCCAGTTTTTGACCAGCAGCCTTGCCCAGCACATTGGAAGAGAACAAAGCTCAAGCCCCCCAAAAGAGTCTTATCCCCACCTGCGATTGCTCACAAACACAAGTCTTATCCATCTGATTTTCTCAGAACTCTCTGGAAAGAACAGTCCCCTTATCCTATCATTTTCAGCAGGCAGCAGGCTGATCTTTGGCCTTTCCCTAGGAACTGGGATACTTTGGGGACGCCTACTCCTGACTCCCAGAAAAAGAAAAGCATTTGAAATGGTGTGGCAGGGAGGGAGGGTTGCAAGGCTCCACTTCTTTTGATATTTGAACCCCTTTCCCTCCTCTACTGCAAACCCAGCGGAAACCTGTCTCCTCTCACACCCAAATCTCACTCTGTCTTCTTGTCCATTCTCCAACCACCCCTTAAAATAGCTTGCTTTGCCTTAATAGTTGGATAGTTCTTGAAAAAGTCCTAAGTCTGGGTGCTTATTTCCAAATCTATAAAATGGGGCAATTATATATTCTTTAAATGGCTGTATTAAGAATATATAAAATAGTATATACATGGGGGAATAGTATAAAATCTCTGAAAATGATCCCCTTCCTTTCTTTTTTTTTCTTTTTGGGTAACACCCGGCAATGCACAGGGGTCACTCCTGGTTCTGCACTCAGGAATTACTCCTGGCGATGCTCAGGGGACCATATGGGATGCTGGGAATCGAACCTGGGTCGGCCGGGTGGAAGGCAAACACCCTACCTGCTGTGCTATCACTCCAGCCCACCCCTTCCTTTCTTTATAGGCCCGAGAAATTTGTTCCCTTGTAAAAGGAGAAGACGATCGGATTAGAATTTTACCTTATATTTTTAAGGCATTTAAACTTAGAAATATTTGTCTTATATTTTAACTTACTGACATGCTGGTTAAAATGTATTCTCCAAGAAACTAAAAGCTTTCCTTCTAATATTGGAGGCAAGACAAGGTTGCCCATTCTAGCCACTTCTATTCAATGTTGTACTGAAGTTTGGGCAAGAAAAAGATATCAAGGGCATCCAGGGAGGAAAGGAAGTGGTCAAGCTATGAGTATTTGAGGATGGCATGATACTATACTTAGAAAATACTAAATACTCTACAAAAAAGCTTCCAGAAAAAAATAGGTTTGTTTAGTAAAGTGGCAGGCTACAAATCCAACACCCCAATGTCCATGGATTTCCTATATACAAATAATGAAAGAGATATTTAAAAAATCCCATTCACAATAATGTCTTGGAATATCAAGTACCTCGGAGTCAGCTTAACTAAAGAGGTGAAGGATCTATACAAAAAAAATTACAGAACAATACTTCAAGAAATAAAAGAGGACACTAGGAAATGAAGACACATTCCCTGATCATGGATTAGGAGGATTAACATTGTCAAAATGGCAGTTCTTCCCAAAGCATTATTCACATTCAATGCGATCCCTATAGAGATACCCATGACATCCTTCAAAGAAATAGACAAAACAATCCTGAAACTCATATGCACCAATAAACTCCCACAAGTAGCTAGATCAATCCTTGAGAAAAAGAGGATGGGTGGTATCACCTTCCCCAACTTCAAACTGTACTACAAAACAGTAGTAATTAAAATAGCATGGTACTGGAATAGAAACAGACCCAAAGACCAATGGAACAGAGTTAAATATGCTATCATAGACTCTCAAATATATCATCACTTAATCTTTGGTAAAGGAGCAAAAAATGTGAAGTGGAGTCAGGAAAGTCTCTTCAAGAAGTGGTGCTGGGAAAACTGGGCAGCTACTTGCAAAAAAAAAAATGAACTCAGACCTCTGTTTAATGCCAAGCACAAAAGTCAGATCAGAGTGGAATAAAGACCTCAATATCAGACCTGAATCCATAAAGTATATAGAGGATAATGTAGGTAGAACCCTTCATGACAATGAAGCTAAAGACATCTTTAAGGATTAAACATCACTGACCAAGCAAGTGAAAACTAACATAAACAAATAGGACTACGTCAAACTAAGAAGCTTCTGCACCTCAAAAGAAACAGTGATCAAAATACAGAGATAGCCAATGGAATGGGAAAAATTATTTACCCAATACTCATCAGATAAGGGGTTAATATCCAGGATATACAAGACACTAGTAAAATTGTACAAGAAAAAACTGGGGGCATTGGTGGTGGAAAATATACACTGATGGAGGAATAGCTGTTCGATCATTTTATGATTGAAACTCAATCATGACAGCTTTGTAATTGTATTTCACTATGATTAAATTTTTTAAAGTATTCTCCAGCACCTGTCTTATAGTGTTACCCTAAGGATTAAGTGAATTATGACATTCAAACATTTAGAAAGTTGATTTATTATTATTATATTATTGTGTGACTAATATTCTCATGGCAGTAAAGACATAGAGAGTAGTAAAGCACAGATTCTACCTCTAAGAAGGACCTTGGCAACTAATTAATTTAATTAAAGGTAAATGGAAGAGGTTCAGAAAATTTACTGATTTGCCATAGTTCCTGCTATAAAACAGGAACAATTTGAAATGCAGACTCAAATATCCTCCCTCTGATTGCCATTTTTTTCATCACATTTTCAGATAATGCATTTTATCTTTACTGTTTTACAACATGGACATATCTTGTATCTTGACATTTACTAATAAACCTTTTCTATTGCACCTATTCCAAGATACTGCTTGGATTCAAATAATGAGATTAAAGTGTGTTTGTATGTATGTGCATATGTATATGTACATATATACTCTCATATAATATATGTATTATATATAACCTACTTGTCTTTCTCTGTCTCAATAAATAAACATATAGATGTAAATAAAGCAATAGACATATGAGCAGAGTGGGGACCTATTGTTTACTAGACACTAAGCCAGAAATTTTTAACATATGATTTCACATATCTCACACATGGTAAGTGTCTTTATTATTATCATCCTCAAAACTAATTTTAAGAAAAATTCTAAAGTTTTTCATCATATACGTGTGTCAAAGTCTCTGAAACTCTTCCTGACCCATGGTCCCCATGCTGTGAACTCTTTCTAGGTTTCCTGGATTAAAGAAGCCCCCACACCCTGCCTGTTGGACCCCAAACCACTCAAATGGCATCTTAAGGACACAGAAATTGTTAGATTAATAGGATATAAGGAGTAACAGCTTGCTGAAAATTTTGAATTAGATCATATCCTAGATAATTTTGGAATCTGAGGCTCAAATCACAGAATCCACGAATCTTTAAGAACAATGAAGAAATAAATGTATTCACCTGCATTAGTTAAAGGAAATATAAAAATCACATGTCACATCAATCAATTCAGAGAAAGCTTCTAACAGGAACCAACATTCATTCATGGTAAAAATCCTCAACAAAATAGGAATAGAAGAAACCTTCCTCAAAATAGAAACAGCCATCCATTACAAGTCCACAGTCAGTATAATTCTGTTTTTAAAATTAATTTTTTTGTAAAGTTGTTCATGGTTTATTACATTCAATATTCCAACGCCAATCCCACCACCAGTGCACCTTTCCACCACTGTTATTTCCAATTTTCCCAACCACCCCTCAAGTCTGCCCCCATAGCAGGCCCTGAATAATTTATTTTATATTGTTTATTATATAGTTCATCGAAAATGATAAAAAAAATTTCCTTATATAAAGGTGTGTGAATGAATATTGTTGTATCTCACCGTGGAGCCTTTAAGCCCTTGTAGAAGAGATTATTAACATGTTGTTACTGGTTAAGCCTTGTGTGTTTATATTTTCTTAATCAGAATTGATTGCCTTCTACTTTACATTCCATCCAATGAGGTGTGTTATTCCTGGTGCTTCAGGAATTCAAAATTTTTGAATAGGGTAACACAGCTGGACTTAAATTTTAAGTGGATGCTGACTTTGGGTTTCCCAGATGACAGAGTCCGGCATGAAATCCAGAAGCATTTCTGCAACTTGTTGATCTCTTTCGAGATTTATTTATGAATTTATTTATGAGCTTCATTATAAAGCTACAATGATCAAAACTGCCTGGTACTGGAATACATATAGGCTCTCTGATCAATGGGTCAGAATTAAATACCCATGGATAAAACCCCATATACATGGACAGTTTTTGTTAAAGGAGTTGAGAACATAAAATGAAGTAAGTAAAGATGATCTTTTTAACAAATGGTTCTGGGAAAACTAGATAACTGTTATAGCAAATTAAAACTATACCCATAACTTGCCCCTTACACAAAAGTCCATTCAAAGTTAATCAAAGACCTTGAAATCTGACTGGAAATTATAAAGTACTTGAAAAAATTATAGGCAAAATATGCCAAGAATTGGACCTCAAAGGTGTCTTCAATGACCTGATATCACTAGCAAAGGCAAAAAAAACTTAAATAAATGAAACTAAATCAAATTTAAAGAGTTTCTCCATGGCAAAAGAAACATGAGCTAAAAAACAGCTAACTGAATGAGAAAAAATTACTCACATTCCACACATCAGATAAAGGGTTGCTATACAGAATATATAAACTACTCACAGATATCAACAAAAAATATTCAAAACTATCAAAATATGGGGAAATGAAATTAACAGGCACTGCTCAGAGAAAGACAGGTTGATAGCCAATAGATACATTAAATATTGATTAGCATTGCTTATCATTAGGGAAATCTAAATTAAGATGACAATAAGATATCATCTCACATCAGTGAGAATGGCGCATATCAAAAATAGTAACAAATCACAGATCACTTTAGCTTTTGATCACTCTGGGATTGTGATGAAAAAGGATCTCCCATCCACTTTGGTGGGACTGTTTCCTGGTGGAAAACTGTATGGAGAATCCTCAGTAAACTTAGAGTTGAGCTGTCATATGACCCAGTAATTGGTACCTACCCCCAGAACTTAAAAACATTCATTCAAAAGGACATATGAACACCATTATTCATTGCTGCACTTAGTACAATAGCTAAGTTATGGAATAAATCTCTGTGCCCAGTGAGAGATGAAGGGATTATGAAGATTTTGTATATATACACAATGGAATACTATACAGTTTCAAGGAACAATAAAATAATGTAATTTGTTGCAACCTATCATGAAAGATATCATGTTGAATGAAGTAAGCCAGAAAAAGGACAAACACAGAATGATTTCACATATCTGTAGTATATAGAATAAATGAATAGTAAAAATAATGTAGTGTATGGAGGATGTTTATATCACCCTTGACCTGAATGTAGGGAGAAGTTCAGATAAGAAAGAAAAGCAAGAGGGAAGAAAGAAGAGGAAAAAGGGAAGTAATGTGGGAACAGGTACTGGAGCTTTCGTTATACTTGCTTATGCGGTAGAATGGTATTGCTGTATATCCAAAGTAACAGATTAAACAACACTGAAAACTTGGGATCCAAGCTTCAACTACTGACCTTTGTAATATCTCTGTCAAGGTGGCAGGTGGAATGGGGGTAGGTGGTGGGGAGGGGCTGTCGAGTATGGTAGGTGGAGGAAAGCTGACACTGGTAGTGGGATTGATGTTGAAATATTTTATGTATAAAGGTAAAGGTAAAGGCCCTCCCGTTGATTATCGATTTGCTCGAGCGGGCCCAGTAACGTCTCCATTGGAGACTTTGTTGTTACTGTGTCTGGCATATTGAATACTCTCGGTAGCTTGCCGGGCTCTCCGATTTGATGTATAAAACTCAATAATAAAATAACTTTGTAGGGGCTGGAGCAATAGCAGAGCAGATAGGGCATTTGCCTTGCACGCAACCAACCTGGGCTCAATTCCCAGCATTCCATATGGTCCCCTGAGGAGTAATTCCTGAGTGCATGAGCCAGGAGTAACCCCTGAACATCCCAGGGTGTGACCCAAAAAAACAAAAAAAAAGCACTTTGTAGATCATGGTTCTATAATTAAATATAAAGTTATTTTTAAAATATTCTAAACATTTCAGCAGTAGCTGGTAGATCTGAGATTTGGGACCTTCCTTCTAAATGATGTCTCCAATGATTTGCCCCTGCCTAAACTTCACTCAAAAAACCATCTGAGAAGCATTGAAGCTATATTTCTTTCTTCCTAGTTGACTAAGCCTTGGATTTTCCAAGGAATTTCACATTTTCTCTATTCATTCAATGGGTCCCTGGTTATCAAGTATTTTCTATATGCTGGTTGTATCCTGGGGAGTCAGAGGTGTTACACTGCTGACTAGGCCCTGGAGAGAACCATATAAACACAAATAAGGATAGAAAATTAGAAAATAGAAGTGGGCCTATCATGGTCCCCAAAGCTGCCTTGGGTGGAAAAGTGCTGAGCACTTTCATATCATATCTGAGCATTGAGATAACCTCTGTAACAGGAAAAGCCCCAGAGCATGTGTGCTCCAACTACGAGTGCCATCTTTAGCCAGCAACACAGCCTTCATGTATTCAAACCCCAGTGATCACAAAGCAAACAAAATAAGAATAAGGGTAAGGTAAGGTAAAGGCCCTCCCGTTGATCGTCGATTTGCTCGAGCGGGCCCAGTAACGTCTCCATTGGATACTTTGTTGTTACTGTGTCTGGCATATCGAATCCTCTAGGTAGCTTGCCGGGCTCCCCGAGAGGGGTGGAGGAATCGAACTCGGGTCGGCCATGTTGGCCGCTTGTAAGGCGAACGCCCTACCCACTGAGAATTTTTTTAAATTACAACGTGAAATAGGAACAGAAAGAGTGCAACAGGTATGGAACTTGCCTAGCAAGCAGACCACCTGGGTTCAATATCTGATACCACATATGGTCCCCTGAGCATCTCCAGGAGTGATCCCAAGTGCAAAGCCAGGAATAATCCCTGAGCACCACCAAAGTGAGACCTAGGGAACAAAACCGACAAATAATAATAATACAAAGTTATCATACTCACAAGGAAAGTACTTCTCAGGGGAATGGTATAATGTGTCCTCAGCAAGTACTTTTTGTGTGGATTGAAGAACTGGAATGAAATTGACCCACCAGATAGAAAAATATTATCTGAAAAAATGCTCTCTGCTCTATCAACCAATCTGGATAATTTTACCCCTATTATCTTATTCCGCAACCTATACAGAAGACCTACTGGGTGATTGCCAGTAGACTGATAACCACAAGTCAAATGTGCATCAAAAAACTCACTATCTAGTGACAAATGATTCAAAAGTACAAAGTGATTAGGGCACATGTGGAACTCAGGAAGAGGCAATGGAAAAGACAAATGTGCATGTGCCTCTCCCTCTCTTTTCAACTGGCACCATGAGTGGTGTAGTGCTTTCTTTATTCCAGAATGAAAGCTAAGGTGGGCCCTCTAACTTCCTTGTTTGCAGGAAGATACTCAAAAGCTTAGATGTTATTTAAAATCCTTAACAATAATCTCAATTCAGTCTTTAGAATGTAGAATCAATATGGTATCTACAGCTTCCAAATTCATGTTTGGTTTGTATTAAAAAAAGAAGACAAAAAAATGAGCAAAATCTTTTATATGGAGTAAATGCTGAACAATACGAAGATCTACAAAGAGGAAGAGAATTACAAAAATCTCTTGGATTTGGTAACAAATATCTCTTCATGGTGAGGATCAAGAGAATGAAATGAAAAGAAAGCAGGTTAGCAAATTGCAGCGCTTAAGCAGTAAAAAATAAAAGGAATTGAGTTTGTGCATAAATTAACATTTTAAAAGAAGTTTAGCTAATAAAAGGGAGAAGGGGGACATTGGTTGGAAGAAATCATGCTGTGGAGTCGGTGTTTTAATTTTGTTTGTCTTTTGCCTTTAAAATAAATATGTATATTTTATAAACTAAAGCCAACTACATGGAATGTAAATTTAAAGAAGCACCTTTTAAAAAATCATACATCTAATATCCTCAAAAAAAAAAAGCTTCCAAATTCAGTTCACTGAAGACCTCTTCTCTCTCCATCGCTGACCCATTGCAACTCAGAGGAAGGATGTGCAGAGTTTCCTCTTTCTTCTGTTATGGAAGCCATCCCCAGTAGTAATGAGAAGACACTATATCCCCAGTAGTAATGAGAAGACACTATATTCAGCTCTCAGTCCAGTGATGTGGTGCTCAGAGGCCATCAAGACCACACCTAGTGCTGATGGGGACATTAAAGCTACACGTGAAAAGGGAAAGCAGAGCAGGAGAGCTATGCAGTGCTGGGGATTGAACCCAGAACCTAGATACCACTTGAGGTAGTTCCTTGGCCCCTCTTCTTCCTTTTTATATTCTGCTATTCTGCCCACTGCACTGGTGTTGTGAACAGGTCCTGGGGCTCGACTGGTAGAGGGACAAAGAGAGAAAAGCAAATAATGAAGTACGGGGCAGAAAAGCTTTTAATTCACACAGATTGTGCAAAAATATGACAACAAAATCTTAGGAAGAAGAGGCTTCGCGGCCTTTACAGAAGTCCTTCCTGGGGTCATTCAGTGACACTTCAAGAGTATGAGTGGGGTTTCCCATTAGTAAGCTATCCCCTTCCTCGGTCCAACCCTGTTTCCCTGCGTTCTAGCTTAGTTTAGTTAGGTAGGGTCCCAGATCTATCCCCACTGGTGACTTGGAGAGAACTTTAAGTAGTTCCAGGTTGTTCACATGCTCTCACAGGTCCATATTGATTCTTGACCTGACAGATTCAGGAAGCAGGTTACTCCCCTCTTCTTCTGGCCAGCGTGCCTACAATAGTGGCTTTGCTTTCCTAGTCAGGTCTCAGTCACTTCACCTAAGAAGACCCTGATCAATTTCTCCAAGGAACTTCTGGAAGTCTTTCATTCTTGATTTTCAGGAGAAATAAAAAATAACAATTCTCGTACCTCTAGCCTTATCAGAGGAAGTGAAAATCAAAGAACACCTCACTTTAGAGATGTTCTCCTCACAAATTCTCTTTTCGCTACCTGTCTCTTGATTTATCTCATCTTTCTATGTGTGAGATTGTAAACTCCAAGAGCCACCAAAGCAATTCTGGCTGTGGCCAGCTGCCTCTGAGCATCCTCTCACACTATCCTTCTCAGTGTGCCCACCTCAGTGTTCTCGTGTTAGTCAATATATGATAGAGAAGTGATCACTTCAAGGAGCTCCTATGGGGAATCTTTCCTCTGAAAACATTCTCTCCAGCTCTGCTCTCTCCCTTTTAGGCCTTCTTCTCCAGTACAGAGGATGGGGATTTTACTCATCTTGCTGCACCATCTCCTGTCTGAGTGACACACAGCTGCAGGTACCATACTTTTGTGCTTGCTTTTGACTGACTGACTTTTGACTGACTGAAGATTCTGTGGACTAAAACTACACCACATTCCTTTTTCACACTGAATTTATTTTCACTCTTTCTGAAAGAGATATCAGTGTCCCCTTCTGCCTGCAGGAGTAGGTTCAACATTCTTTGCATCAGAGCCGTTTCCCTGAATGGTTTTGTCTGTCGCAAACCAAAGAGGAAATTAGTCTTTATTGAACACCTTCATGCCAGATAACTTTTTTTAAATTATTTTGGAGATTATGGTTTACAATGTGTTAATGGTAGAGTTAGTAGCATAAACCATTCCAACACTGCACCCTCCACCAGAGTGCCCATTTAACTTCAACATTGTCCCTGTGTTCATCCCTCCTACCCCCCACCCATCTCCCTAAGCTTCCTACCAAAAGTTCTCAGTTTCTGTTTCCATTGGTAACTTGTTACTCCCCTGTATTGTTTCCTTATATTCCATATATAGGAGGTATCATTCTATGTCTGCTCCACCCTTCTAACTTCACTCATCTTGATACTCTGTAAATATATTCACGCAGCAGAAAATTGCATTATTTCATCTTTTCTTATAGCAAAGTAACATTCCAGTGTATAGATGTACCACAGTTTCTTTATCTAGTCATCTGTCCTTGAACAGTTGGGTTGTTTCCAGATTTGGCTATTGTGAACAGTATTTCAATAAATATGGGAGTGTCAGTGTCTCCTGAATAGAGTTTTTGGACTGTTGGGGTAGATGCCAAGATCCATCTTTATTTCAGATATTTTTCATAACAACCTCTAGAAATCTATATTCATTTTTCAGATAAGAAACTGTGTTTCAAGCAGGTTAGAAAGAAAATATGCCTGAAGACACATGAAATCTACTTGGTAGAATGTAGCACTGTAGCACTGTCCTCCCATTGTTCATTGATTTGCTCGAGCGGGCCCAGTAACATTGTGAGATTTGTTACTGTGTTTGGCATATCGAATACATCATGGCTAGCTTGCCAGGCTTTGCCGTGGAGGCGAGATACTCTGAGTAGCTTGCCGGTCTCTCTGAGAGGGGTAGAGGAATTGAACCTGGGCCCACTGGGTCCAGGTGCAAGGCAAATGCCTTACCCGCAATGAAAAAAAAAAAAAAAAAAAACCTTGGACTCCAAACTCATGGAAGAAGTATGTTATGAGTCAGGAGGCCTGGGGTTGATCCCAGATCTGCCATTCATTTGACTGTAGAAAATTTCCTCTCCTGTCTGAGAATAGTCCTCTTCATGGATAGAAGAAACTGGATAAGGTGACCACTCTTGCCCTCTCAAAAAATTGTCCCCAAACTACTTGTAAGTGCCTATGTTAGTCACATTGGCCTGCCCAGACATTTCAATTCAAAATTTACCATATGGTAATCAGAAACATTTTGTTATTTCCTGCCTGTACTTCTAATCTCCTTCATTTGGGCTCACTTGTATCACTTTTTTTTATTACACATGTTTATGAGAGCCCAATTTAGAATCATCTGCAGATTTCATCAAAGGGCATTTATTCACCACCTACCCAGAGTAACTCCATCAGCCAAGTGAAATACCAATGTCAGAGCTTTATGCTGATCATCTTTCTCACTTCTTCAAATGTTTCTCTCTAAATAACTGCTCTTGAAGGGATGAGTAAATTCTGAAAACCTGTGGCTTTGAATCAGCCAGACCTGAGTTGGAACCTGGGCAAATTATTCAACCTTTAATGAACCTTCCTGAACTTCAGTGTCATCATCTAGGAAGCAGAACTCATCATCACCACCCTAGGGACTATTTGAAGTATCAGATTATGTCTGTTACATGGAATGGTCCAGCACAGGCTGAGAATGAGTCACTTTCCAATTCTTCCCAACTCTAAAGACTTTGGGAATGACCATCAAGCCAAGATTCTTAGAGAGGCTCTCTCTATCTGAATAGCTTCATGGAGAGCGTTCATAGCAAAGACAAGTAATACTGCCCTTATACTTGGGAACACATCTTTAGGTATGTAATGTATATTGTTGGCCTATAGAAAAATGGAGAATGAAATCTCAGGCCTCACTGCTGAGTGACTTTGGAGAACTTATTTGACCTTGTTAAGACACTTTCTATTAAATGTCTCTATGTCTCCATACTTTTATGCTAAGGATTAAATGGGGTGATGTATGTGCAATGTCAGACCATTAGGGATGTTAAATACATAAGAAGGGATTATAAGTTTTTCTTTCTTTTTTTAATTTTTATTAGTGAAACATCATGAGGTACAGTTGTAGACTTACAAATTTTTGTGCTTGGGTTTCAGTTATACAATGATTGAGTACTCATCCCTCCATCAGTGCCCATTCCCCACCTCCAATGATCCCAGCATCTCTCCCACCCCCCACCCCCACTCCCATCTTACCCCACCCCTGTGGCAGGGAATTCAAAATTTACCATTAACCAATTTTGTTCTCTCTCTCCTTTGGGGCACCTGGAAATTAAACAACTCAATGTTGAACAATGAATGGGTCAGGAAGGAAGTGAAAGACGAAATCAAAAGATACCTGGAAACAAACAAGAATGAAGACACGAGCTACCAAAACCTATGGGATGCAGCTAAAGCCATGCTAAAAGGAAAATTTATAGCGTTGCAAGCATTCCTAAGGAAAGAAGAAAGGGCCTACATAGATAACCTAACCACACAGCTCAAGATCTTAGAAAAAGACCAACAAAAGGAACCCAAAATTGGCCGAAGGAAAGATTTAATAAAACTTAGAGCAGAAATTAACAACATGGAAACCAATAAAACAATCCGAAAGGTCAATGAAACCAAGAGCTGGTTCTTTGAGGAAATAAATAAGATTGATAAACCACTAACAAGACTCACAAAGAAAGAGAGAGAACCCTAATAAGCCGAATTAGAAATGAAAAAGGGGACATCACAACAGAAACCAATAAAATTCAAAAGATCATCAGAGACAACTTTGAGAGTCTGTATGCCACAAAACAAGAGAACCTAGAAGAAATGGATAAATTCCTGGATTCCTCTAATCTCTCAATATTGAACCAGAAAGACTTGGGATACCTGAATAGACCCATTCATATCAAGGAAATTGAAGCGGTAATCAAAAGTCTTCCCAAAAACAAAAGCCTAGACCCAGGTGAATTCACTAGCGAATTCTTCCAAATATTCAAAGAAGATCTTTTCCCAGTTCTCCTCAAGCTTTTCCAGAAAAATGAAAAAACAGGAACTCTCCCAAATAGTTTCTATGAGGCACATATCTCCCTAATACCTAAAGCAAACAAAGACATCACCAACAAAGAAAACTATAGGCCAATATCTCTGATGAACACGGATGTGAAGATCCTCAACAAAATATTAGCAAATAGATCCAACAACTCATCAAAAAGATCATACACCATGACCAAGTGGGATTCATCCCGATGATGCAAGGATGGTTTAACATTCGGAAATCAATCAACATAATCCATCATATCAACAAAAGTAAAGATAAAAACCATATAACCATATCAATAGATGCAGAGAAAGCTTTTGACAAAATCCAGCACTTGTTTATGATGAAAACTCTCACCAAAATGGGTTTTGAAGGAATTTTCCTCAAGATAGTCAAAGTCTGTTGGAGTACAAGGAGCTACAAGAAACCTATGGCAAGCATTATCCTCAATGGGGAAAAACTAAGGGCCTTTCCTCTAAGATCAGGGAAAAGACAAAGATGCCCACTATCACCACTTCTGTTTAACATAGTTCTGGATGTACTTGCAATAGCGACTAGGCAAGAAAAAGACATTAAAGGCATCCAGATAGGAAAGGAAGAAATCAAGCTCTCACTATTTCCAGATGATATGATACTATATCTCGAGAATCCTAAATCCTCTACCAAGAAAATCCTAGAAACAATAGTCTTGTACAGTAAGTTGCAGGCTATAAAATCAATGCCCAAATATCCATGGCCTTCCTATACACAAGTTTTTCTTTCCACTAATATAAAGAGCTAATATTTATGCCAAATGGGAACAATAGTTCTCGGGTTTAATGTGCTTGATTACATTAGCAGTGTTGCCTATCACCAAGGAGGAACTCAATATATGGTAAGACGTATTCTCTTCATTTGTTAAAATTTTCTTTTGTGGGAGAGCACCCAGCTGTTCTCAAGGATAACTTCCGGTAGTGTTTGGGGGATTATATGTGGTTCTGGGGATTGAACCTCATTGATCACATGCAAGACAAGAGCCTTACCTGCTATACTACGTCTGATCCTGTCTTAATATTTTTGAGTCATATTGTCAGAGTTAAGAACAGATCAAGCGCATGTATTGTTGGTTTTGTCAAAGTAGAAATGCACAAAATAGGTAAAATGTATTTCTGTTCTGGGAGGGTTAATATTGGGATGTGGTAGACATATCAAGATGGTTCTGTATAAATAAAAACTTTACAAGGCGATCACATTTGGTTCATATCAAAATCACTCATATCCAAAGATGCGTTCCAAGCAGTTGACATGCATTTCAGTTGGAGGCTAATCCAATTTTTGAAAATTAATCCAAACTTGACAAGCAGCTCATCACTTGTATCTTACCAGGACATCCCTCTCTCAATTCATTTCCTGGGAAGGAAATGGGCAGGCTGACTGTCAAAAAATTAATAAATTAAAGCTGAGCACAGGCCTTTTCTTCATTGCAGCTAGAGTCTGCTATTTCAGAAAGGATTTAAACAGCCCCATTGAATCTCATAAATTATTCCTCTCCCTGTCTTTCTTTTTTCCACTTGAGATTTACCCAAAGCAAAGTAGCTTGTGCCTTTGTAGTGTTGACCACAAAGCTGGAAGGGAGCTCCTAAAGCTTACCACTTTGTTCTCCACTGTCCTGTCCTCCCATTGTTCATCGATTTGCTCGAGTGGGCCCAGTAACATCTCCATTGTGAGACTCGTTGTTACTGTGTTTGGCATATTGAAACATCACAGTAGCTTCCAGGCAGGCAAGATACTCTTGGTAGCTTGACGGGCTCTCTGAAAGGGGCGGAGGAATCGAACTGGGGTCGGCCAGGTCAGCCTCAAGCAAGGCAAACGTTCTACCTGCTGTGCTATCACTCCAGCCCAACATCAACCCTAATATCAGGCATTCTGCAAATGCCACAATGTCTGTCCTCTTGCCATTTCCCCAAACCCATCTCTTTCTCTCCATTCAACTTTTCCTCCTTGGTCAAACTCTCATCACTTCACATCTAGACCATTGCATTTATGACTCAAATCTTCAATGCCATGCTAGTCTCTTTCTTTAAATGACTTTCAAATATCTTTATAATAGAGCAGTAGAATTATGTTCCTTCTTGCTTAAAACCCTCCATGGACTCCTTCAAGATAAAACACAAAATAATTCCCCTGGTCACTGATATGCATCATGTTCTGGTCTCTAGCTTTTTCTTCAGATTCCTCCTCTGACCTTCTCTCCTTGTAGTTGGTTCCCTAATCATAAATAGCTTTGAACTTCCACTTTTTCTTGGAATGATTTAAACATCTGAAACTATCCAAGTGCCACCTTTTAAGATGAAGGTAAATATAATCCTATTTTTAAGAACTTCTTGCCCCTTCAGCCTACTCTCAAGCATAGTATCTTCATCCTTGTCAGTGGAAATTCTGTGTCCACTCTACTGGGTCTTAGAATTTTGGGGATATGTCTCTATGTAACCCTCATGGTTTGAGTTTCTTTATTTTTTTTAATTTTTATTAGTGAAAAACCATGAGGTACAGTTGTAGACTTACAAATTTTTGTGCTTGGGTTTCAGTTATACAATGATTGAGTATCCATCCCTCCACCAGTGCCCATTTCCCACCTCCAATGCTCCCAGCTTCTCTCCCACCACCCCATACCCCACCCCACCCCACCCCTGTGGCAGGGCATTCCCTTTTGTTCTCTCTCTCCTTTTGGGTGCTGTGGTTTGCAAAAGAGGCATTGAGTGGCTATCATGTTTGGTTTATAATCTATTTTCAGCATGCATCTCTCATCCTGGGAGGGTTCTCCCAATACCCTTTACTTGGTGCTCCCCTCTCTTTTTGAGCTGCCTTCTCCCTCATCATGTGCGGCTGGCCTCCAAGCCATGGAGTGAACCTCCTGGTACTTATCTTGGCTATTCTTGGGTGTTAGTCTCCCAATTTGTTACTTTATATTCCCCAGATGAATGCAATCTTTCTATGTCTGTTCCTCTCTTTCTGACTCATTTCGCTTAGCATGATACTTTCCATGTAGTACCACTTGTATGTAAATTTCATGACTTCATCTTTTCTAACAGCTGCTTAGTACTCCATTGTGTAGATGTACCAAAGTTTCTTTAACCAGTCATCTATCTGTTCTCGGGCACTCGGGATTTTTTAGATTTTTGCTATTGTGAATAGTGCAGCAATGAACATAGAAGTGCAGATGTCATTTCAACTGTACTTTTTTACCTCGCTGGGATATATTCCCAGTAGTGGTATTGCTGGGTCAAATGGGAGCTCAATTTCTAATTTTTTGAGAATCATCCATACTGTTTTCCAAAAGGGCTGAACCAGTTGGCATTCCCACCAGCAGGGTCCCTTTCTTGCCACATCCACACCAACACCAGTTGCTTTTGTTCTTCTGGATGTGGGCCAGTCTCTGTGGTGTGAGATAATATCTCATTGTTGTTTTGATCTGCATCTCCCTGATGATTAGTGATGTAGAGCATTTTCTCATGTGCCTTTTAGCCATTTGGATTTCTTCTTTGGGAAAGTTTCTGTTCATTTCATCACCCCATTTTTTGATGGGGTTAGATGTTTTCTTCTTGTAGAGTTCAACCAGTGCTTTGTATGTCCTTGATATCAACCCTTTATCAGTTGGGTATTGGGTAAATATCCTTTACTATTCCGTAGATTGTCTTTATACTCTGGTTATTGTATCTTTTGAGATGCAGAGACTTCTTAATTTAAGATAGTCTCATTTGTTTATCTCTGTTTCCACTTGGTTGGTCAGTGGAGTATCGTCTTTGAAGATACCATTAGCCTCAATATCCTGGAGAGTTTTGTCAACCTTATCTTCAATGTATCTTATGGATTTTGGCCTGATGTTGAGATCTTTAATCCATTTTTATCTGACTTTTGTGCATGTTCTTAGGTCGAGGTCTAAGCCCATTTTTTTTTTTGTATGTCGTTGTCCAGTTATGCCAGCACCATTTGTTAAAGAGGTTTTCCTTGTTCCACTTCACATTTCTTGCTCCCTTATCAAAGATTAGATGTTCATACATTTGGTTGTGTGTACGGATAGTCCAACCTGTTCCATTGGTCTGCGGCCCTGGCTTTGTTCCAGTACTATGCTGTTTTAATTATTACTGCTTTGTAGTAGAGTTTGAGGTTGGGGAAGGTAATGCCTCCCCATGTCTTTTTCCCAAGAATTGCTTAAGCTATTCATGGGCATTTGTTGTTTTATATGAATTTCAGGAGTGCTTGATCTATTTCTTTGAAGAGTTTCATGGATATCCTTATTGGGATCTCATTGAATCTGTATAATGCTTTTGGGAGTATTGCCATTTTGACGATGTTGATTCTCCCTATCCATGAGCAGGGGATGTGTTTCCATTTCCTCGTGTCCTCTTTTATTTCATGGAGTAGCATTTTGTAGTTTTCATTGTAGAGATCCATTGCCTCTTTAGTTAGACTGATTCCGAGGTATTTTATTTTCTGAGGCACAATTGTGAACAGGATTTTTTTTCATGTCACTTTCCTCTCTCTCATTATTTACATATAGGAAGGCCATGGATTTTTGGTTGTTGATTTTATAGCCTGCAACTTTAAATGACAGCTGTGTTCCATGTTTGAGGAATAGGGGTGTGTGTGTGTGTGTGTGTGTGTGTGTGTGTGTGTGTGTGTACTTACAGTTTGGAAGTACATTAAACTTAACAATAAACTTAACAAAATTATGGGTGAACACTAACAATCTAGAGAGGTGCACATGCCCTGCTTTCAAAAAATCTGTAGCCTGAAGCACACCAATACATAGAGAATATGGATATGCATAATAAAAGGAAGCACCAGATACTCTTATTGAAGTCTCAAGAAGAATCTCTGAACAATGTGTGTGAATAAAGAATAAAAAGTTCTTCAAAGAAGGAACAATTCAAATTATTTCCTTTACATATGAATTGCATTTAGACTTTTAGAATTTCAGGTTTATGATTCAAGATGGCAGAATCAGCATCCTTTATCCCAGATGATCTCAAATGGCTGTCAGGAAATGTGGCAGCCAATAGACTTTTGTGAGACAAAAATTCCACACTTAGTCAGATGTCATATCTGCAATTCTTGTTTCCAGATAATTGAGGAGGAACCTCTTACAGTATAATGGAGACAGGGTGATGCTCTATTGTGTTGGCTAAGGAAAAGATCCTGTAGACTTGTGACCCAAGAGTAGCCCTTGAATCAACAGCATCAGACATCTAGGTGCAGAATCAGCATCTATATACAGCCACTGGGCAAGCCCTCAGCATATTAAAGTATGAAACATTCTGGCATGGAGGATGTTGGATTTCATTATGTCACTGTCACTGTCACTGTCCTCCCGTTGTTCATCGATTTGCTCAAGCAGGCCCAGTAACGTCTCCATTGGAGACTTTGTTGCTACTGTGTTTGGCATATCGAATACATCACGGGTAGCTTGCCAGGCTCTGCTCTGCGGGTGAGATACTCTTGGTAGCTTGCGGGGTTCTCCAAGAGGGGCGGAGGAATTGAACTCGGGTCAGCCATGTTGGCTACGTGCAAGGCAAACGCCCTACCGCTGTGCTATCGCTCGAGCAAATTTCATTATGTATAAGAAGGAAATGGATCAGATACTGCTTAGCAGAGGAATGATAGAATGTGATTTTTGTTGTTTAAGATCTTCTATAGCAATTCTCTAATTATATGATAGGAGAGATAGGGAGGAAGCAGGGAAACAATTATTTCAATCATCCAAATAAGAGATGGCAATGATTTGGCCAAAGAAAAGTAATCAGAAGTGGTCAGAATCTGAATATATCTTGAGATGAAGTAAACAGATTTTCTGTCAGTGTGAATGTAAGACATGAATAGGACAAAATGGAGGGAAGGGGATGAAAAAATTGGGGGTCAGAGCAACTACATAGATGAAATATCCATCTACTGAGAGGTTCAGGTTGGAGAGAGATGAGTAGGATGGGAGCAAAGACCAGGAATTTCACTTAGAATATTTTAAGTTTAATAGGTTGATTAGAGATTCAAGTAGAGAGAGACACATTTCCTGCACGTAACAGTATAACAGAGCCTGGAGTTCAGTAAAGAGCATTCCCTTCTTGAACTGAAAATAGTATGAAGAAATAAAGATAAAAGTATGAGAAATAGAGGTATGGGATTTCAAAACTAGAACAATAGTACTAAATCTTTAGTTGCTAGGAATCAGTACTGATAGAATTACAAAGACTGAGTAACACCACACAAGTGAAAAAAAATTATAGTTACAGTGGTAACTTACTTAAAATAAAAAATAGGAAAAAAATTGTTTTTGTTCAGTGAAATTAAGTCAAGCACAAATGGAAAAACTACTGTAGAATTCCACTTGTATGAGGTGCTTCCTAGAGTCAAATTGATAGGAATGGACAGTTCGCTCAACGGGATCCCTTGGAGGGGAGCGGGTTGAGATTTCCTCCCCGCCCCGACCAGGGCTCCAGCAGCCAAAGACCTCCAGGACCAGCCACCACCATGCTGAGACCACTCTCCGCACACATAAAGGTACTGACAGAGGGACAAAGTCACACGGGTTCCGGGGCCGAGATCTCTAAGCCTACTCGGATTTGGGCCGAGCATCCTCCACCCAGATCCTCCAAATTCCAGTAGGCGGGGGTCACACCCACCAACTGGCCCCCTGGCGCCGTGAAATCCCATCAGCGGCCAAGACTCAGAGACTATAAAAACCAGATCCCGGAACTGCACGGCCGCATTCGCGGCCGCGCGACATCTTATTATGACATCTCATTATCTCATTCCTACTTTGGACAAACTGGCAGGTTACCGAATGTAGTCTACCCACAGGGCAGAGTCTGGCAAACTCCCCTTGGTGTACCCAATATGCCAAATACCAGTAACAATGATGGGTCTCATTCTCCTAAAGAGCCTTGAATATAATCTCAGGGCTAGGATGGAGACGTTACTGGGGCCTGCTCGAGGCAATCAACGAATAACAGGATGATGATTTTTGTGATTTGTGTGGACAGTAGAATGGTGTTTGCTGGAGGACCAGGGTAGGAATAGGAAAGGAAGCTTTCACTGCAAGGGTCCAGTTTCCTCTGGAGAAGATGGAAAAAGAGGTTGAGTTGGGTGGTGGTGGTAGTGGCATAACTTTATGCATGTGTTCCATGCCTCTTGACTATCCACTGGAAAAAAATGATTTAAATAGTAAGTTTTATGTCGTGCATATTTTACCATAATACATTTTTTAATATTTATAAACTTGCACAGTAATCACGCACAACAGAAATTAATTGGTACACGATGGGACAGGAGATGAAAGAGGGTGGATGGGAGAGTTTTAGTTTGTTTTTTGCACTTTTCTGTATTGTTTGAATTCTTAAGCCATATGCACACATTATTTTCATATTTAAAAATAAAACATTCTCAAAGACTGAGTAGGCAAAGGGAGAATTTCAATCCACGTTTCTGCTTGACTTGCACTCAATTTTTCAAAACACTATTTTATAGAAGCTGATTTCCAAGAAGCCTTCAAAGCCCCCTTTTATTATTATTATTATTACTAGAAGCCATTCCCTTGGAACCAGACACTTGTGTTTTTCCGATGGGGCTTGCATTCAAAGCCTCAGAGGGTAAGTGCATTTGGAAACCTACTCAGCACATCTCTGCCTTTGAACCGCTCTATTTTCCAGGCCTGCTCACGCAGGCTGTGTCCAGTTGGCTTCTCATCTAACCCTTCCATCAGGCAGCCAGTATTTCTTGAGTTGCTCATAGGGGTGGCCAGAGCCTGCTGGAGCATGCCCATTAAAGAAAGCCACAGAACCGACTTCAGGAAATTCACAGCCCAGCCTTTAGCATACATGTTATATGATGCCAACCTGGCCTTGATAAGGATTTCTCATCTTGCAGAATTTACCAGAAGATTGATTTTCCAGTCCGAGGGTTCTAGCATGTCAGAGAGAAGAGAGACCTCTGAAATAGAACTGTAAAACCACTCTATTATAAAAGGGACAATGCCCCCTGAGGAGGCACCTCACAGGAAATGTGGTGAAAGCAGAGTCAACACCCAAGAGTAGAATGGCTGTCACGAAAGAGGCTAAGCTCTCAGTGAGACTCAAGTCCTTGGCTGAATGGAAGCTCTGGTTCTATGGAGGAAGAGATTTATGGGATGGTGATGAGGGAACCTGGAAGGAGGAAGAAAAAGTGAAAACACAGTCTAAGTGGCAGTTACGTTGGCAGGGAGGATAGAAGCATTCAGGATGTCAGAATACTCCCCAGACTTTAAACCCTTTCCATTCATCAAAGGCTTCTCTGAAGATTGGCAATTTGTCTCATTTTACATGTCAGACCTTGCTCTATGCACCTGAATCACACATGACCCTGTCCTCAAGAGCCAGCCCCATAGTACTTTCGGTTACCATAGAGATGAATAGAAACACTTGGAATACAGGGTGACACAGCATGGGATAGAGCAGCATTTTCACAACTTTTATTTATTCATTTTTAACTGAATTAGAATGAAGTATACAGTCAAAAAGTTTTTCTTGATTCTCAGTCATACAATGTTCCAACACCCATCCCTTCACCAGTGCACATTTCCCACCACCAATATCCCCAATTTCCCACCTGCTCACCTTCCCCACTCCACCCTGCCTCTATGGCAGACACTTTTCTACTCTATGTCTCTCTGTATCTCTCTCTTTGTCTCTCTGTCTCTCTCTGTCTCTCTCTCTCCCTACCTCCCTCTCTCTTATTTTCCTTTTAGACACTTCCTTTAGACACAGTGTTTAGCAATCACTGTATCACTGTCATTCAATTGTTCATCGATTTACTTGAGCAGGCACCAGTAACATCTCCATTCGTCCCAGCCCTGAGATTTTAGCAGTCTTTTCTTATTTGTCTGTCCCAACGCTGCCGTATTATAGGCTCTTTTAGGGTCAGGGGAATGAGACCCGTCATTGTTACTGGTTTTGGCATATCAAATATTCCAAAACCGTTCCATTCATCAAAGGCTTCTCTGGGGCAGGATACTCTTGGTAGCTTGCAGGGCTCTCCAAGATATATATATGATATATATATATATATCTGATTTATATATGTATATATATATATATATATCTGATTTACAAACCCCGCTCCTGATGTTCTCATCCAGGTTCTTTGTACTTTGTCTCTAGAGCCAGACATAAACTTTACTCAGAGTTCCAGATATATATATATATATATATATATATATATATATATATATCCCTCTATGACTTGTTTCCTACTGTCTGAACCCCATCAAATATGGTGTGGGGTTTAGCAATACTATTACTGAAAGAGTACATGCATGTTACTTTACCTAAATAACCCACCTTGATTTCCTGATTCAAGAGAAGTGTCCAGAAAGCTGCATTTTTACCAAGAACCCCCAAGTGATGCTTAGAATCACTCATCTAGAGTTTGTCATCATCTAAAGATAGTTTTCAGTTCTGGCTCAGGCCCATGATGCTGACTGCTAAACAAGACTCTGTTATCTTGCATGATCCCAACTTTCTCACCCCCAAGATTTTTTCATCTGTCAAGTTACAGGCCACTTTGAATTATTGCACAAAGTCACAATCCAAGGGACTGAATGCTTGCTGATATTTCAAGTAATTCAAATTTGTCAACCCAGAAAAAAAGGGTGATTTTTTTTTCATGTCACACTCTAAATGGTTAATACTCTTGCCGCTTACTGAGATGTGTCTTTGCAGAAGGAACGACTTTTGGTAATTCACTATTCAGAGAAGGCACTTTTTTCCCTGATTTTTATGAAGCTACGATGTAGACTAGCAGAATCCTAAAGAAATTGTTTCCAGACCACATCCCATCCCACAGGTGGTACTTGTGACTTCTCTTAGATTCTCCTGCTGCACTGGACTTTTTTATCTCCTGAGTGACTGTAACAATCTACTATGTGAAACTTCTGACCTGCCCACCACTTGGTTCTGGAATAAAGGACACAGCATGCAAAATACTGGGATATATTAGTTGATCCAGGTATCAGTTCCCTCCCTAGAATGAAAGGAAAAGGACAGTGATCATAATTGTGATTCATAATGTGAGCTTTAGAATCAGGCCTGAATTTAGTTCTCAACTTCACCCTTTCCTGTGTAACTTCAACAAACAAACCTTATTATCTGTGAAGGGCAGATTAAGTTATTCTCGTGAAGAACACAGTTGTAGGGGTTAAAAGACATAATGTACGTGAAACTCCTTAGCACAGAAGTCAGGATGGGATTGTTTGGTTTCCTATGTGCTATTTCCTTTGTTTCTTACTTTTGCACAATTGTGATTTTGTTAGACATAACCGACTGGGTTCCACGGGACACCAAAAGATCACCTACGAGGCCGCCACCTACGAGATGGTCAGACTTCTTTGTTAAGACCCTGAACAATTGGTTTAAGGCTCTTCATGTTCCTAGAACAAGCAAACGCCATTGGGCTACACTAACACGTGACAGAGACAAATGGAGACATTACTGGTGCCCGCTCAAGCAAATGGATGAGTAATGGGATGTCAAGTGATCAAGTGATTTTGTTTGGGGGACAAACCCAGTGGTGATTGGTGGTTATTCCCAGCTTTGTGCTTGAGGGTCACTCTGTTGTTCCTTGGGGGGGGGGGGGGGGCCTTATGGTGCTAGGGATCACACCTCAGTCTCTTGTATACAACACATGTGCTCAGCCCATTGAGCTATCTCTCCTGTCCCAAAGGGTGATTTGTATCATCCCTGTTTCAAGATGAAGAAAATGAGTGTCAGGGAGGAAATGAGGAAAAATAGCATAGAGCTGATTTACAAACCCAGCTCCTGATGTTCTCATCCAGGTTCTTTCTACTTTGGCTCTAGAGCCAGACATAAACTTTACTCAGAGTACTCAGAGAAGATAGGATCAGATTTCACTCTCAGTTGATAAGTGCAGTGCAACAAGATTAGATTCAGTAACAAAGGGGAGATGGCAAGTATACTTTTGGTCTTGAGTGCCAGCTCTAATGGGTTGATAATTACTGCCCAGAAGGCCATGTTACAAAGAATTGCAGGAATAAATCAGAGAACCATGATGAGTTCATATCAGTCAGGGGAATGGGAGAAATGAGGACAGGCTACCTCCTGGCAGATTTCAGGGTCTGCCCTCAAGAAAGCATTCTCTATGGAAAGGGAGGACCAGGGAGCCATTAAAGACCATTAACACGTGAGTAAGACTTTTTCCCAGATATAGCCAGAAACAACCAACAAATACATGGCAAGGAAGAATAGTTTAGAGAGACAGTGCCAAGCTCCTACCCCCATTTCAATAAAGAGCAGAGTCTCTGTTTTATTTATTCCCAAAGACTCCAGACCCTTCCTGAGCATCTCAATGAGAATATGGATGCTGGTATACTTTACTGGGATTCTGAAACCACCTCATAGCCTAGTAGGAGTATCCATGTGAACTTGGACATCTAACTCAGGAAGATGTGAACCCTAATCTCTAAGTCATAGTTCTTTATTAACAAAGATAAAATGATATTAAGAAACTCCAGAGTACTTAAAGCAACTATTTGTAAGTGTCCCACTCCCCATTCTTTCCTCTTCTCTCTCAAAGGGAGCGGTGTATTGAGGTGTTAGTAAGTGAGGGTTGTTGAGGTATCTTTTATAGGCAGTCAAATCCCTACATTTCAGATGAATGGTTCCGAAGAGTCTGAGCAGATGTACAAAGATGTACACTCATTCCAGTCAGATGCGTACACTTGACAGATCAAGGCCCCTGCCCTCATGCCACAAACTCTCTTCCTGCACCTTTTCCTGTCCATGCTTGGCAAACAAAAACCTTACTTCAGCCCCTTGAGTGTTGTCTTCTTATGGTGATCAATCTTAAAAGCATCGATCCAAATAGTAAGTCCCTAGAGTTTTCCTTTCTGATCCCACTCAAAAATAGTTCTACTCTGACAGCTCCACTCTCTTTTCCAGGAAAAAAATTTTCATTAAGTAAATGAATTCCATGTGCATATTAAAAGACATTCTGCCTCATATTCCTCTATTTATAGCCAGAGTTCCACCAGCAGAGGCCCTGAGCGCTGCAGGGTGCTCCCTGTCCACTTCAGCCCTATGTGCTCTCTTCTCTAGTTCTGCCCAACTCTAGAGATGCCTCTAGGTACACAAGGTACAGGCAAGACAACATGCGCTCAAGGAAATGCTTCCCAGGGTCCAGGGTGCATGTTCCAACTTTCCCATGCAAACTTGAGGAATATATGGCAAAACAATTAATTAGCAAATGCATGTAGAAGGGGGTTTTCTGGAGACACATGGGGAGCAGACCAATCCTAGGGACATCTAAAGTTCTTTAGCGAAGTGATCACAGACTTTTCCAGAAGTCAGTAGTAAGTGCTGTGCTAAGTATATGAATGAAAGGTGGCAAAGGAGAAGAAAATAATCGGAGCCGGTTTGTGCCCACAAAAACACTTCTAATAGAGACACAGCAGTTGCAGAGAGAGAGGTGGTGGGTAAGAAATCAATAACATAGACTATGAAAAAAAGACCATGAGCTTGCACTTGCTTTTAATTCTTGGCTAGCGGTGTGACCTTGGGAATGTGCTTGTCTCTCTTGACGCTTTCATCTGTAAGCTTCATGTTAGAGGGTTTGATGGGAATGAATGAAATAATGCCTATAAACAATAGCCCAGTTCCTGTCATACAGGCTCTGCAAAGAATAGCTGTCATCTTACCCTCTACGTTAGCCAAGATTCTCCAGAAAATCAGAAATGAGAGATATATGCAAATATAGGTCACTTGATCACTTGACATCCGGTTACTCATCGATTTGATCGAGCGGGTGCCAGTAACATTTCCATTCGTCCCTGTCGAGTGCTAGTGTAGCCCAATGGTGTCTGCTCACCCCAGGAACACGAAGAGCCTCAAACTTATCATTCAGGGTTTTGTTGAAGAAGTCTGACCATCTCATAGGTGGGCAGCCAAGTGATCTTTTGATATCTCATGGAATCCAGTTGGTAATGGCTCTAGTCCAGAAGTCATCTCCAAATCTCATTGCATGTCCAGCCCATCTGATTTTTGATGCCTTGGCAAACGAGACAGCATCCCTGATTCTCGATCATTGATGGAACTCTGGATTCTTTCTCTCACTTGAGTGAAGCATGATACTCCAAGCATAGCTCTTTCGATTCCTCTTTGGGAGACCTGAATAGCATTCTCATCCTGTTTATGTAGGGCCCAGGTCTCTGAGGCATATGTTAATGCAGGAAGAACAGTGGAGTCGAAGATATGTGCCCAGAGCCAGAGGTTCTTCGTTCTCTTAGCTATTTCTTCAACGATCTTGAAGGCGTTCCAAGCAGCTCTCTTCCTCATGAGCAACTCAGGTGCCAAGTCATTTGTCATGTTGACTTCTCAGCCTAGGTACACATAACTGCTGCATTCGGAGATGTTCGTCCCATTGAGAGAGAATGGAATGTCAGGAATGAGTTCGTTTCTCATAAACATTGTCTTCATGAGATTCAACTGAAGTCTGACCTTTCCACACTCACAGTCGAAGTTGGCCAGCATTTGTGCCGCTTGGCTAAAGGTTTGGTGTTATTAAAATGATGTCATCAGTGAAGCGGAGGTGGTAGAGTTGCCTAGTGTCTATCTTCACTCCCATTCCTTCCCATTTCAGTTGTCGCATGATGTTCTCGAGGGTGACACTGAAGAATTTTGGTGAAATGGTATCACCCTGCCGAACCTCTCTCTTGACATGTATGATCACTTCCTTGTAGAATGGTGAGATCCTGATAGTGAATCCGTAATACAGCTCACAGAGGATTCTGATGTATAGATATAGATACACACATGTATACATGCATGGATATACTGCATGTACATACACATACACACATGCATCCATATCTAAATGTGTGTGCATATATGTATATGTGTGTGTGTGTGTGTTTCTAAGTGATAGGTTTACACAGTTGTGAAAGTAGAAGTGCTGAGATCTTCACTGACAAGTTAGAGACCCAGAAGGACCAGTAGTTCTAGTTCAAGACCAAGGCTTGGGAGCTAGGAGAGCTTACAGTTGGGATTTTGTACATTCCATTCTAATAATCAACTGTCTCAAGCACCATCCGCGAGGAAATTTTAAAAAATAAATGTTTAACATGGAAAGTATCATGCTAAGCGAAATGAGTAAGAAAGAAAGGGATAGACATAGAAAGATTGCATTTATCTGGGGAACATAAAGTAACAAAATATGATATTAATACCCAAGAATAGCTGAGATCAGCACCAGAAGGATTACTCCATAGCTTAGAGGCCAGTCGGGCATTCTAGGGCAAAGGGCAGCTCAGATAGAGAAGGGAACACCAAATATAGGGTGTTTGGAGGATCGTCTCAGGAGGCGAGATGCATGTTGAAAGTAGACTATGGACTGAGCATGTTTGCCACTCAAAGCCTCTTTTGCAGACCACAACACCCAAAAGGAGAGAGAGAGAACACAAGGGATTGCCCTGCCACAGAGACAGGGTGGGATGGGAGGGATGGGGGTGGGAGGGATATTATCCATGGTGGTGGAAAATGGGCACTGGTGGAGGGATGGGTATTTGATCATTGTATAATAGAAACCCAAGCACAAAAAATTGTAAATCTACAACTGTTTCACTAATAATAAATGGTGTTTATTATTGGTGTTTCACTAATAATTGTAATGGTGTTTCACTAATAATAAAAAAATAAATAAATAAATGTTTATTTGTCAGGAGTACTCCCAAACTGTGCTCAGGGAATCTGTGGATCACTTCTGACAATACTGAGCCAACCAGGACCACTCTTGAGGTACTAGGGGACTCCAGTGTTATACCTAGGGGTACCAGGTGGAGGTGGGAGAAATATAGGGACTCAGGGCATGTAGAGCAAGTGTCTCAGATTGCTGAGTTTTCTCCTCAGCCCTACAAAGCTAATTTTAAATATTAATCCTATAACAGGCAAAAAACTAAGTTCTTAAGCCTGTAGTCACTTGGAAAATTCATTTTTCCCCAGCCTTTTGCTCTACTAAGGTTTTTGAATTCAAGATTATTTATCTCATCCAACAATACCCTCAACAATATCCGGCCTGGAGAAATAGTGCAGCAGGGAGGGTGCTTGCCTTGCAGGTGTTGACACAAGTTTGATCCATGCCATGCCTTCCCATATGGTCCCCTTAGCAGCACCAGGAATGATTCCTGAGCAGAACACAGCCCAGTTGACATGGCATAAAGTAACCATCACAGTCCCCAAGAAAGAAATCTGTGTTATCAGAGGAATTTGGGTAGAAGACTGGAACATAGTAAAAGACTAAAAGGTCACTTCTGGCTGAGAGGTGTGTGTGTGGGTGGCGGGGGGTGCGGGGGGTCATCTTTTTCTCCAGCTGTACCATTCCCCGACCCACCCCAGTCTGCAGGACTCATTCACTCAGCATCAGCTGTACCTTACTGGAACTGGAGAAACAGCACAGCAGGTAGGGCATTTGCCTTGCACGCGGCCGACCCAGGTTCGATTTCCAGCATCCCATATGGTCCCCTGAGCACCGTCAGGAGTAACTCCTGGGTGCAGAGCCAGGAGTAACCCCTGTGCATCGCTGGGTGTGACCCAAAAAGAAAAAAAAAGAAGTAACCTTACTTTCTAGCTGGCTTTACTTTCCCAGTTCAATTCTTTATTTAGTCTGTACTTTAAGAACACTGTGCCTGATGGTTGTCATCTCAGCACATGGTAAAATTTGAAGGAAAGTCAGTTGAGTGACTATGATAGCTAATCAAGTCAATTCTATCGTGATGGTTGTCAACTCAGCACGTGGTAGAAATTGAAGAAATGTCAGTTGAGTGACTAGGATAGCTAATTCAGTCATCCTATGCAACGCATAAAACAGCTACCACTCAGAACTTGTTTACTCCACCAGGATTTGGTGAGCTCCTTCTATGCCCTATAATCTTAACTGTAGATAAAAATAAGCAAGACTTCATGTATGCCTCTAAATACCCTGGCTAATGTACGGAAGGAGATGTAAATGAATGGGAAACCCCTATTATGCATGAGTTTCTTTGTGTACCATGCTACACTTATAGTTCAATGGCCATCCAGTCATCCATTTATCCAAAAACATTGATTGAACACTAACAGTTCTGGGAATGTCCAGTGACCCAAGGAACTTTCTACTAAACAAACAAACAAACAAAAAAGACACTATAGTTCTGCTGAGTTAAGAATTCAATGGAAGACACAGACAGAAAAGTAAAACAACATAATTATGAAAATGATCATGCCCTTAAAATGTGGAATAATTATAAAAGAAGCAATATAGCTGCCTGAAGAAGGTACTAAGGTTTAATGGTCTTTTAGTTTAGAGTTAAAGAAAGGGTACAAGTTCCACACTCAGACAAGTAGGGGTTATAAGTCCTGTGTCTTCACCATGAGAACAGCATGTACAAAGGCTTAGCAAGATGAGTAACACAGACAAATAAAAGCTTTTGTCCTGTGATGGAGCCTCTTTACAGTTTAATTTTTCCTGAAACATAAAACCACAAACCATTGCACATCACAATCCAGCTTTAATTCTTCCTTCTAACTGGTTAAATTTAACCCTCCATGTGGCTGAAATCCAACCACTTACAATATTCCTTGCTCAGAAAATTAGGTCAGATTGTGCTTGCACTGTTGGATCAAGAATGCCAAGGGCAGGCAGGAAGTACTTACCACCACCATGTATATTCCTATATTTGATGAAGGTATTTGCCTCATCAAATCATAATTCCACAGGCTTTAATCCTGTCTTCAAGAATCATAGAACTGGAAAATTAGAGATGTAAGTTGGAGGAACAATATTGTTCTTCACCTATTCTGTTATCACAGTCAAAAGAGCCTCATTGAACCTCAGCTTTCTCTGTTACTCTTTGCTAGTTTTCACTACTATGTATCAGGCTATGTCCTGGGCACACAGAGTCTAATATTAAATCTACCTCATCTAATCTCATCTAATCCTCACTAAAATCAGATGTAGATATTGGTGTTAGGAACCTTATGTTATAGTAATGGAAACAGAGGCCCTGGACTGATGTACCCATCTGTCCAGAGTCGCACAGATAGGACTGAACTCGGGTCTATCATGCAGTGATCCTGCTCTCCCAACTCTCTTCTAAGATTAGAGGTGAGTGCAATTCTGCTTCATAAAAAGGAGGTACATACTGTCCATTATGAAACCTGATTATGTGATTGCTCATCTTAAAATCTTTGTTCAGTTTCTCCTTCATAGCCCCATGCTTGACCCTTCTTGCAGAACATTTAGTGTCCTCTCCAGTCTAATTTCTCTCCATGTCTTCAGCCTTAACAGTGACCATCTCCCCAATTCCAACACCAAATACTGCACGTTCTACCCCTTAAGCCCCAAAATACCTGTTGTAGATACTATTGATAAAGTTCTTGACTTGTCTAATCTGCAATAATGATGAGTTTTGACAATCAACTGTACAGCACTTTTTGCCTAAAGAAACTATAAAAAGAACTGAAAAGTATAGGACAGGGGTGGTAAGTTACTTGTCTTGCATGTAGCTAACCCTGGTTCAAATCCCTGGCATGGCATGTGTTCTTCCAAACACAGCCAGAGGTCACTCTTGAGCACAGAGCCAAGAATAATCCCTGAGCAATGCTGGGTGTGACCACAAAACAAACAAAACAAGCAAACAAGTAAAACTATGTAAACATCTAGCTCAAGACTAGATGGGAGTTATAAGGCTTACCCTGCCCACTGAAATAGCTAAAAGTAAAACAAGCAAAACACAAAAATAAACAGCAGTTCTCAAGACATTAAGATAATGAGAGACTGAGACCCTGAGAGATAAAACACATGAGTTGAGACAAGTTTTATGTTGCCGTGGGGTGAATTGCTGGGCCACACAGCAGGATGGGGAAGTTGCCAGAAAAAACAGACTCCCCGAATTGCAAAGACGAAGCTGAGTGCTAGGGTGATCAAGGTGGGGGAACGTTCACTAGAAAGGCAGTAACCTCAAAAGAGAAGCCTGTACCTGCCACTCCACATAAATGGCAGCATGCATAGGAACTAGAGCTCAACATTATTATCCATTAAAAAAATGCAAAGTAAAACCACCATAAGATACATTACTCACCTGCTTGAATGTCTACAATACTTAAAGACTGACATACCACCTGTCCATCAAAAGCTGGGCAAGAGGAACTCTCATTCATTGCTGGTGGAAATGTAAAATGTTGCAACCACATTGGAAAAAAAAAGGTTGGCAGCTTTTAAAAAACTTGAGCACACATCTGTCATGTGATCTAACCATATTACTTCTAGGAATTTAACAAGAGAAATGAAAGCATATGCCTTGCATAAAGACTAATGTTCTTGGCAGCTTTACTTCTAATACTCAAAGGCTGAAAAAAAACAAATGTCCATCAACAGGTGAATGGATAAATTAGGGTGTATATTTATAAGGGACTAGTACCAGGCAATAAAAAGGAATGATGATTCACACATGAACTAGCAAGGAAAACCTTAAAATAATTATGCAGAGTAAGTTAAACAAAAGAAATAACTTAGTATTTGTGTATGACTCTGCTTATGTTAAATTCTAGAAATATAAACTAATCTATGATAACAGAAAACAGATCAGGGAGCCCTTAAAAAAAATGGGCAAATTGTTAAAAAAAAAAAAGCAGGAGAAAAAGAATCCCAAAGGACCCATGAAATAAAAAGGATGGATACATGTAGTATCTTGACTAAGTTAAATTATTTCATAAATAGATACATACTTATCAAATTGTACACTTGAAATATGTGAAGTATATTGTAAGTGAAGAAGAAAGAGTCAGAGGAGCAAGAGAAGAAGAAATGGTAGCTGTGATTCTTAAATTTTTCATATGATCCCAAAAGGCATGGTATGGCTTCTGTTCCCCAGGCTAGAATAGGAATAATAAAGTAACAACAAGGTAGTGGCATGCAATCCATTTAACAAACATTTTTTGAGTGATCTTGCTTATCACTCTGTATAAAGCACTTTGCATCACTTATCTCAGTTGGTCCATATCAGCTCTCTGAAATAAGTACTGTTATTATCTCCATTTCACCGAAGAAGAAACAAAAGTGTTTAATGCATCTATCAGGGTTACATAGTAAAGCAAAAATTAAATACAGTTATCTAAAAGCATCTCCGAGGCCCCAGTACAGTGGAGCTATTCTACTAATGAGCGGAGAAAACAACAGTCAAGTCATCTTGCCCAGCAATTGAGAGCACAGTGGCTAATTTCTAAGCAATACAAGCTAGGCTCAAAGGCCCCTGCCCGCTCTGAGCCTTCAACCTGAGTTTTCATCAGTTTCCTGATTTGAAGGCTTATTGGAATCATGTGCATAAAGAATATGCAATAGGTGTTCATATGCAACAACTTCTCACATTAGATAATTATGTTAGTCGCGTCTTGGCTTATGGAGTGTTTGTTAACTGATTTATGATGGAAAGCATAGAACAGTGACAAAGCACCCTTAATAGACACCACCTGAGAACTCCCAAGGAGAACAGTCATGTTCTCATTTACCAAGTCATTAGCAAAAAGGAAACACCCATTTTCCAAACAAAGTGCATCGTCATTTTGTTCTAACAAATTCAGGTCTCACCAGTGATTTTCTCTCCAGCCATAGCCTGACCATCTTAAACACTACTCCTCCCCCACCAAAAACGCTTTGTGGGTCAGTCTTGATATGAGCACTGCTTGGGATCCCCATCCACCTCTATTAAAAGAAAGTTGAAGAAGGTTCTACTAATGACTGCTTTGGGCCTAAATAGAAGTAAAAAGGACAAAGAGTTTATATTGAAATCATTCAAGAAAAGTAATAGACAATTTCCAATTTTTTTCTTAGAGTTTTTGTGTATTCTTGATGTCACACAACATTTTACTTTGCAGTAATTAGATTTTTAGTAAAAATAGTAACTTTGCTCTTCCTAACTGGGAAGGGGAGAGAAATTGTAATTTATTAAACTTCACCTGTGTTTACTTTTTACTTACTTTTACTTTACACCTGTGTGTCAAATGATTCTCATTCAATGATCCTCAATCTTTGGAATAGGGGACATAAATATTTCCCCGAGTTACAGCTTAAAACACAAAGACTAGTTTGCCAAGTCATCTCACAAGGCAATGCCTGAAGCAAAATTTCAAATCACACCTTTCCTTACTAAATCTCAGTAGACCTTCATTGCCCCACTTCATTGCCTCCTTGTCATGAGTCAGTAGCTAGCTGGTCGGGCCCTCTGTTCACCTATTGACAATGTGTCTGTCCTCTGCTAATTTGGTTTTGAGGGAAATTATTTCTCTACATGTATTTCTTCTAGAGTGCTGCTAGTTACCAGATGAATTTTTTGGGACAAATGTCTTCAATCATCAGTGACATGAAAAGAGTCAACCCTGCTAGATTCTGGGTAAATCCTTCATGTGTGGTTTATTATACAATAAATCAAGACATAGCCTTTCCTAGATGCTCAGAGCCAGAATATATCTTGAAACTTCAAATTTCTTGGACCCCCAGATCAGCCAGTAACAGAAAGGGAAAGGATTTTAGTAGCTGGTGCAGGGAGTGGAGTTATGGCACCCCAGAATTCAATGAATTGAAGGGAGGTCACCTATGGTTTAGAGTCCAGAGTCCACATCCCACTCTTCTGGCTCTCCATGACCATGGATTGTATAGTGCTTTTAGGTGAATGATATTGAATCACATTTTCAGAAATAATTCATAGCTGTTAATTAAACATTATTCATTTACTGTTCTATTGCTCGAGTTAAAGCATATTAATTAAATGAAACATATTAATTAAATGTTTCACTCTTCAGTCCTTGGATCTTATCGTCCATATCCTTTGCTTACACTTCTCTAACAATAAGTAGCTCACTCCTTCCATAGATAACATGAGAAGTCTTAGAAAAGTCTTCTTTCCTAAGGTTGTTTCATGCAGAAAGACTAGTATGAGCATAGGCATGGGAGAGAGAACTGCTTTGACCTTCAATGAGGGTTTGGGAACAGAAGCCTATGGTTCAAGTCCCACCCTTGCTACCTCAGGTAATTTGAAAAGAACTCATGACCTTGAATATTTATTCCCTTGACTACAAAATAGAGTGATACTCTATCCCCAAGAAGTTGCAGTGAGAATAAAATGAGGTAACAAACTTTTTTTTCAGAGACAGAGACTGTATAAAATGCAACCATTCTTATCATTGATACTCTTATCCAAACTTTTTCACTTTGCACAAAAAAGAACTGAATCATTTTTATTCTACTTTGTTTTACTTTGAAAATAGTAACTAAATCAGATTCCTATTTTCAAGTGAGAAGGTTGACACCTATCATAAAACCTGGCAATAGACCTTTCCATCTGTGGCACTCAAAATATGCCCAGATGAATCCAAAAATTGCTTTTCCCTCAGCCCAAAATCCCCTTTCTTAACCAGGTATGTTCTCTCAGCTTCCCTGGGAAGAAGGCTGACACTTGTACTGACTTATACTCAAGTTGCCTGGGGTTTGTCTTGAAGAGATATTTGTCATTAGGGTGAAACCAACTAATTAAGTTTGCCTAATTACTCAAGCCAGATGTAGACAGAAGTATTGTCTAGGTGGAAAAGTTTAAACACTATGATCTACTTTTAGTTCATTGTTGTGAGAAGAGTAAGCTAAGGGTCCAACTACACTCTTTGTCTTATGATTCTCCAGTTTTCCAAACACCATTCATTAGAATGACGACCTTTCTTCTTGTTGAGTCAAATATTAGTTGACTATATATGAAGGCTATTAAATATAAGTCATTCATCATGTTCTACTGAATTATGTGCATAATTTTGAGCATTACCATACTGTATTTATTACTATAGGTTTATCATGCATAATGAAATAAATGAATCTGAATGATTCATTCTTATTAAGGGAGATTATTTCTGGCAGTAGGTGACCCAGTAGTGCTCAGGGGTCACCAGGGATATACCTGGGAGTGTTAAGAATTGGTAAGGAATGCATTGCTAGGTATAAAACTCAAGACCTCCACATGTAAGGCATACTCTACCACTTGGACCACATGACCAGTTTTTTAATTCTATTTCACAAGGATTTCTTTGACAGCTCAAGGTTTTTGGAATTCCATCTAGATTTTAAGATTGCTTTTTAAAAACTTTCTCTACGGAGAATGACATTGGTAAGGAGCACCTACATTAACTCTATAGATGGCTTGGGGAATTATGAACAGTTTAACATTAATTCTTTTGATCTGTAAATACAGGATTTCATTCTGTCTTGTGTCTTCTATTCCTTTTAGCAAAATCTAGTCATTTCCACTGCAAAGATCGTCTGTCTCCTTGATTTCATTTATTCCTATATATTTGATTGTTGATACTATTGTGAGTAGTATAACTTTATTTCTTTTTCAAAAGTTTTGCTCTTAATATACAGAAATGCAACAGATCACAATATTGGTTTTGTGTCATGAAATTAAACATTAATTAGTGCCAACACTTTGTTTTGTGTATTATGTATGTTATCATACCACCTGAAAAAAGCAATGGTTTTTCTCTTCTTTCCTTTGTCTTATTCCATTATTCTAGATAAGCTTCCAATATTATATTAAATATTAGTTGTGAGAATAGACATTCCTGTCTTAGAGTTTCTGATCTGAGAAGAGCTTTATATTTTCTATCTGTTTAGTACAATTTTACCTGTGGATTTGTCACGTGTGGCTTTATTATGTTGAGGAATGTTCTTTGGTAGTCATCCTCTCAAGGATTTCTATCATGAAAAGGTGTTGTATTTTATCAAATATTTTTTTCTGCTTTATTGAGATGATGGTATTTTTTTTCTTTTTGGGTCACACCCAGGAATGCACAGGGGTTACTCCTGGCTCTTCACTCAGGAATTACTCCTGGCAGTGCTCAAGGGACCATATGGGATGCTGGAAATCGAACCTGGGTCAGCTGCATGCAAGGCAAATGCCCTACCTTCTGTGCTATTGCTCCAGCCCCGATGGTATGGTTTTTATTCATGAAAGCTCAACGTTTTTTATCTTTATTTTCTTCTCTAGTTACAATGTGTTTCTAAAACTTGTTTGATAGCCATGAAATATCCCAAAGTTACAACTTCTCTGTCAAGAGGGAATCTTGACATTATTATTTTGGAAAACTTCTTGTATTGCTTTTGTTTTTGTGGTGCTAGGGATTGAATCCAGAGCCTCATAGAGGCAAGGAACCAATAAACCATAACACTGAAATCAAAAAAATTTTGCTTTGGAGTTTTAACAATTAAAACTGTAACTAAAAACAATGAGCAAAAATTAAGTTCGTGCTAGTAATCACCCTCTAAACATGACTCCAGACTCACTGTGCTTTTCCAGTGACCCCTGAATAAGCTGAAACTTCATATGCATTGTTGCAGGGTACTGTTGCCCTCACTTGGTAAAATACAGGTTCTGGAAGAGAAGAACTGACCAGAGTGAATAGTAAAGGTTCAGTGCTGAAATCAAAACTGACCTTGTTATCTAAGCATCAGATAAGTCTTTGGAGGCCCAGGTCTCTCCTTTTTTTTTTTCCCAATAGTAAACAAGTTTTTAATTTCTTTTTTTTTTTTTGTCCTCTATCTTCCTTCCATGATGATTTCTCATTTTTTCTGCAATGTTTGAGACTGTGTTTCTCAGAGCAGAGAAGACACATCCTGTGGTTAAGACAACAAGTATTTAGCCAGAGACTTTGTACTAATTCAGGTTCTGCTATTCAAAGATATAATATTTTGGACCAATTATTTGACTACCTTGAGTCTCATTTTCTCCCTAGTTTAAAAGACTGTAATGATATCAGTCTCATAGAAATACTGGAAGATTAAATTAAACTTATTTCATAATGCCCTTAGCCTAGTCCTGACACATAGAAAGCACTTTACAAATGAAACCTCTGGTTATTATTCCCTTTCCCACTTCTATGACATCATTATTTCCTGGTGGCTGTGGCCATTTCATGAGTCTCCTTTTTTTTCACTATTAAGTCACTGTGAGATACAATTACAAAGCTTTCATGATTGAGTTTCAGTCATACAATGATCAAACATCCATTTCCCCACTAGTATAAATTTTCCATCACCAATGTTCCCAATATCCCTCTTGCCACCCTCACCCCATCCCACCCCACCCCACCCCTTGCCTCTATGGCAGACATTAGTCTCCTTTTAAAAGGTTCTTCTTCCTCTCACCATCTTTTGAGATGTCCCATGGGGTTACAAGGATGAGGCTCAGTGGTATAACCCATGATTTGCCTGTGTGAATTTCTGAATCCCACCCCTGGTGCCATGGCAACGTGTCATCTCCCATGCTCCCGTGCACTGAATGTGTGAACCCTGCACTTTGCAACATCAGTGGCAGAAAAGAGAATGGAACAGGGGAAATAAAGCAAGATGCATTGTGTTCCATGATTCAAGCTTCTTTTATTTGGTGCTTTATCAAATATTTGCATTTTTTGTTATTCATTAAAAATAAAGTATTAGGAGGGGGTAGGACAGGGAACCTGGGAAGCTGACATTTTCCTTCACTAGTGTGTAGGGATGGGTGATGGAATATTGTATGACTAAAACACACATTAAAAAAATGTATAACTTTGTAAATCATGGTGCTTTAAAAAAATAAAAATTAGGAAAAAAATAAAGTATTAAAAGTACTGAATAGAAACAAAGCATGGATGAAATATAGGCAAAAATGGAAACCGGCACAACTGCTATCCCTATGCATTCATATTTTTTAAGAACTAGACATTATAATCATCTCTGAATCCCTGACCCCACTGTTGGACTCTCCCCACCTCTAAACCCACAGAGACCATCAGTATCCTGATGTTTGTTTATTGTTTCCTTGACTTTCTGGGTTTGTTTTTGAGCCACACCTGGCTGTTCTCCGGCCTGACTCATGGCTCTGTGCAAAGAGATCACTCCTGGTGGGGCTCGAGGGACCAGATGGGGTGACAGGAATTGAACCCAGGCCGACTGCATGCAAGGCAAGTGCCTTACCCACAGTAATTATTGCTCTGACCCCCAATAACTTTTACCACATGTGTTCAGTTTTGCAAGCATTTGGACTTCATATTTAAAAAGAACCTTACTGGATGTTCTCATCTATAAATTTATTTTTCTGCTCAACATTTTGTTCTTGAGATCCATCCATGTTGTTTCTGAAGCCGTATTTCATTATTTTTTATTGCTGCATCATGCCATTATATAAATGCACCACAATTTATTTAGTCTTTCTACCGTTGATGGGTATTTGGATTGTTTCCCGTCTTTTGCTAATAGAACAATTCTGCTATAAATTTCTTTTACATAACTTCTCTGAAATGAATTAGGAGAATCAGGACTAGAATTGGTGAGGGGGGCAGTGGGGGTTGTACGACTTCACAGGGCAATTGCAAATGGTTTTTCAAAACATTTTGTATCAATTTGCTCTCGCATCATGATTGCATCAATGTTTTATTACCAACAATTGATACTGTCATAATTTTTCAGAGTTATTTTCCTCTATGCACATTCTGTTTCAACTGTCACTTACCAACTATAACCAAGCTATCTTTATCGCCAGCTGATATCTTTCTCCTAAGCTCTAGATTCATTTATTCAACTACCATTTCACATGTCCCCTGGAAGCACACAGACAGAGCAGAGTGACATGTCCCAAACTGACCATGTCACTACTCGGTGAAGTAGCCAGAAACCCCGGCAAAAACCTCAACAGCTTTCTTTTACTTAAAAAATTAATTGGTATACAGATTTGATTCCCAGCATCCCATATGGTCCCCTGAGCATCGCCAGGAGTGATTCTTGAGTGCAGAGTCAGGAGTAACCCCTGTGCATCGCCAGGTGTGACCCCCCCAAAAAAAATAATTGGTATATATCTTTTAATTTAAAAATATTGGCATATATGTGCTACAAAGCTGTATTCAGGAATCCTAAGGGTCACTCCTAGAGGTCCTTGACCACCTGGATCTGAAGACATTTCAGATACATGGATGTGGTTCTGCTTAAAACCTGTGGCATCAAGGGCTTTCAGGACCACACAGGAACTCAGTGACACCAGAGCCACACTTGGCATGCTGCAGGAACATCATGCATAGCCAAGGTTCCAACTCAAGGCCCATTACATGGTCTGCATTTCCCCAAGACCACAAAGATATATCCCAGGTCTGCGCTCTTTCATCTGTCTCCTACAGTTGAATCCCAGTGATTCTCATTTCCAAATACTTCTGGAATCTATTGCTTTTGTTTTGTCATGGCTTGCTGATACTTTTGGTGCTTCTCTTTCAGAACTCAAAGTAAACCTGTACTTCTTCATTTTGTGGAGTTGGTAAGGTGTGTGACTTGTTTGGACAATGAAATATATGCAATATATGCAGATTAAGTTGATTCCCCTCCCACAAAAAAAAAAGCTGTAAGATTCACAACCTGATTCACCATGACCTAGAGACTTGGTAATATAAAATCCTGATACAGATTCCTTCAGATGAGAGTGGCAGAGTTGACTTCCTCGTGATCAACACGTAGCATCAATAAGAAAATAAATCTTTGTTATTTTAAGTCATTGCAAGTTTGCAGTTATTTCTAACAATCACATCACCAAGGCTATCCTGACAAATAAACCATTCTTTCCATCTTCCTGACTGTTGTAGATGTATACGCAGCAGGCTTAGAAAATTTTCCAGTTCCCTTGGAGTTCAATGCTATGAGGTTTTTAATTTTTTTGCAACTTCCTGAATAAACTTTTAGGTTGGCATAAAAATGATAGTCTGTGAATGCTCAACTTCAGGGCATGCTGAGTTCTGTCCAAGCGGCATTAGTTGAAGTTTGGGAAATTTCTTCCAGCACATGGTCAACCTCTATCTGCATAAAAGTCAGCTGTTATCTTCATTCCAAAGCCATCCAGCTCTGAAAATAGTCCAACTTGGGTGCAGGCTATTATCTGCCTGGCAAGTTCAGTGTCAGGTTTCAAGGGCACCATCTGCTATCCACTGACTGAGAGATATAACCCTAGACTCAAAGAACCAACCCATGTTATGACGCTGTAGGAAAGGAAAGTACTGTTGGCCAAACACCACGAATAGCAGTCATTTTCTGTCTATTGTCTTGTATGGTCATCAGAACCACTCTGTGTGGGGGGTATAATTAGTCTAGATGACAAGTCAAATCCTGGAAAATAGATTCAAATTGAGTGTGTGACTTGCCTGGGTCCTGGGAGAGATTCTGTGTCTATCGCCCAGAGCAGAGGGCTTTTGGTTAAGAGTTCTTTTGACCCCATTTTAAACTTGTCACTTCACTTTGCTTAGGACTTAAGAGGGGGAAAAAAGTACAGGAGGATAAACTTCCTGAGTTCCTGACTCACTCATTTAACCTTGCTTCCTAGTTACTCAGGGTCAAGAGCAGCAAGCAGTGAAAGAAATGGAAAAGAGACAAGAGGGAGGGGGGGAAAAAAAACCTAGAGAAATCAACTTCTGCCTTCAAGGAGTTCCTGGCAAGCAAGAGGCCACAGTGATCTGTAAGTGGTTCATCCCCATGTGATCCCTGCCCTTGTTCACATACTAAGGACTGGGATTTGAAATTACCATCATAGTCCTTTTCTCCAAGAAGCACATCATCCAGGGTCACAAGGGGACTGCACACATCTGTGTATAACCAAGAGGCAGAACCCAGGTCACTCAGGCCAATCTGTGAAGATTTACTCCTGGCATGATTCCAGAGGTGGAACCCGAGAGAGGTGACTTTGGGAGAACGTGTCACTGAGCTTGCCTATGCTGCAAGTTTCACTAGAAGGAGAGGCAAAAAAAGCTGGAGAGCACAGATCAGATATGAAAGTGGTAACCTCGGTGGTTGGTGAAGAAAACAGTAATCTTTTATAAGATACAAAGTGTGCATAGAGTGTCAGTACAATGATTTTTATTTTTCTAGACTTTCAAAAAGACCTGAGGGAGGGACTCAGTGAGAGAGCATCTGCATTATATACCCGAAGCCCTGAGTTTGATTCTCAGTGCGACCCCTGCATGCCAAGTGTGATTCCAGCAGTAGGTGCCTAAGCGGCTCCCAGTGCCACAGTGCCACAGTGTCACATGTGACATGGCAACAGCAGCAACAAAAGGCAGGAAGAGAGAGACTAAGAGCTTCATATCTAGTCAGTCCATCAAGAGCTGTGCACTCTAAATATGCTCTCAGTTCAGACTGCTCCAGCGTATGCCAAGGACATGGTGGCATCTACAAACAAGTTCATTTCTCAGAGCTCAGCGGGCAGCAGAGTCAGATTCTAAAGAGAGTTTTTCCTCTGGCTGCCTTTTTGTAATCTCAAATGGCAAAGCAGGCAGAGAGAGAAGGAGAAGAGATGGAACATGAAGAGAAGAGGAGAGAGAGAGAGAGAGAGAAGAGGAGGAGGAGAGGAGAGAGAGGAAAGCTGATTTTTTTCACTATCACTATCACCCCGTTGTTCATCGATTCACTTGAGCGGGCCCAGTAACATCTCCATTCGTCCCTGTCATGTGCTAGTGTAGCCCGATGACATATTGGGGGCTCCTTCAGGATCAGAGGAATGAGGACCATTCATTGTTACTGGTTTTGACATATCGAGTACATCACGGGTAGCTTGTCAGGCTCTGCCGTGCGAGCGGGATACTCTTGGTAGCTTGCCGGGCTCTCCGAGAGGGACAAAAGCTTTTGGAGCAGCCTCTAATCACCTTTACAGGTGTTCCTAGCCAGGCATATAGGTGAGTATGGTACTTGCAGTAGCCTGCTGGGTTCTCTGAGAGTGAGAACTAGAGAATAAGAGGTCCAGGAGCTTGGTTTTAGAGTCTCTGAATGCTGGCCATTGATGGGGTTAAACAGCAGTTGGTGGGTGTGAGTGTCTAGCTACTGGAAGATGGGGGAGCTGGGTGGTGGAGGCCCAGTCCTGAACCGAGCAGGCTTGGAGATCTCAGCCCCAGGTCCCGCACACCTGGGTTCCTCTGCCAGTTCCTCGTCTAGGTGTGTGGAGAGTGGTCTCAGCATGGCTTTGGCTGGGTCCCCGGGCTCTGTTTGGGGTGGAGAGGGAAACTCAATCCGCCTTCCTCCAAGGGGCTCCGGTGAGGACAGCCAGGCACGGGAGCAGGAGACTCTAATTTAATTTAATTTAAAAATATATATTATTTAAGTGTGTGACCTCCACGTTCTTTCCCTTAGGAACTCTGCTTCCCGCCAACTCCCTGTCCAGCCGCCCCCCTGAGTGCAGGCCTTCTTTGGGCTTTGGTTTTCTCGGTCCGCTTGAAGGATCGAATACTGCAAGTTCTCCAGAGGAGATGGCGCAGTCACTCTGGAGTGATAATGAATCATAGTAGATCCCAGTCTCAAGCCCATCTTACCTGGGCACTCTGCCAGCTGAGTCGGGATCTGGGAGCTCCCTGAAAAAACGACATTCGGCCATGGAACCCCGGGTCCCCAAAATCAGTTGGCTTTCCGGAGCTTTATTCAGAGGAATGGAGGTGCCAGGGGTGAGCCTTAATTATTTGAACACCCGCAGCTACAGAGGACACTGCAGAGGATTCTGTGTTTACATCACTGGAGGGGGAAAAAATCATTTTCAGAATACATCACACAGCACCGCGGTTCATTAGCTTCAGCCAGGGAAAGCCAAGACGATTCCTTCCATCCAGGGGAGCCCTTACGAACCCGTTCCAGGTCCAGAGAACATGCCCCTTGGGCGCTGATGTCTCAATTCCGTTTCAGGCTCCTTTCTCCATCCCCAGCCCTTCACGACCAACCTGTAGAGCTGTTCTCTGCAGAGAGCCGCCAGACTCCCCCAGCTTTTTTTGTGCCGGCTGCCTCGGAGGAGGAATAAAAAGAGACAAGCCTTCGGGACGAGTTTCTGCAGTGCCTTTTCAAGCGCAAGGTGGACCCGCTTCGAGCATCCCAGGGTCTCTGCTGACCTGAGGATTTGCAGCTTTCTAGAGGCCGTGGCCCAGGCTAAGAATATTCGTCCTCCCTTTCTTCTTTTGAAATAGGCCCAGAAAGGAATGACTTATGGGCAAATATTGATTTTTTTCCCAAAGATCCACGATTAAGAATGAAAGGACACCTGAATATGAAATCAGAATTGTCAACCCAGAGAGGGGAGAGAAGGGGGATTCTGCTGGGGCATATACCGAAACGCCAACCTGCAGCCCTGCCCAGCACCGTCTCCTCCGGAAGCTGGAGCTTCTGAAAGCAGCTGATGATCACACATAGCCCACAGAACAGACAAGCATTACCCATGTACTTTCCTAAAATACAGACTCTGCCTCATTGGGTCTAGGTTGAAACCTGGGGTTTACAACTCTTTTTGTGTGGACGCCTCATTTGGCATGCACAGGAGTCACTCCTGGCTGTGCTCAGGGGACCTTGTGGGGCCAGGGAGCAAACTCAGGCCTCCAGCATGCAAAGCAAATGCTCCAGTGCCTTGGGCTCTCTTGGGCACTAGGAGCGTGCATCCCTCTGGGGAGAGGGGAGTTTGGGCTAAATCTGGCAGTGTAGAATAACACTAAAGGCTATTCCTGGCAGTGCTCAGGAACCCACATAGGGTGCCGGGGATTGAACCATGACTAAGTCCTAAGCACCATCAGGTGTGGCCCAACCACCTGCCAAACAACATGAAAATAACTTTAAAACAATGACAACAATGCATACATACCTTCATTCTAAAAGGTCATAAAAAGTTAGGATGCAATAAATTTCTTGATAAACAGAAAAATAAATAAAATTTCGACACTCACTTAACAATTGTCTTGACAAATCAACTTCACATATGAAGGTCAGCACAGTCTGGCCTCCAAAACAAAGCAAAAAAAAATGTTTTAAAAATTTTTATTAGCGAAACACCATGAGGTATAGTTGTAGACTTACAAGTTTTTGTGCTTGGGTTTCAGTTATACAATGATCGAGTACCCATCCCTCCACCAGTTCCCACCCTACACCACCAATGATCCCAGCCTCCCTCCCACCCTCCCTCCCATCCCTCCATCCCACCCTGCCTCTGTGGCAGGGCATTCCCTTTTGTTCTCTCTCTCCTTTTGGGTGCTGTGGTTTGCAAAAAAGGCATTGGGTGACAATCATGTTCAGTCTATAGTCTACTTTCAGCATGCTTCTCCCATCCTGAGAGGATCCTTCCAACACCGTTTACTTGGTGCTCCCTTCTCTATCTGAGCTGCCTTTCCCCCTAGCATGTGCGGCTGGCCATGGAGTGAACCTCCTGGTACTTATCTCAACTATTCTTGGATGTTGTCTCCTATTTTGTTACTTTATATTCTGCAGATGCATGCCATCGGAAAGCTGATTTTTAGTCTCGTCTTATAAAGGCACTAATTTCATCATGAGTGCTCCACCCTCATGACTTCACCCAAATGTAAAAGGCCCAAATGCCCAATTCTGGGGGTTAGGACATCAGCCTGTGAGAATTCAGCTCATAGGAATGATCCTTATTAAAAGGATCCAACCTGCACTTAGAAAACTCCCCCTGAAGCCCTGTAAGCAGGGGAATCTCCATCATGGTCTATGTGTGGAGATAGAATTTGCATGTATCAGTGTGTGGTGAAGTGTGTATTTGAAAAAAAATTTGGCACTTTAGTTTATTGGTGGGGGGTGGGGTGCACATCTGGGGATGCACAGGGCTTTTCCTGGCTCACTGCTTGAGGATTACCTCTGACAGTGCTCAGGAAGCCATACTCAGGGTCACCTTTGACAGTGCAGGCTTCTACATGCAAAGCATGTACTCAGCCCTTTGAGTTTTCTCTCTGACTCCTGAAAAAATATTAAATGAAGTCAATCCACACTCTTGACCTCATGGCCCCAAGCTGAGCTTCAGTCCACCTGAGGGGGGGTTTGCTCATTCCATGTTCCACATTCACATGCATCATCTCTGTTGCCTGACCTGGTCCTGGACATCTGATATTGTGCTTCTAAAGTTCTCACTCAGATCATGGGTGGTAAGAATATGTTCTCCACATTCCAGAACCTTCCACATGCGGAGTTCTACTTTCTTTGCACTTGCCTTGAAATTGATGACAAATGAAACTGAGAAGCCCATTTAGGAAATGATTTCAACATCCAAGTCATTTCCTGCGGCCACTGACATTCCTAGATGTATGAAGAAGCATAGGTGCTTTTTTCTTTTTTAAATTTTCCACACCACTGGTAGCCTTTTCCTCCATCTAAATGGATGGGAGATGATGTCACAGCACAGGGAAAGCTCTCGTTGCTGGGGTTCTGTCTCTATGGTCACTGACTGACTCAATTCTCTGACATATTAGCTCACTGGGACTCATCCCAGACTTTCTGCACCGGGGAGATGGATGGGCAGAGAGATCCTAGAAGGAGTCATGGGTATTTCACCAGCATAGAGTTAGGTGGTGCTGCCAACTGGCATATCCTAAATGGATCACTCAGCCATTAAGAAAGTCAAGAAACACTTATAGGACATTTAAATAGAGTATAGAAGTCTGAACTGAATCCTGCATTCATAGACCAAAGGCACATTCCTGTTCTGGAAGAGAATGATATGCAGGTTCCAGGATGAACAACCTATCTGTCCATAATCGCAAGGGTTCAGATAGATAAGAGAGAATGTGGTCATGGCACAATTAATACAATACTGAGGGTAGTTAGAATTTAAGGGGACATATATTTAAAATTAAAAACATTTAAAATCAAAAATATTTTATACTCATATAAATTTGTATTAAAATTGTTTACTTATTAATGCAGAGACACAATATCTATAATATAACATTTTCTAATATAAAACGAATATTCCTTTTCTTTTTTTTGTTAATTGTGTTGTTTATTTTTTTTATTTTATTATTATTATTTTTTGCTTTTTGGGTCACACCCGGTGATGCTCAGGGGTTACTCCTGGCTCATGCACTCAGGAATTGCTCCTGGCGGTGCTCGGGGGATCATACGGGATGCTGGGAATCGAACCTGTGTCTGCCATGTTGGCTGCGTGCAAGGCAAATGCCTTACCTGCTGTGCTATCGCTCCAGCCCCAATATTCCTTTTCTTAGAGTAAAACACTTGACACTTTTGTGTCTATTCAGGTTACCCCCTTTAAATTTTCTTAATTCTATTCATTCCTACTAAATTTGACATTTATAAGTTTTACCTATTTCAGGTAAACTTCAAAATATATTAGCACAGAATTGTTTTTATCTTTATTAATGACAGGGATGACAGGATGAATACCACAGTGAGACTCAAATATGAAATAAAATTTAATGAAACATATTTTATATGCCAGAGTTGAAAACTTATTTATGTCAAAGAGAATAGTCATATTATGTTGTGTTAAATGAGTTGAATTTTATTTACATAGGTTAAAATAAAAGAGCAATCAATTATCACAAATTGACTTCTCTTGATTTCTGATAATTCCATTAGCCATTCCTTTAAGCTTTATTGGCTCAAGCAATATAAAGCAAATTTATATGCCTGGTAAGGAGGCAAGCTAGGAAGTGGGTGGAAAACTGGAGACACTGATGAAGGGAAAGTCATACTGGTGGTGTTGGAATATTGTAAGCCTTTGACAACTCTATTATGAACAATTTTGTAAATAATCATATTTTGATAAAAATAAAATATATTTGCATCAAGCATATTATCTTTGTGTAAGAAGCTATTTCCTATATAAATTTTATTGTAAGTCCATATGTATTTGCTATAGTGCTTGCTAGAACAGGTACTTTAATGTTTATACAAGTCAATTCATTTAATCTTCATGTTTATCTCCATGAAACAGGTACTGTTTTTCATCACTCACATTTTATAGGTGAGGAAATAGAACCTTCCACTCATAGTCTAGTAAATGGCTAAGCAAAGACAAAGATCTGAGTCAGGCAGACTGTGTGCAAGTCTCTCTCACGCTGCCAAGTCTGAGGGGTAAGTAACAGAATCTCTCCCAGCTGGGGGGCATCTGCATGTGGACTTTAAGGCATGGAAGGAACCACTTGAGTAAATCTTTTGATGTGGGACCTTACAGTCCACTCTCCTAAAATGGCAAAAAATTCAACCTGATTGCACAAGATAACGCGTACCTGGGTCCTATAGAAGATGAATGGCATTCAAGAGGGTAACATGAAAGCCCCTTGGTAAGGATGCAGAACAGAGTGTCTGCCTTTCTACCCACAAGGACTATGCATAGAGCCCTCACCCCAGCAGAAGCAAATGGAAGCCTCATTGAACTCTCTGAAATCTTTTAGGATCACCTTCAATATCACAAGCACAACTAGTAGAGGGAACTAGACCCTCACAACTGTATTCATGAATGCCTAGGTTTGGTTGTATAAAGAGTATACAGGGTGAGCTATTGCTCCAGAATTCTTTACAGTCTCCTACAGGGCTTCTTACTCAAGAGTTCAGAAAACTCCAACAAATGGAGTTTATTGAAAATGCAAGATGAGCAAAGAGATATCACCACTATCATCACCTGATACCCATTTCCAAATAGTTATTTGACCAGAGCACTTTTCCTATAATTCTCTTAAGAGACAAGCATCCCCCATTAGCTAAGTAAACAGAAGCAGTGATGGAAAAATAGAACAATATAATGCCTTGCAAACAGCCAAGCTGGAGCTTGTCTGAAAAAAAAAATACAAGAAAATAAAAGCAAAATTAGAACAAATAGGAGTACACCAAAATGAAAAATATCTGTACTGTAAAAGAAGGGTTGACTAAAAACATACCCTCCTAGTGGGAGAAATGTCACCATGTGTCTGGCATAAGGTTAATGGGCAAGATTTCTGAGATAGGCACAAAACTTAACAGCAGCAACAAAAAAATTAACCCCATCAAAAAAATGGGGAGAGGAGAAAATAAATACTTCCTCAAAAAAGACACTCTGATGGCCAATAGGCATATGAAAAAAAAGTGGCCTTCACTATTTATCAAATAGAAAATTACAAACAAAATGACACCAACTCCCAACACCAATGAAAATGGTCTATTAAAAAAAACAGGAACAACCAGTATTGGCAGGAATGTAGTGAATAAGGAACGCTCACTTACTGTTGGTGGGAATGTTGTCTGGTCCAGCCTCTGGAAAACAGTATGAAGACTTCTTGAAAATTTAAGAATGGATTTTCCATATAAGCCAGTGATTCCATTTATTAGCATCTACCCCAAGAACTCAAAATCTGTATCACTATATCACTGTCATTCCATTGTTCATCGATTTGCTTTAGTGGGCACCAGTAATGTCTCCATTTGTCCCAGCCCTGAGGTTTTAGCAGCCTCTCCTTACTCGTCCTTCCCAATGCTGCCATATTGGAGTCTCTTTCAGGGTCAGGGGAATGAGGCCCATTATTGTTACTGTTTTTGGCATATCAAATATGCTATGGGTAGCTACCCCAAGAGCTCAAAAGCATTTAATGTAATCAATGTAGAGAAAAGTTAAGTAGAAATCATCTGCCTCACAGGCATTCGGGAGGGATGTGAGGGGGGTATATTGGGGTTCTTGGTGGTGAAAAATGAGTACTGGTGAAGGGAAAGGTGTTTGATCATTGTATGACCGAGACTTAAACCTGAAAGCTTTGTAACTTTTCCCACAGTGATTCAGTAAATAAATATAAGGAAAAAAATAAAATTATGAAAAAAAAGTAAGGTGGAGTTCATGCCCAATTCAATCAGCTAATCAGTGGCTGAATAAATAGCAGTACTCCTACATAAAAAAACAAAAAAATTTATGCACACCTATGCTTACTGTAGTGCTATTCATAGTGCTATTCACAATAGCCAAGATATGGAAAAAACCCAAATGTCCAGATGAAAAAGAAGACCATAAGTAATATCACTCCGCTATCAGAAAAGATGAAATCTTGCAGCTCATGTCATTTTAGATGGAACTGGGGGGAGGGGTAGGGAAGGAGCATGCTGAGCAGAGTCAAAGGATGTCACTCATATGTGGGACATAAAGAAACAGTAGGAGAATTAAATAATGGCCAAGGATAACAGCCTGAGAGTCTGTCTATAGAAGTGAGTTTGCTGTGTGTATGTGTATGTGTATGTGTATGTGTATGTGTATGTGTATGTGTATGTGTAGTGTATGTGTATGTGTATGTGTGAGTGTGTGTGTGCATGTGCGTGTGTGTGCACGTGTGTGTGTGTGTGTGTGTGTATCTGTTGTGTACAGGCGGGGGAAGGATAAGACACCTTTCTAGAGACAGAGAGTATTCTAGAGCAGAGGGATGCTGATTTCTGGTGACAGATGTGGCACGACAAAACATCCTATTCTGAAATATCAATATTAAAAATATTATAAATAATGATGCCATATATAATTTTTGTAAAGGGAAAGACAAGCATCCCTCAAAACTACATTTAAAAATCATTACTCAGGGCAGAGGAGAGGGCTCAAAGGATTGGAGCACGGGCCTTGCACATAGAAGCCCTGAGGTTCATCCCTGCCATCATATGGTTCCCCCAGCACTGAATGAGAACCAGCCTCCAAGCACTGCCTGGTGGAGACTCAACCTCCACTCCTCAAAAAACCCTGAGCAGGTAGGGTGTTTGCCTTGCACGCGGCCAACCCGGGTTTGTTTCCCAGCATCCCATATGGTCCCCTGAGCACAGACAGGGATAATTCCTGAGTACAGAGCCAGGAGTAACCCCTGTGCATCGCCAGGTATGACCCCCACAAAAGCAAAAAATAAAAATCCCTGACCCTCAAAAGAATCATAACAAAATAAAAGTTATGTTCTAGAGGTTCCTCATACCACACACAGCCACACAACCAATTCTTTCTCCTGCTCCTTGTGAGGACTTCCATAACTAGCTCTTTGCTTTCAGTATTTCTCCCCTAGAGCTCTCTCAACTAGATTCATTCTCACCTCACCTCTTTGGAGCAAACTTACCATGTCACCAACGACAGCACCCACACTTTCAGCCTCATGCTCTAAAGTCATCTCATGTTCATTCTCGTGTATTTTCTGTATGACAACATTCCTTACAGCAAGGACCTTGATGCGCTTTGTTCTCTGATGCCCAGTCCAGTGTCCACCAAAAAGAACACATTCAGCAGTCATGGAGTAAGTAGAGTATTGCACCTTTCTGAGGAATCATTTTGTTTTGGGATTTAAAGTAAGGAAAAAATAAAGGCATTATACATATATGTCCAAATAAGCAAATTTTGTTCTCCTCTACTTCCTGAATCTTCTCCAATTCTCATTCTCCCCACCTTGTTTTGTTTTGTTAAGGATATGATGTTTAGAAGAGTGCTAGACTGATTTTAAAATCTAGAAAAGTATAATGGGTTCTTCTTTAAACACCTTTCCATAGAATTTCAATGTGTGCTGCTATAAATTCTAGTATGTAAAATTTCATATTTTATAGCCAAGATATATTTTAAAAATATAACATATAATTTGTACTCACTTAAATATATAAAAATATTAATATATTAACTTATATATTTATAACACTATATATCATACCTATAATATACTACATATACAGTGTTTACATTTATAATACATTTTACATTTATATACTTTTATTTATTTATTTTTTTTGCTTTTTGGGTCATACCCAAAAAGGTGTTACTCCTGGCTCTACATTCAGGAATTACTCCTAGTGGTGCTTGGGGGACCATATGGGATGCTGGGAATCGAACCCAGGACAGCCTCGTGCAAGGCAAATGCCCTACCTGCTGTGCTATTGCTCCAGCCCCTATATAGCATATTTAAATTCTCTATTGATCATAATAGAAATAGAATATATTGATATTTAATATTTGTAACAAATATATCTTTTTTAAATAATTTGATCTCTCATGTATTTGATTTTTAAGATTTTTACATTTGATGACCAAAAATAATAATAATTTCCAGCACAGTGATAGCATAAGCAAAGCGAAAATAACTATCAAAAACACTAACCAAGGCTCACTTGAATTAAACCAAGACAGGTGAGTCTTTCATGTTTTTGAAAAAAATCTTAAACATGAAACAAACAGAAAGCCAAGAGACACACTAAATTTTATTTTGCTGTTTGGATATGACCATATTCCTCATTCTCCAGTGAGTGGCCAGGCACTGGCAACCCCCTAAAGCAACTTTCAACCTGCCTGCGCATTTCCACCCCAGTTGCTCTCTTAGAGCCAGTGACCTCAAAGGAAAGGGAGGTGCTGGCTCTTGGATGAAACATACTCCTGCACCAGTCTCCCCCACCCTTCTGTAACTCCCCACACCCCAACCCCACCCGGGCACTGCCCACTAATGACAAGCAAGCCTCATTAGCCACCTGCAGGAGCACTCACTTAGGCACATCAGGTTTTACCCAGAATTTTGCACAGGAGTAAAATTATATTCACCCTAAAAGGAGGTCTGCTAAAGATTTAAAAAAAAAAACGGGTGCTTAATTTATATGAGACGGTGTCTAGACATTTATTTTCTGGAAATATTTAACTTGGATAAGACATGTGGCCCCCAAGATGAATGCAGGATTGAAATATTTCACTTGCACATTTGTGCAGGGAAACGTCTGGTTGAGTGCAATGAGGTTAAACACTGAAATATTTTCCTAGGATGGAAAGGTCATCCTGTTGGCTCTGTGCGGGAAGGACATTGCGTTTGAATGCTCCTGGAATATGTATTGGAAATACTTATTTAGGCCCTATTTTCCTTGTGTGTGTGCCTGAATATCTTCAGTGATACATGCATGTACATGAACCTATAGGCATATACCAAAGCTTCATTAAGGGAGAAACTCTAGGGGCAGAAATTCTGGAGATTATGTACAAAGGGAGCTTTATTCGACTTCAAAACTTTTGCTTTAATATCTTATGCCAGAAGGGCCAACCCATTTTTTCCAGGAAAAGAGCAAGCAGTAAACATTCTAGCCTTAGCACACCACATGGTGTCACAACTCTTGTGAAGTTGTGACTCTGTCACCGTGTGAAAGTAGTTCCTCAAACAATACAGACACCAGTAGGCATGACTATTTTGATACAATTTTATTTCACAAAACACACATTTGAACCATTTGCTTTTGAATCGTTTCAACAGCAATTGAAAAAATAATAATAATTTTAGAGTCAAAATGATAGTACTGGCCTTGCACTTGCTCAATCCTGGGCATCCCATATGTTCTCCCCAAGTCCCACCAGAAATGATCCCTGAGCACAGAGCCAGGAATAAGCCCTGAGCACCACCAGGTATGGCCCAAAGCATACATACATATACATAATATACATATATACATACGAAATTAATTTATGCCATCACCCAAAATTTAGTGTTGAAGTTTGGTGTCTATGTGTTTGTTTATGTGTGTGTGTGTGTGTGTGTGTGTGTGCATTTACAAAACAATATAATGAGTATCACTGTCACTGTCCTCCCATTGTTCATCGATTTGCTCGAGCAGGCCCTACACTAGCATTTTTCATTCTATCCAATTTGACTCAAAACCACTTCTGAAATGCTCCGTCCATTACCTAAACTGATTTCTAAGATCTGCTGACAGGTCATGACACTCAGCTGAACACTGCACCAGGCTAAATCTATGAGTGTGTTAAGTGAAGAGTCCAAATCTCAGGCATTGCATGAAGAATCATCAGCCCTTTCTGTTCCTGAAGAGGAATGCTCTTGAGGATTCTGATGCTGGCCTGGAGCTTTCCCTCTCTGGAACATGGTTAACTCTAAGCCAAATAACCAGGGAGAATATGAATGATTGAGAATGAGTACAAAGGGTCTGAGCCAGTCACAGGACAGGCTGCGGGATGCCTATCTTTATCAATGCAGACTGGAGAGGCAAAAATCTTTTGTATTAAATGAGTTCTGTGAGAGCTGACAGAAAGGAATCTCTATCTCACTCCTTCAGAGCTCGTTATCAAGATGGAGTCATTGTTAAGATGGAAGGATCCCATCTGACCTGCTGGGGGATCTTGGTTTCTGCACCTCTCTGAGTCTCAGTTTCCTTAACTGTTCATCAGTCACCTTGAGGATTGTGGTATGGTATTAAGTCAGTGCTTGAAACAGGGTGCTTGTAATTGAGCAAAATACTTGATATGTGACTCTTGCTCCTTCATATATTTGCTACGTTTTATCCCTTCTTCATATTTTCAAATGTCCCAAACAGAATATTTCAACAGAAAAGTTGATTATCCAAAGTTTCTTTTCCTCATACTGAGGTTTACCAATTGTTAGCATTTTACCACTTTTCTCTTTTCTCTCTAGATCTTCTCTATCTACCATACACAACCACTTTTTACCAATCTCTCTCCTTCTTTCTGTATTTGTACATATAATTTTATGAGTCATCTAAGTATAACAACATTAGGACACTGTATCCCTAAATAATTCAACCCACATCTCCTTTCCATACAATTACATTCTTTTACAAGCTACTACTATCATGCTGAGAAACTTATATTTATAAAATATTGCCTAATAAGCACTCCATATTTAAAGTTTCCAGATAATAACTTAATATCTGGAGTTTTTTTCCAGCTGAGAATCCAAGCAAGAATCATGTGCTGCATTTTTTGGTATCATGTCTGTTTATTTTATACTAATATAGAACATTCCTTTAGCCTTTTTTCTGTATGTCTTCCTGGAATGAATGTTTTTGAAGAATCTAGTATAATTTGTTGTATTTGTTTGGTTTGGTTTAGAATAACCATTTTTTTGTTTTTAAAAACAGTAAGAAGTCTCACAATGGAGATGTTACTGGTGCCTGCTTGAGCCAATCGATGAACAACAGGACAACAGGATGACAGGGCAGTGCGACAGTTTTTTTAAAACCATAATTTTTACTACAAAAGATGGAGGCACACATGTGAATAAGAGAAAGTGATTAAGAACCCTGTGGTTCTGAATTTGAACTAGTGATTTAAGATTTTATAACCAGCAGGTTCTCCAGGGAAAACAGAACCAATAATATATACATATATATGTACATATACACATATAGAAAGAGAGACTGAGTTAATGAATAGGCTCATACAATTAGACTTAGAAGTTAAAATCTGTGTAAAGGCCAACAGGCTAGAGACCCAGAGCAAAGCAAATGAAGCAGTTCAAACATAAAGGTCATCTGCTAGAAAATTCCCCTTCTTATTCTTTTTATTGTGACTTGCAGATAAAATGGTAACTTTGAAGACATGAGTCTGCCATTTTCCAACCCACTGACTAGTTACCAATAGAGCTTTCTCCACCTAACCACCCATCACTGCATCTCTAGTGATGGACCCTCACGTGGCTGGGGGACCTCACCTTCAGGTTACTGTTTACCTGCTGCTAAAATTTATGAGCCTTCAGACTGTTTTCACAGTAGTAAGGACCCACAGAAATGGAGGTGGTCTTTCTGCCTCTCGTCCGATTTCACAAAGTGAAGAAGAATGCTGAAGTCTACTCTTGGACACAGATAAAATGGCTGCTTGCTCACAGGAAGCGTCCCCAATCTGAGTTGAGAGGAGCCATGGGAGAAATATGAAGAGAAGATAGTAAAGCAAGTTATTGTTTTACCAAGAGGCGTTGATGAAATATATGAAAATAATGAGACTGTTCAACAGCAACAACAGGTCCAGAATAGAGTTGTTCATACCAAGTCCCACAAAGACATAAACCTCATTACAATTTCAATCTTTCTTTCCATTAAAAAAAAACAATTATGGGGCAGGAGCAATAGCACAACAGGTGGAGTGTTTGCCTTGCACATGGCTAACCCAGGTTTGATTCCCAGCATCCCATATGGTCCCCTGAGCACCACCAGGAGTAATTCCTGAGTGCAGAGCCAGGAGCAATCCCTGTGCATCACCGGGTGTGACCCAAAAAAGAAAAAAAATTACTATTGAGTTTCCAGTCAGCACTAGTGAGGTAATCTGCATAAGATCCCCTTAGCCTCCTTTGCCTTCCCTACTTGGAAAGTATCTTCTCCTTTAAGTCATCCTTCTGTTAACTAATAAATTTGTCCCATCCTCTTTCTGACCAAATTACCTTGTCTTTGTAATAACTTTTACAGAAACGTTCTACCTTTTAGAATTAGTGCTGCCGAATTTATGAATCTTTAAATAAAGTTAATTTAATCTTTGACCTGCTCTCAATTGGATTTCTGTGATTTAGCAGGGCTGACAGTGAGTGAAACCATTATTTACGAAGGAAACACCAAGAGTTAGACTCATCCCCTGAGCTCCTGCACACACCTTTTTATTTGTCCTCAAAAAGTCACTCTGACAAAGTTCAGTGTGACCATTGCTCCAAGTGGAAAGAGGCAAGCCTGAGGCATGGCTGCCAGAAAAAGTAAAACAGGATTCCACCCAGACCTGCCGGTACACAAAGCACATACTTGCCTTAGGTCAGAACCCGAATTAGATGACCAGGAGTAGATTCCAACTTTGTCTCCCTACAACCTTGAATAAATACTTTCTTGTCTCTAAGCCTCCGTTTCCTTTGCTGCCTTTTCTAGAAACCTGCCCTTCTGGTTCTTTCCCCTTTTCTCTCTCTGCTTTCACCATAGCTATAGGCTCTTCCTAAGGATAATCAGTAGATCTCTTCTCCATCTGCCCCAGAATTTCTGGACCCCCGATCAGCACAACCAAAGGCAGGTATGCAGAGAGGTGAACAGAACCTCTATCTTCTCTAGAAACCCTACAGTAGAAGCTCTATCTTCACTTCTCTGCCTGCCTCAGGTCCTTAATGAGCAGCACATGGGCCAGGCCCAGGATGAAAAAGCTCTAGGTTCATGAGTTGTTTATTTGCTTTATAAAATATCCCATGTCACAGAAGAGTTCAAAGACTAATAGAACACACACACACACACACACACACACACACACACACACACACACACCAAGCCCACCACCTAGATCTAACTATGTGAATAACTTTCCGTGTTAGCTTCAGATGTGCAGGTTGTTTCGTTTTGTTTCATTTTGAAGTTTAGCTGAATATTCAGTAGAAGTCCCCTCTGCTAGCTTCTCTGACCTCAGTTCCAGAGATAATAGTTATTGTGTCGTGGCAGGGATTCTTCCTGCCCAGGTCTTTATGGCATCTGGAGGGAATTCATTTGAAACATGCAGAATTGCTTTGCATGCCCCTTTAAATGTCACAAATAACATGTTGTCTGTCTTTCTGCAGCTTGCTCTTCTTTATTTAACAGCTTGTGTCTTGTTTATCCACGTGGCTCAGTGTACCTCTAATTTCTTCCTTAAACTGCTGTTTCCTATTTTATATACTAGTGCCTTCTTTATTTATCCAGTCCCCTGTGAGAGTGCTTTCCAGAGATTTCCAATCTTTCCCTATTATATAAAATGTTGAAACCCACATTTTTGTACATCTCCTTTTAAATATGTGCAAGGATTTCTCGGGAATTGACTCCTGAGAAAAAGCCCTGATTCCAAGAGAAAAAGCCCTGATTCCACTCGGGAATTGGCTCCTGAGAAAAAGCCCTGATTCCAAGAGAAAAAGCCCTGATTCCAAGATATGTTCACAGTCACCACCTCTGGATCTTTCCAGATACTTCATAGGTTAGTTCTAATGGATCACTCGTATCACTTGTATCACTTGTCATCCCGTTGCTCATCGATTTTCTTGAGCGGGCACCAGTAACATCTCCATTCATCCCTTTCGCGTACTAGTGTAGCCCAATGGCATCTTCTCACTCCAGGAACACAAAGTGAGGCCCGTTATTGTTACTGTTTTTGGCATATTGAATACGCCACAGGTAGCTTGACAGGCTCTGCCCTGCAGGCGGAATATTCTCGTATCTTGCCGGGCTCTCCCAGAGGGACAGAGGAATCAAACCCGGGTCAGCCATGTGCAAGTCAAATGCCCTACCCACTGTGCTATCTCTCCTAATGGATAGCAACAAGAAATGAAGTGCAGTCTATTTCCAGTTCTCCTGATCATCTTCAACACATGGTCTTCCTTAACCGTCATTTTTTTTTAAGCTGAAGAATGGGAAATGGTATCTCATTACTCTCCTTTGCTCTACCAACAAGCACAAATGCTATATATCCTTTCTTCTGATTATTGGCCACTCCCATAGCATGTTCCTAATCTGTCCACTTTTTCCATGGAGTTATGTTTTTCTTATTGACATGTATGAATTATTTATATAGCCTGGATAGTCATCTTTTAAAATCTGAATGCACTGGATATATAGGACAAGTTTTGCAAACTTCAAAGCAACATAGAACAATATATTGGTTTTTACTAGTGTTCCTTTTACCCTTACATATGTCTTATCACCTAAACCAAAGCTCCCAAGAGACAGAGAATGTGGCTTCCTTATGTTTATTTATCCAGAGTGAGTGTTAATAGAAACAGCCTGGAATTATGGAGGGAAATTATGGCTTTAAAAATAGAAATGGAGTTAATACTGCCTCTTGCCACTGAGTAGCTATGTAAGCTTGTTCAAGCTGCTTAATCTCTTTAAGGCTCTTGTTTCTTTTATTCCAAAATAGGAAGAATCCCTCACAAGGTTGTTAAGAATTGCACATGAAAATGCCTGCAAAAGTGCTTTGCATGGAGTATGGTATTAGGTCTCAAGATGTTCACAGATTGGAAACTATAATGCCCAAAAGTAGAGAGAGATTATGGGGAATCATATCTTCCATGGAGGCAGAGGGAGGGTGGGAAAGGGGGGTTATACCGGGGATATTGGTGATGAGGAATGTGCACTGGTGGAAGGATGGGTGTTTGATCATTGTGTGATTGTAACCCAAACATGAAAGCTATAAATATCTCACGGTGATTCAATAAAACTAAATTTAAAAAAGATGTTCACAGAATAGAAATGGTGGTTAACTTAATTTTTTAATTACTGGTAATATCTCCAATGTTTTGAATCTTTCTTATGTATAAGGCACTATTCTAGATAAACATACAAATCTCACAGAAGCAGATCTTCTAAATCTTTCCCCTTCCCTTCCCTTTTTCTTGTTGCTGCTGTTGCAGTGACCTGGGATCACAGTGCTCATGGGGTGTAGTGCACCCACAGAGTGCTGGCACAATTTTTCAGTTGTGCTGCTCACAAGGGGTCATACCTCATTGTGGTCTCTGCACATCCAGGCTAGTGGTGTCCCAGAGATCAAACACTGCAGTGACATGGGGGATCAAATATTGACAGGATCTCCCTCTTTCAAGGCAAGTACTTTTTCACTGAGTTATCCCAAGAAACCTCTTCTATGGTAAAGAATTCCACACTAAGAAACACTGTCAAGCTACAAACACTTATTTATCTTCATCAACCTCCCCAACAGAGCCCCGGCCACCCATGGCCACAATTATGCAGCTGTGTTTCCCACCTTTGGACAATCCAAGGGATCAGCATAAGGACAAGCCTCAACCTGGAAAAATCACCTTAGTGATCTTGGTCTCTCCCTTGCTGGATCAGTTGATCAACCTAACTCTTACCCTAAGGTTTTATCCAGTCATCCAACAGGATCTGTTGAACGTATGCAGTGTGCCCGTGCCACTGGATGACATCAGTCATCAACAAACAGGATAAAACTAACTCTTTTCCTCAAACTGTCAATCACATTCTCAGCAACCCAAACAGAACACAAACAGCTTGCCACATGTCTTAGTTATGCTATGAAGCAAATGCATGGTAAAGGTAGATGACAAAGGTCTTGAAGGTTCTCTTTCAGGAAATCATCAAGGAAGGTCCTACAAGGAAAGGATATTAAAGCCTAAGTAGAAGAGATGAGAAATAGAAAACTGGCCATTGGAAGGGGAGAAAAGCATATTAAGAGCAACACCAAGAGTTGAGTCCAGTTCCAGTGGATACTAACAGCTCAATAGAAATGCATAGTCTACCATTGTGACCCCTGCTCACCTCTTCAGCCTAATCCACGACAAGGAAGAAAAGAGTGTGTGCCCTAAGCATCTGGGAAAGCCATTGTTCTATCCGGGGTCCTCATCCCCCATGCTGGCCATAAGCTCTGTGGATGTCTTCCAGAAAGAGACAGCACTCCTCCTACCAACTTCCCTTCCACATCAGGGTTCCATGCCCCAGGCCACAAGCCTGTGTACTCAGCCAGATGGGTTTGGCTTTGTTTCCAGGTAGAAACTTTTCACCCTAGCGCTCCCCATGCCATCAACAGGATGGACATTTGCAGCCTGGACTATATGTGCATGTGCTAAGAGCCCTGGAGAATTGCTTCAAGCCTGGATGGGTGCCAGGTTTTCATTAAAGCCCTTGTAAACCCACAGTGCTGTTGTACAGAGCCACATCTGCTGAGGAAGCCATCTGTGATTTGTATCGCTGTGCTCCAACAAAACGCCAGCAGTGTGAAAAACTCTCCCCTCTGCTCTGCAGCGAACTGGAAAAGTAACATTAGTAATCACTTCTGCAGGCTCCATAATGACATAATGGGCATTGACTTAAGTCTTTAACAGCGACTGATGGTCCTTGCCAACAAGCTGGGTGGATCCAAGTTGTTCTTATGTGTGTGTGTGCGTGTGCATATATATATATATATATATATATATATATATATTACCTAACAAAATAGATAATGAATTTTCACCTTATGATACTGAGAGGGAAAAGTAACTAATTATCTCATGAGTGTCTGCTTTGCATTGCGCCCTTTAAAACGTTATAAAGCAGGAAAAGCTGAAAGATGGTTTGCAGGTTCCATATATACTTTGTATGTGGGAGGCCTGTGTTTGAGCCTTGGTACTACATGGCCCCCTGAGCACTGCCTGCTGTGGCTCAAGCACCACACACACTCATACACACACACACACACACACACACACACACACACACTTACATGCACGCAAGCAGGAATTAGTAAACCCACTTTATAGGTGGGGAAACTGAGGTCAGAAGTGTTAGATGGCTTACCCAAAGCTATATGGAAAAGTGACATGGCTAAACCTACATCTCAGGAGCTTCACTGAATGGGAACTGACCACAGCCCCAAAAGATGATCTGCAAGGTGACATGACGATGACAAGAAAATCAAGGGTTGGTGAGCTTATTTAGATTTTTCTTCACGAGTTCACTAAAAAGTAAATAAGAGAAATAGGTAGGATCTAGCCAGAATCTGTTAAACCCCTACCTAGTGAATCTGCACATAGCTTATAAATTTGTGATACTCACTTTGAAATGGACAAGGGAATTTGCCCTAGCAAAAATTAAACTTCATTATGATATTAAATCTTCATTATGATGAAGATACACATAGAGTCAGAGAGATAGGACAAGGGTGAAGGCACTTGCTTTGCATCCCAACCACACTGATTCAAATATCCAGCACAATACATGGTCCTCTGAGCACTATCAGAGGTCAATATTGCGCACAGAACTTGAAATAGCCCCTAAGCAACAAGACGAGGTACCAAAAAAAAAAAAAGGCACATGCATACACATACACAGTACACAGCCTGCCCCTGATGTTTGAGTCACATCCCAGAATGCAAACCACTATCCCGTGTCTATTTTTATAAAGATCTTTCAGAAGTTACACTCACCAGCTTTTGCTGCCATAGACCCTTGTTGATTTCCTGCAGTCTCAAAGCTCAGGTCCTTTTTCTTCTGAAATTGGTAGTAAGCAGCTTCCTCAGGTTCTCCCTGGGATTCTGCAAGCCACAGACAGAGCTTCCTGAGCAGGAGTACAGAGAAAGCACCGACTCTCATCTGTGGATTTGTAGACTCAAAACAGACAGTAATAGAAAAAACAGACTCTGTGTTTAGAGCCAACCGAGATCAGGTTTGATCTTGGCTCTGAGGTGTAATCTTTGTGGGTCTCAGACAGATGGTTACCTGTCTGAGCACCCTGAAAAAGGATCTAGTGTTACCCCCACTAGGGGTGTCTGAGACCTGGAGGACTCCGTGCATCAAGACACAGGCTGGTGGAAGATTTCAACAATGGTGCTTGGCTTCCTGGCCTTTCACATTTATCTCATCTTTGGCAAAAGCTTCAAAGACAGAATGGGAGAAAAAAAGTCAAAAGACTGGGTAGTTTTCTCTTGGAAGGACAGTTTCAATATTTCAGACGTTGTTGGATAGCTGTTCCAATAAGTTTAACTCTCAGCTGCTTTTTCTCTTCCCTCATAGAAACACCTAGAAATAATTTTCTGATCAACATCCCCTTAAACCAAACACACCTGGACAAAGTGAACAGACTCAAGTTTCAAGCATTGAGCGGGACTCGGGCTTCTTCTACCAGGTTGGCTAAAGGTTTGGCCTATTTTCAAAGGGGGGGGGGGGGGGGGGAGAAAAGGTGCTAACAAGGAAACTGCTCAGGGGGACTCAGCTTCAGGGGATAGCAATCATTTCTTATGTATCCACAGTGTGACCCCTACCCAGAGAATCCAGTTGAATTTCTGGCACTATCTCTTGAGCAAATTGCTCCCTGTCTCTGAACTTCAGTTTCCTGTGTTCCGAGGTAGAGCCTGCAGCTGATAATAACCACCTTGCCTAATGGTTTAGGGGATTACAGATTAAATCCACCCAGCTTCTCAGCTCCACTTGGTAGAGGGCAGATGTCTGCTAAATGGCTGTTTGATTGCTTACAAAACACTCTTTTGAAATCACAACAACCCTGTAAAGGGAGAATCACGATGTTCTGTGTCTTGAAAAAGCCTACAAGTTCAGGAAAAAGCTTCCAAGTTCCAAGTCCTCCCGCGCTGGCGGGTTCTGAGAATCTCCAAGCTGATTTATTTGGCTGTGAAGGCTGTTTTCCTTCCAACTCTCACACACTGCTGCCACGTCTGCTCTGGAGGCCGGGAAGGGGAGATTCAATTCATAAGCACCTCTTCGGTCCCCATCTGAGCTGCTTCCTCTCCTCTAGCTAGATTCTGTCTCTGCCATCCTGGCTGACATCTCCGCAGGACTGCCAACCTGCCCGACCCCACCAACTCCACCACCACACATAGCCAAGAGTGCATTGGAGAAACCACAGCCTCCACACCTTAACCCTTCCTACATGGTACTCTTGAAGGGAGCCAGTCAGCCAAATCACATCTCCAGCAAATCCCAGGCCCCTTTCCTACCTGACACCCCGGACCCCACCCCCCACCCCGCTGGCTCAGAGCAGACACTCAATCTGCCTGTCTTGTTTTCCACCGGCTTCACGTCTGCCCAGTCTGAATTTCCCAAGCACCCTCTCTGTGCCAAAAGCCAGGGTTGGCTCTGGTGAGCGAGAAATGAGTAAAACATAGGCTCTGCCTTCAAAGACTCAAAGGAACAGGACAGAATCCAGCTTGGTTCCTTTTCATAAATAATTGCAGCACATACACCCTATGCCAGTCCTGCGCTGGTACCAGGGATGCAAAAATAAACAGGATGTTCCGTCGCTTAAAGAGTTTCCTCTCAGTGCACACCCCACTGAGCATTCTCCAAAGACCCTTTGCCAAAGCCATCTCGCCCCTTTTACTTTCTGCACATGCGCTCCAGGTATCCAAGCCAGTTTCCTCAATTTGGGGCCACAACCCCACATGGGGTCTGGTCACCGAACACAAGGGGCTGGGGCGGGGCACAAAATTTAGCAATAGTAAAGAGTTTCTGAATGTGCAATGACCGAAAATCACAATCAACACAATCTGGTATTTGTCCGTTGCCTCGAGCAGGCCCCAGTAACGTCTCCTTCATCCTAGCCCTGAGATTTTTTTAAAAAGTGCCATATTCAAGGCTCTTTCAGAGTTAGGAGAATGAGACCCTTCATTGTTAACTGGTATTTGGCATATTGGGTACGCCACGGGGAGTTTGCCTGCCATGTGGGCAGGTTACATTTGGTAACCGAAAATTGAGATCAAAATCAAACTGGTGTCTTTGGCCATGCTCACCTGTGTTGTATTTCTAGGGCAAAAGAGGATGTGGGTGGAAGACTGCTCCTTCCTAAATGACTCCCCGCTTTGAGAGTGCTGGGCAAAGGATTTGCTCTGTCTTAACTCCAGGGTGAGGATACAAAAACTCCAATTTTTTGTCCAGTTTTTTTGTTTGTTTGTTTCATTTGTTGATTTTTTTTGGTTGGATGGTAGCAGATTCATTGTCCATGTTATTGCCTGCCTTTGAACAATGTGATAGATTTTTTCCAAGTATGTCCTCTCCATTTCTCACCTGGGCTCCCACTTGCCTGCCTTGGGTACTGCATGGTATTTGTGAGAGACCTAAGGGATGATCCCAAGTCAGGGACTAATTAAAGCTACTCCTCCAATGCCACCTCCCCCTTCTTCATACTCAGGAAAGAAAGCAACCTCATACCTACTTCCTGTTTCATGTGGCAGGAAACTGAGGCTCAGGGTTTCTCCCCCTGTTACACCAAATCAATCTGGATAAATCCCAGGTTGGAAGCAAAATCTGGCAGTAGCCAGAAATGCTGACACCAGGTATGTTCTGAAAACAAGCAGGTGCTCTCATTCTAAAGCTGGGCCAGCCAGAGCTGAGGTTGCCAGGGACTGTGGGAGCTCAGGACAAGCTTGCTCCTTGAGCCAAATGATCCTGTGAGGGACAGAAGCTATAGCACAGTGGGTAAAGGCCCTTTCCTGGGACACGGCTGACCTGGGTTTGACCATCCATCAGAAGTGATCCCTCAGCACAAAGCCAGGAGTCATCTGAGCACCAAGTATGGCCCCTAAACAAACAAAACAATAACAAGATAATCCTGAGATTCATGAAACATCTAAGAGTCTCTGTTTCCTTGTTTAGGGGGCAATTCTGATCTCTGCTGCCTGCATGCCCAGTAGAGGGATGCAAAGACGTGGAATGGAGGGAAGCAAGATTGGGAGAAGTCACAAATGCACAGAACCTTCCAACAGGAAGCAATGCTACTTCGATTTTTAGATGCTTTTGGAAAAAACAAAATGAGGTGGTAGAATAGTTAAAGAGGTTGACTTACTTGCGGCTGACACTGGCTTGACCCCCAGCACTACATATGGTCCCCTGAGACCGCCAGGTATTACCCCTGAGTTAAAGTGAGGAGGAAACCCTGAGTACCACCATGTCTGACAAAGAAAACAAACAAACTAAAGAATCAAGAGAGGAGCTGAAGAGATAGCCCAGAGGTTTACAGCACTTGCCTTACGCATGACTGACCCCCATTCAATCCCCAACACTACATGCTCCCCTGAACATTGCCAGGAGTGACCCTCAAGGACCAAGTATGGCCTAGATTATGCCCCTGTAACTTCTAAAAATCAGGCATTAAAAAGTGAATCCCTACCACAGTACCCCCTGATCTAGAACCAGGATCTATAGCTGTATGGGATACACACACACACACACACACACACACACACACACACACACACACACACACACCCTCGGAGTCAGTCTCTCCTGTGCCCCTGGGAAGGATCTGCCTTTGCCCTATGGACAGTCTCAAGGAGCAGACAGAGGGGGTGGGGCAATCCCAGAAACAGCCGGGTCTGATCACAGGGTGACAGGGTCCATGCCAAGAGCCCACTTTGTTTTAATGAATGACACCAAGCACTTAGGCCATAAACTCTTCAGATTGCTGTGTCTGGCAGTAATTACATGCCTCCCGTTAATAAATCCTATTTCTGAATGGTTTACTGCACCCCTTTCTTCAAACACTGCAGGCTGCAACCTGTCAGAGGCCAGAGGCAAACTTGTAAAGAGCAGACAAATAATGCGGGGTGGGCAAGCGGGGCATGAAGGGACAGGGGTGGGGGAGCCCCCCCCCAGCAGTCTGCAGCCAGATTTTAGGGCCAAGGGAGCCCTGCTATGCTCACCCCACCCTTGGACTCCCCCACATTTATTTCCACACCTCCAAGCAGGAGTCTTGTGTCATCGGAGTTGCCACGGCTGTCTGTCATTGGTCGACTTAGCCCATCTTGCCCCTGTGGCAAGGCCATCTGTCCAGGTGCAGGTATATGGTGTCACTCCTGAATTAGAAACTCCCCGCTGAGCCAACACACAGGCTGCACGACACCAAATCCAAACTTCTGCTACCCAGGTCTCCTTCCCTGCTTCCGGTTCCCTTTCCAGAGCCCTTCTTTGCACTCATCTACACCCAGTGGGTCTCAAAGTTGGTCCTGGGAATATTCAGCCCTGACTGCCCCCAGGAGCTACGGACTCAGTCTTTGAAGTGGAGCCTAGTGATCTCTTGCTATTGTTTTGTTTGTTTGCTTGTTTGTTTTTCACAAACACTCCAGATAATTCTGATGCATAGTAACTGCTTGCAAAACACCTCTACCTCTTGACCCCACTCCTTTTTAACCTTTTAGGTGGACAAGGAACCACCTGATGTTCTTAAAATGTAGATTAACTTGAACATTCTGCTGGTCCAGCAAGTTCCCCAGTGATCAGAGGCTGCTGTCTCCCCCACCAGCGCTGGAGAGCAGTCAGCTCCCTGAAATTTCCCGACCTCATCTTGCTGCTTATTCCTCATCTCACATCATTGTGAGTGTCGCTCACTTTCACTTCTCTAGTTTGTTTTTCCTCCCTTTCCCACCCAACCATTCTACCTAGATCTCAAAAGATCCAAACATCAAAAGGGGGCTGGAGAGATAGTACAGGATACAGGATGCTTGTCTTGCATGTGTCTGACCCAATTTCGATCTCTAGCTCCCCACTGGGTCCTCTGAGCACTGACAGGAGTGATCCCTGAGCACAGACAGGAGTAACCACTGAGCACTGCCAGGTGTGTCCTGAAAAACACAAGAAAAAAAAATACCTTGTATCCAAAAGCCTCCCCCTTACCGATTAACAAAAACCCACCCTCCCTCTGCCCTGCCCCCTTCTCGTCCCATAAGAGTCCTGAGCACTGCCACACTGTCTGCCAGTCTGTCTGCCCACCAGAAATACTTTCAGAAAAGGAGCTCTTACACCTCTGCAAAACACAGAGCCTAGCACCAGGCAGGAGTTAACCCTTACCCACCAGCCCTTTGGGTGGCTAGAGTGGTTACCCCAGGATTTGGGAAGACTGGTTGCCTACCACTTACCCCACCAGCTGCTTTGAACTTCCAGCATCCTTTGCAAGCAGGCAAGACAAAATATCTACTTTCTAAACCAAACTGACAACCTAATCCTAGAAGACAAAAACCAGAGAGATGGGGTCCTAAGCCCAAGAGCCCCCAAGAAAACTTCAGAGGTGTAAGATGTGCACAGGAACCACATACACAAGAGGTTTCGAGGGGTGGGGGTGGGGCAGGCTCCATTCATTGAGTTCACAAGGAAAGTACCTCTATTTATCCAGGTAGATTCCGTTCCTCCACAAACATTTGCCAAGTCCTTCCCGTGTGGCAGACCTGTGACATAGTGAGGTTGAAAGATGAGGCAGGTGTTTCTTTGCTCCCAAGAGGTATGTCTCGTGGGGGAAAGAGATACAGGGAAGCACAACAGGGACAAGGCAGAAGACTCTGGAATGTGAAAGCCATGGGGCAGGCACTCGTCATTGTGCCGGAAAGATGGGGCCAAGCCTCCAAGAAGAAATGACCATGACTAGAGTTATAGTCTGGTGGGGAGGGCGCTGGCCTTCACACAGCCAACCTAAGTTTGGTCCCCAGCCCCACATGTGTTTCCTTAGAGTAGAACCAGGAGTGATCCTGAGCGCAGAGCCGGAGTAAGTCCTGAGCACTACCCAGCGTGCCTTTTCCCCATCAAAAAGAAAACAGAAAAATAAAGGGGAGATATCATTGAGATGAATCTTGAAGTTTCAAGAAGAATCTTAAGTTCACAGTTCAGAAGAAGCCAGGAGATAGAGAGTCTTTCACACAGAAGCTGCAGTGGAGGCAGAGGCAGGCACGAGAATCAATGCCCACAGGGGCCCTCACCCACTCTGCAGAGCCAGGGGCACTGGGGTGGAATGGGGATGCGGCAGATATTCGGTGGCTGAACAGTACCAGATGGAGCACAGAACCAGATGGAGCACCAACAGCAAGATACAGAGAGCATTGTAAATCCCAGAGGATGGGGCTCTGTTCTCCCGGAATCCACACGTTAGGAAGAGTCTGGGGAAGGCAGGGGCCAACTCAGACACAAGAACAAAGGGCTAGAACATGTGCGTGCTGCAATCTACACGTGCTGATCTGGGAACAGGGGGCAAGATTTCTTTGTAGAGATACTGGTTTGGAAAGGGCTTTCTAGTCAGCAGGGAAAGAAGGAGAGAGAACACCAAGACAAGATAAAAAGATTAAGCAAGATCTCTGAAGAGGGGAAGAGACGTGGCAACATCAAGGAACCAAGAATGGGTGAGATGAGTGAGGAAACAGACAGCGGCTCAATCTAGCACAGGGGCAACCAGCAGATTCAGGTGTGGGGAGGGGGGTCAGGGAGGCGGGGCTTCTGGATGGGCAGGTGGGATGAAGTATGACATGACCTAATGAAAGTGTTTTCTTTTCCCTTTTATTTTTTTCCAGAAAGGGAACGCTAATGTATTTGTGGAAAATAGATTGGAAAGAGACTGAGGGTGGACTCTCCCTGCAACTTCTAACTGTCCTGTTGAGAACAAAGCAGAAGGAATGTGGTGCTGCAGTAAGCAGTAAGTGGAACTTCCTGTAGGAAAACTTAAGGTGCTGGCCTCTGAGCAAATGCACCACAAGTTCTCTTTCCAGGGCAAGCCTCTGCAAAGATCACCTTTCTTTCTTTCTTTCTTTCTTTCTTTCTTTCTTTCTTTCTTTCTTTCTTTCTTCTTTCTTTCTTTCTTCTTTCTTTCTTTCTTTCTCTTTATTTCTTTCTCTCTCTTCTTTCTTTCTTTCTTTCTTTCTTTCTTTCTTTTTATTTTGGCGGGCAGGAAACCATAGGAGAACATATAGGATGCTGGGACTGAACCCAGGGTTGGCTGCATATGTAAGGCAAGGGTCAGGAATCAAACCAGGGTCAGCGGCATGCCACATGCAAATTGACTCTTGTACAATCTCCCTGGGCCCACTTTTCCTTTTCATAGATCTGAATTTGGGGTTGGGGAACCAGCCATTTGGCTTTTACAGAGCCCATATTCCTGGCCCCTGTGTGTACCATGCTGGCAGGCTCTGCACAGGGTAACTCTCTCTTTTTACCTGGTGGTGCTGTGGGGCTGCCCAGCAGCAACTGAAACAGCCAACTCCCATGTCAGGCTACTCTCCCAAGAAACTGGGAACAGCATTACTGGGGAAGGGGTGGCCCATGCCAGAATGGCAGACTGCACCTCACAGATCTGCATTTGCCATGTGATAGCCAATCTAGAATGTCTGTCTTAGGGAACACACACAGTACCTTGTAACTGCATTTTTAGCAAGAACACTTTAGATAGAGTCTTAGATATGAAACAGAAGTTCCCAAACTTACTAGGCCTACCACATCTCTTTCAAAAATAAAATTACTCAATGCCTTTAGAAAATCTACATTCATTTTGTGATCATTTGTTTTTGCTTGGGAACCACACATAGCTGTATTCAGGGCTTACTCCTGGCTCTGCACTAAGAGATCACTCCTGATGGGCTCAGGGGACCATATAGGGTGCCAAAGATGAACCCAGGGTTGGCCACATGCAAGGCAAGTCACTTATCCATTGCATCATCTCTTTAGCCCTGAAAATTTACTCTCCTCACTGGAGTCTCCTGCCCCAAACTGCATCCAGGGCTACTGCTCTGTGAGATCAGTCCAGTACACAGCAGAGTGGCACCACCCACTTTGGAAAACCCCTGAAATATCTCCAACAATAACTTTATTCATCGCCTTCGCACAGATGGGCAAACTAAGACCTAGAGAAAAAAAGGGGTGACTCTAAAATGCTGAAGCTGGGGGCTGGAGCAATAGCAAAGCAGGTAGGGTGTTTGCCTTACGCACAGCCAAATTGGGTTCGATTCCCAGCATCCCATATGGACCCTTGAGCACCACTGGGAGAAATTCCTGAGTGCAGAGTCAGGAGTAATGCCTATGTATTACTCATTACATGACCCAAATAGCAAAAAATAAATAAGTAAAAATAAACAAAATACTGGAGCTGCTGTGAGCAATGCTATAGCAGCCACATTAGTCTCCTCCTGCTCCATTATGGGCCCTTTCTCCATAATCCCACAACATGCCAAGTTAATAGCACATTGAACACTTACTACATGCCAGGATGTCATTCTCCAGATTGCTCTAGCAGTAAACACCTTAAAGTCAGATGCATGAGCCAGGCTGGGCTGTGAATGCAATGGTTGGCTCACTCAGAACCTTGAATGCAATCATTGCTTCCAAGAGATTCTAAATTTCTGAGAGCACTGGAATGGAGTCTTCTTCATCCCAATGTAACCATCCAGAAAAAAATACAGGTAGCACTCTTTATCACTGAGGGAAAAAACTCCTCCTATATTTTTTTGAAGATTGTTCCTAAAATTAAAATGGTCCACATAGGATGATCTGGTACAGAGTTCTATGTTTTTCGGCTTTCCCAATGGCTCTCTGCATGGAAACGCTGCGGGTGGTGGGTGGGTGGCAGTGATGTTTTTCCCTTGCTGGCCAATTGCCTTTTCAGGTGGTCTTTATTAAGCCATCAATCTTTTCACCCTGACAGTCACTGTGACCCAGTGCAGCTCAGGAAAGGAATCTTTCTTAATTACCAGACCTTTCTGGCTCCCTTGAGAGCCCTGAGTACTACACCAGGTGGAGCTGATGGATGTGTCATCTGGTCTACCAGCAAGTGTGTTGTCCTATTTGTTCAGACCCAAGGGCCTAGCTTGCTATCCCAGAGTAGTTAGAGATGGGGCCCTGACAAGCCCCTGGTTTTTTTGTGTCTCCAGGAAAGACTCCTTTGCCCTAAGCAGGAAAAACCCCTTTGTCCTAACAATTAGAATGCTGCAAAGAAGTTCATAACAAAAACTTAGGCATCAAGTCCATGAACATGGATTCTTATTTCAATTTCTCACTATGAGACCCATTGACTATTTCACAACCCTATTTTTTCTCTCTTGGAGAGGTATTGTTTTTGGACCATACCCAGTGGTACTCAGAGGCTACTCACGGCACATTTTCAGTAAGACAGAAACACACTTGAGAGGGTCCTTTCTGGATGCGTCCAAGTAAAAAAATTAAACTTAGTCACTCTTCCTTCATGCAAAGCATATGCACTAGCCCTTTGAGTTATCAACCTAGTCCCAACACCTAAGTTTTCACTTCCTCACACATGTGCCTCAATCACTTTGAAATGATAGCAGTCTCAATCCTAATGTCTGAATTCTTTCCTGCCTAAATGCCTGTCCTTGACAACTTTATCCATGAGCTTAAATTCTTGTATATGTCAAAGGCTCTTCAATGTTTATCTAACCCAGACCTCTCATCAAAAACCTAGACTCAAGTATTTTACTACACCCCTAACAGCTCAACTGAACCCAATAATGGGTGTCTCAAATTTAATATACCCCAAACCTGCCTTTTGATTTTAGTTCTACCCCATATTCCCTCTCTGAGTAAACACCCATTCCTTGCATTTAAAATCTCCATGTTCTGGTCCATCCATAAAGATGGCCAGCTCTGCCATCTGAAGTCCCAGCTATCCATTGTCCTATTTGGAAAGGAAAGTCCTCTCCATGTCACCCACCTCATGATCTCTGAGGTCCCTATTCCCACGGTCCCTTATTGGTATTACTATGCTAGTGCTCTCACTGATCCTTTTAGCATTCATTGTCTTCACCCTGGCTCAACCCATATCTTTTAATCGCTCAGCAATTGTGGGAATACTTAATCATCAGATCCGGCATCATTGCTTAAGTCCTTCAAAGTCCCCTCTCACTCAGTACAAGCTAAAACCCTCCCAATATCCCCTAGCTTTCTAGAAACTATTTCCTCCTCCCCCACAGCCCTTACTTCTTCTCTCGTCATCTCCCTCTCATTCAATCATTGCAAAGGCTGTCCTCCGTGCTGTGCTTCCTACAAGCACACCCCCAGCTCAGAGATCTTGCTGGTGCTAAGTCTCCACCTGGAAGGTGGAGATTCTTAACTGGTTCTCACACCCTCACTCTCAAATCCCTGCGTAAAGGTAATCCTCTCCACAAGGTCACCCTTTATCATCATCCTGTCCCAGAATAATCTCTTTCTTGCCTGAACTGCCTCCTCCATGTTTGGTTTCCTGCTCCCTCATTGTATTACTGCCACCTAGGATAGTCCCTCATTTGCTGTTCTACTCCAGTTTGCATATGGGTTGTGAAGGCAGGAAGTGTGCTCTGTTCACCATCTAGAATAGTCTTTGGCACATAGAGGGTGCTGTGTACATAAGTGTTGGATGACTACAGGAGTATAATTAAGGCAGTTTACCTAGTAGAGTGCCAGAGTTTTGAACAGGATGGTACATGGAAACCAACCTCATATTTTCTGGAGATTAGTCTTTTTGCCCAGTGAATTTCCCACATGACTAAGGTCACAGAAAGCAAAAGCAGAGAGACAAAAAAAAAAAAAAGCACTATTCCAGACCTTCTAAAGCAACTGCTGAGTGTTATCTTCTCTGAACCAGTTCCCGTATTGAACTTTTATTTTATTTTTTTGCTGGTAGTGAGCACTGGGGAAGATGTGTGTTGGAGACACACTCAGCAGTGCTCAGGGATAGTGCTCGGGGGGTCATGTGTTGTATCAGTAATTGACAGCCTTATATAAGGCAATACCTCTGCTATCTTCCCTGCTGCACTTTTACCTTCTTTATAGCATTTACTCTCATGAAAAACCTAGGAAATAAGGATATGTATTTCCATAGAAGTATTTTTATCTTATTTGTAGCATTTATTCTCGGGAGACTGATGTAATCGGAGGTAGGAAAATCAGATGTAAAAGAGTTTGTCCTGCCCGGAGGGGAAAGGGTGTTGCCCCATTCGCCCTCTCCTCTCTGGAAAGAAAGATGGCGGCCGCATGGGAGCCTTGTGGACAGCAGGTTTGAGCCAGGGGTCGGGGGCGGCAGGGACCTCATGGGAAGGGGGCATTCCAGTCCGTCCTTCATGCCCTACCGAGGTCACCAGTTGCCCCCCACGAGCAGCTCTCCGGCACAGCCACGACTCCAGAGCACAGAAACCAATCTCTTAACTATCTAACTTTTAATAGAAATACTTCCAGGGTTAATGAGTGGAATAGCAGAAATCCAAAACTGCGCGGCCGCGATCGCGCGTCATTTAATTCTTGGGCCCACCTGTAGAAAGCAAATCATTTCGCAACGCTTTTTCAGCATGTCTGATTTGGGGCGGGGGGGTGTCGTAAACTCTAAATAATAATGGTGCATCTTTTGTCAAAACAATGAATCTAGTCAAAGTAGATAGAGTGCTAACTAGAACTCATCTACCTCACAGGAATTGGGAGGGGTGGGAGGTGGGGTTCTATTGGGGTTCGCGGTTAAAAATGAGTATTGGTAAAGGGAAATGTGTTTGATATTTACATGACTGAGACCTAAACCTGAAAGCTCTGTAACTTTTCCCACAGTGATTCAATAAATAAATAAATTATTTAAAAAAAAAAAAAGAGTTTGTCACCCAGTAGGTATATGACACAAGTACGTGGAATATTCTATCCCAAGTTCTGCTTTAGGTGGGGAATCAAGGATAGGGTAGCCTACTGAGTATTTTCGAATCCAACTATCTCTACAAGACCAGATTTTATTTGTATTTATTTTCACTACATCACCATGATTTACAAAGTTATTCATAGTTCGGTTTTAGACATACAATGTTCCAACACCAATCCCACAGCCAGTGTCAACTTTCCTCCACCAATGTTCCCAGGTTCTTTCCCATACCTCACAGTCTCCCAGCCTCCCATCTGGAAAGGTACCTTTTCAAGTTTGGCTATTAAAGTTTGGGTCTCATGATTTCAGTGCTGTGGACTCTGTGGTTTGAGTATTCAACTCTATCATTTCTTAATGCCACCAATGTACCCAAGTCCCCTTGACCCCTGCTCCCTTCTCATCAGTCTCTTCTCTCCTTTCCCTCCACTCTATTTCCTTCTCCCTATACTATGGGTCTAGGGGTGATCTAGGCACCCTCCCTTTAAAGCATTGCATACCCTCATTCAGTGATTCTAAATATCACATATAAGGGACATCATCCTATGGTTATTCTTTTTTTCTGACTTCTTTCAGTTAACATGATATCTTCCACTTCCATTCATGTCGCAAATTATTTTATTCCATCATTCCTTACAGCTGTGTACTATTCCATTGTGTATATGTACCACATCCTTAATATTCATTTGTCTCTGGACATCTAGGTTGATTCCAAATCTAAAATATTTTACTGGGTGCTACAATGAATAATGGTGTGCATGAATCCTTTTGAATGAATGTTTTTCTGTCCAGGAGATAGATCCCAAAAGTGGAATTTCTGGGTCCTATGACAGCTCAGTTTTGAGTTTGCTGAGGAACCCCCATACTGTTTTCTACAGGGATTGGACCAGACAACATTCCCACCAGCAGTGGGTGGGAGTTCCTTTTCATCACAACACTGCCAGCACAGATTTTTCTTAATATGTTTGATATGTGCCATTCTCACAGGTGCAAGATATCTCATGATTGCTTTGATTTAGATTTCCCTAATAATAAGTGGTGATTAACATTTTTTCATGTGTCTGCTGACCATCCATTGAATACCATATTTTAAAATACTAAGAAGACATGAAGGAACTATCAGGACAGAATGGAATTCATCAACAAAAAATGGGGTCTGAGAATGAGAATTCCATCTGCCTCTAAAATTTTTATTCTTTAATCATAGAAGTGATGAGATCAACTGCATGTGAATCTTTTTAATGCTTCTTTGAATATAGTCCATTTGAGCTGCCCTGAATTGCTTTAAGGTCAGGATCACACACAGAGAAGATTTACCCCTATTTTCACTTCCACATCTTACCCAGTTGTTCTTGACTCATGGAAACAGCTTCCCAGTCAATAGGATCTGGTAAAAAAAATAAATTAAAGGAAAAAACCCACAGAAATAACTGTAGCCAATTGTTTTACTAGGTTCAGAGTCCCCGAGAGGGCATTCCCCCAGGACCTGGAATATTTGACCCCAGGTCCCAGGCCTCTCAAGCAATTCTGAACAAGGGAGTGCAAACAAGCATAAGGTCAAATACATTTACACAGTAAGAGAGAAGGGATGATGAAGGGAAGGTGGGAGGAACTGGAAGCATATTGTTGGGTGTAAAGCACCCAAAGCACATCGTAAAGCATCAAAGAGTGACTTATACGGAGATAGCTGAAGGTGCATAATATGCCCCTCTGTAATGCTTTCATATGTAAAAGTAGATTCTGTAAGCATATGCAATAAAACACTGAAAGACTTATTTGAACATACATGGAATAGGGATAATTGTTATCTCATTGTCATTGTCTTTTCTTCTGCAATAACTATATTTTATTGCAGGAGAAGAAAAGAGCAATAAAACTGGGAACTTCAATACCTTCCCAACACCAAAGGGACTGATGCCAAAGATTGTACCCTCCTGAGCCGCACCTCCCAGTGTGAATGGGAGACAGGTATGACCCTTTGCCCAGTTTGCTAGCTTGGAAATCTCCAAGCTCCTCAACTCTAGCCCTCCCCTCACCCCCTCACATACTGCATTTGTCCTCATAAGCACATTTATGCTTTTTTTTAAAAAAAAATCATCTTCATATACCCAAAATTATTAAAGAGGAACTACCTGGTTTGATTTTGTGTGAGGGAAACTCAAACCAAATGCAAATTAAATTTAAAGTGAGGGCCCCTATTTCCTTTAATGAACTTGTCAATAATTACGCTGTACCCACTGCTGTCAGCGATGCCACTAAGCGGGCCTCCTTCTGCATCGATGAAGACCCTGTGAATGTATCCCATCCCAGGGGACAGTAAATTGGTAATATGAATTACGATCCGTGAAATTGGCCGCTCTATTTCTTTCAGTAATTTAACATCAGGAAATGAATCTTTAAAACATAATAAGAGGTGCTGTCAAAGATTTATGTCTGGGGATGTTCCCATTAACAGAAAAATAGCTGTGTCTCTGCTCCCAGTGAAACATGAAACCACTATGTAAAACAATTGTCATAAAGACAAGGGACAAAATGCCCATGGATTCTACAAATGAGCTGTGCTATCACACAGATAAAATAGTCCCAAATACAACCAACCAAGACATATATTACGTACTTTGGGATATCTAAGAGTGGTAAAAGCAGACTTCTTGAGTGTTTTATAATTGGACATGCTTAAGATGCTTTCTGGCAATCTATTCTAAGTTCAGTTGGGCTAAAGAGAGGCCTTCTTTGCAATTTAACCTCCATCAGCCTCCATTTTTCTTACCTCCAAATTGGAACTATTTTCACCTTAGATGGGTTGTGAAAATCAGACAGAGAAAGACATGACTTAAGTCTTGAACATATTGTCATCCCAACCTTTCCACTGTGTTGCAATTACACATTATGTCATCTATCACACTCTGCCAGGGCCTTCTCATGGGTTCTTTAAGAAGACCTGATCTGTCTCCATACTCCTATAGTCTTCCTCTCCGAGTGATGATTTTCTGAAAGCCAATGTGCAGAAAAATGCAAACACAAAATCTGTGTGCTCGTCACTTCACAAACCTGTGACATCTTCCAGCTCAGGGATGCCTCTCAAATCTGTAGTCTAGTCTTGCATGCTTCCTGACAGGTCCTCAGTTTCTTTGTGGACTTCTTTGTGACCCGTCTTAACTCATCTGCACACCTGAAATCATCTAGGTCTGGCTACATTTGAGTCACATTGATGACCCTCATGTTTGCACTTGTCAGTTCCACCATGCTCTGGTTAGTCTAATTACTGTACAGAAAAGAAAGTAAGTGGAGAGAAGTGACTTGCCTGAAAGTACACAGCTATCAAATTCATAGGAAGAAGATTTGAATCCCACTACTCTACCTGACCCCAGGGCCTATAGCCCACCTTTCTTTCCAGATGCCTCCAATTCAAACCTTTGAAATTACCATTGCAGGGGCCAGAAGAAAGGTGGCTCAAGGGGCTGGAGCATAAGCTTTGCATGAATGCAGGAGCTACAGGTTTGATACCCTATACTACATGGTTCCCCTAGTATTCTTCCCCTGAGTGACACCCCCATTCCCAATATTTCCATCACACATGTATACTAGACTTCACCCAAGAGTCACCTTGGAGTTATGCCTCCTTTTGGAACAGTCTACACACACTCTTTACCTCACTGGTACCTGACAAATATCTCTATCTCTCTTTCTCTCTCTTCCCCCCACTCTCTCTCTCTTCTCTCCCTTCTCTCTCTCTCTCTCTCTCTCTCTCTCTCTCTCTCACACACACACACACACACATGCACGCACACACTCTTAATCCCTATCTAATCTAATCTTATGAACACCTTACCTCCTTTCAAAACAGTTTAGTCTTATCTCCTACTAAAATACTAAAACAATCATATACTACTTTTCCTCACCTGACTTATTGATTAAATTCCATCTCTAAATAGATGGTTTACCTGCTGTAGGTTGGCCAAGACAACCAAGAGGTGGTGAGCATTGTTCTGACTGTCTGGCAGCTGAAACTCTGAGACACTAAATGTAAAGAGGGACTGACACCTAGGAGAGCGCAGGAAGGGCAGAGAACAGGAAGGCCTGCTGGAAAAGGAAACGTTTGGGTACTTGACAGACCTCAGATAGGTAACTTCTCTCTTTTCTACATAAAATGGCATTCAGGAATCAGATGTGCTGTGAGAACACCATCATTCCCCCAAGCTTGGCATTTTGTCTGGGATACAGGAGAAACTGTTGAGTAAGTGAGCTCTCAGGGACACAGGAGTGATTGTTGAGTGAGCAAGTGAACTCTGACGGTGGAAGATGCTCTTTCAAGAAGGTGCAAGTGTATGAAGACTCGAGAACTCTTCCGAGGAAAAGTGCTTTCCACTGAGTCCTGTTAGATGACTGCCTAAGGCCCATGTTCTCCTCCTCTCCAGATCTCATGAGATCCAGGCCAGCTTTTCTCTGAGACCCAGAGAGTCAGAGGGGAGGAGAGGAATGTTTAATTATTTTTGTGATCCTTGTGGGCCAGCTGGATAGAGTTAATAAAGGCCAGGTCTTTATCTTAACAAGGAGTCTTAGGATCAAATTCTCCCCTCATTACAGGCTCAGCCATCTCCCTGACAGCAAAGGAGTAAAGGCAGCCAGGACTGTCTTAGGGAATTCCTGTCTGTGCCTTGAGAAGTGGGGCTGAGACAAGGTGGAAAGAGAGGAAGGGAGGGATAGGGAGAGGAAGGAAGGAAGGAAGGAAGGAAGGAAGGAAGGAAGGAAGGAAGGAAGGAAGGAAGAAGGAAGGGAGGAAGGAAGGGAACCAAGTAAGCCTTAGACCAAGATTGTTAGCTGCAGAGATGAAGCAGAAGTGGGATAAAGATTCTGGCATAAACCACCTCTAGGCCACCCTAGGCAGCAAGTATTATCTGAAAGAGACCATCAGCTAATAAACCTTTAAGCTCATTTTCTTATTTTTCCCCTTCCAGCTTTCTTTCCATTAAGAACAGAGATTTCCCAAATAAACTTGCAAGATCTGATCACCACCAGAGACAATTTATACTCCATTTCTTAGAACAACCTTAGAAAACAGATAAAGAATTATCTTTCCTCTTCAAGAAGATGTCACAACTGGTTATATACATATATGTGTTTGTGACTATTTCCTTTTCTAAGGGTGGAGGTAGTTTGAGGTCACACCCAGTGGTGAGGGTTTATCCCTACGTCTGTGTTCTGGAGTGATTCCTGACAGTGCTTGGGGGACCTTATGCAGAACTGTGGATCAAACTGGGGTTGGCTTTAGGCAAGTGTCTTACCCACTCTACTGTCTCTCCAGCCCTGTTAAGTATTTCTACATGGAAAGAGTCAGCAATGAGTATTGTTTGGTTCTTTGGGGTTGACTGTTGCCCCTTCTGGCTGTTTCAGATAAGTGGTGGGACTGGCGATGGTGGTGATCACATTTTTGTCTGTGCTTCTTACTCAAACCTTGGTGCTAATTATCATATGACCACAAGTAGGGTTTTTGCCAAATCAGAAGACTTTGGTATTGCATTTTGATTCCTTGACTTTGGTATTGCAGTTTGATTCCTTGCCCTGTTGGGTTAGGGGAAAGTCAGGAAGAGAATATAGTCCCTGCCATCCCTTCAAAGGGGCAGCATCTCTCAATGGGGACCCCAGGATAGTCTAAGGAGGGTACAGGTAAATATCACACAGCGCAAGGTTAGGGTGTCAATGGGTAGAACAGGGAATGACAGGAAGGGAAACGGTCTCCAGTTGGGGAAAGGTTGAGAAATACTGGTTTAGGGAATTCACCTCATCCTTAGAGAAAGAGTAGCCCATGAGATTGTGGATTTAGAATCTTGCCTCTCAGTTTGCTAAGTTCTTTTATGTGCTGCATCCTCCTAGGAGGCAGGTTTTCTGCACTGAGCCAGCAGGATATCCTTCCCACCTCTTCAGAAGCTCGCTTTCCACCTACCCTCACTGCATCCAGGATCCTAGAGCATTCACCCCATCCATTCCCTAGACACTGCAAAGCAGTATCTGCCTTGGCACCCCCCTTCCCCTTCCTCTCCACTCCACTCCAAGCCCTGTGCCTACCTTCTGTTAGGTAAAAGGAAGCCCTGTGTTTCCCTATCTATTAACAGGCCATCTCTTTCTCACTCTGGTGGGGTTCAATACCTTTTCTGAGCCTTCCAGTAACAATCTTCACTCAAGTATCCTCACAGACCTTGAGACAGGGAGCCTTTAATTCAAAGCTAGACCTTTCTTCTTCAGAGCAGCCTTGGCTTTGGGAGCCCATCGAAGTCTTCCAAAAATAGAATTGCGTTTCCCAGTCACTTGTCACTATAAGTTGAAACCTGTCCTTCTCTGTGATCTTGAGCACTGGATGCTTCCTTCACAGGCCAAAAAGAGTTACTGCTTCTGAATGAAGCAAGTGTTGGGGTTCCCAGGATGCCATCACCCATGGAGAGGGGTGCAGACTGAGAGAAGCTGACAGAAACCTGTGAGGAATTTTAGTCTGACACACACCAGGGTAAGTGTGTAGGGAGGTGTCCTTGCCAGGCCTTTTACTTGTGTAGAAGAGAGAAAGACCTCTTGGCATCTCAGAAAAGCGTTTACTGCTGCAATCAGTGCAGAAGTGGGGGGTCAAAGACCCGTGTCTGGGCATAATTCTTTAGGAATTGGCTAAACCTTGTGAAACCCCTTTGTAAAAGGGCCAACACGTGTTAATGAGTTGGGTAGGAGGATGCTTATGGGGCCACCTCAAGAACATGTTGTTAATAATCAAATCATCAAATAGAGGAGAACAGGTGGTGGTGACCCAGAATTCTCTCCTGCACAGCCAGTTAGGGTGGAGAGCAGTGAAAGGGAGTTTCTCATCTAAGTATTCACCCTATATACTTCACAAAATACCTCAGCTCCATGGTGATGTCATCTCCCGCGCCACCCCCACACTCTGACACATACCAGGGTATCTGTGTAGGGGGGTGTCATCCATGCCAGGTCTTTTACTTGTGTAGAAGAGGGAAAGAGCTCTTGGAATCTCAGAAAAGCGTTTACTGCTGCAATCAGTGCAGAACTTGGGGTCAGAGACCCATGTCTGGGCACATCCACTCTTCTGGAGCTGCCTGCATCCCACTGTCCAGTGTCCTCTCTGTCTCTCTGTCTCTCTGTCTCTCTGTCTCTCTGCCTCTCTCTCTCTCTCTCTCTCTCTCTCTCTCTCTCTCTCTCTCTCTCCCTCTCCCTCCCTCACTCTTTCTTTCTCTCTCCTCTCATACATCCTAAAAAAACTATTTTACTAAACACAAAAACCAAATGTGCTTGGATTTTTCGCTCCACCCATTCGGAGCTGAGTGAACTAGCAAATCACGGGACCACTCTGAGCTTCAGCTTGGCCGTTCTGCCTTGTCTAGGACCTGTGCATAAACGCTATGTCTAGGAAACAATATAATCTGATGCAGAAGATAGAGGAGCAGAGAGATGTATGACTTACAAAGATAAATGGTCTTTTCTTAGCTCAGGTGAGAGCCATACCACACCTGGATTGTAATTAGTTGCTTTGCAGATTCCCACCATGATACCTGTACATAAGAAACCTCCTTGAAGCTTTGAGAATGACTTCATTTGCATATATTTGGTTTGCAAACAAACATCCAGGCGCTAAATCTATAAAGTGAGTCTAAGTTACCCATGTTTGGCTTATTTATTAAGATGATAAGTCCTTTTATTGTAATGAGCATGCTCATAATAAGCCTCTTGTTGTCCTTTGATTTGAAAGATGACCTTCTGCCTCCATCAGCTCCCCACCCCCTCCACATCCCAACCTCTTAGAAACTTTATTTGTTGAGTCTGGGTGTTCCTATCAATAATGACCAAGTGTTGATTCTGCAAAGAGTTGGGCTGCATATGATCAGTTTTCATGTAGCTCTCTAATTCTTGTAATCACTGTAGGCCATGACAAGCCCACTCCAATTCCTCACACAGGACCCATCCAGTAATGGGGTTGGCCCAGACTCTGCTGAGTGATGACAGGCTCCTGTGGCCCCTAAGTCCTCTGTCTGTCCACTGCTCACCAGACAGTCCAGCTTCCCAGCTCTGTGGTGCCCTGTGCTGCTTCTACCACAGAGGTGTCTTTGAGGAGTGATGGGCCCTTCTTGCTACAGCAGACCCTCCTGGCCTCCAATCCTCGACCTCCTATCCAGTTCTGACTCCCTGTGCTGCCACCATCCAGGAGAAGTTCACTTGAAACCGAGCAACATTCACACTCTACGTGGATGCAACCTGGCCACCATCTCTAGCAGAGGCCCCTGGAGGTGGATCTTGCTCGTTCCCCAATCTTTCATCTGGGGGTAAGCCCTTGCCCCAGAGGAAATGTTGCTAGCATAATATGCCTTCAGGTTTCTTTCCAGGAGAACTGCTTATGAAAATGATGTCTAGTGAACCCCCCCCCTTTTATTTTTGTTCTTAAACCACATCCAGCAATGCTCAGGAGTTACTCCTGGCAGACTGGAGAACCATACGGAACCTAGGGAATCAAACTAGGGTCATCAGCATGCAAGGCAAGTGCCTTACCTGCTGTACTATCTCTCTGGAACCCAGGGTCCACTTCTTTTTTATTATTATTATTAATGTTTTTTATGGGCCAGAGCGATAGCACAGCGGGTAGGGCATTTGCCTTGCATGCAGCAGACCCGGCCAACTCATGTTTGATTCCTCCGCCCTTCTCGGAGAGCCCCGTCAAGCTTCCGAGAGTATCTCGCCCGCACGGCAGAGCCCCATGACATATTCGATATGCCAAACACAGTAACAACAAGTCTCACACACAGGGGATTGCCCTACCACAGAGGCGGGGGGGTGGGGGGATGGGGTGTGGGGGATATTATCCATGGTGGTGGAAAATGGGCACTGGTGGAGGGATGGGTATCTGATCATTGTATAATCGAAACCCAAGCACAAAATATTGTAAATCTACAACTGTACCTCATGGTGTTTCACTAATAAAAATAAATAAATAAATAAATAAAAAATTTAAAAAAAGAAATTCGCAAAAAAAAAAAAACAAGTCTCACAATGGAGACATTACTGGGTCTGAGCAAGTCGATGAACACTGGGAGGACAGTGCTACAGACAATGCTATTAATTTTTATTTATTTGGGGGGAGTCCATACCTGATGGTGCTCAGGATTTATTCCTGGCTCTACAATCAAGAATTATTCCTGGTAGTGCTTGAGGGACAATATTGGATGCCAAGAATTGAACCTGGCTCAGTCACATGCAAGCAAGAATCCTAGCCTGTGTACTATCTCTCCAGCCCTCAGGGCCCACTCCTTAAATTAGAGTTTCCTCATTCTCCCTCTGCTCCCAGGAGCCAAAGGATACTTTCTCCCTACCCATCCCTCTGTATCCATCCAGCAGCCTTTGCCCTAGATCGGTTAAAAATCTAACTGTGGCCTCCTTGATAAGTCCCCTGCCTACAGCCAATTTTCTTTCTAGAATCACCTTCCTTCCCCATGACAGCCAAGACATTTCCCAATCCTAGCTAGAGGTAGAGAGAGCATAGAGGAGTTAAGGTGCTTGCCTTGTATATGTCCAACCCTGGTTTGATGCCCAGCACCACATATGGTAGGTAACCCAGTACTGCCAGGAGTGGCCCCTGAGTATAGAGCCAGAAGTAAGCCCTGAACACCACTGGGTATGGCCAAAGAAAAATTCAGCTAACACTATTAAGTATACACAGAATTATAAATTGTAATTTAAATCAAGAATAATTACTAATATAATTGAACAAAGGTTCAATTCCCATGAGAAATTTTGGATAATGAGATGGTTCTTAGACCCTCTTAGTTCCTATTAGACTCAAACTCCAGACTGGAAACCATTTGCTGGTCCATCTCTCTTGCACATCAAGGAAAGAAATGGCATTCAATGTCCTGGGGGGGTGGGGGGGCGTATTTTTCTGTGCCGCCAGAGGCATAAATAGGATGACCGAAAAGAACCACTTTAGCCTGTGTTTGGGCTCATTCTTCCCTGCAACTCTTATCACTGTCTTAGTGACATGCTTCCTTTCTTGAGACTCCAGCTTGGCCTCTTCATGGATCTATGGTGAAAAACCAATGCAACCTTAGCTGCAGAATGCTTTCTTCATTCAAGGGTTCAAGTGACTCATACAAATCTCCCCCCCCCCACCCCGCCCCCAGAAGACTTGAACCGAAGGCACTGGGTCTCACTCACCTTCTCTTCCACAAGTTCCTAGGAGTCGCTCTTGGTTAACTTTTTATTTTTTTATTTTCACCTCTCTTCTTGTAGGGACTGGGCCTGGTCTCAGTGCTTGCACACTCAGCTGGCGGAGATGCAACAAGGGTTTTACACAACTATCATTGTGCCAGAGGACTGTCTCTGCTATGGCACTGGCAGACCCAGAGAGCACAATTTCAGAGAGTGTGTTTGGCGCATCTGGGTGGCACTGGGGCTCCAACTCATGGCCTCATATGCAAGGCAGGTGCGTTTATTATTTATATAGGGGTGGGTGGGAGTTGGGACACACCCAGCAAGACTCGGGCCTTACTCCTGGCTCTGTGTTCATGGATTACTCCTGGCAGGGCTCAGGAGACTATATGGGGTTCTGGGGATCTGGAATCATGAGGGAAGTGTCCCCTGTACTGTAATATCGCTCCAGCACTGGCAGGTACTGTTAGCCCATGCACCATCCCCAGAGTCCTGAGAGTGACAGTTCTGAATTGACCAAAAAAAAAAAAAATTCAGGCAGGCACTGGCATAAAGCTTGGGCATGCGGTCACCACCACCACCCACTCAAGGCCAAGGCCTCAGACAGGCATGGGCTGTCTCAGGCTGAAGACTTCAGGCAAAGAGGAATGTTCGGGAAAGGCAGCAGATAACTCAGCCTCCTCAAAAGCCTTCCCAAGGAGCCGTTTCCTCACATTTTGACTGAATCTTCCCCATTCTGGGTTTTATCCCCCAGCATCTCAGACCTGGAAAGCTGTTCCTGTGAGTCCCCAAGGGCTACTCTGTCTCTCCTCCGAGTAGGACAGATGTCAGTATGGAAATGGTGCTGATCGCAGACACTCTCACACAGTGACAACAGAAAGGCCACGTGCTGGGGCCAGGGGCACATGCATGCTCAGAGCTAGGACACCACCTCCAAACCAGTGGCCTGTGGGTCACACGGTTTCGAATGGCACGTCACACAAGCTAGCAGTGGCCAAGTGAGCCAGGTACCAGTCCGGGAAGATGGAGCTGCACAAAGTCACAGTACCTATGACTGGATCCCAAGACACAGACAGATCATCAAGGCTTTGCATCTCGCACGGCTTGCCTGCCCTCCCCACAAATATTTCCAATCCTAACTGGATTAAGATCAGCTGACTCCCACAGTCCAGGGAGCCATGCTGTCTCCTCACTAATCTCTTGTGCCTATCGGAAGCTTTAACTCTCAGAGGATCGTCTTGTTTCCATATTCCTGCGTTCTCTCAGAATGTCCTTGTAATTCTCTGTCCCGACAGCCTCGGTTTTCCCTGAGAACAACCTGGTACAACGGACTAAGCACCAAGTCAACAGGCAAAAAAGTGGGATTTAGAAGGGGGAGATAGTGGCCAGGCCTCAGCAGGCGCTTTATATGCAGAAGCTCTGGGTTCCATCTTTGGCACCACAAGGTCCTCCAAACGCCATCAGGAATGACCCCAGGGCACTGCGCCAAGAGATGCACCCTAATCAACCACAGCAAAAAAGAAACCCCAGGATTAAGCTCAGAAACTTTGATAAAAACTAACCTCAGCTCATTGCGTGTTAGAATGAAATGCCAATAATTCCTCTGCCAGGGTTAAACAACAGCCCCATCCAGCAGAGAGTTGATTATTTCAATCCTTCAGGGAAGAAGGAAAACAGTTTGATTCTCATTAAGACATTTTCTGACCGATACAGACAGGAAACCTATTCTTCAAATAGGAGGTGGTTGTGGTTTAATGGATTAAGATCAGCTGACTCCCACAGTCAGGAGACGTTACTGGGGCCTGCTCGAAGCAATCGACGAATAACAGGATGGTCGTGGTCGTGATTGTGTGGTTTAATGCTCAGACACTGCCTGCCAGTCCCCAGGACCATCAGCTTGGCTACTGCATTTGAAACAGCAGCCCCAGGCCTCCTCCCTAAGGGGCATTCTAAGGAAGCCTCCAGTTGCATCTATTTTCTGAAGAGCCGTAGCTGTAGCATGAGATTCGATGTTTTGTCCTCATCTTGCATAGACTAGAAGCTCCAGTGATATGACAGCCAGGAATAGGGTAGAGATTTGTCTAGAAAATAGGCAGATTTTCTGAATACCAGAAGGATTCTTGCGGGTGGATTGGTAGAGGAATTCTCCTTGAATCCTGTCAAGGAGACACTGGGATTCTTCTCTGGATAGTTTACAAGTCCACCCCTCATAGACTGTGGACAGCATCAATAGGATTTGACAGAAAAATTGACCTACTGTATAGGGTCATCCATCCGGGATCACCTCAAATGTGGTCCAGAGACCTGGGGAGTCCTTGCAAAATGCTCATGCTGTGTAAACCAAAGCAGATGAAATCCCAGCTTTATTCCAGGACTGAACCTGACTCACAGACCTCAGTTTCTGCTCAAATTCACCCTTAGTTTCCGTAAGATAAATATCCAGACTTTCTATCATGCTAAACGAAATGAGTCAGAAAGAGAGGGATAGACATAGAAAGATTGCATTCATCTGGGGAATATAAAATAACAAAATATGAGATTAATACCCAAGAATAGCTGAGATTAACACCAGGAGGATTACTCCATAGATTAGAGGCCAGCCGGGTATTCTAGGGGAAAGGACAGTTCAGATAGAGAAGGGAGCACCAAATGTAGGGTGTTTGGAGGATCCTCCCAGGAGGGGAGATGCAGGTTGAAAGTAGACTGGACTGAACATGTTTGCCACTCAATGCCTCTTTTGCTGATCACAACACCCAAAAGGAGAGAGAAAACAAAAGGGAATGCCCTGCCACAGTGGCAGGGGGGGGATGGGGGGAATGGGTGGGGGGGAAGGGATATTATCCTTGGTGGTAGAAAATGGGCACTGGTGGAGGGATGGGTATTTGATCATGGTATGACCGAAATCCAAGCACAAAAATTTGTAAATCTACAACTGTACCTCATGGTGTTTCACTAATAAAAAATAAATTCCAAAAAAAAAATCCAGACTTTCATCCCAAGTGCCAAGACGATGCCCTCCCTTCAATCATAATAAAAGTATTTGCCATTATTGTTCTGTCAACAATTGTAGGGCCAGGGGTGGCAACTGTGATGTATAGCATTGAGCCCTTATACATAAACCCTTAGTACTGATCATGCTATTTATACCAAGAAGTAATTGTTAGGTGAATGAATGGTGGTCAGTGAAGGCCAGAGAGATAGTCCAGGAGTTAAGGTTGCATGCGGCTGACCCCAATTTGTTCCTGGCATAGCATATGTACCCCTGAACACTGCCTGGGGTCACTCCAGAACAGAGAGCCAAGAATAGCTCCTGAGCACCACGGGTATAGCCCAATAGTCAAAAAATAATTTTTGATTTAAAAAAATGTCAGTGAATGAATAAATGAGTAGGGCAAAAGATGCGTGAATCAGTTAATGAATGAAACTCTGTTCTTACTTCCTAGGATACAAACTAGTTGATGTTCTTATTTTACATTAAGATGGTACAATATGCAGAAAACACGGACTCTGGGCCAGGCTGTTTTCACCCGGGATGCCCTGGAGTGAGGCAAGTGAAAGCCCTCCCTACCCCAGGGGACCCCGCCCCAGCAGCTGATCTCCACTGCAGGCCACTTTCCGGACCTCTTTTCCGGACACATCGTGGGACACTTCCTACCCATTTTCCATGATTATCACACCATATTTGATGGGGTTCAGACATTAGGCAACAAATCATAGAGAATATATACATGTGTATGTGTGTGTGTGTGTGTGTGTATATATATATATATATATATATATATATATATATACATATATATATGAGCCCGGCAAGCTACTGAGAGTATCCTGTCCGCACAGGCAGAGCTTGGCAAGCTCCCCCTGTCGTATTTGATATGCCAAAAACAGTAAAGATAGCAGGTCTCATTCCCCTGACCCTGAAAGAACCTTCAATCATTGGAAAAGACGAGTAAGGAGAGTCTGCTAAAATCTCAAGGCTGGGACAAATAGAGACATTACTGGCATCTGCTTGAATAAATCAACAAACAACAGGATGACAGTGATACAGTGATACAGTGATGCTGAAAACAGGCCAGTAAAAGCCAGGGAATCTCAACGAGTTTCAGATTAATTGGATTTCATTTCCGAAACCTCAGCAACAGAGCAAGAGGACCTGAGTGCTAAGGTCTGGTGTTTCAATTAGACATGAGCTCTGTGAAGGTATTGGGTTGATATTTTAAAGATGTTCCAAAGCTTTGGTTGTGCCACCATGGTGAATGAGCTGGGTTCAGCCGCCTCCCTCCTCAAGTCAGACCAGGCTTCACAGAAGAGAAAGCAGATGATGCTTCTCAAGTGCTCATCTATGTCATATGAGCCCAATTACCCACATTTAGCACCAAAATGGTGAGTCTCCTGAAGTGGGTGAGATTGTCCCAAAGTCACAAGAATCATCCTGAAACCATGACTCAAATCAAGGCCCACCTGACCTGACAAAGTCTAGCCCTTGTTCCCCGCTTTCAGAGTCAGCTAGGTCAGTGGTTCTATAAAAGGTAAAGGTAAAGGTAAAGGCCCTCCCGTTGATCGTTGATTTGCTCGAGCGGGTCCAGTAACATCTCCATTGGAGACTTTGTTGTTACTGTGTTTGGCATATCAAATACTCTCGGTAGCTTGCCGGGCTCTCCGAGAGGGGCGGAGGAATCGAACTCGGGTCGGCCATGTTAGCCGCTTGTAAGGCGGACGCCCTACCCACTGTGCTATCGCTCATGGAGGGAGAGTTAAAATCCAGATTGCTGAGCCTCACCTTCTGATCTTTCTCACCCAGCAAATCTGGGATGGGGCTGAGCCTCTGCATTTCTTACAAGTACCCCAGAAAATATGGGCTTGCCTCTAAGAATTCCATCTGAGAAATATTTGGCTGGAGCAAAAGTTCCCAAACTTATTTAGCCTACTTCCCCCTTTAAGAAAAAATATTACTCAGCACCCCTCCTGAAAGTCTAACTTCTTGAAGGCAACAAATAAAAAGGACAGCCAGTTACACCTGAGGCTACTCTTGGCCCCGCCCCCAAACAATCAGCATCCCTTTTAGGGGCCTGTACAGCCCACTTTGAGAAGCACTGTGCTAGAGCATCTTAAGTACCCTTAAGTGTAGCACACAGGAACCTAGTAGAAGAAACTTGAACAAAGAAGCAGCATTTTATCACATGGAGATAGAAAACAAAGAAGCTCAATTTGGCCTCCAAATGAAATGTCCTTCATTCTCTTATGATGATAAAACTAGCCTGCCCTTCCTGTCTGATAATACACAACAGGGCAGCAGACGCTTTGAGAAAAGAGTTTCTTCAACTTCTTCTGCTGGAGACCCCCTTTCAGCCTGAGAAATTTTTATGCAACCCAAAGTATAGAGTTACCTACAACAGGTATGCAAATAAATTTTTTACTGATAATAAATCCTGAATTTATCTTTAAAAATTTCTTTTCAGTCACCCAACCCCCTGGCCCACAGCTGAGAAAGTCATGTTCCGAGATATTATTCGAGCTATATTCAGAGAACACCGGCTCTCTGAATCAATGGCAAATTCCCAGAGCCTTGTTTGAGCGGAATGGCATCTTCGTGGTCTAGTCATCGTGACCAGGACAGTGGGGTGATAGACAATGGGGCAGGGATTCCTATTGATTGTCCCAGAAGGTGAGTTTGCAGAGAAAGTAATTGTTTAGGAAACCTAGTTACCATGCACTGTGAAACACCAGGTAGGAAAAGTGTGTAGGGAAAGTGAGTAAGCTTATTGAGCCGCATAGGGGCCAGGCAGAAAACAATGGCTGCAGAACCTGTCACTGATTGCCTTCGGAAATAATCCTTTCCCCCTTGGACTACAGGGGCTACAGAAACCAGTCAACACATCTGTATTGCAAATTCGCTTAAACAAGTCTATACAGACAACTTCTAGGGCTCCAGGCCAGTTTTGTTTTCTGAGAAGAACAATGGAATGTGGAATTTCAGAACTGTTTGTTGGCTAGGTTGGGTCAGAGAAAGCCACAGAAGCCACCTACTCCCCACCCCCTGCCTCCTGGCCACCATTCATCCCACCCTACAAAGGAAAAAAAACCCAAGTTGCTAAAGTAGTTTGGAAGATTCAAGGACTGCCTGGGCCCCACGCTGTGTCCGGGAATGGCACTTCCCCCACACTGTAGCTGACTCCCTGGCATCCTGCCTATGTCTGCTCCTCTGAGTCACCGGTTTCCTTGCTGGGAATTTCAGTGTTGGAGTCTACAGAGAGAAAAGGGCTGGAGCCACAGGCACAGGGCAAAGAGCACTGGTGTAGTGATGAAGCCAGCGAACTCAGACTGATTCTGATTGATGGAGAAGACCTGCCTTGGGCAAGGCAAAACTGACAGGTCTGATGCTTCTGTGAGTTATCATACCAAGACACACAGTTGAGCCAGCTCCTGGCACCCTGGCCCCTGTGTCACCTCTGCAACCTTCAAGGGGACTCAGGAGTAAAATGGACCTGCCTCTTACGGAGCCTCCAAACAGTCTCCATCAGCATGAGGGTCGCAAGAGATGAAGAGGATGGTGAAAGTGGCCACAACCACATCCCCTGGCCCCTGGGACAAATCAGTGACCAGAATGGCGTCTGCAGCTAGAAGCCCCCCGCAGCCCCCAGATGCAACAGGAAACATGCACATCTGTAAGAAAAGGTTTGACAAGTTTCTTTGGGGGCTACTAATTTCATAACTGCTGCCCTCAATTTCTTTTTTTTTTTTCACAGCTCCCTCATGGGCTATATGTACCTTTCCTTCTGCTGTTTTTTGACTTCTCTGGTGGAGTTAAAAGTCATGTAAATCCTATATTCTCTACGCTGGGTTCAACTAAACTGGGAATGAAGATCCTCTGCCCTTCTCCCCCTCCCCCCCCCACAAGTCTCTGGCAACTCAGCAGTCATGCCCATAAGCCACCTTTGGCAGGTGCTAGATAATCTCGTCATTGGCGACCATCCAGATCACATGTCCTTCTCTCCTGGAAGGGAGCATAACATGATATTCGCCATAACCATGCCACCAGACCCTGTGCCAGGCTGTTTCACTCAGAGTACCCTAGAGGAGAGTGGGTAAGACCCCATTCCCACCACAAGGTATCCAGCCCTGGCTCCCACAGTCATCATCACGGCTGCTGTCCACAAACTCAGGCCAAGCTTCACCCAAGAGTGAACCTATTCCTGGACCAAGCAGCTGCATTGGCAGACACATGACACTTCATAGGACACATTCTACCCATACTCCAAGAGTATCACATCACACCTTATAAGGTTCAAAGTAGGAGGTAACCAATTTTTGAGGGAAATACTTTCTTTACAAAAAAATATTTTTGTGCATAAAGAAAAATGCTTTCTTTATGCACAAAAGACTCAACCTTTAGCAACATGTTAGTGATCTCCTATAGAAAGGTTTAAAAGGCTTAATGGCCCCTGGATGAAATACAACAATCTTCACACTCTTTCCTCTAAGAACACTTTTATGCAGCATTTTCAGGGAGGTTTCATGACAAACAATACAAAATATATTGTTTTGGTTCTACTGTGGGGCAGAGATTGGGGTTTGGGATGGAAATATTGGAAATATGGTATTGAGAAGGTGTAACTGTGGTGGAATTGGTGTTTGAATATTAAATGCAATCAAATATTGTGAACTACTCTATAAAATAAGAAAATTTGAAATAATCCTATACTATCCATCACTGGGCTTCATTAACCTGGTGTGGTCTAGTATTCTTCTGCCTTTCACAGACACCTATTGAGATGAGGTAGTTTTGTTTGTTTTAGGGGGAGGGGTTGCTTCTGTGTCTTAAATATTATTAGATTTATATTCACACTAAAAGATATGATCTTCTGTAAATGCTCTGCATCCTCTGTGCAGATGTGAGCACTAAACTTCCAGGAAAGGGTTCCCAACATGGTGCTGCTTTTTCAAGGCCCTAGCTCTGATCTCTTTATACCAACCTCCTCTTCCAACCTCTCCCCAGCTTGTTCCTGCTGTGCCCAGATCTTCAGTTCACTGCCATTTATATCTTCCCCTGGCCAGTGAATGAGGGAACCCTCTGCTGTCTGACAGAACCAGACTAACTCCCTACCACTGCCCAGGTACACTTCTTAGGTCTCAAGTCAAGAAACTTAAATCAAGAGAACCTACAATGTTCTCAGCAGTGTGACCCAGCAATAGTGGTTAATCACCAAATTCTATCTCTCTTTCCCTCCCTCTCTCTCCCTTTCCCCCCTCTCTCTTTCTCTCTTTCTCTCTCTCTCTCTTCTCTCTCTCTCTCTCTCTCTCTCTCTCTCTCTCTCTCTCTCTCTCTCTCTCTCTCTCTCTCTCTCACACACACACACACACACACACAAACACACACACTTCCATCCCCAAGGCTCAAAATAGCTTAGAAATGGAAGCACAAAGCCAAGCTCAGAATCCCTAGGACAAGCTAGCACTTGTTGACCTGATGACATTTCTAGTAACTGGGTTTCTATTGTAAAAGAAATTCTCTGAGAACCTACAAGGTTCTTAGCAGTGTGACCCAGCAATAGTGGTTAATCGCCAAATTCTATTTCTCTCTCCCTCCTTCTCTCTCCTTCTCCTCCCCCTCTCTCCCTCTCTCTCTCTCTCTCTCTCTCACACACACACACACATACACACACACACACAAACACACACACTTCCATCCCCAAGGCTCAAAATAGCCTAGAAATGGAAGCACAAAGCCAAGCTCAGAATCCCTAGGACAAGCTAGCACTTGTTGACCTGATGACATTTCTACTAACTGGGTCTCCATTGTAAAAGAAATTCTCTGGTCATCTGCTGAAATAAAGGTACTGGGGAAGCTCGTACATTTCAGAGAGAGTAAGGATGATGAGACCAGAGGTTCAGACTTAGGTTCTCACAACTGTCTGTGGGATCTCTGACAAGATGATACACCGTTTGGAGTTTCTGCTGCCAAAAGTCTATGAAGACAGACAAATGGATATCTTCCACATACACAGGGAACAGAGGACTGAAGGGGCAGTGCCTTTCCTGAGAGGCTGGTGAATGCATAAACATCAGCATAAAACTAATACCCCCACTGCAGAACCACCTCCTAAAGCTCAGAGAAATTCAACAACTCCCTGTTGAACAACGCAGCAATTATATAGAACAGATGGAACCCCATTTTATCTAATTCCTGAGTCACATCTTCCAAGTTACCTGCTTCAAAAGTAAAACTGGAGGCGTGGGAATGGCTCAGCAATGAAGCACCTGCCTTATCGGCGTAAGTCCAAGAGTTTGATCCCCACTGCAACCAAGCATGCCAACACTAGGCTTCACAACAACAAAGGCAAGGATGGAGGAAAGTGAAATATGACACAGTTTTGCATCTCCTTTGAGAATACCCGAGCTTGAGAGAAGACATGTTGTGTCTCAGCAGTGTTTTGGGGCCCTCTGTATTCAGGAGGGATTCCTTAGAAGAGGTGAGACACAGGGGCTAGGTTTTGAATGAGGAGTTTGGGATGCCCTGTGGCTTCCTGGAAGCGAATACCTCACTTCATTCACCCATTACTTCTTTCTTAATCTTATTTTTGATATACCTTTGGCTTGGAGTGGACTCTGTCTTATTATTTTGAATCGATCTTTGGTAGCAAGCTGCCTTCATCCATCTTGTAACAAGGTAGGACAAGAGTCAATGAGTAATTCACAGCTGGGGCCAGTTCCCTACTCTACTCAAGCTAGTGTAGATGGGTCAAAGTTACACAGTGCTGGGGCTGGAGCAATAGCACAGCGGGTAGGGCATTTGCCTTGCATGTGGCCAACCCGGGTTCGATTCCCAGCATCCCATATGGTCCCCCGAGCACCGCCAGGAGTAATTCGTGAGTGCAGAGTCAGGAGTAACCCCTGTGCATTGCTGGGTGTGACCCCAAAAGCCAAAAAAAAAGTTACACAGTGCTTAGCCAATGACTGGTGTCCATGCCATGCTCACCCCTGCCATTACTTCCTTCTCCTGCTTGAAGAAGGGAACTTTCACCTTCCCCCACCCTACCTAGAGCATCACTGCCTGGGTCATGGAGGAACATGATGGTGGTAGCCAGGAGAAAAGTAGGTCTGCCTGTTAGGCCCACTAGGAAGGGTGACTGTCAGTGAAGATGCTTCCAGAATGTCATGGAGCTAAGATCCCCCTTTTCCCAGACTCTCCTGCTGCAGCTGAGATCTCCTGCAAGTTCCTCGGGTTTGTGCCTTTGCGCTTGTCAGAGCCCATGCTAGAGCCTAGAGTCCCAGAGCTGACCCCATGGCCTTCGGGGTAGGTGATATGGAGACAAGTGAGGGAAAATAGGTGCAACATTGAAAATCAGCACACAGAGTCAGCACTCCAAGCTGGCCTTGGAAATTGGTAGGTCAGAACAGAGCTCTGCAAGGTCACCTAAAGGCCCTTGACCCTTAGGTGTTCTCATGACCTTGGTAGCATTTCTGAAGGTTGATCAGTCATGCTGCTGCAAACACATTTTCCTGGAAACACCATTTACCAGGAAAAATGCTGGAAACACCATTTTCCTGGAAAAACAAAAGAGAAGATCGAAGTGAAACCCAGGGGCAATGCACTAAAGATCTAGCCAAACAACTGCAGCTTTGTAGCCCAGTTGGCAGGACTGTCCCAAAAGTGTATGTGATAAACCACTGATGTGGCCAATTAAGATGCCCCAACAAGCCCTGGAGCTCCCCCTATTCCTGTTGTTCCAGACCAGACCACCTGGCAGAGGGTTCTATATTCCCAACATGTCTGCTTCCAGGGAAAGTTGATTAACAAGTATTACTTGTATGATCAAAATAAATAGAACGGCACCAGAGTTATAATACAGCAAGTGGAGCATCTGCCTGCATGCAACTAACCTATATTCAATCTTCAGCACTACATATCGTCCCCAGCCCCACCAGGAATGACCCCTGAGCACAGAACCAGAAGGAAACCTTCAGCACTGCCTGTTGTGGAAAAAAAAAGCAAAAAACAAAAAAATTAAAATAAGCATAATAAAATGTGATAATTTTAAATTTTAATAGCAGTGTTCATGTTTATGCTTTTGGCATATAAAGTTACAATATCTCAATCACCACCAAAGTGTTAAAAATCCTCCACCTCTGAAATGTTGGATTTTTTAAGAGAATAGATTTGGTCCTCACCCAGACTTGGGTGTGCCTCCTAGTCAGAATGCTGGCAAACAGAATGACCAAGGCGACTCATACTCCCTGGCTCTTGGTTTCCGCTTAAGCAGATGGGTATCCTAGCATCTTCTTCATGAGGCAATTGGGCAGTAGTGAATGTTGAATGTGAATGCATAAAAAAAGCACTTGGCAAAAAGTAGACATCAAATGACATTTTCCCCTTCCTTCCTGGATGTCCAAAAATACCTCAGAATAACTATTTACATGCAAGAAGATGGTTAAACACACTGATCAGGTGAAGCAATTTAAATTAGGAAAGAGGCCAGAGAGAGAACTCTCAGGGTTGAGCACCCGCTTGGCTTGTGAGAGGCCTGGGTTTGAACCCTAGACTACATATGGGCCTCCCAGACACAGCTCCAGAAGCAGGTGTGGTCCCCAAACCAAAATAAAATCAAGTTAGAAAAAAACTCAACTCTAATTCTCCTATCTTGGATCAGTGGACTCTCCTCAACCCTCAACCCTCAACCCTCAACCCCTGCAGCAGCAGCCCCTGAGAAAGCCCCTCTCTGAAGGCAAGTCTGTCTCACACTCCCACAGGATCCATGTTACCAGCCCTCAAAGCAGGTGGGGTGGTCTCCACCTGTGCTAGGCAGCAGCTAGCTGGGAAGGCCACCCCACCTGCCCCAGCCTGACTGCTGAGCTCCGGTCTCCTCTCTCATTCGTCCCTGTTCCCACCTCCTTGTAGTTCCTGTCTGTGGTTCCTCCAGTTCCCTCTCCCTCATACCACTCTGGTCTCGAGCCTCCTACTCCAAGTCATAGTTGGGTTGGAGCCCTACTCCCCCCCCAGCAACTCATTTGTTCACTGCCCAGTGTTTTTGAGTGGATATCAAGCAGTGTGTTAGGATACAGAGATGAAACTGAGACAGACCCTGCTCTGGGGGGGTGGGGTGCTGAGGTTAGGGGGTTGGGTTGCAGTCTGGTGGGAAGAAGAGAAAACACAGAGACACAATGATACTGTTGACAGAGACACTTCCTCTCTCTACATAGCACATGTTCTTTGCCAGGAGCTGTTCTAATTCCTCCCTATACCTTCAACCTTCCTTAAGCCTCACAACCTATCTTCATGAGGTGGGTGAAAATTCACTTTCCTTTGCAGGGCAGGTAACATGAAGTACAAAGAAGTTAAGTAGCATGTCCAAGGTAGCACAGTGAGTGAAAGGCAGAACCAAGATTTGATGGGAAGCTTCTTCACACTCTTAGAAATGTGTGAAGCCAATACAGGGTTGTCACATGAGTCATAACTAATGATATTTACTGATGAGAAGTTTAAATGGAGCCCTTTCAAAAAATATTTATTTTTTGGAAATAAATGCATCCCACATTAACCTAAACTATAGACATTTTTTTTGGGAGAACTCACCTGGTGGTGTTCAGGAGCTACCAACAGGCTCTGTTGCTTGGGGAACCATATGATGCTAGGGAAACTACCCATGTCTTCCATATGCATAGCCTGTGTTCCCACACTTTGAGTTATCTCCCCAAACCAATACTTGAGATGTTTTAAAATAAAAAATTAAACTATAAAAAAAGTAGTGAGAATGGCATAGTTTCACATTTATGATCACTTTTATGTCTGACATAAGGTAAAGGTAAAGGTAAAGGCCCTCCCGTTGTTCATCAATTTGCTCGAGCGGGCCCAGTAACATCTCCATTGGAGATTTTGTTGTTACTGTGTTTGGCATATCAAATACATCACGGGTGGCTTGCCAGGCTCTGCCATGTGGGCGAGATACTCTCGGTAGCTTGCCCGGCTCTCTGAGAGGGGCAGAGGACTCGAACTCGGGTCGGCCATGTTGGCTGCATGCAAGGCAAATGCCCTACCACTGTGCTATCGCTCCAGCCTAATATGTCTGACATATTAACATACAAATAGATTCCTACATCTTCTTTGGCATCACGTCCACTGTGGTATCTCTTTTGGTTCTAGTAAAAAGGTAAAGTGAAATCCTCTTGAAAAAAATTAAATTTAAGCACCTGTGAGATGACTTAAAGTGCTGGAGTGTGAGCTTTGCACATGGGAGCTCCTGGTTCCATCCCTGGTACTGCATGGTGTCCTGAGTCCTGTTAGGTATGTTCCGCAAACAAAACAAGAAACCCTGAAGTTTATTTGAGAAAAAAAAAATTCAAAGCAGGAAGTGCCAAGTCAGTGGTAGTCAGAAGCTCCCCACTGACAGGCCAGGAATAGGCGATGAGACTCCTACAAGCAGCTACTGGGGCAGGAGGAGGAAGTATTTGATTGGCTTTTGCTAAGATTTTAGTTTCTGGTCCTAAAAACCACAACTGCCCGGCTCATTTCTGTTATTGACTGACTGTAGGCTTTGATTTCTGAGCCCTGTGGACTCCATCTGGGCTTGGTCTGAGATTATGTTGTAGACAACCTCAGTACAGTGGCCTTCTGCTTTAGTTAAACTACTGAACTATATGAAGAAGAGGAGTTGATAGAGATTTCAACTGCTGGGCTGCTGTTGAGGAGATAGATTTGGGTTTGATTTCCTGACACCACACAATACACTGAGCATAGTCAAGTATAGCTTTGGAGGACCCAGCACTGTGGGGTGTAACTTTACAGGATCCCAGCATGGCTGGGTGACCCCAATAATTCCTCATACCACAGGGCTGGAGCAGCATCGCATCCCTGGGTTCTGATATTAAACCAACTGCTTGGTTAGCCAAGAATCCTAGATGGGCCCTCTGGGCCACTGAGTTCTGCTCAGGAAACCCCTCAAGGAAAAAAAGGGGGAAAAAAGAAATCTAAAGAAATCAGGTCTCATAGAGGAAGGTGCTGAGCTAGAGAGGAAATGAGTATGTTCATATTCTCTACAGGTCCATGTATGCAATCTGTCTTGCCCCCAAACTTGACACGTAGTCCTGGGCTTGTCACCTCCATCACCAACTTGACCTTGGTCAGCCTATTTCGCCCGACTTTGAGAGTCAGACCCAGTGCCTTAAGGTCCAGGTTCCAGTTTAGATGGACCATGGACCACCACCTGTCCTCAGAGCTGTTGAGGACAAGCTTCTGCTCTGGGTGGAACTTCTGTATCCCAAGCCGAGAGCTGACCCTGTGCCAGGCGTATCATCCCCCTTTCACCTGAGGATCAGAGATGCAGGATTCTGTCTCACAGGAAGACTAAGTGTTTGCACTGCTGTCTGGTCAGTTCCCACATTCCCACCCTGTCTGGACCTCCCCCATGTCCGGTCAGCCTGCAACCAACTTCCAGCATGCCTCACCACTATTTCCTGAGATGAGAAAGCTCCCAGCACCAGCAGCTTTAATCACCCAGCGCCCACGTTCCTAATGTCCACCCATCACTCCGAGACTAGAGACGGTGAGATTTCATTCTCCGGAAGGGAGAATGGGTGAAATCTGAAGCTCTTGCCGGAAGTGCAATGAACACAGGAGATACAGGCTTTTCTCAAGGACCTGCATCCTCCAGCTTGTCCTCTTATCTTCACACTGCCCACAGGGCTTGACCATCTCTGCTCCCTGCCTCTTCCTTCACACCAGGAACACCCTGGAAAAACCAGAAAGCCGTTCAGACAAGTCACTGAACAACTCCCCCGGATGTGACCAGGATAACAATCACATCCTAAGACTCAATTTCAGGAAAGCTCATCCCAAAATAAACCCCATGCGGAAGTAAATAAAGCATAAGGAATATTTGAGGGAGCAAGTTCACAGAGCTCAGGAGTTTTGGGGGGGAGAGTGGTAGTGGGGGGGGTGGGAACAATGCTATTGTCAACAGCCTTTGTTCCATCCTTGGGCCTTATTCCTCGTACCTCTGGATAAGTGGCAGTTTCGTATCGGCTAGTGATGCCAGGGGGAAATGACCCATGTTTAGGAAAATTATACCATTTCTTCAGAGGGTAAGGGTGTCCTTTAAGCACTGGTTTGAGATAGGCCCGTGAGTTTGATGAGGATTCAAGGTTGTGCTGATTAAAGCCAGGCTAGGAGGAACATGTAATTTGTGCAAAAGAACCAACAGAGCAGCCAATGAGGAAAACTTCATTGGAGATCTACAAAGGGGGTTTCAGCTCCAGGGAGGAGGAGGGGATGCATATGGCAAATACGAATCTATGAGACTAAAGAAGGAACAACCTTCTATAACGATGGAGGCCCCCTGAGTGTTTCCTCCCACTACAGTACCTCAAAGTCAATTCACTCAGGGCAAGTATCACCCTGTGGCAAATTTGTATTCAACCCGTTGTCCTTGAGGAGACAACCACACCGATAGGCTGAGGGAACATCACAGTGATGGAGTTTCCAGAACACTGAAGTAGAGAGACTTGGAAGGGTGAAACAGCATGGGAGTTGGTCATTCAGATGGTTTTTTGGGTTTTTTTGTTTGTTTGTTTGTTTGTTTTTGTTTGTTTGTTTTTTCAGCAAACTAGTGACTCATCTACTTGACTGAACACCCTCAGAGGACGGTGGCTGGGAGCGATAGCACAGAGGTAGGGCTTTTGCCTTGCGCACAGCCAACCCAGCTGAGCCAGGTTCGATTCCTCCGCCCCTCTCAGAGAGACCGGCAAGCTACTGAGAGTATCTCGCCCACACGGCAAAGCCTGGCAAGCTACCCGTACATATTCAATATGCCAAACACAGTAACAAGTCTCAAAATGGAGATATTACTGCGCCCGCTTGAGCAAATCGATGAACAACGGGAGGACAGTGATACAGATAGTGATTTTTTTTCCTCTAAGAAAACCTTTTTGGCTAATTTTTATTTATTTATTTTTTACTTTATCTTTTATTTTATTTTATTTTATTTTTCTTTATTTTTTAAAATTTTTTTATTAGTGAAACACCATGAGGTACAGTTATAGACTTCTAAATTTTTGTGCTTGGGTTTCAGTTATACAATGATCAAGTACCCATCCCTCCACCAGTGCTCATCCTCCACCACCACGGGTCCCAGCATCCCTCCCAGCCCCCATCTCCCCCGTCCCACCCTGCCTCTGTGGCAGGGCATGCCCCCTTGTTCTCTCTCTCTTCTTTTGGGTACTGTGTTTTGCAAGAGAGGCATTGAGTGGCAATCATGTTTGGTCTATAAACTACTTTTAGCATGCTTCTCCCACCCTGGGAGGGTCCTCACAACACCCTTTATTTGGTGCTATCTTCTCTATCTGAGCTTCCTTTTCACCTAGCACGTGTGGCTGGCCTTCAAGTCATGGAGCAAAATTCCTGGTACTAATCTCAGCCATTCCTGGGTATTAGTCTCCCGTTTTGTTGCTTTATGTTCCCCAGATGAATGCAATCTTTCTGTGTCTATCCCGCTCTTTCTGACTCATTTCGCTTAACATGATACTTTCCATGTAGTACCACTTGTATGTAAATTTCATAACTTCATCTTTTCTAACAGCTACATAGTACTCCGTTGTGTAGATGTACCAAAGTTTCTTTAACCAGTCAACAGACAGTGATTTTTTTTTTCTGCAAACTAGTGACTCATCTACTTGTCTGAACACCCTCAGAGGAGGGTGGCTGGGCCTTCACAGAAGCAGGTGGTGTAGAGACCAGCATGATGCTCCCAAAATTTCCACCCCTCAGTTTTCCTCAGTCTGCACAACATCCTGCCATATCTCTTTACAGTTGGTGAACTTCTGGGATTGTCACTGGTACATGAGCAGTAAGGCATCCTAGTTGACCTAGGAGAGCAGTGTGAACTCCAGGTGCAAAAGAACAAAAAGGTAGGGGCCTGACAGATCTGGGTTTGCATTCTGTTTATAAATGAGGGGCAGGAAACATCACCAAGTGACTAAGGAAGCCATGTCCAGTAAGGGATGGCACAGGAACAGAGTGAAGTAATTGATGGTGGGCACATAAAATCCCATGCCTTACATCTGAAATTGAGTACCCCTGTTGCCCAACCTAACAGAGGTGTTTTAGAAAATATAGGAGCAGCTATGAAGGGCAGGGGGTCCCTTGGAACTTAGGACCTCAGTGAGGATTGAGGGCTTGAAACTAGAGAGAAAGTTTAAGTCTGGTCAATTCAATGGGGGAATTGACCAGAAGAGCACATGCGCCCCTGAACCCAGGAGAGCCACATCCTTCTCTCCAGCCAGTACTGAGTAGGGAGCATGAAGGGGCAGATCATACAGAGGAAGGAGGGTGGACACTGATGACTCACCAAGAAGGTCATTTAAGGGCACCTGCCCACCAACCGACATTCTGAATATGCCTCCAATCCTGAAAGCTAAGACCTTATACGATCATACCACTTATTTGGGGAACAATAGAGGAAGTCAAGGACCATGCAGTGGCCGCCCAATGAGAGGAAGTCTTGAATCCCACATCTTGGCTCTATCTCCTCTGCCTTCCCCACCCTTGGGCCCAGCCAGGTCAACTTGCAGCTGCTATTCATGGCTCTCCCCACTTCCTTCTAGTCCCCCTCCTCCTCCAACCCAAAGTCTTTAAAAATGTAAATCATGTCCTCAAAATGTTCTGCTTGAAAGTGTTCCCTTGTCACTTCAGCCGCCCCCATCCTGCCTACCCTTGCTGGCCCTCAGCAGGGGCCTTCTGAGACAACCCCAGACCCTGGCTACAGAGTCGGGCGTGAAACATGGGGGTGGTCATTCTCTTGGCCACGGAGATTGGCCTGTGCAGAGAAGCCATTTGTACAAGCTCAGAATTGAATTTCCTTTGTGGCTCTGAGGAAGAATCCCTCTCCTTCTGACTCCCACTCACTCCGGGATGCTAATGAGAAAGTAAGGCCCTGTGTCTGTGGCAGCTACCACATGAGCCCAACCCAGGAAGGAGGACCAAGCACAGAGACTGGCATAGGCACAGAGCATGAGACTGGCACACCACATCTGAAGCCTCTGCACCTTTCAACCTCTCAGTAATGTGACCCAATAAACCCTCTTTATTGTGCAAGTCAGCGTGGGGTAGGCTCTCTCTAACATGCCTCACAAAGTCTCCAGGGTGATTCAAATGCCTCCTAGGGCACTTAGAATTGCATCCAGATGCCCTAGCTCAGTATTAAAGGCCCACTAAACTGGAAGATTGACGAGTAGAGAGGACAAGGGCTGGACTTCCCTTCACCCTGGTATCGCCAATCTCTGCCATTGAGCTATCACAGAGGAGGCACTCTGTCAAGTCTCTCCTTTGTCTCCTTGTGTGAACATGTAAAACCTGATCTCTCTACTGGTATGCATCTGCTTCCCAAAGCCAGGGAGACTCCCCAAGGGCCTGTTCTCCTTTACCTAGACTTTATGTGGGTTAGATACCCAGTGTCAATGTGGTTAGTTGTAGCGGAGTGGGGTAGAGAGACCATGTCCTCCATCCAAGAGGACATGAAAGTTGTGGATGTGAGCCTGTGTGGGGCAGGGCGTCTGGTTCCCCAGTAGGGGGCAGTGGACAGGCATTCCCCCCCACCCCACCCCCACCCCAGGGCATGCACTCCCTCCCTGGAAGCAGAGCCTGTGGAACAGGCCTGGAATTCTCACAAGTGAATGGTGGGGAGGAGCCTCGGGTGCTCCTGATCTGGGCAGCTGTGAAAGTGAGCAGCGGGGCATAGGGAAAATTCAGGTGTGGATCAGAGGGACACGCTATTCCTTTTGTTTATCCCAGCAGCTGCTCCTTCCTGCCAGAGGCCCTCTGCTCTGGTCTGTCTCTTCCTGGTGTGGACTGTGTCACTCTTTTCCCTCATCGGCCTCTGTCTTCATCCTCAAGGGCACCTTGAGGGGTTTATCAATCATTGATTTGATTTGCTCTGTTTCTTTTTCTATCACTCAGAAAAAGAAGCTCTGTGAGCAATATGTAAGCTATGTGCCTGGTCAGCCTGATCCACTGCCAATCACCCAAATGCAGAATCCCAAAAGAAAGTCTGGGAAATTTTCAGGACTTTCACACAGAAAAACCCTTATCAGAAGTCTCACCCTTCTGTTCAGAGACCCCCCTGGAAAGGCCAGTCTCATCCCTGAGGGAACATTCAAGTGTGACCTTCCCGGGAAGCCACCCCCCCCCCCCCCCCACCGTCCTTTCACCCAGCTATTTTCTACTACAGTTCTGTCACTTTCTGAGGCTGACTTCACTCAGAGCTGATGACAACATAATGTTACCTCACATTTCTGTTTACTTGTTTGCCACCTGCTTTTCTCAAGTGAGTGTGACCACTCTGGTTCCTTGGTGAATCTCCAAGGGACATTGCATACATGCTCAGCAAATTCTGAGGCAGGAGAGAGGGTGGAAAGGAGAGAGGCCAGACCTGCAGAGCTCTAGAAAGAATGGACAGGTGGACGTTAGGGAGAGAAGGAATCAGGCTCCAGTTCAGGTCATACTGTGAGGTAAACAAGGAAGATTTGCCACATGAAGTGAGGCCAGGGCAACCATCTTGTGACTACCTCAAACTGGGAGGTCTGGTGAAGCTCAAGTAGGAGTCCAGGCCTCTCTGATTTGTTTTCCAGTTTCTTTTCTACTGACTCATGCAGCTTTCCTGTAGAAAACATGGGCTGAAAGGATCTACAGTGTTCTCTGGGTTCCTCAGTCCCAAACGCTCACAATACACGAGGCTATCTCTCGGAGGGACCCTCTCTTCATCTCTGGGTGGGTTTATCCTCACAGTGCTTCATCCAAAGCCCTTTAACTAGGCACCAGCAGCCCATACCGGCCTGAGATTTTTAATGCCTCTCCATGTGTTTGAGTAGCTGCCAGGCCTCTGGCTTCTCTCTCTCTCCATTATTCTCTTAACCATGCCCCAGAGACCCAAGGAGCCAGTTTATTTTGACTGGGAGATTGTTAAACTGCAGGAGGCCAATCCAAGGCAGTGCCAGGCTATGATTTCCATTGCTCCACATGGCCACGGGGTGCTGAGAATAGCCAAGGCCGCTTCCTGATGGAGGAGGAAATGGCGACTTCCTCCACTCCCGGAAACATCGCTTCCTCTCTGGTGCCTAGCTCCGTGTCAACCAATTGGACAGCCTCTTCCCACCCCAAGCCTCCTGAGACCTGGCCCGGGCCTGTAGAAGACATCCTGTTTCCCCGCCGAGGAAGTAGCCCGCCTTGAAGGAGCCTCTAGGGTATTTGAGTGAGGGGTGAGTGGGGAGTGTGGGCAGGAAAAGGATGACCAGGAGTAATAATAGTCAGCTAAGTGTCAGCTAAGAATGATGCCCCACCTCAAACTCCCAGTGCTGAACTTCAGCTCTGAGATCTAAGTCAACTTGACCTAGACGCTCACTGATATTTCAAAGTCATCTCCCCTCCAAAATTCTTTTCCATTCTTTTCTTATACCTCCAAACAAATATGCTTGTACTGCACATTCTAGGAGCTGGAAACACAGACAGAGGATTGGAGTGGACACAGGGCTCCATCCTGTTTCCTGGCAAAAAAAGTCACCTAGAATTAGAACCCCAGAACCAAGATCCCTGGGTACAAATCCGACTGTGACCTCCCTATCCCCAGTTCTCTACCTGGTAGGCCAGGTGTAATTCTCTGGGCCTCAGATTCTCTCTCCTTCTCTCAAGAACAGTGGGGCCTACCAGACAAAGATTTAATGAGATGAAGCACTGAGATAACACATAAGGCACTTGCACCTAGTTCACGACTCAATACATGTTCATCATTTAGTAAAAGGGGTTGGGGGGGACTCTTTCATTGTCTCATGAAGAATAATGAAATCCCTCTCTGAGCCCTTGGCACCAGCCAACACCCTTGGAACCAGCCAACGCCCTTGGAATTTTAGCTTCTATTAAAAGCAAGTCTTATTAGGACATTCTTCTGCGTGAGTAAAAAACTTGCTGTCTTCTAATCCCCTATTCCCTTTTAAGAGCAAATCATCATTGACTGACTTTTATGGTATCATTCCACTTTTTTAAAACAGACTTTATTTCAAATTAGATTCACAGGGAAATGGCAAAGATGGGCTGGAGTTCATGTGTATGTCACGCTCAGTTTCTTGAGTTATTATGGGGTACATTCATTGAATCTAATGAAGGAACATGGATCCATATTATTATTAACTGAAGTTCCTACTTTATTCGGGAGCTGTTTTCCAATGTCCCCTTCCAAAGTCCCATCCAGTTTAGAACATGCTATTGAATCAGCCCTTTGAGGCTTCTCTGGGCTGCCATGGTTTCTCCCGTGCTCCTTGTTTTTCATGACCTTGGCAAGCTTGAAAACTGGTTAGGTCCTCTGTATTCTGTCCTTCAATTAGGCTTTGCCTGATATTTTTCTTAGTAGAAAGGGTTTGGTGGAGCAAGATCACTGAGAGAAAACAACCCTTCTTCACATCTCATCAGAGAGACATACCAAGAGCTAGCGCTCCAGTGGCTGGCTATGCTGATCCCCTGGCTGGGGTCGTGTGTGTCTGACTTCAGCACCATAAAGTCACTCTCCTCCCCCCCCCCCTTTCCCATACTGTGGTTTTGGAAGGAAATCCCTACACAAACACCCACTCTGAAGGACTAAGGAGAAAGACTCCACTGATTGAGAGTTCGGCAACTACATAGATTACTTGAAATTTTGATGCATGGGCAATCTGTATGTGCCTCCCCATTGTCCATCACTTATTTATATCAACATGGACTTGTGGGCACCTCTTTTACGTGGCAGTAACACCGTATTTCCAGTAACACCATATTTATTTTATTCCTCAAATTGTTTCATCGTTGGCCTCTAGATACTCTTTCAGTGGGTTCTTCCAGCCCATTATTGTTATTGCTTTTCTTGTTTTGTATTAAATACTTCCTTACTTTGGAGTCTTATATGATACCTTATGTTTGTCTTAGAAATATTCCACCCTTGTTCTATAGCTTCCAGAAATTCTCCAAGGGAAGATTTATTGAAAGGGGTTGGGGGGATTAGAAACCAAGAAGGACACTAACTGTGCTCATTGGCTGCTTTTTTTTCTTCTTTCATTTTTAGCAAGTACAAAGTGTCATAATTGCTAATGTGAGGATTTGTTCATTTGGATTTTTTTTTACTTACACATGAACTTTAAATCAGTTGGAGAAATACCAAGGAGGAGAAGCATAACTACAGCATATGGTGAGACTATAATCAGGTTTGTAAGAAACTGCCGAACCACTTCCTGAAGTATCTGTGCCACTTTGAGTTCCCAGCAGCAATAAATGAGGTTCCCAGTGTTCCATCTCCTTTCAGTTTGGGAGTCAGTATCTGAAATCTGGGTCATTTGTGGAGGGTGTGGTGATATCTCAGGATTATCTTCACTGTAGTTTCTTGGTAACAAATGAAGAAATGATGTTGATCATCTCTTCACTTGGTTGTTTGCCCTCGATCTATTTTCTTTGGCTGAGATATATTTTGTTTTGGATTTTTTTAATTTGCTTGTTTATTTGGGTGAGGAGGACACACCTGGATGTGCTCACAGCTTACCTCCTGGCTCTGTGCTCAGGGATTGTTCCTGGAAGTGATTGGTGAACCATATGCAGTTCCTGGGAAGGGATCTGGGTCAGCTGTGTATGAGGCAAGCGCCTTACCACTGTTCTCTCTCTCTCTCTCTCTCTCTCTCTCTCTCTCTCTCTCTCTCCCTCCCTCTCTGGCCCAAGATATCTTAGATTTTTCTTATGATGAGTTTTAAGTATTCTTGCACATATTCTTTGCAAATGAATATGCCATATTTTGAATGTGAGCCCGTTTTCAGACATGCCTTCAAATTTTGGTTTCTTTCATTGATGCTTTTTTTTTTTTTTTGCTTTTTGGATCACAAATGGTGATGCACAGGAGTTACTCCTGGCTCATGCATTCAGGAATTACTCCTGGCAGTGCTCAGGGAACCATATGGGATGCTGAGAATCGAACCTGGGTCAGTCACATGCAAGACAAACTCCCTACCCGCTGTGCTATCTCTCCAGCCCCAATGCTGTCTATTTTAATAAAGTTCAAGTTATCAGCTTATTCTCTCCTAAGCTTTGGGTTTATATATGAAGACTCATCATCAACTCTCAAATGATTTTAAATCTGTTCACTCATGTTCATGATCCTGTTGCTCTTAGACATGGGGGTTTCATCCATTGTGTAAGATAAATGGCCACCTGATTTTTTTTCTGACATATCATAAAACAGAGAAAACAGATAAAGCACTATGAGGGGATGTATAGAGAAAATCAGGCCGAACCAACATGAGATACAGTCAAAGAGCCTTGCCCAGACAAAAAATTGATGAACACTTAACTATGTCCTCTACTACCTAGACAGATATGTTTAATTTCAAATTTGATTTTTCATTTTTCCCCCTTCCATTTTTGATCATTGCTGTTGCCATGAAGGGCTCGCACATACATGGGTGTGGTGCTTGTGTGGTCTTTGGTTGCTGTGCTTCTGAGATCACACACTCTGATTTGACTTCAGGAGGGATCAAACACAGCAGTGCTGCTGAGTTTGTGCTTGGCCTGCGGGGTAGGACTAAGCTTGGACTTGTGACCTCAGATCTGCAAGGCAGATGCTTTACCACTGAATAATCCCCAATACCTAGTTGGCTGTGTTCTTATGTAAATGTCACATAACTGTTGATGGAAAACACAATCACACAAACACACACACACCACCATCACCACCACCAACAACAACATTTTGGGCTGGGGATAAAGCTCAAAGGATTAGAAATCAAGTCACACCCATGAACCACTTCCAGTGCCATGGGAGCTCTTTTACTGATGATCCAGAAATTCATAAATAAATCTCAAGAGTGATAAACAAGATGTAGAGATTCTTCCTTATGCAAGGCAGTCATCCGGGACATCCCAAAGGGGAGCAGGTGAGCCCAGCACCCATTCAAACAGAGTCCCGGCAGCTGAAAACCTCCACACTCCACAATCAGTGCCATGCTCCCAGTTGGACTTGACTGCTCAGAAGAAGCCTCATTCAGGTATAAGGGTTTTGTGACTGAAATCTCTAGGCTTTCACAAAGTCAGAGATGGGCTACCTCCTATCATCTCTCTGTAATTCCAGAAGCCCTGGCAGTCATGCATATGCCCCTAAAATGCCACCCAGTTAAAAATCTAACTCCAGCTCTATCACCTTGTTAAAAAAATTGGACTTCCTGGAGTGACACCTCAAACTCTACAACTCTGATAAATCAGGAGTAGCACACCAGATTGGATAGAATGTAATCTAGAAGGCATCCAATCTTATTTAACAGAATATCAATCAACACTGAAGGTTTAACGTATAATAACATCTTAGTAGTCTCTTATACAAGGACTTAATAGCTCCATGGTGAGATATACAATCCTCACTAACTTTCTTCTGAGGAAATATTTTTTGATCATTCTTTTAGCAAATTATAACACACAGTATAAAATAAATTATTGAGGGCCTCCAGGGGGGCAGTCTTAAGGAGTGGTTGGGAAAACTGGAGATAATGATTATGGTAATGTGCAATGGTGGTGGGATTTGGGCTGGTATTGAATGTCTGTGACAAATCATCATTAAAAATTTTGTAAACCACATGTTTATATAAGGTGTAAGGGGAAAATTAATTTTTTTAAAGAAAAAAACAAGCTTAGAAATCATGCTTTACTAGAACACATGCTATGTATGAGACCTGTGTTTAAACCCCAGTACCACAGGGTCCCTTGAGCACTATTACCAGTATTCGCCTTGTCCCAGATTTAAAAACAAACAGAAAAGAAAAGAGCAACCATGTTTTGATAAAACTGGGGCTTCATTAAGCAACACCATGTTTATTGACTGGGTAACCTTGTGCCCTGAGAGATTGTGACATGCTCCTTCTAGGAATCTTGTTCCTCAGCTTGGGAAGCAAACTGGACCCATGGAAGATGCAGGGTGCTGGGGAGATAGTACAGCAGGCCAGAAACTTACTTGCCTTGCATGCAGATAACCTGGGCTCAATTCATGGCACTTCAAATGATCCCACAAGCCCTACCTGTAGTGATCCCTGAGCCAGGAGTAAGTCCTGAACATCACTAGATATAATACACCCCCAAAAGTCTCTTGTCCAGTGCCATACTGTTGGTGCGTCCTGGCCTGGCCCCCAACAGAATACCTGGGGTCCCCAGGACCCTGTGGGGTTGCAGCCAACCCACCAGACTCTGGACTAGAGACAGCCCTGCTGGGGAAAGCTGATGTCATGTCCTTCTCAAGACTCACCCCCTCACGCTCCCCCGCTGACCCGGCCTCTGGCCTGCCTGGCCTCTGCAGCCACACCATGTAATTTTGGCTTCTCTCTGCCTCTGAGCATAAACTAGAGCGAGGGAAAAAGGACCTCCAGAGGGTACCTACCCCCAAAGCGTGGGATTGTGGGCAAAAAAAAAAAGGCTTCAGGGGATTATAAAGAACTTGGGAAGGGGGGAGGGGCGTACAACATTTAAACAAAAATAACAAAAGACCTTCTATATCCAAACAACTTTTTTTTTTTTTGCTGAAAACTCAATTGTGCACAGTCAAATGTATGGCACACACTTACAATTATGCAAATTAGCCCTAGCAGTGATGTCCCGCCAGCCGTGAGAATCAGCTGCTTTCTGGGTACACCGCCTTGAGGGCTGTGGTGGAGAGGGTCAGAGCTGAAAGGGGCTGCTGCAGAGAGAAAGCTGCCATTCTCTCCCAGGAATGCCCTTTGCCCTCCAGACTGGGAAAAGACTTCTAGGGGAAGAGGGGGACCCGCAGCCTGTGTACCCAGAGAACTACTTGTAGCACAGACATCCAGCATAGACACCCTATCTCCTCTGCTTTGTGTGCATCTGATCTGCACCTATGCAGAGTTCCCCCCCACCCCCCTCAACACACACAACCTAGGTCAGTAGCCCCAGGATATCTTAGCGGAGTCCCCCTTGTCAAATGTACCCAAGAGCCAGCATTTACACATCTGCTGCCCCAAGCTGTGTGATTCTTCATGCAGGAACTTGTCCCTTCTACCTGCATAACCTGGACCCATGGGGCTTGGCCTACATCGTGTGACGGAGCTCCAACACTGCTGGAAAACCCAGAGTTCAGAGACCATCCCCTGAGGCTTCCTCCCAAGTTCCCTACATGGCCTGGGGGTCCTGGACTTCCCCTGGTGAGTGTTAGGCAAGAGCAGGTACTCACTCAGCCCCTCTCTAGTCACCTCCTTCCCTTCCCTGGCACCTGCATCCGCTCCCTACCACTGTCTGGGACAAGAAACCTGGCCCTATATCCTACAGAGGCCCCAAGCCTCAGGCATCCTCAGGGAATGTTCCAGAAGGTGCTGCTGCTTTTCATGCCAACACTGCACTGAACCAGCCAGGCACTGAGTCACCCCTGAGCCCTGTACCCATCAGCATTGACTGGGGCATGCAGTGGGGACAGGGAGGATTAACCTGCCATCCTGCAGTGGGGGACCAGGCTACCTTGTGTCACTAAATTTTCCTACAGGATGAAGTCTGGGCCCAGGGATCACCCACCACCTCAAGCAGATGTGGCACCGTGGGACATTTTCTGGGCCTTGATCCAATGCAGGAGCTCTAAGGAGGTAGCACATGGTACTTGTCACACTCACTCTGCTGTGGTTTTTAGAGTCAGCAGAGTCTGGAAAAAGACATAAGCACAAAGCCCAGGGTTGACCCCACCCCACCCCCCACTCTCCCTCATCCTGCTGTGTGACTTTGGGTAAGTTACTTCACTTCTCTGGGAACTCCAATCCCTCCACCAAAAAGGTCACTGAAGGGCTTGAAGGAATCAGAATGAAATCAGAAGCTCATGTCTTCAAACAGTATGTGTCGGTGACCATCCCTGGCATGGAGGAAGTCTGGCTTCCCACACCCACCCTCCCACCTCTGTTCCACTCCACGGCACCACCTTCTGCATCTGCCTCCTCTTCCCCAGCTTCTCTTACCCCTGGCTCCTGGGACACTGAATTTGATCTCCAGTAGTTGGACCAAATGCTAGATTATTTGAATTTGCTTAGCCACCCTGGAGCTCCTAACTACATCTGTCAGACTAACAGCAGAGTGGGACTGGAGAAAAGTGTGAAAGTGTGACCTGAGGATGAAAGAGAGAGAGAGAGAAAGAGAGAGAGAGAGACAGAGACAGAGACAGAGACAGAGACAGAGACATAGACACAGAGACAGAGAGACAGAGACAGAGAGGTTACAATCCTCGACCATGTCATTCTCTGCAGGTCTGCAGCCAGGCCACAAAGGCCTCAGCATCAAGGCCTGGGTCCCCTATGGGAGGTAGTTCACCTCTCTGACATGATAACCTGATAACCTTTCAGTATCTGTATTGCAAGCCACAATGCCCCAAAGGCCCAAAGTAGGGAAGGGGGGGAGGAAGAGGGGGGTAAGAGAGAGAGAGAGAGAGAGAGAGAAGAAAAGCACCTGCCTTAGAGCAGGCTGAGGTAGAAGGGGTGGGGTGATGAGAGGAAACCTGGGGACTCTGGTGCTAGGAAACAGACTGGTGGACGGATGAGTGTTGGAATGACTGTATGGCTGAAACCTAATCATGAACAGCTTTGTAAGGGTCTATCTCACAGTGATTCGATTGAAAAAAAATCTTAAAAAAAGCTCAGAGCCAGCCAGCATCTACAGGACCTCCTGGGATGTCAGGGTGACTGACTCCACAGCTCTGTACCCCACGAGTGGCCTAAGGCAAGACTCAGGATAACTTCACCAGATGCATTCCAGGCGTCTACAGTGGAGGCTGGGCGTGAGGAGTGTCAGGCCTTCACTAAGGAAGTCAGGGGATGGGGAAAGAATGACCAAGATGGCCAGAAAGCCGGGGGGGGGGGGGGAACAGGTGCTGGACAGACCAGTGCCCTATGGTCCCCCTCGCTCCCAGATGCAAGGAGCTGAGCTCAGCACACAGTCAGGAGCTGTGGGTCAGACAGAAGCGGAGACCAGTCCCAGACTCGAGGCCTATCCTGTTCATACTGCCAGGAGGAGTCCAGGAAGCCCTTGGCCAGGGCTCTTGGCTGACCTGAGGACACTCAGCCTGGGGTTTTCCAGGATCGTATAAATGAATTGGGAGCTGAGGGAGGGGTGCAGGTGCCTCATTTAAAAGGGTACCTTTGGGGCTGCAGTGGGTAGGGCATTTGCCTTGCATGCGGCTGACCTGGGTTCGATTCCCGGCATCCCATATGGTCCCCTGAGCATCACCAGGAGGAATTCCTGAGTGCAGAGCCAGGAGTAACCCTTGCGCATCGTTGGGTGTGACCCAAAAAACAAACAAACAAACAAATAAATAAATAATAAAATAAAAGTGCACCTTCCCCATGCCCAGTGTTCTCGACAGCTCTGTGGACCTGAGAACAAATGAGATGACTCCATTTATCAATGAGATGTAAGAATTTTGGGGGTCAGATGTCAGGAAAAACTCCTTAAAAGAAGAGGGAAGAGTTAATGGAGAAATTACTTCTTCCTGGGAACTCAAATTCACTCAGCTGAGTTTTCTGGGATCTATTTCTAAACACAGCCTCACCTTCCCAGCTCACTTTCCCTCTTGATCTGCCCGTAAATAATCAGAGAGTGATGAGTGACTTCAAAGACGAGTCTGGGGGGCAGAGCAATGGAACAGCAGGTCTGGCGCATGCCTTACACCTGGCCCACTTGGGTCTATTCCCCAACACCACATATGATCCCCTGAGCCCAGCCAGGAATGATCCCAGAGCACAGAGCCAGGAGAAAGCTCTGAGTACAGCTGGGTGTGGCACAAAGACCAAAAACAATCGCAGCAACCCCACCAACAGACGACATTCCTTTTTTTCTCTCCTGTAAGAAAGTAGAAGCAAAGGATCCAGGTCTCTATGGACCTTAGGTTCTTTTGTCTTTCCTCCAGTCTCAGTTCATTGTCACCCTCCAGGTTCCTTCACTGCTTCTACAACTCCTTTGTCGTCATCATGTCACCTTCTCGAAAGAACAGGGGAAAGTAAAACAAAAAAAAGAAACTATTTCCGCATTATCTCTTCCCTGTGTTTTTTTTTTATTTTAAAGTTTTCCCTGACATCTGGTCCCTAAAATTCTCACATCTCATTGATACATGGAGTCATCTCAGTAACTTGTTCTCAGATCCACACAGCTGCCAAAAACATGGAGAGGTTGTCCTTTAAACAAACGAGGCATCTGCACCCCTCTCCCGGACCCCTGATTCATTTATATCAGTGAGCCATGTAAAGAGAGCAGATATTGGGCCTCAGTCTGGCGGGTCATCAGAAAGGAATGTGGGTTCTGGATGGGAGCTGTGGAGACAGCCCACATGGTAGCAGACGCTGGGTTCTTTCTCAGGGACCACAAAGGCACCTCACTCTGTGTGGAGTGATCCCTGGCCCCTAGTTCTATGGGGTGTCTTCCCTATAAAATAATCTGGATGGTAATTGCAAAGTGTTGGGTATCACCATCTTAGAGTGGTGGGGTGCTTTTGCCCTGCTGGGATCATTTGCTTTGCCTTCAAGGTGACTGATTTGATTTTCAGACCCAACGATCATGTCACTGAGACACACTCCTATGCTTTTTAGCTCCTTTGGCACTGTCTGTTTTTCTTTTTTTCAAACTGGATCACAGCAAGATACACAGTTATAAAGTTGTTCCTGACTGGGTTTCAGTCATATGATGTTCCAACTCCCATCCCTTCACCAGTGTAAATTTCCCCTCCACCAGTGTCCCCAATATCCCTCTCTGCCTGCCTCTATGGCAGGCACTTTTCTTCTCTATCTCTCTTTCTCTCTCTGTCTCTGTCTCTGTGTCTCTGTGTCTCTCTGTCTGTCTGTCTCTCTCTCCCTCTTTCCTTTTGAGCCTTATTGTTTGCAATACTGATACTGAAAAGTTGTATTTTATATATCCCTTTACCTACTTTCAATGGGCTGGAGCGATAGCATAGTGGTAGAGCGTTTGCCTTGCACGCAGCCAACATGGCCGACTTGAGTTCGATTCCTCCGCCCCTCTCAGAGAGGCTGGCAAGCTACAGAGAGTATCTCGCCCGCACGGCAGAGCCTGGCAAGCTACCCGTGATGTACCCGATATGCCAAACACAGTAACAACAAGTCTCATGATGGAGACATTACTGGGCCCGCTCGAACATATCGATGAACAACGGGAGGACCGTGATACCGTGACACCTACTTTCAATACTCAGTTCCTGTCTGAAATGATTATTTCAATCTATTATTGTCATACTGATTTCTCCTCTATTCTAATGGTCCTTCTCCCCCAGACACTCTTGTGGAAAGCTTCCAACCATTGAGCAGACTTCCTGGCCCCTGTTTTTCCTGATCTTGAATATTATATAGTGGGAAATATATATAGACACACACACACACACAAACACACACACACACACCCCCCACTAATGAATGCAGTCATACTATATCTGTCCCTCTCCTTCTAACTCATTTCACTCAGCCGTGTCAAGATGTCAAGATGCCGTTTGCTTGCTTTGCTTGTGTGACCTTCATCTGGATACTGGCTTTGGTCCTTGCTGCTTCTGCCTGCATTTCCTCCAGTTTTCCATGGAAGTTGGGACCAGAATGTCAGCTGTGGGGAAATGACTCTACAGCCAAGAGTTTCACACTTCATCTTCCTACCTTTACATGTTTTCTATTTAATTACTATCATTCCGGCCACCTGTTTATAATATCACTTGTTCATTCATTCATTCAACAAGAATTCTCAGGCGCATCTTCCATGTGATCAGGACTCTTCCAGGCATTGATTGTTCAGAGTCATACATCTCTGCATGTAGGGGTTGACCATCTATTTTTTAAAAGCCCCAGAAAATACCAGTAGCCTGGATGTTACTACATGTCACATTAAGGATTAGGACAGAGCAATGGGAGAAGGAGAGAGGGGCCTCTGATGCAAGCAGGATCCCCCCAAACCATTCTGAGATTGTTTTCAGGGGGGCCCAGAGCTTATGGGGAGAGGATGCTGGGAACCCAGCAGGGACCTCACGTAGGGATGGGTTTGAACCCTTGAAATCAGACATCATGTTCCAGTAACTTTTCCTTACCACACTTAGGTAAGGCTCTGGTTTCTGAACTTTTTCCTGCCAGCTGCTCATTTCAAACTCAAACAGGTCTGAGCCTGGTTTCTCAGCACCAGCCTCCCAGCACGTCAGCAAAGGGACACCCCCATGACTGAGCTTCCTGCCTTGCCTAGAACCACCATGCTCAGCACTTGTGGTGTAGACAGAGATTGAGCTGGTGGTGTAGAATATAACCAAGCATATAAACAAGCCCGCCGGGTCCTGCCCCTCTTCAAGCTTTCATCCCATTTCTCTCCTCCTCTGTGGGGCCATGCACCCTTCCATAGGAGTGAGGGGGAGGGGAGAGCCTCTTCAGTTCCAGGGAACAGGAGAAGAAGACAGCCACAGACTTGTGGCTTCAGGACAGGGAGAGCCAGACAGTGTGTGGTTTCTGGGTTAATGGTGTTTGTCAGCACTAAGTGCAAGAGAGAGTTGGAGCGATAGCACAGCAGGTAGGGGGTTTGCCTTGCACGCGGCTGACCTGGGTTCAATTCCTCCGTCCCTCTTGGAGAGACCAGCAAGCTACCGAGAATATCCCACCCACACGGCAGAGCCTGACGAGCTCCCTGTGGCGCATTTGATATGTCAAAAACAGTAACAACAAGTCTCACAATGGAGACATTACTGGTGCCCGCTCGAGCAATCTGTGAACAATGGGAGGACAGTGCTACAGTGCTAACTGCAAGAGAAAAAAACAACCAGGCAGCTGCCAGGAGCCAGCTTGTTCCCTGGTAGAGGAGCTGCTGTAGTTCTCCTTGCTGCAAAACCGAAGCCAGGGAAAGGTCAAGCCCCTTTCCAGAGAACCAAGGACCAAACCTGGGCCCCCCTGCCCTCCTCTGCCCTGCCCAGGACTCCCCTGGCTGGTGGCCCATCTGGAGACAGGGAAGTGAGCCCTGTCTTGGGCTGTGTGTCTGGGCTTGAGCCGGGGCAGAGGGGAACCAGGGCAGCTCTGGAGAAGAGGGGGGTTTCCTTCACTTCCCTCTGCCAGACTATGCACGCCCCATAGTCTGCTGTGTACTCAGAACCCTCCTGGCTCCCTGCAGGCTCCCCGTCCCCTGCACTGTCTCTTCTCCCCTTTGCTATTTGATCCTCCCAGTCCTTCACCCCTGAGTCCCCCAAAACCCCTGACTACAGGCGCCCGTCTCTGTGGCCCTGTTCAGAGCCAGCTTTGAGGGGGGACGTCCCCATGAGACACTCTCCTTTTCTGATTTTTGACTGGTTTTCTTTTTTTTTTTTTCTATCTGTTGCATTCTCACCTTTCTCTGACAGAGCCATCTGGCCTCACTTCTCACACCAACACCCCCAGGCTCTCCCTCTGTTCACACCCTTGCAAATTCAGGTTCTGTCCCCCTCAGCAGGCTCTGTGCACTGGCCCTGACAATTTCAGTTCCCTAAACCTGCCACACTGAGCCTCCTCATCCCCTGCTGTCTCCTTCAGGCCTCCTGTAGGTGTTGCCTCTTTCAAGGTCTTCACTAATCCTTGTCTTCCACCCCACTCACCTTTGGGGCCCCTGCTATGAGCCTCCCCCGCCCCTGAATTCTATACCCCCTCCATTTCCTTTTCTCTGTCCTGAAACTAACCAGTGTGCACCTGACCACCACTTTGACATCAGCTAGGTGACAGCCAAAATGTGTCCTCCTGTTCTCATCCAGTCCCAACCTTAGAGCACCCACCCCCCACACACAAAGCAGGTGAATGTATGGCCCACCCTGAATGCCCCAACGTGGAGCTAAGTATCCAGGCCTCATCAAAGATGCACAGTCTAGGCTAGACTAGAGAGCTCAGTGGGCTGCACACATGCTTTGCATGCAGGAGACCCAGGTTCAATCTCCAGCAAAACCTGAGCACTGCTAGGAGTGAAATCAGGAGTAGCCTCCTAGAAGTATAGTGAGGGGCCACCTTTCCCCCCAAAATAGGTGCACAGTCAATGGTAGCATTGATCTCATTCATTCATTCATTCATTCAGTGTTCTGCATTTGTCCTGTGCTTACTATGCAGTCAGCACAGGAAGGAATGAGAAAGAAGACAATCCCGGGGTTGGAGTCACAGTGCATTTGGCAGGGTGTTTGCCTTGCATACAGCCAACCTGACTTTGATCCCCAGCATCCTAAAGGGTCCCCCAAGTGCTGCCAGGAGTAATTCCTGAGTGTAGAGCCAGGAGAAATCCCTGAGCATCAACTGGTGTAACCCAAAAAATCAAAAAGGAGGAGGAGGAGGAGGAGGAGGAGGAAGAGGAGGAGGAGGAGGAGGAGGAGGAGGAAGAGGAGGAGGAGGAGGAGGAGGAGGAAGAGGAGGAGGAGGAGGAGGAGGAGGAGGAGGAGGAGGAGAAGAAGAAGAAGAAGAAGAAGAAGAAGAAGAAGAAGAAGAAGAAGAAGAAGAAGAAGAAGAAGAAGAAGAAGAAGAAGAAGAAGAAGAAGAAGAAGAAGATAATATTCGGAGAGAGAGACATGCACACATTGTTATACCATGCAACAAGAAGATTCAAAACATTGCCTGGGACAGTTGGGAGTGTTTCTCAAAGGAGGTGGCAGTTATGAGGTCTTTCCACTAAGCAGGAGTTTGCAGGTTTCGGAAGGAGCACTAGGCAGACCAAAGTGGGGAAAGCCACCTGCATAAAGACAGGGAAGGAGGGAAAGGGTCATGGCCCGAGGGGAAGGATGAGCTTAGGGTCCAAGTAGATGGAATCTAAGAAGACTGCAAAGGCAGTGAGGGTTGAGGTGAAGCCGAAGCCCATTCGGGAAGGACGTGCCTGCCGGGTTGCACCGTGGAGGCCTGATGCTATGGGCAGGGCGGTGGTGGGAAAGCATGCTGGAGCTCGGCAGCCCTGGACCCGGGTTCAGTTCTGGGAAAGATGAATCTGAGCCGTGCAGTTTCACTTCCTATCCTTCCTTCCCACGAACTCTGCTCACTGCTGCATCCTTTCTTCCTGCACACTAGCAGCTCAAGGGCAGGGGACCCAGCAGCATCACCCCTACTGGGAACTTGTTCAAAATGCAAATTCTCAAGCTCCACCCAACAAGAGGCCTATGGGTGGGGGTGAGAAAAGCACCTGCACTTTCACCAGCCCTCCAGGGACTCAAAGACATATGAACCGGGGCTGGAGCGATAGCACAGCAGGTAGGGCGTTTGCCTTGCACACGGCTCACCCGGGTTCGATTCCCAGCATCCCATAGGGTCCCCCGAGCACCGCCAGGAGTAATTCCTGAGTGTATGAGCCAGGAGTAACTCCTGTGCATCGCCGGGTGTGACCCCGCCCCAAATAAAAAGGCATCATCCTTACTAAGAGAAAGAGTGCCTGTGAGACATTTTTCTTTAGATTCAGTGGCCCATGCGCACACCTGCCCCAATGTCCCCATGCAGCCCACCCCTCGTCCTCCAGCACCTGCCACTGGAGTGGTGAGACTAACACTTCATCCCCTCTACCTGTTGGAACGGGTAGCAGCCTTTGCTCAACTTCTTTAATTGTCAGCATCAACTCCCACCCTCAAGTTGGAGCTGCTGCCCGCAACTTGTTGCCAAGGCATGGGGACAGGCAGCAAAGACTCAGATGGGGAAATGAGTTGAGATGGCAGAGCTGAGGCTGCTCAGAACCTGGCTGAGCCTGGAGGAGGAAGACAGCCCTAGGGAACCTCCCGAGGGGTGCCAGGCCCTGTCTTCTGCCCTAACGTTCATGCAGAAGGGGAGGTCCCAGCTGTGTGTGGAGGCCAGCCAACTCCATGCCACGTGTTTCATAGGATGTGTCGTATTCTTTGTGGTCTCCCGGAGAAAAATACAACTCACCCTTTTTAGGGGGGCACGCGACGGGTTGGAGCGATAGCACAGCGGGTAGGGCGTTCGCCTTACACGCTGCCAACATGGCCGACCCGAGTTCGATTCCTCCGCCCCTCTCGGAGAGCCCGGCAAGCTACCGAGAGTATTCGATATGCCAGACACAGTAACAACAAAGTCTCCAATGGAGACGTTACTGGGCCCGCTCGAGCAAATCGATGATCAACGGGAGGACCTTACTTTACTTACCCTTTTTAGAGGGAAAGGGTTCCAGGAAAGGAGCTTTGGCTACTGTCATTTTTCAAGGGTCAGGAACAAAGGGAAGAATCTGAGCTGGTCTGACAAGCAGTATTTGCACTTCTTCTAAGTTTCAGGTGAAACTCTGGATATCGGCGACTACCAGAGCAGCCCACTTGGGTTTCAAAACAACAGTGGGGAAGAGAATACGATTTGCCCTCCACTGCCAGGTGGCACTGTGGAGGCCTGATGCTATGGGCAGGGTGGTGGGAAAGCATGTTGGAGCACAGCAGCCCTGGGAACTGGGTTCAGGTCTGGGAAAGATCACCCTGATCAGTGTGGTTTCACTTCCTTGCTGTGTGACTTAAGGAGTTCCCACATCTGGCTGAGCTGGTCTATCCAGGTGAGGAGCCCTAGGACCTGGTACCCTAAGAGTGCTCTTACACAACCCACCACATCCCCCCTCCCCACTTTCAATTTTTATTGAGACACTGTAGTTGACAATGTTGTTCATAATAGAGCTTCATGCATACAATGTTCCAACAGCAGCCCCACCCGCCACCACAATGTCCATCAATGTCTCAGGGTCCCCTCCATCACTGCTACCCAGTTCTGAAGGACAACTCTCAAGTCTGTTGCCTTTGGCCATTTGTCATTTCCTTACTATGTTTCGTTCTATCCCACATTGGAGGGAGATCATTGTATCTCTGTCTCTCTCCTAGCTGGCTTCACTCAGCATGGTTCCTCCAGTTTTAACCCCATAGTAGAAAATCACATGATTTTCTCTTCTCTTGTAGCTGAGTAGTGTTCTACTGTATGCAGGTACCACAGTTTCTTTATTCAGTCATCTGTTCTTGGATATGTGGGTTGTTTCCAGATCTGGACCACAGTGAATAGATACATTGGCATTTGAAGGGCTCATTCCTGGCTCTGTGCTCAGAAATCACTCCTGGCAGGGCTTGGGGGTGCTAGAGATTGAACCCAGTTTGGAAACATGCAAAACACTTTACATGCATAGTACTATCGCAGTCAACAGATCCTTATTACTACTATTATAGAACATTTAGTAGGAACGGCAGTGGAGGCAGTACAAGGTTAGAGTGCAGACTTTGCATACGACCAACCTTGGGTCTATCTCCAGCACCTCATGATCCCTTGAGTATCACAGAGTGCAGCCCTGGAGACCCCCAGCCCCGCCTGGCTGGTTTGGGTAATCGCTGGCATCTCAGGATCTGAGCAGCACTAGTTGGCCAAGAATCACTGGGAGTGGCCCCAAGGCCCCCTGAGCACTGTTTGCAAGGTCCTCATGAAAGAAGAATTCAGAAGGGAATATTTCCAAGAAACTACCCAGCAGCATAACAGAGCAGGTGAAGTACAGAGTTAGAGACACAGAGACCTGGCTGACATCCTGCCTTCAGCCCATCAGGGCGGTGTGGCCTTAGGCCAGTTCCTTCACTTCTCTGGCCTCGGCTCACCCATTTGTGACATGGGGCTAGGAGTCCTCTCCATCAGAGAGGGGGATTACAGGGCTAACAGTTCCTCTCTGGGTGTCCTGGGCCGACAGGAGATTCCTGGCAGAACCAAGATTACCCAAAGGGACATTCTCAGCTTCCCAGGTCTCACATACACTCTCAGAGTCAGCCTTGCTCTGCTCACACACACCCTGCCCCGGGGCCTCAGCTGCCTCCTCACCCCCACAGCCCCAAG